>NC_066298.1:9642500-10927500 GCF_905404315.1 Leptidea sinapis
ACAATGCTCACCGAGCACTTCTTCTTATGAACCCATCCACGTAGCGTCGGTGGAGAATGAGGTCAGGCATCTGAACTCAATGCCTCTCATCGACGATCCCATTCCAACTACTGTAGAGGAGGTTAAATCCATCATCCGTGGATTAAAACCTCGTAAAGCTCCAGGAGCCGACGGTATTTCCAACCTGGCGCTCAAACACTTCCCCGAGCAGGTGATCATCTTTCTTGTCCTCCTCTTCAACGCCTGCCTCGATCACTGCTTCTTTCCAACCGCTTGGAAAGAGGCCATAGTTATAGGGATTCCTAAACCAGGGAAACCCCTCAATATCCCCTCCAACCAACGCCCATCAGCCTCCTCAAAGCTATGGGGAAAGTCTTTGAACGGGTAATTCTGTTCCGTATGAGAAAGCATCTCTTTCCAACGGACGGTCCTCCCTTAATAATACCTCAACAATTCGGCTTTCGTGCTCAACACTCTTGTCCTCAACAAGTCCACCGCATTGTAGAGTACATCTACAGCGGGTTTTATCCAAAACGTAAGAAGACAATTGCTGTCTTCTTCGACGTCGCCAAGGCTTTTGACAAAGTCTGGCACGAAGGACTAATATATAAACTCCACGCTCTAGGCCTCCTATCCCGATTAGTCCGCATAGTGGCTTCTTATCTCCACAATCGTACCTTTCGTTTCATACACGAAGGTGTCCTCTCCTCCCCTCGCCTGCTCACGGCTGGGGTACCACAAGGCTCAGTGCTCTCACCGTTTCTATACATATCGTATACCAACGATATTCCCATCCCTAGTAATGGAGTCCAACTCTCTCTCTCTCTTCGCTAACGATACCGCTCTCTACGTCCAGTCCCAACAGATATCTTCAGTCCTCTCCAGCCTCCAACGCTCAGTTAATGTTAACGGTTTAGGTAATGAGGCCAACCCGGATAAAAGCTCCGTAGTTCGTTTTGATAATTTTGATTGGTCGAAAAGAGCAGACCTTTCTGCCAGAATCGACCCATTCATCTATTAGACTCTCCTATCCACTTCAGGTCCACAGCCAAGTACTTGGGTGTGACCCTCGACTCCCAACTCACCTTCAGACCTCACGTCCAGAAGGTGACCGGAACCACCCGCTTCTATCTGTACCACCTAAACAGTATGTTAGGTAGGCACAGTAAAATGTCTTTTAGGAATCCAATCCATTTTCTGCCGTAAGGCTGTCAATGCTCACTGGTGCGTTAGGAACGCAGATCTTCAACGGGACTTAGAGCTCCCCACCATCCAACAACACTTAAAGTGCTTGTCTGAAACTTTCTTTAAGTCCTCAAACAATCATCCAAATCATCCCCTGATTAAGGAGGCATCGGATTATACCACCCCCCCCCCCCCTCCTTCACGTTATCAAGTCAGGAGGCCCAGACACGCCCTCACCGATCCCTCTAACCAACTCTCGTCTGACCTGGATCGCCTCTTGGCATCCAGGGATAATCGGCGCATTTAGATTCACCTCTAGTTTGTGATCATCCTTCTGATGTCACTAGTCCTAATTAGATAGCACCTTCTGTGATATAATTCAGCGGATACTCCATAGGGAGTGCCGCTAGCGCCTCTCTCTCCCCAAGAGAAGGTCCCCTTCGATGAAGGCTTAGAGGGCACCTGCCCAAAGCCAACTGCAGGTGGTGTTTAGTGGGTAGGCACTTAGGTTTTAAGGTACTTTTATTTGTTATAGTAGCTCAATTAGGTATTTCAACCAGTAAAATACTTTTTTGAAGTTATACTTATTTAGGCGCGTTATGAAAAAAATATTATTATTCGTATTCGTTATTTAATAATTAATTGTCAAAGCCATCTTTGCAAGATTTTTACAATATTCTTCTTTCTACAAAAGTAGAATAGCAGGAGTAATAAATAATTTTAAGGGTTTTTGCTTTGTTACGCCAAAGAAGTATAACATCTTGCGTGCATTCATACACATTTTTTTTATATAAGAGGGGGCAAACAGGCAAGAGGCTCACGTGGTAAGACGTGGTGAAAGAACTGCACATGGACATCCGCAACACCAGGTGTAAAGAGATGCGTTGCCGGCCTTTAAGGTGGGAGTCAGCTCTTATCTTGAAGGTCCCTAAGTCATATCGGTTGGGGAAAACAGTAGCTTGTAATTGATTCCACACAGTGGCTGGGCCAGGCAGGAAATTTCTCGCTAATCGCGCGACTGTGGAATGTCAGATGCCAACGAGATGCTTGTGGAATGTCGTATTTTGGCGTAATGTCCGGTGGTGGAATTCGGCTGCTGGTATTAGTCTGAACAACTCCTCTAAGCACTCTCCCTGATCAACGCACGAAAAAAAGTGAAATCTACTTTACGCAATGCCAAAGAATCAAGCCAATCAGAGATGACTTAGAGGTAGAGAGAATCCAGAAGAAGTTTTTTCGGCACCTAGCATACAAGGATAAAATACTTAAAAAGGTTAACACCTACACCGATCTTCTTAAATTTTACAAAGCTTCGTCACTGTCTGATCGCAGGGAATTTATTGATCTCTCTTTCCTGAAAAATATATTAATAGATTGAGGGGTCGATTGCCCAAATCTGTTGAGTAGGGTTCAATTTGCGGTACCAAAGCATAATGCTAGGTCACATCTTATAAACAAACTAACGTTCAGGCCTAAATTAGCTAGATCGAATATAAGCACTAATCGATCGAATATAATCGGCCCCTACGACTATTCTACACAAGTGTAGAATAGTTGTCACTTAAAACAATTTAGTTAAAAGAGCTAGTATAGATATTTTTCGGCACTCTGCCCCGTGTTTCAAAAAAGAAGTCAAATAAATTATAAAAGTACTGCAAGATGGTGAGTTATCGTTCGTAGTTATTGTTTTTTTTCTTTAGTTTTTCTTGTTTATTAAGTAAGAACATAGTTATTTTTTATCAGCCTTTTGCTTGTGGCTTTATTTTTGTTATATTTTTCAAAATTGTCTTTAGTTTTAGTTAAAAGTCTTAGTTAACAAAGAATGTATATTATACCTATAATATCATATCGAGTTAAACTATAAGTGGAGTATACAACATTATAAAATAATTTTAAATGAGTGCGTAGATTAAGGTAGATCTATGCACGTTGGCCTCCTAATAAATAAATAAATAGACTTGATCGTCGATGATTCGAACCGCTCGTCATTGTATGCTGTCAAATGGAAGAGCTTATCGTGTCTTGATAAAGTCTTTTACTTATGGTCTGTTGATGGCCTGAAGCATATACTATTTTTTTATCCCGTGAAAGTAAAAATCTACAGATTCAGACATTTGAAAAATGGGTGTGGAAATTATAGACAAAATTAAAAGCATCATCGAGGCCGATTATGAAATAATTATAGCTGTACGAATTGATCATGTTCTGTTAAATTTTGCTCATAATTGAAACTAAGATTGCCCGGTTGCGTAATAAGACTTTGTAAAAATAAAACTACAAGAAATAAGAAAGACACTGGGATCACATATCATCTTAACACATAAATTACGTGACACATTGTTTGTCCGCGATGGACTACTAAACTAATAAACGGATTTTAATGGGGATTACTTCATGGAGTGCAGTTTGGTCCAACTTGAGTGATAGCATAGTTTTATTTCGATTTGGGACCCATATTTTTTTTTTTCAATACTTGTTTTGTATGGACATTTTTCTATGAGAGATTTTAGTGACGCACGGTTTGACAGTTCCGCTGTGAAACAATTTCATTATAACAGTAGGGCGCATCTTTTACGAAATAATTCTTGATGTTTTGAAATATAATTGGCAATTCCTATAAAATACTACTTTTATTTTATTATCTAGAGAACAACGTCTGTCGGGGCAGTTAGTAAGTATTTATATTTTATTAATTTCAATGTAAAATAACACGAAGCGTATGTTACAAAATTTGAAAGGTGCCATTGAATGTCAAGATACACGTACACAAGCATCTAATAGTTGCCGTAATAAAAAGCTATTGATCTTAGGTAGGTATCTAGTTAGAGCGCAGCGGAGATCAATCATTAATCTAAGCCAAACAAGTTTTGATTTAAAAAATCCAAAGCGCTTAGTAAACGCAGGAGTCTTGGAAACCTAAATAAAGAATAAATTTAAAACTAGTTTAAAATTTAAATGCAAAACAATTGTTATTATCAAAACACGAGATAGCATAAATATGTTGAATTTCTATAGGGTAAAATACAAAGAGAAATAACTTCAAATTGTACATTTATCATTTGACATACGCTAACTGATCTCACACAACAGAAATTATATGCAGCCAGAGATGTACTCTACCTTATTAATAAATACGTATACATTTGTAAAAGCCTGTATATAGATATTCATTATTATGTCCACGTAGCTAATAATGCTTTATAGGGTCCCGTAGCCAAATAGCAAAAAATGGAACCCTCATAGATTCGTAAGTAAGTAAGTATATCTTTATTTGGAACAAACACTACAAATACACGTGAACATTTACAAAATATAATAACAAATAATATGAAAAAACTTATCTTGAAAATTACTATAATATGCCTAATCTAAGTAAAACTAACATACATTAAAAAACTAAAGTAAGGCTTATTCTATATCTACATAATAAGGTGGTATTTGCAGTGTTATGTCCCAAAAAGGTTTGCTACTCAGCAAATTAGTTGGGTATCACCCAACACTGATTTTCAGTAGCTACCTTCAATAAGCCGGCCGTCGCGATAACAGCCACAAGTGCTTCCATTATTAAATACAATAATTATGTAATAAATAAAAAATAAACAAATGATAGTACTCAAAACATAAGGTTAAAAATAATATTATAGTAGACGGCTAGATCGTAACAGTTATTAATTAGATATATATTGATTATATAATATATAAAATTCTCGTGTCCCGGTGTTTCTTACCAAATTCCTCCGAAACGGCTGCACCAATTTGTATGAAATTTTGTGTGCATACCGGTTTTTTTATATTCGTCATGTCAGTCTGTCTGTCCGTGTATGTCACAGCCACTTTTTTCTGAAACTATAAGAACTATACGGATGAAACTTGGTAAATAGATGTATTCCGTGAACCTCATTAAGATTTTCAAACAAAAATAGAAAAAAAAAATTTTGGGGCTTCCCCATACTTAGAACTGAAATTTAATTTTTTTTTGTCATCAATCCCATACGTGTGTGGTATCTATGGTCTTTAATAATATTGTGGATTCTAATATTTTTTTTCTAAACTGAATAGTTTGCGAGAGACACATCCGAAGTGGTAAAATGTGTAACCACCTAGTAACTTCCAAAATAAGACAATGATAAAACTAAAAAATATATGATGAAATACATTACCATGAAAACTTCCACCGAAAATTGGTTTGGGTTTTGCAAGAATTCTGAGCGGCACTGCATTATAATGCGCAAGGCGTATCAATTACCATCAGCTGCACGTTCGGCTCGTCTCGTCCCTTATTTTCATAAAAAAAAAATCTTAAACTAATTAAAGTCGCAAGGTAAGGTATTATTATTATTATTACACAATTTGCGGCGGCGGTGGCGCAATATCGTTTGAAGCGATCTATATAATATATATTCCAGGCAACCAATAATATAATATTAGAAATTGGTTATTTTCACTTTTGTCATTTCTGAAATAAAATAAAAAATTGAACTTTTTATTCATTTTTGCATCGGGGTCCCCCGTAGCAAAAACCCCCGGGGGTTACGTATAGTTGATACGGCAGATATGGTAGTAGCTACGCCCCTGAAACAATGTAAGAATACTAATTAAAATGTTGGCAACAATTACGATACTAAGAATTAATAACAAATACTAGAACTTGGTCGCAGCGCCACCTATTCGATGAAGATTTCAGTCAGTGAATACCCTTACAGAAGACTTCATTAGAGCTGAAAACCTGCCTTCAGTGTGGATATTAATCGTATGGTGATGATTTTGATGGTGTCCTTTAGAGTGTTTAGGAAGCTGTTAGCACATTTTAAACTGCTAGTTTTCCACTGCGATGGAACTTTTACAGGATTATAACAAGGCAGTAATTTTTAATCAAGTATATATATTAAAATATAAAAATGGAGAACATTAACCGGTGGAATCTACTATATTTCTTGGCATAACTCTAGATTCCAAATTAAAATGGGGCCCCCATATTAAAGGATTGGCGAACAGACTTAGTTCTGCAGCATACGCGGTTAAAAAGATTAGACAATTAACTGACATAGATACGGCGCGACTAGTATACTTTAGTTATTTCCATAGTATTATGTTCTATGGTATATTGCTATGGGGCAACGCTGCCGATATTAATACAATATTTGTGCTGCAGAAGAGGGCTATTCGCGCTATTTATAACCTAGGTCCTAGAGAATCATTGAGAGCAAAATTCAAAGAAATTAACATCTTGACTGTTGCTTCTCAATATATTCTTGATAATGTAATGTATGTTCATAGGCACATTAGTGAATTTGCCAGAAACTGTCATAACCATAATGTTAACACCAGGAAAAGACATAAGCTAATAAAGCCTACTACTCGGCTATCTCGAGTTAGTATGTCTTTTGTGGGGCAATGTATATGCTTTTACAACAAGATCCCAGAAAATGATTTAAAATAATTGTTAAAAAACGTTTGTGTGGTAAAGGTTACTATAACATAAATGACTTTCTTAATGATACCACAGATAGGGAATGGAGCAACCGCCCTCAGGCAATTAAATAATAATTTTAATTGTACAATGTTACTTTGTAAATGTTACTTTAATTGTAAAACATATTTTTGATGAAAAACAAAAGCCCGCTGAGTTTGTTGCGCCCATTCTTCTCAGGCCTGAGGCCTGAATGGGTGGTAGTTTTTTTGACTTTCAATAAGTGATTTCACATCCTATTTTGAATAAAAATATTTGAATTTGAATTTGAATCAAATAATGTGAATTTATTTTATGATCAAGCTCACAACTCCGTCGTTGTGGATCTTGTTTTTTCATCTGGTTGATCGGTAATAATTCAGATCTCATGATGAAACAACAAATCAAACATAATAATATAATGTATTCTTCTGCGTACTAGTATCTATGTATATGTATATATGTAGGTATATTATAAAGCAAATGCAATATAAAATATAATATTATTTTATATACTTTGTGAGAAATCTTAACTCTTCATAATGGCCCCAAAACAAATTATTATACGAGGCCCCGCCAAGGCACGCCACGCCAATGCATTGTTTGCACGTTTAAACATAATCCTAATCTCTCATCTTCTCTCATTTCCACCAGCTTATTTCTATTAATGCATTTGATCAACTTTGCAGTCAGGACGGCGTTTATACTACAATAAATTGCAATGATTCGTTTTTATATTAAGTAATTTTATATGTTCCCCTCTAATGTTAGCTTACGGCATATACAGAAACATCACATAATACCCTCAGCAGCATTTCAAACCATTAACCAACGACCAAATCACCAACCTCACTCTTTTGAGAGTGTACCTAAATTATTCATCGTTTTTATTAAAATTTTCACTTAAATGTATCACATTAAACACCGTTAATGAATCATCAACAATTATCCTTCCTTTTCATGGTATTCATTAATTAATCACAATCCGTCCCTGGCGGTCCATTCCGCCTGTAATGTCTCATCACACGGGATGCCTGACCTAATTACGCTGCGGTTTAATTACTCCGATCCCGTAAGCCGCAATGTTCCCCGCGGGCCGCGCGTGCCGTACATGTGAACAATGTTACATCACTTTTTTACTTCAGACTTGACGGGTGACAGATGTAGCTTCGTCAGTTGGCCTTGACCTAGTAAACATTATAAGAATTATTGGGTATATTGTGATCGCCCGATAAAAAACCTGCCGACTTCTGGAAAAAAATACGCGCGCACCTCTTGGACTCTCATAGATGAAATATAGGATGAATACTGCGAAAGCCTTCTAGTGCGATTTTATAAGTAACAAAAAAACCACGGACTTCAGAAACAGTATTCCAAAACAATAGATATAATATGCACTAAAAAGTATAAAAATAATTGCGCATTTTTATACAATCTAATTAATTACTCAAATTCTAGTTAGTAAAAGTTAAAATCAATGTAGGTCTACCAACGACGCCATCCACTCAATACGAGTCCTCATGTAGAAGAAACGGGAGAGTAATTAAGATCCACATATCGTCTTAATAGATCTAGAAAAAGCCTTCGATCGAACATGTCATCTGGTCTCTTCCCCAGAACGTCTGGTACGCTATGAGCTCGTACAACTGGTGACGAACATGTACAAGGAGGTGAAAAGTAAGGTGCACAGCCCCACTGGTATAAGTGCGTCAGCACACCTTCACTGCAGCCCTAATTCGACGTGGAAGTCGGACGCATCAAGAGTCAACTCTCAGCCCTCTATTTTTCAACTTAGTGATGATCCATATTACACCTGATCTTCAGAATAAGCTCCCGTGAAACACACTGTATGCAGATGACATGACCTCATTAGTGTAAATATGGACGAGCTACGGACCAGGCTAGAGCCTAGCATAATCGCGCAGTGCTTTTAAAATGCTGGCTTGGCTGACTTTATCGATTGGAGCTCAATTTATTTTGGTAGTTACAAGATAACACCATAAAGTTTACTTATATCACAAGTAGCCTTTCATCTTACCCTAACATGGTCATACTTAATATGTTCATAATGAGAAACAAAATCAAAATTATTTTTATTCCTTTAAAGAAAACATTGTGTCAGGAAACGATTCAAACATAAATCGCCTCGTAAATCAAGATATGGACTAACGGCCCGGACCTAACAGGGTTAAAGGCCAACAAGAGCAAAGTGAAAAAGATAAAAAGAAACCTGCTCCAGGTTCACCTAATCGACGACCTTCACATTATGATTCCAAGTATCGAAAAACTTGCGGGACGCAGCCAGTAAAATATATTTTTCTGTGACAAATAAAGGTTTCATTATGAAAAGAAATCTTAATATGACAAAATCCTATTAGACTGAAAAGGATATTTAACTGGTCAACTTTAATTGTATGGAGATGTATTTAGTGAGCAGAATATACAGTATCCATCTAGGCTGACTATAACTTCTGTTACTAATAAAAAGCGGCCAAGTGCGAGCTGGACTCACTAATTAAGGAAAAATGATATTATTTAAATGGAAAAGGAAAAAAATATTTGCCCAAAATCATATAGTGCAAATGAGCTCTCAACATTTATACGTATTAAAAAAAAGTGTGTGCGTGTAATCTTTACGCGCGATTGGAGTAAAACTTAGTTATAATTAACATTAGGAATACTTAACAGATACATATATTATATACTTTTTTTGCTTATTTGAATGCTTATAGACAAAATATGTTATTTTCATTTGCCCTTGTTTGTCCCACCCATTCTAGAACATCCAGTATATAACAAATTATTCTGAAAAAGTTGAGAGACAAGAATATTTAATTTACACCATTAAATATATACTTACATTAATTAAAGCCGTGTTATTAATAAATAATTGAATAAAAATATTTAAATTATTAATATCACACATATCAATATAACGTTGTTATTGAATATTAACGAATATGGCTCTATGGGCTCGGACCTTTTTGCTGTCCGATGGACGAAGAAAAAATTTACGAATGTCGCAAACGTCAGAATGAGAACTTTTAATTATTATTTAAAGTTTCAGAAAATATTACTGAGCAATTTGAAACAATTTTTTAAAACATTAAATTATAATTGTTAACAATTGTTTCAATTGACTTTTTTCTACCGGAAGTACTAACGTTACTTCCGCCAATAAAATATTCTGAGTACACGCCTAAAGAAGTTTTACTTCAAAAAAACTACTTACTAGATCTCGTTCAAACCAGTTTTTCGGTGGAAGCTTATTATTTTATTATATTATATATATATTATATTATATAATTATATTTTTTTTTAGTTTTATTATTCTCTTATTTTAGAAGTTACAGGGGGGGGGTCACGTTTATCACTTTGGAAGTGTCTTTCGCGCAAACTATTCAGTTTGGAGATCTATCCGTAGATACGTACGGAATTGATGAAAAAAAAATTGAGTCTCAGTTTCTAAGTAGAACCCCAAAATTTATTGTTTGTTTTTCTATTTTTGACCTAAAAAGCTTAATGCGCTTCAAAGAATACACCTACTTACTAAGTTTCAACAGTATAGTTTTAATCGTTTCGGAAAAAAGTGGCTGTGACAAACGGACGGACAGACAGACATGACGAATCTATAAGGGTTCTGTTTTTGCTATTTGAATACGGAACCCTAAAAAGCAGCAAAATTAAATATCTCAAAGTGATAGTATCAATATATTACCAGGATAACACGATTAAGTAGGAGTTAAAAGTCACGCGATACAGACAGTCACATAGTGCGAAGAACTAATGCTTACTTTAATTGCTCCTAATCGAGAGCACTATCTAGATTCTTTCCTGCTCGTTAGTGACTGAGATAGCATCGAGATTTATTTAATAACAGCAGCAACGGCACCTCAAAGCTTTCGCGGAATCGCATTAGACGCCATTTATACGACGGGAATACAATTACTTCGCTTGTCGAGTATGTAGTACAAGTACAGGAAAGGATATTTTTTTTAATATAGGTTCAATTTATATGAAAATCAAATACAATGTTTGTTTGTGGGTATCGACAACTTCGGTATTTCCAGGACGATACGACAAGGATAAATCAAAAATGGCGCTTATACTTTTCTAAAAACCTGTGATTCCTCTAGTGTTGCAGGTCTTGCATTTTGAACGGGGGTGACAAGCTTGTTTGTCCTTCTCATTCATAAAAAAAGCTTGACTGGTTGAAATCCATAAAAATCCATGTGGCGACTTTAGAGATAAACTTTATATTGGACACGGCATGTTAGTAGTTGATATTCGAAGCACAACCGAAAATGTTGATAGGTTACTATGTAGCGATTTAACATTAACAATAGCTTTAGCCGGCGAAGAGTTGACGGTTACGGTTAGCAATTAAAGTTATGACGTCATCTAAAATTTGGCAAATGGTGCAACTCCTTTTTGCTTAACCGGTACATGTCTGTCAGTGCTTAAGTTAGTTATTATTATTTGAAGACGGTGGCAATTTGTCTAGTCCTAATGATTCCTAGTAACACCGCATCCAACATTGAACTATTGTGTTCGCCACTCATACTTATAGCTCGTCGTCAAGCCCTGCCGCGTTTCAGTATCAGTTTCAGAACCGCAGTATCTTGTTGACGCGATTATTACAAACAGCATCAAATTCAAATTCAAATATTTTTATTCAAAATAGGATTTAAAATCACTTATTGAACGTCAAAAACTACCACCCATTCAAAAGAGACTGCCTCAGACCTGAGAAGAATGGTCGCATGAAACTCAGCGGGCTTTTTTTTTAATATAAAATATGGATTGCAATGTGATTGCGTACAATAAACATTTATAATTAAAGAGCCTGAGGGCGTTTACTTTATTCCCAGTCAGTGGTGTCATTAAGAAATTCGTTTATGCTATAATAACCTTTCCCACACAAAAGTTTTTTAACAATTCTTTTAAATTTCGTAACACATTTGTGTTGTACATTTTCTGGGATCATATTGTAGAAGCATATACATCGTCCAACAAAAGACTTACTAACTCGACCCAACCTAGTAGTAGGCATAACAAGTTTATGTTTGTTCCTCGTGTTAACATTATGAATGTCACAGTTTCTAGAAAATTCCTCAATGTGCTTATGAACATACAGAACATTATCGAAAATGTATTGAGAAGCAACAGTCAAAATGTTTATTTCTTTAAATTTTTCTGCAGCACAAAGATGGTATTAATATCGGCCGCATTGCCCCATAACAATTACAAAGGACGGTTACGCTTATGCGTAACACCATCCTTCGTGTTAGTTGGTGCTCCCCAGCCTTAAACTTTCAGGTTGTTTTATTCGATATAATTATATCTGCACATTTGTTTATCGATTACTGACGTCATGACTATAGAACATCCCGCGTTTTCATCCAAATCAGGCGTATCATAACCCGTAGTTACATTATGTTTGAACTTTCAAGTTATAATTCAATTGGGTCATATAGCATGTTGGTCGATGATATAAGACCAACCGGAAATGATAATTAGTATGAGAGGCGTGTGTCACTCCGTGCAGTTCCATCCGAGCGAGCCAAGAAGAAAGCGACAATATAATTAAGATAATTACCTTTCACCCAAGCAATAAACTAATAACTAAAAAGTCTAGCGCTACTAACATTTCTATTTAACGGGCTGTACACATGCCTTCAACAATTATATTACTTATTTAGATTATCCCACCAATAGCATGAAATTAGGTTAATTCCATCACCAGTGGGACCTCACGTCAAAAATACGAAACTTCACGCGCATTACTTTGATGTCAGTCATTCTACAATCGCACGCTTCAAAAGTAACTTTTTCCTCACAGTCACTTCGTGAAAATATTATCTATATTCGAGTGGGAGGGTTCTGTGCATACCAGTGGGAAGCTCTTTTGCACAGGATGCCGGCTAGATTATGGGTACCACAACGGCGCCATGTTCTGCCATGAAGCAATAATGTGTAAGCGTTACTGTATTTCGGTCTGAAGGGTGCCGTACCTAGTTAAATTACTGGGCAAATGAGACTTAACATCTTACGTCTCAAAGTGACGAGTTGTAGTGCCACTCAGAATTTTTGGGGTTTTTCAAGAATCCTGAGCGGCACTACATTGTAATGGACAGGGCGTTTCAATTACCATGAGCTGAACGTCCTGCTTGTCCCGTCCCTTATTTTCATTTTAAAAAAACCAACACTGCGTGGGGACTTCTATGCTTACAACATACTCCCACCTCAAATGCTGGTCGAAAGCCAGAGCTACAATGAAAACGGATATCTTATATAGAATTGGAGGACCAATCAAGTGAGTTATATCATAATAGATCACATTGGTCACAGTGAAACAGTACTGCACTGAACTGGATCAAAGCCATTTTACAAACCATAACCAAGTCAGTGATTGCCGCCGCCTATACTCTCTTACAAAACAAGAGAAGGACTATTGTTGGCCTGACCGAATGCGTGACCTGGAAAGACCACATAAGATGATGATGAAAACATTTTGTCCCTGATTAATAATGACGAATGCAATGATAATTTGACGCAGTAACTGCATTAATCGCTTTAGAATTAATAACATGAAATCTTAACTTTAATATTGAAAAATTCTGATACTCTCTTGGAAGCACAATCATGCACAAATGTATACCACACACAAGGATATTTTATATTTAGTATCAATAATATAGACAATAAAATGAAATGATATAATTAGTTAAGAGTGGGGGGGGGGCAGGAGACTCGTGGCACAGATTCTACCTAGTTTTAGCTCCAACCAACTGTAGTTTTAAGTTTAACATTTTAAGACTAAGTATTGCTGTACTATTGTAACTATATTACAGATTGGGAGAAATAAACGTATTTTGATTTGGTTGAAATACCATAAGATACAATGTACAGGTCTGTATTAATTATAGATCTTACACATTTTCATCATTCATTTAGAGATTCAGAGCTTTAAAATTGTCATTTTACAACTGTACATCGCAATTCACAAACTAAAAAACACTGGTTTTCAGTTTTAGCATTACTATAATTATGTGAAAATATAACAAGGAGGAAATCATTAACAAATTTCGTTCAGATAATATTTACAAATAGGCAATTTTTTGCCCCGCGTACTCCCAGTCTGTTTTTCTTTAAATACAAAAAGACTGCATGTCTAAATGCAGAAAGAACCCTTTTAATTTCTGAGTTATTCTATATATCCGGTCTTTATCCGCGGTTAAAAAGATTAGACAATTAACTGACATAGATACGGCGCGACTATTATAGTTTAGTTATTTCCATAGTATTACGTCCTATGGTATATTGCTATGGGGCAACGCTGGCGATATTAATACAATATTTGTACTGCAGAAGAGGACTATTCACGGTATTTATAACCTAGGTCCTAAAGGATCATTGAGAGCAAAATTCAAAGAAATTAACATCTTGACTGCTTCTCAATATATTCTTGATAATGTAATGTATTTTCATAGGCACATAAGTTAATTTGCATGAAACTGTCATAACCATAATGTTAACACCAGGAAAAGACATAAGCTAATAAAGCCTACTCGGCTATGTTGAGTTAGTAAGTCTTTTGTGGGGCAATGTATATGGTTTTACAACAAGATCCCAGAAAATGTTCAAAACAAAAGTATTACATTATTTAAAATAATTGCTAAAAAACGTTTGTGTGGTAAAGGTTACTATAGGATAAATAACTTTCTTATTGATACCACAGATTGGGAATAGAGGGAACGCCCTTAGGATATTAAATAATAAGTTGAATTGTACAATTTTACTTTGAAAACATATTTTTTTGATGAAAAAAAAGCCCGCTGAGTGTGTTGCGCCCATTCTACTCAGGCCTGAGGCATTCGTTCTGGAATCGGTGGTAGATTTTTTGACAGTCAATAAGTGATGTAATATCCTGTTTTGAATATAAATATTTGAATTTGAATTTGTGGTAATTAAACACTAATGATATAGCTACTTAAAAATAGATAGAAAACTAAGATAATTATAATATTCTCTCTCGTTATATATTATGTGTAATTAATTAATATCTGCCACATTTGAGTTGATTGATTGAGACTAAGATCGAAAAGTCAAATGTCAATAAAAAGTCGCACAAAAACTGGTCGAGACTGTGTAATTATGCAACTCAGATAGTTAACTAGATTCCAGTGTTATCACACGAAATCTCATCTAATATTATCTGAATAATCATTATTGTACAGACACCGCGACTGGCCGTTATGGTTTTATGATATTAATAAATCTGTCAGTCGGTCGGTTACAGATTGTTAATTTGGAAGCACGCTTTCTTCGTTGCTAAAATGTGAAAGTGTGCGTTTTAGTTAATTTTGTAACTTTTCCTTGCGTCTTTATAACATTGCAAAAAATTGCGTTGTATTTTATTATTCACTTAATGCTTATAATTTGAATATTATATGCTTATAATTTATTTATAGTGTTTTCAAGGCAGATACTACCATCTTTTTAAATAATCCCACACGAGAAGCAAAGATATCAATATGAGTAAAGTTGTTAGTATAGGTAGTGGCAAGTCGATGAATGGGTGATTGTTTTCCAGCATTACTACTACAGAATTTGGTTGCAAACAACGGGACCGATCTACGACTAGGCGTGTTGGGTGGAACTAGGAGTGCAACATATTATTAAGAGTATTGCAGTCGTATCTGTTATGACATATATGCTTATAATTATTTAATGTGATATAAATAATATAAGTGTAATTTTTGCTTTTAATTATGTTCAATTGTTCAATGTGTTATTTTCATTACTGATTTGATAGAATGTTAATTTTCTTGTCAACAAGTTAGTAAATGCCCATAGCTCAAGCATATCGTCTAAGAGCTAGCAACGTTTTTGAGAGATAATTTCAGGTAGGCCAGTTTTTAGATATCCTATCTCTCTCACTGTTCCGGACGTCATACGGAATATCTGGCTGACGGTAGTGGTTGCGTTCATCAGTGCGCATCCTACCTGCGTTTAAAAAAAATGGATCGCGATCGAAATTTAAGGTCGGAACCAAATAATATAGTGAATAGCAGCTAAATGAATCCATGGAAAACAAGGAAAATCATTTCCTAGTCTTAGGTAGTTGATATATAATATAGTTTATACTTTATCATTTTAAAAACATTTAACTTTAAACGTGATTCTTAGATTCGATGCAACACCTTACAAACTCATTTGGTTTTTATATTACAGCCATTGTAAAATACTCTATTGACTGAAAAGAGTGGCCGTTGAGTTTCATGTGTGTTCTTCTCGCGAGCTCTACTTTTTCCGAACATATGGTAGATTCAATAATTTAAAGAAACATTTCTATATAGATATTATATAGAAATGTTTCTTTTAAATTATGAATGACGATTCAAAAGCGCTTAGTGTAAGCCTAATTCAATAAAGATTATTTGACTTTGACTTTAATTTTGAAGGTTCTCAGAGTTACAGAGATCGAATTTGGATCTTTTTAAAATCCAATATGGCTGCCGCTCAAAATTATGATTTCACGGTTCTCCAGGTTGTCGAACCTTGAATATTGTAGAATGAATTTGGAATCATTTTCGAAATCTAAGATAGTCATTGCGCAAACTTTTACTTCAACGACATGGGAATAGTTTAAAGGTTCTCGGGGTAGTAGAGAACAAAGTTGCCACATTGAATTCAACAAATTATCAATTTTATAAAATTGAATCAATTATTTCTCAACATTCATTTCGTCAACATTCAGCTATATATAGTTGCAAAACATCTCACAACATTAAGAACGGAAACTGATTATTTTGGGTTCATTTTTCGTGACGTCAAAGAGTAAATAAATGGGTTCATTGGCAAATTTTTCATGCAAACATTTTTCGCTTTGTCCGCGCTATGTTATACTTATTCTGGCCATAAATACTGTTACAATTAAAAATATTACATTTAAATTTGGAATATGTCATTTTTATATGATTGTTCATTAAATATGCAATATTTTGCGATATTAAAGTGGAGTGGGGTCATAAAGAGAACCGAATCGCTGTGCTTGTATTAGACAAAGTAGGTATGTAGCCAGATGCAATTTTTAAATCTCTCCATACGCTTGGTATTAGTAAAATGTTTATGTACCAGGCTATTAATAGGTACAATGAGACCTCCTCTGTTTGTGATAGAAAAATATCGTCCACATTTACACTTCGAAAATAAAGGAATTTGCCATGAAGATACATGCTGCGTTCGATACAAAAAAAGTATACGATATAATATAATAACGATATAAAGCAATATAAATAGGTTTCAAACATTTTGACTGTCTATAAATTATATGTGTCCTATATTGGAGAATCTTCATTCAATAAATACGTGTGAAAACTGTATTATAATTGGCAGTAAGACAACAATAAATCGCTTGAAACTAAGCCCACTCTCCAGTAAACAGTTAAATGCTATGTTGGTTGAGTTAAACGTGAACGGTCATTATTAATTACCACAAGCACTTAGTGCTATCATCGGTCTTCATCTAGTTAGTCACTGTGCCCGCACATACTGCAGCAAATACAGGAAAATCTCCATAATTTTCTCTTAAGTTTAACATAAAGCTACGCAAACATATTATGTTGAAATACATTAACACAAATTCTATTTTACTATTATTAAAATTATCGTCTTTTGAAAATAAAATTATGGAACTTTATTAAAAAAAAAGTGTGTGCGTGTAATCTTTACGCGCGATTGAAGTAAATAATAATAATATAATATAATTAATAATAATTAACTTTAGGAATAATCAACAGATACATAATATATATTACATTAAATAAAACGTGTTACCAACTAAGCACTCATGTATTACTGAAAAGCTAGGATCATTGTTAGATTTTTTGCTATTTTTTTTTCTCGGAAGCGCTGACGATATAACTTCATCTTTTGAGCAAAGTTGGCATTTTCTTTACCTAAAATAAAAAGCCTTTATTAATATTAAAACATAAAACATTTAAAAACTTTCACTCATTACATAAAATAATTGATAATAAGAAATTGAAGGTTATATTATTATTACCACATATCAATATGACGTTGTTATTAAATATTAACAAATATGGCTGTATGGGCTCGAACCCTTTGCCTGTCCTAATAATGGGCGAAGAAACCAAAAACAAATAAACGAATGTCGCAAATGTCAGAAAATTTCTGAAAACTTATATATTATTTATTGCAAAAGTAGTTATAAATAAGCAAATTATACACTTGGAGATTTTCAAAAAATATAACTGAGCATATTGAAATGCTTTTTTTAAAGCATAAAAATTGTAACGGCTTAAAAATGTTCAATTGTCTTTTGTACTGAGCGTTACTTCCGTCAGAAAAAAATTCTGAGTTATCCCCAAGTCGGCGCGACTTTTACTTCAAAAAAAAGGTTTTACTTAAAAAATATTGTCTCAAGATGCTGCTAAAAATCAGCGCTGTGTTGCTATTATACCAACGTAGCATAACCCTGACTCAGCTCCTTTTGATAACAATGACTGCTAACACAGTACTTTTAATTAATAAAGAACATCACTATAATAGTATCCACATATTATATATGTTTTTTTTTATTTTGTTTTTTTCTTTGTGTAATGTTTTTGTATAGTGTTTTATTATTTTTTTCTAACCTTACTAAATTCTCTTATAATGCCGAAAATATGTCCATATTCAAATTCAAATTCAAATATTTTTATTCAAAATAGGATTTATAATCACTTATTGAACGTCAAAAACTACCACCCATTCAAAAGAGACTGCCTCAGACCTGAGAAGAATGGGCGCAAGAAACTCAGCGGTCTTTTTTTTTATATAAAATATGGATTACAATGTAATTTCGTACAATAAACATCAATAATTAAAGAGCCTGAGGGTGTTCGCTTTAATCCCAGTTCGTGGTGTCATTAAGAAAATCGTTTATGCTATAATAACCTTTCCCACACAAACGTTTTTTAACAATTCTTTTAAATTTCGTAACACATTTGTTTCGTACATTTTCTGGGATCATATTGTAGAAGCATATACATCGCCCAACAAAAGACTTACTAACTCGACCCAACCGAGTAGTAGGCATAACAAGTTTATGTTTGTTCCTCGTGTTAACATTATGAATGTCACAGTTTCTAGAAAATTTCTCAATGTGCTTATGAACATACACGAATATTGGAAATAAAAATAATTATGGGTCCCAAATCAAAAATCCATTCATTAGTTCAGGAGTTCACTGGAAACAAACAACAGGACACTGGATTTATATATATTAAGGTATATTTCCTCGTAGACGACGTCGCGGTTAGCAGCTAGTTTAACATAATTTCAATCTTGAGCCGACTGTAAACATGCCAACCATTTTGATAAATAAATAATAAACACCATTACCAAAATATTATCTAATATACGAACAAACATAGACCAATTAAGAAACTTCTTAATTTTTTGAAGTTGGTAAAATAAATTGAAACCTGTGAACGGCTGGATCACTTGGGTTTGCGTAAAGACGTCGCTTCATTGTGTGTCTTCTACCGCACTGGTAGTGTTCCAAAGAGCTGTTTCACCTGTATCCTGCCGCCGAATTCCACCTTCGCACGACACGCCACAAGATAGGATATCATCCCAACCATCTGGATGTGTGGCGGTCCTCCACAGGTCGGTTTTCAAGAAACTTTCTTCCACGTACTACAAAGTTGGAGAATGAGCTTCCTTGTGCGGTGTTTCCGGAACGATACAACATGGTTACCTTTAAAAAAGCGCGTACACCCTTAAAGGCCGGCAATTGTGATTCTCTTGCTCCTGTGATTCCTCTGATGTTGCAAGGGAAGAAGAGAGGTAGAAGAGAGGTCAGAGAAGAGAAGGTAATCACCACCGCCCGGTGGTGATTACTTAACACCAGGTGACCCGTACGGTCGTTTGTCCATCTTTTCCATAAAAAATAAGGTCTAAATAAGGCTCTTCACAGTATGTACAAATCATGATCAAAGCAAGCCGTGTGTAATTAGTTTAAAGTTAATTTATAATAAGCACTTGTACCTTCGATGGGCACCGTGGCAATGAGAGCATGTTTACGTGTGGCTTCACTAATTAACACCGCACTTAATCCAGCTTTCTATGAACACAAACATACAAATATTTATTTACGCGGCGCGGTGAAAGTCACGCTAAATCTCCTCACAGCTTTGTATGCACTAGCGGATATTAAACTGTCAATTTAAAATGAACGTTTTTGTTTTGTTAGGCTGGGAGCATGTGAGTTTCGGCTCTGTTAGAAGGAAGTTTATGCTTTTCATTTTTTCAATATAGCTTGTTTTATTATTTGAGTGCGGTTCCCTCTAGTTTTTGTTATACCTACCTACTACACTGGCCTTCAAAAGTAAGTATCACACTTTTAAAATTGGGATAACGTTTTAAGCTCACAAGATATACTTTCGAAATAAAAAGGACTCCAAAGAGAATTTAATTTTGTACATAAAAACTTTATAGTCGGTAACCTTCTTTTAAGAATTGGCTGAAAACAAACTTCAAAAACAAAATCATTCCTTTTTCAAAGTGTGAAGTTTTAAATTTTTTTCAAGATCGATGGGTCTTGTTTTGAAAATTTATGCTAAAAAGCACATAACATTTATTTATCATGCCTCTTTCAGTTGAAGAATGTGCTCGGATCGTGGCTTTTCTGCAACTAAGCATCAGTATGCGTCGCACTGCAAGAATGGTGGGTGTGACGGTACGAACGGTCCAGAAGGTAAAGCGAAGGTACGAAGAGACTGGACACCATCTGAGGAGACCTTGTAATAGCAGACCCAGGTGTACCAGTGCCCGAGAAGATCGTTATATTATTTCCACTGTGTTAAGAAATCGCCACCAAAATGCAGTTGAAGTCCAGCAACAGCTACTTCAGACCCGGAGGGACTACATTAGTGACAGTACAGTGAGAAGAAGACTTGCTGAAGCAAATTTGAAACCTCGAAGACCAGCGAGTGGCCCAAAACTGGAGAGACAGCATCGAGTAGCGAGACTGCGATACGCCCGTGAACACATGCAGTGGGATGAAAAAGAATGGTCAAGAATTTTGTTTGCAGGTGAGTCTCGATTCTCCCTTTACACTTCTGATGGAAGGCGAAGTGTTTACAGGCGACCTGGTGAGCGATACCTTCAAACCTGCATCTCAGAAAGAGTCCAATACGGTGGAGGCAGTGTACATGTATGGGCTGGCATATCTTCAGAAGGTCGCACAGAGCTAGTAGCCATAGAAAATGGCACCCTAACTGGGCAAAGATATGCTCAAGAGATTCTCAATGAGTATGCAGGGCCGTATTTAGCAAATATGGGTGATGGATCGATGCTGATGCATGATAATGCCCGGCCACACACGGCTCATATCGTACAAGAGTATATTCAGGAGGTCGGTATCAGCGTGATGGCTTGGCCATCAAGAAGACCTGATCTCAACCCGATTGAACACGCCTGGGATGAGCTTGGGAGGCTAGTCAGAAATCGCAGAGCACCACCTACTACCCTCAGGGTACTAAAGCAGGCCCTGGTAGAAGAATGGGAGAATATTCCCCAACATCGGCTCCGAAACCTAGTGTTCAGTATGCCAAACCGGCTCGAAGCTGTAATCAGAGCTCGAGGAGGCAATACCAGTTATTAAAAATTAAATAACATGTAATACATTTTAGTTGAATTTTTTTACTTTAAACTAAAAATGTTTCATTGCTTTATCTTTTTTAAGTTAAAAATGTTACTTATGTATAATTTTAGTTCGTAAGAGTTAAAGCCTATAAAATTTGCAACAAAACGTTTTTAATCTTAAATCTCTACCTTCTATAGTTAAGAAAAAAAAATAATTTGAAAAGTGTGATACTTACTTTTGCAGGCCAGTGTATGTTTTATAGAAGAAATTGTTTTTGAAGATTAGTCCATATGAATCGATTCTGCGTTGTGGCAGTTGTCACTTTGAGATTATGTGTGTATTACCCGGTTATATTATCTCTGACACATCGTTGCCTTGTTACGGTGTGCAAAACAAGCATCAATAGGATATTATTATTATAGATATATCTATTTTAAAATTTAGTCCAAAGCAATTTGGTTCAACTCGCGCGCTTGAATTAATTAATGAATATTTAAAAAAAAAGTTGTATGGAGTGTGCTGTTGACGTTAATGCTTTCCTTGTTTAGCCAAAATTAATGCGTTTCATTCTTTTTTTTTTATGGAATAGGAGGACAAAGGAGCATACGGGTCACCTGTTGTTAAGTGATCACCGCCGCCCATACTCTCTTGCAACACCAGAGGAATCACAGGAGCGTTGCCGGCCTTTAAGGAAGGTGTACGCGCTTTTTTTGAAGGTACCCATGTCGTATCGTCCCGGAAACACCGCACAAGGAAGTTCATTCCACAGCTTTGTAGTACGTGGAAGAAAGCTCCTTGTAAACCGCACTATGGAGGACCGCCACACATCCAGATGGTGAGGATGATATCCTAACTTGTGGCGTGTCGTGCGAAGGTGGAATTCGGCGGCAGGAATTAGGTAAAACAGCTCTTCGGAACACTCCCCGTGATAAATGCGGTAGAAGACACACAATGAATCGACGTCTCTACGCAACGCCAAGTGATCCAGCCGTTCACAGAGTACTGGGTCCCCGACAATTCGCGCTGCTCTGCGTTGCACGCGGTCAAATGGATCGAGCTGATACTGGGGTGCGCCAGACCAGAGATGACAGCAATACTCCATGTGTGGCCGGACCTGCGCTTTGTACAGCGCTAGAATGTGGGCCGGCTTGAAGTATTGCCGTGCTCTATTAATGACGCCCAGTTTCTTTGAAGCCAATTTGGCTTTGCCCTCCAGATGGTTACGGAATTGGCAATCGCTCGAGATTTCGAGACCCAGTATTCCGATACTAGGCGAGGCTTTTAGGGAAGTGTTGTCGAAGAGCGGTGACGAAGAGCGACAAATGGGGTTTTTTTAGTGGTAAACGCGCAAACTTGAGTCTTCTGGGGGTTAAATTGGACAAGGTTCAATTTACCCCATTCCGCGACCTTCTCAAGAGAGGACTCGATAGAAGACACAAGTTTCTCCCGGCACTGGTCGACGATTTCCCGAGAGAGACGTGCCTGGCCCGTGTATACGGCATCACCAGTGCTGTCATCTGCATAGCAATGAATGTTGGAGGTGTCCAACATATCATTGATATGCAGAAGAAACAGCGTAGGAGATAGCACACAGCCTTGGGGCACTACAGCATTCACGGGCTTCGGGTTCGAGCAATGTCCGTCGACAACGACCTGTATGCTGCGCCCAGTGAGGAAGCTGGAGGTCCACTTGCACAAGCTCTCGGGAAGCTCAAATGATGGAAGTTTAGAGAGGAGCGCCTTATGCCATACACGATCAAAGGCCTTCGCTATATCCAGGCTAACTGCCAGGCCTTCCCCCTTGCTTTCAATAGCCGCAGCCCATCTATGTGTTAGGTATACCAGAAGATCACCTGCCGACCGACCATGGCGAAACTCGTATTGTCGGTCGTTGATCAACTGGTGACCCTCTAGGTATACCAAGAGCTGACGGCTAATTATGCTCTCCATGATTTTGGAGAGCAGGGAGGTAATAGCAATAGGCCTGTAGTTTGCCGGATCCGAACTGTCTCCTTTTTTTTGGATCGGATGGACAAGGGCTGACTTCCATGAGTCAGGGACTACGCCTTTGGAATAAGAGTGCCGGAATAAACGCGTTAGCACCGGCGTCAACTCAGGGGCACACGTTCTAAGCACGATTGAAGAAATGCCATCCGGCCCGCTCGACTTCCTGACGTCCAACGAAAACAAAGCTCGCCTAACAGTTTTCTGTCTGAACTGTACTTCAGGCATAGAGCTCTGACACCGCGGGATGGTCGGCGGTGTTTTTCCGTTGTCGTCAAGAGTCGAGTTGGAGGCGAAAAGAGCGCACAGGAGATCGGCTTTCTCTTTTGCCGTATGGGCCAGGGTGTCATTCCTCATGTGCAACGGTGGCATGGACGGCTGGCCGAAGTTACCAAGAGCAGCTTTCGACAACGACCAGAACTTGCGTGTTCCGGTCGGGTAACTGGAAATCTGCTCGCCGATTTTGACGACGTATTTTGACTTTGCACGGGCGATTTGCCGCTTAAAAAATCTGGAAGCACGGTTGTATTTCCTCTTTAGAACTATGCAGTTCGGATCCTTTGTGCCCAGCGCCGCAACCCAAGTTCGATACGCCTGTTTTTTGCAGTCAGATGCTGCTTTAACTGACGCATCGAACCAGGGCTGTGATCTGCCACCGATTGGTACTACAGAGCTTGGTATAAAAATATCCATGTCCTGTAGTATCACATCGGCTACTGCAACGGTGCAGGCACTAGGATCATCCGAAGGGAAACAAACCCTGCTCCAAGGGTAGGATGCAAAAAAGGAACGCACCTATCCCAATCTGCTGACTTGTAGTGCCAAACGCGGCGGGTCGCTGGTGGTCTGCGTTGTGGGCGTCGTATAGGCACTACACTCCTGACCAGGCAATGGTCGGACGTTCCGAGAGGGGCGTCGACAATGACCTGGTAACCATCGGGATGTGTAGTCAGCAGAAGATCTAATAAGGACGGCATGTGGCTATCCACATCCGGGAGCCGCGTTGGCGACTCAACCAATTGCGACAGATCGTACGCCAATGCAAAATTATGCACAGATCGCCCTGCGTAGTCTGTGGTACGTGATCCAAGCCATTCGGCATTGCGCCCGTTGAAATCACCCAAGACCACGATTTTTTTATGATTATGATTACGAATTCTTACATCATTGCGCTCAAAATTAAAATAAATTAAAAAAAGAAATCTGAGCCCATAACGGATCGAATATAATATGTCTGTTGCGCAGTTATCGCCATTTTGACACCAGGGATATTATGTCTGCATCCCAGTTGAGGTAATAATCAACGATATATTTTTCAGTATTATAGATTGATGTAAAGGTATTGTATTGTAATAGTGATTATTATTATGAAAAATCAATGAAAAATCTGGGCAAAGTATAAAAGTATTTTTCTCAAACATGCATGGAAATATTGTCATTATTTTCGAAAAAAGAACACGCAAAGTATCGAATTTTAGGAAAAAGAAAATCAAATCCATTGCAGGAGCGTTTTTTGAATTTGGAACATTACAAGGCTCCTGCAATATATATATATATTGCAGTATATATATGTATATATACTGCAATATATATATATATTGTAATGTTGAGCCTTGTAATGTTCCAAATTCAAAAAACGCTATATATATATATATACGCTAAATATATATATATATATATATATATATATATATATATATATTGTAATGTTGAGCCTTGTACTGTTCCAAATTCAAAAAACGCTCCTGCAATGGATTTGATTTTCTTTTTCCTAAAATTCGATACTTTGCGTGTATATATATATATAAGAGATTTCCACGTATATAGTCACTCATCACGATATCTCTGGAACAATGGTTCCTCAAGTCTTTAGCTCTAATGAGAGCTAAAGACTTGAAATTTGGTAGGAATATTCTTTTCACTGAGTAGAGGTCAGCTAAGAACGGATTTTACGAAATTCCATCCGCAAGAGTTTTTTTTTATTATGAACAGAGCAACGTCTGTAGGGTCAGCTAGAATTGTATAAAACGGCGCGCTGGGGTTATTAACTACTCTTTGATCAGATCTCTTGTGTCATTCCTGGCATACAATAGTCACTTTGCGTTTGCCTGTCTGTACAGATGATAGAAAACTGATAGAAATAATAAAATAAATCAAAACATCACATCACATCACATTGCAACCTAATTCGGAAACAGAATCTCACCCGCTGGCCACTTGTCAACATCTAAGTCCACAGCTATCCATCTCAAAACAACATATTATTCAGCCATCTACCACTACATCCAATGCTCACCTGCAAACCTCATCAGAAGTTATACAAACAAACATAAATGTGCCGGGGAAATCAATAACATTTTCTTCTAGTAAGTGCCCCAATATATATAATGTAACTTTTGATTTTAATGAAATTTTATGAATAATATAAAAAGTGTATTTTATTTCCCTGCGTTATTTTGAGAAAAGCACTAAAGCCTCGACGGGAAATGGCAAGTGCCTGTCTGTATTTAGTGAAGTCCTCCCCTATGGCTCGGCCTTCAAACTCATACTCGACCTGCAATTGCCTATTTCGACCTTTGCAATAGTGTACTACTTCTGGCAGTACGTACTATTGAAGCGACACAGAACAACAGAATCTACAGAACTGTTAACAAGAAATGTCAAAACGTAACAAATGAAAACTTCAAAAACAAAAGCTGTGATAGCTCGAAAATACATGTAACAAACAGAAAAATAGTAAAGGTAATGTGTTGGTTTACTAATAATTCCTTGTTATTAAATTCAAATAAAACTAAATGTATTAAATTTTCATTACATTGTCATGTCATTTAACAAAAAGGTCGGTAAAAATAATAAAATAAACGAAGAAATAATACAATGTGTTGACACAACGGTTTTTCTTTAGAATAACTAGATTCACGTCTGCAATGCAATCAGAAAGACCCAACTCGGTTGTTTTTACTGTCTGATGTTGAGAAAGCTAGGCTTGTATGTTTCAGTTACTTCCAAAGTGTTATGTCATATGGTATATTTCTGTGGGGATTAGCAGCTAATATTCAGGACATTTTTGTGTTACAAAAAAGAGCCATACGCGCTTTTTAAAAAATACTAGCTGACCCGACAGACGTTGTTCTGCTCACATTAAAAATAAACTCTTGCGGGTAGAATTTCCTAAGATCCGTGTTTAGCTGACCTCTAATATTGAATATCTATAAATGATAAAAACGTATGGATAATATGAAAACTGTAAAAGGAGGATAAAACTTGCTGGGTTTCTTGCCGATTCTTCTCAGAACAAGGCCTCCTGGTAATCTATTGAACCAATGACATCAAAATTGACTTTCATAAGCGTACAAATTGTACCTAAATGAATACAGAAATTTCATTTCATTTCAATGAAACTGCAAACCGTACTGACAAAACAGGACGAGCGCGATGGGGTGAACGGGAATCGGGAGGGGGCGTTACGTACCAGCGAGTTCCAGAGAAATTGTGGCTGTGTAGTATAGTTTGGATATCAAAATGGCCGCCACTTAAATTTGTCATTGCAACATTAAGGATTTTGTTTCGATGGTTCTCGCGTAGCGCGACCGAACAGAGCGAACACTAGATAGAGCACCATCGCAATATTAGATCACAAAATAGATGATAATATGAAAAAGACGATACATATAACGCAGAGGCATACATTTATATAAGGGTCTATTGAAAATAAAAACGTAAAGTCACTTGGGACGCATATGGGAGAGGCGTTTTTATTAGTCTCACCTTAAGTATTAAGATACCTCAGAGAACTTGGAAGACGCGATATAAGTATAGCCTGAAATTTTTTTTTTTTGGAATAGGAGGACAAACGAGCGTACCGCCGCCCACAATCTCTTGCAACACCAGAGGAATCACAGGAGCGTTGCCGGCCTTTAAGGAAGGTGTACGCGCTTTTTTTGAAGGTACCCATGTCGTATCGTCCTGGAAACACCGCACAAGAAAGTTCATTCCACAGCTTTGTAGTACGTGGAAGAAAGCTCCTTATAAACCGCACTGTGGAGGACCGCCATACATCCAGATGGTGGGGATGATATCCTAACTTGTGGCGTGTCGTGCGAAGGTGGAATTCGGCGGCAGAAATCAGGTTAAACAGCTCTTCGGAACACTCCCCGTGACAAATGCGGTAGAAGACACACAATGAAGCGACGTCTCTACGCAACGCCAAGTGATCCAGCCGTTCACAGAGCACTGGGTCCCCGACAATTCGAGGTGCTCTGCGTTGCACGCGGTCAAATGGATAGAGCTGATACTGAGGTGCGCCAGACCAGAGATGACAGCAATACTTCATGTGGGGCCGGACCTGCGCTTTGTACAGTACACTAAACGATGTTCTATTTTTACTGCTTGACTTATCAAAATAAACGTTAGTTAAAAGTTTGATTTAAAGCTTAAATTCGTTCGTTTTCTAAGAATAAAAGTAACGAGCAGCAAGACTTACATGACGATATAGGTAAGTGTATTTAATTAATAATTAATTTGGAAGCTTTATCAATAATTATTGTCACAACGTCATGATCTACTAAGATTGTTCAGGAGAACACACATTGCATATTAATGTTAAATTCTAATTATTGGAAATTCGATCCGATATGAGGATGAGGGAATTCGATGTAAAGAGAATCTCATCGTCAATCATTTTGATAACTCTCTTAACAAGATTGATATTCATTGCAGTGCTCCGATGAAGACGTTTACCGATTCAGCAATTTAGTTCAATCGAAACCCGACTGTCATAAATCACTGGTAATTCATCGCTCTCCCCCTCCGGGCATCCAACAGGCGACTGCCACACTACTCATTACATTCTTTACAATATCTTATATACTTTTAGCTTATATACTAATAAATGGAGAGCCGGTTATACTGCGAAAACTACTGAAATGATCGGAATAATACTTACCTATATCATAAGATCCAGCGTGTTTCAGAGAAGTTTTTAGTATATGTTTGTTTCATTCGCATAAAACGTTTAATTATAACATTTCGTGAGTAATTCTTGTCATTTTTAGCTGACTTATAAATTTTTAAGTAACCTTTGTTTGAAGCCCTTAGTACATTATTAACGCTTTGTGACCGAAAATGATTTCAATTGTCAAACATTCTTAATGAGATTCGAGGATAAATACAATCATTATAAAGTCATGTAATAACGAAACTAAAGCCCTTCTGACCCATTTTGTAAATAAATCATTTACTTCTTGCGATTTTCCAGAAATACATAGAAGTCTAAAGGCTAAATAAAGCCTATAAGAACCACTTTTCAAAAAGGGCGCCACTGATGATCTAAACAACTTTCGTGCTATCTCAAACATACCCGTTCTGTCAAAAGTATTTGAGAAGAGTATGAAAAATATATAAGGTTTCAATTAAAATTCAATATAATAGTTAATACGTAAGTATCTATAATATCTATAGTAAAGAAAAAATTGCTTGCCAAAGAGGTAAGTCTATGACTATAGGGCAAATACGTTAGCTAAAATAATATATTAACTAACATTAATACAAATAAACTATTAACACTATTATTTTCTGATCTTTCAAAAGCTTTTGACAACGTATCTCATGATATATTACTAAATATAATGGAAAATTATGGAATCAGAGGACGACTACGATATGGGTCACTTGGTGACAAATAATCATGCCTTTTCACACAACCTCAGGCATAATTTGCATAACTATTATTTAACTTAGTTTCGCTAATATATTTTTATTAGGTCAGGACGTCTGTCAGGTCTACGACTAGGAAATTTATGAAAGTTTGAAAAACAAAAATAATCTTTGTTTAACAGCAAGTCAGCCTAAATAGTTTAAAATAATTTTTGAACTTAATTAATTATTAATGATATAAAACTCAAGAAAATATAACTTAATCTGTTTTTTATTTTTAAAATACCATCAAGAGTAATTATCATACATATATTTCATCTTATATCGTGAATGTTTTTTTATAAGTGTTCCTATTTAGGTTAAATTAGGATGGCCATAATTATGAAAATTTGTAATGTCTTCAGTCTATCAAACTACACTTCTGTGTACAGTATTTGCTCCGGCAACACTAGAAGAATCGCAGAAAAGAAAAATGTAACTAGTTTTTTGAAATCCATTGCGCTATCGCCATTTTCAACATAATTTATTTTTCTTTATATTAAAAATTAAGTATCTGCTAGTGCTATTTGCATGAAGAATTCAACTAACTTAAACCTCCATTATCACTACCAAAGTAGAAAGTATACAATCGTAAATTTTCTTCTAATTTCGCCCTGAAATATTTAAGTTCTAGGTACGTGAATACGTGAGTATTTTAATATTTTAGTTGTGCTAAGGAAATTATGTTTGAAGGATGCGTTACGTACGGTGATTGTTGAGATCCTTTCATTGCGAAGCGGAGATGTATTATCCGGGAGTATTCTATACGTCGCTCACTACACATCTGCTCTAGTTTCCTGTGATGTACAATGTGTGCCATCCTTTATTTCCTTATCTAAACTCTATTAAGTAATAGCAGGGCGACTTGGATGGTAACAAAATTAAAGCTATTTTTCTACCGACATCAAAAACAAAGTAGACTATCGATTAGACCGTGTTTTTTTGTGTGATGTCACCTCATATTTTCATATACCTATTTACTGTTTATGTATTGATTTGAAAAAGATGAGGGGATAAACATACGTGTCACCTGATGGTATGTGATCATTATGGCATAATGATGATGAAGTCGGAGGGCAGCCATCAAAACTCCTTTATTAAACCATCACCACTCTAGCCGCGTGTGGCCTTATTAGAACTATAAGTATTATTTCTTCTGTTTCTGACTTTTTTTAATGATAATAAGGCACGAGACGAACAGGACTTTCTGCTGATGAAAGTTGATACGCCCTGCCCATTACAATGCAGTGCCGCTCAGGATTCTTGAAAGGCACAAAAAATCTGAGTGGCACTACAACTGCGTTCGTCACCTTGAGACATAAGATGTTAAGTCTCATTTTCCCAGTAAAGTCTTTACTTTACTTACTTACTTACAACTTACTTTGCTTACAAAGTGTTTTCGAGTTTAAATATTAATAATAACTATTCAATCAACTATCCATGCTAAAATTATAAATCTGAATGTAGGTCTGTCTGTCCATATGTAAATCAATCAGTGAGGGAATATAATATGTGGTAAAAAAATATTGTATTTTCTTTAATTAACGCGAGTGTTACACATTTAAATAAAACACTTTTACAGGATTAAAACGCGTGTAATTGTAACGGTTTTACATTAGGAATTACGAAAAAGTTACATTTTTATTTTAGCTAACCCGACGTTTCAAGACCTTTCCAGATCTCGTTTTCAGGGGGACATAAACAGTTACTATTACACGCGTTTTAATCCTATAAAAGTGTTAGTCAAAAAATATATTATCTTTGCTATGTTCTGTCATGTATATATTATTATGTTTCGTTTAAGCTAATGCCAACCTTTTCAGATTTAAAAATCAGGCTGACATTTACCAAGTCGTTAATTTTAAAACCCGCTGAAAGCCAGGCTTAGGTTTAATTTCCTGTGGGAGAGGCTGGCCGGGATTTCTGCTCTACCTTGTGCTCGTGAAATGGAGACATGAATTATTAAATTAAACTAACGTAATGGCCGACATTCTTTTGATATATATTAGAAACGTGAAAATCTTACTTCAACCTGTAAATTATTCAAGACTAGACACACGGACGAGAAAAAAAAATAAGGAGTCCGTGTCACCTTACATAACAGTGAGACACCAAAACAAGCCAGTAAATGTATAAATACATAGCCCCACGCACACGCTTACACTAATATAAGCCGATCAGCTGCCGTTACGAGAATTGCCATCGTCTGTGACAGATGAGTTTGCGTCGCAATAAAATATCTTAAAAATGCCGTCGTGGGTTGTGAAAAAGTTTAAAAACAATACTATAAAAGTATTTGTGGATATATGATTAATTGTGTAACTTGTATACTCCGTAACCGCACACACACTAGCATAAAGGTGCTTCACTTGCTAATATCACGGCGCGGAGTCCTTATTTTTTTACTAGTACGTGGTATAGACACAGAATAATAGTTGGAAACAATTTTGCTTTCGAAATGTAACAAAATGAAAAAGAAGTACATAAGCTAACACAACTTACTTTATCTAACATGTATTAAAAATTAATAAATGAAATTACATGCATTACTACATTTTACATTAACTATTGTTTCATTTATTTTAATAATTTAAAACAGGGGTTGGTGTAAAATGAATGGCTGATAACAGAATTAAAAAATAACAATTAAAAAGGTTTTATGGTAGTGTTTTCTGATATTGAGAAATAGAATAACCTCATATAACTATTTATAGATAGTATATTCTCTTAATTTTTTTCAAACAACGAATATGAATTATGAAGTACCTATAGGTAGTTCGTATTAACGACTAATATTGGGCTGGGTTGTTTCTATCAGTTATCTAATAGCAAGAGACTATTTAGACGTATAAATTGTCCAATATTAGTTTAGCTGTCTAGTCTTACACTCGCGATTTGTATATTACTTACACTTGTACATTGTTAGTTACACTTTGTCTTAGCGTGAATTGCTCAAAATAGACGTTAGTTGTAAAGTTTATTTTTTCGATGTTTTCACAGCTGTCATAGTCTATTTAGACGCATAAATGATCTAATGTATGCTCACACCTATCATTCCAGTGCTTTTATTGCAATATTGTTTTCGAGCTAGGGCTGAGGGTTAGATAACCGCTTCGTGCATTGTTGTTCCTCGTTGTATATCTTCATTGTAATTTGAGTATTTTCCGAGTGTTAGGAACTTTAAATTATCAAGTCTCGTTAGAGCAACTGGCAATTATAGTTTTTTGTTATTTGCACGTTATTTATATTAGTTTGAAATATTAAATAATTATAGTATCGCGATTGGCCACGAAGCATAATCCGGCTAAGTTTGAAAGCGAACAGTTGCTTATAACGTAGTGGATTTCGGCGATCTCCGTTTTTTACAAGATTATAGCCGTCATCTGTCAATCTGTCAATGAGCACGTTTCATACAATCGAGTGAATCGCCTTTTTCTTAGAGAGTTTCTCTAGCCTGATAAAACGAATTAATTTATTATCTTAATCCTGGGGGTGTTTGATCTGTGTCTTTGTGTCAAATAACTGATAGTTATTTCAAATAGCGCAGGGGCAAAGGTTCTAAAAAGTTTATAAAAAGGTAGCAGTTAATTTTTTTATTTTTTTAAGTTTCTGTGCAATTTTCATAATTTTCTTTAATGTACGAACCTTCTACGAAATAAAAGAGAACATATAAGAAAGATTAAATTAATGAAGTCGGTAAAGCCATTCTCAATTAGTTAAAGCGTAACCAGTAGAAATAGGTATTCATTTTTATAGTACATATGTGGCAGAAACGAATTTAAACGCCTGTTCAATTTAACGAGCAAATTCTCTTTCTTGCGTAATATACGACAAAACTATATATAATAAAATTAAGATGAACGTGTCTCCATTCCATTTAGGCACAGCTAGACGCTGCATGACCTAGATTACGACCGGTCCCTCATGAATACATTCAGTAACTTTGGGAGACTTTCTTTTATTTGCTTTTATATTATATATTAAGAAATCTAGGGATTGTATTCATAGTGTAGTATGTAAGCCATAAATATTATCCCTTGGTCAGCGGTTTGTCAAGGATAGGACTCCCCTACCAATGACATTTTAAGAACTCTCCATTACGATCTTGTAAAAATTGTATAACATACTTTAAAAAAAAATAACTAACCTCAGACATATTTTATATAATAATATAGACTCTTTGATTAGTCAATCACTGGTTATTGAGAAGTTCCAGTGACCATTATACATTTTGCTTGAATTTTAGAAAAAAATTATCTACTACTTACTTTGAACTAACAAGTTATTAAAATGTAAGATTTTTTTATGACAGTAAGGGAGCAGAACGTTCAGCTGACGATAATTGATACGCCCTGCCCGTTTTAATGCAGTGCCGCTCAGGATTCTTAAAAAATCCAAAAATTCTGAGCGGCACTACAATTGCGCTCGTCACCTTGAGGCATATGATGTTAAGTCTCATTTGCCCTGTAATTTTACTAGTTACGGTGCCATTCAGACCGAAACACAATAATGCTTATGACTATTAAAGTATGAAAAGAGTAACATTCAATATAATTAAGATCACCAACGAAAGCCTGGAACTTATAACGTATATATATATATATATTGTATACGACAAATATTACAAAGCGTATTAAATTCTTAGTCTCAAAGCAACTCGGCTGAATCTTAACAATGCGCATACCTTAACTTGGAATTCTGCGAGATTCCCTGCTTTAAGTAAAGTATGTTCAGAATATGTTAACAAAATCCTGTAAGCCTCTTCGAAATTGTTATTTGTCGTATAAAGTTGCTCTATGTTGGAGCTTTAAGTTATTAATAAAACAATAACTGTGAGAAAACGAATTGTTATTGTATATATTATAATATTGGTATATACAATGATATATGTCTGTATGAGAACCTAATTCATGTGAAACATCTTATGCGCTGGTTAGACGATCGTAATGAATCACGCCGTCACAACATTAATTATGTATATTTTAATTAATTTTTAATATTTGCTTCAAAACCTACAAAAGAACTTATTTTTCGTATTTGTATTATATTTAAATGAAATTTTTCGGTTTTTCGGATATTTCAGTTTATATAATTGGGTTAATAATAAGGTTATGATTAATGAGCATGTTTAAATCGTCTTATTTTAACACTGAGTCATTTGACAGAGCACCAATTCAATTTACCAAATATTTGTTTAACAAAACAATCGTGAAGAAGCGGCCTAGTGCCGCTATGTTTCGCATAGATAAGTGTCGAGGACCGGTGGCCTCGACCTACTATCATATTTAACGTACCCCGGGACAAAATTGAGCATAATTTTTTGCTTCTTGGCGGGGTATGTGTGTACGTTATCGAAGATATCTGCTGTTACCATCTCGGCAATGTTGACGGTAGGGACCTGTCTACTATCTGGCTCCGTGTAGATTTTGAGGACCACGTTCGCATCTATGCGTGGGTCTTCAGGTCCCATAGTGGTAACGCAGAAAAGGATCATCTCATGGGCTGCGTTCGAGCGGCAATTGACGACGTGCTTGCACAGATCCCCTCCGCTGAAATCGTAGTCTTGGGTGATTTCAACGGGCACAATGCCGAATGGCTTGGATCACGTACCACAGACTACGCTACTAGTAGATCCGAAAATTATTGCTAAAACATTTAATAGTTTCTATTTATCCATCTCATCAAGCCCTAAAGTAAAAAACGACAATATAGCTATAAATTCGAATAAAATAATTAATTCGTTATTTCTAAATTCGTTTGAACACAAAGACATCTTTAACATAATAAAAAATCTTAAGAATAAAAACTCTTTCGGAATAGATGAAATCCCCCCTTTTTTAATAAAAAAATTTACTGATATTGTAACCTACCCGTACACTAAACTTATTAATCAATCATTCTGTGAAGGATTATTTCCGGACGATCTAAAGATATCCATAATAAAACCGGTATATAAGAAAGGAAACACATCTGGTGTAAACAATTACCGACCTATTGCCCTTCTACCTACATCAGCGAAGATATTTGAAACTGCAATGGCTATACGCCTAAGTAGTTTTCTGGAAAAATATAATATCCTAAATGAAAGCCAACATGGTTTCAGGAAAAACCATTCCACAACTTTAGCGATATACAAATACATACAAAAAATATTTGATTCAATTAATAATAAAAAATATTCAGTCGGCCTACTGCTTGACATGAGCAAAGCATACGATAGAGTCTCTTATGATATCTTATTAGAAAAATTATTTCTCTCAGGAATTCGAGGAATTGCTTACAAATGGTTCAAATCTTACCTTAATAATCGTTTTCAATATGTGGAAATAGAAAATACTAACTTCGAGACTGGAAAGATAGACCACATAAGATCTAATAAAGCTCACTTATCAGGATCGAGGTTGGGTTGTATATTGTTTCTCATATACATAAATGATCTTCCTAACTTAATAGACGATGATTGTGCTCTTTTTGCTGATGACATTTCTATTTTGATCCCATGCTCTAATTTAAAACAACTAGAAGAAAAATTAAATATTACAATGGACAAAATCTTTTGTTGGCTAAATAATAATAATCTTGAACTATATATTAATAAAACTAAAATTATACCTTTTAAACCTTATCAAAAATCCCCCTTAAATATATCATATTCTTACAAAAATTCACAACTTGAAACAGTTGACACAGCTACACTGGGAATTGATTTAGGCTCACCCTTGACATGGAAGCCATATCTACAGAAATTAAAAAGCAAAATGTCATCTTTTACTTATGCTCTTTACCAACTAAAACGCGTAACAGATTTCAAACCTGCCCTTGCTGCTTATTATGCATATGCAGATTCTAGATTATCATATTTAATATTAATATGGGGAAGATGTAGTGAAATAAAAGATATAATATTTATTCAACAGAAAAAATGTATCATAATTTTAGAAAATATTCAGCAGATGGATTCATGTAGACCATATTTTATTAAACACAAAATTTTAACTCTTACTTCAATTTACATCCTAGAAGCATGTAAATTTGTTAAAAAACATTCGGACTTATACTCAACACTACCAAATAACAAGCGAAATAATAGAAATTTAAACAAATTAAAAATTCCCCCAAACAAGTATGTCATTAGTGTCATCGAGCCCTCACCACATGGCAATAAAAATTTATAATCAAATCCCAAACGAAATCTTAAATCTTAAAAAGACATCTTAAAAAATTTTTAGTTTCAAAATGCTTCTACGATTTACCCGAATTTTTTAATTACAAGTGTGAGAATTAGTTACAATATAGTATAAGAATGTATAAAATGTATAAGACTTATTTATTTTATGTATAACGTTGCTGTGCCCTTGCAGGGCGTCACATATTGTCTACCCATTAATGTACCAACCATCCTACTGTAAAATGTGACTTGCAATAAAATATTTTGATTTGATTTGATACGAAGGGCGATCTGTGCATAATTTTGTATTGGCGTATGGTCTGTCCCAATTTGTTGAGTCGCCAACGCGGCTCCCAGATGTGGATAGCCACATGCCGTCCTTATTAGATCTTCTGCTGACTACATATCCCGATAGTTACCAGTTCTCTGTAGACGCCTCTCGCAGAACGTCCGACGATTGCCTGGTCAGGAGTGTAGTGCCTATCCAACGCCCACGTCGCAGACCAAAAGCGACCCGCCGCGTTTGGCACTACAAGTCAGCAGATTGGGAAAGGATGCGTTCCTTTTTTACATTCTACCTTTAGGGCAAGGTTTGTTTCTCTTCAGATGATCCCAGTCCCTGTGATACTGCAGGGCATGGATATATTTATACCAAGCTCTGTAGTACCGATCGCTGACAGATAACAGTCCTGGTTCGATGCCTCAGTTCAAGCAAGATCTAACTGCTAAAAATCAGGCGTATCGAACTTGGGCTGCGGCGCTGGGCTCAAAGGATCCGAACTGCAAATATCTTAAGAAGAAATATAACCATGCCTCCAGATTCTTTAAGCGGCAAATACCCCGTGCGAAATCGAAGCACGTTGTCAAAATCGGCGAGCAGCTTTCCAGTTACAGAACATGCAAGCTCTGGTCATTGTCGAAAGCTGCTCTTAGCAACTTCAACCAGCCGTCCCTGCCGCCGTTGCACATGAGGAATGACACCCTGGCCCATACGATTAAAGAGAAAGCCGATCTCCTGTGCGCTCTTTTCGACTCCAACTCGACTCTTGACGACAACGGAAAAACACCGCTGACCATCCCGCGGTGTCAGAGCTCAATGCCTGAAGTACAGTTCAGACAGAAAACTGTTCGGCGAGCTGTTTTCGTTGGACGTCAGGAAGTCGAGCGGCACAAATGTTTTTTTATTACTAACGTACAATTAGTTGCGTAAGTTGAAACGTCTACGTGTATTTTTGATACATCACTTTGCATAGATTGTCTTTAACTTAGATACGTCTATGGTCTATTATATAGATTATGACAGCTGTGAAAACGTCGAAAAAATTTAGTTTAGAACTAGCCTCCATTTTGAGCAATTCACGCAAAATAACGCAAAGTGTCATACAAATCGCGAGAGTAAGACGTAGCTTGTTACGCACACTTAACTAATATTCGTGGCCTGTTTTTATCGGTTGCCTAACAGCAAGAGACTCTATCTAGACTTATTAATTATCTTAGGTCTTTAAAATAATTTTATTAATGATGATAAATATTAACTTGATAAGTAGTGGTATATATAATATATATATTGTATATCTAGTAGGTATCTATTCGATTGTATCTACCGTCAAAGTATTTCATCCGAAATTAGTCATATTCCTTATTTAATTTAAGTACACATCATATTTTGTGATGGCAAAAGAAAAGCAAATATTTTGAACATATTTTACTTAACCTATTGTCAATAACAATCAATGGATCTCGCGCCAATGTTTTCAAAACCTACTTTTGTACGTCCGGTAAACAAATAGAAAAAGTAAAAGAAATTGAAAACATCTTTTGTCTATTGACAATCGTGGATGGCTTGAGAAAGTGAGCGATCGGTATTATAATCTGACAACTAACATTGTTACAAATGAGCTGGAACTGTGTATTAATTGATAGAGACCTACTTATGAATTCATAGAAATAATGAAAGCTTTAACGATTAATATAGTAATCATTCGTGTTTTAGTAGCTATTGTACTCAAAATGAATTATCATAGATCCGCACGACACTAACAACTTTTCAAATTTAAAAAAAGCGGCCATGCGCGAGTCGGACTCGCAAGTAACACAATATAAAAGTTCTTGTAGCTCGTTGTAACTTTGATAGATGTTTTAATATTAGTGTATTTTTTTTTCAATAAGGTTATTGATAGTACGATTTATGAAATATAAAAACTACTCAAACCAATTTTCGTTGGAAGTTTGCATGATGTATGATGTTTGTATGATGTACATCATATATTTTTATTAGTTTTATCATTCTCTTGTTTTGGAAGTTACACGGGGGGACATACTATTTACCACATTGGAAGTGTCTCTCGCGCAAACTATTCAGTTTAGAAAAAAATTATAGTAAAAACCTCATTACACCTATCATTTTGAAGACCTATCCATAAATATCCCACAAGTATGGGTTTCATGAAAAAAAATTTTTGAGTTTCAGTTCTAAGTATGGGGAACCCCCAAAATTTGTAGTTTTTCTACTTTATTATGTGAAAATCTTAGTGTGGTTCACAGAATACATGTACTTTACAAATTTCAACACTATAGTTCTTACAGTTTCGGAAAAAGTGGCTGTGAATTGTGATATACGGACGGACAGACAAATAGACATGACTAATCTATAAGGGTTCCGTTTTTGCCATTTAGCTACGGAACCCTAAAAAGAGAACTGTAGAAATTCATTGCTATTTAAACTATTATAAATGACCATCTTAATGTTAATGTCAGTAGATAAAGATACCTCGTGAAGAGGTGAAGCATCCACCAGTATGATTTAAATACTTTCAAATATATTTTCATGGGATGTGCGTTCAAATCACTTGATGTTAAGTGATCACCGCCGCCCACAATAACTTGCAACACAGAAGCGTCACAGGTGCGTGACCGTATTGGTCCAACGAAATTAATAATTCTTTTGAATTTCATACATTCTTGTCTTTAATGTTCAGTTGGATTTTCAGCCATAGCCGGACTAATAGAAGTAATAGTTTAAATTATTACAGCAAAAATTCTGTCTACGTATGTGAAAGAGGAATATGTTGAAAATAGTATCGGAAGTAATAAAGATTAGGAAGCACTGGGCTACACTAATTTCACATTGACTTTTGTCAGTACGAACGCATCTTTACCAGTGGGAGGCTCCTTTGCACAAGATGCCAGCTAGATGCGTACCACAACGGCGCCTATTTCTGCCGTGAAGCAGTAATGTGTAATCATTACTGTGTTTTGGTCGGAAGGGCGCCGTAGCTAGTGAAATTACTGGGCAAATGAAACTTAAGATCTTATCATCTCAAGGCAGGGCGTATCAATTACCATCAGCTGAACGTCCGGCTCGTATCATCCCTTATTGTCATAAAAAAGTCTTACGCAAGAAACTTTTGGCCATGCTTAGCCACTTATTTATTTGTTTAATGGATCACCAACATAAGAAGTTGTAGTTACAGTTTTAATAATTTCATTGCATAAAATTTTACTTTTCCTACAATTAAAGGTAATCACAGCATGCTTTGTGTTACAAAAATTATTAGTAAGGAGAAATCTAAAAGAATATTGATTAAAATTAGTAAATTACAAGCTATTTATATTAATTACAAACCTGTGAATGCAATATTCCAACCGATTTATTATATAAGACTACCTAAGTATTACATTCTGAGGCTGTAGATAGGTGTGTTACCTATCTACAGCCTCAGAATGTAATGAGCTTTAATTTAAAGTTTTTAAGACTATCAAAATTAATGTCGTTATTTAGACTTTTCTTTGTATAGTCATTAGAGCGACGAGAAATGCGTACCACAGGTGAATCACGTTCTAGATTGGCCAGTTTATGGAATCATACGGTTTCTGTATTCCTGTACGGATACGACATTATGGTCTTTCAGGCTTAGTGTGAGATCTAAAGGGAGAGACCTTACTTAGTGTGATAAAACGCGAACTTAACTTTTGGAGTGCGCTGTCTTAGGTTAAGCTCAGCATAATTTCAGCTGACATATGGCTATAAAAATGAAATTAAAGATTACCCTAAGCTTAAACTCAGCTAAGTTTTGCGTAAGTAGGGTCTGAGCAAAGTCTTAGTACGCTCTACAGATCTCAGGCTTAGACCATACTCCCAGTCGGCAACGTATATCTTAATCTTTTTTATTGCTGATGTGCATAAGCGCTTGGTTTTTACATCTTGTGCAGAGGCGAGTATATCATATAGGGAATTAGGCATTGCCTACCTCGTTGTGAATCTAAATAAATATAGCACTAGTGTTAAAGTTAATTTACTGCCTACGGTAGGCAGTATACAGATTGCATATACGAAGCAAGCAGCGTTTCATACACTGAATAGAAAAAAGTCCGTACTGTCGGACTAAACAGCAACTACGACTAGTTAGATCTACAGTGCCTACCTTGCTAGAAAACCAATGCACGTCTGATCTTATGTTCTACACGCGCATTTACTAATTTAATCTTAATATATATAAATTACGCGACACGTTGTTTGTCCGCGATGGACTACTAAACTAATGAACGGATTGTAATGGAGATTACTTCATGGAGTGCAGTTTGGTCCAACTTGAGAGATAGGATAGTTTTTATTTCGATTTGAGACCCTTAATTGTTTTTAATTGCAATATTTGTTTTGTATGGACATATTTTCTATGAGAGATAGTAGTGATGCACGGTTTGACAGTTCCGCTGTGAAACAATTTCATTATAACAACAGGGAGCATTTTTTACGAAATAATTCTTGATTTTTTTGAAATATTATTGGCAAATTCCTATAAACCTGAATTTTTTTATTATTATCTACAGAACAACGTCTGTCGGTTCAGCTAGTATTTTAATACAAAAAAAACTAACGATAGAACTATCCGTACTATTTGCAGACTGTTAAAGTCGTACTATTTAACATAGGATTATAGTTGTACATTTTTATATAAATATTTTAATGTAAAACAGTGAAAAGTCAGTTTTACTTTTAATATGAAAATTCAACAACAGGTCTTTGCCAGTGGTGCTTTTAAAATGTTCATTGAAAAGAGCCTTAATGAACGACGGACTTTGAAACAGAGCTTTCAAAACATGAAACGTGAAAAATATGCCAATGAAGTAGGTCAGTTTTGGTTTGTATACAAATAATATAAATGAAAGAGGTAGATAGGTACACTTGGGTACATATTGTTAATTATTATGTAAGTTATTGATTATCAAACATCTGGGCAAGTGCAATCAAAATATCGAACTAATTGCTTTATATCGTCCTTTTACATACACAATATATGTATGTAGATATGTATGGTAAATCCTCATGCGAGTTTGTTTGATTGTTTGTTTCTTACGCTTTCGGGCGTCAGGGGTACAGAAGAGTTTATAGGGATATACATATATTGTTTCCTGAAATTTTTAAGACTTCCCGAGACTATTAGAATATAAAGCGAACGAATTTGCGGACATAAGCTAGTTTAAAATTATAAATAATTAATACCCAATTCAGCTGTTGTCTGATAAATATCTTAAAATACAAATATAAATGTCCCATTATAACTATCAATGAGGAATATTATAATTTAGACGAGCTCGATGGATGAGAGGTGTTCGTATCTATCTATGATCACTGGCTGCGGGTTTCGGGTGGAGGAAATAGGGCATATTGTTTTAAGTCAGGTTATCAAACGTTCTCGCGAGTTGCGTTGAAATAGAACGTGACGTCAACAGTCTGTCTGCACCTGACGTAACTAAGATGGCGGCTTATCCCATTCTCAACACGCGTCGGTGTGTACCGAGGTAAAATGAGTTGTGAAAGGTTTCAGATCTAATAATCCTAAATGAATATAATATCTATAGGCGCTAACGAGACGATTGCAGCTACATCAAAAAACTGAAGAATCAGAGTTTCAATCTCGACTATATTTTCCTCCAAAACTTAAACATTCGTAACGAAATTTTGGAAACTTAATGGCAACAAAATATTCTGTGTCGGACTATTTTTAATGTTACCAGATTGTAATTAATTTTGCACCAATTTGGAACATACTGGAATCTTACTGTCCTGGTATGCCTTGATAGTTTTATGGCGGTGCTGAATTATCCAGAATTAAATAAAAAACAAATACACTTTTCACAGTAAATATATGTAATTATACATAATACTTAAACACAAAAAAAAGAAATGTAGCCAAACAGTCGTGTCATCCAAAAAATATGAAAAACTCTAATAACAATATATGTAAATCACTTAGCTTACTAAAGACTGTTCCATCATTAATAGTGCTTTCTAATTTACCGTTTCAATATCAGCTGTCAAATTTGTTCCGAACGCGATAATATAACGCCTACGCTTGTTTGTTTAATTTACTTGCGAAAGTTGTTGCCTTGTATTTTCCAACAGGCGCTAACTAATGAAGCATTCACAACTCGGTTACGTACACATTAATACTTTACTATCTAATTACACGGGACTCTTACTGCAGCTTTGATATTAATAGACTAATTATTGGTTATATTAATATCAATAGTGTAAAATATTACATTGTCCTTTTATGATATAGATAGATGTAGGTACCTAACCATTAGTGAAGGTGATATCTTTTTTGATATATCACATAATATAAAATACGGCCAGCCTTTCCTTGGTTTGATCCTTTTTTATTTACTTATTTTACGTATTTTAAGAAACGAGAACAGTGCCATCGCCATGTTCACTTGCAACTCGAGATAAAGTTTTTTCAATAACTACACTATCGTAATTGTAGATGAATGGAGACGTTATTCAATTTTTTTTAATGCCGGGGTAAAGAGTTACTTTATTCAAAATTTTATATAATACTGTCCTACACTTATTTCATAAGAAATTACTTACTTCAAGTCAACATTATCCAGAATTATCATTTTGCTACTCCGTCCCGCTCCGTACATGAAGTATGTTAAAGATTGCAATGTGAATGAATTCTAGATTTAAATCAATTTAAATTAATAATAATAATGTTTCCAAGTATTTCATTTTTTCTCATTCGATATAAGTAGGCCCAAAAAATATAAGGCTTAGAATAAATAATGTGATGTAATTTTACTAATTAAAATTTTTGAACGCCTTTTACGCGAGAACGCGAACTAATTGCAGTTCTAATTAAAATTAAATTATAATTTACAATGACGATGTAGGCTATGCTTGATTGATAACCTCTGTTTTAAGCCCTCGACATATATTTAAACCGAAAATCGCAAATGCTTGTAACCTTCGAAACAAGGTTGTTAGCAAATAAGTATATTGCTAATAGAATAGAATTTAAAACCGCCTATACCGCAAATAGTTTTTAAAACCGCCCTTAACTACTGATATTATGTAGGTATACTATAGTGATAATGATCAATTATTAAAATTAGTAGCTGAATCGAAAGACTTTGTTCAGTTCAAATAAAAAAAGAAAAGAACCTATATAAAAAGAACAGTGTTTTATCATTTATAATTGTGTGAAACCACTTAGGGCTAAACTCGCATTGATATATTAATGCTTTAACATGATGAAAACCGCATAACAATCTGTTTGGTAGATTTTAATTTAACGTGTCCATATATGGACAAACATTGCGCGTAGCTGTTTTAAATAAAATGTTTATACGAAGAAGTGCAGCAATCTAAAATTTATTTTAATTTAGATTATAAATGCGAAGTTGGCAAAAGATAAATTTCTTTGTTTGTTTCCCGGTTTCACGCCTCAAATACTCGGTCGATCTTCATGAAATTTTGCACACATGTTGTCAAGGAATAGGATCATTTTTCTTAAGCTAGAACCTACCAACAATATGTAACTACAAAACAAAGGCTAGATATTTTCGATATATCAAACATAGTTCTAGAAATACAATATTAGTTACATAATATAGGTTTTTCTTTGATAAAATGATACTTCATAACTGCTATTAAAATTAAAAATGAAGAATGAATTAATTAAATGAAGATATAAATAACTTTTAAGCGACCACTTGTTAATTATAAGAAGCTTAACTTACTCCTAAAACTGTATGATGTCATTGGTGTAGATATATATTGCAATATGTAATTAATATTTCTAATTATCTCCAGTATAATTATTTCAACGTTTTAAGGTATTCCAATTAGAGCAGTTTAGTTTCGTCTGAAGTGTGACAACTAAAGAAAATTTATTCGAGAAAACGTATCAAAATGTTGCGTAAACGAGCCATTGGCACCGCCAATCAACTGGAAAGCAAGGTCGAAATAGAAGTAACTCATTGTATTGAGCAGTAGCGTTCCCATTAGGATTAGTGAAGACAATGACACAGGAAGGAAACCACCTGACTGCAGTGTTTTTCGCGTGAAAACTATCACAAAGATATTGTTTCGTTCCACCATTTTTAAAAAACTATAAATAAACTCTACAATAGAATTATGACAGTAGTCTTTCGTCAGTAACGGTGCATCGTTACGATGTTGTCCATTATTTATTTATCAATTTTTTATATAATTGGAACTCAAGCAGTGAAATTTGAACTGGCCGGTGAAAAAACGCCGTACGATTATGTACAAGAAAAACTGGATTCCATGCTGGTTGATGTGAAGAGTGGGATGCCATTATCTGGATCGTATGAAGTTGAAGAAAGTGAGGACTATCCGGAGGAGAATTTGAAAGGCTCGCCGTCTACGATACACAACTCAGTTGCTGGTTATGGCTTGGGCCAAGGCATTGGATTGGGCGGCATCGGTGGATTAGGATTTGGTCAAGGTCTTGGAATAGGTCTAGGTGGAGCTGGTGTAGGTGGTTTAGGCATTGGAAATGTTGGAGGATTGGGTATTGGTGGCTTAAATGGAGCAGTTCAAACTGGTCTTGTGAATGGGGCTGGTTTGGGGACAAGTATTGTAGGAAATGGCCTTATTCATCCAGGCTACGGTGGAATTGGAGTAGGTGGAGTCGGCATTGGAAACGGTCTTATATACCACCACCCAATATTAGGAGGGCAAGTACAAGGAGGTTACATTGATAAAAACGCCTATGATGCGGCACAAAAGAAAGGAGCTGATCAGAACGTTGAGAAATTAGAGAAGAAAGCTGAAGAGGAAGTGAAACATGGACAGGAAGGATTTCAACAGGCTGCAGCTGCAGCTAAAGTAGATAAGGGTGAATCGAGCTTCTACAAAGATGAGGAGGCTAAGAAGAAGGCAGTGGGGGATGAAAAGTTTTATGAGGGTGGACAGAAAGTTAATAAGCTAGGTGAGCTATGCAACTTGTACTTATATTTATACAATCCTTGTGTTTTATATTATTTTATCATTTTGCTAGGAACAAACAATGCTTGTAAGATGATAATAATCAGTATATTTTATAAATGAATGAAATAATACCAAATCGGGAAAATTAACAAAAGCAAAAAGCAATTGCGAGTTTTGGTTTCTGTTTGTGTTAACTTTAACGTTAACTTAGTCTTAGAATGAAAAGTTAAAATAAAATTAACAAAGAATAAAATTGAAACAAAGCTGTAATTAAAAACTTGAAGAAATTTTTGTATTATACAGATTTTAAAAGATATTAATTTGTTTTAGGTGCCAACGAAGAACAAGTCAAAAAAGCTAAAAGTCACAAAAAAGGCCACGTGAGCAAGGGCTTTAAGTCTTCAAGCAGTAAAAATGAAGAAGAAAAATCTGAAAGCTTCTATGATGAAGCTCATGATGAGGCTGACCATAAAATCGCTGGGCAGAACGCTGGCTCGTTTGGCGAGAACTCGCAGCAAGGCTTCAAAGGGGCCCATGAAGAAAAGATTCTTGATGCAAATGCACAGGGCAAAGAAGGACATCATGTTTCTGAACAAAAAATCGATGATTCAAAGGCCAATAAGGTAAGTTCTTTTATTTTTCTAAGAGTAGGATGGAATAGACAATAGAATTGGACAGCTACCAAACTCGTAACAGTATTAACTATCAACTACTTTATTTTGAACATATTAGGTTGGAATATAAGTCACATCCAATAAGTTGAAATGTTATAAAAGAAGAAGAAGAGGATATAAATCGTAGGAAAGCGTACAATATATTTTTTAGGCCGAACCTAATCACCGTATCATCGTCCTCATCGTAGACGCGCAGTATACTTTATAGCTATCTCATAACCTACATATATGTATGTACAGGTAATTTCAAATTCAATTTATTGAATTACTACAATACTACTACCAACCAAAAATGCTGGCAAATGAGAATAATTTTCTGTCAATAATGCAGCGCGAATCCATTGTAATTAAAACACATATATTATATAGAGGACGCTTTAAGGACTTTTCTTGTTTCTTTCTTTCAAATACCACTTCCGGGGCAATTAACGTCACTGTACACACCTGCTAACGACTATGACAATTACTTTCTCAACTCTGTGAGTGAACCTCAGTCACATTGTTTTTGAAAGAACAACGATTGGGTTGTGAAATAATATTAGTTGCCAGTTAATAAATGTAAATAATAAGTTTTGTCAAGCTTTTAAATCTTTTATGGAGTTTTTCTTCTATGTTCGATTTTTTGACATTACTAGAATGAATCGCGGCTGAATTACCAATGAAATAGGGCTTATTCCAAAAATAAATATAAAATTAAATAAAGAGCCAAATTCTCTATCTAACCTACATTTTTTGATTGTACCTTTCTCCACAACGCCAAAAGGAAGCGAATCAAATTACCAAACAAGAATAAAAATAACTTCAGATAAGATGTATAAGGAATGGTTAACTTATACAGTTCACGATTCATTTGGCACAGCTGAACAGTTTATCATCCACTGCGTGTCCTCAACCTCATCTCAACGTATTTTATTACGAAGGACGCCCGCATTACATTAACTTTTTGTTTGATAGGGACTATCTTAATTAAGTACCCGAATGAAATGCAAGATAAAAAATAAACAGCAAAACTGCTATTCTATTTATATTGAAGCTCAAGTGTTCCTTATTCCAGCAGCCCTTTTTGTTGTCTGTACAGGAAAATAGGCTTAATAAATAGTAGGCGATTATCACCGCCAATAACTTTTATTCGGCTGTTCTAAGGCAATTTTTACCCACACGAAATAGTGTATGTGTATTTGTTTGTTGTTTATGATACTTTCATATCATCGCCATTACAATTGAACTGATTTCATTATTTTTTTGATTATATATAGCAAATAGCATATTAGTTGAAAATGTCCCTAGATAAATGTTTTGTTAATTAAGCGAGTTATAATTATTCGAAAACTATCCCTCGTTATTTTTTTGTCTAGAATAGTTCCCATAAAAAGGGAGTTGAAAATTCAAAATTTTGTCTTGATATATTTGCCAGTTGTGAACGGATTTTATCAAGACCTTATTTTATGTTCTTTTAAGGATTGACCTAACGGTTTAACTTGTAATTTGTCAAATGGGTCACCAACCGTCGTTCGCTTGTCATAATAACCGGCTAAGTGTGAGTGGCACTCGTGCAAGGTTTCTTCTTGAGACAAAATATATCACATCTTTACGTAATGTAGGTAACTGTACTTTTATGCATCATTTTGGGGCAGATTATCAGAATTTTAGCCCTAAGTTCTAGAAGGATATTAAAATAGACGGGTATGTTTTCGATTAGTAATCATGCTTAATCTGGCCGTTAATACTGTTACTTAAAAAAAGTAATAATACTACGTTTGTATTTGTAACCTGCCATTCTTATAATATGTATGTTAATATTCACGATCGGCTTATCCCTCGCGTGTCTCCTGCCATGGTTGGCACGTTCTCCTGAACAAACCTTATTTTCAACGTTACTCTGGGAAATGTTTGAACCTGAATAGAAAAATGAGTTACTAATGCTTTATAGCTTATCGATATCTTATGGGGTCTTTACCTATTGTGGTTGTTCAGGAATAAAATTTCCAACTTAGTCTTTGTTTATTATTTACATAGATAATCACTGCGTTTTCTCATTTACGCGCATGTTGCGCATGTTTTTAGTATTCTTCTACGTTAATGGACATGAATGGAGTGGGGTGATAGAACGAATTGCTGTGATGGCATTACACTATGCGGGTTTGGAGCCAAATACAACTTTTTAAACTCTTCATCCACTTGGTATCCGAATATTTGTATATCCGGCAATTTATAGGAACACTCTCTTTTTAACAGAAGTTGATCCAATTTATTTTATCAATTATATTTACTGTATATTATTATAATATATAGGATGTTTGTCCAATATGTGATACTTTATTCTTCTGTGTCCTATGCTATAATGGCTATCTATCTATACTTACGAAATCATGCAGAATTAGAGAATTAGATTATATTTCTAGTCGTTCTGAATTACTTACTTGTCACCTTGATCGAAGATGGCCACCACAGCTGGATAACTCTAGTATCAATCTTAATCCTCTGGTTTATAATTTATGGTTAGGCTTAAAGAGTGCATGCTTAAAATGCCATGATAGTTTGGAGTCCTTACAGCAATTGTTATGTTTTGCAGTGAAAAGTTTTCCCATGGAGAAAGTCCGTGTTTCAAAGGTCATGTATTAAGGCCGTTGGAGATAATTTTTAATGAGCTTCAAATTATTATAATATTTAGTAATTATGTATATTAATAGCAAGACTAGGTATAAATAATGTCGTTATTTCGCTTGAATAAAGTACGACTGTAAAAAAAAAGTAATGATGAAAAGTCTTAAAGTAATTCTTTAAATCAATTTCAGGGTGAATTCCTGCAAAAGGGTTACAAGGGCGGAGCAGAGCTGCTAGAGAAGTTTAATAATCTTGGAGCTCATGCTGTGCACGGTCACCAGGAAGCCAGCGGCGGCTACCAACAGAGTAAAGGAATACTGCCAATACATTGACGAATTAATATACGATCCAACCCGGAAGAAACACAATCGAATACGAAGAACAAACTTTATATTATATACTCTGAATCTATTTTATCTCTTATTTATTGTTCCTACTTCGTCAAGGCTCAAACTAATTTTGGAAGTGAAAACTTTAGTAAGACCGCTGAGGTCTTTATTTTCTATTGGTATTGAATCAGATAGAGCTCAGAATCACGCTCAGCTATGTAACGCTAGAAAGGGCTCTGTATCACTCGTTTTATCTTCTTCTAGCAGGAATTTTAATACGTATTTCTAAACTCTCCGTGATAAACTTTTTACTTTGGTGTCGGTGATGGGGAGAACAGGCAGATGTTTTTATGTTGAGTACATTTGATGATAATTATAATATGCCCAACACTTGGTTCTATTAAGGAAGTCCCCCGTTGCTTACCTTTCTTTTTAATTTTCTTGGCTATAGTAATTTAATTTTCTTGACACCACATGTTAAGTAATGAATTCCATCTGTGTGAATTATATACACTAACATGGAATACATGAACTATACAAATTTAAATGGAATTCTTTAATCAATCTTACCCTCAGTTTCTCCTTCAGATTATGAATATTATGTTTTTTGAATATACGTAACATAAATATATAATATATTGGCTAGTGTTTACATAAAACGGGAAAAGCTCTTTCCACTTCTCCTATTTATCGTTTTTTTTATGTATGTATTTTAACTTTATGTTTTAACCCACACACAAAGCTATAATATACTAAATTTTCACTTAAATAAAATTTGTAGTAACCAACATTTTTAAAATGAACGGATTTAAAATCAGAAAATAATGGGATAAACTGGCGCTAAAAGAAAAAACTATTGTGTCATTTAATACATTTTATAATACAATCGAAAAATGGAACTTTTGTATTTAGATACAAAAAGTTCAAAGTAACATTTTTTGTGTTTTATAGTAGGCTAGTATAAAGGAAATATACTCAATTAAAATACACTCAGGTTAATCAAGACTTCATTTATTAATAACACATGCAAATTAATTTAAAACAACACCATGAGACAAAACAAACTAAACAAAATATTTCCTCTTATTCAAAAATGTACATTTGCGAGTAGGACTACCGCTGCAATATATTAGGACAGGCGGTTTCTTTGGAGGACCGTTGGACATATAACCCGATTCGTCGCTACCTTGACTAAAATTATACCTGAAAATAGAGTTGTGAAAATATACATACTTCCTTTGGACTGCAACAGAATTATTAGAGGAACAAACATAAAATTTTATGCCTACTACTCGGTTAAGTCAAGAGTTAGTACTTAAGTCTTTTATTGGGCGATGCTTTTTCAATATGATCCCGGAAAATGTACAAAACAAATGTGTTGCGAAATTTAAAAGAATTAACATAAACGGTTTCTTAATGATACCACAGACTGGAAATGAAGCGAACACCCTCAGGTTCAAAAATTATACATGTTTATAGTAAGATATTACATTGTAATCCATATTATTATAAAGAAAAAGCCCGCCGAGTTTCTTGCGCCCGTTCTTCTCAGGTCTGAGGTAGTCTATTTTGAATGGGTGGTAGTTTTTGACGTTCAATAAGTGAATTTTAATCCTATTTTTAAATAAAAATATTTGAATTTGTATTAATTTTAACCCAATTAAGATTTTTTATAATGCATTCTTATCAATCCATAAAATATGGTACCTTCAAGAGATACACGTCCTAAAGGCTCGACCACTTGTTATAAATACCTTAACAGCAGGTGCTTTTAGTACAGGGTATGGCTAATTTTAACCGGCCACTTATTAGTTTATAATAAGCACTTATTAGTTTATAATAAGCACTATATAATACGTACTTGTACATACTATTCAAAATTTCCAGGTTCGACAGTAACACGAGGCCAATTTATTTCCCAAAAAAAATTCATGATTTAGAGCTTTAATTAGAATTGCCATGATTTTTGACATTCAAAGATATTTCCCATATACCTAAATTACCCCAATTCCCCACTTGATTAGAAATTTTTAGAAAATCCTTTCTCAGCGGAGGTTTGGGGCACAAAACAAACCATTTCCTTAATTTAAGCAGTCTAGGCTCAGCAGTTCTGTGCGTTTCATTACTTGATAGTAGGGATAGTATTGATTTTTAAAGCAAAATTTGCAGAGTTCCGAAATATTGCAGAAATGTCAAAAATTGTACCAAAGTTCACCTTATTATCTTAACTAGGGCACCTCTCAAATAGCAACCATTGTTACGTTCACGCTTGGTGTACAATAATATAAACCATACTGAATTTAATGGTCTCGATTGCGTAGCTATGTTGATCAATTTGTCACTAAACCAACACAAAATCTTGATAGCAATGGCTAAATGACTCACCGCCTTTGTAGATATAATTATTGCGAAAGGAATCTTTATTAAAATGGACATCAAGGAGTGCTCGTAGGAATTATTCAGGTTAATACCAGCTGCCGAATTGCACCAATGCGAACCGAACACCGGAATGAGAATTTGTGTCGTGTCGTAAATATACTTTTTTTTGTCTCGCACAGCAACTTTGTGGAATCATCTGCCTTCAATGCATTCTGCATCTCAAAGGTCAGCATCTCATCCCTTTACACCTGGTATTGGAGATGTCCATGACCTGCTTGTCGTTCATCCATACCATTACTAAAGTAACTCTTTCAAGGCTAAATAATTTTGATGAAAATTAGTATGGATTTAGTCTGTGGTAGGGTGATGAATGTTTTATATTTATGGGTTCCGTAGGGAGCGCAGTATAAGAATTCTGCATAGACCAATTTTAAGACTAAATATGATAAAATGAGCGCACTTAAGCCCCCTGTTTCATAATTGTTGTCTTTTGTTACATTAAATTCTGTATTATAATACATAATATAGCTATAGCTATAGCTATTTATAAATATTATTCTCCAAGATTTTTAACGTATTCTTGATTAAAAAAAAATATTGAATTAGGCGTTACTTTGCTGAAATCCATAATTATACAAATGATTTAAGTTTTCTTTAGTGTTAACTCCGCCAATATTTGTTTTTAAAAACAATTCGACACGTGTTTCGCCTCTGCACGAGGCATCCTCAGGACGTGTTGTACGAACGAACGAGACAAACGTGTCGAATTGTTTTTAAAAACAAATATTGGCGGAATTAACACTAAAGAAAACTTAAATAATATGTTTTCTTGATTGACAAACAATATCATAATCACTGACCATGAAGATACAATTTTCGGGGTCAGAGGTCCACCCCTTTAGATATCACTGCAAAACCGTTTTTTATTGCAATTACAATTATCAATAAAAACATGTAAATAATTTGTATTATATAACAAACAATGTAAATTTAGTAATTTAATTTATTTGCAGTGAGTGGAAAAAAATATGAAGAGAAAGTATTATTATTATTAATATATACTTTATAATATCTCGATAAAAATTATACATATAATAATATACCATCGCATTGCAGTGTATGTATAGGCGGTGTACCGTTAAAGATGCTTTAAAAAATTGTTGTACCCGACTGACTCTGGAGTGGGAGGCGTCATTACCGTCGATGATATCTTGTGTGACGTGTTTGACCTCTGAAAAGTATTTATCTCAATTATGCTTTCATTAAACTCCAAGATAAACTTAGGTGTGGTCACGGCACAGAAATAATTCCGGACATTTACCTTAGTGGCTACATAATCATTTCTTTAATGAAAATAAGTAGCAAGACGAGCAGTACGTTCAGCTGATGGTAATTGATACGCCCTGCCCATTATAATGCCACATAGGATTCTTGAAAAACCCAAAAATTCTGAGCGGCACTACAATTGGGGTCACCTTGAGACATAAGATGTTAAGTCTCATTTGCCCAGGCATTTCACTAGTTACAGCGATGTTCAGGCCGAAACACAGTTGAGATACCCTTAATCTAGCCGGCATCCTGTGCAAAGGAGCCTCCCTGAACTGGTAAACTGGTTAACAAGACGGAAGTATAATGCAGCAGTACTAAGAGACATAGCCACTTGTGAGGCTTCTTATGATATCGGCTAGATGTCGCGGTACTCATTTCAGCCTAACTTGTAGAACTTTTAGGCTAACCTAAGATGCGTATTCCAAAACCTGTCTTAATAAGTAATCCATGCCGGCATACTGTGTTTTTCATTCAGTTGTGACGACAGTGACATTAAACACTCTTGATCCATTAATATAATTAGCGTATATACCTACGACGTATTTTGTGACCAATTTTGATTAGTCTGTGGGTGTGTTAGCTATTGGCTAGATTTTTTTTTTATATGAGACGGGCAAAAGGCTCACGGGATGGGGAGAGGTGAGGCAACCGCCCATGGACATCCGCAACAACAACCGGCCTTTATCCGGCCGGGAGTATGCTTTTTTCTTGAAGGTCCCTAAGTCGTATCTGTTCGGGAAGACCGCTGCCGGTAGGTGATTCCACAAAGTGGCTGTGCGAGGCAAGAAATTTCGAACAAAACGCGCGGTTGTGGAATGCCAGACGTCTCCGTGATGCGGATGGTACTTTGCACGTAATGTCCTATGGTGGAATTCGGCCGCTGGAATCAACCCGAACAGCACCTCTGAGCACTCCCCGTGATAAATGCGGTAGAAGATGCAGAGAGAACCCACATCTCTACGCAATGCTAGAGAATCAAGCCGATCGGAGATGACTTGATCGTCGATGATTCGAGCCGCTCTACGTTGTATGCGGTCAAATGGAAGAAGCTGGTATTGGGGAGCACCCGCCCAGAGGTGAGAACAGTACTCCATGTGAGTAAAAGTACTGTCTCGCCTTACTGAGTACACCAAGCTTTTTAGAGGCCAGTTTGGCCTTCTCTTCCAAGTGACCACGGAACTGAACGTCGCTTGATATATCGACGCCAAGTATGCCAATACAGGCTGTGGCAGTTAGAGGAGTGATCTCGAATCGAGGGGAACAAAGGGAGACTTCTTAGTGGTGAACGCACAAACTTGTGTCTTCTTGGGGTTGAATTGGACTAAATTATGTCGGCCCCATTCCGAGACTTTGCAAAGCATAGTCTCGATTTCAGACACAAGATTGTTCCGGTTCTCGTCGACGCTATCCCGGGACATGTTGGCACGGCCTGTGTAGGAAGCATACCCTGTGCTGTCGTCTGCATAGCAATGAATATTGCTGATTTGCAGCATATCATTGATATGCAGAAGAAACAGCGTAGGGGATAGCACGCAGCCTTGCGGGACACCAGCGTTTATGGGTTTTAAGTCTGAGCATGCACCGTTGATAACAACCTTGATGCTCCGATCAGCCAAAAAGCTAGTGACCCATTTGCACAACTTCTCGGGAAGCCCATAGGATGCCAGTTTCGCTATAAGCGCTACGATATGCCACACCCGATCGAAGGCCTTCGCTATGTCCAAACTCACCGCCAACGCCTCTCCCTTCGACTCAACCGCTTGCGCCCATTTATGGGTGAGGTACGCAAGAAGATCACCAGTCGAGCGACCCTGACGGAAACCGTACTGGCAGTCGCTGATCAGCTGGTGCCCCTCTAGGTATCCCAAGAGCTGGCGGTTGATGATCGACTCCATTACTTTGGAGAAAATGGAGGTAATGGCAATGGCGCGGTAGTTGGACGGATCTGAGCGTACACCTTTCTTAGGGATCGGGTGCACTAAAGCCGCCTTCCATAATTTCGGGACTACGCCTGATGAGTAGGAGAGCCGGAAAAGACGGGTAAGGACCGGCGCTAGTTCCGGAGCACATGTCCGCAGCACTATCGGGGGAACGCCATCGGGCCCGCTCGATTTGTGAATGTCCAAGGTGGGAGCGCCTTAAGCACGGCACTATGCCGGATATTTGCCTTCAGCATATATGAATCGCACCGCGGAATATGCGGTGGTGGTGCACCTTGGTCATCCAGAGTCGAGTTGGACGCGAAGAGGGAGCCCAGGAGATCAGCTTTCTCTTTCGCGTCATGGGCCAGCGAGTTATCATCCCTGTGCAGTGGCGGAATGATTGATAGCACTCCTGCTTTCCGCGAGAGGCCATTTTGCAGGAGCGGTCAAACCATGGTTGGGACCTGCCACCGATAGGCACAGAGGAGGATGGAATGAAGAGTTCCATACTTTGCAGTACCACATCAGCAACAGCGTCAGCAGCAGCATCTGGATCTCCCAGCGAAAAACAGATCTGCCTCTACGTGTAGGATGCAAAAAAGCACCGCATCTGGTCTCACTCTGCTGACCTATAGTGCCACACGCGGCGACAACCTAAGAAGCGGGGCCGTGTTAGGCGCGTGATCGGCACGGTGCTCCGGATCAGGCAGTGGTCCGACGATCCCAGAGGAGGGTCAACGGAAACTAGGTAGCCGTCCGGATGTGAGGTCAACAGAAGGTCCAACAGTGAAGGTGTATGATCTTGCACTTCGGGATTCGCGTTGGCGCAATAACCAGTTACGTCAGAGAGGTAAGATGAATCAGCCAGGGAGGATATCTGTGTCTCGGTTAAAAAGAGCAGGGCCGGCTTCGCCGTCTCCAGGTGAAAGTGGACGGCATTTAAATTTGATCGAAGCCCCCTGATGTTGCAAAAGTCCACAGCGAGTGTGCTCTGTTTGCCCCGAGTCAGCGCAGATTTGCCCCCTCCAGAATACGCGGAGCAGCCTGGGCAACCACTGTTAGGTACAGGCCCTAATTGTGGACGCCCATGGACGGATTCTCCAGGGCTGCATAGCCTGGTACCGTCCTGGAGTAGTCTCTTTTTAGTCTGTGCTGCCATTTGTATTTGGGAGGGGGGGTGTAAGCCTCCGGAGACTCACCGGACGAAACACAGCGGCATAGCCGCTATTTCACGCCGGTTTCGAGTGGGGAAGTGGTATTTCTCCGGGCATGCCGGCCCAAGTCAGTTGTGTCCGTGAGGACCCAACATTGCACTACCACTCCTAAATTAGATATTAGTTTAATATTCAAAAACTAAGACCGGGTTGCAACAATTAACTTTAGCAATAAAAAGTAGGTACTTGTTAAGTAAAGAATTCGTTGCACTATTTGACAATTTTTTGATGACGTCAACATTAACTGTTAACCGTAACGGTCCATTAAAGGTATTATTATTAACCTGGTTAAAGTTATTGTTATTGTTAAATAGCTACATAGCAGCCCGTCAAAAGTTTCGATTAAATATCCTGTACTTAATGAATTGGTGCAATACATTCCGCGGTCTATGTTAAAGTCAGCGTTACTGTTAACTTTAAATTTGACTTAAACCTTAACTATAACAGCTAATACAACTCAGCCTAAAAAGCTAATTCCAATCCAGGTTGACTGTTTTCTATTTGCCAATCAACATTTCGGTTACAATTACAATAGATTCGCTTTCTTTTTCTCTCTTGCTGTATGTGCGTTAGAAATGTCCTTCTCTCTTTCACGGTTTGTCTATACGCTAGTATAATATCACATATGACGTACTAGGACACATCCTGGATTACGGGCCTTAGTCTCATTGTTAGTTCTTACCTTAAGATTAAGGATTGGTCTCCGCTGCGCTCTAACTAGATACCGCAGGCGTAGTCGCCGTGTTGACGTGTCCGTGTATGTTCCGTCAAACTTTGCTAGTAAATGAGACTCAAATGCTATTGTAATGGTTGCGTAGTAAAACTTAGTAAAATAATACTACTTACAACAAATAAGAAAGACACTGGGATCACATATCATCAGTAAGTATTTTGTATTTTATTAATTTTATTGTAAAATAACAAGTACTTATGTGTATGTTACAAAATTTTAAAAATGCTACTAATTGTTCTTACCTAAGAACTAGAATCTTACGTAAAGACTAGATACCGCACTACCTAGTGCGGTATCTAGTTTGAGCGCAACGCAGACAAATCCTCGATCTAAGTTCTTAGATTTAAAAATATATTCTAAAGAACAATGTCAACTATATGAGGTGAGACAATGAATGTTGTGTGGTAGAAACTAGTAAGGTTGCTTGAATGCACTATGGTTTTCCTAAAGTTTTGTTATCTCATATCATCATCAGGTTCCCTAGAAAGAAGGTTCACCAGTGGGAGGCTCCTAAACATCTTACGTCTCAAGGTGACAAGCGCAATTGTAGTGCCGCTCAGAAATTTTGGTTCTTTCAAGAATCCTGAGCGGCGCTGCATCGTAATGGGCAGGGCCTATCAATTACTATCAGCTGAACGTCCAGCTCGTTTCGTCCCTTATTTTCATAAAACAAAAATCCCTTTTAATACAGTAATAACAATTGTAAAAATGTTACTTTACCTGGCTTTGAGCACTTAGATTGCACGATCGTTGCTTGCTTAATCTCGTCGGGGTCACGAGGTTCGATTGAAACGGTTGCTATTAATTAAACATTATAAGGTTATTACATCTATATATAAGAGGGAATACCCTACAGATGTTTTTTATTGGATTGAGTAGATAACTTATAAAAGTTCAACGTTCATATAAACGCGCCCTTTACAGACAAGGTTATCAATCATCCCAGATTTATATTTAATACAAAGTCAATACATGTTTTGCAATTTTTGTAGGCATTGTGTTTGCATGTTTTGCCGTAATACTTATAAAGCCTAAAACACTGCATATAGTTAGAAAATTGTAATTATAATATATTAAACTAATATTTACAGTTACTAATAGTTACCTAAAAAAATTACTTAAGTAGGCGTTATTAATATGTTATGGATAATACATATTAATTATACAAATGTTGTGAGTTTTCTTAAGTGTTAATTCCGCTTAACCAATTCGACACGCGTTTCGCCTCTACACGAGGCATCCTCAGAAAATGTTCACTCGCCAAATTCTGGCACGAGACTTCATCGTCATCAAATCTTAGCGAAATTTACACTGAAGAAACCTCACAACATTTCGATAACGGTTACCTAGTACCTACATAACAAATACACACATCAAAAAAGTCTAATCAACACGCATCATATTAGAAATTTACCATTTATATTAATAATTTCTAACTCAAAGTGCATAGGTATGTAAACGTTTTTGTTATTGATGACATACTGCCTGGTTGTAGGAAAAATTACGATTATGTTTTGTTTTTTTTTCATAAAATTAAATGAAAGGGAATTTGTTTGAATTTAAGTGCGTTTTTATTGCTACGTTTAGTCTTGATTTTATAATTTTACCAAAATTGAATTGTTAGATATTCCTTACGTCATGGAGCGACGTCATTTGACGGCAAATGAAATGCAAAGAGCTGTAGGGATGTTGCAAGCGGGAAGTAATCAATCTCAGGTATCTCGGCATTTTGGCATTCATAGAAGTGTTATTTGTCGTCTTTGGCAGCGTTACAATAATACAAGGGAACGCACTGAACAGCATTCAGGCCGTAAAAGGAGTACAACCACTCGGCAAGACCGGTTCATACAACTGACTGCAAGACGCCAACCGATGTTAACCGCTCGAGAGATAAGTTTGAGGCTACAAAATTCAAGTGGTGTTGATGTAAGTCCCCAAACTGTGCGAAATCGACTGCCTGAGTACGGCCTACGAGCTCGACGCCCAATTAGGTGCCCACCGATACGTCACGGGAATCGCGCTCGTCGAAATAAATGGTGTAGAGAACGCAGAACATGGACCCACGAACAATGGGATAAAATTATGTTTTCCGATGAGTCGCGATTCGGGTTTAGGCCAGATACAAGAAGGGTGTGAGTGTACCGTCAGCCCGGAAATACTGAAAGGCTCAGGTGCATTCAGGAAGTTCATCCATAAAAATAAATAAATTAAATAAATAAATAAAATACAGCGGCTCAACAGTTATGGTGTGGGCGGGTATTATGAAGAACAGGCGAGCTGAGCTCATTTTTGTAAATGGAAAAATGAAATTACGTTGAGAATATTCTCAGACCTTATGTCCATCCATTTACACAAATCTTTGGCTCCCATTTTACGTTTATGCATGACAATGCGCGTTCACATACAGCTCGGTGAACCAGTCAATACTTGGCAACGGAGAACGTCCGAGTATTGCCCTGGCCTCGCCAGACCTAAACCCCATCGAGCACGCATGGGACATGCTCTAGAGACGTGTTTTGAAGGACTTGGACGGAGTGACAACAACCCAACAGCTGAAGGATTTGCTACAATTCCATTGGGAGCGAATACCGCAAGATGACATAAACAGTCTCATTAATTCAATGAATAATCGTTGCCGACAAGTTCTGAATAGCAGAGGAGGCCATACTTTGTATTAAATTATTCTATTCTTTCACAATAAAGTCAATTTCTTAAGAAATTTCATTTTGTTAAAAAAAAATTAATTGCCTTAGTTTCTGCAGTATATTCTAATATTGTTAATTTATGTTATTAAAAGAACTTATAAAGACAACAGCTGTTATTTTTACATCATAGGATAAATCATAATAAATGAAGAAAATTTCATGGAAATGCCAGAGTATTTCGTCGTGGTAACTAATGCCTAGAACTCGATTTAGTCGGCAATCATTATGTATTTTATTTAGGTATTTATAATAAACTCTTCTTAGACTAATACAAGGTCCTGTAAAACTGTTTACACAGTTTGTCTACAGGATCGAGCGGGTCTCATAATTCTTCAATAATTTTTGTTTATTTCTCGTCGGATGTTCTTCGAGAAACTATTTAGCAGATATGGTATTCTCTTCTTTTCTGTTTGGCGGTGTCTATACACAATGTATAAATTTGTATGAGCCAGATACATTAAACATATTAGAGAAAAATTATCAAAGCTGTCTGATCCTAAAATAAATTAATATCACAATCTAAATGTAATAGCTTAATCGTACAATGTGTTTTATTCATTTATTCCGAGCATATACCAATTAGCAAATAGTTGTTTCGCTCATATTTCCCTTAAAGTAGGGAAAATCTGTAGAAATAGCAACAAAAGTAACTAATAGGTCTCGTTCTACTTACGCTGTAGGGGGTGCTTTTTGCGGTCCGCTTGTAGGTGGGGGTGGTCTGAATGAAGCTGGGAGAGAAATTGCTGCTGGGCGAAATGGGAACGCTGAATGGCGAAACTTGTTCTGTTTGGAAAATGAATCTATTAACCGCTTTCTTAATGAGCTAATGTTCATGACTATTTGTGCAAATCTTTACATATAAATAAAATTGGAACGTCTGTTTGTAATATTGAAATAACCGTTTTTTACTACATGTAAATGAATATATATACGGTACATATATCAAAATATTTTTTTTACAATTTTCGTCTATCTGTAAAAATAATGTTGCAATGTCCAAGAAACGGTTTAACTCTAAAAATAATTTATATGGCAATACAACGTTTGCCGGGTCAGTTAGTCGTTTATAAAATTACTAGATTTTTGTCATTTCAAGGATTTTGTTAATTTGAATTTTCTCTTACATGGTCTGCTGATATGATTTTTTTTATTATTTCTCACTATCAATATAATATTTATGATGCGGTCATCATAAGCTATGCAACGCACAAATATCGGTATGTTAATGTAATACGTACCTTAGTACTTGGGTACCTTTATACCTTCGTAAAATAGCTTTGATATTCCATGGGTGGTAATGATCACTTACCGGCTTGTTTTCCAATTCCTGAAAACTAGATTGCATCTAATTAATGATTAGGATACGAATACTTTGACCCAACGCTACAAAGGTTTTAAAACAATGTTAGTAAAAAAAGAAACTTTACTGGACTGCGTTACAACTTGGGTATGCAAATGTTTTATAATCCTCTGGTATTCCTTGAGTTGTTTATGTTGCTTTTGACATATTTCGGTCATGCGCTTCAGTTCGTTCCGTGCTGTGTGAAATTTCTTTGTCTGTGAATTTTAAATAAACGTAAAATTTTAATAGTTTAAAATTATTCATTTATGGAAACGCTAAAATACATTATTTGTATGGAAACGCCACCATGTCAGTCCATCTCCAGGATCAGTACTCGAAGACTGCAGCGGGGAATCACACAAGGCGATGTCATTTCGCCAAACCTATTTACCGCTGCGTTGGAAGATGTCTTAAAGCTTCTGAATTAGAATGGGCTGGGCATCCATATCAAAGGTGGATACATCAGGCACCATCAGGAGTTCGAATCCAAAATGAGAAGATCCGTAAGAGAACCAAATTCACATAGCCTAAATGATTAAGAAAATGAAGTGGCAGTGGACAGGGCACATAGCTTCGACGGACAGATATCCGTTGAGCAGTAAAGTTCTCGAATGGCGATCACGTAGTGTGGACGTACTGTTAATTGGGGGACCTCCCCACAAGATGGACTGATCATCTGGTAAAAATTGCCCGAATAGGTTGGATGAAGGCAGCGCAGGAGCGATCGTCGTGGAAATCTTTGTGGGAGGCCTTAGTCCAGCCGTGGACGTCTTCCAGTTGATATTATGAGAGTTATAAAGAAAATTTTGTTTCAAAAAAATAAATCCCCTTAAATATAGAGTCACTCTCATCAAAAATTTATCGACACAGCCAGACTCACGCTCCGTTCTATAAAGGTACCTGTACAACATCTGTGTAAAATATTTTTCCAAGTCTCAACTTTCAACATTCTCATTATGGAGGCGCTCCAATTTGCGCTGTGTCAAAAGTTTTCTAAACGGCCCGCGTTAATTAACCAAAGTTAATTAGGTGCCTGCTTTGATAAAACCTTCAACATTTTTAATATTATTACGTACTAGTAGCCCATTTCGACTATGTACAAGATTAATTTAATAGTTAACGAATAACATAATATTATGCCTCACGCTAAATTAACGCCAAAATTTGGTATATCAAAAATTGTTAGTGACTGACTTCTAAGCTAGAAGTACCGAGTTCCGATCCCGGTAGGTGCAATCATTTATATTATGATGAATACAGATGTTTGTTTCAGAGTCATGGATGTTTATATGTATTTATGTATGTTTAAGTAAGTATATTGTATTAAATATATCTTTGTCTTGTGCCCATAGTACTATGCCTATACCTAGTTTGGGCCAATATAATTTGTGTAAAAGTGTGTCAATATTATTATTATAACTGATTGTGAGTTCTCTGGTGTTACGAGAGGTATGCGCTGGTGATCACCTACAACATAGACTTACAATATACGAGGGTGTAGACAAACGAAGCGAGCGAGTGAGAAGAACATCTCTTAAATAAAAAATTCCCTTTTCGATTGCGACTGTAACCGATTTTGATTGACAAGTCGTAAAAAGTTAGCCAAGTAGTATTTTCAATATGAAACCACCAGCTAACGCACGCATATACAAATCAAAATGGTCACGCATTACCGGGCTGTCATGCTGTCTACACGCTCGTATATAATCTATGAATGACAATCAGTTGACCCATACGCGCTTTCGATACCTCGTCGTTCAATAGCATTAGCACACCAGGCTTAAGCGAATATAATTCGCACATAAAGGTTTCCACAACAATGCACATGTAACAATATGTTATGTATATGTATATATATAAGTAATACATACAGACGACCTTACAAATAAACTTGGCATAAAGTTATACCTGAGAATAAAACAAGAATATGCAAAATGTTGAATATCTCGATGACAGTACTGCCAATACAAAGATCATTCTGTCAGTTTTTCGATTGTCAAGCAGCATTGCAAATAAACGCGGGAAACGTTAAACGTCGAAATAAACGAATCGTAAGCAAAATTGTAAACATTTTGCATATTCTTGGTTTATACTTAGGTATAACTTTAATTTATTTATAGATAACTACTAAACTGGGGTTAGGACTTATGTAGCGTGTAGAACCTACTAGAATTATTTACTAGTAATGAGGAATTCTGATGTGGTGACAATGAAAATCACCATTAAGAGAAAAAACGGACGATTTTTATTTATGGGAATTATGTGAATAATTATATTTTGCAGGTGACGCTGAGCATCATCAATATCTGCCTAACAAAAGAGACCTGAGTCGTAAAGCAACTCAAAACGACATTAGACGTGACATACCACGATACTTTTTATCACGTCGCACTGTGGTCTGTGCATGCGATTTGTAGATATTCGAAGTGAAATCCGCCCTGAAGTTAAAACTGATTAATTCTAAATATTACCAATATATAAAACTTAAAAATTCACCTCATTGCTATATCAATCCTATTTCTAGTATTATATATTATAAACTTACCGCTTGTAGCAAGTATGACAACAAGCGATGTCTGTGTCGCCTTTGAAACTGAATAATATCACAACTTTTCTTCAGCAATTCTTCAGGTTCCGTAAAATAATCTTGAATATCTGAATTCATCTTACAAAACAAAATGTATGAATTATTCTTTTTACATAATTCAAAAAGATTTAAGAAATTTTACAATTACCATGAATACTTACATCAGGTACCAGTTTCATCAAAGTGCATGGGGCACGACATACTAAACATGCATTTTCTTCGGCTCCTAAAAGGTTATAAACGTACAGATTAAACAGAAATATTGTTAAAGAAAAATTAAATTATACATAAAAATACAAAACAAACCGTTGCTCAAACAATTGGTACAAAACATGTGACCACATGATGTCAGGTGTAAAGTAACTCCTGTTTCTAACTGAATAAAACAATTATTACAGTGTATCCAATCCATTACAAAATCAAATAATAATTATTTATTTTCTTTGCAATTCATTAGGTTTGAAAAGATTATTTTTAATAATTTGATTTTAAAAACAGCACTCAGTAAGATACGTCGCGGGAAATAATATAATTACTTGATTTTTTTTTAATCTTACAATTTTATGGCTATTGCTTCCAATGTCATATATACACAAAATAATTATATAAGATATGCATAAAAGTAGTTGATACGGTCTTTGTATGCAATAAAACTGATTCTTTTTAATAATTTCCGTTTTATGATATTTACAAACAGCTTCGACACTTAACATCAAGTGACACGCTAGTTTTTCCTTCTCTACCGTAATCATGTAAAAATTGTACCGTAAATGTAAAAATTTTTTTACGTGTGGCGTAATAGGTAACCGTTGCACCGCGGTTCAAACCCGCGGTCATCAGGTCATAAATACTTCAAAATGGCCCACATTCTTGCGCTCTACAAAGCACAGGTCCAGCCTCATCAGGAGTATTGCTGACATCTCTGGTCCGGCGCACCTAAGTATCAGCTCGAACCATATGACCACGTGCAATCCAGAGTTGCTGGAGTTGTCGGTAATCCAGTGTTCTGTGAACAGCTAGATCTCTTGGCGTTGCATAGAGACTTAGCTTCGTTGTGTGTCTTCTGACGCGTTTTTTTAATGCACAAATACAACGTTTATATTTGACTTCTTTTACACACTTATCATATAAAAACTTCTTACATATTATTATAATATTGATAGCATATCTGGAATATACGCTATAAATAAAAGAAGTCAACGGAGCGCTATTCAGTCGTGTTTATATTCGCGTATGGTCAACCGCCTGACCAATAACCATGACTTTGAAATTAATAATATTTTATTTACTAGCCTTGACTGCTTTAAATGTCGAATGTAAAACGGCATGTACGTATCTACGTAAATTAAATTAGAATAGATTAATCTGTGGTGTTGCTTTTTATGTTATTTAAAAACTACATTGTCAACTAAAAAATAAGTTTTGAATTTCGAACACGCGTCAAAAATTTTAATCGGATTCCATTGTTTGTGTGTGTGTTTTATTTCGTTTTAATTTAGATGTATAAGATTTATTTATTTACTGTTTTTAGATAAAATATGTGTGCCAGCGCAATACATGAAACAATGTGAAGATATGTTAGAAGTTCCCACCAAAAGCAAAGCTTTGTTAGAATGTATTCCAGCCAGGGACAGGTATAGATAATATTATATTTTTTTAATATTTTTTGCAGTTATTCTCATTGATGTATGAAATATTTCTGTGGAATTTTGTGTGTTTTAAGCCGATACGCGGTAACTTCTATATTAATATTCTTCTACAAATTAAATAATTCAAACACTACCTATTTAGCATAGGTGTGCCGCTATTGATATTTTTTTTTTATTATTATAAACTTTATAAGAAAAACAGTGCGTTTTTTACTGTTTTGTACAAAATTTTGACAGTATAAAACAACCACCTAGATATTTTTTTGTATTGTTAATTCGTTATCTATCATCGTTTTGTCAGAACCATTAAGTGTGATCCATAAACTTAATATACTACACTCTCATCATTACGGCGAGACTAAATTTAAAATGTACATATGTGTTAGCGAGTTAGTGAAGTGTGTAGTATTTTGTTTTTGGTCAATCCACATGTCAAATATTCATAAACGGCGTCATATTCACGTATACAATATTTTACTATCTAACACATATATTTTTTTTTAAACTCATACAATCTTTAGAAAACAGTGTTTACTGCGTATTTAAAATGAAATTCCAAATATTTTAGTGAATTTGTTCTACGAAACTAAACAACACGAAAGTAGTGCCTATTATTATAATGTTTCTTTATTTGGATTGTTGCTGTATAAAACAAAACAATCTAATACAAACACGACACACAATCACGATAAAAACATTAAAATTAAAACGGGGACCAATTTGACAGGTGACTAATGGACATTAAATTGCTTAAAAACGATTCACCGTCCATCTATTCCGTCTCTTTCTCGCACTTAGGTTTTTGAGTAAGGATAGTTATCTCACTCTCACACAGGGTACCTCTATTAGGCTAGTATATATATGGTGTATATGTATGGCTATAGTTTATGGTGTGATCGATTATTGGGTGTTAAGTATTCTTATGGGTTACGTGTTTTTTTATTATTTTACTAGAAAGTATTATGAATCAAAATTTCGTAAAAAGTTGACCTTTCTTAGTAACGATTCAGAATGTATGTATTTTTTATTGGCTTTGGTTGCAACATGCGACAATATTATATTATAGCTTATTTTTCTCATTGGCTAATAGTAAAAATTCAATTTTCATGTATCGGAGGAATTGCTTTCATATGGACAAATATGTATTAAATAATATTAAGCGTTTATTCCTATTGAAGACATTTAGAACTAGAATCTGTAGCAGAAATAAATTTTAGCTGTGAAAGCGCTGAAAGACTATCTCAGCGACCGGCGCTGTACATCTGAGGCTGATATGACTATTCCGAACTCCGCGACCTTTATATTAATTTAATCCCGTTGGTATTATTCACAAACATGCCCCCTATCTCGCATTGTGTTGTACTTAACTTTTAATACACGTTCCAATAAAAGGCACAAACAGGAAACCAACACAAAGAAACGTAAAGCTGACATTATCATTCGCTTAACATTCATATGAGTATACAAACAGAGATCAGTAACCGTTCAAGGAACTGTGTATTCTGTCTGTTCATAACATGTATTCTGAGAACCCAATAAAAATTTGTATACAGTAGGTTTTTATTCTAACTTTTACGATGCTATTTTGCTTAACTAGAAATAGAGGAACGCAACTGTTATCTTAGATAACTTATACGTCTAGATAGAGCCTATAACTGCTAGAGAACTGAAGAAAACAGGCCAGTTTTATTACTTTAGCGTGCGTGACAAACTGCGTCTTACACTCGCAATTAGTCACTTTGTATTAATGTGCGAGCATTGCATAAAATAGAGGTTAAATTCTAAGCCTATTATATAATGGCCAAGACATATGTTGTCAAGTCTCATTTGCCCCGTTATTTCACTAGCTACGGCGCCCTTTAGACCGAAACACAGTAATAATTACACATAACTGCGTCACGCCAGAAATAGGCGCCGCTGTGGTACCAATAATCTGCCCGGAATCCTGTTCAAGAGCCTCCCACTAGTAAAAGTAACTGTTATTAGATCTATTTATTTTTTATTCGTTCGTTCGTCCGTTAATGAATAATAGAATTCTCTTAGGTGTTATTTTATCACGGCTTCGGAAATAGATGGCAGTTCGGCTATGATGGTAGGCAATAATTATGCTCCATAAATAGTATAATATTATGTCGCCTATCCAGTTTATAGGAACGATGCGTACTTTGAGCGTATTCATTATTGAAGTGTTAACTTCTTTAGGTGCACTGAGCACGTTTGTATTGAATCTGATTGAGCTGTCAGGCTCGGCTTTGTAGCACTGGGAAAAAGTCCGCTTGAGTTTTAGAATTAGCTTATTGGCTAGTAACAAAACTTAGCCTTACCGACTTTCTGAGATTCGTGCACTTAAGATCGCACCTGCAAGATGCTGCCGAATTCCGAGGGCAGACTCGATCAACCAGTTCATTCTCAAACCACTAGTTTCGATGACGTAATGAGTTTACTTTTGAATAAAATTGTGAAGTGTGTGAATCTAGTATTAATTCCATTACAATCGATTTTAAATACAATAGTATTTAAAATCATATACTATTTCATATACTAACTATCGTGTTAATGTGACAAGTCACCAGTTTCCAATTGAAGAAATTGAATATAAATTGATTGAATAAATTTTTCTATACCAGTGGGAGGTTCCTTTGCACAGGATGCCGGCTAAATAATGGGTACCAAAACGGTGCCAATTTCTGCCGTGAAGCAGTAATGTGTAAGCATTACTGTGTTTCGGTCTGAAGGGCGCCGAAGCTAGTGAAATTACGTCTCTTGTCTCAAGGTGACGAGCGCAATTATAGTGCTGCTCAGAATTTTTGGGTTTTTTCAAAAATCCTGAGCAGCACTGCATTGTAATGGGCAGAGCGTATCAATTACCATCAGCTGAACGTCCTGCTCATCTCGTCCCTTAATGTGAAAAAAAAAAAGTAAAAAAGTAACAAAAATTTTTGTCTGTTGTGCAAAACCAGATTTGTCAATATACGCGTTAGATAGTAGTTTTAATATTTAAAAACTAATGAGCAATGAGCAAGCGTGGCTGACTGTTTACGACTTGTCAATCAAAATCGGTTACTAATAATAATAATAGATTCGCTTACATTTTATATCATACTGTATCTCCGTTAAAGATGTTTTTCTGTGTCGCACGCTTTGTTTGTCTATACGATAGTATATAGTAAGTCATTGGTCTAAGGTTGAGATCTATAGAGCGTACTTAGTCTTTGCTCAGACTTTACTTACGTAACACTTATCTGAGTTTGATAAAACGCGAACTTGACCTTTTCATATAGCCGAATAGTTAGTGACACTGACTACTAAGCTTAGAGGTCCCGGGTTCGAATCCCGGTAGGTGTAATCATTTATATGATGAATATAGATGTTTGTTTCCGAGTCATGGATATTTATATGTGTTTATGTATGTTTAAGTAAATATATTGTATTAAATATTTCGTTGTCTTGTATCCATAGTACAGGCATTGCCTAGTTTGGGGCAAGACAATTTATGTAAATAAAAATAAATAAAAAGAGACATTGGGTTGTCTTAAGTTAAGCTGAGTATAATTTCAGTTGTCAAATGAATAAAAACGAAATCAAAGATTATGCTTAGTATTCTCTTTGATCAACGCGAGCTTTACACATTTAAATAAAACACTTTTTAAAGGATTAAAACGCACAGTTCCCTTTAAAATGGGGTCTGGAAAGGTCTCGAAACAACGGGTGAACTAAAATAATTATAAAAAATTTACATTGATAAAAATTGTTAAAAACACAGTTACCATTACATCCATTTTAATCCTAATAAGTGTTTTATTTAAATTATTATACTATGCTTATACTCAGCAAAGTTTTACGTAAGTATAGTCTGTGCAAAGTATAAGGCTGTGGTCAAGAGAGCGTACTTAGACTGCTCAGACTGTACTCACGTATAACTTAACTGAGTTTATGCTTTACGTAAACATTATTGTTTTTATAGTCAATTGACAACTGAAATTATGTTGAACTTAAGGCGACACTCAATGCCAGCGACCTTGACCGATATGAGTTCAAGGCTGCCGGGTCGCCATCGATGTAACAAAGCCAATATTTTCAAAATTGTTGCGTGGAAAACAGTTTATATGCTATATAATCCTCGTTATTCACTACTAATCTGAATAAATGAACCTACACAAAAAAGTACAAGCTATAAGAATAACTTTTCTGTGAGAAGTACCAAAAAAATGCGTCACGCCATGCCAAAAAATTTGTTTAACTTCAAAGAAAAGTGGTAGTTCAAAAAAGCTCGGCAGTGTTAACTATAACCAAGAGCAAGCATAAGCAACCTACAAATAAGACTTAAGGATATGTGTAACAGGATTAAGTAGTGTTCATAGCTCCAAATGATATACTTTCACCACAAAACTTGTCTAAAAACACCATGTTTGCGTGTTTTCTGCTTAAGCCATAAGCGAAGGCAGCCCATGAAAAGTCAAAGTCACATTTTATCACACTCAACTAAGTTTTACGTGAGTAGAAAGTCTAAGTATTTCGTATTAAATTTCACATGAAAGAAACATAATTAAATAGCTTATACAAGTAAAACACTTTATATGAAGCAATTCTGTGAACATTTCTGTTAGAGGCACATCAAGTGCATCTGTGTGGTATATTAAATTTACGATCCCTGCTCGGTGCTACTGCCAAGATTTATTTTATCGTTCCTGCGAGACTACTTACTTCCGGACACTGTAACTTAGTGGAGTGATCAACTTTAACGTGGCTTGCATTTCATGGCTACTTTGGTCAAATGAACTCGTAAATGTTTGAGCTGGAAATGTTTAGCGTTTAGGTGTGTTTTACACCTGGGGAGTGGGGGGTGTGTGGTCTAAATTTGTACGAGTGACGTATTTACGTAAATGTCGTTTTCAATACATTAATTGTTAAAAAGGCATGAAAGGCATTTATTTTCTCAAAATTGTTTGGAATTATTTTTCATGTCATTTCTAATATACTAGACACTATTACCGCTTTGGAAACAAATGGCGCTCTGAAAGAGAAGAAGCGGCGCAAGAAACTCTCCCAGCATTCTAAAATGGTGTACTTTCAGAGGCTTAGATAATTTATGGCCTCTTGCTGCTAGATAAGCGATGAAAACAGGCCAGGTTTATTACTTAAGTGAGCGTGATAAGCTACGTCTTACACTCGCGATTTATATGTCGCTTTGTGTTAGTGTACGTGCATTGCTCAAAAAATAATGGGTAATCCCCAAGTTTTTTGACGTTTTCACATCTGTTACAGTCTATCTAGACGTATAAAAGATCTAAGTTTAGAGGCTACACACAGGCTATACAATATTTTGCATAGGCTGACTTTCCATATGAGATCAAACATGACTTTTGCAATTTGTTTATACCTAATTAATTTGATACGTTTTGTTTTTAGGATGGAATGTTTGAGCTTCGTTCAGCAAAGGCAAGCTGACTTCGTGCCAGTGGATCCAGAGGACATGTACGTCGCGTCCAAAATTCCCAACCAGGACTTTGTGGTGTTCCAAGAATATAGGACGGACGAGGAACCTGACGGTAATATTAAAAAATATATAGATATTAAATATATTATTATTATCACTCAAATTCTAGAAGGTTGTAATCCAACAAGGTACTTTTAACAAATATATTCGATTTCTCATAAGAGCCATTTTACTTTAAAGCGTAATATAGAATTGAAATATATAAATGCAGGAACACAGAACGCATTCTTAAAACAAGTTTCATAAATACATATTTTACTAGTTTTGATTAAATATTGAGATAACCTCAGTAACCTCGGTTATGATCTTCGATGTTTGATATATTTCACATTTTTTCCTGCTTAATGGACGATATTTGTATTGTACTACAAACAGTTTTCGGAGGGTAACAGATACACATAAACAAAAGATGTTCTTACTATTATTTTTCAGTATAATAAATATTCTTACTTTACCAGCCAGTATTTACTTTTTTTATTCTTAAGAGTTTGCAAGTTTGTCTCATTCTCACTATTTATTCAACTCCCCTCGGAGATTAACTGCTCAAATTATAGGAAAAATGTAAAAGGAAGTATTAGGCGTACATTCCAAGATCTCTCATCTGATATAAAAGGGTAGATGTCAGTTGAAGAAGCAGGAAGGGATGTATCTCAGGACCGTAGACATCTATAATCTCGGTCTTCCACTCTGAAAGACAGGCGTGATTCGTTGAAATTCATTTTGATGACCGCAAAAGAGTACAGACGTCGTTTCGTTGTGTGTCTTCTACCGCATTTATCACGGGGAGTGTTCCGAAGCACTGATTCAACTGATTCCAGTGGCTGCATTCCACCTTCGCACGACTCGCCACAAATTAGGGTATCATCCCCACCATCTAGATGTGTGCCGTTCCTCCACAGTGCGGTGTTCAAGGAACATTCTTCCACGTACTACAAAGCTGTAAAATGAGCGTCATTGTGCGATGTTTCCGGGACGATACGACATGTGTACCTTCAAAAAAAGCGATCACACCTTCCTTCAATGCTAGCAACACTCCTGTGATTCCTCTGGTGTTGCAAGAGAATGTGGACGGCGGTGATCACTTAATACCAGGTGACCCATACGCTCGTATGTCCTCCTTTTCTATAAAAAAAAACGGAATAAGTACCGCACAGTATCTGTTTAAGTCATAAATTAAAGCTATGATGAAGTAATATGAAAAATTTTGTCACAAATTTACAATCACGTTTTTAATTCTTCTTTCGCTTTGCCTTTTATATTTCAGCGTTTATGTCGTGTTTCTATTGCGGCTTTCGAGATTAAAATTTTATTGCTCGAACAAAGCGTCGTAAACTCGAGTATAAAAAGTTATTCGGAGCCTGAAACCTGAAACATAAACTTAACCTAAAACATTTAACACGTTCCCTGTGTGACAGGGTTGGAATGGCATTTACCAAATATTTAGTTGTAAAAACAGTAATGTTAAAGGTGGGCTGTGTAACATAAGAAGGTGTATGTCGGCGTCACGCCAGGGTTTTCTCGCTCAGATTCCATCACAGTGAAATAAGAGACTAATGAAATACGTTTTATATTATCGACAGATAGTATATGTTCAAGTCCAGAACAGATGATAAAGTTATAGTATATATAGGCTCTGATCTTCTATACAATGAAATAAATAATAATCCATAATATTATTATTTTTAAAGCTCTAAATCATTTATGACTTACTATTGACTATTTGTTATGTTTTAAAGTGATAACCCTCACTTCTAGGAATCATACACAAATAGAATTTAAAAACAAAATTTTATGAACGATGCGGGACTCGAACCCATGACCTCTGGCGTTCCACGCACGCACGCTAATGCTCTGCCAACTGAGCTAACCGTTCGAGTGACGTATCGTCATAAAATATTGTATGCTTTGTTCAACTCTCAGGTTGTCTCTTCGTGGTTAGCTCAGTTGGCAGAGCACTAGCACGGAGCGCCAGAGGTTGTGGTTTCGAGACCCGCATCGTTCATAAAATTTTGTTTTCAAATTTTACTATTGACTTTTAACCACTTACTGTTCTAAGATAAAATAAAATGTAGGTAAGTCAAATTCGAGTCCTATACATATTTTTTGCTCTAAATCATATCACGTTAATAAAATACAAAAAGCTGATGTACCAGTTTTTATCTTTATTTTATTTTAGGCATTGATTTATCCAACGATAGCCTGCAACAAGGAAACTTAATACATTATTAACACAGAACATATAAAATGTGAGACTAGTAAATAATATAAGCACGCTTGTTTATACCAATACGTTCAATTATATTTATAATGGCGTTAATTCTAATTTCTACATCTTATAACCAATGTAGGTATTTATCTACATTTTGATTTATTTTATTTTTATGTTATTGCAATGTAGCAAATAAATTTGCGTAAGCACCAGTTCATTATTCTCTTTTTTTTTTAAATAGATAAGTATACAGTTTTTGGTGTTTTAGCCCTAAAGATCATTTATTCTCATTAAAATTCATTCAATTCTCAGTAATCTTTGTATATAATAATATATCGTCAGTTTAATAAATATATTTATAAAACTGACTATAAATGCACTATAGTGACTAGATAGGGGAAGTGTCATCTTCAATACATTTGTCTAAATTTTTTATTAAATTAATACTTAATTATTGTTCAAGCTTAATTGAGCCTCCTATTGACATAATAGTTAGACATTTTGTATAAAAGACCGTTGGCAGGTTTTTCCTACCAACAGGCCACCAAATAACCGTCTGAAAATTAAATCATGGAATGATTGTTATTATTCTATTACCAAAATGATCATAAAACTTGTGCTCGGTACCATGGGGCGATGTCATATCTCAATAACTCAGTAAATTCATAATATCTACTAATAGAGATTGCGCGGCAGAAAAACCGCTGGGGTATCATCGATCTATCCGACATCCTGTACAAATAATCCTCGACCGGAGAGGGATTTATTATTTGAGTACTGACTTCCGACATTAATTTCAACAATGGAGTTTGCGTCACGTGTTTAAATATTAGGGGCACAACCAAATATAACCCTAATATGTAATAAATCAGACCCATGTTCAAATGATACATGCATAGGCTTTTAATATTTTGCCTTGCTCATATTAATATCACTTTACTAAATAATAACACAATATACCACAATATATCTTTTCATCTTAGATGACGATCATGCTAGATATGTTTCTGGCAGTAGGTACTAAGTATATCGTGGGTAGTTTAAAAAAATTTAAAGGTCCATGACGGTAACAGATTAACATCACAGTATCCATTCTATAAAAAAATATATGTATCTAAACAAAAGGAAACTAAAATGTTTAATAGAACTGAACGTAAAGGCTAATGGTTGTTTCTACCTATGAATGACCTACCTAGAAATGGTCATGATGATAGTATTAAAAAAAGCGGCCAAGTGCGAGTCGGACTTGCCCATGAAAGGCTCCGTAGCATCAAGTAAGATAGTTTAAAAGTTCTTGTACTTCGTTGTATCTATGACTGATGTTTTAATAATAGCGTATTTAACTACTAGATCTCAACCAAATTCCGGTCGAAGTTAGCATGGTAATCATATTTCATTCAAAAAAACATAAAATTCATAAATAGTAGACGCGTATGCCTATTACTAATTTATTAGCACTATGACGAGTGTGTATCATTAGAATTTGTATTTTATTCCTATTGAGAGCGTGAACGATAATTACGTACACAGCCATTTTTGTCCTCTTTTATTAAATGAAATAATTCTATTTTCGTACAAAATGTAAGCATTAACGGTTTTCTAACAGACCAACGCGAACGTTTACATAAAGCCGCATAATGCCCCGCAAATCCACGTCAGATTAGTCAGCGCTTTCGAAACACAGGCCCACTCGGAATTATTTCCAAAACAATCGCTTTAATTAAACAATATAAAGGTATCGTTTAATTCAGTGAAAGTCCATTATTTCGTTGAGGGACAAAGGCCTCATTGGCTTTGTAACGCAGTACATAATTAACAAAAAGTCCGGTTGTACGACCTTTTATAAAATTCGCTTTCATCCGAACCGATTACAGATGTTCCTTATCTTGCGCTTTCACTGAACTTAATGAATAAATAAATAGTGAATTTTAAATGGGTTTTTAATATCTGTTAAAAAGTATACAATAGTTTAATTTATTTTAACTTTCCAAGTAATCTTTCGTCACACTAGAATCCCCTGCCTGAGGTCCAGTATCTTCCAATACAATAATAAAAAATAAAAAATTCGTGTTTGTGTGTATATATACGTATAATACGTAGTTGTAATAATTAATGTTATCGATTTACATTTAAGTATTAAGTTTTTAGAAAGTTTCTTCTTTTTAAGTGATATCCCTCACTTCTGGGATTAAATACACAACTTTGATTTGTACCTTTATGAACGATGCGGGATTCGAACCCGCGCCTCTCGGTTTCCGTTCGAGCGCTGTTACCAACTAAGCCAACCATCGGAGTGATCCATCGACCGAAACTTTGGTATGTCTTGTTCAACTCTCATGTTGTGGCTTCATCTACAGGATCTATTTACAGGTGATAACCTGCTCAACCCCAATAATTGCATATTAGGAAATTCACTTAAGATCTCGCTCTTGCAAATCTAAACATACATATAGTACATAATCATCCGTTACTATAGCATCATTATGGGATCCTTCCAGCAGACATACATAGATATGGAGAAGTCTGTCCTGTCTGAATTGTACACATATGTCAAGATATGGTGTCTCAATACAGAACTCGTAATATGTATTAGAATTAATATTATACACTACAGAAGTAGTTTCGGTGGCTTCACTACAAATAGAATGGACAGGCGATATACAACTAAGGCTAAGATAGAACGGGACAAAGCTTGCATCTATCGCGTAACCCATTTTAATGTTTGTCACAATGTCAACTATGTGACAAACAGTACAAGAGCATGTCATCGGCTTGCAATTGATTAGCTTACGAATAGCATTTTTTGTGATTTTATTTTTTCCAAACATATTATTTGGTGTGAGATACGGGTTCCTTAAAAGTTATAAAAGTTACCATGGTGTTGGATGTAGTGTGGCTGGCAGCCAAAGCCATAGTGAATTTATAATGAACATAAAAATCCAGGGGCTTCCACACGTAATTATTACAATTTCACCTTATCAATAAATTTTATATCAAATATTATTTCCAAAAGTATTGATTTATGATCCATTGTCATCTATTTTCAGTGAATTTATATTATAAATTATAAAATAAACTACAAAACAGTGACAACGAGAATGTTGCCATAAACTAGATGTAGTTTTACTGAGCTGGCCAATTATTCTCATATACTGATGAAGTAGTCATTCACAACGTCTTATTATTCCGAATTTTGTTAAAGTTAATTATTGTTATAATTATGATTACATAATCTAATTATACAACATTAATGCATTTATAATAGAAACCATTTATTTGGAGATTTCTTCAGTTCGGTTCCAAATCTGATCTTTGCTTAACGTGATAGGTATATTGTGTTTGCAAAGACAGCCCTCGCAATATTCATATTGCCTCAAGATTAATGAAACTAGTGTATTTATTATGCATGACGAACATTAAAGAATATTATTACACAGAACTCCGAACAGGAGCTTAACTAAAGTATTGTAAACAATACATGTTATCGGGATACTGATAACTTACTGTTATCTATAGTTTATACAATTGACGACAACTTAATGAAGTAAAAATTAATGTGTAAACAGGAAAAATCTCAACGAATTGATAGTTTCTATCTATTCGTTATCATCTCATTAGGCCCAACCTTTCATTGTTAGTTTTAATTTAATTCTTTGTTTGTTATTAATTTTATTATCTATGTGAATCTATACAATATATTTATAGCTCATATAAATATACTTAATATTTGTATTTATATAATTATGTATACTGTGATATAATCTTTACAATTCCCTTACATTCGTCACCAAAGCATAACATTAAATAGTTCTGAAATTATAAGAGTCGGTTCCACGCGTCATCTGCGTGGGTTTCAGGCACTTTTTCATTGTGTAACAGTTGATAAAAACATTAAAAAGTATCAAATTGACCCTCGTTATATTTTAAACTACATGACAAATATTCCAAACAGAGCACAGCTGCTTTTATGTGAAGATCAAAACACAAACTATCACATAATTTTTGTGTGTTTCAAGAATCCTAAGCGGCACTGCATTGCATTGGGCAGGGCGTATCAATTACCATCAGCTAAACGTCCTGCTCGTCCTGTCCCTATTATCATTAAAAAAACATTTTATGTCATGAACTATAGTTCAAAAATTTGTTAAAAAAATCAATATTTTTTATTTGAGTATAATACCCAAATTATCATAATACGAGTAGCACACCCTCGCCTAACTTCTAGTAAACTCGGACGTATTCTTTGACTTTGCTGAGAATAGTTTCGCAGTAACAAAAAGGGCTCGGAGGGGACAAATGCGGAGGGTGTCTGCGCAGAGGTACATTTGGAACATCAGAGCAAACTAGAAGTTTGGCGAGGTCAGAGTTGTAAACTCTGATGATTGATAACTTAATGATTTGTTTATTGCCACTGACGACGTAATGAACAGTAAAACCTAAAACAGTATGATTTTTTCAGCGGAATTTCGGTATGAAGCAGTCATCGTAGTGCATAAGGACCTTAATATAAACAGTCTGGACCAGCTTAAAGGCCTGAAGTCATGTCATACTGGAGTTAACAGAAATGTTGGATATAAGGTGCGTAATTTCAGGAAAAAAAAACATAAGTAAAGGTTTTTGTACTTTATATGAAGATGCTAAGACACTTTGATTAACAAAGAAAACTCAAGTTTTAGCTCCATATCTTTTTCCACCAAGCCCACTTGCTACCAATTAATGTACTTATTTGAAAGAATATTAAATGTATTTTAAAGTTTATAATAATTAATAAAATACAATTCATAAATTAAATGCAATTCATAACCCAATAACCCGAGTACCCATCTAAAAAAATTATATATGATTAAAAAACATTGTTTATTTATCTAGACGCGTTCGCGGTCTGCTATATGTACATGCATATATGGACACAGTATAGCTCTGTCTCGTAAGGGTTTCACTTCAAAAAAGAAGAAGAGGGAAAGAAGAACGGAGATGACATGATCGACAATGATCCGCTCCTCGTTGTATCCATTATTCCGAAATTATTCTTAAAAATTCTTTTATCAAAAATTAACTGTAAATATAATTTTCTTACGTGTACACAAAATAGTAAATCATATACGAAACTAAAGAATTGCCAATGATTTTCAAACATCTGATAAAAAAAACAACCTTAATTATATTTTTTCTCCCAGGCTTACTCTAAAGCTAAAAGGAAATTACAATAACATCCTAAAACGAACCCTCCTTTCAATTTATTATGCTAAATAGCTTTTCGTTTACAGAGAGAGCTCTGTTCAATATGCAAAATGTCCGAAGAAAAATATAAACAAGAGGCTCGTTGCCCTTACTTCTTATTTAAAAGTAAAGAAAATCGAAAAAACTAGAAATTAGAAGCTTAGATCATTTATACGTCTAGATAGTCTGTGACAGCTGTGGAAACGTCGAAAAAATTGAGGTTGACAATTTTATTAACCTCTATTTTGAGCAATTAACACAAAATGACATACAAATTGTCAGTGTAAGACGTAGGTTGTCATGCACGCTAATATAAAAAACCTGGCCTGTTTTCATCGGTTGTCTAGCAGCAAGATCTATCTAGACGTATAGATTATCTAAGATTAGACACACTATGTCAAAATTCCAACTGTCACTGTCAAACTTTGTGTAAAAACCACAGTATAGGTACTAGACAATATTTTATAACACACAGTACATTATAACATAAATAATGTATAACTTCTGACCTCTACCTTCAACCACTGGACTGGCGGCTGTCAAAGTGCTTTTGTGTCTGTTTGGTATTCGCCATTTTGCTGCTGTTGGCCATGTAGCGAGTCTACCATACTAAAACTAATGAAGACAACCTAAGCAAACATCGACAGATGGTGAGAAAAGATTTACAAAAAAAATGTGTACTTTATTTCGTTGATTCTTGAAGTATAAATAACACGGAAAACGAACGAAATTAATTCAAAATGCAAAAATACTTCAGAGTATTGTACGTACCTTCACGGCCATTTGAATTATACGTCAAAATTAGTTCTCTGGACGCTCGCGATTAGCGCTTCAAATAAGCACAAAAAATTTGCTGTCAAACATAAGGAACAGCAGTGGTATCTATACAGGTCAGTGTGTATAACGGAGATACAGCAATATAGAAAAAGTAAACGGATCTATTGTTACTGTAATCGATTTTGATTAACAAATCGTAAGCAGTCAGCCAGGCTTGGCATTATCACCTAAGTATTTTGAATAGTAGCCACTACTACTAGCTAACGCACACGTTGGAAATCCAAATAGGCCACGCATTACGCAAGTCTATTAGCTACTACTATAAGTAAAAACGTCTATGGTAAGAACACGTTACCTCACTGTCCCAATTAGGACGCTTTCGTGTCATGCGAATCTAACTCTAATATCAGCTCCTTTTAATTGGGTATCATTGCTCGTTGTGCGATTTAATTAAATGTAACGTCTGAAAGGAAATAAAAAGAACAATTCCAATGATTGCGAAACCGAAGATCCAAGACGACGGCGTAGGCTACATTTCAAGCGTGACTTATAGCAAATTGATTCTGTTCAATAAGAATTTTCGCAATATAATATAAGTTATAGGGGTGTATGATTACAATATCTTCTCTCGTATATGAAATCATATTGTTATGAGGTTATATCCCTTTTTGTGTCCGACAATTTATAAATTTGTTTCTATATAAATTTTATATTTTGTTACAATTTAAATAACGACGTAAATTTTTGAACTTATTACGTCTTACTATTATTTTAACATCCTATTTGGTAAGTGTAGGATTTAAATTAATATTATAGGTCAATGATATTAATTGATAATAACTTATATCTCGTGAATATATTACTAATTAATCTGACTTTTGTCTACGTTTTCTGTTAATTTACCAAAATATTCATACATAAGCCTACCAGATTTTTTACCTGTTGGAGACTTATTAGCACAGGATGCGGGAGGGTATCACAACGCCGTCCTTTTCTGCTGTGAACGGTGAAGCATTGTGCGAGCATTATTTTAAAGTTACTGAGCTAATGAGACAACTTTTTCTGTGACGAACACAATAATGGCGATGCCGCTCAGAATTATTCGTATCTCTGACCCTTACAAAATTTTCAAATTCTAATATCTTATTCACTTTTCTTAATTATTATTGTCAACGGTAATATTAGGGGTCAAAGTATGAAATTACTATTTCGTACTGCTTTTTTTGTAAGGTACCTAAAACATATTTATTTAGTCGTAGTACCTTTTCTGTTCTGTGGTAGTACCTACCTACTCGTAGTACGTAGGTCACACTAAAAGTTTTGCGTAACTTAAAAAAACAAAATTTTATAACCAAAATATTATGTTTATTGCTTTTCAAAATACTCTCCTTTACATTTTCAACATTATTTCATGCGATCGAACCATTTTTAAAACAGGAGGACAACAGATCTACTAAAGGCATGATTTCTACGTGCTGATTCACTGCCTCTTCGGAATTGGTAAAAGTGAAACCTCTCGTCAAATCTTTGCTTGGGGAAAATACAGAAATCACAGGCTAGATTAGGGGCTATGTGCAGGATGAGTGACGAGTTGTACTTTTTTGGAAGCTAAAAATGACTTAGTTTTGTTGGCTTTTTGGTTGTCTTTCGCGAACTTTTTTCAACATCCTGGATAAATAAATGGTAGAATACCCCTCGGCATTAACACTCTTTTGATCTTCAAGTGGAATTGTGCAGGTGGGAGCCGTAGCTGAGAAAAAAATTCGATAATTTTTTTAACAACGTTTCTCGCCTGCCTCACTTTTCAAAACAATAAATCCACGTTTCGTCTCCCGTGACAATGTCATAAACAGCACTAGAATGTCCGTGGTCGTACTTCATTAGCATCTGTAAGCACCATTCCATGTGAGCCCGCTTCTGCTCCGCTGTCAACCCATGAGGGATCCAACGACAACAAAGTTTTCGAACTTTCAGCTCTTCGTGTAAAAAATTTCTGAATATGGCTCATACCAATCCCAAATAGTCCTCGGAGATTGTCTTATATGTAAGAAAACCCGCGTCACTACAATTGCGCTCGTCACATTGAGACATTAGATGTTAAGTATCATATTCCCAGTAATTTCACTAGCTACGGCACCCTTCAGACCGAAACACAATAATGCTTAACAGATTACTGCTTCACGGCAGAAATAGACACGGTTGTGGTATCCATAATTTAGCCGACATACTCCCACTCATAAATAATACGCAGTCAGATTTTTTCGTACTAGGAAATAATAACACGTAATAAGTAATTTTAACATGAAAAATTGATAGTTAAGATTAAGGGCTATATTACATCCGAAACACCACGGTAGCGCAACCAGTCGCCCCTACCAGCAAAATTTATACAGATGTATTCAAATTCAAATTGAAATATTTTTATTCAAAATAGAATGTGACATCACTTATTGAAAGTCAAAAATTACCTCCCATTCCAAAAATAATGCCTCAGACCTGAGACGAATGGGCGCAACAAACTTAGCGGACTTTTTTTCTTAAAAAACTATGTTTACTAAGTAATATCGTACAATTAAACTTATTATTTAATAACCTGAGGGCTGTCGCTCTTTTCCCAATCTGTGGTATTATTAAGAAAGTAAACTTTACCACACAAATGATTTTTAACAATTCATTTGATTACCGTAATACTTTTGTTTTGAACATTTTCTGGGATCTTGTTGTTGTTGTCCGCGGGTTTTCTTCAATGAGCCGCGTAACAGTTGCCACATTATTTTCGTTGATGGCAGTTGAAGGCCGCCCTTCACGTAATTCATCATGTAAAGAAATCCGACCTCTCTCAAATTCAGCAAACCATCGCCTCACGGTGCTCAAGCAAGGTGCTTCTCTCCCAAAAGCATTTTGAAGACGAACGGCACAGTCTTGCGGAGAGAAAGAACTTTTAAAGTCATAAAAAGTCATCGCTCTAAAATCTTTTCGACTTAATTCCATTTTCGTTGCGTACATAGAACTTTGATGTGTGATAAAAAACAATTGACAAATGATTTCCCGCCAATTGTTTTTTTTTTATTACTAAGAAGGTTGCAACACCATGATGTGACCACCAAAACCATTACTTATTTATGGATAACACTTGATTTAGGGAATTGTGACAGAGTTTGAGCCAGCCTTTGCGATGTTCACTTGTGATTATCGTTTACAGTGCACTTTTAACCAAACGACACAATTCGGCTCAAAATCCCTTCATTTCTGTGCCAGTTCAACATGTACATCTACATGTACACGTGAGACAAGTACGCGTTGACCGTACTTCTCTCTCCAGGTCAGTAGTTGAATCATGATGCAATTTTCAAGATGCAAATGGATCAGTATCGGGTGTATTTACATGGCGCAAACAAACCATGGCGCAAATTCCTTGGTAGTTTCATGCAAATCCGCTTATATCATCGTATTCAATTCACCATTATTTAATCTTAGTACCTGATTTCCCCCGACCAAACGCAGCATTGGGAGCTTCTGATATCCGCGCAAGGACTAGTATTCAAAAAGTAGGTACTCTAATTTTCAAGTTTTAGCTGTCATGTGAAAAAAGATTCACTTTCATCTCAGATTTATATCTATTATTATCTATACTCGTATATATAAAAATGAATTGCTGTTTGTTAGTCTCGCTAAAACACGAGAACGGCCTGATCGATTTGGCTAATTTTGGCCTTGAATTATTTGTGGAAGTCCAGAGAAGGTTTAAAAGGTGAATAAATAGGGAAATGCTGCTAAATTAAATAAAAACAACAATTTTGTTTTTCCTTTGATGTGTCTATAATAATTTCTATGAGAGAATTTATTGACGCACGGTTTGACAGTTCTGCTGTGAAACAATTTCATTACGACAGCAGGGTGTATATTTTACGAAGTAATTTTTGTTGTTATGATATATTATTGACAAATTCATATAAAAACATTATTTTATTTATTATATACAGAACAACGTCTGTCGGGTCAGCTAGTAATTTATAATTATATTATTGCAAGTCTTGATTCATGGTTTATGGTAGGTACGTATACTATTACTACTTAATCTAATAAAATGAATTCTGTATGCATACGAATTACAAGTATTTATTTCACATTCACATACAGACGAACTAGCACTATGCAACTTATTTTAACATGGGTGTCCTTCCTGGAAAAATTAACTTTAATTAATTATGACAACCAACGAGCTGTAAGTAGATAATGCAGGTTTATAAGACAGAAACGTAATTAGATAACGAAGATTGTAGAAGAGATATTTAAATGTCTTTCATTTTAATCTATTACTTAATGAAATCAAAATATTTTTTTTTCCAACAGATTCCTTATCTATATTTATATAAAAATGAATTGCTGTTCGTTAGTCTCGCTAAAACTCGAGAACGGCTGGAACTATTTGCCAAATTTTGGTCGTGAATTATTTGTGGAAGTCCAAAGAAGGTTTAAAAGGTGAACAAAATATGAAAATGCTCGAAATTAAATAAAAACAACGATTTTGATTTTTATTGATGCGTTCCCCGTCGTTTAGAAATCAAATTAAAATAATAGTTTAAAATGAATAACTAATTAGAATTTATATGAACCGACTTCAAAAAAGGAGGTTCTCATGTTGTTGTTTTTTATGTTTGTTACCTGAAAACTTCCGCCTAGGTAAACCGATTTTGATATTTTCTTTTTATTTGAAAGCTAGTTAAAATATAATAATATTGTTTTTAGATTCCTCTCACGATGTTAATGAGGAGGTCGGTATTCCCGAAAATGACAGACCGCACAATATCACCCAAGGAGAATGAACTGCGGGCGTATTCCACATTCTTCAAGAAGTCCTGTATTGTTGGGCAGTGGTCGCCGGACCCCAAGACTAACGCTGCGTGGAGTGAGTACAGTATCAATAAGAAATGTTACAGGTTCTAACCTTCAAACAAAAATTTAGTTCTATAAAGTACATAATATGAAAAATATATTTTACATTCAAAACTAGATAATAGATAGATATATATATGTAAGTGAAAGTCAAAGTCAAATAATCTTTATTCATTCAGGCTTAAAATAAGCTCTTTGTTATCGTCACAATAAATATTTCTATTAAATCACTGAATGTAATATGTTCGGAAGAAGTAGAACACGTGAGAAGAACGTACAAGAAACTCATTGGTCACTCTTTTCAATCAATAGAGTATTTTAGAATTGCTGTAATATACTAAACAAATTAGTTTGTAAGGTGCATGCAATATATAAATCGTGTTTAAAGCTTTTTAAAATTTAAAATATTAAATATTTCATAAAAAGTTATAAACAACAAATTGTATAAATATAAATTATCGTATATTGGATGCATCAACCTTTAGAGCTTGAATTCATTGTATGTGTAAGGATGCTTCGTGAACATGATGGTCGTGATAACTGTCATATCCAGTCGTAATCGCATCCAACAAATATAAATACAATTAAATACTGAAGCAGGATTTTTCAATTTTCAGTATTTTTTCATGGTGAAAAAAAATCTGATGATAATTAGTTATTTTCGGATATTTTTTTATAGTGAATTTAATTTTCTAAACACCAAAAAGCATTTAGAAAAATCTTTTTACATGCTGTTAACACTTTTTTAAAAACAAAAACTACATAATTCATTAAAGCAAGGGCAGCTGTATAACTGCGCTGATATGCTGCGCTTATAGCTTGAAGTTTATTTGCGGGTTTACTGTTTTTTTTTTGTAATGAACAAATACATTTCTTGAGAATTATATTATATAAATAACTATCTAGGTGTAGTCTTTAGATAATTTATACGTCTAGACGATTTTCCAGATAATCTATGAGAGCTTCCAAAAAAATATGAATAACTTTATAAATGATTTTATGTACATGTGTCATAGAAATCTTGATGTGCATTTTTATTCGAATATCCATCACTGGTCCATCACATACTATGTCCGTGTGTACAAGCAAACTAATCAGATTATTACCATTTTTTTTGGTTGGTTTCATTAGCTTTCATAGTTTTTATATTCAGTAGGTAGCTAATAACATCAATATTATATAATAGTAAATATTGTATATTATTATTAGTATAAGCGAGCCAATTTTTTTAAATGAAGCTACTTACATAAAATCATATTATTAAATTTGTTTGACAGAGTCTCAATACAGCCAGCTGTGTGCACTTTGCGAGCACCCCGACAAATGTGATTACCCCGATAACTTCAGCGGTTACGAAGGCGCTCTTAGGTGCCTCGCACACAATGGAGGCGAGGTTGCCTTCACCAAGGTTATCTTCGTGCGCAAGTTCTTTGGGGTGAGTTGCTTTCAATTAACCGCGAGACCCGTTTCTCGCTAAATTACATTTCGCAATCTCTGATGGAAGTCGTAAAGATCAATATTTAATCAAGATTGCTAGCTATAGGTTGGAAAGGTTTCCAATAATTTCATTCCATTCGATATTAACATTTTATTTTAAACCCTCCATTTTTATGTACATTTATTCATGGAAACAATAGAATATATCTTTAAATTCAGATGTATTTCATCTTATAAGATATGTTTTTTTCATTAAATTGATAATAATAAGATTTATTTGACCAATTGTAAACGAACATAGACTATATATTGGATGCAGCCCCTTACAAAATAATGTGTTATGTATATTACAGCCATTGTAAAATACTCTATTTGATTAAAAAGAGTGGCCGTTGAGTTTCTTATAATATGTTCTTCTCACTAACTCAAATTTTAACGAACATAATAAGGTAAACTCAGTAATTTAAAGAAATATTTGTAATGACGATTCAAAAGCGCTTAGTTTAAGCCTAATTGAATAAAGTTTATTTGACTTTGACTGGACTTCTTCCGCTGAAAAGTACAGTAGGTATCTAACTACTAAATAATAAGTAAATAACTTATTTCAATTGAGTATGAAATTTAAGTTTTACAAATTGATTAAAATAACCATTACCTATGTTTTTTCGGCTAGTGATAAGGCAGATGACTAAATTGAATATACACAGATTAGTTACAGATTAAATATTATTGTCGAAATAGCGTAAATAAATCATTTCAGCTTCCAGTAGGCACGAGCCCGGCTACACAGTCTACAGAGAACCCTGATGAATTCGCATATTTGTGCGTAGATGGCTCCAAAGTTCCGATAAGAGATAAGCCATGCTCATGGGCTGCAAGACCTTGGCAAGGGTTGATAGGACACAATGACGTTCTCGCTAAGCTAACACCGCTGAGAGAAAAGATAAAGCAGTTGGCTGTGGCTGGTAAGCATAAACATTTATAACAAAAATATTGATTGCGTTCGTATCTAACTTAATAATTTGTAAATACTATCTAACAATTAAGTTTTTTTTACCAAATAACTACACAATGCAACAACTTCACAAGCTGCAGGCAATTGAATGAAGCGATACCCGCACTATCAGCCCAGGCTGAGACTCGACTCGTCAACTAAAAAGAGAGAAGTATTTTACTGGGCAACTTAATACATGTCAACTGTCTGCTCGAAAAAGAAATAGTAACTCGTATAATCCTGGAATGTAGTAAGTAGTAAGAGGCCGACTAAGTTAGTCGGACTAACTGATTAAAATCCTCGAAAATACGAGGTTGCTTAAAGTAGTCTGCATACTAGTAACGTTCTGATCCTCTGGAAGTTCAGGAGATGGACAAGTTACTACTGGTCAACCCCCCACAAAATTGACCCAATAAAGTGTCTTATTGCGGAAGTGTTACACCTACATACCATAACTATATCAGTAATAATACCAACTACATATTGAATCATGACGTCAACCGCCCTGTGATCATGACGCATGGAAACAACTGAAATATTGGGAAACTATAAATATCACGTAATAATAGTAAGAATTACCAAGGACTTTCCCAACTCTGACCACTGTCATAGCAGCTTATATATAATTTTATAAGTAACAAATTTATGTAACAAATAGGTACTTACATTTTTCGGCAGCGAAGTTCTCAGGTTGATATTTGTAGAGCGTACCACTTTACTCAGACTTTACTTACGGGAAACTTAGCTTAACATTATCTTTTGGTTCGTTTTTACATTTGACAACTGAAATTATGTTGTAGGTACCTACTTAGCTAACACAGCCCAATCCAAAAGTCAAGTTCACGTTTTATTACACTCAGCTAAGTTTTACGTAAGTAAAGTATGAGCAAAGTCTAAGTACGCTGTACATCAATTATATGAATGATGATAAAAATTTTTATTAGGTGCCAGTTCCAAACCCGAATGGTTCACCAACGTATTGGGTCTGTCAGAAAAGATCCACCACGTGGCCGACAATATCGCGATCAAACCGGCTGACTACTTGAGCAAAGCAAACTACACCGAAGTTATAGAGAGAGGCCACGGACCGCCGGAGCCCATTGTCAGGTAAACACATCTACGTTTGATAATCAATTACACATTCATATATTTATACAAGCAGCATAGCATATTATTTACTCAAAAGAAAGTTGAGACCCTATTTAAGATTCTCAGAAATTGATCTTCCCTTGATTCGATATCCGCACGATTCGCAAGAAACTTCTTGTACTTGAAACTTCGTACAACAACTTTTTTGGAATCAACTCTCGGCTACAGTATTTTCGAACCGATACAGCTTTAGAACCTTTAATCAAACAAAACCGTACTGTCACCTCGGACACAGAGCAAAGGACTTTCAGAGATTATAATGTATTATTTTATACGTTTGCAGCTATCAGTCGTTTTATTTGTTGGACTGGGCCTTGTGTTATTGTTCCGAAATAAACTTTTTATTGTTTAATATTTTTTGCGAGCTCCTTTTATATTTTACTGTATTATTATTTCAATGATTAATGATGGAATAATCATTTACCTACCTGTGGAATGTAATGCCATCTTCCGTGAGACTAGACGTTGCACTACACTTTCCATGAACAAACCGGCGGCGTACTGAGAAACATAAAGGGGCGAGGCCGACTGTTATGCACTATCACTGCCAAACCTGTGCTAAGTCAGTAGCGCGTTGTCTTTTGATTGGATTGTCTATGGCCCCCTTTAATATAGAAAATAAGATTATCAGGGTATTACACATGTGCTGCGGTAGATATTTTAATAAAAGTTGTTGTAGGTTATGCGTAACATCGAACGTGGCTGTCGCCAAGTGCCGCGCCATGTCCGTGTTTGCCTTCAGCAGAGACATCAGACCGAAGCTAGACTGCGTGCAGGAACCCACCGAGGATGATTGTTTGAAAAGCGTAAGTATAGCTATGTCATACTAGGCTATTTTTATTTTGTAAAGAAAAATTCCATCGGAATATACCTAAATGTTTATAACAAATATACAAAGACAATAAAGCACAACCTACTGGATCCTAAATATAGGTCCTCCGAAACATCCCCAATTCACCATTAACTTTTTTAAGCACACGCCATTTAAAAACACATAATATGCAGCATTTATAGGCAGCATATAGAAGAACAACATACATATTATATTAAGGTATTCTTTAATTTGAAGGCTCCTGTTTCCACAGTGAGATTCCTTAATTGGGCAAACTTTGCGTACAGGTTTGGCTGGTCAGTCTAACCAACCCAGCTCCTTCCAGACGTTCGGAAACTTCCTGGGATGTCCACAGACTTTTCGAAACCACCTCATATTTTGGATGATTTTCTCTCGTTATTCGGCCACTCCTGTATATTCTAGAGCATGGGTGACCGTCTTTACTGAATGTTTGTTGTTTATTTAGTGGGACGTATCCCGTTAGTGTGCACCATAAGTCGGAGGTCATATTTGTTAAGCTGGCGACTCAATAGTTCAGTTTGGGCAAGAACACTGCAAGGTTGACCAGGCGTAGGTCCCTATATTTTACGGGTATGTTTTGAAAATATTGGCCTTCCAGTACCAGGAATAATACATCTTGGAAGAGATGGATTGATGCGAGTCGAAGAAGATGGAAGGGGAATATTTGGAGGTCTTTTTTCCTCTGCCTCTGGGACACAGACGTGATTAGTGATAATGATACGATGTTAATATCCCAGATGAGTTACCGAACAAAATCTCTCCGTTATCTGAAACGCTCAGCTGGATTGCCACTGTGCCAAGTTCGACAAAACTGCTACCGTTCACATAATGCATAATTTATTATCTACAGTCACACTAAGCGCTAGTTGAGCGAGCATGCTGATATAAATACTGAGAATTTATTACTGTTGCAATCATAATTTATGCTGTTTTATAAAGGGTTCGACGAATTCTATATATTTGCGATAATTTTAACCCCCATAATTATGTATTTTTCAAAACTATTTTGAGTAATGTTTTTCAGCTTTTTTCAAAACAATGACTTGTTTTGAAAAAAGCTGTGTGATACATAATAGTACCTAGTTAATCAAAAATTAATAATATAATAATCAAAATTTATTTAAAAAAAATGTATCAATTCAATCTCATTCGTGTTCTGATTCATAAAAACGATTAAACACTGCTTATTTATCAATATTTAAACAACAATTATCGGTTAAAATTTTAACCTCCATAACGGGAATACTTCGAATTACCAATAACGCTGTATAACGCGAATTGTTCGAATTACAAATAACGCTGTATAACGGGAATTCTTCTAATTACCAATAACCCTGTATAAAGAGATTATGTATAAATAAGCAATCCATCACTATTAGGTACGTGATAACGGGTCGGACCTGGCGTCGGTGGATGGCATGCGGGTTGCTTCAGCGTCCAAGCAATACAACCTGCACCCCGTGTTCCACGAAGTGTACGGAGACACCAAGATACCAAACTATGCCGTGGCTGTAGTGAAGAAGGACGCGTCCTTTAACAAACTCGACGACTTGAGGGGCAGACGGTAAGTGTTACCTACCATCGTACAAGTAATATTATCTACGCAAATTCTACAAATTAGAGTTTATGAGGTTACCTAGCTAGGTTATTAGGCAAAATTTGTAACTTAAATAATACTTTTATTTTGTTGTTGTAATATCTAAAGAAAATATTGAAAAGAGGAAAAACAGACTGTACAAAACAATAATAACATTAACGTACATACCTTCATGTTTTGACGATAAATAGTATTACCCATTCTTTTTTTATAAATATAAGGGACGACACGAGCAGGACGTTCAGCTGGTGGTATTCGAAACGCCCTGCACATTACAATGCAGTGCCACTCAGGATTCTTGTTAAACCCAAAAATTCTAAGCGGCACTACAATTATTGCGGTCGTCACCTTGAGACATTATTATGTTTAGTCTCATTTGCCCAGTAATTTGACTAGCTACGGCGCCCTTCAGACTGAAACACAATAATGCTCACACATTACTGCTTCACGGCAGAAATAGGCGCCATTGTGGTACCCATAATCTAGCCGGCATCCTGTGCAAAGGAACCTCCCACTGGTAACCCCATTCATATGTTTTACATTATTTAAGGTAGGTGGGTAGGTAATTTTTATGATAGGTTATTTATTGTGTAATTAAACATAATATTTGAACTTTACATCATATAATTAAAAGGGTATTGACGAAACCATCAATATAGAACGTAGAGCGTCTCTTAATTTAAAAAAAAAAAAAACAAAATTGGAGGGCAATTTTTAATCACTTTTTACCAGATGTCTCGATACTTATAATAGAATGATTTTATTTTTTCCTTTCCTACATTTCAGATCATGCCACAATTCATTTGCAACATTCAGCGGCTTGCAAGCGCCACTTTATTTATTAATTAACAAACAACTCATCAAATCCGACCAGGTAATAATTACTCTCTTTTTAAATTTTCACTTAAATTGCTAATATTTTTCTGTGCATTTTTAGGGATCCGTTTCTTTTAAAAGAAAACGGCATTAGCACCCTAGGAACGTCGAGAAATCAAGATAAATCAAAGAGAATTTAAACACTACGTTCAAGTTAAATTAACACCTTATCATAATGACGTGTACGAAGATAGGTACTGCCTGTGACAGATAGTAATGTTCTTAAAACTCGCACATTGACAAAGGGAGGCTTATATTAAAGGGAGCAAATAACACACAATCCTGTGCCTTCTTGTAGTTGAATATCAGCCTAGTGAAACTCTCTAAGAAAAACCGATTCACTCGATCGCATAAAACGTGCAGTCATTGATAGATTGACAGATGACTGCTACAATCTTGTGAAACACGGAGATAGCCAAAACCACTCAGTTTGATGCAACTGTTCGCTATCTAACTTAGCCGAATTATATTTCGTCGCCAATCGCCGTACTAACTAAATTTAAAAGCAGTCCCTCTTATTACGTAGTATTTACATCTTCCATACATTTATTTCCTTCATCATATCAGTGCCTCAACTGCTTTTCCGCCCGCGTCTGTGTGATGATCATGAGTGCGAAGCGAACTTAAACTTACTTAAACTTGAACTTATAAAATCTAATAAATGTTTTCTTCACCTAGTCGTTGTTACGTTTAAACACTTACCCCCTTATTCATAATGGTCCGCTAACTTTAAACAGCCGCTTAGGAGTGTTTTTTCTCATTCTGACTTAGATCAATAGAAGAAGACAGAGTGAGAATTAGCAATGCTTTAAGTTAGCAGACTATTATGAATGAGGGGGGTACTTTTTTACTTTACTATAATATGTTGATAACTTTTTATTGCATTGTAGTGTGTCAAGAATTTGGGAGACTTCTTTTCTGGTTCTTGCATTCCGGGTGTTGACAAAGCCGAAAACAATCCCAGAGGTAACAAAATACTATTACTATACTAATTTACGTAATATTTAATAAAATATATCGTAAATTTAAGGTATTTAAAGAGCTATATTAATGGCTTAGATTATTTATATTATGTCTAGATAGAGCTTCTTGCTGTTAGACAACCGATAAAAATAGGCCAGGCTTATTACTTTAGTGTGTGTGACAAGCTACGTCTTACACTCCCTATTTGTATGTCACTATTGAGTTAAGTGTGAGAGCATTCCTTAAAATAGAGGTTAACTGTCAACCTCAATTTTTTTCACAGCTGTCACAGTCTATCTAGACGTATAAATGATCTAAGGTTAATGGTTAACCATTAGCAAGATTTCATCTTATGTTGGCCTAGGTATACATTTCATTGCCAGATAAAGGATGCATCTAAAAAGAGTACACTTAATTACCGATACAAAGACAGCTTGTGTGAAAGGGTTTATGCGGCTGGAAGAAACTGGCTGTGAACCAGTAAATATACTATGTCAACCTTAGAAAATTTATACGTTTAGATAGTCTCTTGCTGTTAGACAACTGATAAGAACAGGCCAGGAATATTAGTTTGTATGTCACTTTGTGTTAGTGTGTGTGAATTGTTCATAATTGATGTTAGTTCTAAACTTAATTTTTTTCCACGTTTTCACAGCTGTCATAGTCTATCTAGACATATATCTAGAATGATCTAACGGCTGTTTTCAATAACCTATCTATCCTTAGTTCAACTTACTAGACATAGACAAATCTATCCTTTTACGCTTACTTACATTTCAATAACCTATTGACAGATAGCATTGGACTAAAACTATATTCGACATAACTATGGATAGATAAGATCTTGTCATTAAACAATGACAGCAATGTATCCGTAAGTTAAACTAAGGATAGATAGGTTATTGAAAACTGCCGTAAGACTGCAACCCCAGTCTATCTCTCTAGTCTGTGAAACAGGCATAGTATATGTATGTGAGTATTTAAATAAACTACATGAAATTAAATTACTTGATATGAATAATATGAATATTCACCTACTATAAATATTTTATCCCACCTCAATGAAAAGCTGTCTTTTAGTTCCTGGTATGAGGGACAAAAGTGGCCTATTCTCTCCCGGCAAGACGACTTTGTCCCTTGGACTTAAGGCTAGCTTTTCATCAAGGAGGGTAAAAAATAGTATATGTACCACATGAGATAAGTAGGGCATTCCACCCTTGATTGTCAATATTCCGGGGATGAGAATTACCTACTTTTCCCTAGATGCGTAATATACTATTTCTTGATATGAGGTTTTGGTAATGGATCAAATTTACCTAATTTTTTATTTATTCTGACATATAGCCATTTAATAGTATTCCAGTTATACATAAGTATTGTTGAACATATTACAAAACATAAGTATAAAAATTCATATTTTATAAATTTCTATCATATTAGGTGAGGATGTCTCAAAACTGAAGAAACAATGTTCAAATGATGGCAATGCTGCAAAATGTTTGCAAGAAAACAAAGCCGATGTAGCATTTGTATCAAGTGAGTTCATAAATATGATTTATCTTTATATTTGCTAACTAGTATTTAAAATCTGGCCATTGTGTAATTATATTGTAAATATGTCTATAAGAACTATAATAAGAGTAATTGATCAAACTTTGGTTTAAAATTTATATGCAGGTACTGTATTGGCCTCTTTAAAATTGTCAAGAAAAACAAAAGAACAAGTATGAAAAAATTCTTGCTAAAGTTTCCTTTTAGTTTGAAATATTAGCTGAATGAATAGGTAGCATATTTTCTAAATGATAAACTTAAGACTTCAGCAAAATAATACTACATTTTCTTAAGGTTAAAATTTATTTATGGCCATAAGAATAATAATTATATTATGAAAAATATTTTTAGTAATATTTCATTTTCAGGTGCTGATCTAGCAAACTTTGATCCATCTCAGTATGAACTTTTGTGTCTTAATCGTGAAGCGGGAGGAAGAGACAGTCTTTCAAACTTTTCAACATGCAACCTTGCTATGGAACCATCCAGAACATGGATATCAGCTAAAGATTTCTTGTCTGATGTCTCTATAGCTCATACACCATTAAGCCTGGCACAACTGCTTGAGAAAAGAAGTGACTTATTTAATATTTATGGAGAGTTCCTAAAGAACAACAATATTATTTTTAATGTAAGTATACTAATAAGTTTTACTGTTAAATGCTGCTTCTTTGGTACCTATCATCATAATCATGTCAATAAACTTTTTTTCAGAATGCAGCAAGAGGCATTGCAACTACGGAAAAACTGGACTTTGAAAAATTCAAGATGATTCATGATGTTCTCAGCACCTGTGGGGTTGCCTAGATTTGATGTTAAAAATTTTAATTTTTTAAATATAAACTCAATACTCTAATTTATAAAATTTATTTCATCACTTAATAAAACAATAAATAATACAAGAATTGTTACTACTTAACAATGATACTGCAGACATATTCAAATTATTATATGTTTCTTTTTAAATGTTCTATAGAATAAGTCTGATGAATAAATTCTATCATTTAAAAACAATAAATAATACTCAAACAATCTAGTCTTACTTATTACAAAGCTGCTAAAAAGAAGGTGATAGCAACAGTTCCTGCCAACATAGCATAACCTGTTGAATATACTTCCCTAATTGTTAATCCTTTAGCCATATCCCAGTACAGATGTCTAATTCCATTAGCCGTATGGTAACCAATTGGTGCAGCAAGGGCAGCCTTTAAAAGAAACAAAGTGGCTGGTGAGAGATTCAAACCTTCAATCATTGTAATATAATGAGCTACATCATTTGGCAATACTAGTGCTCCAACACCAAGTGCGGTTATATATCCTGATAACATTATACCTGTAACAATCATTCACATTATTATCTACAACACAAGTATTTATTGTATTCATAAATGAATATTCCAGATATAATATTTGCATAATAGTGTATTATAATTATGACTTAAGCCGGAAATATCCATCTCAACCATATAAATAAATCATTTTTGACAAAATGTTGCTTTAGTAGTGTTTGCTGTGACAATAAATAATAAAAAAATTATATTAGAAAACTAACAGATCAGTATTAAGATGATGATATATTTTCGATAGTTATTACTATCGAAATTAAAAAAAAAATGCACAAAACCTATTGCAGTTTATCTCAGTTCATTATTATTTGGCTATCACAGATATATAATTATCTAATTTTATTTGAAGCATAAATGATGTATAAAACGATATTGTATGATTGAGAAAACAACTCACCCGAAATTCTGTGGGTAATAGATAATATGCTAGTCAACTGTTTCTTGTAGATGCTTAAATGAGGAGATAAAGGTCTTTGAAGACGAGCATTTCTTGCATCAAAATTTTCTGATTCAGGTAATTCATACTTCTTAATGATTATTTTAGGTACTGCAGCTGATTGCGCGTATGCTTTCCCAATAGTTAATCGGGATTTAGACAGCTTACTTAGCAATGAATTGTTAATTAATCTATAAAACAATAAATATTGTGATAAATTTAATTACTTTAAAATAAACAACTATTTAGATATTACATAAGATTTTAAACAAGTATACACAAACCTTCCACAGCAATAAAAAGCCATAGTCGTTTCGATATTTTCTTAATCTAATTTCAATATTTAATTAATATTAAATAAATACGAGAGCGTACGTAAAATATTACTATTACAAATTATTTTTCCTATTATTTTCCAAAAAACCTAAGCAATATGCAAGCAGGTATGCAGGTACTTAATACACAATTTAATATGACAAATACAGATAAGAGTAAAGACACTAGACAGATTATTGGAATATACTAGCTAGATTTGTCCCAGAAGTCGTAAGCGGCAACAACGACACTGGCCACAGATTACTGAGGTACTTCGTCGGAAAACTTTTGCGAATAAAAATAAATGTTTTCAATATATTTCCTGTGGGAACCAATTCTCTCCTGCATCCTGCAAGATCATGGTGATGTCAGCAGGCAGTTAATGTGTAAATTAGTTATTAATACATTTAAATAGTCAGGAAAACAGTTTTTGTGCAGTTATTTTATAGGTTTACTGCAGTTCAATTCTGTTAAATAGCTGCAACTGCATTGCTACGTTCGTCATTGGCGTCGTGCAGTTGCTGTGCAGTGCTAATTGAAGTATTTCACTAATCTTCACTGCACTGCTACTGCATGAATTCTGCAAAAAAGCTCTTACAAGTACTACCATTATAATCAAAATTTATTTTTAACAATGAATGATTGCTCCAGAAGAGATATGAATTAATATTTTTTGTCTGAAACTATATTTTGGTTTGAGCTAATGGCCTCTCAAGTTAACATAACTAAACGCTCCGTTTGCAGTCAATAATATTAATGTTTGAATTAATATCATAGACCATTGCTGATAGTCATTGTACAATTGACCATATTATGTTATCATAACTGTTCCAGTTCCACGGCTGCCAAACATGGGTGTTTAGTACATATACCGTGTGTAGGACATATACCTAATTGTTCCAGTTTTATTGCAAAATTCATGCAGTTGCACTGCAGTGTATAGATTTGCCTTACTCTTTAGAGTCTGTGGTCTGTCACGTGATATGGTCAAGTGTCAATGTCATTTACCGATTTTAATAAGTTATTCACACTTCACAGTTCACAGAGAATCTATTGCTAATTACAAATTTGTATTTTGTGTTTAGTAATTATTTATTTTGCCCTTTGATTAAATGTTTCGCTTATTACTCGTAACAACGATAGAAAGTAGCATAAATACTTCTTTCTATACTGTGATAAAACTTAATCACTCAACACCTACAGCGGCAATAACAATGGCTCTTCGTAGCGTAGACTTTGAAGTTTTTGGTAAAGTTCAAGGTGTTTTTTTTCGAAAGGTTTTTATGATTATAATTTATTATCTCTTTTCATTTATAACATATAATTTTGTCTTATGTATTAAATGAATACTGTATCAAATATAACCAATATGACATATGTTTTCCGCGGGAATCTATTAACTAATAAAATTACACAGGCACAGCCTTTTACAGTTATACACCCTAAAATGATATATTCAATATTGTTTTATATTGCATAATGACTAATTTGGAATTTCGCATAAAGTTTTTGGGCGTATCATTAGGTTTTTTTTATTGGTAGTAAATATAGGTACTCTATAATAATACATTTGGTACTGAAGATCATTTTTGTTATTATCATTGGGTGCTTACTTGGTAAGACACAGCTACAATATTTTTCAGTATACTAAAGAGCAAGCTGATAAATTAGGTTTAAAGGGTTGGTGCAGAAACACATCTAGAGGAACTGTGGAAGGACAATTGGAAGGTCCCACAGGAAAAGTTGATGCCATGTAAGTAGGGTATTATTTAAATGATGATTTGTTAATTCCTTATTAATGATAATATTATGTTATGATAAAAAAGTGAATATGAATATTAATCTAATTTTGTATTGAAATAACCAGTATATTTAGATTATTTAAAATATATTTACTAATGATATTGATTAATGATAATGATTGTTTAATTTTCATCTCTCAATCAAAACAAATTATGTGTAAATATAATTATATATATGTATGTGTGATTACATAGCATGGCAATAGTTACTTAAATACTTTTTAAAGGATTGTAATGCATATAACTGTACTGTACACATGTAATACTCATGTTTACCAAAGAAAGTGCTATCTACCAAAGACACACACATTTAGTTGTAATGAGGTAAATTTAAATACACATTACCTGTGACATGGTCTGTATGTTTTATGTAATTCCTTCTTTATTTTAATTCTTATGGCTTCTGTCTCCATCATCAGATGAAGTCCATGTCATAATAACATTACATTGTCATCATGGTGGTTTAAATTGGCCCTCAATCACTTCAGCCACATTTCCTGTGATGGTTTTAAATAAATTAATTTTCATTGGGAAAAACAATATTAATGTGTCCTTCCTAACAAACCACAATATCAATCAAATTTGTGATGGTAAAGATAGATTAAATAATTCTGATAAATCCAGTGTTTATAATTAATTATGTTGTGACCCTTGTAATGGGGTGTATATAGTTCAAATGGGTCTAAATTTTGAATTATATTAAAAGAACATATTGTCACATTTAAGAATAATCATCCCGACAAATCACATTTTGCGAAACATTTAATTCACACCAGTCACTCAGAATTTATTTAATATTTCACATACCCGTGAAAAAGGATTCTGCTTAAAAGTTTTAGAACAATTAGGAATAAATAAACACAAAAAGAACATGTTTAATACCAAACAAATTTGGTCTCTTCACCATTGTTATGTATCACAACCACCAACCAATCACAGAGAGCGAGAGAGAGTTTCCGGCTCAATGCTCATTCAATTTAATCTCGCGCCAGAATTGGTGAGTCAACATCTCCTGAGGATGCCTTGTGTAGATGCAAAACACATGTCCAATTGATTAAAAGAAAATCTAAGCGGAATTTACACTCAAACTCAAACAAACACATTCTAATATTTAGTATTTGTAAATAATATTAAATTTAAATTATTAATATGTATTCCTTTATTTTGTAGGATGCAATGGCTGAAGTCTACTGGTAGTCCAAGCAGTAAAATTGATAGAGCAATTTTTAGCAATGACAAAGATATTAGTGAATTGAACTATAACACCTTTGAGATTCGTCGTGACAACTAGTAGAATTATGTGTTATTTTAGCTGACATCAAATTATTATTTTGTTTATGTCAGTTTATGTATTTGCTGACAGGAAAAATAATGCTCTCTTGGCATGTAGAGTGCTCCAGTTATGAGCAAGGATGCAAATATCAAAATATTTGCTTAGACAATTTATATGTCTAGATAGAGTGTCTTGCTGCTGGACAACCGATGAAAACAGGCCAGGTTTTTTACTTTAGTGTGTTGCACACTCGCGATTTGCATGACAATGTGTTAGTTTGCGCGCATTGCTCAAAATAGAGGTAAATTACTGACAACCCTAGTATATTTTTTTCAACGTTTTCACAGCTGTCACAGTCTATCTAAACATATAAATTAAACATACAAGCTCGCACACTGGTGTGCATGAATGTATGTTGACATCGCAAACCTATATCTTTCTGTTCAGTGCATGACAGTGATTGTTCAATGGTATTTAATGAAGTTGTGATGAGCAGTGAATTATGTTATCAATTGTTTTAAATAAATATTACAAAGATTTCGGTTTTAATCTTTGCTTTTATTGAATGAACCTGTTGTTTAGTTTTTAAGTGACTTAATTTGGGCAATATTTTTTTAAATTGCAGATACTAGATGCAAGTACTAAAACTTATACTTCAAGCCACAAGTCTAAAAACAGACCGGCTGAAAGAGCTATTAGATAAAATTTGACATTGGTAGTTTAAAAAAAATATGCTTTAAATTTTAAAACCTAGAAAACCTATTTTTAAGAGAACTTCGATTAAGTTAGTATTAATTATATATATGTCAGCCTTGCCATGTCATTTTCTCGAAACTATTATCAAATCGTATCTCACCCATTTTAGAAGAAAATCGACCGAAAGAACAAGCAGGCTTTTTCAAACCGCAGATCATATACACATATTAAGACAGGTTTTACAAAAATATAATGAGTATAACAAAATATATTTCATACGATTTATCGACTTCCATAAAGCGTTTGATTCTCTGGAACATGATTACATTTGGGATGCACTGCGAAAACAGGGAGTAAACAACAAGTACATTCGTCTTCTCCAAAATGTATATCTGAACAGAACTGCACAGGTCAAACTGGAGAAAGCTGGAGAAGAGTTCTGCATCGAGAGGGGTGTCCGTCAAGGTGATCCTATTTCTCCTAAGCTCTTCACAGCAGTCCTAGAGATGATTTTCAGGAACCTAGAGTGGGAATGTTTTGGCCTAAATATAAACGGCGAAAAATTTAACCATTTACGATTCGCAGATGACATTATTCTATTTTCGGAGAGTGAAAACTACCTAGAGCAAATGTTGCAACAACTTGCAAACGAAAGTGCTAAACCGGCTTGCAAATAAATGCGACCAAAACGAAAATCATGACAGTTGGTCTTATAATAAACCTTACTGTGTTATTAATAAACGCGAAGTAAAGTTATAAGACAGTAATTAGAATCTAGGGAAACCGTCAGCCAATGTCGGAAGAAACTTCTATAAAATTTCGAGGCCTCTCGAGAAGGCCACACAAAGATGATCGTAATACTCGTAAAAGTATTTAAAAGGTAGGTACATATTATATTTTGTTTTGAATATTGATTTGATCTCTAAATAAAAAAAAACAACCACCTTCAAAAACACTATTCCAAAACAATATAATACATAATGTGCACTAATAAGTATAAAAATAATTGCGTATTTTTATACAATCTAATTAATTAATCTTATTCTAGTTATGATTATTGTTATTTTTGGAATCGGTGTCCTTCCGCCGCAACCCGCTCTCGCCTCTCGCCTCCTCACGACTCAAGCACATCTCACCTATAACTATGTATTTAGTAACAAACCTATCTTGGATGACACAGACTCCAAAAATTACAATAATCGTAACTAGAATAATATTAATTATTTAGATTGTATAAAAATACGCAATTATTTTTATACTTTTTAGTGCACATTATATATATTGTTTTTGAAGGCGGTTGTGTTTTTGTTAATTTATTTTTGATTTTTAGTGAATTTGAAGTACACTAACAATTTGTCTAAATATGTGTAAATATACTAAATTTTTAAATGCAGCAATGAACGTAAGTACTTTGCAATTTGATTACAGACAGTGTTCCGTTACTTTGTCATGGATTCCGTAATCAGAACCTAACCAAACTATCTTTGAAGTATATGCTTTCCAATAAAAAAAGAATCATCGAAATCGGTGGGCGCGATATTGAGTTATTCGTAAATTTATCATCCACTTTGCTGTACGTTTGTATAGCGAAATTTAAGACTTATGGTTTTCTCATGGATTCCACTGTCAGATATGGACCAAATTATAATGGGACCACTCGGTAAGCACCAGCTTTCAAATAAAAAAAGAATAATTTAAATCGGTTCACCCAGTCGAAAGTTTTGGTAACAACCATAAAAAAAATACCGACGAATTGAGACCCTCCTCCTTTTTTGAAGACGGTTAATAAATTGCTGACCAAATATGTAGATAGATAGACTAGTTCTAGAAGAACGTACATTATCGGTCTACACGAATTACAAATAACGCTTAAATATTAATAATACATTGTGGTTCACCTATAATTGGCATAAGCATAACTAGGTTTTTCTATTTCAACTTATTAATGCTTAACTAAAACACTGATTCTTTATGAAGACATGGTTTCAAACAAAAAACCTAATAGGTAGTTATAATATTCAAATATGTATATGGTTGTGATTGTATTGAAGCGCCATGTTCATAATATATATACACGATAGTTTTCAATAGATTGTTTTGATAATAAAAATTTTTGGCACTCACAAAGTCCGTCAAAAAAAGGGAACAGCAAACAACATATAAATGTTAATTGACAATGGAGATCGACCTTGAAGGTGTTCGAGAGTTCGACGTGAAGGGGTAGGAAATGATTACGTCTAAGTCAGTAACCCGGGCGGCGGGCGTGCGTTATTGATGGGCGGGCGGCGAGGACTTGTAAGTGGGTCAGAAGGCTGAAGAGGCGCGCAGCCGCGGCATTGTGCCTCCAGCCTCCAGCCATGGCGGACGCGCCGCCAGAGGTCCTCGAGCTCAACGTAGGCGGCGTGCATTACGCGACTACACGTGAAACGCTGTTGCGCGAGCCAGAATCGCTTCCGGCTGCCGCTCTCGACGATTCCGAGCATCCCCGAGACGCTCGCGGCCGAATATTTTTTGATCGCGACGGCGTTTTGTTTCGCTACGTTTTAGACTATCTTCGGGACGGTGGTTTAGTCTTACCTGAATGTTTTCGGGAGCATAAAAGACTCGCGCGAGAAGCGAAGCACTACAGACTTGTTGGACTCGAGAATGCAGTGCGGGATGCCGATCCGCGGCCTCCGAACCGCGAACGTGGCTGTATCACAGTGGGATACCGCGGCAGTTTCGCGTTTGGCAGAGACGGACTCGCGGACGTCAAGTTCCGCAAACTATCCCGTATTCTAGTTTGCGGTAAGGTGACTCTGTGTAGAGATGTATTTGGGGAAACTTTGAACGAGTCTCGCGACCCGGATCACGGTCTGACGGACAGATATACGTCGCGATTCTTCCTGAAACATTCTTTCATTGAGCAGGCTTTTGATATGCTCCAAGAGAACGGGTTCAAGCTAACCGCCAGTTGCGGCAGTGGCACAGCTGGCGGCGCGGCGGCAGAACTGAAGCCAGGTGTAGACTCAGAAGAGAACCGCTGGAATCATTATAATGAATTCGTCTTTGTTCGCGAATAATTAGGTAATTTGGATATTTCTTTATAAGAATTATTTGTTATACGCCAAAATGATTAGTTTGAATTAATATTGTCCTCTTTAGTAGTTGTTCGTGTATGGAACTAATTCAATGTACGTAGTTATTGGAATAAACATGACACGCATTTAAAGTAGGCACAATAATAAATAGACAATTTGTTAATCGTAATTAATAACTTTTACTCTCATATACGATACCTACAGGTATATTATAACGTATCTTTGAATTGTATGGTAGCTACTTGGTAGCAAATACCAAATGTTACATAGCAAAATAATAAAAGCCCACCTTTTAGGAAATAACATAAGAAAAATGTTCTTTAAAAATGTGTAGATACATACATAGTAGTAATATTAAGAGTATAATTATCAAAATAGTTTAAAGAGTTTGTAATGTAAAAAATATATAATCTATTTGTAGTTGGCTAGAATTATCTCCTCTAAGTAATCTATATATTTCGTGAAGTTTAAGAATATTTTTGTAATTACCTGTTATAACCTTATCAATTTTATAGATAATTGCTTTCCTATTTGACTCATTTATTACTCGGAATTTCGAAAAATACTTCTTGTATACTATTTTTTTTAATTAATTCGGTGTTATGAATGCGAATTAGTATTTAATTCTATACCTAGTGTATTTGCATTTTGCCCTATACCTACCTAGATAAAGAAAATCTATATGTAATATTTTCTTACTCCCCTACAGTAGACGAGTAGCAATAAGTTATGTAATTACCATTGTTATTAAAGTATCTAAGAAAAGATTGAATTCAATCAAACGAGCGTTACATATGTACCTTAATAAAATAGTTCAACAGTTCCCGTTAATAATAATTAGTAAAGCAAGTACTTTAGTAATATAGGAAGTGTGTCTGTGTTTTGAAGTAATTTTCTCGGAACTTGTAGAAAAATTGTATCTTTTACGTACGAAGTTTGGTCGTTAATGTTAGACTTAGAACTTTGTGTAAGTATTACGGTGAAAGTCAGTCGGTGTACTTAGAAACAGGTGGTTTATTTTTTCAGAGTACAGTTGATATTATTCTTTGATCTCTTTTTACCGTCAAGGGTCAATGCTGATGTTTTTTGTTGTTCTTCCTAAACGTAGTGGAATATATATGTATATTTTATTAGTAAATGTATGTTTGTTATGTAATAAATTTATTAATATTTACCTATCTCCTAATAAATTCTTGTTAGGTTCTAAGATACCTACCTACTTATTTTATATTAAGATAACTATTGGCTTTGAATGTATAGAGAGACATTTAGAATAGTAATCAGATTTTTATTCATTTTAGATGTATAAATATTATATATATATACCTATACCAAAATATGTACCTATTGTAGAAAATATACTACCTATACAAAATTATGGTTTAATACAGATAACTTACCTTAATAGAAATTCATAATAACATACCTATTACGTACCTACTTAACTTATTGTATGTAGTTGAAAGTAATTTTTTGAGTCTCCTTCTACCATCGTTGGTCTGGACAATTTATTTCGAAATCAATTATTAAAGATAATATTAAAAAAATCTCAGCTATTAAATAGTAAAGTTTGAAAAATATGACCTACAGAACTAGAGTTTAAACTTCAGGTTTCTAGATAAGGTAGTCCTGTGCTCATCTATAAAATGTTTAATTTAGGTGTACCCTATTTGAACATCAGATTGAGAATACATATATAATATATATAAATCCAGTGTCCTGGTGTTTGTTTCCAGTTGAACTCCTAAACTAAAGAACTAAATACGGATTTTAATGGGATTACTTCATGGTGTGCAGTTTAGTCCAACTTGAGAGATAGGATAGTTTTTATTTCCGATTTGGGACCCATAATTATTTCTATTTCCAATATTTGTTTTGTATGGAGATATTTTCGATGAGATAAATTTTTGCACACGGTTTGACAGTTCTCCTGTGAAACAATTTCATTAAAACCAACAGGAGGCATATATATTTTACGAAATAGTTCTTGATGTTACCTATGTAATATTATTAAAAAATTCATATAAAACAGTATTTCATTTACTATGTACAGAACAACGTCTGTCGGGTCAGCTAGTAATATTATGAATCATTCAGAAATACGTTTTCTTTTATTTTGAACTCATAAACGTTGACTATACATTTCCGATGGCTTTAGGCGACATTATTCCCGAATAATTACATCATTATTTTTTTCTATTGACAGATTGTTTGTGTCGGGTCGACTAGTATGTTATATAATAGGCATGTACTGAAAAGTAGTCCACTTTTCAGTGCATGCCTATTAAAAGAATAAGGGCTGCAAGTAATTGTTCACATACTTACAAAGAATTCCCTAACCGCGCTTATTGCGTGGATCTTTTTGCCTCGCACAGCCACTGTGGAATAAATCACCGACTGAAGTTTTACCAGACCGATACAACTAGGGACCTGCAAGCATACTCCTAATTGAAAGGCCGACAAAGTTTTACCAGTGGGAGGCTCCTTTGCATAGGAAGCCGGCTAGATTATGGGTATCACAACGGCGCCGATTCTGCCGTGAATTAGTAATGTGTAAACATTACTGTGTTTCTGTCTGAAGGGCGCCGTAGCTAGTGAAATTACTGGACAAATGAGACTTAATATCTTATGTCTCAGGGTGACGAGCGCAATTGTAGTGCCACTCAGAATTTTTGGGTTTTTCAGGGGTCCTGAGCGGCACTGCATTGTTATGGGTAGGGCGTATCAATTACCATGAGATGAGCGTCCTGCTCGTCTCGTCCCTTATTTTCATAAAATAAATTAATACGTACCTCTTCACCATCTCATCATTATCAATCACGCGAGTCTCGTGAGTGTACATGACGTATGAGTGTACATTTACACCTCCTATTTAAACAGGGCTTTTGGTAATTTAACGTATTCCCGTGAGGAGGTGATAAGGATGACTATTTGCTATATGTTCGTCGTGGCCTTCTCGCGCTGTGCCCGCAAGTGTGCGGTGGGGGGAATGCTGATCGTGACCTCTCATTCTTCTTCTTCTCTTCTTTATTTTTTATTAAAATTAATAGTAATTACATTTGTCGGGGGAGCTTTTGGAGCTGAGGGAGCGCCTGTTAGCTCAGCTCTGGTGTCCTCTCGGGTGAGTTGTCCGGTTTGCGCGGGCCCTGGCGATCAGCCCCGAAGAAGATGGTGGGCGATCAGCCGGGCTGGGCGCAAACACGTCACTCTTCATCCTCGTCCCGCACGAGATCACGCGGGTAGCAGCGGCTGTCAGGTGGCCGCGCGTGCCAGGGGGCATTTTTGCGATAATTTTAAGCCCCATATATAGATAGATAGGTTTTTTTGGCAACATCAAACATTTATTTAAAAAAAAGTATCACTATAATCAAATTTTCTCTTCTTATTTATAAAAACAATTAAACAGAACTTATTCATACAAATATTAAAACAACAATTATCGGTCCAAATCTACTTAAATTCGAGACAAAAATCGATAGGTATAATTTAAAATAATTTTCACTAAAATCCCAAACAAAAAAATGTTATGAAATTTCGCTTATTTTATGTTTTTAACATGACCGTTTTCTCAGCTCTTCTAAAATGTATAACAACTAGGAACTTATTTCAAAGAAACTGAAATAAATCCTCACAAAGAAGGCAGGCGAGAAATTCGTATTCGAACTAAACTTAAGGTAGTTCTTTTAAATTTCCATTATTAATTAACCAATATAAATAAACCAAAAATTACAAATATGAAATAGGTTCAATTACCTTAGCCAATAAATTTAGCCTTACAATTAACAACTTCATACAATTTAACAGTAACAGTTTAGTAGTAGGTACCTACTTATAGAAAAAATAAATAAATATGTAGCCATTTTGACTTTAAAAAAAAATTAAATAACCTGATAACTCAAAAAAGGTTCACTTTTACATAATGCATATGGGGGCTAAAATTATCAGAAATAGTCACCCCTATCACCGCCTAATGGGAATACGTCGAATACCAATACCTAACCCTGTATATAAAAACACCAGCAAAGGCACAGATATACTAGTATATAGACAATCTGACAGTTCGATTCTGCGTGACCACTTGATTTAATAATAATATATGCGTTAGCTAGTTTAATATTCCAAATACTAAGGAGCTGATTCCAGGTGTGGCTGACTGCTTATGACTTGTCAATTAAAATCGGTAACAGTAAAAAAAGATTCGTTTCCGCTCGCTTTGTTTGTCTATGGATACACTAGTATAATATTATAATTATTTTAAGGCTATTGTGCCGACTGCCTGCCTATGAAAAGCAACAATTGTTGACAGCTCATTATCAGAATTATCGGAACAGATTGTCAGAATTCCCAGGGAGATTACGATGAGGTTAGTCTAGGTATATGCTATTTGCAATTTAACACAAAACTTTTTGTCCACTTACAAAATTGTAATAGTTAAGTAAGTAAGTTAGGTACCTACCTTCCTTATTAATTTTTCATATTTTGTTTTCGAAACACAGGGGAACCCCTTTATTTACCTAGTTATTTAAACATTATAAATAAGAATAATTATTTTATACCTACTTATTACATTTTAAGTAGGTAACTTAATATGAAATTTTATAATATACTAGCGGACCCGACAGACTCGTCCTGTCAAAAAGATTTGTAATGTGGCAGTTTTTTGTTCCTACCTATTTTATAGTCGCGGCAAAAAATTCTCCTGAACAGAACCGCGTCGCCCGGTACGACGTCCCCGTCGCGTCGGTGATACGGATAAAAATAATTAAATAAAGCATACGTAAGCATGTAAAAGTAAGTAATAGCTTTATTGTTAAGCATGTGAATCATAATTTTAACATAGCTTTATACAATAGCAATAAAGCTCAAATTGACTCTACGATTTAGTTAGAAAACGTATGTATGGGAAAAATAAAAAGGCTGTTTTTAGGGTTTTTCCGGCAATTATTCGAATTTTTCTCGCTGTAAAAACCATCCTTGAACTTCAACGTATAATTAAAAAAAAGAATTGCCCAAATTGGTCCAGGCGTTGTTGAGTTATGCGCTTACCAACACATTTTGCGTTTCATTTTTATATTATAGAAGATAGATTATTAAGTTAATATCCCTCTTTTGAGTAGGTATAACCCCCGCGATAAGATGAGCCCATTTCTTGAGTCATAAGTAACAATATCAAATATTAAATACTAATTTTGAATGAAACATTTACTACAACAACAAATCTATAAAATAAATAGTGCGGCGTTCCTCCATGCGGTTTTCAAAAAACTCTTCCCCGTACAGCCGAGCTGTGGAATGAGCTTCCTTGTGCGGTATTTCCAGGTACTCGTAGATACGACATGATTACTACCTTCAAGAAAGTGAATTTCTTCTTAAAGGCCGGCCATGCTTTTTCTTCTGCTGTTGCAAGAGAATGCGGGCGGCGGTGATCACTTGTAAGCTTGTTTGCCCTCCTCTTCCATAAAAAAAAAACTTTGTCTTTGCAATTTTTCCAAGCGAAAAGGCCGGTAAACGCTCCTTTGAGGAATCAAAACAGGAGGAATCCTGTTTTTCAATAGTGTGATCAAGTAACCAGTCAGTTCGTTTGGTCTTCTATTTCATAATACTTATACGTAACATAATAACGTAAGATGCTTTCTACCTGTTTTCGACGAACAGATTACTAGACTTGCGTTGCCGACCTTTTAAGGTGTAATTATAATATGATGATTATTGTTATAATATAATTATTATAAATTTTATATAATAACTAGCTGACCCAGCAAACGTTGTATTGCCGATATTAAAATCGCGTTTATCGTAGATGGGTGAAAATTTGAAGTTGTATGTATTTTTAATGCTGACTCATAATCAAACCAATTAAAAAAAAATGGCGTGGACCACCCTGAACATTTAGGGGGATGAAAAATAGACGTTGTCTGATTCTCAGACATACCCAATATGCACTCAATATTTCATGAGAATCTGTCAAGCCGTTTTGAAGGAGTTTAACTACAAACACCGCGACATGAGAATTTTATATATTAGATTATATTTAGTTATAATATGATCTAAAGCTTAGACGCTATGTTAGGCTAAAAGCTTCTATCGAAACGCACGACTACGTACCGAGCGACGGGTAACGGGTCTATCACAGTTTTAGTATTTGTAATATATTTCAAGTATCTACTTGCGTAATATTTAGTAAATAATTAATATCCAGGTGAAAAAACTATTAAAACCCTATATTTCCTAAAGTTGCATTCGCAAAATTAACGTGTTTCAGCGTTAATTTCTACATTTTCTCACATATGCTTATACCTACCTATGTGTATCACGGGCAGTTTTCCGAAAAGCTCTGCTCTCTGGTCATAGAATTACATACCACAGTTAAGAAATCATGAATTAAAACATTTTATTTGATTTTATTATTTCTCTAACAAAATAAACATGACGCCATGACAATAGACTTTTAAATATCATTGATATCAGTACCGTTATTAAACAGAACTTCATAAAATTTATTGGCGTATGAAATTGCAAGCGAAGACGCAATACAAAGTTCTACGACACAGCAATTTAAAGTGCTCACAAAAACAACATATCATTGACACTGCACCACCATAACAGGCAATGCGAATGGCGCCAGAAATAAAACAGGGGGAAAACACGACAACAACCTTATCGTATGCTGCGCCCAGTAAGGAAGATGGTGGTTCACATGCATAAACTGTCGGGAAGTCCAAATGGCGGAAGTTTTGAAAAGAGCGCCTTTTGCTATACACGATCAAAGGCCTTCGCTATATCCAGGGCACCTGCCAAGCTTTGTCCCTTGCTTTCGATAGCCACCGCCCATCTATGTGTTAGATACCAAGACCAAGGGGTGACGCCCAGCTCTTGGTATAGTTGATCCAATACCTTCCATTATTTTGGAGAGCAGGGAGGTAATAGCAATAGGCCGGATCCTAACTGTCTTGTTGGATTGGAATGCCCGTTTTTTTTTTGCAAAGGGCTTATTTCAGTGTGAATATGAGTAATTTAAAAACATAATATGTGGAAGCTTGTAATTAGCATTTATTTATTTGCTGTATAATTTTTGTAAAAATGTATGTAAGTTTCCCAAATAAAATAATTGTCAGTAGAGACTGCCGATAGAAGTGAAAACTTAGAACTTTTATGGCCGGTCTCAATTACGTACTTATCTTTAATAGTTTGTTAATTAAGCTAGCATAGATAGATGTTATTGCCCGGTGGCCAGGGTCTGCTCATGATTTAATTTTCGCTCTTTAATTATAAATGTTTATTGTAGGATATCTATATATATACATTGTAATCCATATTTTATATTTAAAAAAATGCCCGCTGAGTTTCTTGCGCCCATTCTTCCCAGGTCTGAAGCAGTCTCTATAGAACGGGTGATAGTTTTTGACGTTGAATAAGTGATTTTAAATCCTATTTTGAATAAAAATATTTGAATTGGAATATGATGGCCCACCCGAACCGGTCAGTATGGGGATTTCAGAATATATAAGAGATAGAAGAATAACTTCAAAGGAACCACGATATCGATTTTAGAGAAAACAAAAACTGCATTCATAGATTTTGAAAGAAAATCATAATCGAACCCGGTCATTTTGAAAAAAAAAGGTTTTTTTTTGTTTTATTGCCATATTGATAGTCTAGGTTGTAAGGAGTGATTGTTGTTATGAAACCTTGTCTTAAATTACAAGAAGTTGCTTTTTTTTTAATTTTAATGTTCAAAATGGCAACCATTTTCTTGTATGCAGTAGTCACCTCGTTTAGGTAACGATTTTGTTATGGCGTTTTGTACTTTGTTGTGAATTTGGGTTAAAGTAGTCTTTATGGCTATTTTTAGATCTTCAATGGTGTCGTAGCTAGTTTTGTAGACTTCCCTCCTTATTCATAATGGTCCGCTAACAACAGCTGCTTCAGAGTGTTATTTAACATTCTGACTTAGGTCAATAGAAGAATACAGAGTGAGAATTAGCAATGCTTTAAGTTAGCAGACTATTATAAATAAGGGGGCCTATATTTAACGTAACCCCACAAGAAATAATCTAGTGGGGTTAAATCGGGTGACCTCGCGGGCCATTGGGTAGGTTGTTCCAATCCATTTTTGTTGGAAATAATTATTTAAAGTCTATGGCGATCCGACTATTGTGTGCCGGTGCTCCATCCTGTTGGAAATACACTCGTTCTCTTTCTTCAACAGACATTTCTATCGTGACTTCTAAAACATCTCCTAATATTTCGATACCTACTTGAATCTGTCCAATTATTACGTCTATCATAGATTTTAAAGAACATAACTTTATTGTGAAGAAGTCCAACCCAGCAGTTAAATAAAAATTTAACTTGCCGTCGTCCTTCATGCACTTGTAAGGGGTTTTGGCGAGACCAATAGTGATGATTAGTCTCTTTAGAAGATATTACGTACTTTAAAAAATTTCTGTCTAAATCTATCTGCTCTTTTAACCAGCGACAAAATTCAAGTCGTCTGCCGTCATCTGAACGTCATCGTCACTTGAATTTGTGTTTTTTTAAGATTCGTTGAATAGTGGTACGTAAAACGCCAGGGATATCACGTTCTGCATCACGAGTGGAGGCATCTGGTGAAGCTTCGAAATATGATAAATCATTTATTTTCATGTCAGTGTCATAACTTACTGGACTTCTCTGTTTTTGTGTCTCGAAGCTTCCATAAATATTTAAATTGTTAACTATTTTAGGAAATATATTGCAACTTGGTAAAATCCGTGAGGGATATTTCATATGATACCAATGTAGTGCACGGGTGCAATTTCTGTCATTTTTAAAGTAAGCTAATAAATCTAAACTGTCACCGTTTGTCAATAGCATATTTAGAAATTACACACAAACAAACAACACAGCACAAAGAAAAAACTTCTGTAAAATTTTGGTAATCCAGAAGTTCACATTTAACAGCAAAATAAAATCTTTTTACTGGTATACACAGACAACATGACACTTGGTTATTGCTTACATTTTTTTAACGAGTAAAACCAACAACTTACATTAAATAATATCAAATAAGATATTATTTTAAGGTTTCATAGCAACAATCACTCCTTACAACCTACACTATCAATATGGCAATAATGTCTTTGTTTTTTCAAACGACCGGGTTCAATTCCCGAGTCGTGTATGATTTTTGTTTGAAAATCTATGAATGCAGTTTTTGTTTTCTCTAAAATCGATGTTGTGGTTCCTTAGAAAATATTCTTCTATCTCTTATATATTCAGAAATCCCCATACTGACCGGTTTGGGTGGGCCACCCTGTATTTCATAACTCTCTTCTTAAAAGTAAGTTTCAGTTCCTATAATTCTTTATATTGTTGTAGAGAATTCATTCTTATTTGCTACTATTATTTTCAGTGCAATGTGAAGATGGGTGGTAACATCAACTCATTGGTAACAGCGCTTATGCCTGCACTTCATACCTATAAATACCACTGTTCAACCCAATATCTTTTGCCAAACAATGATATAAGGAAGCACAGATAAAGACTAGAAACAGAATAGAAAGGATCATATAAAATACCTAATTACTCAGATTTTATAACTAGTGATCATACAAATAATGTGGTATTGAATTTTCTAGATGCTTTGGTGTATGGAAAGGGTGAGTCTGAGTGCTTTCATTAAAAATTTGTCTGTAACTGCAAACAACACAAGCTGTTATTATTGCCACCTACACAACATTTGCCAGTTGAATAATATTAGTGAGGTAGAACCAGAAGTAGAGATACCACCTGAGCAAGCTGATATTCTGCCTGTTAAAGGAGTTGCTAACCAACCTCATGGTGTTGGGCATCATCTGATAAATAATAATTTTACTTAGAATGTAAATATGTGAATAATTAACATTGCCATACTTTAAGGTATTAATAATATTAATTTTATTTCCAGATACATAAAGCAACAGCCTGTACTCTATATGTTAGTGGATGAATAGAGATATCAGAGGACTGTTTGCAAAAATAATCTATAATTTAAATAGGGTTACCTGTTGGATGGATTATTATCATATACTTAGAATAAAACAATAATAGCTTTAAGAAAATTACAAGTGTATTGTTAACAGTTCATATTCTGTTGTAATTGCCTTATTTCTACTTCTAATTTGACATTTTCTAATTCTAATTGTGCATTTTCTAATTCCAACTTATTACAATTTAATTCTAATTTCCTGTTTTCTAGTTCTATTTTTTTACTATCAAGCCCTACATTTTCAGTTTTGGTTTCAAAGTAAGCTGCTAGCCCCAGATCCTTATCCCTTTGAGCTCTCTGAACATCTTTAGCCAGCTTCCTTCGTTTGTTTACTGTAAAGAACAAAATTGTTATATTTCATTTATATATTCTTTCACATCTAAGCACTACAACCATTTATAACTAAGATATTTAATCTAAATCGAAGTGTAAATTCAGAGTCTGAAAATTCACATTGTTAATTTATACGGTTATACTGTGCGTTTTTCAGACGCTAATAATTAATAATTTCTCTGTTTATCAGGCACACATTTTTATTCACAGCATTTATAATATTTCCTGGAAGGAAGTCATATTATTGTGCTATTTGTCTAACATTTTTATTTTAGAGAGTAGAGATAGGATTCTGTAACTTACAACCTTTATTGGTTTTGTTAAAAATAAATTTCTTTGGGGTGAAATTTATGTCACTTCCTCCACCAGCATCTAAAATTGCCACAGTATCAAATATACCGGCTTCATACAATTCATTATCACTGTCATCACTAAACAAATCCATTATTTAAATAAACTTCAAAGTTATCTTTAAAACCTAAAACAAGAGAAGTTAATCGCCAGAATTCCAGAGATAGCAACTTTTCGACTGACAGTAATAAAAACAAATCTAAAGATAACTGTCAAAATGATAATGAAACGGTCTACGTTTTTTTCTATATCTCTATCTATCTATGGTAAGCGGTAAGGCCTTTGAAAGTCTGAAAGGTAGATCAAAGTTAAAGATACAAACTATTCGTATATTCAAATGCATAGATGCGGCTACAGCTGTCTATGGTAGCTAATTTAACAAACGTCAATCTGTTAAAGATATGCAGGTTTTCGAGACCGGCCGTTAGACCTTAAATTATATTATATACGTCTAGATAGAGTATGACAGCTGTGAAAAAGTCGAAAAAAAAATAAAATGTATAGCTAACCTCTATTTTGAGCAATTCATGCATACTAACACGAAGTGTCATACAAGTGGCGAGTGTAAGACGTAAGTTGTCATACACACTAAACTAATATTCCTGGCCTGTTTTTATCGGCTGTCTAACAGCAAGAGACTCTATCTAGACGTACAAATTATCTAAGACTTGGACTTTTTATACTTTCAATTACTTCATTGTGTTCTAAAAAATAGAGGCTTGTGGTAGCTACAGGAAGAAATGAAAATGTTTGATTGAGATTTATCTAAGGCCGGTGATAGTACTATGCGATTGACCGCAGCGGTTAGCCGGTCCGGTTGGCTATATCAATGACGATGTATGAAGCCTTGCAGAGCTAAACGGCCAACCGCGTCAATAACCTATCATCATTATCGCCGGCCTAAGTACCGCGTAAAAACCGGATCGATCGTCGTCTTAAATTTTGTAGTAGCTACAAAATTTTTGATCATTTAGACATAAATTTGAATTATTTCATTTATAAATTCAAGTAATGGTAGGTTTTCATAATCTGCCAAGTTAATATTGAAGTCTCCTCGTAAAATCATCGGTATATTTTCATATTTTTCACCAAATCTTTTCGTAGTGGGTATTTCAGAACCTCCTTAAACATAAATCAACAAATTTTCGAATAAAAGTGATTGTATATTTTGTCTCATAGGTTTTCCAGATATAAACGGCAACCAATAAATATGTATGTATATCCATATATGAACTACCTAATGTATTGTGACGAATCATGAGTACCTATTCTGATAAATAGCTACGCCTGCTGCTGGAACTTCAGATCTTTTATAACTTACAACAATGTTGATATTCGGAATATCAAGTGGTTCTTCCTTTTTCATCCGAGTTTCTAACTAAGAATATAAAATTTAGAGACACCAAAATAAATACGAGAACTTAAAAAATAAATTTCTGTTTTTTTTTTATCTTAAAAGTATTACTTACTTATATTTATTTAGTTCTCGCTATTGTACTGCACAATAATTCTACAAGTAAATAATTCAAATAATAATCAACACAATTTCAACAATGCACAGTAGGTATATACACACATTGATCTATTCACTAAATCCATTCAATTTCACATAAAAAGATATACTAACGGCACTAATGTTGCACAATACTTCAGCTGTATAGCTACAGATAAGCATTTCGACTTCACCCATCCAAAACGTGTATAACGTTAACTAGTTGTATATAGGTATATATGTATACTTTGTATTACTGTATCTTGGCGCTCGCTGTTGCGGTTGAAAGAGCCGTTTGCCCATTTTAAAATTACGTGCGTGCATTGAGTGCGAAAAGTTTTCTTGTCGCACGCAAATTTCGAAATATAAAAACTGAATTGAGGTTGACATGTCTGACAGTTTAATTTAATAATTAAAATTAATTAATTAATTTAAGTTACAAAAGTTTAAAAACGAATATGGAGTCGGAAATAATACATAAATCGTTCCATTTGTAGAAGAAAATAGTATGTGCAACTCGTGCGACGTTGCCCAACTTGTCGCACAATATACGTATATCAGTATAGAACGTCAGTGTTGCGTGCGCCAGTCATAAGCATGTCGGTGACGCGAACCCATAAAATTTTCACCTGCCAAAGTGCCCACCGTGGCTAGTGAAGTTTTCACTTCAAAAATATTATATTGTGTGTCCTCCTATTCTGGTTCCAAAGGTTTCCTTTCGAGCCTCCTGTTTTAATAATCTGCAATTGAGGTGGTGAACACTGGATTCTAATGTATCCATTTTTTGCTTAACTTGTATTTTCAAATACAAGTTAAGGAAAAGATTTGGCTCCTCAAGTAAGCCTCATCTTTTGGCAATGAAGAAGACTCATATTGTAAACCTGGATTCTTGCTCCAAGATTATATATGGATACAACAGTCATAGCCCAAATATCTCCCATGGAGCAATAGCTTGGTGGCCCAGGGCAAAACTTGTGACAGTACAAATCAAGCTGCAGCGATTCCAGCAGCTGGCATGCACAGCCATAACAGAATGCATGTTCACTATGCCTGCCCTAAAAAACTATACTTGGGCTAAATACTACTTGAAATATCACTCAATATGCGACAATGGTGTTTCTATGTCAAAATCTGTTGGGTGTATGGAGGAATGAAGACTGCCTTACAGATAGCCAACTACGAAACACTCACTCATGTAATCCTGGAATGTGTGAGGGTGGCCAACCAATGGGCAAAAACCTTACTGAGTATGGGGTCACTCCAAGAAGTCTGTCAACATGGGAATGTTCTGAACTTCTGGAATGAGCTGGGCTGGTTGGAGTAACTAGCCGATACTGCACGCAAAATCGACCTGAGCTGATCTGATCTCCTACAGGATGCCTGTCTGTTCCTCCTGGAAGTGTGTGTTGCCTCATAAGGTCAGCTGTTTCTCTATCATACAATAAAGGGTGGGAAGGTTGGTGCCCTGGCTCTCACCCATATGACAGTTATCATTAAAGCTCTGACGCCAAACAGTATCACATGCAGTATGTTCTCCCAGTGAGTTAGTACTGTGCCAGTGCCACTTTATCATTCCTTGGGGTATTCCATCTATGAAGTAATTGGCATATATCACCAAAATGTTATGAGCTAGGGATTCATGGATAGAAAAGCTGTTGAACTGTTAGGATTTATTAAATACAAGAAGGATTTAAATACACACAAAAGAAAATAGACTGTTAACACACACACAATACAATGACAATACTAATTACCCGTCTATGTAACAATATTTTAAGTGGCACACCAGGAATAAAAAGTATATTTATTTAGTTATTATATATTATTATGATTGTTGATTTTTATTATCATTTGAAAACATTATGCTTATAATATTTTAATTCTTCTATACTATCCATTATATCACTCAGGCATCTATGTGCAAACTTTTTATTCGGCACCCTAGAATATTCTTTTGGATACCACCATTTCACAAGTTCCTTTATTGTACTAACATCTATATTTCTGTAATGCAGGTAATTATTTAATTGTGGCATATACTTTCTCAAGAACAGTCTATCCATGTAGACACTATTTCCTCCTAAGGGACAACATTTCTCCGGGACATTGGAAGCAACAAACTTCAAAACTTGATTTTCAGCTTCTCTTAAGGTTATTCTAGACTCTTTACATTGTTTAGTCAGCCCACTCTAAAATAAAAGAAATCAATATGTAAAAAATGCATGACATAAAATATTATTTTATGAGTGTGTGGCACACAATGGACCAGCACCCCCCAGCACGGAAGAGTTTCAATAGGTTGCCTGGGCCTCTAGACCAGGGCAACCTGTCTAGAATACATTTTGATTGTCAGTGTCAGTGTCAGAATCAGGACCAGAAATCTTCAATATTTTTATTTAATATTTGATTTATCAGACCTGATAAGAATGGGTGTAAGTAACTAAGTGGGCCTATTTAAAAAAAATTGTAGTAGTTAATTGATATTTATTTCACAGACTAGCCTATAGGCAATCTTCCCATTACATACTATAGTAACTCTTACTACACAGACATTTTCTGGGATCCTACAGTAGGAATAATTAACTTTTCCCAATGAAACTCTCAAACCTAATTATTTAGCCAATTAGTCAGTGTGAAAACTTTGAAAACATGTCTTCCTATCCAATCCCAATTTAGTAAGATTCATCCAAATGGTTAACTCAGTGATTCTGAGATGAGGAAATAATATATTTGTAGGAAGTACTTACAAGAATTACTCAATAAAATTCTACTAACACTAAATGGTTTGTTATAGTAAAATTAGCTCAATGATGAATTTAAATTTTATTTCAGTCCAGCTGATTATCAAAGGAAAGCTGACTGCTGGATATTTACCAAATATTTGTTTGTTGTATAGCATACCTCACCATGATGTGCTTTACACCACTCGTTCATGCTGTTTAATATATGATCTGGTTGGTGTATAACTATATCCGGACCTGTTGCAACCACATTAAGGTCAGAATCGGTCACTAAGCACGCTAGCTCCATAATATGGTCTCTGTCAATATCAAGTCCTGTCATCTCCAGATCCATCCAAATGATTCGGTTTGCTTTCTTATCGATAGTGCATGAGGACATTTTACTCCTGTAGTCTTAAACAATTTAATACATTTATAAAGAAAAACAATAGCTACAATATATTAAGCTATAGATTTTAACCTATTAAGTATTGGCTAACTTTGCTTGTTTACTCACGTGTTTTCATTACATTAATATTTTTTATATACACCAAAGTGGAATTAAACCATCGATTCATACTTAATTATTGATTTATAAGAAATCTTTTGGAAAGCACAATTACATTACATTAAAATTTAATATATTAAATCGATACATACATCATAGTTCATACTGGTGACTGGTGTACACTGTACACTCAAGTTCTCAACACTGTACAGCAGGGGTGGGACCATAGATAATACACTATATACTAGAGATAGATGTGCAACTCATGTTTTTATTTTGTAAATTCAGTATACCCAGGCCAAGATATGGCGCTGCGTTAATTTTACGCTCTTAGCGTAACGTATAAACGTATTTAATGCATATTGATGTTTGTTTTGTCTGGGTGGAAATTATTATTCGTTTATTATAAGTTCAGCAGTCACCTTTAAATAAGGAGAACCATTCAATGATTACAACACCATAGTCAAGTCTTTAATAAGTAAGTTAAGTGAGTTTTTTGCTATCACTAGCTCCATCTATCATGTATTAAATTATCGCCATCGTGGTGAAGTTGCAGTGTACCTAATAGAATAGGTGGCAGCACTTTCAATGCAAGTTTTTTTCATGTGCCAATCTAGAGAGGTTGTACCCCCCTGGGTGGGACAGACGCCTTGATATAGTGACGTTTTCAGATGACTGTAGTGCCATCTGTTATTTGGCCCGATAATGAAGGCACTCGCTTTGAAACTTTTCAACTTTTCTTTAATTGTGTTACTGGTCATAAAATGGCGGCTACGTCTTGCGTTTGCGCATGTATGTAGCTCTCGTGTTCCATTTACTAAATCAATGCTTTATGTTCTATGTTGTGACAAAATTAGATAACTAACTCTACGCGCAATTTCAACATGGTAAAAAATTGCAATACCTAACTTAAAAAGTATAGTTAGTTATTTAATTGCGTCAGAAAATTGAAAATGATCCTACGGATCACCTCATTTCTGATTCGATCCTCCATTCTCCATTGCCCTCTGAGCGACCATGAGCAATCTTATAAGGCCCATAGTTAGCTTACATGTCTGCGTACCGTAAAAAGAATCACATCCGGACGGCTACCTAGTTTCCGTTGACCCTCCTCTAGGATCACGCGCCTAACACGGCCCCACTTCTTAGGCTGTCGCCGCGTGTGGCACTATAGGTCAGCAGAGTGGGACGAGATGCGGTGCTTTTTTGCATCCTACCCGTGGAGGCAGATCTGTTTTTCGCTGGGAGATCCAGATGCCGCTGCTGACGCTGTTGCTGATGTGGTACTGCAAGGTATGGAACTCTTCATTCCATCCACCTCTGTGCCTATCGGTGGCAGGTCCCAACCATGGTTTGACCGCTCCTGCAAAATGGCCTCTCGCCGAAAGCAGGATCTAAGGATGTGAATTCCAGCGAACTTAAAAAACACTTCAATCATGCCTCCAGGTCCTTCAAAACAGTTATTGCTGAGGCGAAGTCGAAGCACATTGGCAGAATTGGCGAGAGACTTGCACGCCTTCCCTCGGGAACTCGTGCGTTCTGGTTGCTCGCCAAGGCTGTCCAAAGAAACTTCTGCCAGCCAGCCATTCCGCCACTGCACAGGGATGATGACTCGCTGGCTCATGACGCGAAAGAGAAAGCTGATCTCCTGGGCTTCCTCTTCGCGTCCAACTCGACTCTGGATAACCAAGGTGTACCACCAACGCATATTCCGCGGTGCGAGTCATACATGCCAGAGGTTAAGAATCCGGCATGGCGCCGTGTATGCTCAGATCCGTCTAACTAACGCCCCATTGCCATTACCTCCATATTCTCCAAAGTAATGGAGTCGATCATCAATCGCCAGCTCTTGGGATACCTAGAGGGGCACCAACTGATCAGCGACTGCCAGTACGGTTTCCGTCAGGGTCGTTCAGCTGGTGATCTTCTTGCATACCTCACCGATAAATGGGCGCAAGCGGTTGAGTCGAAGGGTGAGGCGATGGCGGGGAGTTTGGACATAGCGAAAGCCTTCGATTGGGTGTGGCATAAAGCGCTTATAGCGAAACTGCCATCCTATGGGCTTCCCAAGAAGTTGTGCAAATGGGTCACTAGCTTTTTGGCTGATTGGAGCATCAAAGTTGGTATCAACGGTGCATGCTCCGACTTAAAACCCATAAACGCTGGTGTCTCGCAAGGCTGCGTGCTATCCCCTACGCTGTTTCTTCTGCATATCAATAATAATAATATTAAGCATGTATTCAACTAATAATATGTGGTACAAAATGTTTTTGTGCCCTACCCTCTGCGACAGGATACTCTGAGTTGCAGAGGCTAGGTCCTTCCGAAAGGATTTATTAAAGGAATTATTAAACATAATTAGCAAACTCACTAAAAAGAGGTATGTGTGTGTGTGTAAGTGTGTGTGTGTAAGTGTGTGTGTGTAAGTGTGTGTGTGTGTGTTTTTTTTATTGAGTCTGTTAGTATGTCAAACTGTGCACAAGATTAAATAAATGTTAGGAATTGAATATTAAGTTCATTTTCTGTATCTTCGTATTTTAATACTACTAGCCATGATTTTAAAGGTTTTGTTAACGAGTATTTATTTATTTTACTTATATTTTTATTATATTTACTGAAGTTGTAAGCGTATGCCGAATTAAATTAATATTGTGACTAAGCAAAGCCTGTTTTAGTGATCGGGATACGAAATGTGGTTATTCTGTTATTATCATTAGAATTTATATTACTTTTTACATGAAATCTTAAAATTATTCCATAAATATATTGCTGACGGACCCTAAGACGTTTACTCTCTTCATGTAATTGGTTGGTTGGGTACCTAAACGGCTTATTGAAAATTGTTTTAGCAGAGTTCTGTGTGCTCGTTCTAACTGAAGCATAAGCGTTTTGCCAGCTCCACCCCATGCACAAATGCAATAGGTCATGATTGGAACACAGAGAGATTTATACACCATCATAGTAGTCTCGACTGGTGCCACGTCTCTTAGATTTCTAAATAGTGGAATGAGACGTTTTATTTTATTTTTTGTTATATAAATGTGGGCCGTCCAATTTAGGTGTTCGTTTAGCGTAACACCAAGGTATTTTATGGTTTCCTCTTTGGCTAGGATGTTACATTTACAATAAGATCGATTGTTTTTCTGGTTACAAGCTAACGATTTCACGTCATCCCACTGATTTCCATGAAATAAAACTACAGTATCATCGGCAAAGCAAACGATACGTCCTGACGTGGGAGAAATCTAACAAAGAGGGTTGATGTAAGCTAGGAATAGTGTAGGGCCCAAAACACTTCCTTGGGGAACTCCATAGTCAATGGTGATAAGATCACTAGTAAGATCGCCTATCTTAATACACTGCTGTCTTCCATTAAGAAAATTTTTGAACCAGTCCAAAGCTATTCCTCTAATTCCCAAATTGGAAAGTCTATTGAGTAAGATAGGAATTGAGACTGTATCGAATGCTTTTTGCAGATCTAGGAAAACGCCTATGCATTTATTGCCACTATCTAGGGTATTAGTGATATATTTAGTAACCTGAAGTACTGCATCCAGAGTAGATCGATTTGACCGAAAACCAAATTGGTTATGCGCAAGTAGCTTGTATTTTTCAAGAAACTTGGTTAATCTGATATTAACTATTTTTCCAAGATCTTACTAAAAACACTTAGCAATGAGTCTGTATATATGGGTCTATAGTTTGAAACAACTTTTTTGTCACCACTCTTATGAACCGGAATTACAACTGCCTGTTTAAAAACCTCTGGGAAAATACCACTAGAAAGACTTAAGTTGATTAAATGAACAAGCGGTTCTAAGAGTAAATAAGAGTTAATTATATCATAACCTGAAGCACTTGCTGATATAAGTTTGAGGATAATGCATTTCACTTCAACAATAGCATAAGTGATCCGAAAGGCATATTTGAGGCCATATCAGAGCAATCAATTTTGTGTTCGCCTAGTTTACTAATTATTGATGAGGCAAGGTTGTTACCAATATAAGTAAAGTATTTATTTACTTCTGCTAATGATTCTCTTAGGGTCTACCCTAAGTCTACTTAGTATTCAATAATTCAGTAGGGAGATCATTAGTAGAGGTAAATTACAAATGTCTTTAATAGTATCCCAAGTACCTCCTCTAACTGCCACAGCCTGTATTGGAATACTTGGCGTCGATATATCGAGCGACGTTCAGTTCCGTGGTCACTTGGAAGAGAAGGCCAAACTGGCCTCAAAAAAGCTTGGTGTACTCAGTAAGGCGAGACAGTACTTCACTAAAAGCCACCGCCTGCAACTTTATAAGGCGCAAATTTGGCCTCACATGTTGTATTGTTCTCACCTCTGGGCGGGTGCTCCCCAGTACCAGCTTCTTCCATTTGACCGCATACAACGAAGAGCGGTTCGAATCATTGACGATCAAGTCATCTCCGATCGGCTTGATTCTCTAGCATTGCGTAGAGATGTGGGTTCGTTCTCTCTGCATCTTCTAGCGCATTTATCACGGGGAGTGCTCAGAAGAGCTGTTCGTGTTGATTCCAGTGGCCGAAATCGGCACATTCCGAAACCGGACATTACGTGCGAAGTACCATCCGCATCACGTAGACGTCTGGCATTCCACAACCGCGCGTTTTTTTCGAAATTCCTTGCCTCGCACAGCCACATTGTGGAATCAACTACCGGCAGCGGTCTTCCCGAACAGACACGACTTAGGGACCTTCAAGAAAAAATCATACTCCTACCTTAAAGGCCGGCAACGCATTTCTTGACACACCTGTTGTTGCGGATGTCCATGGGCGGTTGCCTCACCTCTCCCTATCCCGTGAGCCTCTTGCCCGTTTGCCCCCTCTCATATAAAAAAATGGTTTTCATTGCTTAACTTATATTAACTTTGTGTTTAAGTTTATATGCAGAGGTTATGTAGGGTAAAATATAGTTTTACGTGAAACGATTTTAAAACAGTCTAATCAGATTAATGTTTGCAATTCTTCCAATTTTTTATTTATTAATCCAAACTAATTACATAACTTTATAAGTGGTTTTGACTGACCACGTGATCAAAGTACTGCGAGTACCTTACCTCAAAAACGCCAGTGCATATAGTAGAATATGGCGACAATTTATGATGTACAAAGGCTGCACTAAATGTATCGGGAATGGAATATTTCCACTGTTCCTGTCATATTAAAATCTTTTTAATTAAAAACTCCTCGGTTTTAAAAATCGAATACCATTTATTTATATAAAAAAAGATTCTCGGTCTTGTCACAAGGTCTTGTCAACCTTGTTTAGTCGTTGAGAAAATGGAATTGACTCGAGAAAATTCTAGAGCGATGATTTATTATGACTTTCGAAAAGGTTTAATACAAACAAAATGGTGTTGACCAGATGATTTGGTGATGAAGCCCCATCCAAAACCACAATTTATCGCTGGTTTGCTGAAATTTCAACGTGGACGTGATCCCCGTCAATGTCGTCCAAAAAATGCAGTCACCAAAGAAAACGTTGATGCTGTGCGTAAGCTGATTGAGGAAGATCGACATGTGACATACAGCGAAATTCAGGCAACTTTAGACATTGGCATGAGTCAAATACAAATAATCTTGCATGAACAATTAGGTGTAAAAAAGTTGATTTCCCGATGGATACTGCCATTTGCTCTGTGAAGAGCAAAAAGCGGCTCGCGTTACTTGGTGCGTCAGAACTCTCGAAAGATTCCACTCAGGATCCTCAAATGCTGTATACAACATCGTATCAGGTGACGAATCCTGGATATACGCGTACGAACCCGAAACAAAAAACCAGTCATGAATTTGGGTGTTCGAAAATGAGTTAAAGCCAACAAAAATTGTTCGTTCACGGAGTGTTTCAAAAAAAATGGTGGCCACGTTTGTCTCCAAAACCGGCCATGTTGCGACTATTCCTGGTTACAGGAGGGACAAAGAACGGTTAATGCAGAATGGTATACTAGCATTTGTTTGCCGCTGGTCGTTTCTGAACTCCGTAAAGAGAACTGCAACCGCCGCATCATCCTCCATCACGACAATGCGAGTTCTCACACCGCGCACAGAACAAAAGAGTTTTTAGAGCAAGAAAACATAGAATTATTAGACCATCCGCCGTACAGCCCCGACCTAAGCCCTAATGATTTCTATACTTTCCCTAAAATAAAGAATAAATTGCGTGGTCAGAGATTTTCATCACCTGAAGAAGCTGTGGACGCCTACAAAACGGCCATTTTTGAGACCCTAACTTCCAAAGGGAATGTTTGCTTCAATGATTGATTCCATCGTATGGAAAAATGTATCAAATTTGGTGGAGAATACTTCGAAAAGCAATAAATAAATTTTTTAATAGTAATGTTGTGTCACTTCCTTGATTCCCGAAATTTTCAGTGCCGCCCTCGTATACTGGCAGTGCATAACGGAACGAATTTTTCTACAGTGATAGCACTGTGCAGTGCTCGCAGTGCATGTCGGAACCTACCCCAAGTCTACTAATAGTGTCAATAATCGAAGATCTATTCTATTCTATTCTTCCTACTATGGCTCCTGTGGAAGGTATACCACAAGTTTGCCAATGTCACGTTAAGGTAGACCACCAAGCTTAGAGAATATTTACAACTTAATCTTATTATTATTAATATATTTACACAAAATATTTACAAAAGGATTGAAGACTAGGGAGAGGAGACATTTAAAGGAAGTTGGGCGGGGTACTTCAGCAGGTATAAAATTGTACAAATAAGGTTGCATTAAGGGACAATTGAAGAACAGATGATCCACGTTACCCTTGTCTAGGCCTCATTCACAATGGGAATTGTCTCTAATCCTAAGTTTAGCTAAGAAAACTGGGGTACACGCGTGGTTAATGCGTAAACGACAAATAGTTGAAATAACAGTTTTATTCGGAATCTTAAATTTACAGAACCAAGGTTTTTGAGGGATTTCAGGTTGGAATTCTCCATAAAATTTACCCTTAGAAGCTTTGGACACTTGCCATATGTTGGACCAAGTCTCATGCAAGACTGTGCAGTGCTCGCAGTGCATGTCGGTACATACCCCATGTCTACTAATAGTGTCAATAATCGAAGATCTCCATTGAGTAATGAGGTTTGTCAAATATCAAGTTGCCAGTCAGATGTCAGTTAAGAGTTTGTGTCTTGAGTAATTATAATTTATTTGTTCAGTGAAAATAATTGACGAGTATAGAGATTGTTTTCAATAATTAATTTTCATTATTTTATTGTACTGTTACTACAATATGAATAGAATTCTTGTAAATCGGTGTCGCTGTATTAAAAAACCAAGTACGTATTGTTTGTGCAATGAAAATAATAAATAAATACAAATTCTCGTCTTCTCCTAACCTTATAGATCATTTTGATTGATTACACCATGACTTCAGTCTTCACCAATGTTTATGGTGTCAATGAGGTTTCTGTTATATCCGTGGAACTATTAAACCTTATTAAATAACAGAATATAGCAAACGAGTTCATTGTTGTGGTTGTATCTTTCATAAAGATAAAAGATTTGATATATTATTTTCCTTCATTAGATAGGTACCTGTAATGAATAAATTAATAAATTTTTAGATATTCGCCTCTTCATTAAGGCATATTATATATTAACAATTAAACACAAATTTTTAAATCTACGAATTGCATATTTTGGAATTGTAGTAATTTTATTATTATTGTTTTTTTTAAATACATAAATGTAATTTTCTTTCAGCACTATGGGAAACGCGACATTACCAAAATATTCCATATATTACTCTTTCAAGGTCATTATCATATTACACAACACAGCCACTAAGATTGCAACATGATGTCACTCAAAAACCGTTGAACACAATTGTCTCATCCCCATTTTATTTGAGGAATTTATCTACAAGTAATTACAACTTTGAAAAAGAACCACTGAAACCATCATCAAAAGTAGAAGCTACAGTTGTCACTATCAAAAAAGAAATTGAAGAAAAAGAGAAACTGCCAAAGAAAGCTGAACAAAAAAAGAGCATTAAGGAAAGAATTATGACTGAGTTGAGGCATTACTATCATGGTTTCAGGCTATTATTTATAGAGATAAGAATTTCAACATCTTTGGCATTCAAAGTTTTAAGAGGAAGGTCTTTAACTAGAAGAGAACACAGATTGTTAGTCACTACTATTGGAGATCTGTTCAGGATGGTGCCTTTTATTGTATTTATACTTGTACCATTTTTAGAATTTGCTTTACCATTGTTTATTAAATTCTTTCCAAATATGTTGCCTTCTACATTTGAGAGCAAGGATCAAAAAGATGCAAAGCTAAAAAAACATTTAAAAGTAAAACTTGAAATGGCAAAATTCTTCCAGGAGACCTTAGATCAGATGGCACCTCAGGCTGGTAATAGGCATTCTGAACTTGCAAAAGAGTTCTCCAATTTCTTCAATCGCATTAGAACATCGGGTGATGTTGCTACTAGTGAGGAAATTATGAAGTTCTCTAAGTTATTCGAAGATGAAATCACTCTTGACTCTTTGCAAAGACCACACTTGGTAGCTCTGTGCAAAGTACTTGATGTTACCTCAATTGGAACAAGTGCTATGTTGCGGTTTAATCTTAAAATGAAATTAAGATCTCTCTCAGCTGATGATAAAATGATTGCAAAAGAGGGAGTTGATAGTTTAAATTATAGTGAATTGCAACTGGCATGTAGAGCAAGAGGTATGAGAGCTTATGGCATATCTGAGGAAAGGTTGAGAAAAGAGTTGAGGAATTGGCTAGATTTGTCATTGAATGAGAAAGTGCCACCATCTCTTTTGTTGCTCTCGAGAGCACTGATGGTACCAGAACATGTACCCACTACATATAAATTGAAAGCTACTATTTCGGCTTTACCAGAACAGGTTGCTATGCAGACCAAGGCTGCAATTGGGGAAAAGGAAGGCAGAGTGGACTTCCAGGTATATAGCATCTTCTCACATCTGCCTGAGTTTATATACTTCCCTAGAGCTAAGCTTAAATATTCTCTCCAAAATTTTTTCATCTTCAAAAGAATACAAATTACAGAAGTTAGAAAATAATAATTGTGTTTCCATAATTTCAGACCAAAATGGAGGTTATTAGACTAGAAGAACTTAAGATAAAGGAAGAAAACAGAGAGATGATGGAAGCTGAGCAAGAGAAAGCACTGCTTGAAGCTAAAAAACGGCAGAAAGAAGAACTTAAGGATAAAGCCCCAATTCTTGAAGATTTTAATTCAGTACTTGTGGATCCAGCACCAGTTATTGCAGTAGATAGCCCCAAACCCAAATCAGAAGAAGGCCTTTCCAACAAAGACATTGAAGTTATTGAAGATGCTTTAGAGAAATTAGGTAATTATTTTTGGCATAAAGCCATTTTGTGTGTAAACTGTGTGGTCAAGGTAATTCTAATATGAGATGAAAGGTGAATGAACATGTTTTAATATTTGTTGTCAGTATTTGCTTGAAATTTGTGTTGTGATGGCATTAATTTTGTATGTTTTGGGGATAACCTTTGTCCAGCTACAATTGGTATGACTTTAAAATACATATAAAACAAGTTGATTTTACTTGTAACTTAGCCTGTGTGTTCAATTCATATCACACTCCTTCAAGAACTATTAAATATTTTGGCATAAAATTACCTTAATATATATTTTTTTACTCCTGACAATTCATTCATAATATTATTTCGGATTATGTTTGACAGTTGGTGTATAATAATACTAGAAATATGTTGGGATGTTCTTCTGGTTTTTTTTTATGGAAATTTTTACTGTATTGTAAGTCAACCAGCCTCACTTGGGCAAATATATCCGGATGGATGAGAGAAAAGCAGGATGTGATAAAATCAATTTGTAATCCCGCATGCTCGAACCAATCTTATAGCATACCTTTCATAGTTGCGCAGCAAAATTTTAATGAAATCCCAAAGCATTGGCTTCTTTGCTTGCTCATTGAACAAGTCCAAATTGGGATAGGTGGTATGAATATTAATTAAGTAATTATATTTTAAATGAGGTAATTTTAATACATAATTAAAGTTTAATATCTTAACATAAGCATGTTTTGCCTTAGGTTACAGTGTGAGAATAGTGTCTTTATTGATTCAATAAATAAATAAAAACTAATATTTAATATTAATTTTATATGATTGTTGATTTTGGGTGCACATATGTCAATGATGACAGTACTTATCCATTCTAAATATTCATATTTAATATTTTGGTGGATTCTATGATTCCAGCTGAACAAAAGAGATCTTTATTACTGGAGAAAGAGAGTATTTCGGAACTGAAAACAGAGTTGTTGGACTACAGTGAGGATGTTAAGGAAATGCATGAAATTGTGAAAACAAAACAAGCTGATCTCAAACTTACAAAAGGAGCAAGAAGGTAATAATTATTTTATTGATTTCTGGTCTGCAATTTCGCATCCTTATTTAAGAGTGGAGGGGTGGAGAAGGGGATGGGGGGGGGGGAGGAAATACAGCCCCCTTCAACCCAGACATGATTAGGTTTTTTAACTCTTTTCAATTTGAGTTTATGTTAGGTCACTTTTGGAAAGGGTGTGCAAGCTATTTGTGGATTGCCTTTGATCTTTTACATCAGACCCTTTAAGCTTAAACCTTAACAATAAGGTCATTAGCCAAAGCGAATCGGCGATCTATGATGCGCACGCGGTACGGTATAGATCGGCACGATTTTGGCGCTTTCGCAGCGTTCTGTCAATGCGTATTATTTTACGTGTACCAATAGATTGCTCATAATTAGAATGATTTGAGTGAATGTATCTGAAAGCTATTGAAACATGCTATAAGACCATGCAAAATAAACCATCTTATAAACAAAATAAGTGTCAGAACTTGGTGACGAAGTAGGACGCCCTACTGCACACTCGGTTTTGGTGTATCTGAAAAATCTAGTGCTGGGGCACTACCAATTTGGGACGGTTAACCTTTATTACCGTCACCTGCCGGCTTTACGAGGGTGAAAGTGGGGTCATATGCAACAAATTTTGATACTAATTCGGGTTTGCGCGTGTTTATTTTATCTATAAACTTGAAAAATTAGTCCGCTGTACGTAGCTTCAAACGGAAATTTAAAAAAAGCACACATGAATCTCCGCGGGCTGAGAGGGGTGTCAATTGGAAGGGGCAAACAACCTCCATAAATAACAACCCTTTCAACACCAAATTCAGGATGGCTATTTCTAATACCAAACCTTGATTTTGTATATTTAATGGGTGAGTCACAAAGCGTGGCAACAGAATGTGTCAAGGCCAAAATGTGGAGATTAGTCAGTAAGTAAATCTCCCCTGAACTTCAATAACTCCATAAATATTGATCACATGTGTTTAAAATATGATTAAATATTTGATAAGGGTCACTTGAAAATCGCAACAAATCGGCTGGTCTAGGTATATGTTTAGACAAAATTAAATTTTAAGACTCTTTCCTTAAGAATTTGATATGAATCTTCTTAATTTATTGTACAATGAATCGGGGGCGTTTGCGGGCGACGGGCGGCAGTGACTTGATCACTGTCACGAGTAGACGCTAAAGTTTCGTGCAAATAAAACACGATATCATTACCTTATATGTTCCCCGTCAAAATGGTTGGTAAACCCAAAATACTAAAAAAGAAACGTGTTAATTAGTAATATTAATAATAATAATGTTTATTTGCATTTTTTAATAGGGTCAGTTTTACAATCGGTCTTATTTTATTAAGATTACGTTTCTCTTATTCTACCTACAAGTCATGCAAATATATAACATTTTATTTCATACAAAATTGAACCTAACCATTAAGTATTATACACTTAGCAATACAATTATAATTCTAATAAAATAGTAATATTCATGTCAGATGTCAAATTTCCTTAAATTTAAATAGTCATTTATTGAATAAAAACAATTTTTTAATAGCCTATTAACAACATTGTTAATCTATTCTTAAGTTGATGTAATCATGTCATGTCTTTTAAATGGTACTATATATTTTTATCACCATGTAATGAACATTTTCTTGGCAGTGTCAATTGACATTTGGGTACAAGTAATTTGTTTGGGTATCGAGTGTTCCTAGAAGAGTGTTCTTTCATTTTGGTGAAATATTCCAAATACACACATATCCCTAATATACAAAGGAGGAAGTGTTAATATTTTCTTTTTGATAAAAATGTAGCTTGCAGCTATCCATCCAGTGTGCATTGCATATTGCACGGATAATTTTTTTTTGAACTCTGAAAGCGCGAATTGCGTCCGAAGAATTTCCCCAAATGATGAGTCCATAGCACAGTACGGATGACACATATCCGTGGTATGCACACCACGCGGCTTGTTCTGATACTGTCTGTCTTATTCTCCTAATGGCAAAAATAAACCTAACCAATTTATTACAAACAAGGAAGTATAACAAAAATAATGGTGCATTGAAGGGGTGTGGGGAATAACATTGGCTTCTGCCCAATCGCTCAAGGTTTAAAGCCTTAAAGTGTAGTAAAGTTTCGCTCTTTGGTTGTTTTTAAAATCAATTATGAGATTAGCTTGAATCATTTTCTGCTTAAACCAATAACAAAATGTGGATGGCAATAATGGAGCGGGGCAAGAACAAATTGTGCTTGTTGGGACTGTCATTGGACTAAACTTTTTACAAACCCTCTGTAGTTTTTGTTACTCTAACGACAGTCCGGAGAAAAAAACCGCGTGCACTTCCCTACAAGGCCGGCAATACTGTGATTCCTCTGGTGTTACAGGAGAATGTATCTGATGGTGTTAGCCTATAACATGTAACCTATACACTCGTATGTGCTTCCATAATATAATAATATTAAAACCTGTGGCTCATTTGCACAGGATGAGACTGAACACCTTATGTCTCAAGGTGACAAGCGCAATTGTAGTGCTGCTCAGAATTTTTGGGTTTTTCAAGAATCCTGAGTGGCACTGAATTGTAATGGACAGGGCGTATCCATTACCATCAGCTGAAAGTCCTGCTCATCTCGTCACTATCATTAAAAAATTAAAAAAATATCTTTATTAGAAGGTATAAACCCTGTTAAGTTTTTTCTACAACAAAAATTGAGTTGCCACAGTGAACTTAAATTATTGTAAATAAAATATTTTCAGGTTATATCGCGCTGTCAATAATATGATAAGCAAATTAGACGCCGCTTTGGTTGAGTTGGAGAGCAAAGAAAAGGCATTACAGGCGACACTGGAGCAAACGAAAACTGAGCCACAAAAAGCAAAGGAGCAACTCATTCAAATTGATGAACTCATGCATTCCATTAAGAGCTTACAGAAGGTGCCCGATGAGGCCAAATTGAAGTTGATACAAGATGTTCTTGGCAGGCTAGACGACGACTTTGATGGCCAGTTGAAGATTGATGATGTGCTAAAGGTAAGCTTTTAAAGAATTCGGTCACAACTTAATAGGGATATACAATTTGACAAATAGGGCTCGAAAGGTGTTAATACGTGGTATAAAATCGATGAGATATTATGTGTATTTATATTTATAAATCGTTGACTGGGCGATCTGTCAAATAGTGATATCTATATTCGGAGATGACTTGGTCGTCGATGATTCGAGCCGCTCTTTGTTGTATGCGGTCGAATGGAACGAGTTGGTACTGGGGAGTGACCACCCAGAGATGAGAACAGTACTCCATGTGAGACCGAATTTGCGGAACTGTGAACTTAAAAGTACAATTTGTTCTTGCACATGAAGGATTTCATGCCACCATACAGTACAACACGAGAAATTTCATTGAAAATACAGTTTTATGAAGAGTTATTCGGTTTATTATTCGGCAATATTTCTTCCAATCCATTATAAAGAGACAATGATATCAATTAAAGATAGTTGTTATGAAAATTTTAGTGTTTTAACAAAAAGTAAAAGTGTTATATTTTAACTAATTCTTTGTAACAATAGGTTTTACTAATTTGATGATATTATAATAATAAGATACTAATATTAGATAGAATATTATTAAAATGAAATATAATTTAAGTTATATAAGAATGAATAGCTAGAATTTATATAGAATTATGAGATAATATCATACAGTGTTATCAATTTGAGTCATCATGCCATCATTGAATTTTAAACTAAGAATTACCTACTTACAATACAAGAACGTCGACAATACGATAAGCTAATCTGGGACACAAATCTATTCGGAAATTGACATCGTAATATATAGTATCTATATAATCATTCTTTTTTCTTCCAATCTTTATATTCATAAATCCAGTGTCGTGATGTTTGTTCCCAGTGAACTAAACTAATGAACGGATTTTAATGGATGGACACTCCATGGTGTGCAGTTTAGTCCAACTTAAGAGATTTGTTTTGTATGGACATATTTTCTATGAGATAATTTATTGTCGCACTATTGACAGTTCTGTGAAACAATTTCATTATAACAACAGGGAGCATATTTTTCAAAATAATTCTGGTTGTTATGAAATATTATTTAAAACTCGTAAAATACATACATACACATATTTTATTTATTGTATATAGAAAAACGTCTGTCGGGTTAGCTTGTGGGATATAAGTCTTTTTTAAGTATTTCTAATTAGGTACAAGGGGTAAATTAATATTCTGTCAAAAAGTGCAATTTTGGTAATTTTGAGTTTTCGTCTCGGAAAAAAACTTATTTAACTTAGGTGTCATTCGATTGGGAATAATAGCATGATTTTTGAAAAATATATAGACTTGCACTATAAGATAAATAGGTTTTTTAGTATTTTCAAATATTTTAGAAAGTATATGGAATTATTGAAAATATTAATAAAAAAGAGGAGAAAATTTCATTAGATAAAGTTCCAAGATCCTAAACCCCAGGACCAAGTTTATAATTTTCCGAGAAGGGGAATAATTCGGCTGAAAATAGATATTCGCACTAGCTAACTAAGCCTCGCACACTTTATATAATTTAATAATAATTATTTTTTAACCTATTATCTATGAAAATTAAGAAAAAAATAAAGACACTGAAAAGATATTTTTTATGTATGGTAATTGATACGCCCTGTCCATTACAATGCAGTGCCAACTTTACCCGAACCAGCCTGACAGATCAGTCTCGTTTACTAAATAAAGTGTTCAGCGTGCCTACCGAAGCATTCACATCAACTATTATTCATATATTATTATTAAAATAATATTGTGCTAAAATCAAAATGAACAATAAAACGCGAAAAAAGTGTTAGTTCTCACAATACACTTGAAATAGGTACTTCAATTTTTTTTGCTGCTTGAACATGAACATTTCAAGTGTTATAATTGTTAAACTGCTAAACCCCTTTTTATTTTTCAGTGAATTGTTTATGATATACTTACATTGACGTTCTATATACATAGAGATATCATTCGCTCTCTGATGACGGAACGGTTAAGTGTGTTTAAAGACAATGTAAGCACACTTTTCTCCTTAGTCGTGTGTCAACTGTCACTTTCCGAACCAAATCTAAACTGAATAAATGTTTCACATTACTGCTTATTGAGTAAGAATGTTTATACAACAGTATATACAGCTCTATTGATAGTTACTCACCTGGACCATCTATCGGACGCGTCATGACTCCGGTGTCTGTATGATGTCTATTTTGGTAGGTTACACCACGGTGGCGTAACTGGTTGCGCTACCGTGGTGTCCCAGTGGAATATAGCCCTTAGTAGACTTGACAAATCAGTCTCGGTCACTAAATAAAGTGTTGAGCGTACCTAACAATGCATTCACTTCAATAGGTAATTATATTGTAATTAAAAATAATATTGTGCTTAAATCAAAATGAATGAATAAATAGTCAGCAATATCTTTTGTAATTTCAACACAATGGAGTACTTATATGATTCTATATACCTATTTGTGATCATCACACTTTGATTACGTCATGCCTATAAGTAGATATATTTCACTCGGCTTATATTCTTAGAAGGCAGCGAAGTCGACAAGGTCATTGCTTTTGGCGTTACGTTCAGTATAGAATTATTAGTTGTTTAGGTCATTCACCTTACTAGCCGGTCATTTAGAGGTGGTCGTTACTTCCGCCGCGCTACCCGACCGTATCTCAGTCATTCCGGTTTGTACGGACAGCAATGCCATTATTGGTCAATGTTACGGGTCCTAACGCTATCATTGGTCAATGCGGTCAATTAGTGTTGTGCCTATGACGTCATTTTGTAACAGTCTTCGACATATAGGAATGAGCGGCTAGGCGTTATGCTAACATTTACCCCCTTATTCATAATGGTCCGCTAACTTTAAACAGCCGCTAAGGAGTGTTTTTTCTCATTCTGACTTATGTCAATAGAAGAAGACAGAGTGAGAATTAGCAATGCTTTAGGTTAGCAGACTATTATGAATAAGGGGGTTAATTTTTAATTTCCATTAAAGGTAACAAAATTTATGATGATCAATGCTACCAGACTATTTACAACCCGATGCGAAAACGTACATTATGCACTGCACATACTTATATATTTTTGGATCCGGAATACGGCTAAACCTTTTAATGCGGTTTAACCGAGAATTAAAAGTAGAACTTTTAATACAATAATAAATTCCTACTGATTCTATCACAGATGCTTCTAATAATTAGATTGCAAACCACCCGCATTATCTAATCGGTTATTAGGATAACTTAATAAAACTAAAATATAAATGTGGCTGTCCCCTACAATGTTTCTTCCGCATTTTAATGATATGTTGGGCGCCTCCAAATATGCATTGTTATGCAGACGACAGTACTATTTTGGAAAAAAACTTATGTCTTCTATCGAGTCCTCTCTTGAGAAGGTCGCGAGATAGGGTCAAATAAACCTTATAAAATTTAAACCCCAGAAACCCCACCTGTCACAAAAATCCATCTGTCGTATCACCCATCTTCGACAATACTCCCCTTAATGTCTCGCCTAGTATCGGAGTACTGGATCTTGAAATCTCGAGCGATTGCCAACTCCGCGGTCATCCGTAAGGTCATATCAAATTGGCCTCAAAGACCCTGGGGGTCATAAATAGCCCACGGCCCTCATTTTAGCGCTATACAAAACGCAGTTCCGGCCACATTTGCAGGTGCAATGCAAGAGCTGATTGAATTGTCGAGGATCTAGTGCTCTGCGAACGGGCGTTGCGTACACTACGCTTCATTGTGTGTCTTGTACCGAATTTATTACGGGAAGTGTTCTGAAGAGCTGTTTGAGCGAAATCCTGGCTCTGAATTGCACCTTCGCACGACACGTTACAAAGTTAGATATCATTCCTGCCATCTAGAAGTCTGTAGTTCCTCTACAGTGCGTTTTTAAAAGAACTTACTTGTACGTGCCCAACAAACTATAGAATGAGCTAACTTGCGCGTTGTTTCCCGGACGATACGACTTGGGTACCTTCAAAAAAAGCGCGTAAACAAAGTACTTTTCTAAAAATCCGGTAACGCTCCTGTGTTTCCTCTGGTGTTGCGGTGATCACTTATCATCAGATGACCCGTACGCAGTTTAGTCCTTCTCTTCGAAAAAAAATTTACTTATTGCCAAGATAATTAAAATTTGCCATTTGAATATATATTTACAGATGCTGGAAATAATTGGCAACGAGAATGTGAATCTATCGGAGAAGCAGATGCAAGAGCTGATAGAGTTGCTGGACAAGGAAGAGATATTAGAAGTTGAGAGTAAGATACAGAAGGCCCTGGAGAAGGCTGCCAGCGCCGCTAACGCTCCCAAAGAAGACAGTAAAGACAGTGAAGGAAAGGTAAATAATATAAGTTACTTGGTTTTCTAGATATTACAAAATAGTACATAAATGGCACAGCAATATATTAGAATCTAAGTAATTGCAGGCAGTTGAGATGTTCCATATGTAATCTGACACATTCGCGTTGGATTAAGCTACATCTTGGGTCGATTTCTGAGTTTCTTCGACTGATATTAATATTGTCTCTGTTATAAAAAGACAGTGTCGCTTAACTTAACGTCTTGTACCAAACACTTATGTATGTTATTAATGAAAGGTATGGGTATAAATGGCGACGAAAATGGATTTGCTGACGCTACTTTCAAAACATATTAAAAGCCCATAGAAATCAAAATAAAAAGGTGATAGAAATGTCATTAGCGCTCATACCTTTAAAAGGCATAAAAAGCATTTATTTTCTCAAAATATTCCTTTAGAATTATTTTTGATGTCATTTCTAATATACTAGATACTACTACCGCTTCGGAAACAAGTGGCGCTCTGAGAGGGACGAAGTGGCGCAAGAAACTCTCCCAGCAGAATGCTGCTATTTTGCGCTCTTTTCAATAAAATATACAATATTGTACAGTCATTTCTATCGCTATAAAATAATCACAATGTAGTCCCAGGCTGTCCGATCTTTTAGATATTCAGCTGTGGAGTAATAGGATTTACGACAGAGCCATTTTTTTTATAAGACGTTTAAATTTATTTATAGATAAGGCTTGAACAGTGGCTGGGACTTTATTATAGAAGTGTATACATTTACCCTTAAATCTATTATGTATCTTATGAAGCCTTCTAGAATTAGTCACAAGCAATCCCTTATTTCTAGTGTTATAATAACTTTTGGGGCGACCATCGCCTATGTATGCATACAACACTTGAGATGTCTATGGACTTGTGGCAGCACTAGTAGTTTGCAAAATGACGGCAATACGAATAAATTGAGAATAAATAAACAATTTTCTTTTCATTCCAGAGTCTATTCGACATCATCAGAGAGGCACAAAAGCGGCGTGAAATGAAGAAGGCTGTGGAGAAATCAGGCGAAGAGCCATCAGTCCCAAAGAGTGAAGGTATCACTGTTGTAAAGAAAGAGGAAAGCAGGGCTGAACGACCAGAAAGACAGTGAGATAACTATGGACTAACTGGGGCCCAGTCCGGATACATATTAGAATGTATTATAAATGACCTATTTATATATATATCCGCGAAGCAAAGTAATTCGGTCATCAACTTTTTGACGACAAGGACTTGCCCGTTCACTATTAATTTAGATTTCTTCTCGATCAATCGCAGGCGGTTCTAGCATAACGTAGGTGCCACATAGGTGTAATTATTATACTTGGGTTGTCTGTAATTATTTCGTAATCGCATGATCGTATACCAACGTACGACATGACACCAGCTGATATGAAACTTTCATAAGTGTTACATTAATGTCATTTGTAATGTCATTCATATACAAGTTTTGAATTATGACTCTGTGGTACTTCTGTCAAACAATAAGTCGAGGTCCTTGAACAAATGAGATAGGTGAACGGGAAATAAGTGAAGTATGTTTGCGTGTGGTCATTTGAGGTAACTCAGTATTTATTTCGATGTCTCGTGTCTCGTAATGTATCACAGACATATTTCCTCCGCTTGTATATAGCCTATTCTGTATTTAGCGTGGTATACTCACTTCATAGATATACTCAAATTTGTAGTACAACTTTATCAAGGGCCGACAAAAGAGTGTAAATAGTTGCTTGTTTATCCGAAAATTTGAGAAGCTGAATTGAATTAAATATGCGACTGTAATAAAATGTTTCGAATATATTTGTCGGCTTCGATGAAATTGATAGTGCATTCAGAAAAGAGATGGGAAACAATTTGTGGCATAGACAGACAGAGTGGAGATCTATAGACCGGACTTAGACATTGCTCAGACATTTTCGTAAAACTTAGATGAGTGTGATTAAACGCGAACTTGACTTTTGCATTGGGCTTTCTTAGTTTAAGCTCAGTTCAATTTCAGGTGTCAATTGACTATAAAAACGATATAAGAGATTATGCTAAGCTTACACTCGGCTAAGTTTTACGTAAGTAAAGTTTGAGCAATGATCTATAGATCTCAGTCTCTACAACTATGTGATTAAGGTGCCTCTTCACGGTGATTTTATATTCGATTATTTCAAATCCCAGTTTTTATGTGGAGATGACATTCCTGTACCAATTTATGAATAAAATGATAATAACTAATTACCGGCTGTCATTCGATATAAATTTTTCAATAACTTAATAACTATTTCGATGTCCCTTGATATTTTAATTTTAATTTTTTCAGAAAGAATGTCTTCATATTAACTTTTAGAAAAATTGTTTTACGTCACCGTGGATATATAGCTGCGTTCAAAATATGTAATTTGTAAATAATATATTGTACTTGTGTACATGATTCTAGTTTAATTTATTTCTACACTGGATGTGTAGAGGATACTATTTCTTGTTACCATTGCTATAAGGTATTTTATGCCATTTCCAAATAACTTGAAAATAACTATAGTATCACATTCACTTCTAGTACTACAGAGTTACAATACTGAGTGCCAAGTATGAGATTTTCTACTCTACATGTTTTCCTCTACTGATACTCTATGGCGCTCTTTCGTTGACAAATCTACAAATCGTTGTTAACTCGATCGAATAGGTGGAGTATAAGTGGGAGGCTCCTTTGCACAGGATGCCAGCTAGATTATGGGTACCACAACGGCGCCTATTTCTGCCGTGAAGCAGTAATGTGTAAGCATTACTGTGTTTCGGTCTGAAGGCCGCCGTAGCTAGTGAAATTACTGGGCAAATGAGACTTAACATGTTATGTCTCAAGGTGACGCAGTTGTAGTGCCATTCAGAATTTTTGGGGTTTTTCAAGAATCCTGAGAGGCACTGCATTATAATGGGCAGGGCGTATCAATAACCATCAGCTGAACGTCCTACTCCTCTTGTCCCTTATTTTCATAAAACTGGCTGACTGTTTACGACTTGCCAGTAAAAATAGGTTACATTAACAACAGATTCGCTTTCCTTTTCTATCTTGCTGTATCTCCGTTACAGATGTTCGTCTGTCTCGCACGCTTATTTAGTCTGTACCCTTATATATTGTTAGTCTATGGTATTATGTGTTATACAATTATTTTATCTATACCCATGCTTTAAATCCTCTATTAAAGATTCCAAAACAGTTAGCTTATTGCCAACATTAAAACACCGAATGTCCAAATAACCATTACATCAACCAAACGAGTGTTGTAATGAAATTCACTGCAACATTACATCATCCGTTTTCATAATAACACTCCTTTGGATGATATTATGGTTACTAGGACTGGCTTTGTTAATGTTAGCAGTGAGCGAACTGTTTCAGAATCGTTTATAGAGGATTCATATTATGGGTGTAGATAAAGTCTTGTATGCAACTGTTGATAATTAGGTATTAAAACACTCATGTGATACTATTATCACACTCTGCTTCAAACCCACATTGTGTTTTAATAAACTAATGACAATATGTTAATATGCAATACAATTTACTCCCGAAGATTTCTCCGTTGGAGGGTCTAATAGCATTTTTTTAAATTATATATTTGCAATAGCGCTATCATGTATTATAAGTAGCAGTACTTAACGTTAATTCATCTACATACGTGTCATTTATGTTATTAAACGATAAACGATGTCTTCTGTAAACTGTTGATGTGAAAATGTAATTTGATTGAATGTGTTGTTTGGTGTAGACTGTCAATGACGTTTTAATCATATAGACAAATCATGTCGTATAAAAACGAAGCAGAAATATGGAACATGTCACAAATTACACCATAATAAACTTAGACTGATATATCTATACATTGCCGCATTTACACCAGTTGTTTAAAATAGTCTTGATCAATAAGCAGCAATGTAAAACATTTATTCAGTTCAGGTTTGATTCGGACGGTGACACACACTACTAAGGTGAGTTGTCTTTAAGTACACTTTTGCCGTTCCGCTTTCAGACTGCGAATGATATGTCCTTATGAGTGTATAGAATATCATTGTAGACTAGATAATTGACAGACTGCTTTTTTTTGGGTGGGTGTAAAGTGAGTGTATACTACGGTGGTAAAACCAACTTTGGGCCCTCATTTGGCTTTTCGCAACTTAAAGGCTCGGATGTAAATTAGTGTAAAACTAGATGTCATTGCTTGACTTGAAGATACAGGATTATTGTTGCGATCGAGTATTGGTTGATTGATATAATATGACGGGTGGGGTTGAGCTTAAGTTGTTTTGTATATTTATAGTTTTGGAAAATAGTACTTTAAGCCATTTTTGTAACACTAGTCCTAAGTTCTTTGTAATTTTTTTTTCGCTGAACTTTAGAACTTAAATAAAACCACAGACTATTGATTATTGTAACATTGAATTTACGCAATAAAAATCATTATATAATATATATATATATAATTCTAGCGTTTGTTGAAAACTTAAGTGATTTCGAATAAACCACAATCTAGAATGGTGCATATTTTGTTTAAAATGTTTTTGTAAGCTGTTACCATTACTGTTATTTTAGTACTAACACTTTCTCCACCCTGTTTGTTTTGGATGTAACGGCTTACCAGCTGGTTTGCATTGGCAAACCATCAAGGATCTTAGTCAAATAAAACCGAGGTATAGGATCAAGTCGCCTCGCCTATTGACAATAAGCATTTTGTGTAAATGTTATCGGGTACATGTTGTAATTAATATATTCCAGTCCATACATAATTTTATGTTTATAGTCTATGGTATTGTTTATAATAAGGAAACTACTTTGAAATCCTAGTTTTCTTTTTAAAATATCCATTTAGAACAGAAGAATGTATAGTGTAGTAAGTTGTAAGTAGTTTTGTGGTCAGGCTACCCGCTGTGCAAGGAAATTAGGAAATATAAAATTTTTAGTACTATTAAATATCAGTTTTCATAAAATACTACAGTATTATCATTGATAGGTCCTAAAATATATCATTGTTGTAATTGTGACGAAATAGTAGACCTGTAGAATTCGATTTAGTATCTGGAAACACTATCATTCCAATTTCCCGCCACAGCGTGAAGTGTGCCCATTTGTTGGTGGATTTTGTTTTTGGTTTGAAAGAGGTTTTAATTTATTCTTCATTTTCTGTGATCATTAGTTGCGTTTGCACAATTCGTCTTGCTTACTTTATTTGTCTTTGGGACAAAGAAGGTTAAGTGGAGATTTAATATTAAGAATGTTGTTTACAATACGACGGCGGGTAAGTATACCGTACTTGAAATTTTATTAGAGGGCAAATTCCTCATGTAATTTTAAATGATTGTGGGCCATTACTCACATTTGCAAGGCCAGGTGGCTTGGAGATATAAAATTATATGATTAATATAATATAGATTCTCGTATATGATTTTTATATTATACACATTGACAAGACTCATTCCATAACATGAATATACACTTATAAAAGAGGTAATATAAATCGGCATGGATTTCTAAAGCGATATTTAATTATTCTAACATAAAATAACCTAAGCTTCAAAAACAAAATGGCGCCGGTATAGCGCGTTTCATCAAATAATTTCTATCATGTTGGCTACCCTGTATGTAATATTTATCGACTAGCGAAGACCTACTTATTTGAAAACGATGTTATATGCGCAGCCATATAAAAAATCTGATATGCGCCCGTGTCCAGAACACAAGCAGCCTATACGAAGCTGATGTGATGTTGGAAAAGAATGCAATTATCATGGCGATTACAACTCCATCAAACTCATAAAATTAAATATACCTGAATTCAAGGTTCACATTATTAAGGCAACACTTATTTCAATTGCTGCCAACATAACGGCATATGAGCTATTTGATGAAACGCACTATCCATCGTGCAAAGACTAAAAGTTGACATTTGTTTGCCCGCTGTCGCATCTGTACAAACCAAACTTTATGCTAAGTTGTGATAATGTTTTATATCTATAACAATTAATTGTTCTAATGAGTTCATGCATATAATGCCTAGATTTAAACACATTGTATAGTAGTAGGGAGAGTATTTTTTTTAATGTATTTATTCAGCCTCGAGAGAACTATGTAAAAACCTTCATTTATAATAGATACCTCCAGAGCTGTAATGTTTTAAGAAAATAAATATGTATCGATTTCATGTTATTTATTATAATTGTGATTTTATTTTTTTGACGTCAACTATAAACATTTCATAGAACAACATTATTTAATGACATACCTTAAAAGCATCTGGGTGTATCCTATAGATAGCAGCGGCAGTGGATGGTAGTTTTTGAATAAGTGATTTTGAATCCTATTTTGAATAAAAATATTTGAATTTGATAGAAAATGACCTTTGGTTGGAGGCTCAAAGAAGGGGGGCTTGTATATTTTACTATTGGCATTGTATATGTATGTGTCCATCAAACTGCGAATTTGACTCGCACGATTATAAACCGTAACCAAACAAAAACGTCTTTATCGCAAAACTTGTACTCCGGTCCAATACTCACTCGCTACGTAACATGTTTCCGGTTTTTGAATTCATATGCATGTTTATTCGACTTTAAGGTCGGCAACACTAATTTCTCTGGGACAGAACAAATACAAGAGAGTATGGGCCGCGGTGATCACATACCATCAGGTGACCCCTATGTATGCTATTTTTCCTCCATTTCCATAAAAAATACAATGAGATATGGCTTCCCACCTTCCTACCGAGCGTTTCGGTTTGGCTGTTTTATTGTGTAATATATTACTTTTTTTTCTTCTAGAATCTAGATCCCATAACTATTTATTAAACATAACGTTACTATTAAGTTCTTCCAAACGGCCTTGTAAGGAATAGAGTTCCATACAAGCAACGCAGTCATTCAGACTGAGTTGAGCTGGAGTACTATATTATTTTATCTACTTCTTCATATGATAATCGAGTCTCATATTATAAATGACACTAAGCACCAACAATGATAAGCAGAATCTTACCGGGTGCTTTATGTTGAGCAAAATATTTAATAAACTCTACGAAACGTATTATGTCCTATGGTATATTGCTATGGGGCAACGCTGCTGATATTAATACAATATTTGTGCTGCAGAAGAGGGCTATTCGCGCTATTTATAACCTAGGACTTAGAGAATCATTGAGAGCAAAATTCAAAGAAATTAACATCTTGACTGTTGCTTCTCAATATATTCTTGATAATGTAATGTATGTTCATAGGCACATAAGTGAATTTGCCAGAAACTGTGATAACCATAATGTTAACACCAGGAACAGACATAAACTAATGATGCCTTGGAATGGGTGGTAGTTTTTTTGACTTTCAATAAGTGATTTCACATCCTATTTTGAATAAAAATATTTGAATTTGAACATGTTGCTTTCGGATGCCAAGCTTACCTTTCTTCCTGTTGGCTAGTCTGATCCTAATTGTGGTCTGTACCTGATCCCCTTATAAATAATCATGGGGGTATTTACCCACATCATTTACACACATCGCTAATGTAACGTTATTGTTGTGTTATAATGGTGTTTCACAATGCCGATTGGTTTTTGGGTTCTAGCTGGAGTCATTTGCTGGGGTTTTCTTTCTATTATTGATGCGTCGTCGTCAAGCTGTGATTGGGGTTCATGGGAGCTACATAATCACGATTGTAACAAAAAAAACTGAAGACAAATAGTTAATTGATACATGATTTTTGTTAATAGAAAAACTCAAAAATAATTTTAGTTTAAAGAACAGAAACATAAAAATACTGTTTCCCTACTTGTCTTGAGCTGAGATAATTTATACGTCTTGATAAGAGTCACTTGCTGTTAGACATCCGATAAAAACAGACCAGGAATATTAAATTTGTGTGCGTGACAAGCTACGTCTTACACTCGCGATTTGTATAACACTTTGTGTTAGTGTGCGTGAATTGCTCAAAATAAAGGTTAGTTCTAAACTCAATTTTTTTCGACGTTTTCATAGGTGTCAAGTCCATTTAGACCTATAAATGATCTAAGGTTTTGAGCAGTAGGTAGGTACATATATGACAATTTGGTGACTATATCAGGGATAGGTACATTATATGATATATCTCTAAAATGTCAATTAAAAGAAGCTATTTGGAAACAAATACAAGGTCTTATGCCCCTGCCTGCCATATGACAAGTAAAATCGACAGATCATATTTATTTCTAGGCAATGGTTTTTTATTCAATTCAATTTCATAATAAAAACATATTGGAATGGAAAACATATTGGAATGTATATTTACAGCTAATAAATCAAAGGAAAACCTATAGAAAAATTCAATTAAAATAATATTTGTAAAATCAAGCAACAAAAATTATTTTAAAAGAGTGGTAATTATGGCTTTCTTGCCACTACTTCTCATTAACGCTAAACGTTTTAAGGCGACGGTAAATTGTAAAATTTATAACTTTGATATTGATTATTGTTATATTTTTACTTACAGGAATAAATAGCTGAATATGAATTTGAGTTTTAACATTAAATAAGGTTTAAATATTATTGTATAGCTTTCCATTAATTTTTTGATAAAATTAATACTGTTTATTTATCCCACTGCTTCGTGGACTTTCAGTCAATATGACACGACTGGGGTTTAGAAGTACTGTTTTTGAACATGAGATTTTCGTGTTAGTGACAGAAAATAGTTTGTAGAGTGTGTAGATACCACGTAGATACTATGATACAAATCTTCAAAGTTTATTTTTAAGGATTATTCTTCTAAAGGTTGCATCGAGACATTGTCATAATAGTTCTAATGCTTTGTCCGCGTTCCTATGATTTTATCTGAAAATGTTATAATTCGCCAATTATTCTTTCTATTTTTTCTTATTTTTTATAACATTTTATGTGTATTATCACTTTATTTTACAGCACTTTAGCTATTTCTCAAATCGATATTTGAATTTACCGCTTCGAAAAACGCGCGAATTATTGCTTCATATCGTCCAATTGAATTGGAAGTGGCATTGCCATGCGTATGGTTAGCTTGATCATATGTATCAATATCGACCAATCCCAGCAAGGACTGCAATGAGATAAATCTTAACCAATAATCACAACCCATTCTAAAATCGACCCGCAGCCATGTTGATTTTTTTTAAATACCTGCATTACCATTGGTTATTGTAGAGACGTCATTATAATCTTGACGGCGTTGCGCAAATTGTAAATTTTTGACTCTCACTCATTGAGGCTGCCATGTTTTTTTTCATGCGGGGTGTGTGTGTTTAGAAATTATCATGATAATTTCCCCATATAAACTACTACGGGTGAGTTTGTGTACTATCTGTTTAGTTCTATGTTATTGATCCTGAATGACATCCCACATTTTAGTGAAAGTGTATCATGTAATACTTGTGAAATTGCATAGTTTCAACGCTTGGACACAAATTTGCACTTTGTAGTGACTAATGTAGTATACTATTATAGGCTGAAATCGTCAAACAATCTCACTATTGATATTTACTAAGTTGAGGTGGATAACAGCCTAGATTTCACGTGAAAATGTACGCCAATCATGCAGTTTGCACCCTCCTATGTATGACGTTTATTTGGCGCCATCGACCCAATTAGTACCTACGGCGGGGCGGGTGCACCTATTCCATGATATTCTTTGTGTCCTTGCAAGTCACACTGTGATGACTGTAGCAAAACAACACGTGACATCATAGTAAATAAAAATGTTGTTTCAGAAGTAAGGGGTGCACAAAGTGCTTATCTTGTTGATCGCTAGTGACAATGCGATTGTGCAAAGTCTACTAAACGCTAGGACCGCCTTGTACAAAACTACGAAACACTAGCAAAGAATAGGCCAAAGAAATAAGGATGAACTAATGTTAAGGCGGCAATATAAAAGATCGATACTTTCACACGGCCCACGGCGAATGAATAATGGACTCACGATTTCTGAACAAGATGAAGGAATTAAATGGCGACTTAGAATACTTTGGACAGAATGCGTAAAAACAAAAGAGGGAGCCAGGCTTCAGCCTGCCGGCCTGTAACAATACAAAACCACCCACATCTTATTTGATATTGCACAGAGTTTTACAGGTAAATATTTCATTATATTCAGTAGATAAGATAGTATGTAAGAGATGTACAGACCAGCCAGTAAAGCCTAAAACAAATCATCCACATTTATAGTTTCTATAATTATTATAGTCAATTAAAAAAAAAAAACAGGAGCAAGCTATCTTCTACAAAAGTAAATCAAAAAGAAACAATAAATTGGCTGGTATGTGCAATTATTATCTCTTTGCATATAATTATCAAAATTGATAATACTTCTGAGTAATCTCGAAGTAATCAAAACCACCTGAAGCCCTTGGCTTGGTCAACTAGACCAGACCCATACATGGCTCATCTCTAATTACTATCTCTTCATTAAAATTATAGTTTTTACAAGAATAATTTAACTATCTAAAGATTACAATTAATTACATTCTCTCAAACCAAAATAGTTATTTAATATTGAAATGTTTGACTTTTCCCAATAACAAACAATTGGACTTATAATTTATTAATTTTATCTGCTCAGGAATTAGTTTATGATTTACCCACAATATTACAATTATGTCATAACATAAAAATATTTTGAAGGCCATTAGCATTAGTAGTAATTATGTTATTTCTAATTTGTTGATTATGGGTTTACTTAGAATGTTTAATTAATTTGTTTACTATTTTCTTTACTATGAAGAGGATATGCAGTGCTCAATTATTCTGGAAAGGATCTGTAACAGTGGCACCAATAAAATGAAGACTTTAAACAATTATAAGAATCCTTATAGAAAGGTCGGTTTCTTGTGTTTTGGTAAATCACAGTTGATAATTCAGAGGCAACATGCTGTCTTAATATGATTTGGCGTTGTTACTTTGTTTGGTAGGCACTAAAAATCAAGTATTGTTCAGAATCTCAAATGTTGCCTGTGAAGAGGACAACAGTATTGTCCACTCATCCTTTTATTTGCACTTACTCCTATAGCATCAGTATAGTCATGTATTTTATGTAAATAAAAAAATCAATATCATTATGTTAATAAAATTTGTAGACTATTTCAAAAGTTGCATTTCTTATATTTTGAAGTAAATTAGGTTTTATAACAAGGTTTTAACAACAAATTTATTGTTTTATTTCAGGAGTCCAGTCTGAACGACAGTGTTGATCAGCTAAAACTTCAAGACATAAAAGATCAAGAAAGTGCATCATCAAAAGGGATGCCCACTTGTTCCATTGAACAAACAGATGCTGTTCGCCGATATTATGCTGCATTCCCGGCTCTAAAGAACGCACAAGAGTCCCCATTGCTGTATTATTTGCCACCTCCAGCTTGGTGCCAAAAGTCAAAAGCGGACACTAAAGTCAAAATGCAGTCTGAATTGGCATTGTCTAAGGATTGGAATTTAAAAAACAAAAGGTATACTTCAGGCAAAGAACGTCGAAACTCTTATCAAGGGCAGAAGAAAAATAGTAGAAGGCGGTTCAACAGTTATAGTAGATCATTTGAAAGCAATGAAATGCCTGAGTGGATGACTCATGAAGGAGTTTGGGACATGGAAACCCAAGATCCCGTTAAAGAGTTCATCAGAGCAATTGCATTGGATGAAGGCTATGGCACCTGTGAAAATACTGTGACTGATGAAATTAAAGAAATGGCTCAAGTTAAGTTTAAATTAAATGAAAACATTGTTCCTGATTGGGATGATAGCCTTGACCTAGATTCTGATTGGATTATTGCTGATGATATACATCCTAAAGCAAAAACTCCGCTGGAGGAAGAGCTATATGCTAAATTTGAAGCAAAATTTGATAGAAGTATTGAGGCTTTGTGGTCAAAAGATCAGAATACACCAGATGATGAGTATCAAGACTTGCCTATAGACTTTCAAGATCTTCTCTCATCACCATCTGACCATATATTTGCTGATCCTTCTGCTGAAAAGTCCAGCATGATATCTTTTAGTGAAAGCATTTGGTCAACTAATGCAACTACCACTAAGCCAAAGCTTGCTGAATCACCAACTGTAATTGCAGAAGGTCTTCACAATAGGCTTCGTCCTTTAAACATCTGTGAACCCGATTACCCACGTGAAATAGAAACACTCACATTGTATGAAGGAGATGACATTTATGATGCTCTTTCTACTGTTGCTAAAACAATGAGTTCTTTCACAGCCATTAACCACAGTCGTGATCGAAGTGGTTTTGCAGAGGTGCCACCAAGAAGTCTTCGCAATGATCCTGATCATGTGGTTGTTCGACCTCCTGTCAATCATCTCCATTTGGAGCCAATTGATCGTGAAGACCCATTGACATCTTCTAGAACACATTTCCGTCCAATACGCCGCGAGCCTGAAACTACAGCAATATGTTATGCAGATGGTGATACCTTTGACATCCATGGAGATTTGGATCAAGTTGAATTCAAACGCAGCGAATCAGGCGGCATGTATTTAGAAGAAACACAAGAACGCTATTTAGAGTTCCGATTCGCGAACAGTATTGACTATGGTCGGCTCAATTTAACCGCAGCACAACGTTGTCCAGACTTGGACGATTTGGAATTCAAGCTGCGTTTTCCAATGCGGCAAATTGATGTAGCAGTGCAGACGGAGCGGCAAATTGACGCGTGGGCGTGTGACGAGTGTGGGGGCTCTGCTAAGAAGATGCGGCCCAATGGCATCAATAGCATATGGAGTGACGCTTGTGTTTGTGAATGCGCTCAAACTGATGCTTTAGTATCGAACCGCGCTCCCGCCCCGCCTCCGGACGAATTGTCGCGTGATTGGGAGGAGTTGTTGTCTGATATCAGTGCCGCGCATCAGATGTACGCTCAAGATGCCGACACGGGTACATTGGTCGCTGAGGAAGCGCTGGTAAGTGCCGATCGAAAGCGACGTCACAGTGTGGCGTTACGTTGCTCTGGCACTGGCGGGATTTGTAACCATCCTCATGCGCGTTTCTTACAGTGTTGCTCGCCGGCATTAGATCGACCACTTACACGCTAAACTGAGGCTTAGAAAATGGAGTTAATACTGCAAATTAAGTCAACTGTAAGAAACTTATCTTGAACATTTTAGATGAAACAAATGCAGATATATTGTTTTAGAATATTTTTAGTTGTAATTAAATCAGGCTTTTGGATGTGAAAGTTAATAGGACATTAGCTGCTTCTCATTTTATTGTAATATACATCTTCTTCTTCTTCACACGGGTTGGTTTCCGCAACATACATAATTGGAAAGATACTAACAAAATTTGCTAATGTCAAAGAATGTTTCCACAGTTGACTAAGTTTGCTAAATCTCAATCTGTGTGCCTACCTATCGGGACTTTTTCTAGACTTTTTTGGACTGATGGAACTTGGATATTTTAGGTAGAATTTCTGTAAAACTATAAATTTAACTAAAATGTTAATGAGATATATTAATGTGTTGGTCAAATTTGTAGTTCTGTACATATGTGAGTTTAAAAATGTAATTGAAAGTCTTGATACTATTAGCTTATATAACATCACTAGCTTTTGGTTAGGGTGCTATTGGTTCAGCAAGTTTGCTCTACAAACAGTCAGTCTGTCGGACACAATGTTTACAAGGATCAGGATATATGGCAAGAAGTATTGATAAGTGGCCTTGGTAAGTGATATTACATGTCAATATTGTGTCATTGTGGTCTGTACTGCTTCAAGATAGTAAATATCGCCATTTGACAGTTGTAAAGTATTGGTGCGGGTCCTAGGTGCCATGGCATAGGTTTGAGACAAACAGTTGGCTAAAGGTTTTGAGCTGCGTGAAAATCGAGATCTTACACTAAATGATGTGGCGATAAATAAAAATTAGCAATAGTGATAGATAAAATTAGCATCTATTAAATTGGAATCTTAAGTTTCTCCAGATTCAACCATATTAGATTGCTAACATATCTTTGGTGATAATGGTGATGTAATTTTAATTTTAGTTTGAAGTTTTCGTATATCTATAAACTTAGGAAATTTGGCGCGGTGAAATGCTTTTGCCTATACAAAATTTATTCAAATGTAATTTCCTGTATTTTTTTTAATGAAATAATTCTATTTATATAAGATGCCAAGCTTTTTGGCAAATTATTATTTACAAAACTATGCAACTAAGAAGAGTCATAACTTTCTATTTCGGAAAGGGAGGAGCATTTCATGTTGAGCCTTTTGGACGATTTTAATATAATTCTTAAAATGATATCGTCCAGTTATTATTGATTTGTTATTATGAAATGTAGATAACACAATATTTTTGTTTGTATATATATTTCTTTTGTTTATGTTTTCTGGAGACCAAATTTGCATTTGGAAATTTTAATACAAAATTGTTTTTTTTTTATGACATTGATTTCAATCTTTAGGAGAGTTAATTATGAAGACGGTCAGCATTGAGACAGTTCATAGTAAGGATGGTTGCAGAAATATAGTTAACTTCCATTGTTGACACCTTGCCCTTTGGTAAGAGTTCGTCGAATCATGGTTATATTTGTTGTTGAAGTGGATGGTTTGTTTTAATGATTTATCCAATGTGTCTTAAGTTAAATGCGGCAATTTTATTGAGTAGCCGCTTATTATAAGATGGCAGGCGAAAAGCGCGACACCGGTGTAAGGTTCAGATGGTATGGCCAAATGTGTCTGTCTTAGCATAGTTAAAGTGTAAAGTTTTATACAAAGTTGGACAATGTTAGTTGGACGGATAATAAGGGTCGTCCTAGTGTGGTTTTGGAATGGGAATGTGTAACGATTTGTGTACACTCCCTTTGTTCACAATGTGTTCATTCACAGGTGTTCAGTCTGTTATAACGGATAAGTTAATGAATCAATACAGTAAGCGGCTGAATGAAGATTGTGAGCAATGGTCCAGTGTACATTTGTAACATAATTATTCAAATGAATAATAGTAACAGTTTATGTAGGCATAACTGTTATTATAGGTTATGTAACGCGTAAGTGTATATGTTATATTTTATATTTCGTTTTCATGGAGTTCCTGTAGAGGTCATCTCGCTATGAGATGGTTTATATAGAGGATAAATTTAAATATTGCATAATACATGTAAAATATGTCTTAAGCATATCACTCTGTGTAATGACTCCATTTCATATATTTATTTTAACTGATTCAAGCCTTCCAATGTGGAAATGTTGCTGTATTGTGCCGTGTTTATATATTGTATTGTTTATTCATTTTTCTGTAGTGTGTTTACTTCTGTTTGTAATAACTAAATGAAAAATAACAAAAAAAAATCATCGGGAAGGCTATTGTATATATTATATCTAATATGTCATTGTGAAACTCATGTATTGTAGACGAATTCAATTTATTATGTATTGTTTTCATAACTGTGTTTATAATAAATATTCTCCAGGACATTTACGGTGATTTTTCCACCATTTATTTAACTAAACAGTAATTATTATAAACATAGTAAAATAATTGTTCATTGAGAGATATTTAGTATGGTTGAATAATTTTAAATCAACTAATATAAATTCATTTTCATGTAATATCAATTCATTTAATATTATTTTTTCATCACAGCTTTATTGTTTTGTCATAGATTCATATTATATTGTACTTACCCCATTATAAGATAATATTTGCTAAAACATACCTTGAAAAAATTAGAAAATCCAAAAAAAAAAAGAAGTTAGTCATGTTTGCATATAATATTATGTTTGATTAGGGTTTAATCGTTCGTAATGTACCTATGCACTTGATTGTATGCACCGAACGTCTGGTGCTTTGTTTTAGAGTAAGACCATGTTCTAGAACAAGAGAGCTTTCAGGGGCCTTCCGGAGGACATTAACATCGGCCTCTGCAAACTCGATTCTACAGATCAATAATAATCTTACAAGTTTGTACTTGCATTATATATTGAGTCTGTGGTCTTTTGATTTATTCTCAAATATGAGACAGGTTCACACTGTTTCGTACTTGAAAAAAAGTCATATAAAATAAGTCCTCAAAAAAAAAGTAAACCACTCAAATATGTGGTATTCGAGCTTTTTGTCAGTAAATATTGATAATTCGTCTTCGGCAATTAGCGTTTAAATTAATTCTAACATTTGCACTGAGTTGAGAGCAAATTGATTTTGGCCTTGACTTGCACGAGTTTAAAATCGTATTAAAAATAAAATATAACTGTAGTAACTTTTTCAAAATTTATCCAAATTAGCAATGCTCTCTCCTCATACAAACAAGTCGGCCTGTAACCGATACCCTACAGGCCTTGGTTACACGCATATTTGTTACAGTTCATATCAGAATAATATCATTTCTTTCTTTCAAGCTGTTTATGATTAGAAAAAACATAAAAAACCGGGGTAGAAACAAAACGATTCAAGGGATATCACATTTCGATGTTAAAATGGAAATTTATCAAAATTTTAAATATCTATTTCAAAATAATTGAATCCTTCAAATTTCGGGCTTTTTGATTCTCTATATATAATAAATATTATCGATGTACAGTTACAAATGGTTATCCCTGACAACAGTTACCATTTTCATCACTAGTGTATTATGTTTACTACTCCGGTTCTTGCCATCTGTGGGAAGAAAATAAAAAAGTAAACAACCATGGACTGTGTTTTATTTATATTTATCCTGAAAGTCCAACTAAGTGTATCCGCAATGGCTAGAGGTCTTAAAATATCAAGAATAGACAATAAAATAACGTAGTGGTCGAAATCGCCATTTCATAGTTTCGCCGCTTTCGTCCTTTTCCCACGCATGTGTGGGAGTGAGAGGGCGCTATACAAAAACCTTAGTTTACACTTTCATCCATCGAAATGCACGCTGTGCTTCGTCGGGAGTGAGCCGGTTTGTTGCGTGTCAGTGAGCCTGTAATAATATTTCGTCAAATAATAATCTGACTGAACTTTTAGTTAAGGCAAGTGACGAGTGATATAAACTTGATTTTTGTCAGTGTGTGCTGCTGTATTATCGTCGTCGGCATAAAGGTAGGAAGTTAATAATTTGGTGTAATATAATAACAGCTTTTTATGAAACTTGTCAATCTCGTAAGCTGTTTCGTTGTGGAGAAATGCCAAGTACTGTTTAATTATCACTCCCTAACGTTAATTTGATAACCGGCTTGTCATCCACATGTTTGAACTACCTTACCTACGTTAGTGAGTCTAAAGTGGATGGATATCTTCGTTAGTTAGGTATTCGGACATCATCTCAGAAACATCATTTCAGAACCTCAGAAATTGCTCACTTAAAAATAAATTGCATTAAATAGTAGGTATCTATATATCGCCAGGCGAGCGTGATATATAGGTATACGATTACATAAAAAAAAGTTATTATCAAATGTGCACTTTGCACGGCAGCTTTTAAGTTTTTTCTATAATTATGTATTTATCTATTTAAACCTTGCTACTATCGGGAAATATTTAAAATGGGTCCAAGGAACAGGCAGGCATAACTTCAGCAGGAATAGAATCTGGCCCGCTTTATTCTGCAGACACCCATCTGACAGCACTATCATTGGTCTCGTTAAAGCTAAAATAATTGCTTAGAGCGAAGCGTTAATTTCGGATTGATTTAAAAAAATTGTAAAATGCTAAACTACTTACATACCTGCTAACAGTTGCAACAATCTATGAATAGTAGTGTTTTAAGTACATCGTATTCTGTAACGATACTCAGAGTTACCTACTGCTCACTTGTGGACTATGTAAACCGAATCGCCTGGATCTTGTGGGAGGGAGGCCTTCCTACGCGTACTGCGTGGTCTCAACTCGTCCCAATACCTAGTTCTATATTTTTCAAATTATTATTTTTCAGCCATAATACCTATTACGGGCAGGAGTGTGAAGTTTGGCATTGTAATAGATTTATATCTATCGGTATATTATTCTCGAGCGTGAAGATTCAATCTGCACCATCTTTCCGCCGACATGTCAAGCAGTCTTTCAAAATCACCAATCAAAATGACGTCACGCAGACATATGAAAAGGCTAATAGCTTAAACACATGGTCAGATTGATCCGGCCGAAACATCGGATGCGGTCCGTTACCGGACCATATTGGATGGTATGTAGCGTTGTCCATCGCACATTTTATCATTACCGTACGGACCGTTTTTTTTGGGATTGGGAGAATCGGTGGGAGGCGCCCACCATCCGATGGTCCGGTCGTACCAGATGCGCGGGAATAATTAAATGATTGATTACGTTTTTACAATTTCAATTTAAAGAACTCCCTACTCAAGTGTACACCTTGACGCCATCATATTTTCTAATGGTAAGTAATATTTATTCTACAACAAATGCAGTATAAAGGTTAGGTGAGCCAGCTTGCATAATATGATTCTTGTTTAGCCGGGTCTATAAGGAAAAAATCGGCGAATCAAGGCTAACCTCCTTATTCATAATGGTCCGCTAACTTAAAACAGCCGCTAAGGAGTGTTTTTTCTCATTCTGACTTAGGTCAATAGAAGAAGACAGAGTGTTAATTAGCAATGCTTTAAGTTAGCAGACTATTATGAATAAGGGGGTAAGTATGTAAATAAAAGAGAAAAAGATGTATGTGTGGCGAGTCGAGGAAAGGGAGGGGAGATCTTTCGCCATTGTTCTTTATGTCAAGAAGGTATTTGAAAGTGTAATTCGGTTTAAGGCCCAATTATTTCTTAAATAATTAATTTAAGTTGTAAAATATATTCGGTAACCCCCAATGGCTTATTGTTCAACTGAAAATTGACACCGCATTTGTGTTTATCTCGTCAAATGCAAAGGGCAAATGGGGGTATACCGCATACAGTTTATACCAATAATGTGTGCATACCCCCCTCCCGTGCTCGCCACCAATGAGACCCGTTATTTTATTTCAACGACATCGCTCAGCATCTGTGCTGGAGCCTATAGGTATCATATTACATTGAGTAGTATCATGAAATTTAAAACAATATAAGTAGTTACGATAGAATTTCATAACAATATTACAAATCTATCAATGACCCATAAAATTCAGTATAGGTGCAGTTAATTATAATACGTATGCATATTTTGTAATAAACTATAAGTTATAAACAACACAATTGCAACATAGATTGCAAATGCAGTAAAAATAATATATTATTTGCTAATTCCATAATCTTGATTTGCATTTAAATCAGAGTTTCGTTATAAAGATGGGTTTTACGTTAGATATTATAAGCATGTAATTGTGTTTTGAAGACTGTGTCGATTTTATCTGGCTTTGCGTTATTCTTGAATATTTTACATTTAATATGGTAACAAGCATATCCAAAGACTGGATTTGTTTCAAGGACGTAGATTATAGACTTATAGATTTATTTTTAAGATAACGGGATGCGCAAGAGGTCTACCTGATGAGTGATATGACGGGCCCACTGATCATCACTGCCTTTAGCCTCGTCATCTTGACATTAGATGTTAAGACTACCAACCATTTCACTAGGCTACGGCACTAATACTTAAAACGGCTTCACCATATGGACCGCACACAGAAGCGAATAAAAATACGACAATAGTAAGCGGAAAGAGGAAATATAGTCGAGAATGAAACCCTATTTTTTGAGTTTTTTGCTCATGATTTTTTAGTCGGTTTAGCTTTAGTCGTCCATAGTGCACTGATTTTTATCTGCAATCAGCAATAACAGTACAATATTGTGTATTTTAGTAAAAAGAGCGCAAAAAAATAATTCCGGGAGAGTTTCTTGCGCTGCTTCTTCTCTCACAGGGCGCCATTTGTTTCCAAAGCGGTGGTAGCGTTAGAAATGACATCAAAAAAAATAAATGCGTTTAATCTCGCCTACGATAACGCATTAATTGGAATTCTCAAATAACAGAAAGGCTGAGGTAATTTTACCTCTTAACAAGTTTTATTTTGTTCCTGGTGTTAATCTTATGATCACAAATTTTAAAATAGGAAATTTGTAAAGAAACAAAAGGCTGGCAACTGTGTTTTGTTTTCTCTATGATGCAGAACTGCTTTACTGATATAATAGGCGGAGGTGATTACTTTTTTTTATGACAATAAGGGACGAGACCAACAGAACGGTCCGCTGATGGTAATTGAAACGGCCTGCCCATTATAATGCAGTGCCGCTCAGGATTCTTGAAAAACCCAAAAATTCTTAGCGGCACTACAATTGCGCTCGTCTTCTTGAGACATAAGATGCTGAGTCTCATTTGCCCAGTAACTTCCCTGGCTACGGGCCCTTCACACCGAAACACAGTGATGTTTACATATTACTGCTTCACGGCCGAAATAGACACCGTTGTGGTACCCATAATCTAGCCGGCATCCTGTGCATAGGAGCCTCCCTGGTAACTACTTAACTTACTTACTTAACTAAAGCTTATTGTTTACATAAATATTCGTTCGACTATAAACATCGTGGGTTCTCCGATTGAGACAACAAATCAAGCGATGGACGCGATAATATTGTGATGGCGGCTCCAGTATTGTTCTAGTTAGAGCTGAACCAACTCACGATTCTGCCATAATCGATAAACGCTATGCACAGGGTGATTTAAAAATCAGTGAATATAAAAAAAAAAAAACACTGAATGTTTAATCATCAAAACAACAACATACCTGCACTATCCCTGGCTGGGCCTATACATTAATAAGATCACAGAACAGTTTAAAAATGTCTGAGATGGGATCCATTTTCTCGCCTTCATTCATTGTCGGGTATATGCCTGATGTGAAGGTATTTTCATTTCACGTTGGGTCATGTGGTAAATGTCAAAAGAAAAAAGAATTGACATTCATAAGTTTTTTTTCTTTTCCTTGACCTAGAATAAGGTGATTGTTGCTCTTTGCCAAATTTTCCATACATATTAGCTACATATATATCTATACCGCTTTCAATAAATATCAAAAAGCTGGAAAAATTTTAACAGTTCACTAAAATAAGTACGTTATTTATTTTATTCTTAACAACAATATGAGCTGTGAATGCACTATAATACCTATCTTAGCTGGTGTACACTGTAAACTTATTTATTTTAATAATTTATTTCTTTAAATGATAAGCAGAAAGTGTTTCCATGAGATGCTGTTGAGCGGTATGGTTTTATAATTGAAAATCATTAATTCATAAGTCATCTACTACACCAGAACCTTACCATAGCCTTACTCTTTGTACCACGTTAAAATAAAAAACTACTAACGTAATACATCTTTTTAACTTAACAGTATCACTTTAAAATTTGAAGTACTTACCGTTTATATAATGAGGGTTAATTTAGTTTAGTATGAAACGTGCATTTAACATAAGTTTGAAAATGTAGTAATTACAGTATGTCGAATGGCGACGAAGTATATTCCGGCTAAGTTTGAAAGCGAACATTTGCTTAAAACTGTTTTTTTAAAGATTACACCCGTCATCTGTCAATCTTTCAATTATTGCACGTTTCATACAATAGTTTCGATAGGCTATTTTAAGTACCGTAGTTAGTGAAACATAATAATTCAGGGTTTCCGATCAGTACAGCCTGTATACAAATAAGATAATCGCTAGGGATGAGTCACGACAACGATCGCCGGATACGGCTCAGTTGTCTCTTTGTAAAACCTGCCGAAGAACTGAACGAGCCTAAAGCTATGCATATTAACGGTAGTTCTGTTTGCTGTGATAAATGTTCAATGAGATTGTGAAGACATCAAATATGAGCAGGTTTACGTCGGCTAATAGGGTCTAATGGAACATTATTAGTAAGATTTAGATTAAACTTGTCTGATTATCATGTAGCTAAGCATAACCCATAATATTATGCAATGCTAAAAATAATTTATTTCGTACAAATATACGAATTATAACATAATACAGAAAAAATTCTACGAAAATTAATAAACCACTGAACACTTGTGTTGTAAAATTTAAAAAAAAAAAATTACTACTAGCGATCCGCTCGAGGTTCGCACGGATATAAGAGCTTATGTGTGGTATCATCCTGTTGCAAAGAGCATATGGAATGTATATATTAGAAACAGACATATTCTATGCTTAAACTACTTGAAGTAATTTAGAATATTTTATTTTCTCATCCTTCATATTATTATTGTTCTCTTCATCATTTTCCTTGCTTCGAAACAAACGAGCACTTTTGGCAGACGAACTGCGACTTATATTTGAACTTCAACAATGTATTATATTTTTTAATTACTGTTAAACAGCTTGTAACATATTACGCAAGTATTAACGTAAAAAATACTTTTTCTCTGTTTGCGATTATTTATTTATTAATAATTATGTTTACTTTCGAATACTTTTTAAATTAAATATATGAAAGCCAACTAAGTTGTATGTACTTAAGTAATAAAATTTTTTGCTGAAATACAAATTTTACATGGTTTACCAAGACTTAGCCCTGTTAACGTTCGTCTAGATAGAGTCTGTTACTGTTCAGACAACCGATAAAAACAGGCCAGGAATAGTAGTTTAGTGTGCGTCGTGAGTAGCTACGTATTGTGCTAGTGTGCGTGCATTACTCAAAATAGAGGTTAGTTCTAAACTCAATTTTTCCGACGTTTTCATAGCTGTCATAGTCTATCTAGACGTATAAATGATCTCAGATTAAATCTTAAAATGTGACACATTACATAATCAAATCTTTAATCTGTAACGATCGAAGATATCTTGTAAAGTTCTCACGGCACGGGGGGGCCGAGTCGTTTAAGCCAAGCATGAGCCTATTTCGATCAAACCTCGATAATCGCTCTTAAGTTTATAGCCCAATCCATAGACAACGCTCGATGGTCAACAGTCAGAAAAGGCGTTTATTTAAAAATTCTTCATTTAAATAATTATAAGAGCTGTTTTATTGTGTTTTTTGTCTTATTGTGCTAATAATATAGTATATTCTATGTACAAAACTTTCCATAAGAAAACTTAATGTTGTAATAATCAAGGTTAAATTTTAATTACGCAGCTCTGATACAAAAATCACGGGTTTTAATAATTTTACTTATTATCTTTCATAATCAAGCTATTGTTTTATATTTATTTTTCTACTTATTAGTTATTTAATTATTATATCTTTATTATATTAGCTTTATTGTTTGCTATATTATGATAATTATTTGTAACCTCCCACAGTTTTATTATAAAAAGATATTTACAACGTAACAATAATTATACTTATATGATTGCAAGTAGTAAAAATTTTCACTACGAGGTATCCTGATCAGTTAGTCGAAATAGCTGGAAATGCTTGGTTTTTCAGTAGTTCTACACCTCATAATAGAAATTAAAAGGTGTAGATAGTACTTTGTTCATTCTTCATGCCTCAGGGCCCCACAAGCCAATTGTCTCCAAAACGGTACAAAGATGTATGATTCACTGTGGCCGACATATTGGTGACGTTTGTTGTTTTTGGCTGCCGTAGCAGCAGCCTCAGCACCTACTGAAGGAGCCTGGGCATAAGAAGAAGCCAGAGTATCGACCTACAGCAGTACTCTTCCCCGCGCCCTAGGCGCTTGGTTCCTATTATCAGGACGCTTGCCAACGCAACGAGCAAATACCATTTGGCCCTAAAATACCTGTCAAATAATGAACGGTAGGTGACTTCATTGATGCTGGCGTGACGAACTGATACGGCCTGCTGAGTTCAGGCAGGATAGCCCGTGACATCCTAGAGAGTCTACCTGCACGCAACATCGGCATTGATGTGGTTAATTTTATTTTATTCCTAGCCGGAGCGTTACGCATTTTATGTATTTTTTTTTTGAAAATTAGGGACGAGACGAGCAGGACGTTCATCTGATGGTAATTGATACGCCCTGCCCATTACAATGCAGTGCCGATCAGGATTCTTGAAAGACCCAAATATTCTGAGCGGCACTACATCTGCGCTCGTTACCTTGAGACATTAGATGTTAAGTCTCATTTGCTTAGTAATTTCACTAGCTACGGCGCCCTTCAGAGTGAAACTAAATAATGCTTACACATTACTGCTTCACGGCAGAAATAGGCACCGTTGTGGTACCCATAAACAAGCGGGCACCCTGTGCAAAGCACTGGTAAAATCTGACAGCAACATTGTCAGTAACAATTTCACGTTATCAAGTAGCCTCCGAATGGGCGCAGAAAGCAACGCTTGTAGCCTAAAGCCGGACTCATTTTGTCTGTCAAAAGACGAGCACGCTCTGTTCTGTCGGTAGATATTATCAAAAAATCACCTTTGGAATGTTCCCCACATAATATTGAATCAGTCTTAGATAAATAATTTAGATTTATCAAAGTTATATCTTAACAACTTTCATATTATTATCTATTCGTGAATAACAGTGGTATAGTAACACAAGTATGCTAATTAACGGCCTTGGTTCATTAAATAATAAGTGGCAGTCATTTATAATTTGTGCGTGGGCACTGGGCGGTGGAATCTCCTCATTAATCCGCGCTTTTTTGTTAATAAAATACGAGAATGATTTACCAATCCTGATTGTGTGTGTTTAATTTCCGGTTTTTTCATACAGCGAACCTGGTGTCATTTGCCCGGGAATTTGTGGCTTGTTGTTGAGTCAATCGGACGGGGATGAGTTGTTTTGTTAGTGGTTGTGTCACCACTCATAAATTTCTTAACAATATGTACCTACCGGGGAGATTCACAAACAAAGGCTGAAACGTGGTTTTACATTTGTAAACGGTAGATCATTGCCCCGTCCTCTACTTCATATATTCATACCCGCAAATTTTTTATTACACTTTGAGTATTAGGGATTTTTTTTTTGCCTTGTCTTCTTAGATTAACAATGTAATGTGCCGCTTATAAATTCATTTATATCAAATATATAATATCCAGTAAGCAATGGCACGGACCTTTGATATAAAATAAGTTTTTCCAGCAATCCGTTTAGATTTTAGAATGATTGTTCTAAATCAATGCCGGTAGAACGAATATTAATTAACTTTAATGTCAAAATAAACTGAAAGTTTGCATTCGCTTATAAATGTAACTGTTAACAAATCCAGAAATGTTGACTCAGTTTGCTGAAAGTTCTAGGCGACTAACGCCTATTTATTTTTACGCCTATTAAAAAAAAACGGGACGTTATTGCTGTTTGGTAGTATTTTTACGAAACGTATTTTAAAAGTCTTTTTGCAAATACAAACCACCATGGCATTTACCTTACGGATGAGAAGGTTTCCGACAGCTATTCATCCCTATACTTTTGCGTGCGGACATGTACTATAAAAATAAATTATTCACCGACGCCCGACGTAAAATATACATCACATACACAGTTGCCATCTGAAAAGCAGGGAGCCTTCCTTGAGAAGAACGGAAATGTAAGTCATTCATTGTTTTAAATGTTATTACTTATAAATAACTCCGATATAAATATAGGGATTTATCGTCCGACAGGACACGAGTAATGTTCTTGGCTTTGATGTCAATGTGTACTTACACCTGCGTATACACGGATATTTGGATTTTTAGTGCCTTAATTTTAGAGAACTTACTTTACAAAGTTTTAAAGGCTGTAAATCCGTAATAAAAAGTCAAGGTTATCATGGATACAACCTTAGTTACAACATTTTTATGTAATAATATAATATATATATATATATATATATATATATACTTAGTTATAGGACTTACAATATTCTAGCCTACAGACTAAAAAATCGTGCGAGTGAGAACATTGACATAACGTACAGCAAGTTAGAACAGGTAAGCGAATCTGTTGTGACTGTAACCGTAATTTTAATTGGCAAGTCGTAAACAGCCAGCCACTCTTGACATTAGCTCCGAAGTATTTTGAATATTAAATGGCATCGAAAAGATTTTTTTTTTTAATCATAGTGTGACTTTTCACTTTTTTGACTAGATAAAACTCTACAGTTTTATCTTTAAGAGTCCATCGGTCGATTTTACATCAAACGCAGTTTTTAAGTAGTTTTTAACATCGACGCAAACATTACGCAGGACCAAGCATAATTTATGTTTAATTTGTCAGCACTTAGGTCTCTATGTGTTTATTACACAGTTAATAAGAACATATCTATGAGACACTGTATCTTATCGAGTTTATTCATCTGTTGTTGCATTTATAATTGCATACTTGTATACGACTTGTTTGTGAAGCCCAGGTAATCATTAATTCCGTTATTTAGCTTCGGGTTTCTAGGACAATAGTGGCTAGTAATTCTTGCATGTAAATTAATCCGTAGTAATATTTTAAGAATTTCTTTGAACGTGTTAATCTCTGGAATTACCGTCGAGTTGGATTCGATTATTTTTTGAACGTGCTAATCTGTTCGCTTAGATGTTTGTGGTTAATCTTTGGAACTATTGGTCGGATTGAATGTTTGAATATGCGAATCAAAAGTTTAAAAAATCATTCAGTCATTTTTGATCTATGAATCAGTCGGATTCGATGTTACTTACAACGTGCTAACTTTTAGTACTACTTAGTCGGATTGAATGTTTATTTGAACGTGGTTATTTATGGAAGAACTATTTTTTAAGAGGGTCAAAAGTTGGATAGACTTTTTTAAACTTATTAGTCTTTGTAATTACTACCAATCGAATCGGGTGTATGTTTTATTCTTCTCTCTCAGAGCGCCATCTAGTGTATTAGAAATGATATCAAAAATAATTCTAAAGAAATCAATTTTGAGAAAATAAATGCCTTTTATGCCTTTTTATTGAGCCGATTTATGGAACTATATTTCACTAAAATAAGATGTTTGTTCGATCATGTTAATCTTTACGGCTTTTTACTACCAGGCCTTTTAGTGGAGTGACTAATCAAAGTAGTCTGTCTCAATGTACCTACTAGTCTTCTATTACTCTTTGAAGGCTATGTTCCGTGAAAGGGCTAATGCAATATTATTATTATTATATGTACATGATGTGTATATATATCTAACCTAAAACAAAGAAAAGGCAGTCTTTGGGGACTGTCGACAAAAGGCATAAAATGTGTAAAATAAAATGCATTTATTTTCTCCAAATTGATTCCTTAAGAATTCTTTTTGATGTCATTTCTAATATACTAGACACTCCTACCGCTTCGGAAACAAATGGCGCTCTGAGAGAGAAGAAGCGGCGCAAGTAACTCTCCAACATTCTTTTTTTTTACACTCTTTTTAATCAAATATACAATATTGTTCTGTCATTGCTATAAAAATCATAATCTACTCCTCGGCTGTCGGATCACTTAGATATTCAGATGTGGAGTAGTAGGATTTACGACAGAGCCATTTTTTAATAAAATATTTAAATTTATTTATAGATAATGCCTGGACAGTGTCTGGGACTTTATTACAAAAGTGTTATACATTTAGTGTTTACCCTTAAAGCTAATAGTATCTTATGAAGCCTTCCGTTCCGTTCCCGCCCGCTTCCCTGGGCGAATTTTAAAAGGATATAAATTATTGAAGGAATCTTAATGGTTTATGGCTAAATATTTTTCGAATTCCAACGTTCCTTCAATAATTTATATCCTTTTAAAATTCGCCCAGCGAAGCGGACGGGAACGGCTAGTGTTTTTATAAATAGAAAAATAATAAGTTGATAATAATATGTTGTAAGTATTGGCGCGAATGTGTGCCGATATTTTTATTTGTTTTAGTGACAGGTCTTTAATTAAGTATAATGATTAAGGATTCGCATAAATTAACTCGAAAGTTGAATGTCGAGAATATAATGTTACACCGCAATATTAACTGCTTAGCTTTAACGTTTTAATTTGCAACATTCAAGTGTGAAAGAGTTTTAACAGGTTTTTTTTTATAGTGCTGTTGAATTTTTATTTATTAATAACATATTTAAAAATATGGCTTGACAATGCTCGCGTAATTTTTCTGTAATCATTTGCTTGGAATCATACGCGGTGGTCCATTCCGCGATAATTGTGAAATGATGCTTTAGTTGGTACGCTTCTTGTACTTTATTATTTATGGTTTATGGTTTAAGAATCTTTATTTCTCAAAAGAATTAACAATTCACTTACTGAGAAAACTTAAATTATCTTAAAAGTAAAAAGTAAGTAATTTACGTACAAAGCAAACGAGTATGAAAAGTAACAAAAGAAAGATTTACTAATATCTAATAGTACAACAAAATACAAAAACACACTAATAATATGAGAATCGGTGAGTAGTCACAATTACAATTAGTCACAAACCACTACGAGACGTAGACGAGTGCGTACAGAGCGGACGTCTATGCAGTTATTTATAAAAATTATAAATTGTGTTCAACTAATTACATATTTATAAGTACAGATCTTAGATTATTTATACGTGTAGACTATGACAGCTGTGAAAACCTCGAAAAAATAGACTTTAGAACTAGCCTCTATTGTGAGCAATTCACGCACACTAAACTTATATTCCTGGCCTGTTTTTATAGGTTGAGAAGCAAGAGACTCTATCTAGACGTATAAATTATCTAAGGTAAAGATTTAGTTATGTAGGTATTACCAAGATACTTAATATAATATAAGCATTCACTCTCTAAATCGTACAGTTTACTAACATGATTAGTTATAGTTTACTAGATAGAAAAATATATAAAACCTTGATTATGGCAGAATACTTCTAAGTCTTTCAGATAAGTTTATTATAAATCAATCTCTTCACATATAATATATGATCAAATAAAACTATGATTACCAGTAAGTCATTTAACTTGGCAGGCATCATTTAGCATTGCTATGGCTTTTAAATAAAACACTTTTAAAGAATTAAACACAGTTACAATACACGCGTTTTAATCCTTTATAAGTGCTTTATTTCAAATTGTAACACTCACGTTTTTCAAAGAAAATACTATTGCTATGGCTAATTATTTGGAAGAGACTAAAAATGCGCTTAAAAAAGGATAGAATGCGTGCACGAAGGCGCGGGTATCAGTAGCTAACTTATGAGAGAGAAATTTTTAGATGCGCGCGCATCACTGTAACACTTAAGTAATAGGTTGAAGTTGGTTCCTAATTTGACGTTTGCGTCATTCGTTAATTTTTTTTGGTTTATTCGTCCATTATTAGGACAGGCAAAGGGTTCAAGCCCATACAGTCGTATTCATTATTTAATAATTTAAGTCAAAGCCATCTTTGCAAGATTTATTGCAGGATGAGATAGAATTGAACGAGGAATAAATCATTTTAATGATTTTTGCTTCGTTAGGCCAAAGAAGTATAAGTAGTTCTTGCGTGAACAGATAAGTACACTTTTTAAATGTGTGTGTGTGTTTCGGTATAGGTGGGGCAAATTAAATACAAGGAATCAATATTTATTATTTTCATAATCGAATAATGCGTTAAACATACTCAAAACATGATTTATAAAGTGGTTATAAAGCTTATTTACAACGCACTATGAATAGGTTTTAGAGCTTCTCATAGATATAATTTTGTAAGTAAACTTTTCAATTTTATATTAACGATCGGCAACAACAAGCGGATGTTATTCATTTAAATAATTTTATTTTTTAAAGGATTACAACGATGCACGTATAAACCCAGAAATCTAACGATTTTTTGTTCTATGTTATATGTTTATTATAGACGTTATAATTTTGATTGTGTGTATAATTGATAAATATTTCGGTTCGGTTTCTCCTTAAGCAGCGGGTCAAACCGAAGAATATTTTTATTTTTTGTCTGCGAAGCGCTTTTCTTTTGCAGCCAAAAATATTTGCAGTCTTTTTAATTAAATCTTCTTCATTACCGATTTGACCTTCAAATGACTGCGCAATTGTCAATTGTAATATTGCCGGCCTTTTATGAAGGTTTGCATGTGGAAGTTTCGACGCAGTCAGGATTAGGGTAATGTTTTCTAAAATATATATTAGGTCTTTACCTATGAAATTGCCGTTTTGTAAGAAAAAATTTAAACGAATTTGTTTCATGTATTTTTTATTTGTATTATTCGAAGTAACCACCCATGCAGTCAATGCATCTTTGCCAATGCAGTGGCTGTTTATTGATGCCATTCTTAAAGAAATCAGCAGGAAGGGAGGCAACAAATTCTTCAAAGGCATTTTGTATTGTCTCTCGGGTATTGAATTTTTTCCCGCCAAAAAGTTATCCAAATTCTGGAAAAAGTAGTAGTAGTCTGTAGCCGCAAGGTCTGGTGAGCAGGGCGGATGACGAAGAGCTTCCAACCCCAGTTCTTGCAACTTGGAGACCGTCTGCTGTGCAGTATGAGGTTGCGCGTTGTCGTGCAGGAGCAGCGGAGACGAGCGATTGACCAATGCTGGTTGCAGATGTGCCAGCTTCTCCATCATTGTATTCAGTTCTTCACAGTACGCATCTGCAGTAATGCTCGACCCGTATGGTAAGAAGCTGTGATGAATTGCACCGGCGCTAGACCACTAAACAGTGACCATCAATTTTCTAGGAGTAAGTTTTCGTTTAGGGCATTGTATAGGTGCTGAACCAGGATCCAACTAACATGCTGAGCGCTTGCGTATCAAATAGAATCCATATTGGTAGCTAACAATGCGGTTCAAAATTCCTTCATTTGTGTGTCTGTTGAGCTGTACAAGGCACGTCTCAAGGCGTACTTCGCGCTGGCGATCATTGAGTTCGTGGGGCACCCATTTGTCAAGCTTTTTTACCTTGCCAATTTTATGAAAATGGACCAATATTGTTTTGACGATAACGTCGAAAGCTGCTGCTAATTCAGCCGTAGATTGTGTTTCATCAGCTTCTACAATCGCCTTTAATTCGTCATTGTCGACCAAAGTCTTCGGACGACCGCGAGGTTCATTTTTCAGGTCGAAATTTCCAGAACGGAAGCGAGCAAACCAATAACAGGTGGTGCGTTGGTTTGTAGTGTTAGCTCCGTAAACGGCGTTGATGTTGCCTGCCGCTTATGCCGCGTTTCTGCCACGACGGTACTCATATTCCATAATTACTCGAATTTTTAACGTATCCATGATGACGAAATAGATTGAAATGCGATGAAAATGTAACACTAATCAATAAACAAATGGCTACATTTGGGAAAAGAATTCCATGTTTTTAAAATAAAATTAATTTGAAATTAGAATTCTTAGCCAAACAATAATTATTTTGATTTGAGATGGCCAGTACTGCAGAACGGCAATTTCATAGGTAAAGAGACCTATGAAATTGGTCCTCTCTTAAAATCTGATATTTTATAGTACAGCATTATTCAATATTTAAATTAAAATTACGAATCATGTAAAGCAATTAATAATAAACTGTAATCGCAATAAGCCAGTATAATATTAGTTGCTATGTACTTACTTATCCTATGGTTAAGTAAGCTCAATAATTTGACAAGACAGTAATTGATCGAGTCTTAAACAATTAGTAAATCAGGTGAAATAAACGAGACAAATTTAACTGTTTAATATGAAGTTACGGATCATGTTTCAAACTTAATGTTGCTATATATTCGCACAATTTATTTGGGTATAAATAACTACTGAGCCGCTTTTAATTGGCTTTGTTTGATTGTGACACCTTTCAAATTTGAAGATATAGATAACCGGCCTTACACATAAAATTGGCATAAATTATATATATATATTATCGTTATAACTAAGCATAAACAAAGAATATGTAAAATGTTTACAAATAGACATTTTGCTGTTGAATGGTTTATTCGGAGGTATAACGTTTTCCGCGTTTATTTGCAAGGCAGCTTGTCATTCGGAACACTTCAGAATTATCATTGTATTGACAGTGTTGTCAACGATATTGTAAACATTTTGCATGTTCTTTGTTTATCATCAGTTATAACTTTATACTAAGTTTATTTGTAAGGCCGAACATGTTTTAAATCACAGAACAGCTTAAAAAGATAACACTTTAGTCGTAGAAGACGTAGATGAACGTAACCACAGAACTGGTGAAAGAAACCTCTTTTTGTTTTTTCGTTTTTTTTAAGCTATTGCATAGCTTCTATCGCGGGCCTTGAACGAGGAGATCGAACCCAGAAATTCCGTAACGAAAATAACCTAACACCCCACTTACAGTTGCCGTGGAACAGCGGTTATCACGTATGCATTTTGTGCAGAAGGTCCTAGGTTCGAGCCTGGGATACGTCATGTTTTTTTTTAATTTCTTTATTTTTTTTATCAAGTGTTTTTAATTTTTATTAATATTTACATTTTTCCGATTCCAAAATTGGACGAGGTAGAGCATTTTATTCATCGCACTTTACTGGAGTACACTGAAGAAGGGTCGAAAATACTTGGTACAAATGGTAATAAATTTCCACTTATTTTGGCTGGCGACTTCAACATCAACTTCGCTGATAAAAAATCAGAGCGGTTGTCAACTTTTCTTTCGAAAATATTGAATTTGAAAATGAATAATGATCCACAAGAATCCACAACAAAATATGGGACCACCATTGACGCGGTATTTTCCAGATATTTAGAAGATTCAAGTCTGAAACTATGTTTCTTATGTCAGTTACCATAAACCTATAGTTTCAATGATAAATATTCCTGAATAACCTACATGTATTGTAAGATAATAAAAATATTTTGAACAATATTAACTTCTCATTTATTTAATAAAAGAAAAAAATCTGTTTTCTTATCCGGTCACCACGCTCAAAAAGTGTAACTTCAATTAATATCAAAGAAAAAAAACAAAGGAAAAAAATACTGCATAAATAAAATAAATAAATAAATTATAATTGCATAAGTTGATAAAAAATGCTATGCAATAGCTTTACCGCGGCAGTCCCCGAGTGCCACACGTCTTTTTTTTTGGAATGGGCTGTTTTAGTGATCAGCGGTTTCCTCTTGTTAGGCATGAAGAGGAGCTGCATAAGCTTCCAAATTTGGAAATACTAATTAAGTATAAGAAGTTCTACTTTAAAAGAAATTCGTTCCTTATTTTTGTAAGCATTCTACGCTCGGGACCCTAAAGGAGGATCAAATTACTTTACTCGAGATTAAAATAGTGTTGCGGTCGTAGTAAAAAATAAATAAATATAATAAAAATATTTTTATTCAAAATAGGATTTAAAATCACTCATTGAGTATCAAAAAACTATCTCCCTTTTGAAATGGTATGCAGAACTGAGAAAAATGGGCACAAGAAACCCCACTGGGTTTCTTTTTTCTTCTTAATTTTGTTTCAATATAATATGTAGTTTCTATCATATACTAAAATTTGTAATTAAATAGCCTGAGAGCCGTTCGCTCCATTCCCAGTGGTATCATTAAGTAAATCATTTATGTTATAGTAATATAGTAACCTTTACCACACAAACGTTTTTTAACAATTCTTTTCAATTTGGTAACACTTTTATTTTGTATTTTTTCTGGGATCATGTTGTTAAAGCATATACATGGCCGAATAAAAGACTTACTAACTCGACTTAACAGAGTAGCAGGCATAAGGAGTTTTTGTTCGTTCCTCGTGTTAATAATTATGATTGTCGCAGTTTCTAGCAAATTTGTCAATGTGCTTATGAACATAAGAACATAAGAACATAAGAACATAAGAACATAAGAACATAAGAACATAATCAAGAATATATTGAGATGCATCAGTTAAAATGTTTATATCTTTAAATTTTTCTCTTAATGATACTCTGGGACCTATGTTATAATTTTTTTTAATTACATATTTTTATTACTTTTTATCACCCCCTACAAGGAAATTATTGCGTGCAACATATAAAATAAGAATAAACCTTTATTTATTTACATACAATTAAAAAAAATGGCCTATGTCCAGCAGTGGACGTCTTCCGTCTGATGATGATGATGAACGTTAACTTTTGTTTCAGTGATGTGCTGAAGCCATGGGACACAGCGAAGGTTTTCCGCGCAGGAGTCCGCGACGTTCACCTGATCTGCCGCCACTGCCGCCACCCATCCAGCCATGCAGTGGCTTCCTCGGCAGCGTGAGTACCTTTATTTATTACAAACTAGCTAAATCCGGCCTTGTTTTGTTTTTTATTTTGTTTTTGTGACTTGTGACTTATTCTCATATTATGCGTTGCAGCACCAGATTGTGTCAAATTGTATATAAAATACGTATAAAAGTTGTCAATGTGATCGGTTAGAAGTTGATGTTCATTTACACCATCTCATGGAAATTTACAATTCCGTTGATACAAAATTAAATTTGTATTATATATCTATAGTTATAAATTAGGTATATTGTTATTTTTGTAACGAATGTCATAATCTATTATCTCAAATTATAAGTACGATATCCTACTAATATCTTCCCTTTCTTGGCGTACGTCCGTGTAGAATGGGATGTCGCTATGCCAACTTAATGGCTGACAGGCTTCCTGCATGTTTCAGTATCAAAACTCTGTGTTAATGATTATTCTCATATTAAACATTTTATTGAGATAAAACCTTTAGTTGCGAATGCAACGGGCAACTACTAGTTTATTTATAAAATAATAATGATGAAGAAGGGAACTACACAAACTGTACTGCCAAAGGAATCTATACATTTACTATATTTATCTATATATTTACATTTTACATATTATATTGTAATTGAAATGATTTGTAAATCTATACTAATATATAAAGCTGCAGTGTTTGTTTGTTTGTTTGTTTGAACGCGCTAATCTCTGGTACTACTGGTCCGATTTGAATGATTCTTTCAGTGTTGGGTAGTCCATTTATCGAGGAAGGCTATAGGCTATGTTTTTTTTAAATTAGGGATCCGTAATAAAATTGCTATTTTGTAACACAAGGTGTAAAACCGAAAACCTGTTTTTGCGTGCGCTGCAAAAACTATTGACAATAGAACAAAATGATGTACAGGTTATAATATAGGCAATATTTTATTACTTATAAAACTATAGCGTGAATTATACTTTATATGGCAAAACAACGTTTGCCGGGTCAGCTAGTCTTGATATAAAAGAGTAGCTATGAGTTTCTTGCTACTTCTTCTCATTAGCTCAACCCTTTACGAAGTAGCGGTAGATTCAATAAGAAAAATTTTTTTTTGACATTCATGAGTGTCATTTCCGTGACCTTCGTGAATAAACTGATTTTGATTTGATATCAGCACAGCGTGACATATCATTTGTATTAAATATTTATTCTATCCCGCACGGGATATTTTATTTTACGCTAAAATCGGGACGATTCACCAAAATCGGTTTTCCTGCATGGCTGAACGCTGATGCACCTTTAATCTACATTTTTCTTGACTTTATTCTTGTTATTAAGTAATGGCTTCACTATCGACAGTTTGAGGTTAGTAATAAATAAATGAAAAAATGCCTACCGTATTTATTAAACAGCTTCGAATAGAAACCAGTTAAAGAAAACATAAAACTAAACTTAAGAAATATTTATTATCAACACTGCCTTAAATTTTTTTTTTCTATATTGTTATCAATATATATTGTAGATTACAATAATTTACAATCGTATTTAAAATCAATGATCTTATAAGCAACAATGTATTACAAAAAACTTGATCCTGCAGACAAACTGCCTTAAAAGGTTTGCGGGGCTACATGTTAGCATAAGATTCTTCCTGTCAATGATTAATATTATAAATAAATAATAAATTAATTGATAATTTGAAATAAGAGGGTCATTGTGTTAGCTAGATTCAGTTCACACGGCGCCGGCGTCTCAATTATCATAAGCCACCTTCCACTTTCAACTATAACTGGCTTTTGTTTGTAAAACAAGCACAATTTCTGACCGAGATATCGATCCAAATGATTATATTGGCTTAGTTCATTAGAACTTCAATAAATTATACACTTAAATATACACATTTATTTTAAAATATTCTTTATAAAACTAGCTAGTTTACGTAAAATATTTTTTGCTGTGTCCACCTATTTTTTTTTACTGTTTTTGGTGAATGATGTGTAGAATTTTAATTGGATCTCAGGATCACATAAATAACCTGTATTTGTTATTAGATTATAGTTTTATCCTGTTATCTGTTATTGTACCTAATTGTAAATAATAATAATAAGTTTCTTTTAAAGGCAAAATTACCCAGTATATATATTATGAAACAAATGTTGGTGCAATGATATTTTAATACATTAATATAAAGATAAAAAGTAAAATATACACAAAACTTATAAACTATATAATAATTTATATAACTAATAAATAAATAAATTAGGAAGGTAAACGTCTGAGCCTTTCTTCGTTAAAAGGTAACCTATTTTTCAAAATTCTTTACGTCATGTCATGTCTAACCTCTAATGTGGTTCTACTAAAGTTGACCTATTATTGGTCTTTTAGATTTTTTTTTAGTATTTCTTTAGATTCACCAGTGGTAATTACAATATTACATTTGTAATTATGCTAAGTTACAAAGGTCTCATTACTAAATGAATTAATTACCTACCTTTTTAAGGAGTTCTAAATTATTACTACTAGTGATGTGTTAATTTATGACTAGACTATTAGTTCGTATATATTTCTCCTTTATAATAGAACTAGCTGTTACTCGCGACTTGGTTCGTATTTAGCAGTGTAACGATATAAGTTGGTGTTCCAATAAGGTAACATGCATATTATATATACGAAAACAATCACAAAAGTATTATAGTTTATATTGGCTCGTAAGAAACGTCTTCGTTTGACCGTTTTTTCTCCGACTTTGCAAATCCAACTACGAAGAAAATGTTTTTTCATTTTCCGAATTGATGTATAAGCCTATGACACTCACAAATATTGTGGCATTATATTGGTAACAGAATAATTATAAGTTAAGATAAATAGTCAAATAAAACAATGTTTTGTACATTGTTTCTAGTTTTTAGTGTTTTTCACAAAATTTACTTACATTAAGCATAGACAAAACAAATCAACCCACAAATATGACGTTTTGAACAGCACCAAAATATCACGAGCTCATGAGACGCCCACATCACGGCCCTCCATGATGATACCCTTATCATGTCCATAATAAGCTATACATGCTGCTTTAGGCAACTTTTCTGAATGAGGACAAATAAATCATTGGATCACCGCTGTTCATGTTTTCTTACAAAATCAGACCTAGCGCAAGCAAATATAAAAAATCCGTTTAAATTGATTCCTACCGTCAATTAACATTAATAAAAAAGTAAGTAGGTACTATCCTCACCATTTTAATGCTTGTCATAATAATTTGGACCTCACAGAACTTTCTTCCACTCACCGCTCATCACCAAAACTCCTTCGGCGGTGTTTCCAGATCTAGAAAAATAAGCACGTAGGTTTTTACATCCTACTAGATGATTCCCGCGACTTCATCCACGTAGATAAAGTTTATTTAAAAATATTAAGCAAGTTTGGAGTTGAAAATTATCTCGTGTCCTATTCCAGTTCCGGTTCCCGTTTTCGTTCCCGTTCCCAACATATAATATGAACATTATTTTGAGGAAGATTGCTATGCCTAAACTAAACCTATTGTTGGTACAGTTATAGCTCATCGACGTGAATTTCAATTTTTCACAAATTCCGCGGTTTTTCAGTCGTTTCCCAAGCGTACACTCTATCGCTGTACAAAATTTCATCACACTCGATTCAGTATCTCCAACGTAAAAGCGTAACAAACAAATTTACGTTCACATTTATAATATTAGTAGAGATTTATTAAAAGCCTCCTCTTATAAAAGTTAGATCGTTTTATTGGTGAAGCAAGAGAGAATGGATATATGTTTTTATTTGCCAATTTGTAATTCATTAGAGTGGTCGGTCAAGTTTTATTAAACTACATAAGAAATTCGGAGCAATAAATATAACTTTTCCTTTTAGCACACAGCACGTATGTTGAAAAAATTAAGCTGTCATTTGTCAAAGTCACTGTCATGTTCGTTTTAACTACACATTATAGTTTTGTCACTAATTAATTGACTGCGGCGTCGCTTTTGATGCTCTGTGTGACCGGAAACTGACGCACGGAAAAAAATATATTTTTTCAGAAATATTATCCAAAAGTTTAATAGGCATAATTACGCACAGCAAATATAATTTAAATTAATAGATAGGAAATCCTCAAACTTAGACTGAAACTTCTATTTCGTATTTCACAGTGTCAGATTTTGGGTGGTTGTTTGACGGAAAGTTCTTATAAATTACGGAAGAATATCCGATTTCCCAAACTTGATAACCAAATTTTGCAGCCGTTTTTGAAACAAAACTTAGATAAGAAAGTAATATTGTACAAATCTAATTTTGACCAGGAAATATACAAGAAATAATTATTATTCGTCTTTAACAATATGAGTGTAAATATTATTTTGTTGCAATATACCACGAACAATTTCATAATATATGAGCCGTTGCGACCATCTGTCTTACTTTGCCAACTTTCTGTTGCCAGCTTAAAAGGTGTAACGGTATTCTGAGGAAAGTGATACGTAAATCAAATCGACGGAACTCGTCCCTTTCATCGGCCAATAAGCTGTGATGAATCGGCAGACCACGACACTCGGATGATACATGAGATATGAAATTGTACTCATTATCAGTACATTTGTATTTTCGTTTAATATATATAAGAAACTTGCAGTAAGGACGACATCTTTAAATCCATATTAATGTATACATATTTTGCCATATAAATTTATCGAGGCTCAACTTTTATATTATGATTTCTTTTAAACTTCAGCATGTATGTAATGTAACTTTTGAATGTTTTTAACAATCTGAGCGATATAAAGTCCAATGATATATATAATTAATAAAAATAAGTGGACTGTATATCACCAATTAATGAAATCTCCAAATATCCATCTTGCAAATAATCATATAATAATTATAAATGATTTATTAGTAAAATTGAATACTAATACTTAAATAGGTATACCGTACGTATGAATTTTTTTCATGAAAATAAGGGACGAGACGAGCAGGACGTTCAGCTGAGGGTAATTGATACGTCCTGCCCATTACATTGCAGTGCCGCTCAGGATTCTTGAAAATACCCAAAAATTCTGAGTGGTACTTCAGCTACGCTCGTCACCTTGAGACATAAGATGTTAAGCCATATTTGCCCAGTAATTTCACTAGCTACTGCGTCCTTCAGACCGAAACATAGTATTGCTTATACATCACTGCTTCACGGCAGAAATGGGAGCCGTTGTGGTACTCATAATCTCACTGGCATCCTGTGCAAAGGAGCCTCCCACTGCCAACGTATGTAGAGTGGAGTGCGTATTTCTCTCAAAATTAAAAAGAAATCAGCTATACTCACGTACGTACTCATTATAATACTTATACTTAATCACCAGAATACATTCTTTAACTTTTGCTTCCGAAAGCTGATTGTGTTAAGATGATCCCTTGCGATAAAATTCGCAACCAGTTCTTAAACTACAACTTATATTTTTAAATTGCTTATAAATTATATACTCTCGGTAACCTTTTGAGAAATAATTAAACTACCCCACGGTAGGATGCATAAAAAGCTTTGTATTTCTTATATCATTACTTACGTTGATGTTAGCAGATTACTTTTATAAGCTATCACGATCCGCATAGCCTAAGGCTATTCACTCCAGCGCTAATCTTCTTAAATCCATAAATTGTCATGATCGTAGAGTGCGCATAGAGCTAGACTACGACCTACATTACTCTGTGGTCAAGATTCATGACTCGAACCATAAACATAACTAAAGTTGCTCTTGTCTATTATTTAATACAATTTTCTCACTTGCCTCAAGCGATCTGCTCGGGTATAAATTGTATCAGATAAATAGCTACTTACTACTTAGGAATTGTTTGTGATATTCATAATAAACTAGTCACGAACATTCTTATATTATTATGTCTTAATCCAATTTATATTCGTTCATTCATCATCAGCCGGAAGACGTCCACTGCTGGACAATGGCATCCACCAAAGATTTCCACGAAGATCGGTCCTGCGCTGCCTTCATCCAACGTATTCCGGCGATCTTGTCCATATCGTCGGTTCATCTTGAGGAGGGTCTACTAGCACTGTATCTTCCGGTACGTGGACGCCATTCCAGGACTTTACTGCTCCAACGGCCATCTGTCCGTCCAGCTATGTGCCCTGCCCACTGCCACTTCAGTTTCGCAATTATTTGGGCTATGTCAGTGACTTTGCTTTTTTATTATTTACAATAATTTATATACATAAATATAATTGGAACTAGTTAGTTGGTAATCACGTAAACAAAGTCAACAAAGTAGTAATAAAGGACATTTTTAAACGTCTGTCTACATCAGTTAGTTCACACCATTTTGGACATTTTAATATTATATCCTTCGATAAATCATACGTTAAGAAAGACTGTGACAGCTGTGGATATGTCGAAAAAAATATCGGTGAACTATTAGCCTCTGTTTTCAACATATGCACACTAATGCAAAGTGACTGACGTATTGGGAGTGTAAGACGTAGCTGTCATGCATACTAAAGTAATAAACCTGGCCTGTTGTCATGCATTACCTAATAGCAACAGGCTCTACCTAGACGTATAAAGTATCTAAGATTATATCTATAGAATGTTTGTTTGAAACACCATCACTATCCTTATTAGTTTATATATTAATACTAGCCGTTCCCGCCCGTTTCGCTGGGCGAATTTTAAAAGGAAGGAACGCTGGAATTCAAGAAATATGTAACCATAAACCATCTAGGAGCAATTTCGCATCGAATGGTGGTTTCATGTCGATACGATCAGTGGTTTATGCGTGATTGAGCCTCAAACAAAGACTATTTTCATGATATTTATTGGCTTTTAAGAGACATGTGTGTTTACTAGCCAGTTATATCTTTTGTTCACAATGTTAATTATCTATTTGAATACTTCTTCCTTCATTTATACCTTGGGTCCGTTAGCTATTCAATGTAGACTTTTTTGTTCAAGTCCGCGTAAGTTCGGAAGCTTTCAGTACTGAGTACTTGTGCCAATGGACTATTTCATGTCTATTCGTTTTTTATAGTCTCACATTCTTGCTTACTGACCATTGAAATGGACTCGTAAAATTGAATTTCTTTAGGGTATTTGTGATGAAAATCAGTGCTGTTTTGTGTTTTACAGCTTTTGCTATTGTTAGTCGTTACATTGTTGTTAAATGTTCTCAAATTCTAGCCTTGCTGTGAATTTTAGACCGTAATCATCTTTTAGTGTCAACTGGCTTTCATTGAACACTTGCTTTTAAACGAAACAATACAGGGCCTATCACGACTCACCTCTTAACGTGGATCTTAGTATTCTATTATCAATTATATTACTATTAAATTCTCAGCACGTTGTATAATTTTGATAATACTGTTATAGATTTCTATTAACACATTATAATTAATATTAAACTAATGATATTCGTGGGCACACGAATATAGATTGAGTAGGATAACCACAATCTGGCAAAAGTGAACAATAGATGGCAAAAGAAAAAGATCTGCTAAGAGATGTAGAGACGAGCTAGTTAATTTCGCAGGAGTACCATGGTTCTGCACACCTAGTGTTACTATCCGATTTTAAGATTCTAGTCCGGATTTTGTTCGGCTCTCTAACTTGTGCGTATTTTATTTTAGATCTGATAGAATACAGTAATAAAACTACACTATCTATATCAATCAATTTAGATAAAAATAAAAAACCAAAAACTTGGTTATTTGTTACATAAATTTTGAGGTTATATGATAAAAGTAGAAAAACAGAAGACCTCTTTTTATTACCTATTTTACAACTAAGTACACTGAATATTTTGTAACCAATTAAAAAATAAGAGATCGTAGTTGTATAGGTGCTATTGATATATTTTTTTATTTCTTAAATGACTGCATGCTATAAAAACTATCAGTTTTGTGTTGATGCTTAACAGCGAACAACTATAGTGATATATTGATACTTGAAGCTGATATCTATAGAGAGTACATAGACTTTGCTCAGACTTTTCTTACGTAAAACTTAGCTGACTGTAGGCTTAGCAGAATATAATCTTTGATTTTGTTTTCATAGTCATTTAAAGCTTTCTAGCTTTTAAAGACAAAACCTTACCTTATCGTGCAGACTATAAAACAAGACTGGACCATTTCAATATGAATTCGTTGGAGATAAGACGAAAAATAACTGATGTGTCTACTTTAAATAAAATTAAACATGGTAGAATCATATCCCTAGAATGTCTTATAAATGTAAATCTTACAGTCCCTAGAAATAGACCAAGATTCCCTATTAAAAATATTTTCAGCCCAGCAATCAGCAGAACTAATATAAGTAAAAACGCCCCCTTAAACAGAATTATGAGCTCTTATAACGATATCACTGCAAAACATGGTAATATAGATATTTTTCATATGACTAATATCAATAAATTTAAAACCGACTGCATTAAAATATTAAGATGTTAGTTATGTAAGTTGAATATAAGAAGTAAATTATTGTATTGTTGTACAGTTATAAATTTTATAAATCTCTTTTTTTAAAGTAGAAATGTATTTCAGTCATTTAATATCATCATTTTTGTATAACTCTTCATTTCTTTAATTTTAATTGTTCAACTTTGTTACTCTTTTCGCACTATTGTAAATGTTGTTTACACCTGTAAAGACATGTCATATTGTACTATCCCTTGTGTACTTGCTAAAATTTTAATTTTTTAGTGTGTTGTTGGTGTAACTATCTAAATAAATAAACAGCTGAAAATATACTGACCTTTAGCCCAATGCAAAAGTTAAGTTCGCGTTTTATCACACTTAGCTAAGTTTTACGTAAGTAAAGTCTAAGTAAGCTTTATAGATCTCAGCCTAAAAGGTCCTCTCAAACAAGAAATTGTATCTACAGTTGCAGTGCTGCCAGTGCTCCGCCTGCAGCTTTTTCTACGGATGTATTATTATTCGATTTCTTATTTAACTCCTCTAGTACATTGAACTTATCTGTAATCGTTTCCTGTGGCAGATAATACCGTAAATACCGGGTAACTATTATCAACTTGAATATTAACTAAAATATAATTTGCAGTGTTCGACGGAAATCCTTGGAGTTTTTGGAGCGTGGTTCATTTGCATTTTTTATATATAGTAATAAAATTAATATGCATTTTTATGCCGTGTTCTATTGTAATAATTGTTATGATGTTTTCATTTCCGTAATTCATAAACACATAATATAACAAGTATGTTTGTCTTATTATGTATTATAATGTATACACTTTTATAATAAAGTCCCAGCCACTGTTCAGGCATTATCTATAAATAAATTTATATGTTTTATAAAAACAATGGCTTTGTCATAAATCCTATTACTCCACAGCTGAATATCTAAGTGATCGGATAGCCTGAGACTAGATTATGATTATTTTATAGCGATAGGAATGCGCACGGCAGGAAGGAAGGAAGAGCGCAAAAAAAGAATGCTGGGAGGGTTTCTTGCGCCGCTTCTTCTCTCTCAGAGCGCCATTTGTTTCCGAAGCAGTATTTTTATCTAGTATATTAGAAATGACATCAATTTTGAGAATATAAATGTATTTTATGCGTTTATGCCTTTTATTTTAAATCGCATAATTTAAATTCATCCTATGTAATGCAATCTGAGATTAGTGCAAGGAGTGTTCATCGGCAAATTTTTTATGTAATTATTTTGATCCCAACCAAGTGTAACCTACATTTAATTTAAAATAAAACAATTACAACGTATTTTAATTTTTACGGCGGAATCCGTGCAACTTTACGTTACTCTGTTCTGTCAATTAAATTCCTAATTTTGAATTTAGATTTTGTTCATCAGCTCCTTTGCACAGGAAGCCGGCTAGATTATGAGTACCAAAACGGCACCTATTTCTGCCGTGAAGCAAGTTATGTGTAAACATTACTATGTTTCGGTTTGAAGGGCGCCGTAGCTAGTGAAATTACTGGGCAAATGAGACTTAACATCTTATGTGTCAAGGTGATGAGCGCAAGCGTAGTGCCGCTCACAATTTTTGGGTTTTTTAAGAATCCTGAGAGGCACTGAATTGTAATGGGTAGGGCGTATCAATTACCATCAGCTGAAGGTTCTGCTCGTCTCATCCCTTATTTTAATAAAAAAATATATATTATTTATTTATCTATCTATATGAACGTTGTTTGTCCGCGATGAATTCCTAAATAACTGAACCGATTCTAATCAGTTCTGCAGTGATATAAATTACAAATTTCGTAATTAACAAACAAGATTTAAATTTTTATAAGAACTTTGTACATTCTGCTTATATGTATATGTTTAGGCGAAGAAAAGTCATACATCTAATATATATAAATCTCGTGTCACAATGTTTGTCCTCAATGGACTCCTAAACTAATGAACGGATTTTAATGGTGATTACTTCATAGAGTGCAGTTTGGTCCAACTTGAGAGATAGGGTAGTTTTTATTTCGATTTGGGACCCATAAATATTTTTATTTTCAATATTTGTTTTGTATGGACATATTTTCTATGAGAGAATTTAGTGACGCACGGTTTGACAGTTCCGCTGTGAAACAATTTCATTCTAACAACAGGGAGCATATTTACGAAATAATTTTTGATGTTTATAAATATAAAACAGTTGTTTTTTTACTATCTACAGAACAACGTCTGTCGGGGCAGCTAGTCTATTATAGATAAATTACGTGACACGTTGTTTGTCCTCGATGGACTCCTAAACTAATCAACGGATTTTAATGGAAATTACTTCACGGAGTTCAGTTTAGTCCAACTTGAGAGATAGGATATTTTTTATATCGATTTGTGACCGATAATTATTTTTATTTTCAATATTTGTTTTGTATGGACATATTTATATGAGAGAATTTAGTGACGCACGGTTTAACAGTTCCGCTGTTAAACAATTTAATTTTAACAACAGGAGCATTTTTTACGAAATAATTCTTGATGTTTTGAAATATTATTGGCAAATTCCTATAAAACAGTTTTTTTTTTATAATCTACAGAACGATGTCTGTCGAGTCAGTTAGAAATATATAATTTAATCTCATTGAATGCAATCTATGAACGCAACTTATTAATAATTATACTTTTATATTTTGTTAGTTTTCGATTAAGTATTACTTACCAAAAGCGTTTTTTCTTCAGTTACCTACGCTGTTTGCCTTTATTCATTTCGTGATGGTTCAATATAATCCTTATTGTTATTCAAGCGCAATAATCTTAACTATTATAATGGTCTGTTACATTTGATATGCCAAATAAGCGTACAGCAATAGTTCTTATATTATGGGCACGATCCCGTATGGTCGTGAGACCGTCGCCCGCGGCCCACGCTCTCAGTAGAAATTATACCAACGCTGCTCCATATTCAGAAATAGAAATCTATTATATCTTTTAAAACGACTATAATATTGGCTCACTTACTATGATTTCTCATGGTCATGTTAGTTCCTATTTTCCTTATAATGATGATATTTCTGATAAAATCATCAATCAAAGCGTCATGAAAAAGGGAAAATTTTTGTCTTTTGTTCCATAGATTTGTTTCTAGGAAAGTGCGGGTTTGGTGTTCTATGGGCTATTCTGACATTGTTAGTTTGGCATTCGCCTAAGTTTTATAGGCAACAAAAAGTCACATCATTGAAAGTTTGCTTCAGCATGCTCATATGTCCTGAAAATGATGCTTACTATCAAAAATCTCATCTTACTATCGCCATTTGCTCAGACGCGTCATACAGCTATACCCATATGAACTATCAGCTCATTATGATGTAAAAGGGATAAGAAAATAGACGTGCTAGATGAAGAACCAATTTTTTCATCAAATGTTAGATTTCATGGTGTTGCTTTTTTTTATGATCAATATGTTATGTTTTTAAAGTGATAACCAACCAAAGAAGAGCCGATAACCAACCAGAGAAGATAAAAAGCCACAACCTGAGAATTGAACAAAGGAAACAGAATTTTATAACGAGGTGGTACTCGAACGGTTAGCTCAGTTGGTTAGAGCACCGGCAAGGAGCGCCGGAGGTCGTGGGTTCGAATCCCGCATAGTTCATAAAATTTTGTTTTTCAAATTTTTTTTGTTTATATCTGATGCTATATTATATAGCAAAAAATATGACTTATTAAGAAGTCTTTCGATCGGTATGATAAATCTACAGATTACTGGTTCAATTAGGCTGGTTAATTTGATATAATATATGAGTGACCGCCCTCAGGCTATTAAATAATAAGTTTAATTGTACAATGTTACTTTGTAAATGTTAGTTTAATTGTAAAACATATTTTTGATGAAAAAAAAGCCCGCTGAGTTTGTTGCGCCCATTTTTCTCAGGCCTGAGGCATTCATTTTTGAATGGGTGGTAGTTTTTTGACTTTCAATAAGTGATTTCACATCCTATTTTGAATAAAAATATTTGAATTTGAATATGAATTTAAAATAAAGTCTTCTTACAGTAAAATGTTACAACTACAATTTTTAAGATTCATCCCCTCCATGGGGTATAGCCGTAAGACATCCTGTATACGATATAATATAATGAATTATGGAATATATTTTGTTCCGCATGGTGGGCAGCAGCGGTGAGCGGCCCCACATGTCGACTAACAGTACAGACGGCCTCTCCGACACAGGCGCTAATAACCTCCTCTAGGGATATGCAAAACACCAATTAGTACAAGCCGATCCGACACATCTATCACTGTCTACGTAGGGCTGCCACTTCATAGTTTTATTATTTAATATCTTTATACTTTACTAGCTGATGTCCGTGACTTCGTCCGCCTAGATGTTGTTTTTAGAAATAATAGCCAAGTTTCGAATTGAAGAATAGAATAGGGCAAGAGATAGCTTGCCCTATTCCAGTTCCGTTTCCCGTTTTCGCTCCCGTTCCCAACATATTATATGAATCTTATTTTGAGGAAGATTGCTATGACAAACTAAATCTACTATTGGTATAGTTATAGCTCATCGACGTGAATTTCGGTTATTCACAAATCCCGCAGGAATCATAGATTTTTCCGGGATAAAATGTAGCCTATATCCTTTCCCAAGCTCTAGTCTATGTCTGTACAAAATTTCATCAAAGTCGGTTCAATAGCTCCGGTATTTTACACGCCACGTCTCAAAAAAACTTACATTCACATTTATAATATTTGTAGGGATTATTGTCGTATATTACTAATTGTTGCATATTATTGAAATTAGCAAATTGTGTTCCGTATTTTTATTTATAGATATTTCTACAATATACTACCGTTTAGACGAACAAACGTCCAAGAGTGGAAAACATCTCTAACTAAGATACAAAAAGATTTAAAAAGAAAGTGAATCTTTTGTTAGAATTAAATAGAAATATAATTATTTGCCATAGTGAGTAACAATAACATTACATATTGCAACACCACTTGGTACATAAGTTCGTAAAGAGGCTTTGACTTACTTAATAATAATAATAAAACCTATTTATTTACAATCTATTATAAAATTACATTCGTACAGTTATATTCGACCTTCGACCTGTATAGCCGAGTGGTTACGAATCCTACCTAATTAGAGGTCCCGGGTCCGAATCCCGGTAGGTGCAAGCATTTATATGATGAATATAGATGCTTGTTGCCGAGTCTTGGATAGTTATATGTATATTATTTATGTATGTTTAAGTAAGTATATTGTATTAAATATATCGTTGTCTTACAACCCATAACACAGGCTGTGCCTAATTTGGGACAAGATAATTTGTGTAAAAGTGTGTCAATATTGTTAATATTATTATATTACATTTATATCTATGATTACATCTCTTATAATTAATATTACTTATTGTTACAATTATTTACATAGATATGAAAAAATATAATTTTTATTTATTTTAATAACTGTTGTTATGTAGTTTTCATCATTATTGATTGGAACCCCTTCTTGGGTATAGGCCTCCTCCAGCTTGTTCCATGCCTCTCTGTCCATTGCTACCTTTATTCTTCTTTGACTTACTTACGTAACCGTTTTTGATTGACAAGTCGTAAATAGTCAGCCACGTTAGGAATTAGCTCTTAGCTTAGTATTTTGAATATTTACACATTGACAAATCAAAATTGGGCACGCATTATGGGGCTGTTTAGTTGTCTATACACTTATATATTCCTAATCTATGTTTTTAACAAATATAATAAGGATCAATATATTTGTATAACATTGTATTTACTTAATACTAACCATGCTACAAGCGCACGCGGATATGGCAGTGGGAAGCGCTTTTTCTTCCGAATGAAATCACAAAAATAAATATTTAAGGCTAGCTGATGAGTGAAGCCCAATTAAAGAGAACCTATACTATTTCTCATAAATTTGGCGTTTATATAAAGATATAATTATTCAAATGCGACTATTAAGAGGCATTTATTTTCTCAAAATTAATTCCTTTAGAATTGTTTTTGATGTCAATTCAAACACTATCACTGCTTCGGAAATAAATGGCGCTCTGAAAGATAAGAAAGAAACTCTCCCAGCATTCTTTTTTGCACTCTTTTTAGTAAATTAAACAATATTGTACTGTCATTGTTATTGCTATCATTTTTTTTATTGAATAGGAGGACAAACGAGCGTACGGGTCACCTGTTGTTAAGTGATCACCGCCGCCCACAATCTCTTGCAACACCAGAGGAATCACAGGAGCGTTGTCGGCCTTTAAGGAATGTGTACGCGCTTTTTTTGAAGGTACCCATGTCGTATCGTCCCGGAAACACCGCACAAGGAAGCTCATTCCACAGCCTTGTAGTACGTGGAAAAAAGCTCCTTGAAAACCGCACTGTGGAGGACCGCCACGCATCCAGATGGTGAGGATGATATCCTAACTCCCTATCAAATAAACACAATCTAGTCCCAGGCTGTCTGATCACTTAGATATTTAGCTGTGGATTACAACAGTAGGATTAACGACAGAGCCCTTTTTAATAAAATTTATATTTATTTATAAATAATACCTGAACAGCGACTGGGATTTTATTATAAAAACATTTACCCTTAAATTGTGTATATCATGAATACCTACAAAAATTTAAGTGTAGTTACAAGCAATCCCTAATTTCTAGTGTTATAACAATGAAAATCACTATTAGGAGACGATTTTTGTGAACGTACTTATATTCGATTTTCATAAATTCAAAAAGTCATAATAATTGTTTCTTTAAATTTTTCTTTGAGCGACTGTCTATCCGTCAGTTGCAGAATGTATATTTACAGTTAATGTTTCGTTATATCACATGCTATCTTTGACTGACAAAAAGAAAAAGAAAGTGACAGTATTATATTTAATGAAACATCAACTTTAAGGATGCTTTCTGCAACTGGCGGTATAACCTAAGAAGTAGATGAAGAGTTTAGCGCGTTGAAACAAACAAACAACTTCTGCTTTATAATATTAGTATAGGAACATAAGATATCTTTATGATTTATAACGTTATGAGGCACTATGTTGCTGCACTGTACACTGCAAATGGTGTCAGCTGATACTAGCGATGCAGTGATAGATTGTGGACTGGTTTGAATTATTGTGTAGAAGGGGTTGGTAATTTAAACGCACTTAAAATTCAAATATCTGTATTTTACACTTTCCACTAATAATTTATAATAATTCAATACAATTTGGGCAGCGTTACACCTTACAATTCACAATAAGTAATGTTCACTCTAACTTAGCGCTCTGACTTACATAGGGCACGACCGACATAGTGATGATGCTACCAACTGTTAGTTGGCACTACTGTAGTGCCAGCTAACTAACACGAATCAAGTTAACTAAAGATCTGAATATAATATCATATTTTAGTTTTTATTATATAGAACAGTACTAACGCAGCAAGTAGTTAAATAAATGTTATAATTAATTGGGATGTCTAATCTAATCAATCATATATCGTGAACTTATAAATCAAATCAAATCAAAATCGAGATTTCAAAAACCCAAATTTGTGATTCTTTAGGGCTATATTTCACTACGGTGTGCAACCAATTTGGTGGCGCGACCAGCTCGGACGCGTCATGATTCTGGTGTCTGTATGGTGTCTAGTTTGGCAGCTTACAAACACCATGGTGTTCCTGTGAAATATAACCCTGAGGCGAGGCATCCAGGAATGTGGTGGCAAGGGGCAGTGACAAGAAATCTTGACTTTTTTTAAGTGTAAAACGAGTAAGTTTTTTGAAATGGACATTACTTCAAAAAAATCCCAAAATTAAGGTAAAAAAGTATACCACATGGATGCTATTCGAAAAATTTACTGTAAAAACGGATTATGAAACAATTTACTGTATGAACGGACGTATGGAAGCTATAAATTGTAAATAGTGCAAAGAAAGTCCTGTTGTTTATACAATAATCAATTATTAATAAATTAATTTAGACCGTGTCATGTTATTTATGGGTCCACCACAACAATAGCATAATTCTCGAATCAATTTGTGTTTAGTCATACAATGCATAATCTTGTTTAAATAAACACCGCCATTTAGGGTATCTTAAGCGTCACAGACTAATAGAGTCTAAATCAACGATTGCAGAATAACGATATCTTACTTGTGTATTATAAATTATATCAAATTCTATTTGGTTGTCTCGTATTATGGCTAATTATTTTTGCCGCTCTCTATATGATATATCTTGTTTATAATCATTTTGAATCCAGATTTTGAATTGTCCGTCAAAATCATGTATTTTCTTTTGAGTATGACGATTTATTTTCCAAATCGGAATAGTATTAAAAACGCCTTTCCTCACTATCAAACAAATAAAAAACGATCAATACATCATCCCATAAATGCATTGAAAAAGAGCCCAATTTTTTTTTATTGATGTGCTATCAATTGAAAATGGATTGATATAGAAATTTTCTGTAAGACACCTTTTGTGATACAAATGATCATATTTTTATGACAAAAGATAAGTATAAACATATGCAGAGTGTTGAAATGGAATAGAAGCTTCTCGTAATGACAGTCATTTTTCAGTGAAGCGAACATTCCAAGCTGGTTGCTGCTTTAAATGGACGATTTGAAAGTTTTATTTCCAGACCCAGTTCCATTTTAAAGTCAGTCGTACACGGTTTTGAGTCTGATTTTGTTACTTCTTATTTTTGAAACTGTCTTAAATATGAGAATACTTCTTTCCATCGTTCTTTGTGCGCTAGTTATGTTTTCTTTCACATTGTTAGTAAAAAATCAAGACTGGACTACCATATAGAAGAAGGCAAGCATCTATTTCAAGTCATATTGACATATATTGCCATATATTATAATTTCCTTTCAGTATTTCTTTTAGTGACCAAAACTTTTTTCTTGCTTTTGCTATTCTACGGTCTACGTCTTCTTATTATTAAGTTTGATATATGTCTTAGTTCTGTTTATCTTAAATTAAATTTTTATCTGGATTAATTGATGCTCTTTATAATGGTTAAATGCTGATAAACTTTCATGCACACTTCCTCTAATTGGGCAATATTTTTTTCTAGATCTTTAGCAGTTTTAGCAAATACTACAATATCGTCTGTAAATGTTAGATTCGTACCCTAAGGTGCAGAAAGAAGACACAGTAATAACAAAAAGTTTGACAAATATATAAATATTTAATATTAAAACAAAACTAATAAACACAAACTTACTAAATTCGTACATTAGACTTTCTTATAAACTTGTACAGCTATACAGTACATACCTAATGTGATTAAAATGAAAAGCAATGCATTGCATTGGGGATGAATAAATAATGGCTTTGCTACATCAAATACAAATAATTAAAAAACAAACTTGTATATTACTCTAGCGTTTGCGGGATCATAAAAGAAGCTTCATTTAATGCTCTTAGTACCTCCTAGTTGGGGAAAATAAAATACAAGTTGCTCAAGACTAGTCAGCCTCAACAATGTATTTGGAGTGACATTTCAATGTACTCCGAGTTTTTTATTTTTTAAAATAGAAATGTAGCGTCGGGTTTTAATTGATGATCTTATAGAAACGTATGTGTTGTGGAAACTGTATGCAGCATTGTATTTAAATGTATTATTGTAGGTACGATAGAGGTTGATTGAGTGCGAGGATTGATCGTGTGACTGCATTTTATAAGGGGATACTAGACAAGCATTTAATGTTATAATGCATTCAAATGGCACCACCAAAAAGGATGCATGCTAGGCATGAAAAATATATTTTTTTATAACAGTACGGGACGAGGCGAGCAGGACGTTCAGCTGATGGTAATTGATACGCCCTGCCCATTACAATGCAGTGCCGCTCCGCATTATTGAAAAGCCTAAAAGTTCTGAAAGGCACTACAACTGCGCTCGTCACCTTGAGACATAAGCTGTTAAGTCTCAAATAAATAATTAATTCGTAAAATAAGTAATTCTTACAACAATTACATCTATAAAAAAATCTATAATAAAATGTTTTTGACATTCTTATAATATAATTTAATGATAGTATGAAACCAATTGTTAAACATATAGGTGTCAGATAATGTACTTAGTGTTGCAATGTAACTTTAAAATATTCATTTTTTTTTAATGGAAGAGCATGAGAAATGAACCTACGTGCAACCTCATGTTAACTGATCACCACCACCCACATTTTTCTGCAGCACCAGAGGAATCAGAGGAGCGTTGCCTGCCTTTTAGAAAAGTGTATGCGCTTTTTTTAAAGATATCCATGTCCTATATTTCAGGAAACACCGCACATTGAAACTCATTCCATAGTTTGGTTCTTAGTGAAAAATAATTCATTGAAAACTTTTTAAACACACTTAAAGAAACGCCGGAGATCCAGATGGTGGGGATGATATCTTAGTTTGTGGCGTTTCGTGCGAAGGTGGCGGCAGAAATCAGGTCAAAAAAGGTCTTTCGGAATTTTTAAATTTATTTCAAGTCGGTATTTGTATAGTTTATATAAAAGTATCTTGCACTATACCCCCACGGGCTGTAACAGTGGTCAGATTGCAAAAGGTACTTTCGATTGGTATTTGAAGTGCGTCGTAGGAAGTATGTCTGGAGTTGACGTCACTAATATGGCGAACTGTTATACCGAAAGGAAAATCTCCCTTTTTAAAAAGAAAAGTTTATTCACACAAATACAAGTATAAATAAAAAGAGTGGAAAAGGTACAGAGAATATAGATTTGGTAGTAGTATTTTACATATAACACGTTTGTTAAGATAGAAGAAAGGCGATTGACTGACTAAAAAATAACGAACGTTGCAACCGTCAGAAAATTTTAGGAACGAACTTCACTTTAATTTTGTGTTACAATGATTCGCGCGCATCTTAAGGCGACACCAAATGCCAGCGACCTTGAGCGATATGAGTTCACGGCTGCCGGCCCGCCATCTATGTAACAAAGTCAATATTTTCAAAATTCTTGGGTGGAAAACAGTTTATATGCTTACAATCCTCGTTATTCACTACTAATCTGAATAAATGAACCTACACAAATTTATAAAATTTCACTCTCATCATTTTTTGAGAAGTATCACTTCAAAAAGATGACAGTGACGTTTGACGTTGACATTCTAAATGATGCAACGCGGTGACAAGACTTACCAACGGGCATATATATTTAACATAATAAAGATGTAATCCTATTATGAAAGAAACGTGCACTGGTTACTTTACAGCTCAGCTTGTTGTTCACAATGTGATGAATTATTACGTTGCTATATAAGGAACACTTTAGCAACATTATAAAAGAATAGATTAATGACAAAATATTTTAATATTTACCAAAGATGATTACGAAATATTTTCACCAGTGGAAACTTGTGAAAGTACTGGGCTGATGAGACTTAACATCCCAAGTCTCGTGATGAGTGAAATTGTGATGCTGCACAGAATTTGGGGTTCAATCCACAATCCAAATAGGTTGAACCGTTGTCTCTCACTACGAAGCTCCCAGTTTGATCTTCGCCCGACGCGTACCAATGTATTGTCGGTTTTCTAATTCATAAGTATGATTATTCGATGCTTAATAAGGTCGGCAACGCTCTAGTGATTCCTCTGGTACTCTTGTCATTACTCCAAGAGAGTACGGTGCGGTGATCACATCAGGTGTCATTATCTTCCTCTTCTATAAAAAAATCTGTAGCTCTCGTATCTCTTATCATCAGATGCTGTCTTCTAGTCTCGTCACTTTTCTCTATAGTGGAGTGGATCCAATAATACGTTCCTAGTAATTCCATACGAAAATGGCCTGATGCGAAACAAACTTCGGACGTGCTAAAGCCACGCGAACAAAGTCATTGGGACGAACACTAAAAAATAATAATCCCCTTATTCATAATAGTCTGCTAACTTAAAGCATTGCTAATTCTCACTCTGTCTTCGTCTATTGATCTAAGTCAGAATAATAAATAACACTCTGTAGCAGCTGTTTTAAGTTAGCGGACCATTACGAATAAGGGGGTAAACCTGTACAATTTTAGTTTGTTCGCGAAGGAAGAAGTTTGCTAAAATATCTCTCATAAAATATTGTACGGCGATATATTATGCTGCTGTTTTGCTTAACATTTAAAGGTAGTGTTAAATTTACTTGTAAAAAATGATTTTTGTCAATTCGATTGGAATAATAATTTTTGTTTATGTTAATTTTCAATGGAGTTATTGTGGAGTGAACCTATTCCATGAACATGCCCTCTAACAATCTTTTCACAGATAGCTGTGAGATAGATATTTTATTAAAGTATACTAATAGGAACAATATACAAACAATTTGAAATAATTCGTAGTAGATTCACAATAACGACATTAAAACAATGAACATTATAACAATAGAAAGCAATTTTAATACAACCTATTTAAAAGCGATCTATTGTAATTTGTATTACAATAACCTTTCAATGTTTACGTCAAATATAAACTGTTGGACAGCACTTTCGCTGTTCCTAACATTTGAAAAACAAGCGTAAGCTATTTTGAATCTTATGCCAAAAGAATGTTGTAATATTAAAGTCATCAATTGAGTGAAAGCACAGATTAGATGACCGTTCGTGTATTGAAAGCACAAGACGCTTTGAGCAAAGCTTAGACTGTGGGAAATGAACCTATAGAATAGAATACTTCCATTGTTAGTCGTAGAGAGAATGCGATCGGAGCAATTTGTGATCTATGGCGAGGCGTTTTATGTTGTTATAATATAAGATTATATTGCCAGCTATGAGCTAAGTTGCTGCTAAAATAGTTCAAAGAAAAACAGTGCAAATGTTTTGTTACGTGAGATTTTGAGGAGTTTCGTCAAATTGCTAAAACTTAAAATCCTAAACTAAAAATAAAATAAATTTCAAACAAACTCTTTAGGTCATTTTTTTTCTTAGAATTTGTTTTATTAATATTTACATATAATACTTTTTTAAATGGCTAACAAACGTATAGTGTAAGTGTATTTTTACATTAGGTTTCTGCGTAAATGTAAAATTTATTTTAATAAATATTAATATTTATTTTCCCCGACGTTTCGTGAATTTTGTAGGTTCATGAAATCACTTTATTTAAACGCCACTTGTGTTATACGTCCAAGTGTGGTAAAAGTTTTGTTAGGTATTTATTTAATTCTTTGTAATAAATAGAAAATAATTTTATTTGAAGAGAGAAATAAATGATGAAGAGAGTTAGTTGCGAAACTGAAGTGGCAGTGGGCAGGGTACATAGCTCGACGGACAGATTGCCTTTGGGGCAGTAAAGTCCTCGAATGACGACCACGTACCGGAAGACGTAGTGTTGGGAAGCCCCTCTCAAAATGAAAACGGAATACGTTGGATGAGGGCAGCGCAGGACCGATCGTCATGGCGATCTTTGGGGGACGCTTTTGTCCAGCAGTGGACGTCTTCCAGCACAATGCAGGGCTTTAATCTGCCTTGACCGATCTACAGATTCACATACTGTTGCCATGGGAAATTTATTCAACGCTCTTTCTAGAGATTTCAAACGCGATTAAATGTCAGCCTGTCGTTTAGAGCAGGTCATGTCTTCTTAAACCGACCGTTATTTATAGACCAAGGCTTCAAATCTGGTCTAGATGTGGGCCAGTCTTCATCTTTTATAAAGTCCGGAATGTTGGCTTCGTACCCACACTTGCTTGCTTGCCTTGTGTCCAGGTGCACGATCTTAGAAAGTCCAAAATACATTTTTAAGAATCGTATTGATATGAGGTTTGAAAACATGATCTTAGACAGTTTCTCCATACATTTTAGGTAAAGTATTCACTTCTTTTATGATCACTTGGTGTGCTGTAACCATAAACTTAGTATACAACCGTAATAGACAAACACTCACCTCATGACGGCGAGACTAAATTTATAATGTTCATGTGTGCTTGTTTTACAGATTTGTTAGTGATTTAGTGAAGTGTGTAGTATTTTGCTTTTGGGCAATCCCCATGACCAATATTGATAAACGGCGTCATATTCATGTATACAATTATTTATTTTGTAACACATATATTTTTTTAATTAATATAATATATAGAAAGTAGATTGTTTACTGCATATAAAATGTAATATTTACTATTTTAGTGCATATGTTCTACGAAAAAACATCACGAAAGAAGTATTGAAGTATCAGTATTTACCTGTGAAATGTTTCTTTAGTTGGAATGTTGCTATAACAACATAATATAATACAGAACACGACACCCTTATATTTTTTAATTAATATCTGTTAAAATACAGAATAATAACGATAAAAACACTAAAATTAAAACACGGTCCAATTTGACAGGAGACTAATGGACACTAAATTGTTTCGAACGGTTTCATGGCTTCATGTATACTGTCTCTTTCTCACACCTAGGTTTTTATGTAAGGATACTAATCTCACTTTAGCACAGGGTTCGTCTATTACGGTAGTATACTAAGTTTATGGCTGTAACATAATAATATATCGTTATGAATTTTAGCTAAAGCTGTGAGGGGTCTTGGAATTTTACTTCCTTTTTATGAAATAGAATATATCAAACCAATAAACAAATAACAGGACAAAAACGAATTAAGCTTGTGCGTGCGCAATATTTACATGAAAATTTACAATTTAGTATACTCAGTAATGTATGGTAAAACCCGCTATTATGACCGTTGTAGTCTTAGTGATAGGGAACCTCAAGTGAAGGTATATCACCTTGAATATAATAGAGCAATCGATCACATTCACGTAAATGTCCACAGCATCAAAACAATAGCAGTTATGTAGAGTTGTGTGAGAAAGTAGGCCCGAGGCTGTAGCGCAGTGTGCCAACGACTGGGGAGCAGCCTGGGCGCGGAATGAAGGTCACGAAGCGAAAGTACTCCGCCAAGTGCGAGGAAAGGTGCTGCCAACTGCTACAGGTCTCAACGATCGGTGACACTCGCCACTTGGGTGTTTTTATAATAACAATAAATACACGCGTCAACCTCGTTCGGCTTTTGGGTAAGAGGTAACCCTATCTCTTAGATCATTTACGGCCATTCCCAATATTCCGTATATCTCCGGTTGTGGCCTACTTGAGAAAAAACATCGTAACTGTCGTTGACTTTTCTATCCCAATAAAATATAAACTCACCTTATCCGTACACGCTGTCTGTCAATGGGACGACGTACCAGGTATAGAAGTTTGAATGGAAATTACAACAGTGAACTGGCGATAAGAATGACTCATTATATTGGCACAGCTTCAGATTATTGACAGCTAATTACTGACAGTAGAAGGTAGTAATTAATATCTCTCTGTAGATAGTATATTGGGAATGGCCGTTATACGTCTAGATAGAGTTTGACAGCTGTGAAATGTGTGTACTTTAACAATGAACTTTTTACTCAGTCTTTCATCATTATATTTTGGTCGATCAATAACCATCAATATTTTTTCATAATGCGTTAAACATATTTAGTCATCATCAGATGATTCTAAATCATTATCAATCAATTTAGGTCGAGAGAAAGAGAGACCTCGGGGCCGATCCCGCAAAAGATGGCGAGACGACCTAGACACCTACTGAGGTCTTTGCAGGGAACTGAAAAAAGAAGGGGAATGTTTTGTCAAGCAGTATGCTTAGCCTTATGCTATGAATAAAATAATAATTACTAACAATAAACCAATAATATCTTACTTAATCCCTATTATAATAAACCTTAATATTTTAGTAATATTACAATTTTCTTAATTAGTTTTTGGCCTGAATCCCATTATCCACGTTAATGCGACATACATATTCTTAAACTGCAGACATTTATCTATTCTATTAATTTTTTTTCTACAGGTTTTTTTATACCATATACAGTATTGTTATAGCGCCCTCTCTTGATTCTTTTATAGTATGATAAGTGTGATCAGTCAAGATAATATTATAATTAAATACGATGTCCCATATATCGTATAGTTACATCGCATCGTTACCTCATCAGGGAATTTTTCATTAAATATTTCTTCCCCCCGACATGTTATGGACATATTGTAGTCAAATAATAACAACCACATATTGAAACATATTCATGATCCAGGTATATATGACACGGGAAAAAAGGGATGGTGCCATCCTTAAATAATAAAAGTTATTAAATTAAATTTTAAATTATCTAGTAATTTATAAAAACAATTACAAAGTTAGGCTCGAAATCAAAAGAGGTAACAAATGTTTTTTTTTTATGAAAATAAGGGATGAGACGAACAGGACTTCAGCTGATGGTAATTGATACGCCCTACCCATCAAAATACAGTGTCGCTCAGGATTCTTGAAAAACCCAAAAATTCTGATTGGCACTACAATTGCGCTCGTCACCTTGAGACACGAGATGTTAAGTCTAATTTGCCCAGTAATTTCACTAGCTACGGCGCCCTTCAGACCGAAACACAGTAATGTTTACACATTACTACTTCACAGCAGAAATAGGCGCCGTTGTGGTATCCTTAATCTAGCCGGCTCCTGTGCAAAGGAGCCTTCCACAGGTAACTATACAATGGTATAATACACTACTTTGGATTGAAAGCCCGCTGAGTTTCTTGCGCCCATTCTTCTCAGGTCCGAGGCAGTCTCTTTTGAATGGGTGGCAGATTTTGACGTTCAATAAGTGATTATAAATCCTATTTTGAATAAAAATATTTGAATTTGAATTTGAAAAAAAGCTTCCCACTGGTAAAATTATTCCACATTGGAATATTATGTCACATTGGAACTGTGTGTTTTTTCGAAAACTGATCGAAAGCATTGGTTATATTAAAAACCTTCTTTAATACAATATTCTTTCTACAAACGTAAAATATCACGAGGAATATTTTTGTTTTTTTACGCCCAAGAAAGAATAACTTATTGCGTGCGTATATACACACTATACACATACACTTTTCTTTTCAAAATTGAATACTTGAGGATTTTTTTTTGATGCCAATTAAATCATTACCACTGCTTCGGAAATAAATGGCGTTCTGAGAGAGAAGAACGTCATAAGAATTATTGCTACTGTACTACCGCTATCCAATGCGGACATGGTGATGGTATTCTTGGTAAAATTAAGGCTGGGGACCGAGCCAACGGCCTTGAGGAATCGAGCGGAGCTAGGTTACTAGCTATTAGCTATTAGCTAATAGCTAGGTTAGGTTTTTAATTTATTTCAAACAATACAATTTTCTTTACAAAAATAACAAAACTTTGTTATGGTATTGGTGTACAATTTATAAATTTTCGTACAATTTTTATGTAGATTTAATGATTTGCATGGCGCCAACTGTAAATGTAAGGGGTATTTAGGTGATTTTTTTTCGCACTGTTTATAAAAAATAGAAATGTATAGAAGAAATGAATTTTTTTCTCATATTTTGTAGATATACAATAATTTTTTTGGAAAAATATAAGCTTTATATGAACCGTCAAGAAATGGTTACAATTATGCGGCCTTAAGTATTGTAATACAGTGAAATGTATTATTTTGTTTTTAATCTTGTATCTGTTTAAGCTTTCAATTAAAAAAAATTAAAGAAAGTGGGCCAATTTCGAATGTTATCAAAAATTGTACTTAAAGGCTTCGATAAAATATGTAATATCCTAATATTAATATTAACAACATATAAATACAATATTATTCATAATATTGATAATAGTTCAGAGCAACTGTCCAATCTATTTCTATTCTGTTACAACAATTTAATTCCTTTAAATTGATAGCTTTATTCATCAACTGTTGTATGTTAACAGGCTATTCATTAGTCCCTATTGTCCTGCGTTCTCTTTGGCTTCAATTAACTGAGAAATCAGACAAGGTTCTCTACTCTTTGTTATTGTATTATTAATTGGTATATGGAATCCCGGTAGAGTATTGTTCAATTCAGCCTCTCCGGTTTACGAATAATTAATTAAAACGCAAAAACCCTTTAATAGTTCCTAATACGAAACACCTTATGTATGAATGCACCTTAGACCGTAGTCCAAGCGAAACTCTCTAAGAAAAAAGCGATTGTATGAAACGTGCAGTCATTGATAGATTGACAGGTGACGGCTATAATCTTGTGAAAAACGGAGATAGCCGTAATCCACTGCGCTTTAACCAACTGTTCGCTTTCAAACTTAGCCGAATTATACTACATCGCTATAATATTGTACCTACTATTTCGAACTTATGTCAAATCACTGCACGTTTCATACTAAACTAAATTTTAACTTAGGCTACGTAGTATTTGCATCCTCTTTGGTCCAAGAATATCGCTGAGTGCCACTTGAGACGCTGTTTATACGTCCAAAAGTTCCGTTCATACTTTATTCTATTCATATAAACGTCATGACAATGTTCTCCGATCATCTACCATGTACTAAGTCTAAGTAAATCCGGGCCTATTAAACTATAAACAAAACATAATGTTTTTTTTGCAGAGAAGGAATATACATTTACGTATTGAAGACTCCGAAACGGGGCTCATTTGTCGGGCTCGGGTGAAAACACCCCCTACCGACTAAAAAGCCCTAAAAGCGTTTAGGTTTAATATATTTAGGCGCGACTATGGGGTAACTCAGCAAGATTTCAGAATATTACTGACCCCGCGACATTCGTAAATATTTTTTTGGTTTCTTCGTCCAGATAGACAGATTCGTTAATATATAATATATATACAATAAACAACGTTAAATTGATAACATGTAGTTACTTATAATAATGACTTACATGTAAAAATGTGTTTATTTTTTTTATTAATATACAACACGGCATAAATTAATATAAATACAATATAATATATTTATGCACCAGTTAATTATTTCTAAATTGAATTTTTTGTAAAAAGTTTAGTTTTGCGTACTTTCAGGTTTACTTCTAATATATTTGGTGATGTACTAGAACCTAGGAATTGGAGGGAATAAGCAGCAAATTTACGTCGTAGGACACCTGTCCCCTAACAATCGCAATTTACAAGCATGTAAATTTAAAAAGGACCATGGGTACAAATATCTATGGGTTCGAAATGGTAGGGTATTGCTAAGAAAAGATGACGCTACTCCGGCTATTTGGGTCAAAAACAGTGAAACATTGTCTACACTTAAGTACTGAGCTTCTTCTAATATATTATTCTCTTTATAAACATTAGATTTAAGATATTTATATCTTTATAATGCCAAACTTAAAGATTTATTATCAGAACTGTAGAATCATTCGCGGTAAATTGTTAGACATTCACTTATTAAGTTTAAACTGTGATTACGATATTATATTTTTGACAGAGACATGGCTCAACGATAGTGTCTATGACTCTGAAATACTGAATGATAATTATAGAATATATCGAAGAGACCGATATTCTGCAAATAGTTCGAAAGTTGATGGCGGTGGGGTCTTAATAGCTGTCTCAAATCAGATTGGCTCATATAGATTGTCATCGTTTGAAGGAAATTGTAATGAGGATTTATGGGTAAAAGTGATACCGCATTCTAGTCAGACTAGGAATAAGAAACTTAATATTTGTGCTGTATATCTTCCACCACCGGTATCATGCGATATGTTGGAAAATCAACTAAATAACATTAGTAATGCAATGGCTTTAATTAGTGATAAGGAGGACACTATTTTGGTAGGAGATTTTAATCTTGAACACTTAATATGGTACCAGAATCCTGATTGCGAAATAAGTGCTCTTCCATTTGAATGCAATCGTCGATTGAGTCAACTGCTTTTTGATTTTCAAGCACTGAGCAACCTACTTCAGTTTAATTTAGTAAAAAATAAAAATGATAAGGTCCTCGATCTAGTTCTAAGTAATGCACCATTTCATATATCAGAACAAATTCCTTCCCTCACGAAAATCGATTCTCACCACCCTCCTTTACTCATATCGTCTATATATTTGCCGGTAAAATTTCTTAAAAAAATTACAGTTAGCAGAACCAACTTTTATCTAGCAAAGTATGATGACATCAATCACGATTTGAGTAAAATTGATTGGGACGCTATTTTTCAAAAAGAGCTTGATATAAATGCTATGATAAATAAGTTTTACTTAATTATTAGAGAGATTATTAATTAACATACACAAAAAAGCAAATCACACAATCAGAATTATCCAATTTGGTATACGAGGCAACTTGTACTGTTACTTAAAGAAAAAGAGAAATATCGCTTAAGATTTAAAAAATATAAGAATCCGCTGGATGAATACGAGTTTCATATCGCCAGAGCGAGATGTCCCATTCAGATTAATGCGTGTTACAATAAATATCTTCGGGCAATAGAAGAATCAGTTCTTAATAACAATTTAAAGTCATTTTGATCTTTTATCGCAACAAAACGAAAAAATAAAACAAATTTACCCCAGGATATGCATTTACATACGGCAAAATTCTCTACACCACAGGGTATTTGTAACGCATTCGCTACTCATTTCTCTTCTGTGTATTCGGATAGCACTCAGGTGTCTGTGTCGGATCTGGCTACCTTGACGGGAGAAATTAATGATACGTTAAATCATATAGTAGTAACAGAAAAACATATTTCAGTTGCAATTAAAATTTTAAACAAAAACCAGGGCGCAGGCCCTGATCTGATACCTGGAATTTTTATTATTAACTGTGCAAATAATCTATCTTATCCTCTTAGTATTATATTCAACGCATCACTTAATCTTGGGGTATTCCCTGCAGCTTGGAAATCAGCCAATGTTGTACCAATTCTAAAAAATACTAGTAATAGTAGTGATATATGTTCATATAGACCAATTTCTATTCTCTCATTGTTTGGAAAGTTATTTGAATCTGTTGTTTGTTCCGTTCTAACAGCTCACGTAAAACCAATTTTGATTAATCAGCAGCACGGGCTTAGATCTAAAATGTCTACCGTTACCAATCTTGTTTGTCATATAACAGATGTATCTGAGGCAATAGACATGGGGCTACAAGTTGACACAGTATATACAGATATAAGTAAAGCTTTTGATAGAGTCGACCACGGATTAATTATATCAAAACTCGTGAAATGTGGCCTGTATGGCAAACTTTTGTCTTGGTTTTCCTGTTACTTGTCTGCCAGAACAGTGGTAGTGTGTGGGCACCAGTCGGATGCTTTTCAAGTAACATCAGGAGTTCCTCAAGGCTCACACCAAGGTCCTATACTTTTTTTAATTTTTATAAACGATTTAGGTAAGATAATCAAAAATTCCAAGTTTTATTTTTTCGCCGATAATTTAAAATTTCGAGAGTAATTAAGGGCGCAAATGATTCCCACCTTTTGCAAGAGGACTTAACAAGAATTTCTCATTGGTCATCTGCAAATAAGTTACCATTAAACATAGATAAATGTAAACATATAAAATTTACGGGGAAAAAGTCACCATTAGATACTAAATATAGTATAAACGGAGTTGACCTCGAAGAAGTATGGCTTATTAGAGATCTCGGCGTGATATTAGATAGACAACTAAATTTTAAAGCTCATCTTGAACTAATACTAAATAAATCGTTTAGAATGCTTGGCTTCATTTGGAGAAATGCTAAGAAATTCAAAAATACTCTTGCTTTAAAAACAATATATGTGTCTCTGGTACGTAGCCATTTAGAATATTGTTCAACTGTATGGAGTCCTCACTACAAGTGGGATATGCAAAGACTTGAGAAGATTCAAAAAAGGTTCATGTTTTTATGTGTGTCCATCAAAACAAGCTACATCAGTTACAATCATACAATGAGCACTGTTTCTTTTTTGAATTGACAACTCTCTCGCGTAGACGTTGGAATTTAGATCAGGTTTTTCTTTTTAAAATACTTAATAATTTGATTGAATGTCCTCTATTACTGGAAACATTTAACTACAAGGTTCCTCGTGCTAATGCTAGAGTGAATAACTTTCAGCCTTTTGCAATAGATACTTACCGAACAAATGTAGGGTTCCACAGTCCTTTACCTCGGATATGCCGTCAACATAACGCATGGTTCAACGATATAGATGTGGATCTACATAATATATGTTTAAATAAGTTTACAAGAGCGTGTTTGGAATACGAGATGGAACACTAATATTTAAATACTTGTTGTATCTGTAAATTTTAATAGAATATATTTATAGTTATTCCTTTTTCTTGTAATATCCTTAAGCAATAGCGAAGGCAATATTATATAATATGTATATTATTATATATGGATAATATCCATAACATGTTCTTCTCTACCTCTGTTTAACACTAGATAACTAATTTGCTGTGTTTACCCATAATTGGATGTTCACTATAGTTTTTAAGTTGTGTATATGTATTCTAAATAAGCTTAGGTGTACTCTGTCTGTAAACCTTATTAAATAAATAAATAAACCTAATAGGTTTTATTTAGTTATGCAACCCTGTTTCACTTTCTACATCGCTTATGTTATGTAATGCGTAATTAGTCAGTATTTTATCAGTTTGTGACGAATAGATTGAATGTCATTTGAAAACGCGATGCTTTTGTCTATTAACAAAAAGAGAATTGGACTGATCTACTTTGTTAAATGTCCGCTTCCTTCTCCGATTTGAATATCAGAAATGGTTAGCTGATTGTGCAATCTTATAACAGAACAATAAAGGAAAGTTTTAAATGTGAATATTGAGATCAGGCTTATCTAGAAGGTTTTATATAAGTCTCTATTGCTGAACTTATTCTTGATTGGTACGTTCTCAACCTTAGGGCAGTTTCATGTGAAGTAATTGGATGTATAGTGGAATCATTGTGGTAATATATGCTCCGCTAAATGTAAAAAGTATACTTCATAGACTTGATGTAAATTACGCAATTCTAGAGTTAACCAAAGAAGTATTAGCTGCAAAAAAATACTGGATATCGAAATGGACTTAGGCTGTAGAGACGTGACAAAAAAACAGCAATTACTATTTAATACTAGATCCTTAGATTAAGGATTGGTCTTGCTGCGATATTACTATGAACTAGATACCGCAGGCGTAGTCGCAACGTGCGGCAACTAATACTACGCTGAAGTGGGCGTAGGTACTCGAGCCAGTCTCGAACTAATACTACAACAAGTAACAAAGACACAGGGATCACATATCATCAGAAAGTATTTTGTGTTTTATTAATTTCAATATAAAATAATACGAAGATATTTTACAAAATTTTAAAAATAGTTGCCTTAATAAAATAGCTATTTTTTTAGTGGGGTGTCTTGTTGCAGCGCAGCGGAGACCAATCCTTAATCTAAGACTACATCAAAGGAATAAATACCAAAGTGTTAAAAAATAACCTATTTAGCGCTTTATAACATTTGTCTTACTTGTCAATTACCTGCAAATCTAGTTTAGTATGTTTTGTGAGATAATATTTTATATTAGGTATGCAAGGTAAAGCGATATTAATTTAATCCAAGTATTAACCCTCTTAACTATTCATTTCTACCATCCTATTCGAAGTTTATTTATGCCTTTGCGGTAGAACTTTGGGGAACTGCACTCAACAAACTCTGTGAACGCATTACTCCTTCAGAAAAAAATGCGATTCAGCTTCTAGCATCGTATTTGATTCATCTTTATTTTACTTAGTAGCTCGTCCCTCTCGGGGTTCATTCTTCAAGTCATAAATGAAACCTACGGAAGCGATTAGACCAATAACACACAGCACGCTCATTAGCTGTATCCTTACGAAACACATCATTTGTGTTGCGCCGCTCTTTCAGCTGCATTAGTTCCACGCGGGAAATAGTTTTCAGTGCAATTGCTACAATTTTGCAATATATCCATCTTTACTTTTAAGCCGAACGAAACAACAAGTTGAACATCAAAAAAAAAAGGAAAGTTTCACTCTGAATCTCCTGCCAACGAGGTTTTTTTTCAATCCAAAGTAGTGTATATACCATTGTATAGTTACCAATGGAAGGCTCCGTTGCACAGGATGACGGCTAGATTATAGGTACCACTACGGCGCCTATTTCAGCTCTGAAGCAGTAATGTGTAAGCATTACTGTGTTTCGGTCCGAAGGACGCCGTAGCTAGTGAAATTACTGGGCAAATGAAATTTGGCATCTTCTGTCTCAAGGTGATGAGCGCAGTTGTAGTGCCGCTCAGAATTTTTGGGTATTTCAAGTGACCGGCATTTACCTGAGCGGCACTGCATTGTAATGGGCAGGGCGTATTAATTACCATCAGGCGAACGTCCTGATCGTCTCGACCCTTATTTTCATAAACAAGGCAGTACGCCAAAACGGAAATTTCATACTTAAATCCCTATTACTATAAACCTGAGTTTAATTTTAACAACGGCCAGTGAAACCGGGCGTTAATTTATCAAACATGTAACAAGAATACCTCGTTTAGTCGAATGCCTCCATTAAAGGGGATTGATCAACAAAACAATGGTAGAAAAAACTGCTTGGCCGTGTTACTGCACCTTTTACCTATTCCTCATGTTTATCAAGATTCTATTCTTAAGACTCCACATAAATCTAACTACTTGTTACGATCGAACCAATTATGTTCTTACTTCTGTGTAATAACAGTGAGATATTTTTACGATGTGGTCGTTAAAATATCTGTTTTATTATAAATAATGGGGTATTGTTTTAGATTTTAACACTGTTTCTTGATCAGACTAGATGAATCAATCGTTACTTCCTATTTTTTTTAAATATGCCTTTATAATATTGAAACCTACTTTAATGAAAATAGGAACTGTCTTTGTCCGGTCTAGAGACCTTTGGTCTTATTGGACTTTTTCATTTCGTTACTTAGAGTCGGTGTGTTGGTATATAGACTGTATGTAATGTGTGATCCCTTCTTTCACATGTGGTATCGTATAACAATAAAAAAATGTTTTCTCTCTTAAATGGTTTATTTATTATATTTACGACAGAGACATTTTTAATTAACATTTAAATTTATTTATAGATAATGCCTGAACAGTGGTTGGGACTTTATTATAAAAGTGAATACATTTTCTCTTAAAGATATTATGTATCTTATGAACCCTATTAGAATTAGATACAAGCAATCCATTATTTCTAGTGTTATAATAAAAGTCACTATAAAGCGTGTACATAATGTCTCATCATTGATTGTTTTTCATTCGCGTAATTCAAATATGTATTTTTAAAATTATATTCTTAACTTTTACAGCCAACCGTGTACCAATGAGTTCTTATATGCGAATAACATCTCCTTTTTATAGTATCATTGTGGGCAACCAGATAAACTATAATCAGACGTTTTTGGATTTGAGAGTTTGTCGTTAAAAAGAGTGGAATTAAATGGAGTGTACTCTGTTTTTATAAAGATAACGAAGATTTTGTGGTTCGAAGCCGGTTCAGTTTCCATGGAATTGAGTCGAAGGTTATTTGAAAGCGTAACTTAAAATCATATCTTATTGATGTGCTACAATGAGTGGAAATGGTCTAATCAACGGAGGTCGTGAGAAGGTCAGGCCGTATCTGACTTCAAACGAATCTGACACACTTCTATATGTTTCCATCGGATTCAACCAATGATCAGTATTAAATCAATCAGGTTATACTAACAAGGTACGGACACGTTTTGTGAGCTACATTTCGTGTAAAATTAAAATCAAATTAGATTTTTGTTAGAAATTTTAGGGGAATGTTTTATAAAAATCTTTTGCTTCAACATGTTGGCGTTGTTAATGAGAAGTCGCGATTATCGTTCGATACATTTTAATTTTAACTGTTCAAACTTTGCTAAGTTTGTTTGTTTGCTCGATCTTAGACTGAAATATATGTATAAAGCGTACTTAACTTTTGCTCAGACTTTACGTACGTAAAAGTTAGCGGTGTTAAAACGCGAACTTGACTTTTGCATTGGACTGTCTTACTTTAAGCAGAGTGCCGCTCGGGATTCTTTATTGAACTCCAAACTCTGAGTCTTTTTAGATTGTCCTATTTTTAAAAATGTTTTTTATCACTTTTAATATAAGAAAAGGAGGAGTTATATAAGGCAGCTTCTAGAATATTCGATTGGCTTTTCTGTCATGATTGAGTTCTATATACATCCCACAAATTTTATATCTAACACAGCCCACCTACGTAATTAGAGGTATGTGAGGATAAAACTAACTTGACCGCATAAAGTGGAAAACTTCTATTTTATTACAGGGATCTAATTTTTCCCTGATAAATCTTTGGAGTTTGATATTAAAGGATAATAAAGCTTTAGTGTGGGAATTAATTCTGATGTTAATTGAACTTAGGCGGAGATCTAAAGACCGTAATTAGACTTTGATATACTAAGCTGAGTGTTAGCTTAGCATACTCTTTGTTTTTATATTCATTTGTCAGCTGAAATTATGCTGAGATTGAGCTGAGACGTCAGCCTAGCGAAACTCTCTAAGAAAAAAGCGATTTACTCGATTGTATGAAACGTGCAATCATTTATAGATTCACAGATGTCAGGTATGATCTTGTAAAAAACGAAGATAGCCGAAATCCACTACGTTTTAGGCAACTGTTCGCTTTCAAACTTAGCTGGATTATTCTTCGTCGCCAATCGTCATTCTGTAATTACTACTATTTCAAAGTAATAGTATCTATATATATATAATAAAACTCTCAAATGACTGCACGTTTCATACCAAACTAAATTTTTAATTTTTAGTGAGATGAGGTGAGGCGTCACAGTTTCCCTCGTCACTTTGAGACATAATATGTTAACTCTCAATAGCCTATTAACGTACAACTAACAACTAGACTCACAATCACGCTCAAAAATTATCTGAAGCAAAACTGTGCCCACACGTCTACCACAAAGAGTTTTCGTTTAGTTGTGTTTCGACCGCGCTTTGAATACAACGCCACGCAATGAAAAATTTCCAGTGAAAAACTGTCCAAATAACAGCATATCCAAACTTAAAAAGGACGGAGACGACTTTATATTAACAAAATTCTGTAACTAACACGAAAAATTTAATCATTTTACTAAATAATTACACCTCAATTTCTAAAACAAAACGCTCTTACGGTTCGTGTCCGTCTCGCGAGTGACGTAGTGTTACGTTAGGCCTCCTCTCCACTATCGGCGTTGATCGTTACTTGTATGATCGTCTGTCATCGCCAAGTTAATCGTTAATCATCGTGTGAGCATCCACACGATCGTCCGTGATCATTTATTGAGCGGCAGTCCTTCAAGACGGACGTGTAGTTTATACCATTCATTTAATTTCAGTATACAATATTTATGTTTGGGATTCCATGTCTCTGTGTAGATCTGATAATGTTCTATGAATTTAAATGATTTTTCATGTGACCACCAGTCATTGTATCTACTCATGCTACGTAAAAAAAGGAAAACAAAGCAACGACGTGACGACCGCGACGAGGCGAAGTACGTACGTCTTCGCTGACTGTCCAGTGTCCTCCAGTGAATGAATGACCGGCGATCGTGTGGACACGCGCACGCGAAAACCCTTTGATGTGTGCAAGTCGCCGATCGCCGCGATCACTGACGATTATATATGACTAGAAGGGAATAAGCACTCCACGCGATTTCGCTCTTGTGTAATCGCCTTTAATCGCAGATTGGGAAGAGGCGCTATTATGCTTGCACATTCCTGCATCATTGTAGAAAAAGGCGACGCTGTGGTACGCACCCAGCTGCCATCCTGTTCACGCAGCTCCCTACTGGCGAATGTTACAAAACAACAGAATATATTATATAGATTGTAACCAAAAAATATATAAAATTTATTACCGCTCTATCCCTACAAGATGTGTAAACGAAAATCGTGACTTGACTATCCCCAACTCTGTAATTACACTAGAATTTTCTCAGCACATTGAATGGACGTAGGAAATTGCTAACAAACTGTGGGGAGTCTAATTGGATTGCAATGGGTACAGCTTTATTAATTAAAAACGGCACATAAATTGTTGCAACTCGGTAAGTAACAGCGATTTTTTGTGTAATAAGTAAGGGACCGCTACAAAGTATTGGTAACTGGAGTTCGATACCCGCTGTGATGTTCAATAAAATGCTTTGTTTTTGCGATCATGTCGACCACCCAGACATATATAATAAAGTTTAATTTCACTTATTTTTCAATTTCAGTTATTCAAAGTTAATCAAGAATAATATCGGCCCTGCGCCACCACCTTGGACGGCGGCCATATTGGATTATAAATGATCCGAAATTCCACTTGTTCAAATTGCTTTAAAAAATAGAAATAGGCGACATTTGCAATAATTTAAATATGGCGTTAATGTGTATGTATGTCTGTCTGGATTTGTATGTATTAAATTATAATGGATTAAACAGGCATAAAAATAATGATGTAAACCAGCTCTATTGCCAACAACAATTCAATGATTAAATTTGAACTCGACAAATAGGAGACAAAGCAAACAAATAATACATAATCATAAGTTTTGTCACAAGATCACAAAGTAAATTCTGATAACACTAAAAAAAACAAATGCTGACAGAAGTGAAAACTTGTTCAATTACGTGTGTATTTTTTTGGTAGTATTTTATTGTCCCAATTTCAATGATTTTTTTCAAGAAGTTTACATTACAACAAATGAATTAAGAAACTAGATAAGTCTTAAATTGTACAAATGCCACGATTGATTCAATTAATCTCATCACGCCATCTAGCCTTAACAATCCTGAGAAAAATACAATCGATCGCTGTAGCTGGCTGGGGGCATAAATTGGAGAAGTAATGCAGCGATGTGATAGGCATCAGGCGCATAGAGCGAGCCCTTATTGGCTTTTGTGTGTAAATTACAAGCGTCGCTTTCTTATTTTATTTACGGCAAATATAAAAGAATTCCTAGGGAACCAAGTTTCAAGGCCAAGAAGTGTAGATACAGCGAATTCAGTTGATAAGATTCCGTACATCTAACCTAAGGTTGGCAACTTATTTTAGACCAAATATAGTACTTTTGGATTCAGTACCCAAAAAATTATAGTAGATATCTTAAAGGAACCCTTCGTAACTATATTTCTGTGTTTTGCTTCTTCTTTCTGCTTTTTTTTAAACTGCTTTTTACAGATCGTCACTGGCTCTATTGCGCTCGTCTTTCCACTTTGTTCACTGCAGAAAATATGCGCTCTGTATGCTAATAAAATCAAAGTCAAATAAACTTTATTCAATTAGGCTTAAACTAAGCGCTTTTGAATCGTCATTACAAATATTTCTTCTAAATTACTAAATTTAGCATATGTTAGGAAAAAGATGAGCTTGTGAGAAGAACACTCATCGGCCACTCTTTTCAATCAAATACAATGGCTGTAATGTAATATACATAGCAAATTAGTTTCTAAGGTGCTGTTCCAATAAATGAATCATGTTTAAGTAACATAAATTATGTCATAAAAAGTAAAAATAAAGAATTTACTGTATAAATATAAATTAACGTAAATTGGGTGCTTAGCCTTTAGTAGTAGGTAGACACCTCTAAAAGTAAGATATTATATTATGTAGTAAGACATTTAATAGTAGGATAATAGATTATTGACTTCCATTCGCCAGGTCATGACATATTTCCCAGTTTCCAAACACTATCACCATCTCCTTCATGCATGGCATTTCAATTTAGTTCATCTCCGAAATTAAAACTATATACTGAATATTTCTTTTTAAATAATAGTTGCTGTATGTTTTACATACAATAGCGAAATATTGTTTTTGGCTAGGTGTACTAAGTTCGATTAATTGGAATATGTTAAAAATGTCATTGACATTTATTTTCTATTCGGAATGGTGAAACTTTAACAAGATCAGTTAAAGTAATATGAACTTGAACTTAGAGCACGTAATGCGATATATCAGATTGGATATCGACAAATCGCATTAAGTTACACGATAACTTCAGCATTTCTTATATTCATTCAATTTAATTACAATAGCAATATTTAGAAGACAGGTGTTTTATATATAAAGTAAGTAGGTTCTTATACATGTTTTACAATAAGGTTACATAGGTGCATTAAAGTAAGATAAAATAAAAAAAAAAACAAAAAATGTTGCATACAAAGTACACGTTTCAACTGCTATGAAAGACATTACTATCACCGCTACAATATTTATGTTCTCCTGGTGTCTTTTAAGTAATACGTCGTGCGTATGAATATATTTAGGCATGTCCGCGTCATACATAAGACAATCTCTTTTCAACTATGATCGCCTGGTACCAAAATACTATATAATGCTTCCAATCTCATTTTATCCCACGTATGAATTAATGTGACTGTCTCATTTGTCTCGCTTTTTCGTTTCCGTAACTCGACGTCTTATTTACGTGCGAGGGTGATATATGCTACTCCAACCAACCAAGCTCCAAGATTTTTTTTACAAAGAATCTTAACAGATGAACAGATATACAGACAGACAATGACTTAAGATAAAAAATAACTTATTGCCTTAGGTAATTAATCTATACTAAGAAAAGGAGCGCTACTTTTTCCTTCGGTTATACTGCAAAAAATAATGAACCGATCGAAATAATACTTATACCATAAGATGCGGCGGTTTTGGTTTATGGTATATTATAAGTGATTACTATATTCGCAGTGAAAATAATTCAGTCCATGACATTTAATTATATAATATGACAATAACATATGGCAAAACAACGTTTGCCGGGTCAGCACATGTAGTTTATACGGTAGCCAGTCTGTATCAAATTACTGATATATCTTCGATGAATTCTTCAAACCCCTATAAATTTAACAAAAAAATCACACGTGTAAAAGATGTGAGGTTTCGCAAGACGAATTTGGCTGAGCGATAATCCGGTTTTTATGACAACTTTCTAGTGTTTCCCACCTGCATCCTTACAACCGCTAATGGTGTTTATTGTCAATCCATGCCGTGTTATACGTGAACCATTGTTGATACCTGATGTCTTTTCGCTTTCTTTTATGTCGTATGGTAATTACTTGTTGTATTGAAGATGTAAAGCTTATTATACAAACGTCAAAATAATAGCTTTCTTTTCATCTATAAAAGCAAGTTTAGTGTACTCTTGTGGCTTGTTCGCTTGAAATTTTAGTCCATCGCGATCCGTAACTTTTTACAATTGAGTCAATTCGTACTCTCTTTCATAAAAATCATTTGGACTTAGGCTTGAAAAATAATGAGATCAGATCGACTTACAAAAATAGTTACAGATAAATACGGCTTACATAATGAAATCGTTTAAATTGATATTAAAGATATTTTCAAAATTATAAATGGAAGACCCGAGAAATATGTATCAGAACGTAAAAAAGTTTATTTTTAATTTAGGTCAATCTATTTGTTTGAATGTTTGTACGCGTATCAATTAGTAACCATTTACTGGGATCATTATCGAAAAGCTGATAAAAATGAGGATTTCCTCCATCACATTAGATCGACATAATCTTAATACCTATATTAATAACCCAGTTCTTAATATTATTTAAATTTTTTATGATGTGGAGATGTAAAAGACTTTCACTTGATGGTTAGTGATGCGCCCTGCCTATTACAGTGTGCCGCTCAGTAGGCGCATTCGGTAATAAATCAAAATCACTTAATTCATGTAGGTCTAGGAAATTACACTTATGAATGTAAAATTGTCTTTTCACTCTTAGTTTTAATGAAAAGAAGTGGCAAAAAACTCATTGCCACTCATTTGAATCAATATTTAGAGATTCATCGTTTTACAAATCATTTCAACTATGTGTAAAGTGAAGTAACAAAAATACATCAATCGAACTTCGAATATCACCCAAGGGAACACATGCATTTCTAAAGTAAACTGGCAAAGTCAAATAAAGTTTATTCAATTAGGCTTAAACTGAGTTCTATTGAATCTTCACTACAAATATTTCTTTTAAATTAATGAGTTTACCATACGTTCGTAAAAAGTTGAGCTCGTGAGAAGAACATATAAGAAACTCAACGGCCACTCTTTTCAATAAAATATACTAATTTACAATGTCTGTAATATACATAACAAATTAGTTTGTAAGGTGCTGCATTAAATATATGAGTCCTCATTAAATGATATAAACTATTTCATAAAAAGTAATAAAGAATTAGCTGTATAAATATAAATTATGCACCAACCTTTAGAGCTTGAATTCATTGTTTGTGTATGGATGGTTCGTGAACATGATGGTCGTGATTACTGTCACAATTAGTAATTGCATCCATCAAAAACAATGATTTATTAACTATAACGGGTCGACCTGGCACCACCGGTCGAGTCCATAATTTCGCATTCTCTAGTCAAATATTTGATTGTTTGATGATAGATAGGCAGTTCATATCATTTCCTCCATCATTAACGGTGGCGCCACTAGTAAAGTAGATAAGGGGACACGACTCAGATAATCTCACCGTTGAATCCGCTTTCGAGATTCAAAACGGTCTTAACGAAAGCGCCTCAAGAAATGGATCTAAAGTCTTAAACAGCACCGGTATTGTGCTGGTAATCTTGAAACATAAGATGTAAACTTGACGACTGCTGGACTGGAGGTAGCTTCTCACTGGTGATTGGTGACCTGTGTCAAGGTCTTTGTTACGGAAGAGCATATGATACTAAACGTATGTATGCTAGATAATGGTTAGCTAGTCTATTAATCTATCTTATCTATCCTATAATAATGAGATATCGTATGATGCAGACAATTCTCAATAATCCACATATTCTGTAAAATTGATTCCGTTTTAGAAATGCATAAAAACCTAGCATCAGTTCGGTCAAATAGCAGCACAATTTGAACCGTAGCAACTTGACTAAAACATCAATAAGAAGTGCGACACACCACCGCTGGTGTATTTTATTCGTAATCGTATTAAAACGTGAAAAATTCGTGACTGGGAGTCACGATTTTAGCCAGACTTGTTTTAGGCGACATTAGAATTGAGAGCCGTCAGCCAACGGAACCGTTGTAATGGCAGAGATTCTTGTGCAATATGGATGCGAAGAACGCGTATAATTCTATAATAGGAAGGCTTCCTAAATGTACCATCTCACGCTGGTACTATTATCTTTTTCATAAATGGTTGCTGTATTGCGCTTATGGGTGAAAAAGTGATTTGTTGCGCTTTTAACGCTCAGCAAAAAACAAGGGATTTTATCAATTCGAGTGTCTTCTTTTTGAGTAGTTTATGGGGTTTATAGGTATATATACTCCTAGATTGGACTCATTATGATCAGATCTAATGATTAATCTGTGACCGATTCTTCGAAATATCTAAATTACCTTCTTGATTAGGATTATTTAGGGGGATATCTTGCTTTGAATCTAGATTGTAATGGAATTGTGCAGTGTTATAATTACTATTTGTGGGTGCTCCGTGTGATGGAAGATTAGTTATTTATGCAACTGTTGTGTAATAAGGGGTATTAAAACACGAATGTGGATTTATCTCACGAGGCGAAGCCGAGTGTGATAATAGTATCACATGAGTGTTTTAATACCTAATTATCAACAGTTGCATACAAGACTTTATCTACACCCATAATATGAATCCTCTAAAAGATTCTGAAACAGTTAGCTTACTGCTAACATTAAAACAGCCAGTCCTAGTAGTAACCTAATATCATCCATTACTTCATTATTACATTATATACAAATAAACTAAGTATTAATGATAGAATTATTTATTTTAGTAGTAATTTACATTTTGTATAGTGCAATAATTAAAATTCACTTGAATATTATGTTCTTTTGGAAATTAATCGCTCATTTTTTGTAAACAAAACAATAAAAATGTCGAAGAAAAATGGCGGGGATTCGAATAACCTACTTTTTTTACGACGTTCTGGTAGTGTGGAACACGCGTAAACGAAGATGTTCTTTTTTTGAAATTCATACAGATACCACGCATCGAGCAATAAGAATGTGGCTGTCTGTTAAAACTCTTTGAGCATGAAGGGTTTGAAAAAAAATAGGAGTGTTGTTATGAAATTCAGTACAACATTACAACACTCATTTGGATGATGTAATGGTTATTAGAACATTGGGTGTTTTAATGTTGGCAATAAGCTAACTGTTTCAGAATCTTTAATATAGGATTTAAAGCATGGTTGTAGATAAAGATTATTAAATGCCGTAAGTCATGTACATATGCAATAAAATATACCTCACAACAAGTGAGTACGAGTTACGTATACAACAAGTACATGTTACGACCCCCATCATGTCAAACTCCGTCGGTCCCTTATAATTTTTTTAACTTCAAAAGTATTCAATTTATTTTTATTGAGCTTTTTGGTTGAGAAGTTTACCTATATATCAAAGGGCTGCGGGTTCGATTCATAATTTTTCTATATCTGAGTGTTAGAATTTATATGCAGTTACAGATGCATTTGTCAGCCTAAATTTTAAATTTCTGTACTACACTGTAATTTAACCTTTACTTGCGGTGCATTAATGATGGGCAAGGCGATTACATTCCTGTGAACCCCGCATTCAGTAGTTGTTTTTGTTGACATAAAAAGCTGAATCAAATCAATAAAATTTGTCTTTTTTATTTGGATCATTTGTGACGTTTATGCATCCATTATGCAACCACCATAATAAATTTAAAACACACCACACTTAACACTAAAAGCATATGCATAACATCTCACTTATAGACCATGAATATTTAAACATTTAATGGAAGAAATCAATATAAAGTTGACAGCTAGATGATTCAGAAGCTATCATTAACTGTTGCAACGAATAGCTTTTAAGCTTTGTACCCACTAGAGATAAAAATTTATAATGGTGCTCCCAGACTACTGTTATAAGATGTTTTTTTCTATGGAATAGGAGGACAAACGAGCGTACGGGTCACCTGGTCTTAAGTGATCACCGCCGCCCACATTCTCTTGCAACACCAGAGGAATCACAAGAGCGTTGCCGGCCTTTAATAAGATGTTTACAAAAATTATCGAACACAAAAAATAATAATATTATTAAAATTAACTTATATATTACTCATAAAACATGTTTTCTTAAATCTATAAGTAAAATTTAATAAAATTATACGAATGTCCAGCAACCACTTTGTTGGTCAGGTTGTCTTTCGACATAGGCCTGCCCCATTTTCTTCCACTTATCTCTATCTCGAGCTAACCTTCTCCATATTGTTGGTCAATTGTCCTCCCATCTTTTAATTTGACGTCCTCTTTGTCTTTTCACATTTCTAGGGTAACACTCGAATACGTCCTTTGTCCATTTGTCTTTGTCCGACCTTATTATATGTCCAGTCCAATTCCATTTGATTTTTCTTATTTTCTGTAATACATATTTTGAGTGCTCTTAGACTAATAAAAATGTTTACAAACATTTGGAAACATGACATTATGACACCGCACGGCGCAGAGCACGCTGAAACGGACCCCGCACTCTCGTCATACTATGCTGTCGCCTGGATACAATATGTTTACAAACAAGTGATAACAAATATTTTATTTGTAATGTATATGTAATATATGTTAACAAACAATTTTGTTAAGAAATGTTTACTAACATTAAAACATTTTAGAACATTGTGATGAAAATTTTGCTTGTAAATATTTTAGAAGAGCAGTGTAGGAGCACCATAATGCTTCATAGTAGTAGACCAAGAAATAAGTCAGGGTCAAAGTCAAAAAAATCTTTATTCACTGTAAAACTTTATTAGTTATTTAGTGCAAGTCAGGATGAAGTACAAAAGTTACAATAGCATTCAAATGAGTATAACATTATATATCATTCAAATAATCTTTCACACGATAATAGGCCTTAGATGTTAATTTTTTTTACGATACTTTTAAATTTTTTAATAGGTAATATTTTAATATCATTCATTACTCTCAGTATATTATAAAATATAACGCAATCAACTTTAAATAATCATAAATATAATAATTAATAAATAAAATTCTTTATTAGTTTTAACAAATTCTCCATAATAAATAGTGGCAAGAACCTCCTTTTAAGCATATTTAAGCTTTTATTATTTATAACTTTAAAAGATTTAGCAATTTTACGGAGCCTAGAAGATGGAATTGCAAGTTTATGTTTGTTTCGAGTATTGACACTATGTACATCAATATTCTTTTTAAATTGGCTAATATGTTTATGAGAGTATAGGAGGTTCTCGTATATGTACTGGCAGTGTACTGTCATAATATTAATTTCACTAAACTTTTGTCTCAATTAATCCCTTGAACGCATTTTATAGACTGTTCGAATTGCTCTTTTCTGCATCACAAATATGTTGTCAATATCTGCAGCCCTACCCCACAATATAATTCCGTAAGACATGACACTATGAAAATAGCTGAAATATACAAGTTTAGCCGTTTCAACATCTGTCAGCTGCCTAATTATTTTTATCGCAAATACTGCAGAGCTAAGTCGATTACATAAGTTTTTTTTATGAGCACCCCATTGTAGCTTAAAGTCTAATGTAATGCCTTGGAATGTTGTTGTTTCTACTACATCAAGTTTGTCATTATTAATTTTTATAGGTGTAGGTTGGTACTTTACATTTGGAAGTGTAAACCTTATACATTCTGTATTCCTTTCGTTTAAATGTAAGTTATTAACATTAAACCAATTAACTACTTCAGCAATGTCGTCGTCAACCTGACAGATTTTTTTTTACTGGCGTTTTATTTTAAATAACAGAGATATATCATCAGCAAACAGTATAATATCATGTTTATGTTGAATAAGATATGGTAAATAATTGACGTAAACCAGGAACAAAAAAGGACCCAAGATTGAGCCTTGTGGACACCCATTGATATGATAGAGCCAGTTGATCTTTTTTCATTAATGTCTTCTCTTTGAATCCTATTACACAAGTACGATTTTATTAAATCTAGAGAAACAACTCTAATCCCACAGTGATAAATTTTTTAAGTAAGGTTTCATGTTGGACGCAGTCGAATGCCTTGGATAAATCACAAAACACTCCTAACGCATCACATGAGTCCTCCCAAAGGTCCAATATATTTCTTATTAACTGCGGTTGAAAGACCTTAAGTAAAACCATATTGTTTATTATGCTCATGCATATATAATAACCTCATGGTTATTATTGTAAAAATGGTTAATTAATTGCATTAACATAATTTTTTCGAAAATCTTGCTAAAGGTTGGTATTATTGATATGGGTCTAAAATTGGTGGGGTCACCTTTATCTCCCAACTTAAATAGAGGAGTGATCTTGCTCTGTTTCATTAGGTTTGGAAATATACCGCAATCTACACACTTATTGAAAATTAAAGCTAAGTCTGTGGCTAAAATTTCTATAACAGATTTCACTACGTTAACAGAAATTCCCCAGAGATCTTTAGTTTTCTTAACTCTTCTTAGTCTAAACGTTTTAATAATCTCTATATGATCAACATGCTTAAATTTAAAGTTTGTATTACATAAAGATACGTTTTTCTGTAGCAGTTTCATTGCAGAAATAGATGAGGAATTTAGATATTTTGTCGTAGAGACCGATATTTCAGTAAAAAACTTTTCAAATGTATCTGCGATTTCAGAACCTGTTTTTATGTTTCAATTACCAATCTTTAATTTGAACTCATTATTTCTCTTATTTGTTTTACCGATCTCCTCATTTATAATTTTCCAAGTTGTTTTTATTTTGTCATTGCGATTTCTTATCTTTAAGCTTATGTTGTGAGACTTAGCTAATTTACAATCGTTCTTGAATTCTTTAGTATATAACCTTACATAATTTTTAAACTTTTGCACTTGTATTAAATCGCCTCTCTTCATAAACTTCATGAAATAAAAATAGAGTTAAACAGTTTAGTAAATGATTCAAAAAATATGTTGTACATTGCATTGGCATACAAGTTAAGTTGAGGTAGGAATAGAGAATTGGAACTGAGGCAATTTTTTAATTTACTATTTAAAGTTATTATGTATAACTCATGATAAGACCTCTTCATACGTATCAGTACATAAGAAAACTTAGTAATGTTTTTGCCAAAATAATTAAAACCGTTGATAACAATAGTAAATTTCCACCAATCAAAAGCAGTTACGCTGGTTGGAGTAACTGGCTATACCTGCACGCAACATGAACCCAACAATGGAGTCTTATTGCGGAACCAGGAGGCAATAAAAGTAAAGTTTTCGAAAAAAATATAAGAATATCCGTACACCAATTTAGACTAGGGATAGGGACTCTTTAAACACATTAATATTTATTCAAATTAAATTTAACTGTTTTGAAGCAGTTCTAGTGCGTACAAAGCTTTAGATAAGTGGAAAGCATTTATTTGTATAGATAATAAGTAGGTAACAAATGGTGTAAGATACATTGGTGTTCGCAAGGATTATGTTATTTGTTATCTTCGTAAATCGGTCAAGGAACGGCGCTAGCTGAGATTAATAGTGCCACCGCGCTGAAATATTGCGCGGAATTATCTTAAAAGCTTTGAGGATTTGTCTATACTTGCCTTTTTAACGAGAATTTCTAGAAAGCAGTACTACTAGTACTAGTTATATAACTAATGGAAGGATTTATTCAAAAGGTTTTTTTTTATTTGTAAATACTTAGGTTCCATTGATTTCGCTGAGAGACCATAAGAAAAAGGTAGGACACAGCGTGGAGACATTGCTCGTTATGCACAACGATAAGAATACTAGAGGCAGGCCAATATGAGATGGATGTCGTCAGGAAAACTGAAGGAAGGTGCAAACTGTATGGAAGTAGTGCAAGATGGGGCTAATGGTGCATTCTGAAGGGCGCCTTTAGGAAACTGGTTGAGAATTGCTGTAAAAAAAGTAATTTTGGTCATTTGTCAGTATGACGAAGCTACATTGCAAACTGAATGTTTAAAAAATAGGAATTTTTATGTATCACGTAAATTAATATTTCATGTTTATTTAATAATGTTTCAACGACAAATAAAAACAAATCTTCGAATATGAATTTACTCTACTGAAAACTATTATCAATTCGCCTATTGAAATTTTTATGCATATATCAAATTCTTAATCTTATAACTTAAATCAGGCAGTTCTTTTACACATTATATATATTTTTGTATCTTGGCGACAACTCTAAGGATTAGAATGAAATCTTCTATGCAAATGTTTTTGAGTACGAAAAACTGTACCCACTAGGTATCTGATATTTAGGTATGTTCCATCTCTGAGGAAAAAGTGATATTCCTAGATGTTGAGATCTGTAGCGAAAACAACAAGATGATCACCTTATGGTAAGTGATATATCGTGCCCATTACAATGCAGTGCCGCTTATGATTCTTAAATATTCAAACTTCTTTGCTGCATCACAAATACCACTATCAGCTTAAAACATACAAAATGCTTCCTTCAACAGTACCAACTGTAGCTATTATACTTACATTTACATTGTACAATAGTGGTTTGTTGCTCCTTTTATGGAATAGGAGAACAATCGAGTGTATAGGTTACCTGATGGCAAGTGATAACCGCCGCCCTTACTCTTGGAAGAAAGTTCCTTGAAAACCGGAGAAATGCACACATCCAAATTGTAAGGATGATATTTAAGTTTCTGGTGAGTGGTGCGATGGGATTCGGCCGCAAAAATCTAACAAACAGCTCTCCGCAACACTTCCTGTGATAAATGCAGTAGAAGACACATAATTAACATGCCTACGCAAAGCAAAGCGATCTAGCCATTCACAGAGTACTGGATAGCCCCTTGTTATATTTTTACAAAACATTCACATGAATAAAACTGAAAACAAAATTTTATGAACGATGCGGGACTCCAAACCGCGACCTCTCCCGTTCCGTGCGAGTGCTCTTTCCAACTGAGCCAACTATTCGAGTGACGTATCGTCATAAAATCTTGTTTGGTTTGTTCAACTCTCAGGTGGCTTGAGATCAGGTTGTCCCGCATCATTCATAAAATTTTGTTTTCAGTTTTTTTTGTGTTAGTAGAAGTGAGGGTTATCACTTTAAAAACATAACAAATTGTTTAGATTTGCAAGAGCGACATCTCAAGTCAATTTCCTAATATGCAAATATTGGGCTTGAGCAGTTTATCAACTGTAAAGTAGATCCTGTAGATGAAGCCACAACCTGAGAGTTGAACAAACCCTACAAGATTTTATCAACGATACGTCACTCGAATGGTTGGGTCAGTTGGAAATGCGCTCGCACGAAACGCGAGAGGTTGGTTCGAGTCCCGCATCATCATAAAATTTTGTTTTCAGTTTTATTTGTGTAATTAATTCCAAAAGTGAGGGTCATCACTTTTAAAACATAACAAATAAACAGGAATTACATTACGATGGTGAGTACGCACGTACTTACTACGTTCCTAACTAATTGTGCAGGTTCTATAAAATCGCGTAACTTAAACGTATAATGAGGTCTGTTGCAATAACGACACGCCTTCGTAGAGTCAGTAGGCACCCATCAGCCTGTCTCATGCTTTTGTTATCATGTTATTGTAATGTATGTACGTATCACGTTTCATCATTCATTACAGAGGACTAATGGGCGTATCGTTAAAATACGGCTTTGTTTAAATGCTATTAGAGTTGGCGTTTTTATTTTTAATTTGACACTGCATTTGAGTCTTTTGAATACAACTATTGATATTGAAACTGGTTTTAGTCTTGCCCTACTAATATTTAAGTTCAAGGGGGATTTGATTCAAGGGGATTAATGTACATTGCATGTAAGAGCGAAGATTAAACTTAAATATATAAAAGTACTGGTTCAAACAATATCCTCCAATTTCAACGCTTTAAGTATGCACATATTGTGCATACTCACATATTTTATTATTGAAACGAAACTATAAATGAACTGTTTCAAAGTGAGCCAAGTCTTCGAACGTTCACTACAAAATTAATCAGATTACGTCGGAAACCTTATGATCATAATTAATAATTGAGCTGTTATCGGCAATAAAGTCAAAAAAAATACTTTACTTCTATTATTAGTCACTCTTTATGTCTTCTATTGTTAGTTTTATGTTTTTATCGGAACTATTAATTATTATTGAAACCATTAATGCCGGTGAAATAAATTGTCAATGTCTGTTTTACACACAGAACAGAAAAAAACAGTTTTTCTGTTCCGTGGTTTCACACGTGTACATTTTACATTAACTTAATTGTGGTGTCCCTGAATAGAATAAATTGTTTTAGAACTAAATAATTTCTTGATTTTATTACATATTTTAAATACTTATTATGTACTCAGAAACTATTTTATGTAATGGAATAGAATTTTGAGTAGGTACCCCACGTGACCTATCTCAAAGCCCATAGTAATTTGGATGAACTGCATAAAAATTCATAGTACCAGTGAGTTATTCAACTAAATTAACGAATCTGTAATGAAAATATCAGTTAGGTATATAATATATAATCATTGTACTTGTGCACATAATCGAATTTGATGCTACCTATTAATTTTTATAATAATAAATTCATTACAATTCTTTTCAAGTTTTCACTATAACATATGAACATTATTAAGATAATAATTTGTTTCTACTCAAACAGTTCTAGAGTTCTTTATGTTATTTTCAGTGTAATTGTGATTTCAAATTCGGGTCCAGGAAACATGAGAAGTATACGATCACGTTACATAACCTTGTTCTTTGCAAAAACATGAATATAAATCTACAAATGTTTTCTTTATAAAATACAGGTTAACATACCAATGGGGTCAGAGTTATTTATGACCTCCGAACCCGTATGGTTCATTGAGCATAACAGATGTGTGGAATCTTCAGCCATCCAACCGTTCACCGTGGACCAATCCGTTCAGTGCCAAGTCTAAACACGGTACGCGACACACGCGCCGGCTGTGTACCGTAAGCCTTTGCCTTTATTGCTTTTACGAGAACTTTCGCGCGCTATCTGACAATTAAAAAGTTTTTATTTAAATGTGCATGGTGATATTCAAAAAAACACTTTTGAATCTGTGATTTTAAAATGACGTCTGTATACATCGAGGTGAGTTGATTTTAATAATCAATAGTGATAAATATTGAGTGTAATGACACTTTTTATTAATTTTTTTGGAGGTATTGGCATGATTATGAATTATATATTGTGCTTTTAATGAATTTATACCGTTCATATTAAAATAAATGTTGCGACTTTTAAGTTTATTTTCATGTAGAACATAAAATGAACTTTAGATCACGTTATTGCAATATTATGGACGTTTGTGTCACGACGCATTGTTTTGCTCATTTGAACTTATCAAACAACGTGATTTGGCAACATTTAGAAATACTCTTAACCTACATACTTTGTTGTTAAATTTTTTGATAGGTACCTATATACAAAATGAATAATTTTTAATTTATGAGAGGTATAACTTCTAACCGCGACCTCTTCTGGGTGGATTTCGTAATCTCCCATGGGATTTCTTTTCGGCATGAAATGTGGCTCAAATTCGAAAGAGAGTTTTTGAGAGAGAAATTTAGTAATTATTACCGTGAGTATGTGTGGATGATTTAAACGTGTTTATTTTGGGAAGGCAAAGGAATAATTTCACTCAGCCAATTTTTATTACGAAATCCTATAATAGGATTTTTATTATAGCTTCAATACCTAGTTGCTAAAATATATTTCCGATGAATAATGTCTGTGGGTGGAATATTTAAGCAGCCTAAAAGATTAAGGTCACAAAGCAAGTAATCTTATTAGAAAGAATTATTTAAAAAGGTTTTGTGACAAAGTGTATAGAGAACTGTGGGACTAAATTTGATTGGATTATTATACAATTTATTTTTATCATTATAACAGAGTTCATATTATATTCTCGAGTCATCGATACCCACTCATTCTTTTTTCAGCCTAGAAGAGTCAAGAACAATATACTTTTGTAAGACTTTTGTTATAAAGATTGCTTATGGGCCGGAAGTAGGTAATTATTTCTTATTTTATGATCTACTTTTAAATGATAACTTACGACACGATATCCTGTATTATCATAACCCTTATTTTAGAATCACATAAGTATTTAAATTAAATACTAAACTCAATATTAAACTTACAGGTTTGGTAACATTTTGATAATATTTATTATCTTTTTAGAGCATATACATAGAATATAGTAACGTATAGACGAACTGTCAGGCCGATAATACGTGATTAATTTTGATTTGTCTATGTGTGCGTTAGCTATTGGCTTATTATTAAAAATATTAAGGAGGTAATTCCACGCGTGGCCCAATGTTTAAGAACTATCAATCAAAAGTTTTCAAAGAAAAAAAAAACAGAATAATATACATACTACATCATATTATATCAAATTAAACTGAAAACAAAGGGCTCAACTTCTGCTGCTCGGCGTACATTACTCCAAACAGCGCTGGTTTTCAGCCGCACCCGTCTCTGTGCTGTTATTAATAATAGATTGAGATGATATTCACTTTCCTTTTCAATCTTGGTGTACCAGTGGGAGACTCCTTTGCACAGGTTGCCGGCTAGATGATGGGTACCAAACAGCGTCTATTTCTGCCGTGAAGCAGTAATGTGTAAACATTATTGTGTTTCAGTCTGTCATTACTGAGCAAATGGGGCTTAGCATGTTATGTCTCCAGGCGACGAGCGCAATTGTAGTGCCGCTCAGAATTTTTGGGTTTTTCAAGAATCCTGATCAGCACTGCATTGTAATGGGCAAGGCGTATCAATTACAATCAGCTGAACGTCCCAGTCGTCTCGTCCCTTATTTTCATTAAAAAAATCCTAGTATACTGGTATAAGTCTTTGATCTCGACATATGATTTTACTGTACAGTCAAAGAAGTTCGCCGCCGACTCATTAATAATCTAATAATTCAGTTTTAACATATAAAACGTTGTTTATTATTTTTAAAAGTATTTATTTTTATAAATAATAGTATACATATTATGCATCTATATGTAACATATCTTATAACGGACAAGATGTGGATAATTTTAAACGCGTAACTTCCTGTATTTGGTCAGAATGTTAGATATACCGTGTGTAATGCACTTATTTATACTAGAGTGCATATAGGGTTGGCGATCATATCTTATTTCTAATCTTTCAATTTCTATGTCATTGCAAACACATTATTTGATCTCTGAAAATAAGGAAATAGAGAGTACATAGGAATTATAAAGAAAGAAAAAAAGGATTGTGTGGTTTTATGAAACCACAATAAAATGAAACATCTTTTCACATTATAGACATGTAACTAAAAATTTTTGGAATAATATTCCATTAAGGGTATAAAAATCGCATTATCAATCTTAATTTTATACTTGGAAAATTGTAAGGGGTTTAAAAATAATGAAATTTGAATACTTTTTAATACTTTCAATTCTTTTTCGTGTAAATATTAGGTCCTTACATATGAAATTGCCGTTTTGTATGGGAGGAACAAAAAGTCGAATATTTTTAAATATAATATATTTAATTAATCAAAGTATGAACCATTGTTTTCTATGCACTTTTGCCATCTCATAGGTAGTTCATTGATCCCTTTACTAAAAATACCAGTCGGACGGGAATCAATAAAATCTGTGAAGGCGATTTGGACTGCCCCATCAGAGTTAAATTTTTTCCCTTGCAAGAATTTGTCCAAATTTCGAAAAAACTGGTAATCTGTTGGAGCAAGGTCCGGGGAGTACGGAGGATGTCTTAGACATTCCAATTGATGCTCTTCTAATTTGGTAGCCGTCTGTTGTGCAGTGTGTGGTCTAGCGTTGTCTGTGTGTTTTCTTTTGCAACATGACCGCCATACACATCATTCACCCTTCGAGTCGTTTCCGCAGCACTAGTGCCACGGCGGAACTCGTACTCGTAAATAATGCGATACTTTAAGTTCTCCATTTTGTAAAATGAGTGACGCAAACAGAAAAAAGCAGAAGAAAAAATCAATGAATGACGGTCATCGAAGCACAAATACATGAGTAAATAGCTGTACAAATTTGAATTTGGAATTCCTTACCAAAGAGGAGAACATCGTGACTAAAGTGGCCAGTACGAAATACGCCAATTTCATATGTAAGGACCTAATATATAGATATACAGTTTACATGGAGTGACTGATTCCCAATACTTTTCAATCAATATTTTTAATCAGGGAGATTACATACATAATACTTAACAATTGTTTAGATTATATACACATATTAATAAATAACAACATTTACATTAAACACTGACAAAAACAAACAAAATAGCGTGGAGCACTAGCACAAATGAGTAATAGTCTATACACTACACGGTCAGCACGGACACAAAGACGAAAAAGTTTGAGACGATGTAATAAAAGTTTCTCTTTAAAAAACAATGTCAATCACTTTTATAAGCTTGGGAAGCTTATAAGAAATAATATAAATAAATTAAAGGATGGTTTAATTAATAAATACTAAGGCAACATGATCCCGTTCACCAACGAAAAGGCCATGTAAAGTGGATTATATATTCGGGCTTAATATGTGAATTTAAAAAATATTATTTACTCGTGAGTGTCAGCCCTATTGTAACTATCCAATCAGATGTGGGCATGTAAACGCGTTAGCTGGTGTTAGTAAACATTGGTTGTTTGCTTACAATGGGCCCGTGTTCGACCCAACATCAACACTGCACAGATCTCTTTATTAACAACAGCTATGCGTTTTGTAACGGACTTCAGAAGTCTACGTAAACAATAAGTTAAGACATACGAATAGATATATGTTACCTATTAGATTCCTAAATATTGCATTATTATGATGATGTCCTGTGGGCGAGCATTAGGTTTTACAGTACGGTACTGTCTTCTAAGCAAAATATCTGTTTTTTATCGAATTGAAGATTAAAAAGCTAAATTTGCCTTGCATCGCCTGTGGGCTGTGATTACCTACACTTACACACAGATATTATGAAATTGTGTATTGCATTAATACCAAATTGTTATGGTTACTTTAAAAAAACATAATCTTTTGTGCATAATTGCCGTTGTAATACACCATAATAACAGGCACATTATCTTTTCCATCTAAGAACGACGAGTGCAGTATGATTGGTAGAGATTCACATTGCAATACGTTAACCTTAGTTCTTTTATACTGAAAATCGTATTGACACTATAATAAAATATGGACAGATTATGCCGGTTAACATCTAGTGGATCATCCATAAAAAATAGTTATCGCATTGTTTTCAATGGAGGCAAAGCGTCATGTCATTCAGCCAGTCGATCCTTATACCATAGATTACCGTATTGCTAATCTGTGGCACAAAAAGCGCGCCGAGGGAGTATGGATGACGTCAGCCGTGAGTCATTCGCCACCTGAGTTGGAACCCATTCACAAAATCCTATAAGATCTATCATTAAGATAATAACTGGTTGTAAAGAATAAATATAGGTGTGTACTCGTTCCAATGAGTTTGGACATAATGTTTATTAATTGATTATAATTTAAACATCTCAGTTTGAATTAATGTGTTCACATTGTAACGATTTTCTTGTCTTTTTTTTGGAGTCCTATTAAAATTCTTCCATTCATTTAATTCGTCGCGTTGTGATTTATATTATGATATTTTAACATTTGTATATATACATTTTTTTTTCGAGAACACACATACTTACTGTCTATGAAAGCAAGTAAGTTTTTTGTAAAAAGTATTTTCATTGCTTATCTAAATGTAAAAAGTTTTTCAGAAGCCCGTGACCATGCATGCTGCAAGAGTTTGTTTGTATTGCTTTCACACCCTAACTGTTTGCTTATTAGGAATTTGTTTTCACAAATTCCTTTCCAAATCTTTCGATCCCGAGGGAGCGTGATATAAATTTTAGGTCGGGCTTAAAAATGAATTCAAGTTATTAGAATCAGAAAGAAAGTTATTCAAGAAAAGAGAAGCATTTCTACTAAGATCTCGGAATGTCAGAAAATAAAATTGGGATCATTTGTGAAACCCAAGATGACCGCCGTGTAAAACTATAATATCAATATTACTTAAATTTATTTCAAATATTGTTATACCGCATAATTTACTAATATAACGTGTAATTAAATATCATTAAATTATTTATATATAATTGTAGAGAAATAATTTATTTTAAAACGTGTATATTATAAATTGAAATTATATTCTATTTAAATTTATTTAATTGTCGACCATTGGTTGTGGTTCAGTAGATATATGAGTTATAAATGGTCTAGTTCACCAGCTAACGTCAGGGGGTCGAAAAACTGACATTTTTTCCCTACCGCGCCAAAAGAATTAGAACTTCAATTATAACATTTAATTATAACAAATATAGGATCTTTTTTGAAATCCAATATGCCTATCGTTTCCATGGTTTTTGGGTATTACTCACCTAGAACCCACCTTTTTAGAACCTGGAACCTATTTAAGAGATCCCAACTGATGCGCATCGAAGATGACGTCGCGAGCAACAGTATGTCCTATTAATTAACAAAGGGGCCTACTTCGCAACTATTGCTTTACATAGACCCATTACACATTACCTACTAGTTAAATAATAATAAATGGAGAGCTGTGTTTTCGTTCGGTTATACTGCGAAAAATACTGAACCGATCTGAATAATACTTATACCATAGCATGCAGCGTGTTTCGGAGAAGGTTGTAGTATATTATATGTTGGTAAATACTTATGCGGAACCCATATTTTTTGGCTTAAAAATACCTATATATTCGCTATAAAATGACATTTCATTACATATGACAATTCATACAATGAGCAGGCGCGATTTATATGGCAAAAGTTTCTCGTATATTTTATTATTATTTGAAATTACACGGATTTATCTTTGTATATTTATACAGACAGCTGATATGTGATATTTAAGTTTATTGTACGATATTACATTGTAATCCATATTTTATATAAAAAAAAAAGCCCGCTGAGTTTCTTGCGCCCATTCTTCTCAGGTCTGAGGCAGTCTCTTTTGAATGGGTGGTAGATTTTGACGTTCAATAAGTGATTTTGAATCCTATTTTGAATAAAAATATTTGAATTTGAATTTGAATTTAGATATTATAGTTGTATGCATATACAGCGACTAAAAGAAGAAGATAAAAGCTAAAGTGAAAACGCAGTGAAATGAAGACAATTTACTATTAACACAGCTTATTATAATATTGATTCGTTTAACACAGTGCCCTCGATCCGAGATCCATTCCAGACAGTTTATAGTCGGCGGTATGTTATAGAATTTATGATTTCAGGTTAGTAGAAACATTCGAGTACTGGTTGTAATAAATAACGTATTAACCGACTTTGGATGAAAGTTTATTGATAACAGAAAAACTATGATACGTTATCTGCAAATCTAATTACGCTTAGTACTAATTCTTAGATGAGACATTGGTTTGTTTTTGACGATGAATACTTCTTTTGGCGCGGTTTTTAGGCAAAAACCGGAACCCTTATAGATTCGTCATGTCTATCTGTCAGTCCGTGTATGTCACAGCCACTTTTTTTCCAAAACTATTAGAACTTTTATACTGTTGAAACTTAGTAAGTAGATGTATTCTGTGAACCGCATTAAGATGTTTACACAAAAATAGAAAAAAAACAATAGATTTTGGGGGTTCCCCTGAATTGAAACTCAAATTTTTTTTCATCAAACCCAAACGTTTATTATGGATAGGTCTTCAAAAATGATATTGAGGTTTCGAATATAATTTTTTTCTTAACAAAATAGTTGGCGCGAGAGACACTTCCAAATTCGTAAAATGTGTCTACCCCTGTAACTAAACTAAGAAAATGATAAGACTAAAAAAAATATTTAATATCATTTTTCTTTCTGCATAAATTTTATATTATGTTACTTGCTACACTTCATGGGCGAGTCCGACTCGAACTTGGCCGTTTTTTTTTAATAGTTTTTTAAGCATTTACGCTTGTCTAGACATACTCGATAGGAGATCACTACCGGCCATTATTTCATTTAATGATATGACGCTGATCTTATTTGTTAAAGTGATAACTTCTTTAGGTTAATTAATCGTCTGTTACATCTCTCATATTCGGTAAGTAGGTCTTTATTACCCCCAAATGGAGCTTGTAGGTGACCAATTAGCGCTCTAGGGTAATAATGTAGCTAGAAGAGCCCTAGGGCGGTAAGTAATTAATAAAAACTTTTCACACTTTCAAAAAGTTCGCGTACATCTAACCATCATACTGGCAATAGACATCATGCATTCAGCCCAATGACAGCGTTGTCTTCGTATGAGTATAATTCAATTTGAAATATCAAACGGCGAAGCTCAATTTCGTTCTTGAAAAAAAGAATTTAAAAAAAAGGCGGGAATAGAAATAACTCGGACTGCAATTGATGCCTTACAGCCCTTGGAATCTACTACTGTAAAACCGGCAGCGTTACAAATTTTATAGTATATCTATAATAATATTGATGCAATGAAACTATATAATATATTAATTATTATTTCAATTCCAAATTATGAAGCTTAAGTTCTTGGTCAAACAATCTTATGATGTTTCTAGTTTTAAGTTATCACTTGTAGCAGCAGTCTCATGTCTACCTATTTTTTATTAAACATGAGTTTATTCTTAAGATTTAATTCTTCTGTATTTGTATTTCTCACTGAACTCTACATAAAGATTGTGATGAAATTTTATATCTGTGTTTTAGTCCCGCGTGGTTTACATTTGCAGTTGGACCGGGTAGGATCTCTGCGATTGTGTTCGATTTATTATGGATGGAAAATATTCTTTCGTTCATATCGATACATAGCTGACTGTTACCAGAGTTATATAAGAAACTATTAAAAAGGATAATCTTCGTCGTAAATCTAGTTTTGTATATTTTGTCTGTAACAGCTCCACTGCATGCTTGGAAACCGAAAAAATTACGTTTATGTACAAAGTGGAGGTCATATTCGGTTTTGACTATTACCACTTTTTTATTTTTATAAAGACTTCGTTCAATTTGCGTTCGTTGCAAACCAATAAAGAGAGGTTTTATCCACGTACCTTCATCGTCAAATTATTTGACAGAGTAAAGTTTCAATTTTAGTGATATTTACTCACCGCTAAACCGTACGAGACGACCCTACAGTCCATTTGGCGGTTGCTACACTCGCGGAATTAACCGGTTCACAAATCAACACTCTACTATGAACCTACTACTATTACTTCATTCATAGTGCCAGTTTGTATCTATTTACTGCTCGTGGCGGTGTCGTGGGGCGGGTCGTTCTACTCCTAAAACTTGTACGAGGAAAGCGATGTCTGTCTTAGGGGATGGATTTTTATTTTTATATTGATAATGTACAATTTTATGTTTATATTTTTATTATTTTTTTAGCTTACACAAGTAATTCAAAACGTTTGAGTAATTTTGGTGCATCACTTTACATACATTGTATAAAATATAACAGAAAATGCTGAAACTGTAAATATTTTTTTAAAGAGTGGCAATTTCTTGTGACTTCTTCTCATTAAAACTCAACTTTTCCGAAGTGGTGGTAAAATCTTTGGCATTCATAGGTGTCATTTTGATCTAAATCTAATCTAATCTTTCTTTGTTAGTTTCTTATACAAACCGGTTTTAACCATTAGTATCCGTAAATTTAAAACCGATTCCATGCCTTGATCTAATAGACATTTTCCGAAATGTGTTCACTGTTATGTGCACTTACGTAATTATGTAACATGGAAATTATCTGTAGACTTACGTTGTTTATATAATTAATTACGCCATTATTAACAGTTATAGTACACACGTGGGAAATTAGTTTTTGAACCAATTTAACAGTGTTTGTTGTTGAAGACTAAAACAATAGGATATTACTTATAATGCGTGAATTAGGTAAATAGTTGTTTTGCCGTCCTGTTATTTTGCTTTGAGACGAGTTTGTAGTGAATAGGTGAGTAAACGAATACTTTTTAAAATCCTTATGGGGCACATAATCACAATATTTCCTCCCCGAAATATCAGGTGGTAGTTTTTCAATTATTTCAACAATTTGCGAATGAATACGCAATAATACTTAAAAACATCAAAAGTCGAAATATTTACTATTAGTAAAACGAAACAAAAAAAATACGTGTCTATTTACGAATATATTATCTCAGGCATCATTTAAAGACGATCCGAGTGACATTGAAACCTGTTTGTTTTAACGGAAACCACGACCTTACAAACTTTCGCACAGTAATCTTCAATTCCGGTTATTATTTAATTACATTTAAACTAAAATAATAATATGATTCCGTTTGTCAAGGTTACGTTCTCCAGTCTGTGCTTGGAACTACAAGTTATTAATAATTTTGTGCTAATTAATATACCATGAATTATTTTATTCACGCACGAATTGTACTAATGCCTTCCTTATTTTAGTCTCTCACGCCAGACAAACATATAAAATAAACTAATATTATTGAACATAAACTAACTAGTCACTACTTAATGCCCCCATACTTAATGACCTAAAATTATTGCTTCCCTATGCATTTAATTGTGTTTAATTTAAAAAAAAATGGAGGATTTTGAAACATTGCACATATTCACCAGTGGGCTCCTTTGGACAGGAAGCCGGCTTGATTATGGGTACCACAACGGCGCATATTTCTGCCGTGAAGTAGTAATGTGTAAACATTACTGTGTTTCAGTCTGGAGGGCGCCGTACCTAGAAATTACTGGCCAAATGAGACTTAACATCTTATGTCTCAAGGTGACGAGCGCAGTTGTAGCGCTGCTCAGAATTTTTCGGTTTTTCAAGAATCCTGAGCGGCACTGCAGTGTCATTACACTGCAGTGCCGCTCAGGATACGATACATACGTCCTATCCATTGGTAGGACGTATCAATTACCATCAGCTGAACGTCCTGCTCGTCTCGTCCCTTATTATCATAAAATAAATATTCTGTCTTATTGATAAACGCAATGTGAACTTACTCCAAGTTTAAAATTACTTCTCCCTGTAATGTAATTCTGTACTGACAAAGGTAAAGATAAAGACAAAAAGTTTTAAATTTGGAATAACTTTACTTCGCGTTTATTAATAACACAGATTAAGTATGTGGTTCTACAATACTTGTTTCTTCTCTGCGGTATTCTTTTTAGATTTGTTTCCAAAACTGGTAATAAAACATATTTAGAATTATTCTAGCACGAGAGAGGTGGTCATGTAAAGTTTATCATTTATGAAACACTAGCTAATTAGAAACCTTAAAAATAACAGTATTTCTCCACTATTTAATGGATATTATTATACATATAAACCTTCCTATTAAATCAATCTATCTATTAAAAAAACTGCATCAAAATCCGTTGCGTAGTTTTAAAGATTTAAGCATACATAGGGATATAGGGACAGAGAAAGCGACTTTGTTTTATACTATGTAGTGATGTTCGACTGCATACTACTTCGCTTACGTAATTTATTTTCTAAAAAGAAGACTAAGTTACTTAGTTCTTTGCTTATAAAAATCCCACTAAATCCGTCTAGCCTTTTACCTTTTACCTTTTAGCAGATTAGCTAGAACTGTTTGTTTAAGATTTATTCTCTCTAGCATAGTGTACATGTTAACATTCATATTAATTAAGTAAATTGCTTTCATATTACAAACGGATATTTCAATTGAGATAATAACGGTCTTAAGTAATACTTCCTTTGAGTTTGATACTTCTCACACACAAAACCCGTGTAATACTGGCGAACGAAGTCCAATTAAATTTTCGATTCTTAACTTGAATCACTGGCCAGATCTAAATGTTGGATTTTAATAAATATAACAAAAACAGCAACATTGCATTAACAAGGCTACGTGTATGGCCACGAATTTTGGCATAGCGATAGGAGTCGATAAAAGATATATAAATTAATTGAGACATTATTTATACTTGCGAATAAGTCGCTGTCTGTGTGAGATTGGTTATGGGCCACTTTAGCAGAAATTGAATTTCCTTTACTGGAATCATCATTTGAATTGTTATTCAAGCTGTACTTCTCGATGCTGTACAAAATTATCATTCATTAATATATTGTCAACTTTAATATCAGGTTTCCCTAGTTGAAAAATAGGTTCAATTAAGTTTAGGTGCATGTATGTGATTCCAGTAAGAAGTATTCCATATGAAATTCCATGTTCGTTCCGACTACTAAGATAAGAAATTATGAAAATATAAAAAAAAACAACACTGAATTTCGACGAAACAACCTATATAAAATATCTCAATCTTATGTGTTGCTATATAAAATTTTAGATTAGTAGATTCACTATCAAATAAGAAAGACAATTATTATACATACCGTTTTACTTCGTAGCCTTTCTCGAATCGGTAATTTTAATACTAATCGCCGCTTGTGGAATAAATCTCTATTTCTTATTACCGCTTGTCGCTTCGTTCTAACGCCCGCTCATACTACACAGTCGTAGCCACACATGTGGTTATATAAAAACGCAATCTCGTAATTTGTTTGCGCCGCACCGTACAAGTCAACTAGAGCAAATCGCTTGGTATCTCAACCATTATTTATGCAAACAGCCTTTGCTTCCCACATTGAAGCCTTATTAGGTCTGATGGGTACTTTGGCGAACAATAATCCAAATTTACATCATGTCTGAACTCAGTGTTTCCCAAAACTGTTGCTAAGTGACCGCATAGTTTTTATAAGATATATTTTGTATTGTTATTCTATGCAAAAAGTATATTTTTTGTGTGCTGATTTTAAATAAATTTCTAATAAGGAATGACAACACCAATTTAAGTCGTTTTTAAAACAATGATATCAATACCAAAGAGTTATGTTTTGTTACACGCTTTTTATTAGCTTCACGTGTTTGTATATTTGTTTGTAGCCGACTCATTTGGGCGCCATTTTGACCCACTTTAAACGGCTAGATTTCGTTCAAACTTCGTAGATTTATCGAGGACCGATGATAATGTATTAATTTGATAAAATTATTCCATTTTGCAATTTGCAAAATAAGATTGTTATTTTTTAAATTTCAACCGTTATCTTTTCAACAAATGCGTGTTTTTTAGTTTTGTATACTACTTTTTTTGATGTTAAGTAATAACACTTGTAACACCAGAGGATGCACTTAAGCATTGCCGGCCTTTTCGGAAGATAAACACGCTTTTATTTGAGGTAACCATGTTGTATCGTCTATATGTCTGTATGTGGTTGTATGTACTAGTTCAGATAAGTCTTCACGTTATATTTTTTAAGCCAAAGAGAGTTTTGTTTGTTTGAATGCACGTGCAATTCTTTGAATCCTTTACTGACTGCTTTGAATAATTATTTTTGAATATAATACCCAGCTTCAATATGTATAGTCTGCCACAATACTGCAGCGCGTCAGGGCTGATTGCTGCGGCGCGTGGATATTTTTTTTATGACAGTAAGGCACGAGACAAGCAGAACGTTCAGCCCATGAAAATTGATTGCCTACAATGAAGTCCCGCTCAGAATTCTTGAAAAATCTAAAATTTCTGAGCGGCACTACAATTGCGCTCGTCACCTTGAGACATAAGATGTTAAGTCTCATTTGTCCAGTAATTTCATTAGGTACGGCGTCTTTCGGATCAAAACACAGTAATGTTAACACATTACTGCTTCACGGCAGAAATAGGCGCCGTTGTGGTACCCATAATCTAGCCCGTATCCTGTGCAAACGAGCCTTCCACTGGTAAAACTTTTAATGCGACTATGCGTAAGCGGTGCACATCCCTGTTGCGTAGGGTACGGGCTAGCCCCAATGGTATTCTGAGGGCATTTTCGCATAGGTTCGATTTTCAGCACCTGAACTACTGCTGTACGATACATTTTTTGATAATTCGGTCCTGTCCTAGATTAGGAAGGATTTAAAGGTATCTTGTACTTACACTAGGTTTTAAGTTACTTTAACTATGGGAGGCTCCTTTGCACAGGATGCCGGCTAGATTATGGGTACCACAACGGCGCCTATTTCTGCCGTGAAGCAGTAATGTGTAAACATTATTGTGTTTCGGTCCGAAGGGCGCCGTAGCTAGTGAAATTAATGGGCAAATGAGACTTAACATCTTATGTCTCAAAGTAACGAGCGCACTTGTAGTGCCGCTCAGAAATTTTGGGTTTTTCAAGAAGCCTGAGCGGCAATGCATTGTAATGGGTAGGGCGTATCAATGACCATCAGCTGAACGTCCTGCTCGTCGCGTTCCTTATATTCATAATAAAAATAATTTGTTACTAACAGATATCATGATCCTTTGTTGGTTGAAATAAAGATTTTCTTATGAGGATTCACTTGTCAGCAATATTTAGGACTCCCGAACTTCATTAGCCGTATGTGCTGATGCAATTCTCATACATTAATTCAATGTCCTTCTTCACATTACCGGGTCATTCACCACACCGGTTCACTATTAAATAGAGCACGAAGCCGATCGAAGTAATGACACATTGTTATAATCATCACTCATGCAAAATACTGAGAATTAGAAGCAGGTTCAATCTCGTGGGATTATGTCTGAATTGACGCTTGACTTAAGTTACCAACTGAAAGAGTAGCGCGCTCTCACGACTTGTGAGGTGAGCTGATGAACTTATCAAACGTTTATCAACGAAATGGACCGTAAACAAAATATGTATCTATATGTATAAAAATGAATTGCTGTTCGTTAGTCTCGCTAAAACTAGAGAACGGCTGGACCGAAATTTGGTCTTGAATTAATTGTGGAAGTCCAGAGAAGGTTAAAAAGGATTTGAATAAATAGGAAAATGATTGAAATTATATGATATGTCCCCCGTCGTTCAGAAATCAAACATATTTTCTATGAGAGAATTTATTAACGGACGGTTTGACAGTTCTGCTGTGAAACAATTTCATTATGTCATAAAAAACATTATTTTATTTATTATATACAGAACAACGTCTGTCGGGTCAGCTAGTAAGTATTTTAATAAATTTTAGCCTGACGTTATAGAAAACCTTATAACACATTATGTATAATAATCCTGGTTTAAATGAAAAATTTATATATTTTAATTGGTTTTTAAAAGGCAGTGTATACCCTCGCCTACATTTACACCCCAGAGGAATCACAGGAGCATTTCCGGCTTTTCAGAAAGGTGTCCGCGCAAGGAAACTAATTCCACAGTTATATAACTCAATTTGCATTGTTTATTCGACGTTTCGTTGACGTTTAAAAAAAAACATTAAAATATGAGTCCAACTCTGACGCACAAAATATTGCCGTGTATGAGATATAACCCGTATCTTATATGTGCACACACAGAAAGTTTTTGATTTTAGTATACTTATGTTATATAAAAAAATAATGTATGATAAAACGATCGTAAAATACGAGCATACGGAGAAGTGTTATAACATGATGGGAAATTATAAATTCCCCATACAAATTTAAAAAAAAATCTTATCATTTAATTAAATCAACCATAAAAATCGGAAAAGTAAATTGTATACAACCATATAAATCGGAAAGGTGAAATTGTTAATATTTCACGATTATAAATAGCTTCCCACAGAAATATCTCGCACCGAATTTGTACTCAACTAATATCGATCACCAAACTTGATTGGCGAGAAATTTTATCGACTATCGAAACCACTCGACCTCGCCTCCGCGTAATAAAACACCTAACTTAGTAATCATCATTCTCCGGTGTCCGGACAGCTTAAAAATCATCCATTCACACCGACAAACAGCTTAGGCGACTTTGTAGACAATTGATTAACATATTTGGGAACGGTCTCAGCTCTACCGAACCCGCTAGTGTTGTTCTTATCGATACATTCTCTATTGACATGTCATTTATAATAAATAATATGTTGTAGCAATGAGAATTATCGCTCGTACATTAACGGATCTACTACTTAAACCGAAAATCTTATAATATGACACAATGGTGACATCTTGTCTAAATATAACAGTACCTAATATTTTTTATAGCTACTCAATTTATTATCTATGCGCAATCGTTGTTTTGTCACACAAATAAAGTACTCCGCGCCCGCTCATTGTATTAATTGTCATATGTAATGAAGTGTCCTTAGCATTTATACGCCTAGATAGTCTCTTGCTGTTTGACAACCGATCAAAACAGGCCAGGAATAGTAGCTTAGTGTGCGTGACAAGCTACGTCTTACACTCGCGATTCTGTTTGACACTTTGTGTTAGTGTTCGTGATTTGCTCAAAACAGAGGTTAGTTCTAACTGAATATTTTTCGACGTTTTCACATCTGTAATAGTCTATCTAGACGTATAAATGATATATGGAAATGTCATTGAATGAATTTTATGTATTGCTAATATATAAGTATTTCTAAGTCAAAAAATATGGGTTCTGGATAAGTAATCACCAACATATCATATACTAAAACCTTCTTTGAAACACGCTGTATCTTGGTGTAAGAATTATTCCGATCGGTTCAGTAGTTTTCGCAGTACAACCGAAGAAAAAAACGGCTTTCCATTTATTGGTATAGATTGAAATCTTAAAACCATCAACAGGAAACCCAAGCGCCGGCAACTATTTCGGTCAACGGATCAGCCGAGCTATCCAACTCGGAAATGCTGCCAGTATTCTTGGTACACTTCCCCGTTACGATTTTAATTTAATGTAATCATAGTATTGTAGATATAGCTATAAGATTTGTTTTGTTTGAAACTCCTTGTAATATTAATAAACTATTTAAGGTAAGTAGTGCTATCTGTATGGTGCGTTGCTCATTCTATCTTCCTATAAATTGTGAGCGGGCTGTCACAGCATGCATCAATATATGGCCCCAGGTAATGACCATTTTGCAGTCAAAATACAAAAAAAAAATAGATAAACGGTTGAACTTAAAGGTATTTATGACGATTTGTCTCATTGAGCTCAAAAATATAATTTGTATTATTATTATTATTTTCTTAAAATTTTCCGGCCCGACCCTCAAAACGGACCTACGATTTGTATTCAAAATCTAAGTTTGGCTTAACCCTTTCAAATGACGCCAACCGCGATGATGTCGGTTGAGCCGTTCAAAAGTTATAAGAGATTTACATACATCCATACACACACACACAGATACATACATATAGACGTGCGGACAGCATATCGAGAATAGTCAGAGAAGCTTCCTAGGACCTTAAAACGTCGAACCTGACGAAAACTCGATTTTCGAAAAACGGGGTACAAACAATAACTGAAAATTTTCAAGCGGTAAGTTAAAAATATACTAGAAATGCTATGATGGGCCGTGACAACGTTAGGTCCAATAATCTTGACCTTGTTACAACAGATTTGTTCAAGGCATTTAACACAATACTCTCGTAAGCCGTGTTAATGTCACGTTTGATTGCTTTTGCGTTGTCAGATTAAAATCAAGATGGCGCTTATATTAAGCTGCAGCTTCTTGTATTGTGAGTGTTTTATTCAAAGTCAAATAATAATATTAAGAAGCTAAGATACGGTCTTAAGGCATTCAGATTTTTATGGGAACAAATAACGGATTGAGTGTTGGTATGACCCTATCAAAGTTGACTGCGCCCGTCGCCTTTAAGTCTACTATTGAATGTCTCATGTGTCATATATAATAAAAGAAGTTGATGAAGATTAATTGAATTACATAATATATGTATTATGAATCATATAAAATAGTTAATTTAATGGCACATTGTTCCAATGCTGACTACTACAAATTATTACTACAATATCCGGACGACAGAGCCTTGCTCGGGTTTTTAAGAATTGTACAAAACTTGAACAAAAAAAAACTGGACTGTATATCTGGATTCGAACTGGGCTTCTACTTTCTGGATAAGCTAAAAATATCCGTTAAAATGTTTGTCAAATACTTGAATGAATGAAATTACTTTTATTTTAAAACCTCATCAAGTCGAGGTAAATCATATGAAATATTTTCCGTTGTATATTAATAACATTATTTACAATATATAAATTAAAATTGTTTATAAATTACTTTGGTAAATTTTGCTTTTGCCTAATCGCGCTCCCTTAGTCAGTTCGACCCGACTTTACAAGGACGAGCGTTACATCGCCGAGCGTGATTGCTCGATCGCTTACTCGAAATCACAAATTAAAGTGTTCACCGCAACTAAAGACTTAAACCATAATACACATTTTGATTTAACTTTAATTGATTAAAATGACGCTAGAAGTTAAAAGAAGACCGAAAACCTTACTTTAAACCTTAGACCTTGTGCGGTGTTTCCGGGACGATACGACATGGGTACCTTCAAAAGAAGCTTATACACCTTCTTTAAAGGCCGGAAACGCTCCCGTGATTCCTCTGGTGTTGCAAGAGAATGTGGGCGGCGGTGATCACTTAACACCAGGTGACCCGTACGCTCGTTTGACCTCGTTTTCCATAATAAAAAAGCCAAGGTCAAGGATATTGGAAGTCCGTAATCTCAGGTATGATTGCATCTTATGCATTATTAAACGATTGTTTTCTTCATATTAAAAAATATTGAACGATTGATTCTTATAAATATACTACTATTTACCAGTGGGAGGCTCCTTTGCACAGGAAGCCGGCTAGATTATGGGTACCGCAACGGCGCCTATTTCTTCTGCCGTGAAGCAGTAATGTGTACACATTACTGTGTTTCGGTCTGAGACCTAACATCTTATGACTCAAGGTGACGAGCGCAATTGTAGTGCCGCTCAAAATTTTTGGGTTTTTCAAGAATCATGAGCGGCACTGCATTATAATAAGTAGGGCGTATCAATAACCATCAGCTGAATGTCCTGCTCGTCTCGTCCCTTATTGTCATAAAAAAAAGCTGGCCCGACGCCAATAGAAAATGATAAGGATTAATATCGTATTTGTGCAAGCGGCTTTTACAATATTGCTTTATAATTGACAATATTGAAAATATTAAAATGGATATAGTATTTTTTTTTTAAGAAATAGACATATGCCATGGCGGACTTTCCTGTACACCTATATAAGATGCACAATTCCACACCACATTATTTTGTTATATCTCAAAGGCCTTAGACAGAGTTTTCGTTAAAAGCTCCCAGGCAGCTTATTTTCCAGACCTATCAAACAAATTTCGTTAATGTATACAAGAACTTATCAAATTATATACTTTTTTAAAACCATTAAATTATGACGGCCTAAAAAAAACGTTTCAATTGACTTTTGTACTGAGCGTTAGAAAAAAAAAATATGTTAGAAAAAAAATTCTGAGTTACCCCCAAGTCGCACTTAAAGAAGTTTTACTTCAAAATGACTTTTTTGTTGCCAAGACAAACAATTTATACGATGAGATAATCTACTTGTATGGTTTTAAAAAATGTTTCGTTAGTGTGAATGATTTATGAATAACATTTGACGCAATTGATTAGGACTTTCTAATTGACCTTTTGAAATGTAGGCTTAAAGTATAGAAATAGTCCAAGGGCGACTAGTATTCGCGGATTTGAGATCCGGCGGTCACGACATACTGAGCTTAGAACTTGATAATTGCTTTCAATAAAACCTCTTTGGAAATAAATACTGATAAGATATTAGAATCTAGAGATAAGCCTGTAGAGATAAATTCAGCTTTGAGAGTTGTCCTAACCACTCTGTATGCGGTATTTGCAATCTATGGACGAATAATTTAGCAACTGGAATTAAAGTATATAAAAACAATAATAATAAATTAAGAGATCTTTACTAACAATCTATGTAGTATTTATCTGCATTTTTGATTAAATCACAGTATAAGTCAAAATGAGTTCAATTCTTTTCTAGTTATAAATTAGATACTAGCTGACCCGACAGTCGTTGTTCTGTAAATATTAAATAAAATACTGTTTTGTATGAATTTGTGAATAATATTTAATAACATCAAGAACTATTTCGTAAAACATGCTCCTGTTGTTATAATGAAATTGTTTCACAGCAGAGCGGTCAAACCGTGCGTCAATAAATTCTCTTTCTCAAAAAATTGGTCCCACATCGAAATAAAAACTATCCTATGTCTCAAGTCGGACTAAACTGCACTCCATTAAAATCCGTTTATTCGTTTAGGAGTTCACTGGAAACAAACATCAGAACATTGGTTTTATATAAATTAAGATTTAACTGATCTTAAATATCAAAAGAGAAAAATATATGACGTAATTGATAAATAGGCGTAATTGATAAATGAAAACAAATCATAATAAAATGCAGTTCTAGGTGGTTCTAGTGATTTTATTATATTATTGTATCTATCATTGACATTTTCACGGTCACGAACCACAGATTCTTCTCAGACGGGTCGTTCAACCGGAACTATTTTTCTCAACGTTTGCTTTCTACGAAAAAATAAATTACCGTCGCAATGTTTTTATCTTATGCTTCATGATTCGGTTCGTATACCATATTAATATATAATTTAATTAAAAGACTTTTCTTTATAAATATACTTTTTATTTATGAAAATAAGGAATGAGACGAGCAGGGCGTTCAGCTGATGGTAATTGATACGCAATGCCCATTATAATGCAGTGCCACTCTGGATTATTGAAAATACAAGAATTCTGGGCGGCACTACAACTGCGCTCGACACCTTGAGACATAAGATGTTAAGTCTGATTTGCCTAATAATTTCACTAGCAGCGGCGCCCTTCAGACTGAAACAGAGTAATGCTTACACATTACCACTTCACGGCAGAAAAAGGCGCTGTTGTGGTACTCATAATCTAGCCGGCATCCTGTGCAAAGGAGCCTCCCACTGTTGAAAAGAACTAACTGTTCAATCGTTTACAATCCGAGCTTGATGCTTCAGTGTCATCCGACAAAATAAAGTGCTTAAATTTGTATATTATTTACTCAAAATCATGATTCCTGTCGCCGAACTTCTCATCCCCACCATCTGGATGTATGACGTTCTTCCACAGTGTCATTCTCAAGGATTTTTTAATATGATTGAAGCAATTCTAAGGTTCATAAAATTAAACAATGTGCTTACTGCTTAGCTTTGCAAACGGAACAGATATACTGTATTTATTGTCACAGATTACATTTGTTTCCGAAGCGGTTGTAGTATCTAGTATATTAGAAATGATATCAAAAAGAATTCTAAAGGAATAAATTATGAGACAATTTTCTATATTATACTAGCTGACCCAGCAAACGTTGTATTGCCGATATTAAAATCGCGATACAAAAGTAACTGTTGATCGTAGATGGGTGAAAATTTGAAGTTGTATGTATTTTTTAATGCTGACTCATAATCAAACAAATTTAAAAAAAAATGTCAAAAAAATTAAAAAAAAATTATCGTGTGGACCACCCTTAACATTTAGGGGTATGAAAAATAGATGTTGGGCGATTCTCAGACCTACTCAATATGCTCACAAAATTTCATGAGAATCGGTCAAGCCGTTTCGGAGGAGTACGGGAACGAACATTGTGATACGAGAATTTTATATATAAGATTACATTTGAATTTGGAATCCGTCATTTTTAAATGATTGTTCATTGAGTTTTCTCAATTTGGCGTCAATACATTGTACAATATCTTGCGATATTAAAATGGAGTAGGGTGATAAAGAGAACCGAATCGCTGTGATTGTATTACATAAAGTATGATAATTTGAAGTTCCTAAAACAATCCGTACGAATGGCAGTGAAGAATTTTCCCATGGAAAGGGTGCGTGCCTCTATTGATAGCTGGCCTCAACGTTTAAAGGACTGTATTGCAGCCAATGGAGACCACTTCGAATACGCTTTTTATATTTTAAATAGTTTTATATTTATGTATTAAACTAACACACTGTACTAGTAATAAATGTTCATTTCTTTGTTTCAGTATTTATGGTAAGACTAGGTGTATATTATAGTCGAACTTTGAAGTGAAATATTTTTACCGATAAAGAAAACTTAACAAAGGCAGCTCAAGCGTTTAGAGATGTCACATGAGTGTTTTTAATAAGTTGGTTATAGCCCTCATGGCTTACACATGCGAGATAAGTCGCACTACAATGATTTATTCATGAGCCGCATTGTTCTTGCTGATAAAAACTGCACTGTTTGTTATATTATAATGTCTGTACGTACACCTACACGGCTACCGAAATATGTTACAATAGAGGGCGTGCTTAGGAATCCGGGCTGATCATATAAAGTTTCTTGTCATACAAATCTACAATATTAATAGCTGTCGACTGTGAAATTCGCTTTCGGGAGCGTCAATTACAAACTACATGTTTAATTAAGAGGATTAGTATGGCACAAGTAAGATTTAAGAACAATTTCATTTCATTTTCGTGTGGCACTGAGACAACCAGACCGATCCAAACCAATCGAGCGCAGTTATATTATGGTGAATGATGTAGGTTTTGTTTTTTTTCAAGATTATTTGAATTATTTTTAACCGACTTCGAAAAGGTAGGTTTGAAGTCGGTGCCAAGCCAAATGTAATAGCAGGTACCTACACCCGCCACGCGTGGCTTTGAGCGGGATAGTTTCGTCTAGAACCAAACAACCCAAGCAGGCAAGCGCTGACTTAAACCCTATCAAAAGTTAGCACATACAAATAGTATTTTATTAATATTAAAGGTATAAGATTTGCATAAGAGGTGTATTAAATTAAATTTATTAGTTGTTTTATACTTTTGAGTTTTTGAAGTCGGTTTTTTTTTTTTAAATAATAAATCTTTAGTGCCTAAAAAATTAAATTTCCTATTAAATGACGTAAATTATATTCCAAAATAATAATCCAGTTTGGAGCTAGCCCTACTTATGAATTTAAATTCACATTCAGAAATATTTATCACCATTAAAAATAATGTTAATTCAAAAGTCTTGCTTCAGTGTTTAGTACATATCAACTGGTTTTAATTGAAATAGAATTAAATTAATACTTTGAAGTTTTAAGAAATATAACAATACTCAATTCATTAACTTTCGGACTATTAGGTTTATAGAAAATTAGGTTTAACGGAATATTAAAGTTAGCAAGTCTTAATATTTAATTTAGTTGTATTATATTAGTTTGAAAATCTCAATTTAATTGTTTGCAGTTTATAAGCTGTTAACATAGTTCTTAAGCCCTCTGTACTTTCTGGCTTTGATGACCCGAATCAATTTTATGGCCTTACCTTAAACACCCGTGGAAGGTTCCTTTGCACAGGATGCCGGCTAGATTATGGGTAACACAACGGCGTCTATTTCTGCCGTGAAGCAGTAATGTGTAAGAATTACTGTTTCTGTCTGAAGGGCGCCGTAGCAAGTGAAATTACTGAGTGAATGAGATTTAACATCTTTGCTCTCTAGGTGAGGATGTGCCGCGCAGAGTTTTTGGGTTTCTCAACAGTCCTGAGAGGCAATGCATTGTAATGGCCAGGGCGTATCAATTACCATCAGCTGAACGCACTGCTCGTCTGGTCCTTTACTGTCATAAAAAAAAACCTTAAACAATTTCCATACCAAAATTTTATCAATATGGGTTGGGTACCTCAATAGCAAATTTCTTATTTATAAAATTATTATGTGATTCGCGAACTAGAAAAGTCTTTATTTTACTGCCACAATTACCGTCTACCACCACAAAACTCAAGTTTTCTCCAATATCCCGTAAAAATAATTATTCAAAACAATCAATCGCCATCATATTAATTCCTAATTCCAAATTAGGTTTGAAGGTCCGTGGGTAGTGTCTTGAAAGTCTACGTGCCTCTCAAATCAATATAAAGTTTGGACCACCAGCTGAGTGTATTTACATACCCGACGTCACTGCTAGCATCGCGAATCGCGACCTGTTATCTATCTATGCTAATTACCTGTTGCTAATTCTTTCTACTTATGATTTCCTGGTATCTATAAAATCATGATAGCATTTACCGTTGGTTGATAGCTATATTTTTTATGTTAGTAATATGGTATTAATTCGTTTTAATAGCCTAGGTTCTAAAGAATCGAAACTTAAAGTATTATATAGTAAAAGAAAAATAAGAGTAGAAACTGTGATAGTTATAATGTTAACAACAGAAACAAATATAAACTTGTTATGCCTACTACTCAGTTAAGTCTAGTTAGTAAGTATTTTGTGAGACGATGCCTATGTATATGCTTTTGCAACATGATCCCACAAAATGTACAAAACAAATTTGTTATTAAATTCAAAGGAATCGTTAAAAAGCGTATGTGTAGTAAAGGTTACTGTAACGTATATGATTTTCTTAATGATACCATGGATTGAAAATGGAGCAACCGCCCTTAGGCTGTTTAATAATAAATTTTATTTTATCAAATTTATAAAAATAAAAGGCCCCTGAGTTTTTTGCGCCCGTTCTTTTCAGGTTCGAGGCACAAATTTCGTATAGGTCGTAGTTTTTGAGGCTCAATAAGCGATTTTAAATCCTTTTTTAAGTAAAAATATTTAAATTTCAGTGTAGTTTCGGGTATAAATGTGTATTATCCATTATATTTTGTTGTATAGGAAGTGTTAATTGAGAGTTGATGCTTTTTGAAGGCCATGGGAACCGGAACAGTGTCTCTTTAGTGTTTATTCAAATATTTAAAAGTTTTTGATGTACCATTGGATGTACCTATGTGAGGTTTCCTGTTCTATACTATAGATTCTTTTAATATTGTTCTTCCTCGTCAAATGTATCAATTCTCTTGGTTTTCTTCTTTCTTCTATTATTTTTTTTATAAAATAACTACTTAGCTCTTCTTACTTCTTTTTTTTTATAAATATAATATCTCATCTGCAAAAAATAACACTACATGAGAATGACATTTGATCATTTGCATTTTCATATGTTAGCTAGATTTAGTTATAGATTAAAGTGAAAATGAGATGACTCTTTGCCATGCATGTATATATCCTATACAGCAATGTCAATCTTTACTACTCGTATAATATATTTTAGTCAGTTGACAAACATATAGTTAATTGAAATAATCTGCCGCAAACTACGTAAGCAAAATCACGGCAAAGTCGCGGGAAAAATTGCGGTTAAACTCGCGGGAAAAGTTGGGGTTAAAGTTAAAAGCCGCGGGGAATGTTGAGGGCGTTCGTTCGTAGAAACTTTTTATTATGAAAAATTTTGAAATTACGTTAAGAAAATTAATAAAATTATTGAATAATTATAATCAACATTCAGTGTTGTCGATGCGTCCTTATCGTTGTTTTATTCGTATCTTTTTTGTTTTATTTTATTCTTTATTCTCATTTAAGAAATCTATAAAATTAACTATTTCTACCACGGTCCTTTCAGCTTGTATAGTTTTGAAACGTGATCAATTCCACACACAAATTTGTTCTTCCTGTTTACCATACCGTGCGAGTCTTGTTTAGATTGCGATTCTATTTCTATTCAGTTTCTTATTTTGCAATCACAGAGGCAATCTAAAGTATAATGCGCGCAACAAATGTATTCGTAGATAATAATATAATATAAGGTTACGAATTATTTACGCTTGTCTGTTATCTTAGCGACTGGCGAGTGACGTATGACGTGTGCAGTCGGATTGAATCGCCTACGCCTCTTATATTAACCATGTGATGACATGACTACATTCACTTCCATTCCTCGTAGACTTCTTATTAAGTGATCATAGTGACATTTGATTTACTGTGTGGCTGAATTCTAGGACTCGCTGAGCACAAATCAAGGCAGGCATAAAAGGCATTTATTTTCTCAGAATTGATTCTTTTAGAATTCTTTTTGATGTCATTTCTAATATACTAGATACTACTACCGCTTTCAAAACAAATGGCGCTCTGAGAGAGAAGGATCGGCGCAAAAAACTCTCCCAGCATTCTGTTTTGCGTTCTGTTTAATGAGTAGATATTCAGCTGTGGAGTAGTAGGATGTAGAACAGAGACATTTTTCAATCGTCATCATCATCAGCCGGAATACGTCCACTGCTGGACATAGGCCTTCCCCAAAAATTTCCATAAATTTGCATAAATATTTTTTTTCCATTTGCCATTTTTCAATAAATATTTAATTTTATTCATAGATAATGCCTGTACAGTGACTGGGATTTCATTATAAAATTACCCTTAAAGCCTTATCTTTTTTGAACGTATATTTTTTCATAAATGTACTGACAATGAACAGTCATAATATTTATTTCTTTAATTTTTTTTTGACTGATAGATAACACGAACAGCTCTGTTTTGCAGAGCAAACCCTATATCAATGTCAGCAGCATGACGCCACAGCAAAGTACTGTACGTCAAAATAACTGAAACACAAATCAAGCTCCTTAGACATAGACGGTACAGTATAGTACAGTAGATTATATAGAATTAATATTGCATGGTTCTTGTGTTGTTCTACGCAGGGCACCTAAAATTGTTCAATATTATATTAACGCAAAGTAATAATCTTTATCCAATTAGGCTTAAAATAAGCGCTTTTGAATCGTCACTATTAATATTTCTATTAAATTACTGAATCTACGATATGTTCGGAAAAAGTTGAGAGTGAGAACAAACGTGTTTCTTATATGGAGCGGTAGGACATAAAAGTGTAGCGATCACCTGTTAGTATGTGATCTCCGCTGGCTATCAACAGGATCCTTGTCGGCTGTTATCTTTTATATTATGATACAGAATTCGTACGTGGAAACGTGTGCTCACCAAAAGCGGTAAAACATTATATAACAGTCATAATATATTAAGAAAGTGTCTGATAAAAGTAATTTAGAAGACTGAATTGAAATCTAAATTTCTTTCATAATAATTTAATTGGTATTTAAACACATTTCGTCTCTCACCTCTCACTTTCTCCCGTTGATCAGAATTTCGTTCACGGCCAAGGTTGCCAATCAGTAAGAGTGGTATATATATAATTGTAACAACTTTACATATGTAATACAATAATATTATTGAATGATATAACTGAATCTGTAACAATACATCTATTCAAATTCAAATTCAAATATTTTTATTCAAAAAAGGATGTGACATCACTTATTGAAAGTCAAAAACTACCACCCATTCCAAAATGAATGCCTCAGACCTGAGAAGAATGGGCGCAACAAACTCAGCGGGCTTTTTTTTCATCGAATAAATATGTTTACAAAGTAATATTGTACAATTAAACTATATTAAACTTAATAGCCTGAGGGCGGTCACTCCATTCCCAATCTGTGGTATCATTAAGAAAGTCATTTATGTTATAGTAACCTTTACCACACAAACGTTTTTTAACAATTCTTTTGAATAACGTTATACTTTTGTTTTGAACATTTTCTGGGATCTTGTTGTAAAAGCATATACATCGCCCCACAAAAGACTTACTAACTCGACTTAGCCGAGTAGTAGGCATCATAAGTTTATGTCTGTTCCTGGTGTTAACATTATGGTTATGACAGATTCTGGCAAATTCACTTATGTGCCTATGAACATACATTACATTATCAAGAATATATTGAGAAGCAACAGTCAAGATGTTAATTTCTTTAAATTTTGCTCTCAATGATTCTTTAGGACCTAGGTTATAAATAGCGCGAATAGCCCTCTTCTGCAGCACAAATATTGCATTAATATCGGCAGCGTTGCCCCATAGCAATATACCATAGGACATAATATTATCTGTACAATCAAGTTGTATAACGTTCTTTCTTGAATTTTGTTTCCTTTGTTCTTGAAACTGTTGCGTGAACAAAAATCATGAAACACACGTCATCGTCACCGCACGCTTTCCATGAGTTTTTTTTTATGGAATAAGGAGGACAAACGATCGTACGGCTCACGTGGTGATAAGTTATAACCGCCGCTCACTTTCTCTTGCAATACCAGAGGAATCACAGGAGCTTTGCTGGCCTTTAATTAACTGACCTATATGTATTATGTATTATACTATGTATATGTGTACTTTTTAGGTATACCTCCGTGCGTTATTAGTATTTTTATGTAAAATAATTGTTATAACACTGAAGTGCAAACCATTTTATAGCGCAATAAATGAAAATTGTATTTCACCATATAAGTATATGATCGTACTTTCTACTGTTAAATAAAACAATCCATGCGAAATTATTATAAGTGTTTATGATCAAGGATTTATGTTTAAATTGTTGATTAACACTTCTTAACAAATCAAAAATAATAATCTTATAGATCGACGATACTGCCCGTCCACTAAGCCTTTTTTTTAATGAAAAATAAGGTACGAGAGGAGCAGGACGTACTGCTAATGGTAATTGATACGTCCTGGTAATGAGGTCCGCTCAGGATTCTTGAAAAAGTCCAAAAATTCTCAGTTTCACGGCAGTAACAGGCGCCGTTGTGGTCCACATAATCTAGCTGGCATCCGGTGCAAAGGAGCCTCCCACTGGTAAACCTGGCGTCCGTAAGCAAGAAGAATAATTTAAATCTGTCAGTTCAAGTCATACAGAAGCGCGTTAAAAAAAAAGAACATAAAGGCTATTTGATTTTATAAAACTAATATTGGTCATTAGTTTTTTAATTATGTATAATCATTCAGATATTTACGAGTTTATATTTAATAGCTTCATCACTTAATTCAATAAAATAATATTGTTATTTTAGTTTTATTTAAAATAAACTATTTTATACTGGTTTTCGAATCAAACATCTAATTTTGTACAATTTCGTTTATTTTATGTGGGTATTTTCAGCCATAAAATTATTTATTATTCCGACAAATATAATTTATATGTTATTGTAGATTCTGCGTGAATTATGGTCACATAAATCATTTTGCCTTTACATTGTCTGTTTATATCACAAAAACACATAAATCGTACGAATAGTATGTAGATTAATTTGCAAATCAAATGAAACGCATATTTTATGTAGATACTTCCATTATTAGGGACATACTCAAACTATACACAGATTGTTATTTATTGGGTCTTTCTTACAATAACAAAAACAAATAAAAAAATAATATAAACTATTTCTTACATATATTATTTTCTAATTTGACACACAATAAGTGATTTTTAATACCTATTTTCTTACATTAATGATCTGTCTCCGCGCTCTAACTAGATACCGCACGCACTACCTTAGAACAATAGCTTTTTTATTACGGCAACTATCAGATGCTTGTGTGCGTGGTATCTTGATGCCGTTGATAATCATCTTTCAAATCTTGTAACATACGCATCGTATTATTTTACATTGAAATTAATAAAATACAAAATACTTGCTAATGACAATATGTGATCCCAGTGTCTTTCTTATTTCTTGTAGTATTATTTTTACAAAGTTTTACTACGCAATATTAGTTTCAATTATTACCAATGTTTAACAGAAGCTGCGGCACGTTAACGTCACACATTGTTCGAGCCTGGCTCGAGTACGCCCACTTGGGTGTAGTATTACTTGCCTAATTTTGCGACTACGCGGTATGCGGTATCTAGTTGAAGCGCAGCGGAGATTAATCCTTAATCTAAGCCTATTTTGAATAAAAATTGAATGTGTTTATGCTTTTGACATCACCAAACAATTTTTAAACCTTTTTTTTTGGCGAGGAGGTAAATACATTTACGTATTATTATATTTTACAATATAATATATACAAATATATATAATATACAAAACAAATTAGTTTGTAAGGTGTAGAGGACTTATGATTTCTTTCAAAAATACGGTAACATAATACAACCATAGAAACGCTTGCAATAATACTCTTAGATCAAAATTATATCTGTGATGAAAGTGAAGGATAGAACTTTATTAAATTTGAAGGTGTTTCGCCCACAATCTATCAAAATGTGATACATCATTACGATCGTAACCAGAGAATAAACATTCACAGCTATCCAATAAACACCCACGCCCGCTAAACAATAGTTAATGAAATTGCTTGTGTAAATCACGAAACAAACTTCGTTGTAAACAATGTAATTGTTTTACGTTTATTGCTGAGCCATTAGCATTCGGTCTGAATAAGTTTTTAAACTTGCTTTAAGTAGTTGTGAATGGATTTATGTCACACTTAAACATGAGGTTTTTAGATTTTTATCATTTCCGCACTTGTGTTTTCCTCAAAGTTTAATTAATATGGTATGTTTACAATATTTTTTCTTGTTTGCACTGTAGTTAAATTTACTTCCTAAAATTCCCTTTTTGCAATATTCATACACACATAAGCAAATTTGCTTGAAACTGTGATAATCGTAATGTTAACAAGAGGAACATAAACTTATTATGCTAAAGCAATATGTTTTTTTTACAGTGATATCCCTCACTTCTGGGTAAATTACACAAATGAAATTTGTAACAAAATTTATGGCCGATGCGGGACTTAAACACGCGGCGTCTCGGGTTCCATCCGAGCGCTCTTCCACTTCACACTTTTGTTAACACATGTAATTAATCCCATATATACCAGTGGGAGGCTCCTTTGCGCAGGATGCCGGCTAGATTACGGGCACCATCTCGGCGCCTATTTCTGCCGTGAAGCAGTAAAGTCTAAACTTTTCTGTGTTTCAGTTTGAAAGGCGCCGTAGCTAGTTAAGTTACTGGGCAATTTTTTGGGGATTCTCAAGAATCCTGAGCGGTACTGCAATATAATAGGCAGGGCGTATCAATTACCATCAGCTGAACGTCCTGCTCGTCGGGTTCCGTATTTTCATAAAAAAATATAACACAACAATTTTACAAATAAAAACCGCATTTTAATCAAATTCATTTTATTAATGGACTGCAGGAAACACAATGGAATCCATCCAATGACATTTAGATCAATAGATCAAAATAGTGATTAAATATGTTTCGGTGGATCATCGTTAACCTTTATGCAACTCCGAAAATAGATTGCAATCAGTTTGGACATTTGTGTGCAATAAATTGACCATTTAGTTGAACTTAAAACAGCAATAAATATTGCATCAATTAATCTAAACACTTTTATGTCTTTATTAGTGAGGAAAATATGTTTTGCAAAATAATAAGTCTATAAATGAATAATAATATTTAAAAAAAAATATTTTTCAATTTATTTGAACGAAGAATTTGGTGTACCTATGACGTAATGAGTTCTTTCTGTATCTTGTCTTTGGAATGGAAATTTGAATTGACGACCCATTTATCCCTGTTTTAGTGGTTAGTGACCCTGCCTACTGAGCTAGAGGTCCGGGGTTCGAAGCCCGGTAGGTGCAAACATTTATATGATGAATATGGATATGGACAATTGTTTCCGAGTCATGGATGTTTATATGTATTTATGTATTTTTAAGTAAGTATATTGTATTAAATATATCGTTTTTGTCTTGTACCTATAGTACAGTCTATATCTAGCTTGGGCCATGATACTTCTTGTAAAATTTATTTAAAAAAAATATTTATCTATTTATTTATTCTAATTAACAGTAGGATTTTTATTTCTATATGATAGCCAAATTGATAAGCAGGCTATTAAGTCATATTATTACGGTAGATGTTTGCAAAGAGTTTTATTTATTTATTTAGTAGGAAGCCGAATGTGTTGCCTTATGGTATATTTACACATTAATTACTTATTTTATTTAACATCGTAATGGCTAACTCGACATGCAATTAATTAATTAAATTACAAGTACTTACTTAATAACATTATCAAAATAAGACAATTTCCTCGTTCACTTAATATCTAAATTACTTCATAAATGTACCTACACAAAAATATAAAAACTTACAACTATATATAAACAAAAAACTAAATGTTGTATAAACTAAATTTCAAATACAGCCACTTTTAATCAAAAACGAAGAGACGAATGATTTTTAATTTTGCGCTTGAAAACCGATGCAGAGTTCCAAAACATATACAAATCTGCTCCAAAATATATTCAAATCTGTAAAGCGATCTGTAAGGAAAGCACACTGCGCTTACCAAATATTAAGTCATACAAAAAATCTATGTACAACCAAAATTATTGTATACCACCTTTTATAATTAAGCTTAAATAACGTTTTCTTAAGAAAATAACAGAGGAGATGAGTAGGACGTTCAGCTGATGGTAATTGTTACGCCCTGTCCATTACAATGCAGTGCTTATTTGCCCGGTAATTTCACTAGCTACGGCGCCCTTCAACACAGCAATGTTTACACATAACTGCTTCACGGCAGAAATAGGCACCATTGTGGTACCCATAATCTAGCCGGTATTCTGTGCAAACGAGCCTCCCACTGGCTTATATATATATATATTTTGTCAAAAATAAATCAAATAACATGACCAACCCACAAATATCTATGCGTGATTCTTTTCATTTTTCTACTTGATAAAATACATTCAGTATAACGTACGGGAATAGAGACGAAACCAAATAAGATGTCATAAGTAATAATAGTAAGTCAACTGCTTTGTTCTGCCGCTGTATACGCACAGCCCTGACTCGACGTCTAGTAGCAATAATATCCTAGGGTTGTCACAAAAACTTGCTATAAGATGTTGAAAGTACCGGTACGCAACCGAGCGAGCCGGTACGGCCGCAGACAGCGAGGGCAGGAGGGGGATAAAAGTGTTCGATTTTTTTCTTAATGTCTTAAGTAGAAATTGTAAATAATGCTATCTAAGAACGTCCTTTATTATCGGTTATTACCATTCCGCGAATAGGACGATTTTTGCATTGTGAAATTCTAAATATCCCTTATAATATTAGTTCCACTTCTCTATCGTACTTCCTACGTCGTTGAGTATTTGATATTTAAGTACGATTCGATTAATATTTGCTTCTGTCCTGTTTTGCATTAAATTCGCGTTCGTTTCGATGATCCCAGAAGTTACTTATCTCTTACGCTATAATCGCCGACGGTTATAGCGTAAGAGATAAGTAACTACAGGGATCATCGGAAGCCGTAAGTCGTAAGTGTTATGTTCTCATCACGATTCTTAAAACATTTGTGTCAAGGTTCCTATTACATGTAATGTAATACAACAATAACGCCTAATGCGTATGTAACTACTTACCACAAGTCGTTTGTGTGAGTCGAACATTAGGCGTATCCAGCATGCGCTGATTTATACAGTTCAAGGCTTTTTAGGCGCCGTAACAGTTAAATTGATAGACAAGTCGCTTGCTATGGCTGACGTCCTAATTTGGTGTACTATGGGTGAGGAACGATGTATTATAATACATCAGTGGGAGGCTCCGTTGCACAGAATGCCGGCTGGATTATGGGTACCATCACGGCGCCTATTTCTGCCGTAAAGCAGTAATGTGTACGTATTTTTGCGTTTCGGTCTGAAGGGCGTGTGCAATTACTGGGCAAATGAGACTTAACATCTTATGTCTCAAGGTGATGAGCGCAATCGTGGTGCCGATCAGAATTTTTGGGTTTTGCAAGAATGCTGAGCGGCACTGCATTGTAATGACAGGGCGTATCAATTACCATCAGCTGAACGTCCTGCTCGTTTCATCCCTTAATGTCATAAAAAAATACATACTTAAGCATACCTAAATACATATAAACATACATGACTCGGAAACAAACAATCTTATTCATCATATAAATGTTTGCTCCTTCCGCGATTCGAACCCGCGATCTCTAGCTCAGTACCCGTTTGAAAATCAAAGAGTGATATTTAAAAAAATTGCAGTTGTTAGAGACTGTCGATAGAAGGGAACATTAAGAACTTTTAGTATTAAAATTGGAAATTTCATAATGTTTAAAAACAATTAAATTATTAAAATAAAATTAATTTTAGAACTTATTTTTAATAATATATTAATCAAACAAAAATACTATTAATACGATATACATTGAACTTTTCAGAAAATCTATTAAATTTTACTTATAAGATATACACAGTACTAATGTTGCACAATACGTCAGCTGTATAACTACAGATATACTGCTATAAGCATTTCGGTGACTCGAACTCTCAAGATTTTACCCATCCAAAAAGTGTCTAACTATACATATTTATATTTATTCTTTTAATTAGGTATTTATTTATTGCGTGCGCCAGTGCGTCACCGACGTGCCATGAGCGTGTCGGTGACGCACCCATAAGATTTCCTACCATAAAGTGCTCAACACGGCTAAAGAAGTTTTCACTTCAATAATATTCTTTTAGTTATGTATTTTGCAAAATGCATGAAAAAAACTGCCCCAAAATTATTTACTTTCCTTGTCATTCAGAGTAATTTCCAACATTTGGGCAACTTTCACCGTCCCATTAACTGACCACGGCTGACCGCGACCAACCTGTTTTCAGTGCCTATCGATTGTTATTGTAAACCATAAATTAGCACGGTGAAACCGGTTGAAAGTGAATTTGACATGAACCCGTACACTGTGCTGATGGACCCAGATTGGGAAATTGGGTTCATTATCATATTGCGAGCCAGTTATACTGAAGCGGGTTATATTTTACTTGATAAACGATTAACACCATTCACCTAGTACGGTTGGACTTTTTTTTTGTTTTGTTATACAGGATGGTTTTTTGAGAAGGGCGGTGATGGCCGAGTCGGAAATTACGAGACTTAGAGAAAAGTCGTGAAAGGAGTCATGCCCTCGATTTATAATAAAACCAATAACTGCATATTTAGTTTTTAAAAATTTCTTCAACTTTTGACGGAAATCGACCCGAATGATTTAAAAAAAAAATTACATCCTGTATTATTGGACCAATGGACTATGTTGCTGATAAGGATCAATCTTTGCAATGAAATGTATTGAAAATGAATAGAAGTACCAAATATTTCTGTTTTATTGTTTTTACACTTTTCCTTTTCCTTTCATTTTTAGTATAACTTTTTTTTTTTGCAAAGATTGATCCGTATCAGCAACAGAGTCCATTGGTTCATATAGTTCATATAATAATACAGGATGTAATTTTTCCGTCAAAAGTTCAAAAAAATCTTACAAAACTAAATATGCTGTTATTGGTTTTTTTATAAATCGAGGGCATGACTCCTTTCACGACTTTTCTTTACGTCTCGTTATTTCCGACTGGGCCACCACCGCACTTCTCAAAAAACCACCCTGTATATATAATGTTGGGATAAATATTAATAATTTGCTAATAATTTATTACTCAGCACCGCGACGTCAAGCGTCAAACGGAAGCTACTGAAAATCAGTGCTGTGACCAATTGTCACAGGTAACCTGAGTAGGAACCCTTTTGATACACACTGCCACTCAGCTGCTATATAATATATTGGGAAAATTATTTATTTATTCTTTGTTAAATATGTTCTAGGTTAGTTTTAGTTATTTTTTTTTATTCTTACTTTTTGTAGAAATGTAATGTTTCATATGTGTGTCAAATAAAAGATTTTATTATTATTATATACAAATATTTCGTGTCACTTTGTTTGTCCGCGACATAATCCTAATCTACCGAACCGAAATTTTGCCCACAGTGTGCAGTTTGATCCAACTTAATACTGCCGTGAAGCAGTAATGTGTAAACATTTATTGTGTTTCGGTATGAAGGGTGCTGTAGCTAGTGAAATTACTGGGCAAGTGAGACTTAACATCATGTCTCAAGGTGACGAGCGCAATTGTAGTGCCGCTAAGAACTTTTGGGTTTGTCTAGAATCCTCAGCAGCACTGTATTCTAATGGGCATGGTGTATCAATTACCATCAGCTGAACGATTTTCATTAAAAAAAAACCCGGAATATTTACTTCTTATTAAGTTTCCTAAATTAAGTTATGATTGGGTGAGTTTTGGAGGATGAAATACTTAATAGAAAAAATATAATATACTAAATAATGGTTAATAGAAAAATTTAAACAAACCCCTGTTTTATGCGTTATTTTCTCAGGTTTTTTGTTTATACCGTGCCAAGTTTAAGAACTAAACATTTATAATTATTGTCTTCAAGACCGTTCTTACATTTGAATATTAAATATTTCAAACAAAAATATATTTATTTATGTAGCAACGTTAAATAATTAAGTCCTTACAACCCTTATACCCTTACCCTTAGAAAGAAACTTGAATAGCAAATAAAAATCCAATTATAGCGACAAATGGCCATAAAATGCAAGCTGAACTAACAGCAGGGGTGAGTAAATCCCGTCGACCACCAGCAGATGGTCTACACATTGGCTGCACTTTGTACACATCTGCACTCACCACGTGTGACTTGACCCTAACCTAGAGCTGCACAATACCGGTTTGGACCGGATCACCTGCCCTAATTGCTGACATTGTGACCTATTGAAAAGTCCAATAATTTTGAGAGAGAACGGTTTTGTTTCATTTTTTTCCCTATTGATGCAGTTCAAGGCTCAACCAATAATGTCTTTTACTTTCTTGGTTATAAGGTTTGTTTCTGGATGCAACATGAGCCTGTTTGTATAAAATTCAATTTGAAGTATATCGCAATTTAGAATAGTAAAGAGTTTTCACAAATCCTGCCTATAGAAAATTATAGACATATTAGCGGACCCGACAGACGTTGTCCTGTAAACACGTGTAAATTTGAAAAATCGGTCCAGCCGTTAGGAAGACATCATTAACATACGTAGGAGAATTATATGTCGACTGTATTGAGAATCGAAACCAGTCTTAAATTCACTGGATCACTCTAAAAATAACATCAAAATCGGTCTAGCTATTTAGGAGGTAGTTCAATTGTGAATCTAAACCATCCTCGAATCCACTTGAACATACAGAGAATCTTCATTTTAATCGGTCCAGCCGTTAAAAATAATGTATATAAGCGATGTCCACCTATATATTGACTCATCACGATATCTCTGGAACCATAAGGCGTAGAGACTTGAAATTTGGTAAGAATACTCCTTTCGCCAAGTAGTAGTAGTCAGCTTTAAAACGGATTTTAAAAAAATCCACTCGCAAGTTTTTTTTTATTATGAACAGAACAACGTTTGTCGGATCAACTAGTAGACATATAAAAGAAATGGACGCATCAAACTTACAAAACCACGCTTTTACTGTCGAAAACAAAATAGAATTAATCATAATTACTTTATGTTAAACATCTTGATTGTAACAACATTAAAGCATGCAAATTAATTTAACCTTAACTCAAGTGCAACGTAATTACGACAATAAACGATTACATTTACAATAATAGTAAATAACAATATCATATTGCACGTCTAGATAGAGTCTCTTGCTGTTAGACAACCGATAAAAACAGGCCAGGAATATTAGTTAAGTGTGCGTGACAAGCTTCGTCTTACACTCGCGATTCGTATGACACTTTATGTTAGAGTGCGTGAATTGCTCAAAATAGAGGTTAGTTCTCAATTCATTTTTCGACGCTAAGTGGGGAAATGCGACAGAATTCTCGTTTTATCATAATCCTAAACGGAAAAAATAGTATTAGCATCATTTCAATAAAACAAAAAGTCTTTTTTTAAGGCAATAAGGGACAAGACGAGCAAGACGTTCAGCTGATGGTAATTGATACGCCCTGTCCATTACAATGCACTGCTCATTACCGCTCAGGATTCTTGAGAAACCCAAGCGGCAATATAATTACTCTCGTCACCTTGAGATGTTAAGTCTCATTTGCCCAGTAATTTCACTAGCTACGGCTCCCTTCAGACCGAAACAATAATGCTTACACATTACTGCTTCACGGCAAAAAAAGGCGCCGTTGTGGTACCCACAATCTAGCCGGCATCCTATGCAATGGAACCTCCCACTAGTTAATACCCTCGCCTCTTACGACACCCTTGGGCCAGGAACTTCCCTATTCTTTTTATGCTGAAGGGCAAAGCATACCGTTCCATAAAACTTAGGAAAAGTTAATCGATAGGTAACTAGAACTATCACAACAATAAATGTCTCTCACGAGTCTCATTCTATATTCGACGTAAAAAATCATCGAGTTAATATCACCGCGCCGCGTCACAGGCAGAAATCGGAAAGCATATGTCCATATTGGAGTTCCGTAAATTGTCTTAACAAGGTTTATCTATCTTGCACGTTTCTTTGGTCTAAGACCGCTCGTTGATTTAAATCAAGTAATTTACGAGCTGTGCTTGTACATACATCTCTTTTATAGCCCTTAAAGATTATTAGAGGTTATAATGAGAGATGATTTGAAAGGACAACAGTACCTAAGTTTTTATGGCGCATTCTCAATTATCTATAACTTAGTATAATATATAAATCCAGTGTCCTGATGTTCGTTTCCAGGGAACTCCTAAATTAATTAACGGATTTTAATAGGTATTACTTCATGGAGTGCAGTCTTGTCCAAATTCAAAGATGGGATCGTTTTTATTTCGATTTAGAGACCCATAATTATTTTTGTTTTGTATGGACTTATTTTCTATGAGAGAATTAATTATTATTACTTTATAACAATAAGGAGCATGTTTTACGAAATAATTCTTGATGTTTTGAAATATTATTGCCAAATTCATAAAAAAAATATTCTATTTATTATGTACAGAACAACGTCTGAACTAGCTGACTCAGTTTATAATGAAATGATAATTGAGCTATATTTATACAATAAATAATATAATAAAAAAAATATAGGTATCGGGTATTAACGTTGTTGTAATAATAATAGTAAACGAGTCCAAAAATATATTTTAGAATATTTATCTGTTGATTTGTCTATTAATGAAGTCAGCTAGTGTTTGTCATTGTCAAACATTGCATAAATGTTAATGTCAAAATGCGTCCAAATTAGGATCATTACATTACGTGTATATAAAAAATATAATATAAATCCTTATATATGTTATACGTGTAAATAGACTGTGACAGCTGTGAACACATCAAAAAAAATAGCGGTAACTGTTAGCCTCTATTTTTAGCAACACGCGCCCACTCTATGACAAAATGACTGACGTATCGCGAGTGTAAGACGAATAATAAACCAGGCCTGTTGTCATGCGTTGTCTAACAGCAAGAGGCTCTATCTAGACGCTTAAATTATCTAAGATAATATCATTTCGTTTTCATTGATTACTGTAATGAAAAGTGAATGTAGACTTTTCAAATGTAAGGAATGTTTTCATTCGTATATACTATACAGCTATAAAAAAACCCTAATCTTACTTTTATAACCCAATAGTTTAATGTCCGTTCTATGTGATTCTAATAATATGACAGATTAATTTATTAAAACCACAATGAAATCACTACATATTATAAAACAAAGTGCTCCGCCGCGTCTCTCTGTCTGTCTGTTCATGATAAACTCAAAAACTACTACACCGATTTTCATGCTGTTTTCACCAATGGATAGCGTGGCGTATACATTCACGATTTTTGTTGGAGGTGTCGGAAAAACAGTAGCTTTGAACGAAAGCGATGACTAAAAACCCTTTGAGATACAACAAAATAATGTATTGTGGAATTATGAATCTTAAATAGGCCTAAAAAAAGTTTGCGAGGGTATATGTCTATCTATATATGTCGGGTCAGGTAGTTAAATAACAAAATATAATGAAGAGAAGAAAAAAAAAGAGTGGCAATGAGTTTCTTGCTACTTCTTCTCATTAGCTCAACCCTTTACGAAGTAGCAGTAGATTCAATAAGATTTTTTTTTGACATTCAAAAGTGTCATTTCCGTGACCTACGTGAATAAACTGATTTTGATTTCATTTGATTTGAAGTTAGAAATAGTTAATTTAGAGAATCATTTATTCAAAAATTCATTTCAAACAAGGAATGCGTGTAACGTATTTGGCAACTTAACCATAAATATAGGTACCAACATAATTGCCAATGAATAATGATTCATACTGAATTCCGCAAGGGTAAATAATTCTGGAGCAGAGAGCCTGGGATATTGCCAGCGGGTGTTTCAAAACGTCCGGCATTCTATAACTTGTGTTTTTCTTGCTTTGGGGTAGGAACACATTCTGGAACATGTGGCTTAAGGGCCGTCACATACAGTGTGTTTTATAACCGCCAGGTCCACCGGCGTCTAATAATTGCTAATTTCTAAAGTTATTCGTGTACAATAAAATCTTTCAATTTCAAGTCTTAACAAGTGGAATCTGCTTTTTTGTATGCTTATCATGGGCTTATCAACCTACATTTTCAATAAATTTTATAAAATGGTTTACTATACATAAACTTCGATGAAGTAAATGTAAAAATAAGTGACCAGTATAATTTCCACAGTTCAGCACTTAGCCGGTCTGCCGCTGTTCCTCTTGTCGGCGGCGGTACATTTAACGCGTCACACCGCACCGAACACTAAGTCTCTTCTTCCTCCTGGGACACTTTCACTTTTCACTACTTTTTCTTTTCTTCTTCTTCTTTACACTTTCGAGTCAGAACTAGAACTGCCGTAGGCCACGCTTAGTACGGCTTATATACCCCCGGATCTGTTCTATTTTCAAAATGATTCTCCCCTTCCAACTTTAAACTTAAATTGTACTAGAAATTTCTTTTAACTATTGTTATCCTGCTTTGCTCTGTTCGATTTGATCTTGAACTTACTAGAAATTTCCATTAACTTTACAAAACCCAAAATACTCCTTACACTGGTAGGTGTATCGAACCCGGGTCTACAGCGTCTCAAGTAAACACTTTTACGCTAAAGCTACGAGTATTGCTGGCGGAGCTGTTGAAATTAACAATGTCTTGAAGTTTTACAACTCTCGTCATATACTCGTGCGTCGAAGCGTTGCTACGCAACATTACTTTGGACATGGTTTCGAGTATAGCTGTCGTATAAGGAGGTAAAAATTATATCTTTACAGATGTCCTTGATTTCACGAGAGGTACCTGACGCTTTGTCCAAAACTAGAAGGGCCAACAAAAGATGCCGTTGCGACAAAAAAAGTATACTGAATCATTTTGATACAAGTACAAATATTACCTAAATTTTAAACCCGGAAATAGTCACACGTAAATGGAAGGATCTTCTACTGTTTTAATAAATAATAATATTAAGTTGTTTGGCTTATTTTATTTTAAATTCTCATTTGAATTATTAAAACCGCGTCTATAATACAAAAGTTAGTTTTAAATAAACGCCCTGTTTGTGAACTGCCTTTACGTAACCCACACCGACCTATAACAACCGTATCTCATGGGCCGGTCAGCGTGGGACTTCCCTAAGGGTATTGCAAATTTGTTACACATTCAAATAATTGTTTTCAGCATGCGATGGTCGTAAATACTGTCATTTATCAACTAACTTGTTTAGAAACTGACCATTACTCTGTTTGGTTTGATATTTTGATTGTTTGATTAGTTTTCGTGTGATTTTTAGTGTTTAATAAAATGGGTTTCTTAAGATTTTGGAGAAGCTCTTTCTGGGTAAATTAATATAATATTATTATATTTTGAACTTAACTACTCTTTATTCCAATTCCAACCTTGTGATAATTTCTTTTAAGCTGTAATTTGTACAGGACATTAATATATTCTAATTATTCAAGATAGAAACTTTAATCGCTGACTCTAACTACGGTACCCCCAGTTCGAATATTAGAGAGATGCCTAAAACAATAATGCATTTAAAATTAAAATTATGGCTACTAGATAAATGCTTCTATAGTATTTAAAATGTGTATTATTTGAGAGGTACCTAGAAACTAATGGTAGGTAGCTATGTTATGTGTATTATTGACGTATTTATATAAAAATTTCAATATTGACAATCAAATATTTGTAGGTATGCAGACATAATGGCGAATTGTCCTTTGCATGTACCAATTGTTAAGAACTATGCTACCACGATTCATACAACTAAATAAATTTCATTTCATTTCATTTCGATCTTCGTCCGTCTCGTACCAATGGGTTTTTTGTTTTCGAATTCATATGTACATTTATTCAACGCTTAAATTCCTCAATGTTCTTATCGTCTTCTAGAGTTAGAAGAGACTACACTTCGCGGTGATCATATACCATCAGGTGACCATTATAAATGCTTGTTTGTCATCCTCTTAGAAATAGTAACTGCTTCATCATGGTCAAATCCAGCGTATGCTTGATGCTTTAATCCGATTACCAGCCCACCATAATGTCGAAGACTTGCTTTATCTTGAGACTGGACGATAAGTGATAACTTATAGAGTTTCTTTGAGGCCTTTATATGAAAGCCGCATAATTTTTGTTTTTATTTTATTTTATTGGGAATAACAAACAATTAAACATGACATCTTACTTAATAATTACAATTCATACAATATAAATACACTTATAATCAACTAAGTTATCCACAGAAACAAATTCTCTAAAATCACCTTATCACAAAGAGTTTTCAATACATATATATATATATATATTTATATGTCAAAGATTACGTAATTTATGCAGCTTGTTAGATATCAGTTTTTTAAAGGTACTCATGTTTCTAGTATGTCAAATTCAAGGGAGTTTTAGGTTATAAGATGAGACCATCCTATAAATTGGAGAGCGCATGCCAGCATTTGTACGACACTTTTTTAAGCTGCATGCAAGCATGCTTATAATCCTCATTATTGTTTACTAATCTGAATAAATTTACCTACACAAAAAAGTACAAGCTATAAGAATAACTTTTCTGAGGGTAGTACTGTACTAAACAAACGCATCATGCCGAGAAAAACTTATTTAAGTGCAAAGAAAAGTGGTAGTTCAAAATAGCTTTGGAGTGTTAACTATAACCAACAGCAAACATTAGCAACCTACAAATAAGACTTAAGGGTATGTGTAGCACGATAAAATAGTGTTCATAGCTCCAAATTCTATATTTTCACCACGAAACTTGTCTAAAAACACCTTGTTTGGGTGTTTTCTGCTTACCCTCCGCCTTAAGGCAAAGAGTTGATGAGTGTGTGTAGCTCTAAAGAGGTGACGCACAGGACCTCAGTAACACAGCTTGCTTGTTAAATCAATGCAATCAAATTTATTATTATACATATTATAATGTCTTATATCGGTTGGTAAATCTAGAGCACCTTGTCGATTGCCAATTGGTCGCGTCAATTGTAATGTTTTCTTTACACGCCGTACTTCACTAATGGTCAGGAAACTACTTACACTAGCGATAGTGTTGTCAATTACGATTATATTCGATTCTATACAAGTTTTTGTTCTCATAACTTTCACTTTTCTGATAAAATTCAATATGTTGTCTTTTTTGTTTGAATAGTAAAGTTGTACATTGTAAACTGAAGTAAATCTATACCTACAAATAAATTGAGTTTTTTCCTTCGGTGACACTGCGGAAACTACTGAATCGATCGTAATAATACTTATACCATAAGATGTAGCGTGTTTCGGAGAAGGTTTTAGTATATGTTTGTTGGTGATTACTTTTCCGGAACCTACATTTTTTGACTTAGATATATACCTACCTATATTCGTCATACAAATAATTAATTCAATCAATGACATTTCATTACATATGACAATTTATCCAATAAGCGTACTTAATTTATATGGCATAACGTTTTCCGGGATAGCACTTATCTTATATCTTTAAACGAGCAATTCTTGTATATATATATATATATATATAATCTGAATCTCGGAAACAGCTCCAACGATTTTCATAAAATTAAGTATGCAGGGGATTTCGGGGGTGATAAATCGATCTAGCTAGGTTTCAATTTAAAACAAATTGGTTTTATCCATGTTTGAATGAGAAACAGCTACAATAACATTAGAATACAAAAGGTAAATTTCGCCACAATATACAAGACTATTATAGCTCAGATGGGACATTGGGTGATCCGGAAAGCAGAAGACCCCGGTTCGAATCCAGATGTCCTATTAGTTTTTTTTTTGTTCAAGTTTTGTACATTCTTAAAAATCCGAGCAAGGCTCGGTCGTCCGGATATTATCTTTAAACGAGCAATTCTTGTATATATATATATAATCTTAATCTCGGGAACGGCTCCAACGATTTTAATGAAATTTAGTATAGAGGTAGTTTCGGGGGCGAGAAATCGATCTAGCTAGGTTTAAATTTTAAAAAATGTAGTTTTATCCGTGATTTAATGAGAAACAGCTACAATAACATTACAATACAAAGGTAAATTTCGCTACTATATACAAGACTATAATAGCTCATTGGGTGCACCGGAAAGCAGAAGACCCCGGTTCGAATCCAGATGTCCAATTTTTTTTTTGTTCAAGTTTAGTACATTCTGAAACATTCGAGCAAGGCTCGGTCGTCCAGATATAAGTATTAATACTAGTATGTTATAAGATAGGTACGCTCTGCTCTGCGTTACAAGATCAAAGTTGGTTAAGTGCCCGACTTAACCATAGACTTACAATATACTAGCGTATAAACAAACACAGCATGCAAGAGAAAATAACATCTGTAACGGAGATACAGCAAGAAAAGAAAAGCGAATCTATTGATCCTGTGATCAATTTTGATTCACAAATCGTAAAGAGTCAGCCACGATTGGCATTGACAAATCGAAATTGTACACGCATTACCAGTGGGAGAATCCTTTGCACAGGATGCCGGCTAGATTATGGGTATCACAACGTCGCCTATTTCTGCCATAAAGCAGTAATGTGTAAACATTACTGTGTTGTATCGTCCCGGAAACACCGCACAAGGAAGTTCATTCCACAGCTTTGTAGTACGTGGAAGAAAGCTCCTTGTAAACCGCACTGTGGAGGACCGCCACACATCCAGATGGTGGGGATGATATCCTTACTTGTGGCGTGTCGTGCGAAGGTGGAATTCGGTGGCAGGAATCAGGTTAAACAGCTCTTCGGAACACTCCCCGTGATAAATGCGGTAGAAGACACACAATGAAGCGACGTCTCTACGCAACGCCAAGTGATCTTGAAGTGAAGCACTGGGTCCCCGACAATTCGAGCTGCTCTGCGTTGCACGCGGTCAAATGGATCGAGCTGATACTGGGGTGCGCCAGACCAGAAATGACAGCAATACTCCATGTGTGGCCGGACCTGCACTTTGTAGAGCGCTAGTATGTGGGCCGGCTTGAAGTATTGCCGTGCTCTATTAATGACGCCCAGTTTCTTTGAAGCCCATTTGGCTTTGCCCTCGAGATGACCACGAAATTGGCAATCGCTCGAGATTTCGAGACCCGATACTAGGCGAGGCTTTAAGGGAAGTGTTGTCGAAGAGCGGTGATACGACAAATGGGGTTTTTTTAGTGGTAAACTACGATTTCAGCGGAGGGGATCTGTGCAATCACGTCGTCAATTGCCGCTTGAACGCAGCCCATGAGATGATCGGTTTCTGCGTTACCACTATGGGAGCTGTAGACACACGCATAGATACGGACGCGGTCCTCTAAATCTACGAGGACCCAGAGAGTGGACAGGTCCCTATCCTCAAAATTGCCGAGATGGCGACAGCAGATATCCTCCCTAACGTACCTACATACCCCGGCATGAGGGAAAAATTGTGCTCAATTTTGTACCCGGGGTACGTTAAATATGACGTATCGCTAGGTCGAGATATCTGCGTCTCCGTAAGGAAACACAAGGCCGGCTGCGCCGCAAGGTGGTGGTGGACGCCGTTTAAATTGGAGTGAATTCCCCTGATATTGCAAATGTCCACGTTGAGTGTGGAGCGGGGTGCCGTGGTGTTACTGCCTCGTTTGTCCTTGGTCATGCGCGGTACTGTGCCCTCCCCAGAATACGAAGGGCAGCCCGAGCTAGAGTGCTCGGGGAGGGATTCTCCGACTCTGGTATAGCCGGTACCCCCCTGGGGTAAAATCTTTTTTAGATCCGCTGTCATATTCGGGTGGAGGGGGAGGGGGGAATGGCCACCGGCCCACGACACTAACCTATGCGAAACATAGCGGCACTAGTGTGGTAATTTACCCGGACGAGTCTGGCCCGATTGTGCTGACGTCAAAAGACTGACTCTTCCAATTCTAAATAGCCCTTAGTCGCCTCTTACAACACCCATGGACTCCCCTATTCTTTTTACGCCCCGGGGAAAGTACAGGGCAGTAGATAGTATAGATAGACATATAGCTCTTGAACAATTTGCCGTGGTTATATTTACTTATTTTTATTTATATTATATTTTTTCTTTTCTTTTTCTTTTATTTATATTTATATTGTATATCTACTTCTAATGTATCTGCTAATAAAATCTTGGTGCCAGCAGAAACTAGTCTAACTCTGTATTTCTCCTTTTGCGAAATGTAATCCTACTGCGACCTGATCGTTAAATCATTGATATATCTACATACAAGATATGGTAATGATACCACGACAGATAAATCCCACCCTATATGGAATAGAGACATTCTACTCACACCTAGAACCATTGAATGTTGATTTGAGATATTTTGAACTTCACAGAGGTCGGACACTATTTACGGCAGTTAGAAATTGTACATTAATACTGGGCTCCCAAAATAAAATTTTCACGACACGAAAATGCGATTGAAATTGATTTATTTATTGCCTTATATCGTCACAAACTTAAGCATATTAATTCCTCGAAAATCACTTTGACTTATTCAAAAATTATAAAGAAAATGGGATATGTAATCCATTCTTGAAGCAAATGTTTAGTTCTGATATATACGAGTATAATAGCCTAAAAGGTGACTTCGGCCACTAGTGGTATTTGCTATAGACAGATGGTTTTTGGCAAAATTTACTGGCAGTGTCCTCTTCTTTTTTGGTATTTGAAGTTCTGGTTTTTAATTTAGAGATTATTGGATTCCAGGTGTTAGACAATTTTAGAAATGTCAGGTTAAGTAAAATAAAAATGAAAAATTTTACTTTTATGCAAAAATCGAATGTAATAAAAAAAAAACTACGTTTAAAAAAACCGGCTTCAAAAACTGAATAGTATCAAATAACTAAAAATTTAATTTAAAACACCTCTCATGCAAACCTTTAATATTAATAAAATTATTAAAACTAAAATACCTTTTCAACTGTATAAACTTAAACTTGACAGTTTGGGAAACATTACTAAAACTAGCTCTTATCATATAAATTACAAAATTAAAATACATTTATTCTCCCAACTATTACTGGTAAACAAAAACAGACTAAGATGTTGTATTAATTCACCTACAATCACAATTAATTTAAATGGGTCAATATTTTATCGTTCCTTACGAGATGCTAACTACACCAATAGTTGTAATTTAAAATACTATTTTTATATAAAGATTTGCTTGAGACTTTTGTTATCAGCTGATAATAATGGCGCCTAATAATCTTAATATCTACTATCAAAATACTCGAGGGCTACGAACAAAAACACACTTATTTAAAAGAAACATACAACTAAATTCATATGATGTTATCTCATTGACGGAAACCTGGTTGCTTAGCAGTATTAATGATTCTGAATTATTCGATGGCCGATACATTATTTGGCGAAGGGACAGAAATTATTTAGCTACACGTGAAAGGTATGGCGGGGAAGTACTTTTGGCCATAAAACGCGGACTTATCGCAGAAGAACGCTTGGAGTGGCGCACCTCTGCCTCTCTTATTATAATGGGAGACTTTAATTTGAGTAAGATACAATGGTCACCTGGCTCTCATGATCATCCGGAACACTCAGGTGCCTCAGGTCAAGCACAGATATTGCACAGATTTGTTGATACCATGTCTGAATGTAACCTCACACAATATAACTTATGCCATAATATTAATAACAGAGTCCTAGATTTAGTACTAAGTAATGCTTACCTTGCAGTTTCTTCTTGTGATGACCCCTTAATACCAGAGGATTCCCACCATAAATCTTTAAGACTAATCTTAAATTTAGAAAATCGTAATCACCTAAAGACAAACAAAAGACAGAAATACATGTATGAACAAGGTGATTACGATAATATCAAATTAATATTAGGTAAAATGGCTTGGGACGACTATCTACTAATCAATCCCATAGAAAAAGCAATAGAAGTATTCTACAAAAATCTATATGATACTATAAACAAATATATTCCTCACAAATTTTACTCGCCCAATAACTTTCCACCATGGTGCACCGCATCACTAAAAAAGGTCCTCAAAGAAAAATTCAAATTTCTTCAGAAATACAATACTTACGGCAATACATCTGATTACAATACATTTTCTATACTGCGCAAAAGAGCGAAGGTTCTAGAAGACCAATGCTATAAAACCTATATAGAAAGATGCGAGGAATCAATAACAAAAAATCCCAAATTATTCTGGTCATTCACAAAATCTATATAAAACAATTCTAACATTCCTCCCTCCCGTCTCTTTTATGAAAATCAATCGCCAGACACAGGAGAAGAAGTTTGTCGTCTCTTCTCAGATTATTTTCAATCGACGTTTCTTTCACCCACTACTAACCAAAGTGATCAGAACAGGACTCAGCCAGACTCTAGTTTCTCAATAAGTGAAACAGAAATAATACCAGATGAGCTTAATAAACAACTCAAATCTGTAGACCTTACTAAGGGAGCAGGACCTGATCGAATTCCCCCATTGTTTATACAAAAATGCGCAGATGTACTAACGGAACCTCTTACTATATTATTCATACGTTCATTACGGGAAGGAGTAGTTCCGAAAATCTGGAAGTCTGCATTTATCACCCCCATACACAAAAATGGCAGCAGAAATGACATTAAAAATTACAGGCCAATTTCAAAGTTATGCATTTTCGCTAAAGTTTTTGAAAAATTAGTCTACACCCAAGTCTATAATAGTGTATCAACCTTAGTTATCCCCGAACAGCATGGATTTATTAGAAATCGCTCAACTACGTCTAATCTACTATCATTCCTAAATTACACAACATTTAACATGGATTCTGGAGGTCAAGTAGACTCTATATTCACAGATTTTCGCAAGGCATTCGATCGAATTGACCATAAAATACTACTCCAGAAAATTCTTTCGGCAGGAATTCATGGTAATTTATATAGGTGGTTTACCTCTTACATTGAGAACAGATCACAGGCTGTGGATCTCAACGGATACTCATCAGAATGGAACTTTGTGCCCTCAGGGGTCCCTCAAGGATCCTTGTTGGCTCCATTGTTGCTTAATATCTTCATTAACGATATCGCTGCTTGTTTTCAAAATTCCAAATTCCTACTATACGCAGATGATATGAAAATATTTAAACAAATTCGTGACGTAGATGACTGTCTTTTATTACAACAAGACATGCACAGGTTTGAAAAATACTGTAGCATTACTAACTAGACCTGAACGTTCCGAAATGTTACGCTATAACATTTACCCGTAAGCCTAATTTTATTAAATTTCAATATTCACTTAATGGTCATCCACTCAAAACTGTAAATGAGATACGTGATCTAGGCGTAATTCACGACTCTAAGCTTTCATATGATAAACGCATTGAAAACATCGCTAATAGAGCCAACCAGTGTATAGGATTTATCAAGAGATCCTGTTCCCAAATCTCAAGTATCAAGGTTATAAAAACGTTGTATTGTACATATCTTCGTAGCATACTCGAGTATTGTACACACATTTGGAACCCTCAGTATGATATATATATTAACAGATTAGAATCAATCCAACGCAGATTTGTTAAATACCTTGAATATAAGTGCAAGACATACGACAATGATTATGATTCAAGATGCAGGAGATATCATATATTACCACTCCACGAGAGACGCAAAATAGCTGATATAGAATATCAGCTATTTCTTAACAAAAATAGCACAATGTCACATTGACGCTCCCCATCTTCTCTCGAATATAAATTTAAATATTTCCAGAATCTCTGCAAGACATCCTAAATATTTACATATACCCCACTGTGCGTCAAATTACAAACAAAACCCATTCTTCTCAAGAGCATCTCACTGCATAAATAATCTTAAAGGCTTTCCTGATTTTGACCTGTTTAATTCATCCACAAATTCTATCAGATCAAAAATTACTAAAAACTGGTTTAATGTGTTTCCCTAACTGTTACTATAAAGATAATTGTACGTAGTGTTTAAATTCTCTCTGAACATAATAAATGTAATACCTATGTAATTATTAACATATTATATATAATACTTGTATAAAAAAAAAAAAAGATGTACCTATACTACGCTATGTGTTATTAGAAACAATATGCGAAAACTATTAAATGGTGTAAAATGTTCACACTATTATTTAGTAATTAAGTTATTGTAACACTAAGTTTTCCAAATAAAATAAAATAAAAATAAATAAAAAATAACTATTATTTGTATGTGCTACCTATTGATAGGTCTTAAGTCAGTGCCAACAAGCCCTTAACGAAATAAAACTTAATATTATAAACAGCTTACTTACTGTAACTATTTAGGTTGTCTGGCCACGCGTGTCTGTCCGCTTAGGTTGTTTTGTTCTAGACGAAGCTATCCCGCTCAAAGTCACGCGTGGCGAGTGTAGTAGGTACTTTTATTACATGGCTTGGCACCGACTTCAAAGCTATCAATATGTAGCACATACAAATACATAATAGTATTTTCTTAATATAAAAGGTAAAGGTTTGCATAAGAGGTGTTTTAAATTAAATTTTTAGTTATTTGATATATTTCAGTATTTGGAAATCGGTTTTTTTAAACGTAGTTTTTTTTATTTTTTATGTTTTAGTGTCAGTTAACAATAATATATAATCAACCTGAATGAAAACTCCAAATAAAAGCCGTACACAGAAATCAATTATGTCATCCAGGTAGACGAAAATTTTCATATAAATGTTCATAAAATGAAAACTACTGGGCCAAACTATGTAAAATTTTTAATGGGAAAAAATGGCACCTATTTCGCATCAAACAAAAGAAGAATTACGAAAATCTCAGAGTAATAGGTGTACATACATAAAAAAAAATACCGATCGAATTGACAACCTCCTCCTTTTTGAAGTCTGTTAAAAACTCATTTACAATTCCACGTGTTTTAATCCTTTAAAAGTGTTTTATTTAAAAGGGAGTATTAGGTTTTAAATACAATAGTTACCGCTTATCTTCATTTAATCGACTAATAAAGCAATCAATTTGTTCTAACCCCGAAAGCGGATAGGCCTGAATAACACTTAAAGCACAGGTAATAAAGGTCAGAGTCGTTTGATTTACCTGATGATAGTACGTAAGAGTTAATAGCATGTAATAGCAACGGTGATTGTATAGGATGGTGTCATAAATCAATGGGAGCCACACAGGGCGAACGGGATTTGGGTCGACCGCAATACATTCCCGTTGGAATTGCAAAGGATCTAATAGTCTTAACACTTTGGTGTTTAAAAAAAAGTGTGTGTGTACTTATGTATACATGCAAGAAGTTATACTTCTTGGGCCCAACGAAGCAAAAATCATTAAAATGATTTATTCCTCGTGTTATTCTAAGTTTTTAGAAAGAACAATTTTGTAAAAATCTTGCAAAGATGGCTTTGACAATCAATTATTAAATAATGAATACGGATGTATAGGCTTGAACCCTTTGCCTGTCCTAATAATGGACGAAGAAACCAAGAATGACGCAAACATCAGAAAATTTTAGGAACCAACTTCAACCTGTTTCTTTTGTGTTACAGTGATGCGCGCGCATCTTAAAATTTCACTTTCATCACTTTTTTGTCTGATTTATACATATTTACCCACGTAAGAAGTTGTAGCGTTTCGTGAAATTATTCCATTTTTCAATTTGTATAATTTTTTCATCTATCGTCGATAAGGCAGATATTGGTGTTCAATCTAAATTTCAATCATAATCTTTTTAACCAAAGCGTGTTTTTTAGTTTTTTTTTAATTACTTTTATTATTAAAGTCAAAGTCAAACAGGTAAAGCTTGTTGATGATCACATCTAGGTATGTGTCTGGTTGACGCTTTCACGGTTAAAATTGCTCGACCGATTAAATTAAAACTTTTTATAACATACAAAGTCATGAGATACATGAGGTGAGTGGTGAACTTTTTTTTTATGGAAGAGGAGGAAAAACGACCATACGGGGTCACCTGATGATAAATAATCACCGCCGCCCATACCCTCTTGTAACACCAGAGGAATCACAAGAGCTTTGCCGATCTTATAAAGATCGATACACCAGGGGCTCCGTGGCAATATTTTATGGTAAAATTATGAAGAGTTTCCTAACAAACACCGATATTACTGAATTTCACGCAGAACGTACACTTGCCCGTAACGTTAGTTTTAATTTAATGTAATAATTTTTATTGAAGTAGGCGTTACTTTGCGGAGATCCATAATTATACAAATGATTTGAGTTTTGTTTAGTGTTAATTCCGCCAATATTTGTCTTTAAACAATTCGACACGTGTTTCGCCTCTACACGAGGCATCCTCAGGACGTGTTGTCTCACCAAAATCTGGCACGTCTCGTGACACACAACGTGTAGAGGCGAAACACGTGTCGAATTGTTTAAAGACAAATATTGGCGGAATTAACACCAAACAAAACTTAAATCATTTGTATAATGTAATCATAGTATTGTAAATAAAAGGCATAAAAATGTTATAAATGCATTTATTTCTCAAAATTGATTCCTTTAGAATTAATCAGTATTTTTTTTTATTAGACATCTGTAAATATTATGTTTAGTTTAGGTATCAATATAAGTTGAAGTATCGATGAATCGCATTAAAGTAAATAACTTAGAAAATTATATGAAATTACTGACTGTTACTTAACCACAGTAATAATATAAAGTTATACTTTAAAGCCTTGCTTGCTAGTTATTAATATAACTTATTACTCATGATTTGACTGATCTGCAAAAAGAAACGCTTGTTGAAACTTGTGTTACCTTGTTGAATCGATACGAAAATATGGATATAGTGAAATTACTGGGCAAATGAGACATAACATCTTATGTCTCAAAGTGACGAGCGCAATTCACTACAATTCACTGACGCCACTCAGAATTTGAGGGTTTTTAGGTTAGGCTAGGGCGTATCAATTACCATCAGCTGAACGTCCTGCTCGTCTCGTCCCTTATTTTTATAAAAAAATGGAATATTGATTCGAATTGTGACATGGGATGAAAAGTAGATTATTTATGATAACCGTAAGCGGAAAATGCAACGGCTGACCCCAGGTCAAAGGTCGCAACAGTGTTTTAAAGCAAGCTTACCAATAAAAAGGTAATGGTAACTGTTTGGTGGGTTCAACATGCCTTCACTGTAGCTTTCTCCGAGCTGGTCAAGCAATAACGGCAGATGTCTATTGTGCCGAACTCCGAACAATTATAGCAAACTAGCAGTGGAACAGCCCCGCCGAACTGCCATTAGAAACCATTCGTCACCCTCCGTATTGACCAGAATTTGCTCCAACGGACTACCATTATTTTCGTGATTTAGACAATTTTCTACGTGATAAAAAGTTTTCTTCTCAGCAGGCAGTACATAATGCTTTCATACAGTTTGTCGAATCTAGATCACCACAGTACTATCGCAAAGACATAAATGACCTCTCTATTGATGGATCATATAGATGGCATCAATGTATACATAATATGGTAATTATTTTGATATAAAATAAATATGTTAAATTTAAAAAAAAAACAATTTTTCAGTACAAATGGGCAATTTCATACTTTAACCCCTAATACACCAGTTCATAAATGGGCTTTGACATTTGGAGAAGAACTGATGAGAAACTCCCAGTCTATCTTTTAAATCATATAACAACTTAGCCTACTTTATGTTATACGATTTTAGGTGGCCTACGCTGAACCAGGCAAGAACCATGCATCATTATCTTCTACAATCTATATAATCAACTATATTATAGAAAGCCTTCTTTGCTAAAGAAGCTTTAATATATTTCTTGAATTTGTGCTCAGTGAGTCCTAGTTGCTCGATTATAGGCACTGACAAAGGGTACTAAAACCCGTACACTTGAAAACGTGTATGGAAAATTTTTATGCATATACAGCAACATAAAAATAAATCCTGTTCATCGACATTATTCATGGTTCGATTCACATCACTAAGAAAGCCCTTAACAAACTTTTTGCAGAGCGAACTTAAGACCGCGTTAGTTTTTCTTCTAAGAATGAGTTAGAAACATTTTACCAATTCTTTATAATGTATAAGCTCTATTAGGGCTAGCTAAAAATAAATTTATTTAAAAGGTAAGATTTATATTTTTATCAATGGTCTACATAATTTTCAATAAAATTCCTAACAGTATGCCTTCACTGACACTTTCACACTAGATGAATTAAAATACTGTTGTCGACATATTAAATGTGCATTTCCCGAATTCGCTTTAAGTTTTTCGTCGTTGCGCTACCTAATGCACGTACTTCAATCAAAATCGTCTACGCCAATTTACTCTAAAAATCTAGATCAGTGACGGAATCCGGCCCTGGAATTTCGCTTCGAAAAAAACAATCAATCTCCGAACGCAATATTTTCATACAATAATGTTTGTTTACATTCAGTTTTTCTAATTCATTAAACTTCGATTCCATTCCACTTGAAAGAATTCGGATAGCTGAATTAGAAAATTTATGAAGGCAATACATGTAATTCTCAGATCATGCACAAAATTTATCGTATCGCAATATCAACATGAAAGCGCCATCTAGATTAGAACATTTGAACTATCATCGTAGTTAGATACTCCGTTAGAGTTTAATTATTTATAAATTAAATAAAAACCCGAGGATTGATGAGGCAGGGAGAAACTTTATCCGGGTGAATGGAATGTATAAATACATTTGCAATTGAAATAGAAAAACACCAGTTGCTCGCTTCAGCTACAAGAAATACCAAAAAACATTCCCTCACCAGTAACTACATGATCGCCCTACCGTTCCAGCACTGATTATTTATATGATTTACGGAACAATGTACTCAAAAGCTTGATATGCCACGGGTAGGTTTTGTCTTCACCACTGCCACGGCTGCTTAGGCAATACAATGATATAAATAGAAAAATAGAGACCTTAGATGTATTTCCCAATAGTCTACAGGAATTTAAACATTACCTACTAATTATTAACAATTTTTATTTCTTATTACTTATATAATGTTTATTATTTTTTAATGTAATCATTGTTTTTTTTTTATAATTTATCTATTAATCCGTAAAGTGAAAACTTTTGTACCCTTTGTAATATTTGCTGCGTATTGTAGAGATAATAACAAAGCCAAAGCATTAGTTTATAGAATCTGTTTGTCTGTATATAGTCTTGCCATAAATACTGATACAAATAAAAAGAACGTACGGACACTACGTGGACGGCAAGATCTTATTATGTCACAAACAGAGGAGGTCTCATCGATACACAAACGTTTTACTAATACCAAGCGTATGGAGAGTTTTTAAAATTGCATTTGGCTCCACTACTCTGTGTAATGCAATCACAGCGATTCGGTTCTCTTTATCACCCCACTCCATTTTAACATCCCAAAATATTGTACAATGAATTGGCGCCAAAATGAGAAAACTCAATGAACAATCACATAAATATGACAGATTCCAAATTCAAATGTAATATTTTGTTTATTTTTAATTGTAACAGTATTTATGGCCAGACTAAGTATACATGTCCAGGCAAAAACTAGTGAATTTCATTCAAATATTGTCTGTGTATGATGTAGACAGTATTTTTACTGCTGCCGACGTCGCGGGTAGTAGCTAGTGTTCTAATAATATTACAAGAAATGTATTTCAACTCAAATCGGGCGATTTCGTGGAAAGCTTTAAATCAGGCCATAATCAGATCCCACGAAACCGAAGTTTGTATAATACACAAATATTAGTTCTCCCCATACATTGAATGATCAGTACACAACCCTCCGTTCTTATCTGCCTGATAGTCTATACCTACTGCTTACCGATGATAAGGAGTTATTGAAAGACCCCATTGTACCCTGTAGCAGATGTTCATGCTTTGATAGAAGTGCTGTCAAATTTTATCAGTTCAATATATTATATGGTTGGGTAAAAATCAACCATATATTCGAAAAGGTAATTTAAACTTTAGCTTTTGAATTTTTTATAAATAAGAGTGGGCAAACGCCCAAGAGGCTCACGTGATGGGAAGAGATTGAGGTAATTAATCTTCATTTAATTCTGAAATAATATAAACGGGTTAAAGGTGAATGATGATATTATAATAAATAAGGGTTACCGGTGGGAGGTTCCTTTGCACAAGACGCCAGCTAGATTATGGGTAACACAACGGCGCCTTTGTCTGCCGTGAAGCAGTCATGTGAAAGCATTATTGTGTTTCTTCGGTCTGAAGGGTAGCTAGTGAAATTATTGAGCAAATGAGACTCAACATCTTATTTGTCTCAAGCTGACGAGCGCAATTGTAGTGCCACTCAGAATTATTGGGTTTTTCAAGAATCAGCAATTGACTTAACATCCTATGTCTCAAAGTGAAGTGCATAATTGCGACGTCGCTCAGTATTTAGGGCTTTTTTCATTAAAAAAAGATTGGTTATCAGCTGAACCTGTCATATGACCGACTGTAACCATGGCATAGGAATTTTCCTGTGCCACAAAATGGAGTAAAACACGCCTGACAAAACAAATTTTTTAATCACAATAATTACATAATTCCTCATAATAACAGCTTTTAAGTAGCAGTACAGTTTACAGCACTAATGCTGTATAATTAACAAATTATGGCGGGCTTATTTAAATACACAACACATTTTTGGAGCTACATAATATTCTGTGTTATTGTTACTCGTTTCTTGCAGGTACGCTTTGTGTAATTTAGCTTATTTGGCTGTGTTTCCAGGATGATATGACTTGAATCTTGATTTACTTCAAAAATACATTGTTAAAATATTGGCAGCTCTCCTATGGCGTCCTACTCTTTCATAAGATTTTTTTATGGAAAAAGATGACAAACGTGCGTACGGGTCATCTGGTGTTAAGTGATCACTGCCGCCCATATTCTCTTGCAACACTAGAAGAATCACAGGAGCGTTGCCGGCCTTTAGGGAAGGTGTACACGTTTTTATTGAAGGTACCCATGTGATTCGTCCCGGAAACACAGCACTTATTTACTAGTCGTAGGCTCCATTGCACAGGATGCCGGCTAGATTATGGGTACCACAATGGCACCTATTTCTGCCGTGAAGCAGTAATGTGTAAGCATTATTGTGTTTCGGTCAGAATGGTGCCGTAGCTAGTGAAATTACTGACAAAATGAGTTTTAACATCTTATGTCTCAAGGTGGCCAGCGCAAATGTGGTTCCGCTCAGAATTTTTGGGTTTTTCAAGAATCCTGCGTAGCATTTCAATGTAATGGGCAGGGCGTATCAGTTACCATCAGCTGAACGTCCTGATTATCTCGTCCCTTATTCTCATAAAAAAAACAACACGGAATCTCTTTCCACAGCTTGTTTGTACGTCCTATGAAACCCACAGCGTTGAGTAGTATTTATTTATTAGATTTATTTTTAATCACTACAACAAATACAAAGATATATAATAAAAAAATACTTGGATAATGTTTTGCAAATTCAAGTCATAATTTGAATCAATCATCAAATTAAATCGCCGCAAATCCAGCTATTTTTACAGTATAATATTTATGCACAAATAATTCTTATGCACCTAATTATTTTTTTATATTTCATTCAAGCATATATTAATTCATGAAGTGGCTAGAGGTAGTAAAGAATTGAGAGACTAATACATTATAATATATGTACGTTTCTGAATTGGTTACGCTCGGTGAATAGATAAATTGTGAACAACTAGTTTACATTGCATAAGAGAAGCGAATTGAATGAATAAAAGAGGTCCTTAACAGGTTAATTTAACATAAAAATGGGTTTTGTAAAAAAATTATTTGATAATGATTTTTGCATATGTAACACACACTATGTTATAATAGTAATATTATTTAGAGTACATAAATGCTAATTAAATTAGTGAGCTACTGACCCTAATATCTCATGCCTCGAGATGACGGGCGAAATTTAGGTATCACTCAGAATTTTGGAATTTCCAGTACCCTAGCGGGAATGTAGTGTGAAGGGCCGTATCACTTACATTAAATCAGGCATTATTCGTCTCATCACTTCTTATTATAAAATAAATATGGCTGTATTATTAAGTAAAGCATAAACTCTAAATAAGAATCATGTAATGATAAAGAATTTCATAAGTAATGTAAATATTATGTATGAAAATTTTATTATCATACTATTTATTATGTAACTTATAAATCATATTAAATTTTAATTGTTTCAGGGTAAATCGGTAATTCGTCCGATAGCGTTTAAGCCGCTTGGTGGACGTTTGTCAGCCGGCGGAGAACGGTATGGCTCTACACCAGTTCTGGCCAGTCGGCCACCGTCGCTCATGACCTTATATGGCAGTAAGTACACAATAAAATAATAACAATAAAAAAATTAAAGCCTTTACTGCTGTACTAATTTTACATAAAACTAATGAAATAAAGTAAAAAGTTCCTTTAGTAAGTTTGGTACAGCTAGTCTTCCGACAAAGGCCTCCTCCAAAGATTTCGATTCTCTCCTGCCCTGCTATTTTCTTACCCCCTTATTCATAATAGTCTGCTAACTTAGAGCATTGCTAATTCTCACTCTGTCTTCTTCTATTGACCTAAGTCAGAATGAGAAAAAACACTCCTTAGTGGCTGTTTTAAGTTAGCGGACCATTATGAATAAGGGGGTTAATGTCGTTTTCCCATCTCTAGTGGTCTAGTGGGTGCCATTCGGTTATTAGTCTTGCCCATTTCTCTGTCTTTTCTCTTATCATTTGTATGTATTTGTTTAAAGGATAAGTCAATGTTAAAGTTAAAAAATATATATTCATATTGTTAATCGGCATGTTCGATTTTAATATTTCTATTCTAGTTCTTTCTAAATAACTATCAGACTATATATGACTAATATATCAGAATTACCAGTATGTAAATCATATGTAATACAATTGTATACAATTGTATTACATATGATTTCTGACAAGGCGAAATAGAATTAAAATATATAGATAATGATTCAACTCCTGCTTAAGATATATTGTATATTGAAATGCCACGTCCTGGGACATTCATGAATATACAATGTGACTAACAAAAAACTTTTTATATGATATAAGATCTGTTCAAAGACTAAGGTTGGGATCCATAGAGCGTACTTAGCCTTTGCTCTTTTACACTTATTTTAACTTAGCTGAGTGTGATAAAACGGGAACTTGACTTTTACATTCGGCTATCTTAGCAGCTTAGTATAATATCAGCTGTCAAATTCATACTAATATTCCCTTTCTTGGCGTGCGTCCGTGCAGAATGGGATGTAGCTATGCCAACTACGTTCAGTATGACAACTCTCTCTGTTATCCCTACTTAAACCTTTTATTGGGATAAAACCTTAAGTTGCGAATGAGACGAGCCACTACTAGTATATAAACGACTTACGGTTCTAAGAATATATAACATAAACAATTTGTTATGTTTTAAAAGTGATAACCCTCCCTTCTAGGATTAATATACAAATAAAATTTATGTCGAGGACCGGAGGCCATTCCCCCCCGTCCTTTCCCCCCCCCCCCAACAAAATATGAGAGCGGTCCTAAAAAATAAATTACCCCAGGAGGGTACCGGCTCTTGTAGAGCCGGAGAATCCCTCCCCGAGCATTCGCGCTCGGGCTGCCCCTCGTATTCTGGGAAGGGCACAGTACCACGTATGTCACAGGACAAACAGGGCAGCAACACCACGGCACCCCGCTCCACGCTTAATGTGGACTTTTGTAACATCCGGGGAATTCACTCCAACTTAAACGCCGTCCACCACCACCTTGAGACGGCGCAGCCGGCCTTGTGTTTCCTTACGGAGACGCAGATATCTCGACCTAGCGATACGTCATATTTAACGTACCCCGGGTACAAAATTGAGCATAATTTCATGCCTCATGCCGGGGTATGTGTGTACGTTAGGGAGGATATCTGCTGTCGCCGTCTCGGCAATTTTGAGGGTAGGGGCCTGTCTACTCTCTGGCTCCGCGTAGATTTAGAGGACCGCGTCCGCATCTATGCGTGTGTCTACAGGTCCCATAGTGGTAACGCAGAAACGGATCACCTCATGGGCTGCGTTCAAGCGGCATCATGACGTGCTTGCTCAGATCCCCTCCGCTGAAATCGTAGTCTTGGGTGATTTCAACGGGCACAATGCCGAATGGCTTGGATCACGTACCACAGACTACGCAGGGCGATCTGTGCATAATTTTGCATTGGCGTATGGTCTGTCCCAATTGGTTGAGTCGCCAGCGCGGCTCCCGGATGTGGATAGCCACATGCCGTCCTTATTAGATCTTCTGCTGACTACACATCCCGATGGTTACCAGGTCTCTGTCGGCGCCCCTCTCGGAACGTCCGACCATTGCCTGGTCAGGAGTGTAGTGCCTATCCGACGCCAACGTCGCAGACCACCAGCGACCCGCCGCGTTTGGCACTACAAGTCAGCAGATTGGGATAGGATGCGTTCCTTTTCTGCATCCTACCCTTGGGGCAGGGTTTGTTTCCTTTCAGATGATCCTAGTGCCTGCGCCGTTGCAGTAGCCGATGTGATACTGCATGGATATTTTTATACCAAGCTCTGTAGTACCGATCGGTGGCAGATCACAGCCCTGGTTCGATGCGTCAGTTAAAGCAGCATCTGACTGCAAAAAACAGGCGTATCGAACTTGGGTTGCGGCGCTGGGCTCAAAGGATCCGAACTGCAAAGTTCTGAAGAGGAAATATAACCGTGCCTCCAGATTTTTTAAGCGGCAAATCGCCCGTGCGAAATCGAAGCACGTCGTCAAAATTGGCGAGCAGCTTTCCAGTTACCCGACCGGAACACGCAAGTTCTGGTCGTTGTCGAAAGCTGCTCTTGGTAACTTCAACCAGCCGTCCATGCCGCCGTTGCACATGAGGAATGACATCCTGGCCCATACGGCAAAAGAGAAAGCCGATCTCCTGTGCACTCTTTTTTCCTCCAACTCGACTCTTGACGACAACGGAAAAACACCGCCGACCATCCCGCTGTGTCAGAGCTCCATGCCTGAAGTACAGTTCCGACAGAAAACTGTTAGGCGAGCTCTGTTTTCATTGGACGTCAGGAAGTCGAGCGGGCCGGATGGCATTTCTCCAATCGTGCTTAGAACGTGTGCCCCTGAGTTGACGCCGGTGCTAACGCGTTTATTCCGGCACTCTTATTCAAAAGGCGTAGTCCCTGATTCATGGAAGTCAGCCCTTGTCCATCCGATCCCAAAAAAAGGAGACAGTTCGGATCCGGCAAACTACAGGCCTATTGCTATTACCTCCCTACTCTCCAAAATTATGGAGAGCATAATTAACCGCAAGCTCTTGGTATACCTTGAGGGTCAACAGTTGATCAACGACCGGCAGTACGGCTTTCGCCATGGTCGGTCGACTGGCGATCTTCTGGTATACCTAACACACAGATGGGCGGCGGCTATTGAAAGCAAGGGGGAAGGCCTGGCAGTTGGTCTGGATATAGCGAAGGCCTTTGATCGTGTATGGCACAAGGCGCTCCTCGCAAAACTTCCATCATTTGGGCTTCCCGAGAGCTTATGCAAGTGGACCTCCAGCTTCCTCACTGGGCGCAGCATACAGGTCGTTATCGACGGTTATTGCTCGAATCCCAAGCCCGTGAACGCTGGAGTGCCCCAAGGCTGTGTGCTATCTCCCACGCTGTTTCTGCTGCATATCCATGATATGTTGGACACCGCCAACATGCATTGCTATGCAGACGACAGCACTGGTGATGCCGTATACACGGGCCATGCAGGTCTCTCTCGGGAAAACGTCGACCAGTGCCGGGTGAAACTTGTGTCTTCTATCGAGTCCTCTCTCGAGAAGGTCGCGGAATGGGGTAAGTTGAACCTTGTCCAATTTAACCCCCAGAAGACTCAAGTTTGCGCGTTTACCACTAAAAAAACCCCATTTGCCGTATCACCGCTCTTCGAGAACACTTCCCTTAAAGCCTCGCCTAGTATCGGAATACTGGGTCTCGAAATCTCGAGCAATTGCCAATTCCGTGGCCATCTGGAGGGCAAAGCCAAACTGGCTTCAAAGAAACTGGGCGTCATAAATAGAGCACGGCAATACTTCAAGCCGGCCCACATTCTAGCGCTCTACAAAGCGCAGGTCCGGCCTCACATGGAGTATTGCTGTCATCTCTGGTCTGGCGCACCCCAGTATCAGCTCGATCCATTTGACCGCGTGCAACGCAGAGCAGCTCGAATTGTCGGGGACCCAGTACTCTGTGAACGGTTGGATCACTTGACGTTGCGTAGAGACGTCGCTTCATTGTGTGTCTTCTACCGCATTTATCACGGGGAGTGTTCCGAAGAGCTGTTCAACCTGATTCCTGCCGCCGAATTTCACCTTCGCACGACACGCCACAAGTTACGATATCATCCCCACCATCTGGATGTGTGGCGGTCCTCCACAGTGCGGTTTTCAAGGAGCTTTCTTCCTCGTACCACGAAGCTGTGGAATGAGCTTCCTTGTGCGGTGTTTCCGGGACGATACGACATGGCTACCTTCAAGAAAAGCGCGTACACCTTCCTTAAAGGCCGGCAACGCTCTTGTGATTCCTCTGGTGTTGCAGGAGAGTGTGGGCGGCGGTGATCACTTAACACCAGGTGACCCGTACGCTCGTTTGTCCTCCTATTCCATAAAAAAAAAAAAAAAAAATTAAAAACAAAATTTTATGATCGATGTGGGACACGAACCCGCGACCTGTTGCGTTCCGTGTGGTTGTTCTTCCAACTAAGCTAACAGTTCGAGTGACGTATCGTCATAAAATCTTGTATGCTTTGTTCAACTCTCAGGTTGTGGCTTCATCTACAGGATCTACTTTACAGTTGATAACCTGCTCAACACCTACTGGGGTTGCATATTAGGTAATTGACTTAAGATATCGCTCTTGAAAAATCTAAAGAATAATAATATATGACAGGTTCATCAGACGTGCGCGAGTCTCGCTGGTGCGGGTCGCCGCAGCCCGCCTCGCTGTCCGCTATGCCGCCCGCTCCGCTTCACCAGCGACACCACTCCGCTATAGTGTACGTAAGCTATTTTATATAAATAAATATCAAGTACAATATAAGTACTGAATTTTATTGTAGTAGTGTAGTTTTTTTTTAATGAAAATAAGGGACGAGACGAACAGGACGTTCTTCTTCGCAGTCGTTCCCTCATTGCTGAGGATCGTGACTCCGCTAAAGTTCGTCTACAGCTTTCCTCCATCTGTTTCGGTCTGTCGCACGGTGGAGTGCGATCCTGATGGGTTGCTTAGTCTGGTCGGATATTTGATCAGACCAGCGTCGTGGGCTCCGGTCTCTTGGTCTCTTCCCCTCAATTTTCCCAGTGACCATCAAATGTTCTAGGCTATCGGCACCGCGTCGTATGTACCTAGAGCAGGATGTTCAACTGATGGTTATTGATACGCCTTGCCCATTACAATGCAGTGCCGCTCAGGATTCTTGAAAAACTCAAAAATTCTGAGCGGCTACAAGGACTCACCTTGAGACATAAGATGTTAAGTCTCATTTGCCCAGTAATTACACTAACTGCGACGCACTTCAGTCCGACACAGTAGTGCCGCTCGAATTTTTAGGTTTGTAAAGAATCCTGAGCGGCACTGCATTGTAATGGGCAAGGCGTCAGTTGAACGTCCTGTTCGTCTCGTAAAAAAAAGTAAAAGTATACATTATATAATAGTACCTATATCGGTGACGCTACCTGGAGTATTGTCCTCTTTCCAAAGTGCTCAATGCGTTATAAAAGATTTTACTACAAAAACAAAGAACCCAATGAAAATCATTTGTAAATGGCCAAGAGTAGATCGTGACCAAACCCTTACCATGTACCTAGATGACATAGATTCACCGCACTCCGTACAATTAACCATTAATTATTCTCGTATAGTCATTAATCTAGAAAACGGATCGTTTGCTTTGCTTCTTGTCTTCTGGGTCCCATCAGTAGTATCATTAATTAATGCTGATGCCGTGATACATCTGCAGTTATCTGCGGGGTAATTACCGGCAAATATAAGTGTGTTATTGAGGGCTAATTATTATCTTGTATTTGTTATAATTATAGGTTTGCTTCATTAAGGGTTTGTTAACAAAACATTGGATAGATTATATAAATGAAATCGAATCAAAAATATTTTATTTCGTTGGTAAATTGCATTGCTCGTTCGTAAGGCGAACGTAGTAAGTAAGCGTACCTTCAAAAGGTGAGCACTTAAAAACAGGTGACCCGTACGCTGGTTTGTCCTCCTATTCCATAAAAAAGGCAGATTTCCTTAGAGAAGAACGAGCAAGAATTAGATAAAATAATCGATCTTTTTCAGACTAACTTTTTTTTTTAATGAAAATAAGGGACGAGACGAGCAGGACGTCCAGCTGATGGTAAGTCAGCGAGGAGCATGTTAAACCGGCGTTTCTTTAATGAGTATGAAGATACGAGTAGTAGTTAAAAGTAGTATTATAATGACACTGAATCCTTACTTACGTATTAACTGTTTTAATTATTTTAAATTGTGCATTGTATTTTAGTAGTATACTTAAGTGATTTTTAGTATCGTTGAATTTAATTATTCTGTCACTGCTGGAGGAGACCTATAATTGGCTCACAGTTATGTAAATTAACATATAAGAAAGCCAATAGCTGTTGGTCTTCCTAATAAAAAAAAAGAAACTCTAAGGTTGCACTTTCAAAACAGTATTACAAGTTCTTATGATTTGAAAGAATAAACATCAGAAATAGGGTTAATGACCCGTGTTAAGGCTATGGGTACTTTGCTCCTAGTAGTTATTTTATTATTACTATCATCATATACCACGACTAATGTGCATATTTAAGCTAGCTTTTTAATAGGCTAAATAATTCAAGAATATGATTGATTCAACTGCGACCCTTTTTTGAATTCTAACAAAATATATAATGCAATGATTGATTGATTTTTTTTGTGTAGACAGAGCCTTAGAATGAACGTATTCGTCCACTGTTATTCCATTAATATGTTTATAATGAAAACAAACACAGACGCGATTAATTCAAGTCTTGTTAAATATAAATGTGCATTGTTTTCAATGAATCGAACGTCGAATAACAATAGCTTACATCTGATGGTATTCGTAGTATTGCTTTTGATGATTGAGAGATTGGTATTTGTACAGGATAATTTGGGTTCTATTTTAGTATATTATAGAGACCATATTTGTATTTAAAAATAATTAAATTAATAAAATTTTGATAGGGTTTACTTCCGAATTGCTTTCTTTATAAAATTTTTAGTCACCACGGAATAGTAAAAAAATAAGGACTCCGTGTCATCTTACCTAACAGTTTAGCACCAAAACAAGCCGATTAACGTGTAAATACATAGACCCACGCACACACTTACACTACTACAGGCCGATAGGCGACCATTATGAGAATTGTCATCGTCTGTGAAAGATCAGTTTGCGTCTCAATAAAATATTTTAAAAATGTCGTCGTGCGTTGTGAAAAAGTGTAAAACGATACTATATAAGTATTTGTTGCCATATATGATTATTTAAGGGAGAATAAATTGTGTAACTAGTATCCACCGTAACTGCACACACATTAGCATAACGGTGCTTCACTTGCTAATATCACGGCGCGGAGTCCGTCTTTTTTTACACGTCCGTGTTAGTAACATTATCTGACGATGGAAATCTATGAGTAATTAAAGATTTTTTTATGATGATTTAATTAAAGAGCTCCTTTTAACTTTTGCAATGCATTACTTCGTGCTTGATAAGTTTATATCTCCGTTTATATTAGTTCAGACCTTCCTTACCAAATGAAGCAACCAATACACATTATTCTTATAAAAAAATGATTTTAAATTTACGCATCACATCATATTACAATTTTAATCACATTTTCAAATTTGAACAACATATGCCCTGTTTCAAGAATGTTTAAGTGATTATTTATAACTCATTTCGTCCCCTATTCACTTTAACCTAATTAGTTCTCTGAGAGATGAGCTTATTATCTGTTCCCATCGGGTCGGATGACTCACTGGTATTATACATACCCATATGAGTACAGTCCTTTACAAAGTATCATCAAATTAAATTTTATTATACTAGCCGTCATCCGTGGTTTCACCTGCGTGTAATTTTGTAAACCAGAAAACATATAATAGCTTACGTAGCTATAATCATTTGACATCCCGGATTTTTTAGGGTTCGTAATATCTGTCTGTGTGTCCGTTTTTCATCAAACCCATACGTGTGGGTTATCTATGGATACGTCTTACCAATGATAGTGAGGTCTCTAACATCATTATTGAATAGTTTGTGCGAGAGACACTTACAAAGTGGTAAAATAGGTCCCCCCCCCTGTAACTTCTAAAATAAGAGAATGATAAAAACTAAAAAAAAAAATATGTTGTACATTACCCATGCAAACTTTCACCGAAAATTGGTTTGAACGAGATCTACTAAGTAGTTTTTTTTAATACGTAGAGCTCATTTGCACTGTATGATTTTGAGCAAAGATTTTTTGCCTTTTGCATTTAAATAATTAAATATAAGTTTACTTTCTATATAACTTTTATATTATGGTACTCGCTGCTACGGAACCCTTCATGGGCGAGCCCGACTCGCACTTGGCCGCTTTTTTAAATATTATGTACTTCAGTATCATTACTTTGGGAGGACATTGTATTAACTTATCAATAACTATTATGGTGGAGGACGACAAACGGGGTTACATACGGGTCTCCTGATGGTATGTATGTACTATATTGTATATTATTTCTTAAATATCGATAAACAAATGATGTAAAAATGGGATTAAATACTTCGGCCATTTTGAATCCGCCATTTTGATTTTTAGGGTACCGTTCCTAAATTTGAAATATATAGTTGAAATTTTCACAGATGATGTATTTCTGTTGCCGCTATAATAACAAATACTATAAATAGAAAAAAAAAATATTAAAAGCGGGCTCGCATGCAACAAACGTGATTTTTTTGCTCGTTTTGCTCAGTAATGACAACAACATCAGACTCTTGAAATGTTCACGGAATATTTAGTTATATTAGATTCACTGTAAAAAATAAAGAAGTTAATATCCCATACAACACACGTGATTTTTCTTCGTTGAGCTATGACAATATCAGTCGACACATCTGTTCGTAGCAGTACATACAGCAGTAGCGCAGTAATTGGCGCAGTAATTAATGAATAATGAACAAGCGGGTGATAGCTGTGCGCATGTGTGAGTGCGCCCACATAGACATCCTCGTGATCGTGAATGGGTGCTGCGCTTACGCCGGTCTGTGTTCGGCTGCGCTAACATGTTGCATATTGTTCATGTTATTAAAGTCATAAAAGTCGGTTATTTTCACAAAATCTGTTCCAAGGATTTATTACGCGAAGGCTGAAAGTTATAGTTGAACTTGGGATTGTATACATAAATATATTATTATTTTATGATTCGGCAATGTACCTAAATAAAGCTCAAACTATTTGACAGCGTGCAACGCAGAACTGTTCAAATTGTCGGTGACCCAGTGCTCTGTGAACGGCTGGATCACTTGGTATGACGTAGACACGTCGCTTCATTGTGTCTTCTATAGCATTTTCCGCAATTCAACCTTTGCAAGACACCCATCACCATCTGGTGGAAGTGTGGCGTTCCTCCACAGTGCGCTTTTGAAGGGACTTTCTTCCACGTACTACAAAGTTGTGGAATGAGCTTCCTTGTGAAAATATATATAGATGATATTAATTGATTCTTACATATTATTAACGTCACAAGTTTCCCAAGGAAATATATGAAAGTGTATAGTTAAAAGAATAATTTTTTACATTTTGTTACAATCTTTCTTTTACCATCATTCATTCAACCAATTAACCCCATCGAGAAAAGTTAAAGCAATGGAAGGGAACATGGGATAGTGATTAAGAAATTAGAACTGAGTAAGGTATAGCCAAATAAGAGTAAAAATAAACCAAACTTATGTGCTGTGTGATTAATATACAGTCAATGTTTCATCAACCTCAAGGCAAAATCTGCTAGAAAGAAGATCTAGAAGAAAAGGAAACTGTTAGTGGAAAGTTATGCCAAGAGGCATATTGAACTCATAGATATCCTGTTGTCAAGAGTTATAACCGGATGTAAGTATTCGAGGGTTAGGAAAATTACTCCTAATTATGTTTCCTTTAATAATAATAAATTATTGACCGATTGACATCCCTAAAGATAGAAAATAGATATAGAGAATGAATAGATAATGCGAAGAAATGTTTCTCATTTCATATAAAAATATAATCCGAATGAATTCTCGGAATTGTCACGTCAAATCCTTAAGAGGTGTTAACAAGCAATTATTGTAAGAGAAACTCGCCGTCGAAAAATTTCGTTTTTTAATTTTTTAATAAATATTCATGAAAGTCTTGCACTTAATTAACACAATCTTGTCACTGATTACCTACCTGTTTGTGTTTTACGTTCTCGTTCGCAGAGACGTGCTTCTTTCTTACAATAATGTGATGAACACGCTATATATGAGTATCAGTATTGAATACACGACCTACGCATATTTTACCTTAAGTAAATTAAACGCTTGCTTAGCATTGATCTAATTATTGATCAAATACATTTAAAAATAAATTATTTCACTTAATATTTATAATACATTTAACTAGTCACCATTGTAATGGAATTGAAAAAGGATAGTGTTGGGTTTTAGACTTTTTGTTTTTTATTTGAGCGTCACTGAGCATACTATAAGCAAATTTTGGTAACTCTATCCTCTGTGCTTTGGGCACTTATAACTAGATAAAATAATATATAATTTAATTATTAAAGCTTTGTGATTTTTATTAACAATTTCTTAAGAATCCAACCTAAAATCTCTCTCGTCTCTTCGTATAAAATCAAACACCGCTACGTGAATCCCGCTTACAGCTCTCGTCCCTGTTTTTGGGTAAGTTGCAGGTTATTTACCTTACTACTGTAGAATTCTTTTGCATTACATAAATCTAGGGACAAAATACGTACAATTGTAGGTGTTGTCACCGGTCACTGTCCCTTGAACGAGCGTCTATTTATCATAGATGTAACAGACAGCCCTTTGTGCAGAGGATGCATGGAGACAGAGGAAACTCCAGAACACTTGTTTATGGAGTGCAGGAGTGTGGCCGAATAACGGGCATAAATACTCCAATCACTAGCATCGCTCCCGAATGCCCAATGGCCCAATCAAGAGGATAAGTGTGTAAACAGCCCTGCTAAACTAAACTAAACTAACTCCATAAATCTATTAGATTCTAGAATTGTATTCTGTGCTAATAGACATTATTATCTTTACTTCTCTACTTAGTAGATTAAAATAATAGGAAGATTAGAGGTTTATTAGTTACGTTCACGGACGAGAAAAAAAAAAGAAGGACTCCGTGTCACCTTACATAACAGTGAGGCACCAAGCCAAGCCGGTAAACGTGTAAATACATAGCCCCACGCATACAGTTACACTAATACAAGCCGATCGGCCGCCATTGTGAAATTTGCCATCGTCTGTGACAGATCAGTTTGCGTCGCAATAAAATATTTTAAAAATGTCCTCGTGCATTGTGAAAAAGTATAAAAACAATAATATAAATGTATTTGTGGCTATATGATTATTTAAGGGAGAAAAAATTGTGTAACTAGTATCCCCCGTAACCGCACACGCACTATCATAACGGTGCTTCACTTGCTAATGACGGCGCGGAGTCCTTCTTTTTTTACTCGTCCGTGGTTACGTTATATTTTTTAGTTTAGATTGCAATTATAATGACAAAACCTTCGGTACTTATTTATAATAATTGTATTGCATATATGCAATACCAATTATTATGACTATAGTCTGATGTCTAGTAATTAATAGCTAAAAATGGCGCCATTAATAATTGGGATGTTTCTATAACAACGAGTAACCTTCATAACTGCCATTTGACGTCCAAGTACGGCACGCGCTTGCATTCAGAGCGGGCGCCGCGCCATCATCGCGCGTGTATATTGTGTGTCTATGTTATTTGCTGCATACCGCGTAGTTCTCAGTGAAAGTGCTAATGTGCTCCAGTTAGGAACACGTAATGTACAGGTGGGTTTTGCAGATGATTTTTTGTTAAACTATACATTGTTATTTAATCATTTTTCTCAAGGTCACACAACATTTAAAGTTATGCCTAAAATTTCAAGATTCAATCATTAAAATGAAACATGTAAACAATTGATTTCTATCAAGCTAAATAGTGATTTAAGAAATCAAGTACATCATTATTATCATTCATGAAATTCTAATGTTTTATTAATATACATTTATCTTGCACTTGGAATCCTAAGTTGTTATTGTATACCGATATTGACTGTTATAATAATATTAACCTATAAATAATCGCGTCCTTATTTCTCAATGGTAGGTATCACATGATGCTTAATTTGTTACAAACTTAAGCTTAACTTAGTTAAGTTTCAAAATGATTGCATTCAAAATAAACATACGAGATTTTGTTAATTTACACAGAAACAAAAATCAAAACTGGGCATCATAATGTGCTTACCTAGAGAAGAAAAAAAGTTAAAACCTTCAATACGTCAGATTTCAATTTCAATTACCAAATGTTAACGACAAGACACTTAATTCTTTGCTTTTCTTTCTTTTTTTCTTCCAATATTTCTAGATGCAACATGATTTTACGAAAAGTAATGAAAAAATCCTTGCTTACAAAACTTTTAAGGTTGACTGGGGTATCAATAACGAAGTATACTTGGACATTGATGATTCATGGCCTTTGAAACAGGAGAGTTTTGACCTCCACCGGAAGGGATCATACTTCAACAATCTAAATTATTTTTATACCTATTCATTGAATGAAACTAAAAATATGATTTACTAAAACATTATCATTTAATTTATTCATAGTAGGTAATCAGGTAATCACGAATTTAAAGATACTGCAATTTTTCTTCTGTTGTTGAAATAGTTTGTAATCGAAAAAGTTGTACAATAAAACACTTCCCTAAATTGTCTACGATGTAGCTAATAAATTATACAGGGTGGGGTTTTAAGTGTCTATTTAACTATTCAAATAAAACTCATTTAAGTATTAAGAATTCAATACTTAATATCGTAAAATACAATTTCATCTAACTTATATTGATTTTATGTAGAACAGATATCGCTTTTATAAATTAAATTATATAGATTTTTATTGTTATTTTACAATCTTAATCTGAGGTTTTGTTGTGATTTCATTTCGAGGCATTTAGCATACAAATTGTGTGTATGAGTCACGGTGGAAGAATGTATCATACACACGCAGAGATAATATGGACAGGACATGCGTACGTCCTATTTCGAATATTGATAATCTCGGGTGAATATAAATTAAATAGGACACTCGTATGATACAGTTTTCTAGAATATTTCGCAGATGTCGCTCAAAAACCAGCGGGCTTTTACGCTTTTACCAGTGGGAGGCTCCTTTGCACAGGATGCCAGCTAGATTATGGGTACCACAAGGGCGCCTATATCTGCCATAAAGCAGTAATGTGGAAGCCTTACTGTGCTACGGCTTGAAGGACGCCGTAGCTAGTGAAATTACTGGGCAAATGAGACTTAACATCTTATGTCTCAAGGTAATGAGCGCAGTTGTAGTGCCGCTCAGAATTTTTGCGTCTTTCAAGAATCCTGAGCGTACTGCTCGTCTCGTCTCTTATTAAAAAACAAAAGAAATTTTAAATATTTTTTGTTATAGCGTTGTCTAACTATTGAGGCTTATGACACACAGGCTGCTGACAGACAGACAGCAGGCCGGACAGCAGAGAAAAAAAACCTAATAGCACAGAGTAGGGATAGAATCTTACAGGATGCAGTTAATAAAGATTGAACTCGTTTACTTTATATATAAATAATTTTCATCTGCGATGAACTCCCTAAACTAATGAACCGATTTAAATCAAATCTTGCACAGAGTTTGGTTTGATTTTTGATTCTTGACTATTTTGATTATTTCTGTATGAAGCATTCTTTAAGATAAATTTTTGACGCACAGTTAGTCAGTTTTGCTGAGACATTTATTCATTACAAGAACATGGAACAACAAAATAATAATTGTAATAATTGATATTTATTGGAATGATAATGATCTACAAATTTCATAAAAACGGTTTAATCTGATCTGAAATTATGCATGCTGACCCGACAGAAGTTGTTCTGTACATAATAAATAAAATACTTACTGTTTTTTATGACTTTGTGAAAAATATTTCATAGCATCAAAAATTATTTCGTAAAATATGCTCCCTGTTGTTACATTGAAATTGATTCACAGCAGAACCGTCAAACTGTGCTTCAATAAATTATCTCATAGAAAATATGTCCATACAAAGCAGATATTGGAAGTATTCGTAATTATGGGTTCCAAAACTGAAATAAAAACTATCCTATCTCACAAGTTAGAGTTAACCTCACTCCATGAAGTAATCCCCATTAAAATTGGTTTATTAGTTTTAGAGTTCACTGTAAACAAACACCAGGACACTCGATTTATATATATTAAGATTTGTTAAGGCGAATATATGACGGTTTAACAATAATTTAAAATGTCACGGAATACAATTCGTTGGGCAATAATCAAGTATTTCCTAATTTACGAAACAATACACGTCACATTGACCTATATTCAATGTTATTAATTAATTTAACGGTATTTGAAGTTATAATAAATTAATATTAAAAGACATGATACGTGTAGCATTTATAAGGTTTGAGAGAAGCATGATTCATAAAGACATGTTTTAAGGAACATTCCATTCCAGTAGAAGGCAACAAACAAATCGAATTTTTTCAATTCGGTTAAAATATTATACTTGTGAATGTCAAAAATTTTAATTTTACCAGTAGCTAGTGAAATTTCTGGGCAGAAAGACTTAACATCTTATGTCTCTAGGTGACGAGCGCAATTGCTTGGTTTTTCTAGAATCCTGATCGGCACTACATTGAAATGGGCAGGGCGTATCATTTACCATCAGCTGGATGTCCTGGTCGTCTAATCCCTTGTTGTAGTAAAAAAAAAAACATACCATACCATCGTTCCGGACCCATTGGTCTTCCTCACGCGCGGCAATTTCACGCGAGTATTGCTGTGCTGGTAACTCTAGGACTACGGTGTTTCCACTGCTAGATAATAACTAGGCACTGGTGACCAAGAAGTGATGGTATAACCACACACCTGATCGGGCTATTCATCGAAAGAGGTGAGAGCAATCTTGGGCCTTAAGGCCTGAATTAACTGTGAATACCATTAATTCACTCCAGTTTTAACCGTTTTTCTTTAAAAATTACATAATTAGCAGTTTTAAAAAGATGAAATATATAGTGTATACGTCGGATGACTGTTGTAATTTGTATTTTTCAAATAGCATGTTGTGACATAAAAAATTAAAAAATTGTCATTGAAATATTCAGTTTAAACCTAAACATTCGATTAATATTACTCTAAATATCATAATTTTTGTTTCCAAATGTGGAGTGAAGATAATAACATAGGCTGGTTGTCTTAATTTTTAAGTCAATAATAATTATTAATTGATGATTATTTTAACCTTTAATTACGCCCCGGTCATGAACGCCCGACCTCGCCGCATGACCAAGGTCACAGGCCAGTATTAACGCCTTAAGGCTGTTATTCCAAGAAATCGCCAAAATAGCGCATAATTGAAACCATTTCTTGACGGTTTATATAAAGCTTATATTTTTACAAAATTGTATTATGTTTGTAATAAATTAAAAATGCTTATAATTCCTAATTAAAACTATGGCGATCTAGCACGGGAGTGGTAACCTAGCTCCGGTGGATTCCTTAAGGCCGTTGGCTCGATCCCCAGCCTTAAGTAGCCCAACAGCAGTCGGGTCCAGACAGCCTCGTTCGCTCTGTAAAGAGTGCATCGACTAAGAAGAAGCAACTTAAAAACAAAAAAATCTCATTCTATCCTACCCCTAAAAGAAGATTTTTTAACACATTCCGCGAATTGTGTCCAAATGATGATGCAATATAACTATTGTGATGTTTTAGCAAAGCAATAAAATATATAGTTTTGCAAAATGTTACAAAATTGTACCAATTTGTGGTTTCACACCCATTTCGTTATGACATTCGCATAATAAAGTAGTGTGTGGATGGTTTACATATTTGATGTATTTAAAACTTACGAAAGAACCGCGCAACATTCTATAATCATATTTAATTGTTATATATGTAAGATTATTACAAACGTTATGTTCGATACAATTATTATAATTACATACCTACATACAAACGCTTGGTATGTTTTATTTTTTGATATATTCGTTCTTTTCTTTAAAGTGGGAGCCGGCTAGATTATGGGTACCTGTTTCTGCTGTGAAGCAGTAATGTGTAAGCATTATTGGGTTTTGGTCTGAAGGGCGCCGTAGCTAGTGAAATTACTGGGCAAATGAGGCTTAACATCTTGTGTCTCAAGATGACGAGCGCAATTGGACGTAGTTCCTGAAAAACGTTCCAAGTCACAAACATCACATTATAAGGAATTTAAAGTTTAATAAATGTTAGTGTAATCCATACATGTGGGTTGGGCTACTAAGGCATGATGTCATTTAAAGAGACAGTAGGGCTGCCATTTTTTGTCAGTCCGTTAATATGAATCACGTGACTAGTTTTGTGTTCTTAACTCAATTTCGAAATGATTGTGATTTGGAACGTTTTTCTGGAATTACGTCCAATTGTGGTGCCGCTCAGAATTTTTGGGTTTTTCCTACAGCACTGCATTGTAATGGGCAGGGCGTATATCAATTACCGCCCTGCTTGTCTCGTCCCTTATTGTCGAAAAAAATTCAAACAATTCAATTGCCCAATACAATATAATGAAGACTATAATTCAATCCATTCGACTCGAAAAATACCAGTTACTTACGGAACAGACTAATAAAAATCAGAGTGTATTTATTTCATATCGAACAATTTGTCGATTTGTTTATTTGATCATTGTATTATCTCTGCGTGCACTAAACGTGCCAATGGGAAACAATACAGCAATAGCGATTTCAGTATACTTTTTAGTAAAATTTACAGTTTAGGAAGAAAATAATTTTCACCTTCTAAATTGTGTCATAATATTTTGATTGTGATGTTAATTGCTTGAGCAGAATGTAAACTAGGTTTATTATTTTTTTGCTAAATCAAATAAATCACGTAATCAATAACATATTATGTATTCCAAAGAGTTCGGCGCGTCTTTGGGAAGTCAGTTTTGATTTTTTTTTAATGAAAACAAGGGACGGGAAGAGCAAAGCTGATGGTAATTGATACGCCCTGTCCATTACAATGCAGTGCCACTCCGGATTATTGAAAAACCCAAAAATTCTGAGTGGCACTACAATAACGCTCGTCACCGCGAGACATAAGATGTTAAGTCTCATTTGCCCAGTAATTTCGCTAGCTACGGTGCTCTTCAGACCGAAACACAGTAATGTTAGCACATTACTGCTTCACAGCAGAAATAGGCGCCGTTGTGGTACCCATAATCTATCCGGCAACCTGTGCAAAGGAACCTCCCATTATTAAATTTGTTTTAATTTAATATGTATGTGTAACAATTACCTAGGTACGAGCATGTCAATGATATGTTTATATCTGATTAATATTCTACACGACAGGGCAGTGACGATTTTACATTTTTGCCGGCATAAGGAAAATAGGTAAGTACAGCATTATTGCGTGCCAGCTGATAACAAACGGAAGCCAACTATTAAACACGGTCATTTGAAACAATAACGTGATTATGATCACTTTTAAATTTGAATATGATTTTTTTTTGCTTCAATGCTTAGCGTTGCGTATAGAAGTCGTTTTATTGTGTGTCGTCTATTGCATTTATCACGGGAAGTATGCTGAGATGGTTTTTTCTTGTCAAGAGAATGAATGAAGAACGAATGACGAAGAAAGTGTATAAGGCCAGTGTGAATGAAAGTGTTGGAAGTGGTAGACCTAGGCGGACGTTTCGAGATCAAATCAGGGACGTCTTGAAAAAAGGTCAGGTCAAAAGTACCCTAAACCGAAGAGCATGTATGAAAGGAATAATGAAAGTGGACGAAGCGTAACAAGTATATAAGGATCGTAGCAAGTGGAAAGAAGTGGTCTCTGCCTACCCCTACGGGAAAGAGGCGTCATTATATGTATGTATGTATGTAGTATTCCGTAGAGCTATTTCATTGCTGCCACCGAATTTAGGTAGGTGCTTTCATAATAGAGGATTCACATATTCAAAAACAGAGATGCACGTATTTGCTTGGATCATATTACAAGTTCGATTGTTGTCTTACCGATTGCGTCTACAGTCGTTCGTTGTAAATCATAAAAAAAAGTGTGTGTGTACTTATGTATGCACGTAAGAAGTTATACTTGTTTGGCGTAACAAAGCAAAAATCCTTAAAATAATTTATTCCTCCTGCTATTCTACGTTTGCAGAAAGAACAATATTGTAAAAATCTTGCAAAGATGGCTTTGACAATTAATTAGTAAATAACGAATACGGCTGTATGGTCTTGAACCCTTTGCCTGTTGTCGCAAACGTCAGAAAATTTTAGGAACCAACTTCACCCTGTTACTTTTGTGTTACAGTGATGCGCGCGCATCTGACAATTTCACTCTTATAATTTTTTCATAACGAGGCCTATAGAAGAATAACTTCATAAAACCTTCTTAAGGCTGTATCTTCGACTGTGAGTTGTACATGAATACGTACGTATTCATATTCATAAACTTTTGTAGTAAAGTTTTAAGTGCATTATAGTTATTATGAATGCGTGATAATCATTTCTGATCCCTCACATTTCATATATTATTGCTGATCGCAACTCGTCTAACCTTCTTATAATTTGTTAGTGGTATGTGTAAATATTCCATTGGTGTATTCAGATATTTAAAAATAAATATCTTCGCCTGCAGTCGTTTAGTACGTGTGTATGTTCTCGCGTTACTCTATCATTGGGTATCACTAGATTGCTTTTGAAAAACCCTTTCGTATCTTCATATGATCAATACATTTTTCAACTTACAGCTATTTGACGAGTATAGGCCGATAAAGTATTATTTACATTATTTTATTATTCAATCGATAGATCATAGTCAATGCTGACAGTTGAAACATGAATGTGAATCTAAGATTCTCCATGGGGAAAGATATTCTAAACGGAAACCATGAACTAAAAAACTCAAACTACGACAAAACTACCTCAAAGTGGGGATACTTCCCCCGTCTCCGCGCGCAATAATTCACAATCTTCACGGATTAATTTTTTTCCTTTAGCTTTCAACGGGGATAATTAAGAGAAAACGAAGAAATTGAAATATATTTATTTACGATAGTGACAATAACGTTACATATTGCAGCAACATTTGGTAAACGTTATCAAGCTACGTGAATTGGTGAAGGGGTTTTGACATGGGGAGAAGAACTGATATGAAACTCCCAGCCCATCTTTTAAATCATATATTAACTTGGCCTACTTAATAAATTTATACAATTAAAGGTGGCCTGCGCAGAACAAAACAAGAACCATGCATTATTATGTTTTATGTAATCTGCTGTACTACATATACTTATAAATAAAATTTATATATTACTACTTCTTTACCTATCCAAGAATCTGTAATATATTTCTTAAATTTGTACTCAGGTAGTCCTAGTACACTGTCTGGTATTTTATTGTAAAATTGAATATGGAGCCTTTAACCCTAAGCTAACCTATTACTACAAAGAACGAAAGAAAAATGTTTATTTGTGACGATATAATTAAGTACGTAATAAATACAAAAGACTTAAAAATTAGGAATGAAAAAATTAAACGTAAACAAAATTAAGGAATTTTAATTTCTACGCGTCGCAAAATGGTTCCAAATCAGGATGTTTTGAAAACCAGCGCTGATCTTCCATTGGGCAATTTGGTAACGCCGCCTTTAATATAATATAAGATAAAAACTAATTATAGGTTGTAAGCTAACACAATTCAAAAACAAAAAGAAAAAAAAACAGTGAAACAAACAAACAGACAACACCAAACTATTTTCCTAATTTTGTTATCATCACTTATCTGGATCAGTAGGGTAGAAAGTTTTCTAGCTGATATGATGATATGAATAATCTGAATTGATAAATGACGTATTCACGTCAATAATTATGTATCGATATAGTGCTCATACAGTAATAGTACATATAATCTGACAGTAAACAAATTTTAAAATTCTATTAAACGAAACCTTTATAAGAAAAGCTTACTATAAAATAACGCATTACTTAGATGATGGAAATGCTTGGGAATGAACTTGCACTAATAATAATAATAATAATAATAATAATAATAATAATAATAAAGCCTTTATTACAGTTAACAAAACAAAAATTTACTTACTAGCTAATAGACATACTATAAATCATTTTAATTAATTAATTTATCTTACATAACTATATTATTAACCTAATTATTAGTAGTAACTTTTAAACAGACTGTGTCCTCTTTCTGTTAACTGTTTGTCCTTCGACAAAGGCCTCCTCCAAGGTCTTCCATTCATTCCGGTTCCTTGTTATTCTATTCCATAGTGGTCCTCCTATCTGTTTCAGTTCATTCTCCCATCGTATGAACTGTCTTCCTCTATTCCTCTTATCTCCTCTGGGGTACCATTCAGTTATTGATCTAGTCCATTTTGGTGTTTCATCCCTCATAAAGTGGCCTACCCATCTCCATTTCAAAGTGCATATTGTTTTCTCTATGCTTTTGAACTTAGTTTTTCCTTTGATATGATCCAATCGCACTTTGTCTTGGCGCTTTATCCCGACTACACTTCGTTCTATTGAGTTTTGGCAAACTTTTAACTTACTTAGTTGTTTTTGGGTAAGGGCCCAGGTCTGACAACCATAGGTAAGGCAAGGCAGTATGCAAGAGTTGAATACTTTTCTCTTGTCTTTTATAGAGATTTCCATGTTCTTCATCACTTCTTTTAATGACCAATACTTCTTCCAAGTGATTGTAACCCTTCTGTTGATTTCTTTTTCTGTTGACTCCTTAGTAGCTATCACTTGTCCGAGATAAATATACTCTTCTACATATTCTATGGGTTCATTATTTACTGTTATTATAATTTTGTCAGAATTGGTCATTATTTTCGTTTTTTCGGTGTTCATAGAGAGTCCAACTCTCATGCTTTTTTCTGCTAACTGCTGAAGCATAACCTCTAAGTTTTTACCATTTTCAGAGAAAAGTATCAAGTCGTCAGCGAAGCGTAGATGATTTAGGTACTCTCCATTTATTCTTATGCCATATTCCTCCCAATTCATCTTACGAAATATCATTTCCAATACGGATGAAAATAATTTTGGTGAGATTGGATCTCCTTGACGGACGCCTCTTTCTATGGCAAACTCTGAACTGAATTGGTCGAGTCTTATAATAGCTTTACTCTCGGCATATACTTTTTTCAGGATGCGAATGAATTTCTGATGTACACCTTGTTGTTCAAGTGCGCACCATATAGCATTGTGGTCCAACGTATCAAATGCTTTGTTGTAATCTACAAAGCCTATGTAATATTTCTTTTTATATTCCGAGTATTTTTGCAGGACTTGCTTGACAACATGGATATGGTCTAAAGTTGAAAACTTACTCCTAAATCCTGCCTGTTCTTTCGGTTGGTTAAATTCTAATATATTTGTGCACCTAGAAAGCAAGATTTTGGAAAATATTTTGTATATGTTTGACATAAGACTTATCGGTCTGTAATTTGCAATGTCTTTTTTATCACCCTTTTTGTGTATTAATATTATAGTTGATTTGGTCCAGTCTGCCGGGATAACTTCTGAATCTAGGATATCATTATATAACTCTGTTAGTCTTGGTGCTGATTCTTCTATTGTGACCTTTAATAATTCGTTCGTTATTTGATCTTCTCCCGGCGCTTTGTCATCTTTTTGGGTTTTTATGGCTTTTAGGGTTTCTGAAAGTAGAACTCTGGGAACAGGTTCTTGATTTCTTATTTCTTCAGTACCTTGGTTAGCTCTAATTTTTCGGTCTACCTGGTTTTCCCTTCTTTTATAAAGCTCTTTGTAATAATTTGCTGCTGTGTTTGCTATTTTTTGTCTCTTTAGTATTTCTTTGTTGTTTTTGTCTTTTAAACTTGGCATCCATTCCTTTGCGTGTATCAGTTCTTTGAAAACCTTCTTTACTCCTCCTGTCTTTTCTATGTGTCTTTGTAATGTTGCAGTTCTTTTTGATTTCCTTTCCTTCCTTATATTTTCTTTAATTTTTTTACTTAATGTCGTAATTTCTTTTATATGTTCTTTTCTATTTTCCAATAATATTTTTCTTCGATCCATCAATTCTTTAATATCATCGGAAATTTTGGTTTTGTTGGCTTCATTATGTTTTTTTGTTTCTGTTTTAAGATTTGTTATAAAACTGTTGTATTTTTCTTCTATTGTCGTGCATTTTCCCATTGTAATGTTATTTATAGACTTTAATATTTGCGTTAACTTATTTTCATTAGCTTTACACCGTAGTGGCCTTTCTGCTCTCTGTAATGTTCTTGGCCGTTTTGCCATAGAAATCATCAATTCTGATCGTACCATTCTATGGTCTGTGTCGAATTGAATATTTATTTTATTAAAGTATTTTCTGTTGTTCGTCATAATGAAATCTATCTCGTTTTGGTATTTGCCGTCGGGTGAAATCCATGTCCATTTCTTGTTCTCTTTTAAGTTGCATGAGCTATTCAGAATGAATAAATTATTCTGCAGTGCAAAGCTTATCAATCTTTCGCCATTTTTATTTCTTTTCCCGTAGCAGTATTTATCTAGTATTTGTTCTTCGCCATTTTTCCGTTTACCTATTTTTGCATTGAAGTCGCCCATCAAAATTATATTTTCATGTCCATGCTTTAAAGTATTTTGCAGGGTTTCAAAAAAATGTTCTGTTTTCAGCAAACCTTCTTTATTTGTTGGTTCTGTGGGTGCATATACCTGTATGATAGAAATTTTTTCTTCCTTGCCGTTGCTGTTTGGAATAGTGAGATGTAAGACTGCTATTCGTTCGGAAACTCCGTTTATTTCATCTAACATGTGAGCAATATTTTTTCGTATTAAAAACCCTTGCACTAACTCTGTCTTAATAAAACAAAACATTATAATTTTCTAGAGTTACTTATTATTTTTACAAACGATATCGTGTAGGTCTTATTATTATAAGAAACCAAACATTAACGATTCAAATTAATCAAATATGATTTCAATTAATGAAGATATTTTGACTTTGACAGATGATATTTGTGATATAGTTGATTTCAGAATCGGAAGATATTTGTTACCGCACAATATTTAGCAACACGGAGAATGCAAGTAAACGCGAAAATTTCGTAACAATCGTACGGCGAGAAGATAACATTGATGAATGAAGGTTCTTATTGTCTAGGACTTGATACGCTCCGTCGCTGAAGCAAAGCAAGCTGTGGACCGAAACGTCGGCAACTACTGCGACGTTGGTATTATAGCTCCTTCGTACATACAGTTTGGATGGGAGAAAATGAAAACATAAAGACTTTCAGATACAGGGTTATAGGTATATAGTCGACCTATTCCCGATTAGGGTGCATCGTTAACATCGTTTCCGACTAATTAGACTATAAAAAAACCCTGTCATGAATCCAACCACTTCGAGATATTTGGACTTAAATGTTATGATAAAATCTACCCGATTTTCGGCTATCAACTTAAATATTTTAAAATGTGTAAGACTTATTAATAATAATTATTAAGATGCTTTATGGCCTCAATAACAAATGTACGTAATATTTAATAAATAACGGATTTTAATGGGGATTACTTCATGGAGTTTAGTTTAGTGCAACTTGAGAAATAGGGTAGTTTTTATTTCGATCTGCAACCCATAATTATTTTTATTTCCAATACTTGTTTTGTATGGGCATATTTTCTATGAGGTAATTTATTGACGCACGTTTTGCCAGTTCTGCTGTGAAAAAATTTCATTATAACAACGGGAGCATTTTTTATTCGCGATCTGAATCCCGAATAGGTCATGCCCAGTATATCCATTTTCATTCGCTACATAAACTGTTCAGAAATCTGTTTGTCATTCATCCCCTTAACAATAACATAAGCACTTCAATATCCATACTTAGTATTCCAAATTTTACTTATGAAGTTGGATTAACATTATATTATCATTAACGTATGAGCTAATATTTCAATAACAGAATTTAAAGCGTAATTTCCGAGGAGAGAGTAAAATAAATATCAATGGAACCGGGCACCACTGAAACCTGTACCACAAACGGCCATTCATGACACTTTAGCGATATTACAAGCGAACATTCAAAGAAACCGGCCGTTAACGGACTAATAAAATACCTTTACCGTTCCGAGACGATTGCAGTTTTATACAATTTACAATCACAAAAGTGTGACGAGATAAGGAGTGTATGGAGATTGTTTGCAAGACGTGGTTACAGACGCCACTTGGCTTTAGGTCCTCGTTGCACTCTCAAGCTAAGCGAAAGCGATGATTTTTGGGCTTTACACAATTTTTGTACAAGTAGAACTATTGCAGTGCAAACACGAAAGCGTTTTTCACGGTGATTACTAATTTAAATAATTGAATAAAAACGAGTATTTTAAGTGCGATTCGTCTCCTATTATATTATGTATCGAGTATGAAGTTTTCGTAACTAACAAATTAATAAACACAATTGCTTTACAACGTATGTAGGTAAATGTGTTTTATTATAAAGCTGTTTTGTGAATGAAAATTAAAAAAATTAGCAAAACTGTTAATAATTTACGCCTTAGATACGTCTAAATAGACTGTGACAGCTGTGAAAACGTCGAAAAAACTTGACAGTTAACCTCTATTTAGAGCAATGCATGCACACTAACGCAAAGTGCTATACAAATCGCGAGTGTGAGACATAGCTTGGCAGGCACACTAAAGTATTAAACCATCACAAGGCTCTTTCTAGACGTATAAATTATCTAAGGGTCGAGGTTTAATAATTTATAGCTATATATTTTTAATATTCTTAATATCTATTGTCTCTTCAGATAGTAATTACCACAAACTCCTAAATATTGGAGGAGCATTCCTTACCCAAGATGGCTGCTGGCTGTTCTATTCTATTCTTTACATTGTGGCTTTTGTGGAAAGGTCACCACAACTGAGCCAATTTTACATTATAGTAGACCATTCAGCTTAGAGTTTGTTAATTAATCGGTGTTAAGATATTTACTAGTGTTTACTATAATGTTCGGTGTCAGGATTGAACATAATATTAACCCAAGTTTAAATTAAATTCGGGCGTGGTTAAGTTATTAAAAAATATGCAGGTAATATTATAGCAACAGTAATGTACAAGGGCTGTAAGTATTCTTTAACTTCACACCGGATGTTTTATCGGAGAATTATTGACACGCTCTGAATGAGACCATTCAAAATTTAAGGCCACCTTCAAAGCCTATTATTTACAACTGCCAATTACAGCTCATATTAATTTTATGGCACACGAATATTCAATTATAATTTTATTCAGTATTTGGAAATGTTTATGTCATAAGTATAAGTTTCGACCCATTATTTCTGATAAGGTCAAAACTAAATGAGACTGGATAGGTTCGAAGGTAAGAAAAAAGGTATAAATAAAATCTTCTACAATTTACTAGAAATCACTTCTTTTGGTGATTTTAATCCTTTAAAAAGTACTTTGGGATATTAATTATTATATTTAAGTAACGACATAAAAGGTTTCGCTACAGAAAAGCGCGGGGTTTTTAAAGCGTGTCGGTGCACTATGTTCGCTCTTGTCCGTTTCTTGCGCTTACCGCTCAAGATATTTTCTTTCATAATTCGCTTTAAATCAGTATCTATCTAATAATTTAAATTTATGGTAATGGACAACATTTCAATTTGTCTAATCACGTCGGTATAACTCATACCTACCATGTACAACTTGACATAATTATTAATTTGATACATGAATGTCTTCTTTGACTGACTAATAAACATAGACTAACAATATACTACCTACTGGTATACCTATACATACCTACATAATATAAATTATATATGCTGCAGCGGAGCGGTGCGCTCTGGTTTCTGAATTTAGGTATATCAACATTACGAGATTCAGCGTATTGTGTATTTGCTGCTATAATTTTAACAGGATCAATGATTTATTTCCAGAACGAAGTCCAGTTCGGGCATCGGGACTGACTGCAAGGAGCCAGTGCCGGCCCCTTCTCCTGCTGACTCCGGAGTCTCCGAGCTGGAGAGAGACCAACATGACTACGGGTTGGTACCTAACACTTGCAGAATGAAGAAGGGAAAAATGAAATATTTGTCAGTTTTAGGCAGCAAATTTCATATTTGAAGCGCCTATTTCGAGAACGAGAGAGATTTCTCTTAGCTTTCTTCTTTAGCTAAAATTATAGTTGGAGAAATTAATAACATGGTGTCATGTTAGCGGAAATCACCGAAAAAAAGGCTTGCCGAACAATTTACGTTTTTCGGCTTATAACGCTATGACACTCATTTTAACTGATACTATTTTAAAGCCCGTCTTACCAATTTTTCAAAGTTTTGATTAATAGCAACTCAATTATAATTTATTCAAACTACATAGATCCGTCTCGTTCGACGTTCCAACTTCACTCGGACCCAAGTTGTTTCATCGTAGTAAGTTATTTGAGAAAACTTTCAGTTAAACTGTCGTATCAAATACATATCGCCACCCATTCTTGTGCACCAAAGGACCACAGGAGCGGTTTCAAAAGGTAAAAGACATAAAAATTTTAGGAATTTGATCAATTCTAGTTTTTAAAAAACATAATATTTCACTTTGAGATTAAAACAAGTAGGTATTTAAACAGAAATCCAAAAATATGTCATTGCCAAAAATTATAAAATTAGTTTTTTTTTTATTGGCCAATACAGAACAAATACATATATTTTTATGAAATAAGTACCACGAAAACCTCACGGGTTTATCTGGGTACCTAGAGCCATTCAATTATTTTTTTCCAAATTCTATTCTTTTTTCAGGAAGTATCTTTTAAAGCGAGTTTTGATTTTCGTGGTATTTATGTACATTTCTTGCAGCTCTTTGGGCAGTTCGTTAATGTAATCTGGTATTACGTAATTGACCGTTCTCTTCCCATATTTATTATTATTTTTTGGTAAAATGTATTTGTGATTTATATAAAGTTGTCGTAAACCAAAGGGTCTATTTTTTTAAGATGGGTGGGATTATTAATTTCGGTTAAAATAGAAAATTTAGCTTTATCATAAACATTCATGACACAACAATGTCCAAAGAGCTGATCATAATTTTCCTTAATTTTATTTAGTACATGTTTTGGTACAATTGATTGAGTAATCTTAAATGCAGGTTATAAATATTTTTCACATTTGTTTTGCAGGACCTACCATAACTACTAATACCATAAGCGATGACAGAGTCAGCTAGGACCATGTACAGGAGTCATAATGTCTCTAACTATATTATGATTTTTTTTTATTATATTTTTTAACTTGCTTGCAAGACTATTCCATCAACTTCTAGTATGTACTTCATCGTAAAGTAACCTAGACTATTAAATAAACTAAAAAACCAAACTAAACTACAAAAAAACTAAATAATTTGACTATAGTTGAATTCAATTATTTGTACGGTACCCGGTGAGGTCATAGGATGTATGTTTCCGGTTTTTTTCACTGAATTTAATAAAACTTAAAAATTATCTGCTTCACATAAATCTTAAATACGTCCTGTTTTAAGTACTGTGATTTTCTAACTCGAATTAATTTATTATAATTAAGAAATTTATTTCTTGTTAGAGAACATAATTTATTCGGTATTATGTCTGAAATAAAAATAAACGATAAATTAGAAAAGATATCATAGATTATGTGACTTTTAAAAGAAATATTGGCGAAAATATACAATTTGCATGAATTATTTATGTACGTTGAGATAATCTTAGGAAAGTTGATCTTATGTTAAATATAAAATATAGAATCCATTCATGTGTTTTATATTAGATCATTTATACGTCTAGAAAGACCGTGACAGCCGTAAAACATTGAGTCGAAAAAAATTGAGATTGACTGTTAACCTCTATTTTGAGCAATTTACACTCAACACAATCAATTAACACAACTCAAAGTGACAACCAAATCACGAGTGTAAGACGTAGCTTCTCACACACACTAAAGTAATAAGGTTTCAAGGAGCTTTCTTCCACGTACTACTAAGCTGTGGAATGAGCTTCCTTGTGCGGTGTTTCCGGGACGATACGACATGGGTACCTTCAAAAAAAGCGCGTACACCTTCCTTAAAGGCCGGCAACGCTCTTGTGATTCCTCTGGTTTTGCAAGAGAATGTGGGCGGCGGTGATCACTTAACACCAGGTGACCCGTACGCTCGTTTGTCCTCCTATTCCATAAAAAAAAACCTGGCCTGTTTTCATCGTTTGTCAATAGTAAGAGACTCTATCTAGACGTATAAATCATGTGTATGTTTTACATCACTGTGACTACGGTTTTGTATATATTGTTAACTCATAAAAGACGTGTCAATGCAATAATAATTTTACAAAACCTATGACCCTCATGTTATGGCGTATATGAGTTCCTTCTTACGAGCTTTATTGTACCTTACGACTGGTAAAATTATAGTTAGAGACAATAATTCATACGGCCTTAATCTAAGCTTATTTGAGAACACATTTTTCGAGATGATGAAGGCTTTTTATTTTCTCTGACGTATGTATAACATCATTTACTCCTAAGTGGCTATACGTAATAGGTCTATTTCCACATTGATGTCAAAAAAAATCTTCTTATTTTAATATTTTTTTGACAAACATTTTTATTTTTATTATGATTCAGAATTAAAAAATACATACAACTTCAAATTTTCACCTGTCTACGATTAACACCTATTTTTGTATCGCCATTTTTATATTATTCTATTCCATCCACACATATGCAATAGAGTTGCAAGATGGCAGTCGCATATAATTATTGTAGTAGGTACGATATATTTGGTAGGTGTGAGAATCGATCGTTATCTATTTTTTTATAGTCAAGAAATTTTAATTATTCCATTTTTTTATTACTTTATATGGCAATACAGCGTTTGCTGGATGCTCTATATAATATAAGATATTTCCACCGATAATTGACTCATTAGGAAAACTCAGAAACTACAAAGCCTAAAAACTTGGCATTTGGAAGGTAGGTTCTTTCTAGGACGTATGTGTCGGCTAAGAAGCTGATTGCTGATTTGAGAAACTCCTCCCCTAAGGGGGTGAAAGGGGGTTAGGTAGTATGTAAAAGTCCTTTGTTTTTGAAGTAAGAGACGTGAAAATCGACATTCCATTAGCTTTAAATAATAAAAATCGTAAAAGTTTTGGGAGATCCCCTTTTAAGGGTGGTAAAGTTTCTATAGAAAAGTTGTAACTATAGTTATTTCAACTTGAAATTTGAAATGAAGGTTCTTTATAGGGGGCAACTGCTCGTGTGTATTAATCCTTATTTTAGGCGTATAATAAAATTTACTTTGACTAATTAATTATAATTGCAGCACGACGGATCGTCTGCGCGGTAACGACGTGCGGTTCCGAGCTCCGCGCATGATGCTGCAGACCTGTCGGAGCAGGGACGAGCGAGACACGGAGCTGGCCCGGCTGAGGAGAGACCGGGCGCTGCTGCGGCAGAGGCTCGAGGACACCGAGTGGAGCCTGTGCCAGCGAGCCGGCGAGATATCGCTGCTGAAGACACAGCTCAAGGAAGCACAGGTTGACAGAGATCTCATTTAGAAATATTAACTTTACTTTTTTATGACAATAAGAGAGACGATGAGGACGTTCAGCTGATGGTAATTGATACACCCTGCCCATAACAATGCACTGCCGCTCAATTGCGCTTGTCTCCTTGAGACAATAGATGTTAAATCTCGTTTGCCCAGATGATCAGACAGGGGCCATGAGAGAGATCTCATTAGATAATTTATACGTCTATAAAGAGCCTCTTGCTGCTTTTTATGAAAATAAGGGACACTACGAGCAGGACGTTCAGCTGATGGTAATTGATACGCCCTGCCCAATACAATACAGTGACGCTCAGGATTCTTGAAAAACCCCAAAAATTCTGAGCGGCACTACAACTGCGCTCGTCACCTTGAGACATAAGATATTAAATCTCATTTGCCCAGTAATTTCACTAACTATGGCGCACGTCAGACCGAAACAAAGTAATGAGTACACATTCACGAAATAGGCGCCGTTGTGGTACCCATAATCTAGCCGGCATCCTGTGCAAAGGAGCCTCCCACTGGTATTACTGGTGGTACTGGTACTGCTAGACAACAGATGGAAACTGGTTTATTACTTTAGTATGCGTGCATTGTTCAAAATAAAATTACGTTAACTAAACTATAAACCTCAATTTTTTCGATATTCACACAGCTACACGCCTGATATTTTCAACACATATATCCAATTACATCGTGCTTTTTACGCCTAGGTTACACTTCATCCAAGTCAACATTTATAATCAATCAAATCAAAAGATGCAATGATGCTGAGATCTAAATATTTGTCTTTTTTGTAGATTGCTAGAAGCATCTAATTTTTTTTATGACAAGAAGGGACGAGGCGGGTAGGACGTTCAGCTGATGGTAATTGAACCGCCCTGCCTATTTCAATGCAGTGCCGCTCAGGATTCTTAAAAAATTCTGAGCGACACTACAGTTGCGCTCGTCAGCTTGATGACACATAAGATATTAATTCTGATTTCCAGTGATTTCACTAGCTAACGCACCCTTCAGACCGAAACACAATAATGCTTACACATTACTGTTTCATTCATTTGTGGTACCCATAATCTGTCTGTCCTGTGCAAAGTAGGCTCCCACTGTAAAATACCCTTAGTCGCTCTCTTACGACACCTTTGGGGGCCTGTGACTTTCCTATTCTCTTTATGTCCCGCGGAAGCACAGGGCAAATACACACACTATAAAAAATATATTACATGATCATTGATTTCAGTAATATAGTTTAAGAGGATTAAAGCTTAAAATTTGAATAACATTTAAAAGACTGTCAAAATGTCATTCAACAAGCCACTTAAGAAAATTATGGAAAATTGCCGAAGCGGAATCTGTTGATAAGGAAAGCCTTATAAATGTATATGAAGCTATATTGCCGTAGAAGTCATCGAACGATTTATGAAAATAAATTTAATATTGGTTTTCTAACTGTAAACTTATTTTTTTTTACAGTTTTATGAACATTTTTAATTGAGTCTATGCAAACTTTTGTATTAATATGCGAATTAATAAATAACGAAATACAACGTTTTAATAAACCCTCATGTTTAGTGTAATGACTTCTGAATATACGTTCACTTAGCTCAACCTCGTTGGAAGACAATTGCTAATAGTTTTTGTTAGGGGCTTGATTTATTTCCAATTATTATAAAATTATCTCCAGCTTTCTATTTTTGTTGATGATTTCTTGTTATCTGAATAATGTTACTATCATTTAATTTATCAAATTAACCACAAATTCTTTCATAGATAGCTCTTTGTGAATAAAATTTGATATTAATTGATGTATTTTGTTACAGAATGAACAGACAGCTAAAGGTCACGAGTACCTCACGCTAAAAGCTGACTGCCGCCAGCTCAGGGAAACGCTCGACAAAAAAGAGAAAGAAATTATGAGACTCCGAGCAGAATCGGAAGAGAAACAAAAAACGGTGAAAAGACTCCAAGCCGAGGTGGACAGACTAACAAATAATCTTATAGAAAGTGCTTCGGATCTCACGAAAAATAAGGAGACTAGCAAAACCGAAATAGACAAACTGAAAACTGAGCTTAAAGAATTGCGGCAAGAGCTATCCGATGTTTCTCTCAGTGGATACGAAGGTATTGATTGTGGAAGAACGATGAGAGGCATTTACGAAGTATGTAAGAACGAATACTGGAATTCCAACGACAGCGCTCTAGACGCTGAAGTACAAAGACTTAACGGTGAACTGCCAGATCCTTGTAACGAATCTTGCCCTGCCAACGCTGTAGTAGAAAGACTTAAGTGTGAATTAGAATCTAAAGAAACCCAATTCAACAACGAAAAAAGAAAATGGTCGGAAGAGAAGGACAAAGTATTGAGATACCAGAAGCAGTTGCAGTTGAACTACGTGCAGACTTTTAAGAGATCGCGCACCCTGGAAGCAGAACTGGATGGGTTGAGGCTAGAGCTGGAACTTTGCAATAAGAATATGAAGAACATGAACCATGGAAAGCCCATAGAATTGTAAACCAAATTCTAGTAAATAATATTTATTTATGATTTAATGTAAATATCTTGCCCTAAGTCCTCGACGAATAACCTAATACTCAAATAACAAAGGACTTAAATTATTGTACAATTAATAGTTTTAGTGAAATAGAAATATATTTTATTGGTACTTTTGTAAGATAAAGCGAGTTATTGTAGATAATAAATTAATATAAATTTAATGGCATTTTATTAAAACACTAATTTGGTGCATTGTGTTTATTCATCATTTCTGCATATAATTAAACAAAAAAAATTACAAAACTACAAAAATTACAAAATTGTTTAACAGATTTATAAATGGGCAAGATTTAATACTTTATACAATACAAATTAGAATAAGTAAAGATAAATTCCTAAACTAGCGTCTAAAGAGCTTTTATTATTTCCAGTAATGTTAAATTAAAAAAAAATACTATGTGCGGTTAAAAGACCACACGACAAAACTGAAAATATCATCAATACAAGGCTTATAATACGAAATAATATATTTTTTTTCAATGCTAATACAATAACATTTAGATACAATATAAATCATTTTGTGTATAAATTTCTCTAGTTAATTTTGTTCTGACTGATTCGCCTTCTCATTTAAAACACTCAAAATAGTGCACACAGCGCGTCTAAAGAACTTTAAAAATACAAATGAGACATAAGACAGGCAAAACAAAAAATATTTTACAAACTACGACTATTGAGATCAAGAAGCTCATAAATTTTCTACTAAAAGTTATGTTTTAAAATTTTCTCTTAAAATCAGATAGAACTAAATTTTTAGCTCTCTGTGATAGTTGTTCTTCCCCCTTTTTATCGCCTCTATATTCTGTATTATTTCTTAAAGTTTTTGCTGGCAGGACCTAAAAAAAGCGCATAGTATTAGTTTCTATCATAGTAGGTACTTAATCATAATCACTATGTCAAACTTAGATTGTAATCGTTGTAGGTATGCATTTTGTATTAGATAATCTGTATGGTAATTTTTTTTTCTTAAATGTACGTTTAACCTCCTTTTTATTTTCATGAAAGTTAAATAATCAAAAAACATTAAAGAAACAATGACATCCTTAGTTTATCTTCTTACTGTCAAAGAATTATGCAAAGAGGATGTAAATTCTACATATAAAGAGGCCTAAGTAAAAAAATAAATTTAGTTTAGAATGAAACTCTCGTCATTTGACATAAGTTTGAAATATTAGTACTTAATTACAGTATGGCGATTGGCGATGAAGTATGATCCGGCTAAGTTTCAAAGAGAATAGTTGGATTAACGGATTTTGGCTATCACCGTTTTTAACAAAATTATAGCCCTCATCTATCAATCTATCAATGACTGCACGTTTCATAGAATCGAGCGAATCGCATTTTTCTTAAAGAGTTACGCTAGTCTGGGAATATAATACCCATAAAAATTTTAGTAATAAATTTTACTGCTGTTACTTGCTACTTGCCGTACCTTGACACTATGTATTACATAATACATTGACAGATGTCAATCTGTCAGTGTCATGTCATCAAAACTTTTTTAGGTGTCAAATGTAAGTGCCTAAATTGACGTAGTTTAATATGTATCTTAGAAAAAATACGTAAGAAGCAATAGCTTTTTATGTTATCAAATATAATCCCCTCGTTACTGCAGGACGACATTTTGACTACATTGGAGTCCGTCGCTTATCGTGCGGGGTCTACACAATTAACAATTATTATACTAAATCATCCTTCGAGGTGTCGCCCTTGAGGTTCATGTGTCACGCGGGGGTCACACAAGATCAACGTTGCAACCAATTTGTTTTTTTTTTCGTTCAGCAGATGGTAATTGACACGGCCCCAATACAATGCAGTGCCGCTCAGGATTCTTGAAAAAACTCCAAAAGTTCTGAGCGACACTACAACTGCGCTCGTCACCTTGAGATATGAGATGTTAAGTCTCATTTGCCCAGTAACTTGACTCGCTACGGCGCCCTTCAGACCGAAACACAGTAATGCTTACACATTACTTGTGGTACCCATAATCTAGCCGGCACCCTGTCCAAAGGATCTTCCCACTGGTGTTGTCCTGTTGTGTTAAAACACATGCTGAGTGGCTCCTTTTTTAAACACCACACGTTTTTATATTTGTATATTTTAAGTTGCTTCATTTTGTTATTTGTGTGTGTGTAGAAATAATCGTTTTTTTATTTCTTTCTTTCTTTGGTTTTTCGTCACAAGCCAACTTATACAAGCAGCTAGATACCTGCGAAACATCCCCAATGGTGGGGCGGCGTCTCCATTTGTACCACCAGTACTCAACACCGAGCGTGACACAAGCCAGCCCTATCCCCATGAAGATAACAATGAACACGCCGCCGATGTTCTGTATGGAGATCCCGTCTGACTGGTCGTCTTGTTTCTCACACCGCATTGCTTCTGGATTGTTATTCCACCAGGTTTCTTTGAGCTTTTCCAGTTTACGTTTGTTTAGTAATTGAAGTATTCTGTAAAAAAATCATGATATTACATGGGTTTTTTTATGAAAATAAGGGACGAGACTGATGCAGCTGGTGGTAATTGATACGCCCTCCCCATTACGATACAGTGCCGCTTAGGATTGCTGGAAAACCCAAATATTCTGAGCGGCACTGCAACCGCACTCGTAACCTTGAGACATAAATAAGATGTTAAGTCTCCATTGCCCAGTAATTTCACTAGCTACGGCGCCCTTCGGACCGAAACACAGTAGTAGTTTACACGTTACTGCTTCACGGCAGAAATAGGAGCCGTTATGGTACCCTTTAACTAGCCGGCATCCTGTGCTAAGGAGCCTCCCACTGGTGAAAATTCTTGTTATTGCATTGTATTTTTTGACGGAACGGTTAAATGTTGTCTGTCATATTTAGAATCATGTCTGAAATTATATCGGCTATCTCAATATACTTGAAAGATGAGATCAGCTGTATTTCCAAAACGGACCAACCAAACGATAATGTGAGGAAACTTAAGGTCACCAAAAGTGTTGCAACACCGGACGAAACACATGAGATTTACTCTGCAGAACAGAATAAACCTTCTTCAAAAACTTACATTTAAGACACTCCTAGATTGATGAAATTTTCATCAAATTAATAGGGAATATGCATAATATTTAATTTTGCCTCAAATATATTAGAAATATTTAATTTATTACGTGTTGGGGTTTCTTGATATAAAGCGCTTATTCTATTTTATCTCAGTCATATTGAAGTATGTTCTAATATATAATAAGAATTGTGGAGTGTCTACAAATCACAACGCTCAGTATGTTTATTTAGATGTGTCCGATTGATTCATGAAGGTTAGGCGGAACGACGCCATTTTGAATGGCGACCATTAGTCATACTTAATTCAAAGAAGCTCAACGGAATATATACTCGTTTGGCTTATTATCGATTCCATAAATTTTAAAACATAATTTTGATGACTCTTTATACTTTATTCTCTTATTAATATAATATGTGTAGCAATTTTGTTAATTCATACTAGAAGTAGTTTAATTTAGAAAAACTTTTGCCTAGATTTTGCTCGTTATAACTTTGGTTGCACTTAAATTTTTTATTTACTGCTGTATTTCCAAAATAAACGAATCAAACTAATATTCGAGGAAACATTAGGCACAGTAGAAATATGTTATTAGGTCACCAAAAATGTTGCCCATGTTATTTAGGAAACACATGAAATTTATTTGATGGAATTTTCATGAAATCATTTTTTTAATGAAATTAAGGGACGAGACGAGCAGGACGTTCAGCTGATGGTAATTGATATGCCCTACCCATTACAATGCAGTGCCGCTCAGGATTCTTGAAAAAAAAACAGAGCGGCACTGCAATTACGTCACCTTGAGACATAAGATGTTAAGTCTCATTTGCCCAGTAATTTTACTAGCTACGGCGCCGTTCAGACCAAAACACAATACCTAATGTTTACAAATGACTGCTTTTCGGCAGAAATAGGGGGTCAATTGAATATTCATTCAATTATAATAATCTTTGTTTGATTATTTTAGCCTCCAGCGCTATAACCAAAGCAGCGTCTAGTAAAAGTAATATTATGAAAAGTTAAGTCATATTTGCATGACGTTTGACAAAAATATTATTCTGTTTTGTTGCGGAGGGATTTAAATGCGCGCCGACACAAGCGACCTACGAATATGATTGACCTATTCACGACATACACTTATCAATTTACAATTTATTTCAAGTATGAGTTAAGCACACATAATATGACTAACAAATCTATGTATAGACTACAAAAATTGATGTCATATGTAATTTTAAACAAGGCAACTTTATTTCGGAGATTTTATATTTTTCCACTCAAGTATTTACAATCATTGCTGTAGTAACGACCTTTTAACAGAATAAGATTATAAGTATTGCAAACTCCTGGACATCCGCAACAACAGGTGTCAAGAGATGCGTTGCCGGCATTTAAGGTGGAAGTATGCTCTTTCCTTGAAGGTGCCTAAGCCGTATCGCTTTGGGAAAACCGCATCTGGTAATTGATTCCACAAAGTGGCTGTGCGAGGCAAGAAATATCTTGCAAAACGCGCGGCTGCACGTAATGTCTAGTGGTGGAATTCGGGCGCTGGAATCAACCCGAACAGCTTCTCTGAGCACTCCCTGTGATAAATGCGGTAGAAGATGCAGAGATAACCCACATCTCATCGTCGATGATTGGAGCCACGTTTCGTTGTATGCGGTCAAATGGAAGAACCTGGTACTTGGGCGCACCCGCCCAGAGGTGAGAACAGTACTCCATGTGAGGCCGAATTTGCGCCTTATAAAGTTGTGTACCTAATGTAAATGAAATGAGAACCAACAAAAAAGGCAAGTTTAACGCTGACTTGCACACGATAGAAACAGTAGAAAGGTCGGTAGTGTTTTTTAAACGTATGTATGACTAATTTTGCAAATGTTTTCATCAACCCGAACAGCTCCTCTGAGCATTTGTAATAATAAACATGCATGCTGAACACCTGGGGTAAGATTACCACCACTTCTGCACTTAAAATAAACGGTAGATCAATGTCGAAGGAAAATTCAGTTGATTCATATTATTAAAATTGTTAAATCAGTTTATTTGTGTGTCGGAAAGAGTTCCATAAATCCTACGTTTTATTATAGAATAACATGAAGATGAAGAAGTTGGAATACCAGAGGAAACTCAGGAAGGTTGTTGGTCTTAAAACGTATTAGATTATGTATTTCAGCTCACGCATTATTAAATTGATCCTTAAGCGGGGACCCCTGCTGCACGGCGATGGCGTAAGGCTTCCTGGAGAACTCATCACCAACCATTTGAAGATCGCAGCTTGTTAAAACGTGGTATCTGTAATTTTATTCATATATTCATAATATTGTAATTCATAATTATTGTGTTATTGTGAAATTTTGTATGGACTTTAGGGAAAACTACGACTAAGTGCTTTGAGCTCAGATTGCGGACTGAAGCCAAATGAATTTTGTCTATATGTATATATGTCTCTTGTAACTTTATTTATTGCAAATTGAACTAAGACTTAGACTGAATACTATTAAAAAAGAATACTATAAAACAAAAGAATGGGTAAAGCCGTATAAGTTATTAGAGCTCGAGGACAAAAGAGAGCCTAAACCTTACCCAAACGAAGTAAGTAAGTGAAATAGGTAGTAGTAGTAGTAATAGTAGTAAGTAATAAATACATACAAAAACTTAGTAAACACTATTTGCATTTATTTGTAATAGATATTCAATAATATCCTTGTTTCAACTTTTCGTCTGTTTAGTTAGACAGATAGGTCAGTTTCACCTATCAAAATTAAATTATGAAAGTATGTTCTTTAAGGATATTTTACTATAAGAAATACGAATTCAATACGAACTTGTTATAAAGAACATGAGAATTATTTATATTTACTAAATAAAAATCATAATTTTAGTATCTGTATGTCGCGTGACCGAAAACGCCGACCACCATTTTGTGACGTCAGTATAGCATAAACCAACAACACCAACGCGGACTATGAAAGTTTCTTTTTATATTTTTTAGAGGCATCAATAAGGATTACACCGCACATTTGACTTTGTTTATGATATTATGACGTCACGATCATTAGCGGTTCCATTTTTAGGGTGACTAATAATTGTTTAACTTAAAACAATTCTTCTAAGCGTAAAGTGGAATAATTTTGAGGAAATAAAAATTCCAGTTGACTATCGAATCCTTACGAGTATTTTCGAAAATATTAATAAAAAACCGAAGAATAGCCTATTTAGTCTTGCGGTTTTGTGAAGTTCCCATATTTATTGCCTTTCATTATCTTATTAATACCTTTAAGAAATCTGAAGATATATCTTATTAGCAATTATTATTGTTATTTTATATTCAGCAACCTAACCTTTAATCCCTAGCAATCATTCCTCGGCATCTCTCTTTATGTCACTTCCGGTCTTTCCGATTAACGTGTTTCTGACGGGCCGCGTTTATTTCCTTGAGGGTTGAAGTCTAGGGCTTGCTTTGGTGTATAGTTGCCAGTTGGCGGCTCCTTTGCACAGGATGCCGGCTAGATTATGGGTACCACAACGGCGCCTATTTCTGCCGTGAAGTAGTAATGTGTAAGCATTACTGTATTTCGGTCTGAAGGGCGCCGTAGCTAGTGAAATTACTGGGCAAATGAGACTTAATATCTTATCTCTCAAGGTGACGAGCGCAGATGTAGTGCCGCTCGGGTTTTTCAAGAATCCTCAGCGGCACTGCATTGTCATGGACAGGGCGTATCAATTACCATCAGCTGTACGTCCTGCTCGTCTCGTCCCTTATTTTCATAAAAACAAACTCATACAAAAAAATTGTTGTAATCCCTTCGAAGTGTGTGGGCCTTATCCAGCTACATTTTCGTTGTTCAAATCGCTGATCGATCCGGACTTCATGATATCGATTCCAAAGATGATCGTCAGAAATTTTGTCGGGCAATAAATAGGTTTGCAAAGATATTGCAAAGACATCGGTGAAGACCTGAAGTTCATGCGATTTCACACCCATATAGTAAATAAAATTTATTGCTTACTATTAGACTGTTAGCTACTTATTTTAAGAGTTTAAGAACAATTATGTCAGCCTAGCGAGACTATTTAAGAAAAAAGCGATTCGCTCGATTGTATGAAACGTGCAGTTATTAATAGATTAACAGATGACGGCTATAATCTTATAAAACACGAAAATCCACCAAAGCCGAAAAAACCACTACTGTACGTTTTAAGCAACTGTTTACTATTTATACTTCGTCGCCAATAGCCATACTGTAATTACTACTATTATACAAATGATTTGAGTTTTCTTTAGTGTTAATTCCGCCAATATTTGTCTTTAAACAATTCGACACGTGTTTTGCCTCTACACGAGGCATCCTCAGGACGTGTTGTCTCGCCAAAATCTGATTTGACACAAACCAAATCCAAATTCCAGATTTTGGCACAAACACTAAAGAAAACTCAAATCATTTGTATAATTATGGATATCCGCAAAGTAACGCCTACTTCAATAAATTACTATTATTTCAAACATATATCAAATCACTGCACGTTTCATACTAAAATAAATTTGAATTTTTACATAGGCAGTCCCGCCTCTTATTAGTAGTATTTACATCCTCGTTGAATTATAATTTTTCCAATTTATTTTTTTTGGTAAATTAAACACAATTTTTGGAATAAATATCCTGGTGCCATGTGTCCAGGTCGATAGAACATGGTAGGGAGATGAAAGATGCGTTCAACATCACTTTCGGCAGCGCATCTATGATTTCTCCGATTGCATCACTGTACCAAATAATACTTGAATGTTATAATTATGTATGTTGTAAATATCATAATTTTTTAAGGTAGAACAAAATACTAATACATTACAAATACATTAAATTAGATGCACATTTCATTAAATAACTAATTAAAATAAATAATATTAATAATTACAAATATAAGCAGAATCTAAATCTAAAAAACTTAAAAAATATAATATGATATAAACTAAAATACTACATGTTCTTGGCACGGAGTAGTAACTAAAAATAAGGACTCCGTGTCATCTTACATTATAGTGTAGCACCAAAACATGCCGATTAACGTGTAAATACATAGCCCTACGCACACACTTACACTACTACAGGCTGATAGGCGGCCATAATGAGAAGTGTCATCGTCTGTGACAGTTCAGTTTGCGTCTCAATAAAACATTTTAAAAATGCCGTCGTGCGTTGTGAAAAAGTGGAAAAAACGATGCTTTATAACGATTTGTGGACATATATGATTATTTAATTGGAGAAAAAATTGTTTAACTAGTATCCCCCGTAACCGCACACACACTAGCATAACGGGGCTTCACTTGCTAATATCACGGCGCGGAGCCCTTCTTTTTTTACTCGTCCGTGGTTTTTGGCTATAAATTAGCGTAAGTATGATGATTATGATGCAATGGTCTCGGTGACGCTACTACCTACATCGAATTGTTTCGATAATGAAAGACGTCAAACCTTATATCGGTAGCGTCCCCCAGCCACGCGAAGCCCTCGCTGGAACTCTTCGAAGAGCGCACTCTCTCGACTGCCTCCTCCACAGAGTTGGGTAGCCCGGCCTCCTGCATGGCCTGCCACATCTTGGTATACTTGTCGCTCACCGGATAGTCCCACACCGCCAGCTTGGCTCTCTCCACGTCACTCAGGCTGTCGTTCAAGCTCATGTCCTTCCATATTCTGTAAGTTGACGGCCGTGAATTGGTTTGGCACTGCATTGTAATGGGTAGGGCGTATCAATTACCATGAGCTGAACGTCCTGCTCGTCTCATCCCTTATTTTCATAAAAAAACTTATTTCCATTATTCCCATACTTCTAGCGTAAGGAAAAATCTTGCTAGGTTGTTTAATGTTTGGTTATAAAATAACGGATCCAAATTAAAATTAACTTAAACACTATATTTACTTAGGTTGATGAAAAGGTAGGCACTGCCTAATTGCCTATACGATATGCACGTCTCTGTGTAAGTTAGAAAGTTGACGCGTAAAACAATTTGTTCTTTCATCATCATCATAGTCTATATATAGTCACCTTATAGTCTGGCCATAGCTACAGTTACAATTTAGAAAAAAAAAACAATACAATTAGGTTTAACTTAGAAGTTATCATATATGAATATTTATTGTCTGTTTTAAATATTCTTAATTTATAAAAAAAAGAGATAGTGAGCCGATCTGTGATAACATTACATATAAAGTATGAATGATAAATACAGTTCTATGAAACTCTTCATCCGCTTGATATTTGGCCCAAATAATTCGGAAGAATACTGTCCTAAATCAAAAGTTCAAATTGAAAGGACGACATCTCTAGTTGATTTCCTAAAATACAATTATTGCAGTCGAGAAGGCTATCGACTGTAAAATAGGTCCTGTAGATGCGCTACAAGTAGAGAGTTGAATAAACATGCCAAGGTTTATGAATGGTGTAGGTACCGGACGGTTTGCGTAGCGGTAACATCCGTTGTGTTTAGAGCGCTGCAGGCGTATCTCATCCTTGGCAAATTTTGGCAAAAAAATCCTTTTAATAATATATAAATTGGTAGGTAGCTAGCTGGTGGGTGTCAGAGGCGGAATTAGTAAAAAACTCATGGCTGAATCTTGGTTCCGCTCATAACATGTACTATGTGATATATAATGTGGCATAATGTACTGCCTCTTGAAAAAAAGTTAGATTTAAAAAATGGCCTTTCATCTGTTTTAAATTCGGCTTTAAAAGTTAAGATTGCGATACATTAAAAATTACAGGAATTTTTTAGTACAATTGCTGGCGTGACGACATTCGGTTTTTTTTGAAGTAAAACTTCTTTAAGCGTGACTTGGTAACTCAGAATTTGTTTCTGACGGAAGTAACGCTCAGTACAAAAGTCAATTGAAATAATTTTTTAAGCCGTTATAATTTTATTGTTTTAAAAAATATTTCAAATTGCTCAGTAATATTTTCTAACAATCTCCAAGTGTTTTTATTGTATATTACTTACTACTAAATAATGCAATAAATAATATAAAAGTTTTCAGAAATTTTCGGACTTTCTTTAATTTGTTCTTGGTTTTTGTTTTTCGTTTCCATTATTAGGATAGGCAAAGGGTTCGAGCCCATACAGCCATATTTGTTAATATTCAATAACAACGTCATATACATATATATATGTGCTAATAATAATATAACCTTCAATTTCTTATTATCAATTAGTTCATTAATGAGTGAAAATTTTATAATGTACGAATGGACAATGAACTGAATTATAAATAGAATATGTAATGAAAATAATAATCAGTCAAATAAAATGACGGAATCCCAGTAACATTTTACTCTTTCATCAGTAAACAAGAATAAAAGAGAAAACCAAGAACCTGATAATGACCTGACCTGTAAAAAGTGTAAGTGTTTATATTCTGATGAATAATAATATCAAAATATAACATTATATCATTCTTTATCTATACTAATATTATAAAGCTGCAGTGTTTGTTTGTTTGTTTGAACGCGCTAATCTCTGGTACTACTGGTCCGATTTGAATGATTCTTTCAGTGTTGGGTAGTCCATTTATCGAGGAAGGCAAGAGGCTATGCTTTTTTTTCAAAATTAGGGATCCGTAATAAAATTGCTATTTTGTAACACAAGGTGTAAAATCGAAAACCTATTTTTGCGTGCGCTGCAAAAACTATTGACAATAGAACAAAATGATGTACAGGCTATATATAATATAGGCAATATTTTATTACTTATAAAACTATCGCGTGAATTATACTTTATATGGCAAAACAACGTTTGCCGGGTCAGCTAGTAAAATATATAAATCTTACTTGATAAAATAATATAAATTATATTAAATATTAATAAAGGCTTTTATTTATTTTAGGTAGAGAAAATGTCAACTTTGCTCAAAAGATAAAGTTATAACGTCAGGTTTTCCGAGAAAAAAAAATAGCAAAAAAATCTAACAATGCTCCTAGCACTTCAGTAATAAGTGAGTGCTTAGTTGATAACACGGCTTTATTAAAAGTATATATAATTTAAAATATTTATGTATCTGTTAATTATTCCTAAATTTAATTATTATTAAGTTTTAGTTCAATCGCTCGTAAAGATTACACGCACATAATTTTTTTGGTTTCTTCTTCGTCCATTATTAGGATAGGCAAAGGGTTCCAGCCTGTACAGCCGTATTCGTTATTTAATAATTAATTGTCAAAACCATCGTTGCAAGATTTTTACAAAATTGTTTGTTCTACAAACGTAGAATAGCGGGAAGAATAAATAATTTAAAGGATTTTGCTTTGTTAGGCTAATATAGTATAACTTCTTGCGTGCATACATACACACACTTTTTCAACCTTCCTTTAGATACCACCCACAATATATTTCGCCCATTCATCCATATTACTTTCGTAAAGTCAATATTATATTTTCGCAGAATTCTAGGTATGCATCTGCGTGGTCTCAATATGCAAGTACGCGGAAACAATCGTTATCGTACAAACGACGTGACCGATAACGAATCTAAGTTATAACTATATCGGAAACCGGTCACTTATCTGACACGGAGCTGCATTAAAACATGGTGGTTCTCTGAATGTACCTATGAAGTCTCGATATTATTTTTCAGGTGTATTTTGTCTCATTTATGCACAATTAGAAAGACTTGAACATTGTGCACCACGTTGTGAATATTTGAATATTTTGGAATGGTTAGAGAATAATTACGCACGAATTGTTTTATTTATCAGTATAAAGTACTTGCATTTATGTGGATAAATACAATATTCATTTATTGCGCTATCGTACACACAAATTACAATTTATATTACATAAAAAATTTAACTTTAAAAAGTTTTCACTTCAAAAAGCTGTTACTTAAGACACCTCGATTCTGTCGTGTTATCCCGCACCATATTATGTGTAATAAATAAATACAAATATTGCCCCAACTCGGCAACTAGACAGACATTGGTCGGGGTGCAATTTCTTGTGACATATATACTTATAAAGCATATTTTTTAGTAATGCCTTAACTTAGGAAATTGCTCGGCTGTCTAAGTCTTCCATAAAAAAGGTCTCTATCAGATTATCATCAATCCCAAGGCCTCGCGCCCTTTGTCGGGCCTGCGTCTTGCTCGGCCATTGAGGCAGCCATTTACTCATAAGTACTTTATTACTCTTTCGTCCGCAGTAGTTTCGAATTTACACATTTGTTACTACGAGACTGCGTCATCCCGACTTCTTATTCATTCATAAGAAAGACTTTTTTACGTGGGACGAGGGCAGCGCAGGACCGATTGTCGAAGAGATCTTTGGGGGAGGCCTTTGTCCAGTAGTGGACAACTTCCGGTTACTGATGATGAAGATGTAGGCGTGATCAGTAACAGTTATAGTTGTATTAGTTGCAAGCGTTTGATGTTCTCTACTTAGTGAAATTGATTAACAAATTAGTGCTTTTTAGGATTCCGTAGCGTAAAACGGAACCCTTATAGATTCCTCATGTCTGTCTGTCCGTCCGTATGTCACAGCCGTTTTTTTCCGAAACTACAAGAACTATACTATTGAAACTTGCTAAGTAAATGTATTTTGTGAACTGCATTAAAGTTTTCACACAAAAATGGAAAAAAATACAATAAATTTTGGGGGTTCCCGGGTTACTTAGAACTGAAACTCAAAATTTTTTTGATTTAGGTCTTCAAAATTGTATTGAAGTTTTTAATAGGTATCATTTTTTTAGAATATTTATATATAATTTGAAATATCCAATAAAAAATTTAGATGTTGCGTCCCAACAATAAACTTTGGAGTCAATAATCTCCCAATTTTCAGCGATAAAAACATCCTTTTTTTAAAGAATTTAATAAATATAAAATTAATAATTTAATAGAATTAGTACTTTTTTAAAACTTAAACCGAACAATTCTTCAATTTAATATGTACATTTTGAATAAACAAAAGAAAATCAGTAGATTAAATAAAAATCAGTCGTTTGTAGCATTTACAATCCTAGTCAGTCCGCGCCTTAAGCGGCAAAATAAAGGTGGTGAAACACTAGTTGTATAAGATACTTAATAATATACGCCGGCACCCCTACACCGAGAGGTTGAGGACATATGCGGTTTGTTTATAATCTAATCGCATCATTGATTGCCAGCGGACAGTCAACAGACACTGAAGAATAGTCAGTTAAAGACGGAACAGATACAATACATACTCATAAAACTTGACTTCGATATTGGCCATCCTCTCGAAGTAGGTCATTGAGCCGGATCCATTTAACGGCGCGTATTGTATTTTATACTGCTTCGACAGATCATCCAGAGACTCAATGGGAGTGTCCAGGCGAGAGACGGTGAGGAACGCAGCCAAATTCGCCGTGTAAGAAGCGATTATGATAAAGCTGGAACAAGAGTTTTAAAATGCCACCAAGAAAAAAAAAAAATGTCTGTATTTACTATTAAAATATTTACAGAATTACTTATAATCTACTTAATATAGCATTATACAATTAAATCTTATACATGTAGGTCTCAGAAACTTATTTCTACAACCCTATCTACGTGTTGAGAGCAAGAAATAATTTTCTGAGACCTACATAATATAAAAGGCTTAATGCCACCAAGAACATCTAAAAATCTAACTAATACGTACAGTTGCTTTCATAACCAATGAAAAAGCAAGTTGTTATTGGCGCCCAAAGTTATACAAACACATCTGCTAAGACATTATTTTTCTCTTTATTACAATTTCATCTTATTTTCTACATTTATATATATAACATATTTATAAAAAACAATATTACAATTAATATAAATATAAAAAATAGAGTCCCGCCGGCGTTGGTTCACGACAATTCCGCCGGTGGTTAGGGCGACAGACTGAGGAACTTCCGCACGATGCGTGCCGTTCCCAAAACAGCTGCTTTATGTAACTGACCCTGCATTCAGTTATTAAATGAGAGCCTCTTGAGATGATGGTCGAGGCTCTTTGCTATAAGACCGTTAACGGAAACGACTATTGGGACAATTATTGTTGAATCAACATCCCACATGTCAGTAACCTCGTGTGCTAGATCTAGGTACTTCAACAATTTGTCTATTTCACCTTTCACAAGGTTATCATCACACGGAACGGTGATATCAACAATAAGTGTCCGACGCTCTAACCGATCTACCAACACAATATCAGGCTTATTAGCAATGATAGTTCAGTCCGTGATGATATATCGGTCCCAGTAGAGCTTGGCACGGCTGTTTTCCAGAACTGGCTCCGGAGTATACTTATAATATGGGACTTCAAAATGCACAAGATTGTATCGAACAGCAAGTTGCTGATGGATAATCCTGGCTACTTGGTTGTGTCTGTGCAAATACTCTCCATTGGCAAGACGAGAACAATCGGAAATAATAAGACATTATTATTATTACACGTTAATTGTCTTCTTGCACTTATAGCATAAACATATCCACGGACAGTCTCGTACCAATTGGACCGGCATCGTATTTGGTACGGTCGGGACGGTAACCTTAATAATTTTGTACGATGGACAAAGCGACATAGAATCGAATATGGTCCGTTACAAGACTGTGTTTAGGCCAAACTATCAGAATGTCAAGACACTTCATTGGCGCCTAAAGTTTGAAGGGCGAATATCGAGTGAATTAGTATATCCAGTATTAACTGGGACACATAGACAATACATAGATGGCAACATCTTATTTCTAAAGGTGACGAGCACAATCATGGTGTCGCTGAGCGTTACTGCACTCTATTGCAGCCTAGGGACAATCTCTAAGAAAAAAGCAATTCACTCGATTGTATGAAACGTGCAGTCATTGAGAGATTAACAGATGGCGGCTCTAATCTTGTCTAAACGGAGATACCCCAAAATCCACTACGTTAAGCACAACGCTTTCAAACTCAGGTATACTTCGTCGCCATATTGTAATTACTACTTATTTCAAACTCATGTCAAATCTCAGTGCACGTTTCATACTCAAAATAATTTCAATTTTAACTTAGGCACTCCCGCCTCTTATTACGTAGTATTTACATCCTCTTTGATGTAGTGGCTGTTTTCGTCATTTATCATTAAAAAGGCACGGTTCGAAACTGATTGACACTCTACAACGTCATAGAGAGAGACAAACATCGATAGCAACGTACGTCTCATGATTACATGCCCGCATTAAGAAAAAAATTTCAAACAAAACGATTTTCGTTTCCGAAACAAAATATATTCCTATTTTGAAAAATGAATTATAAAATGAAATGGGGATAAATCTAGTTCTGTTAAGTTTTAGTACAATATTATACATTCTTGTAAACTAAATAAAATTATAACCGAAAAAAATAGGTCTACTTTGGTATTTTTTCTAATGTGTATAATTAAAAATAATATAGTCAATAATAATAAGTATTACAAAAAATCAAATATTTGTATTCAAAATAGGATATGATATCTCTTATTGAAAGAAATGATCTGAAAATGAGAATAGGAAAAAAAGACTTATTAGCATTAGGACGTTCGATCATTAAATTATACAACTAGATAGACTATGGCATCTGTGAAAACGTCAAAAAAAAATCAGGTTAGAATTAACTTCTATTTTGAGCAATTCGAGCATACTAACACATACATAGTGTCAGACGTAGCTTGTCACGCACACTAAAGTATTACAAGTACAAGAGACCCTATCTAGACGCATAAGTTATCTAAGAAAATGACCATGACATATCAATGTTACCCAAACAGCCACCAGGTGGCAGCCAGCAGTCGGCCGGACAGGTTCTTGGGCGCCTCGCCTCCGCCTTGAGGTGTAAGTGACGTCATGCAGAACCACAGACACTCCTTCAACGTAAACTCTCGCTTCTCCTCGTCATCGAGGTACTTCTCGCGGTTGTTCTGATAGCTGTACGGACTCCATTTGTCAAACACCCACATGAGGAAACTGAAAATTAAGATTTTAGTATACGTAATAAATTAAGGACTTGAGTGGTCATCTCAGTTGTATGAATCAAACTTATAGTTTATCACGTATTTATTAGCAAACAAATAATTTATGTATTTTTATTGACGTACTATAAACAACAATACTACTAATCGCCTATTAAAGGGTCGTCACAAATATATATATAATATTGACACACTTTTTACACAAATTATCATGCCCCAAATTAAGCATTATATACAGCCTGTGTTATGGGTTACAAGACAATGATATATTTAATACAATATACTTACTTAAACATACATAAATTCATATAAACATACATAAATACATTTAAACATCCATGACTCGGAAACAAACATCCATATTCATCATATAAATGCTTGCACCTACTGGGATTCGAACCCAGGACCTCTAGCTTAGTAGGTAGGATCGCTAACCAGTCGGCTATAGAGGTCGTCAAATGTCTAAATTCTATACAAATGTCCGAACAACGTTGTATATACTTATACATTATCATACATAGATAACATAAAAACATTCATTCAAATTAACACCTTATTTCGTGGCAGTAATGTTCAAAGCACATTCAAGGACGTCTCTTTTGCAAGTTGTTGTAGCAATTGAAATATGAGTGTATTAAGCAAAATGATTAAAAACGTCAAGTTACATAATTTTGTTAGTGTAAAGGGGCACTTATCTGAAATACGACAATACATCCTTTTTAAGATTCCAATCCAGTTATTTGGACAGTTTTTCACTGAACACTGTCATTGCTGGGCGTTGTACTTATAGCGCAGTCAAAACACAACTGAACGAAAACTCTGCCTAAAAGACGCGTAGGCAGAGTTTTGCTTCAGACAATTTTAAACTTTGAGTCTTTTAGTTTTTTCTACGTAAATGGTAAGTTCTTATAAGCCTTGCTCGAAGCGTGACACCCTCACTAATTTTAAATAACATAAAAGCTCGTTGCGGAAATTAAAAAATATTCATTCTCTTATTCTTTGTAACATCTGCACAGTTAATTATTATTAGTTATTAAAAAACATATTAAAATCTATAAGTTCTTAAGTTTTAAAATGTTCAACTTTTATTGTTAGTGGAGATATTTAGTGAGCAAATATATAACCTAGGTCTTGACATGCTCGCTTAAATGGCTCGTGGCGAGGTCGTGTGGTGGGACGTTACCTTCCCTAAGATATGTGCGAGAGATGGGATGGCTGGTCCATGGGTCATGCTCGTGAACGGGCGCTGCTTAAATCGATGATTTCCATTTAAAGTTTAAGTTTTATTATATAATTGCCTGCATAATACCTTCACTTAACAGTTCATACGAATTTTAGACACCCGTATTGTGATACATCTACTGCATCCGTTCTTCTTTTGAGTTTTTATAGATAAATCACTGCTTTTACTTTTCTTTGGCTTACACAAGTAAGTCCAATGGTTTGAGTAATTTTGATGCATCACTTTACATATTTATATTGTATCAAATATAAAGTACAATGGTGAAACTGTAAATATAGATTTAAAAGAGTGTGATGAGTTCCTCGCCACTTCTTCTCATTAAAACTCAACTTTTCATAAGTGTCATTTTGAACTAATTGAATATATGATTTTTCTTTCTTTCTTTTTCATGCTCGTACGGGACAGTAGTGCCTGCATAACAATTTCTGCCGCAAAATAACAGTGCACTTATGTTCTTTTGTGTTCCGGAAGCTTTGAGGCAATACGGGAGGTATTGCACTAAAAGGATCTATAGTACTCAATCTTTCAAAAACGTTATTTTGTGTAGCTATGGACACAATAATACTACATGTTATGTAGCTTAAAAGTAGTATGCACGTGAAAACTCTTAAATAATAAGTAAAATAATATTAACACACTATTAAAGAAATTCTTTTGGCATATTGTAGCCTGAGGAATTCTTTTTTGAATGTTTATTAATTATTATTATCAACATATTGTTGAGGAGTAGATAATAATATGAGTGAAAGTGTTTATCAATTATTATTATCAATATATTGTTTCAGAGTAGAGAATTTGTGTGAAAGTGTTTATCAATTATTATTATCAACATATTGTTTCGGAGTAGAGAATTTGTGTGAAAGTGTGTATCAATTATTATTATCAACATATTGTTTCGGAGTAGAGAATTTGTGTGAAAGTGTTTATCAATTATTATTATCAACATATTGTTTCGGAGTAGAGAATTTGTGTGAAAGTGTTTATCAATTATTATTATCAACATATTGTTTCGGAGTAGAGAATTTGTGTGAAAGTGTTTATCAATTATTATTATCAACATATTGTTTCGGAGTAGAGAATTTGTGTGAAAGTGTTTATCAATTATTATTATCAACATATTGTTTCGGAGTAGAGAATTTGTGTGAAAGTGTTTATCAATTATTATTATCAACATATTGTTTCGGAGTAGAGAATTTGTGTGAAAGTGTTTATCAATTATTATTATCAACATATTGTTTCGGAGTAGAGAATTTGTGTGAAAGTGTTTATCAATTATTATTATCAACATATTGTTTCGGAGTAGAGAATTTGTGTGAAAGTGTTTATCAATTATTATTATCAACATATTGTTTCGGAGTAGAGAATTTGTGTGAAAGTGTTTATCAATTATTATTATCAACATATTGTTTCGGAGTAGAGAATTTGTGTGAAAGTGTTTATCAATTATTATTATCAACATATTGTTTCGGAGTAGAGAATTTGTGTGAAAGTGTTTATCAATTATTATTATCAACATATTGTTTCGGAGTAGAGAATTTGTGTGAAAGTGTTTATCAATTATTATTATCAACATATTGTTTCGGAGTAGAGAATTTGTGTGAAAGTGTTTATCAATTATTATTATCAACATATTGTTTCGGAGTAGAGAATTTGTGTGAAAGTGTTTATCAATTATTATTATCAACATATTGTTTCGGAGTAGAGAATTTGTGTGAAAGTGTGTATCAATTATTATTATCAACATATTGTTTCGGAGTAGAGAATTTGTGTGAAAGTGTTTATCAATTATTATTATCAACATATTGTTTCGGAGTAGAGAATTTGTGTGAAAGTGTTTATCAATTATTATTATCAACATATTGTTTCGGAGTAGAGAATTTGTGTGAAAGTGTTTATCAATTATTATTATCAACATATTGTTTCGGAGTAGAGAATTTGTGTGAAAGTGTTTATCAATTATTATTATCAACATATTGTTTCGGAGTAGAGAATTTGTGTGAAAGTGTTTATCAATTATTATTATCAACATATTGTTTCGGAGTAGAGAATTTGTGTGAAAGTGTGTATCAATTATTATCATCAACATATCATTACACTTCGGACTGCGGTCATTCATGATGAAAGTTGTTTTTAACGAAACTTAATGGCACGCTATTATTTTGTATCAAGTTTACTTACGAATTAATTAATTAGGCAAATCATTAATTTATTATTGTTTATCAATTTAATGGGCTGATGTTAGATAATTACAATGTTTTTAGGTGTGTTAAGTTAAAATAATCCAAATAGGTATCTAATTGCAATGCTTTGGAGGGTTATATATTGGTGTGTTAAATTAATCATAAATACAAGTGGGTTTAACTCGGCACTGCGACTGCACGTGACTGCACAATTCGAAAATATCTTTATATTTATAAGTTCAATTGTGTTGTTGTGATTTGCACCAAAGTTAAAAAAAGATAATGTACAAAAATTAACGATGGGTACTCAAAATTCAAAATCATCATCGAGATCTGATTGCCAGAGTAATATTTTCAAAGAGTTTAAAGAAGAAATGCAGTCCCAAAGGATTGTCTTTGAAAAAAAATGTGAAGAACTTTTGGAACAAAAAATGGAAAGTAAAAAAACATCACCTGAGGTCAGTTTGAGGCAAAACGCGATGAAACAGAGAGTGGAGATGACCAATAACCCAAGTGCCCAAGAAACACGTGCCGTATACCCACACCTCCCGCCTCAACAATATCATTCGCATATGCAACAGAGATCTTCAATGAATATGTCTTCCATGCCACCCGCAGCATTCATCACTCCAAGTTTTATTTATGATCCCAATTCGCAGAATGTACATCCGTCTGTATATAGCAGCCTATATTCACCATTGTTGAATCGACATAACAATCCATACCAAGAACCACTAGTAAATACCAAGCCATTGAATTTCCCGGACGAAACAAGTGCTCATAGTATGTCGCAACCAACAGCGCCGCCGATGGAGTTTGAAAAAAAAGGACCAGAAACGAGCACACGTATGTCGCAACCAACATTGCGGCCTATGGAGTTCGAAAGAAAAAGACCAGAAGCGAGCACACGTATGTCGCAACCAACAGCGCGGCCTATGGAGTTCGAAAGAAAAAGACCAGAAGCGAGCACACGTATGTCGCAACCAACAGCGCGGCCTATGGAGTTCGAAAGAAAAAGACCAGAAGCGAGCACACGTGTGTCGCAACCAACATTGCGGCCTATGGAGTTCGAAAGAAAAAGACCAGAAGCGAGCACACGTATGTCGCAACCAACAGCGCGGCCTATGGAGTTCGAAAGAAAAAGACCAGAAGCGAGCACACGTGTGTCGCAACCAACATTGCGGCCTATGGAGTTCGAAAGAATAAGACCAGAAGCGAGAGCACGTATGTCGCAACCAACAGCGCGGCCTATGGAGTTCGAAAGAATAAGACCAGAAGCGAGCACACGTGTGTCGCAACCAACATTGCGGCCTATGGAGTTCGAAAGAATAAGACCAGAAACGAGCACACGATACGGTTCGTATGTAAGGAGACGTGATGTGCAAGTGCTTGGAAAGATTTTTTACAATGAAAATAATAGAACGAAAACGGCTTTTTCAAATGACGAGAAGAAATTGAAATTGGGTTTATATAGATGTCCTTACCAGAAAGAGGGCTGCATATTTAGATTTTACAATAAAAATGAAGGTTACAACAACCATTTAAAGGAGTGTTGCTTTAGAGAACACTGTTGTCCATCTCTAGCTGCCAGTGATGGTTGTACTTGGAAGGGAAATGTTAATTCTATCGTTGAGCATTTCGACCTCGTCCACCCAGAATATCGGAAGACTGGAGTTAACAGAGAGGAGACCTTACACGTTGCAGTAAATTGTACGATTATGTCCCTAATTGGCGTCGGACCTTTTAAGTTTCTTTTAAATATTAAGGTTGACATTCCAAAAAATAAAATTGATATTGTACCTCAGATGATATCCTCAGAAGTAAGCGCTTCTAAATGGAATTACGAAGTTGATATATATGATAAACAGGAACCTAAGAGAAGATATAACTTCATAGGTGTTTGCCCATCTGACAAAGACTCATTTTCCAAGTTGTGTGTTGAAAACAAAACTGTTTCAATAAGTTTAGATTACGCGAAAACCTTTACAACGAATGATATTATTAATTACAAAGTTTCATTATATCGCGCGTCTCAGCTAAGACATTGAAAGTTCTTTAATATCCAATTATTTTCTTCTTTGCGTCTAATAAGTATTGTAGTTAGGTATAGCTCCTACAATGAATAAATTATGATCTGCAAATTACTTCCATTATAATTTTTAATTGGAATATTATTTTCATGCAAATCCAAATCGTAAATTAAATTTAACAAATTCACAGTAGCGTTTTACTGCGAAATAGTACAACGCTAGCGGCCTTAAAAATAAGATTGGCATAAAGTTATAACTAAGCATAAACCAAGAATATGTAAAATGTTAACAAATACACATTTTGCTTACGAATGGTCTATTCGGACGTTTAACGTTTCCCGCGTTTTTTTGCAAGGCAGCTTGTCATTTGGAAAACTTCAGAATTATCATTGTATTTACAATGTTGTCAACGATAATGTAAACATTTTGCATATTCTTTGTTTATCATCAGTTATAACTTTATACCAAGTTTATTTGTAAGGCCGTAGTAGTCTATTGCACTATTATTAAAACGATATAAAAAAATTAGTTAGTCATACCTACCTCAAATTACCTAAACTCAAAACTTTCTTGTGGATTTGTTATTTTTCATTCTTCTTTCTATGTTCCTTTCTCATGTTGAAATATTCTATTTCTATTTTAAAATATTTAGAGTTAAGTGATTAATTTGTTTATGTTCTTTACAAACTATAATTTTTAATTGTTAAGTTATACCTAGGCATCTTGTTCAATATAAAATCATATTTATGTTGTTAAGATTTAATAATATTATTAATCGAAGCTTATTAACAGATCAACATCCATCAGGGCACAGAATCTAACGCATTCAATAATAATTTATATCAATCACACATTATCTAGAATAATGGTGTTACATTAGCCCTAAACGTAAAAAATTGGACTTTTGAGGGCCTAACCAAAATATTTTAGTTTGGTAAGGTCATTCTGAGAAATGATTAATTTTATTAAAAATTAATATACATAATTATTTACTATTTTAAATGTTTTATGCTTTAAGTATATTTTTTATTATTTAATTAATTAAATTACAACGAACAATTATGATTTTGCCTAATACTTTTGTCTTTATTTTTAATATTATATTAATTGCTTATATAAATTACATATTATTATCAACATATAGTGTGGGAGTAGATTATTTGTGTGAAAGTGTTAATCAATTATTATTATCAACATATTGTTTGGGTGTTGATACTAAGTGTGAAAATGTGTGTTTATGTATAACTTGAAATCTATATATATAAAAATGAATTGCTGTTCGTTAGTCTCGCTAAAACTCGAGAACGGCTGCACCGATTTGGCTAATTTTGGTCTTGAATTATTCGTGGAAGTCGAGAGAAGGTTTAAAAGGAGAATAAATAGGAAAATGCTGCTAAATTAAATAAAAACAACAAATTAGTTTTTCCTTTGATGTGTCCATACATAATTTCTATGAGAGAATTTATTGACGCACGGTTTGACAGTTCTGGTGTGAAACTATTTCCTTACGACAGCAGGGTTCATATTTTACGAAGTAATTTTTGATGTTATGATATATTATTGACAAATTCATATAAAAACATTATTTTATTTATTATATACAGAACAACGTCTGTCGGGTCAGCTAGTTGATAGTAATAATATCAACGTATAGTTTGGGAGTAGACAATATTTGTAAAAGTGTGTTTCAATTATTATTATCAATATACAGCGTGAAAGTAAATAATTTATGTGAGTGTTTATCAATTATTATTGTCAAAATATTGTTTGGGAGTAGATAATTTGTATGTAGTATCTTCTATAGAAAAACAAATAAGCCCTAGACATAAACTATTCGGGTTATAATTAAAGCAGTCATATGCCAGGATGTGTTAAATAAAACCTAAAAAGGTTGTGCACAGCCACGGTGAGTTACGTACGTCCGTTAGTGTGAAATGGGTACCTAATACCAATATTTACTATGCGTTCATTGATTCCCTTTCTCTGTTATTTATGGATTCACTCACTAACATGTACAAATTGTAAATAAGAAAACCTAGTTTCCTCGATAAAAAAATATCCAAATGTTTTGAGTTTTCTTTAGTGTTAATTCCGCCAATATGTGTCTTTAAACAACTCGTTTTAGTTTTTTTAGTTTTTCCAAGTTTGGAGACTTGAGTTTCATGCCAGAGTTTGGCGAGTCAACAACTCCTGAGGATGCCTCGTGTAGAGGCGAAACACGTGTCGAATTGTTTAAAGACAAATATTGGCGAAATGAATACTCAAGAAAACTTAAAACATTGGGATAATTATGGATTTCCGCAAAGTACTTCAATAAATTTTAAAAATATTCTGGAAAAATTAAATAAACCCCACCACCATCACATTTTAAATAATAACCAAACCCAAACTACATACATTTTTTCGATAATGAAATTTTAAATTTTGTAAAGATATATCTATATATTATGTTTTTAATAATCAGAAGGAAATACCTACGTACATAATATTATGTGCGTGTTTCGTTATTCGTACATCCTAACCAATACCACCTCGTTTCCCTCCTCCTCAGATTTACTCCTGATTTCGCTAGAAGCTTGATGCCCCTCTTAAGAGAAAACATTGGAACGAACAGGTTGATGCATCCAATATACGATAATTTATATTTATACAATTAATTCATTATTCCTTTTTATGAAATAATTTATATTATTTTAACACGACTCAATATATTGCATACAGCACCTTGCAAACTAATTTGTTGTGTATATTATAGCCATTGCCAACACTCTATTTGATTGAAAAGACTGGCCGTTTTCTTGTATGTTCTTCTCATGAGCTCAAATTTTTACGAACATAAAAACATGTTAAATTCTGTAATTAAAAAGAAATATTTGTAGTGACGATTATTAAACAAAATTTATTAAAGTTTATTTGACTTTGTCATTAGTTGAGGCCTTTTTCAGATTTAAGAATTCTAAAACAGCATTCCGTTCGTTAACGTGGGCCATGGCCAGACAACCGTCAGTGCTATAAGGACATCTGCAGCTACGTTGTCCGTAATTTCCTAATACAAAAATTTACCAATCGTATTGAATGGGATGGAAATATTCTATCGGACTCACGGACTAGTAAAAAAATTAGAACTCCGTGTCACCTTGCATAACAGTGTGCTTCACAACAATCAATTTGGTTTTAGAAGAGGTAGATCAACAACTGATGCCGGTATCGCGCTTCTTAAACACATACTACAAAGCCTGGGAAAGTGCGCAAAACGCAATTGGTGTTTTTTGTTTTTTGTCAAAAGCATTCGAATGCGTTAGCCATAACACCCTCATAGCTAAGTTAAAACATTATGGAGTTTGAAACAAAGCTCTTGATTTTTTACAATCATACTTATCCAATAGAATCCAGATTGTAGATGTTGGCGGTGAGAAGTCTTTGGGTTCATGTATTGAGCTGGGTGTTCCACAGGGTTCTATCTTGGGTCCCTTTTTGTTTCTAATGTATATTAATGATCTACCATATTTCGCTACCAATTTATGCGACATAGTCCTTTTTGCTGATGACACTTCCTTAATTTTCAAAGTGGATAGATCGATAGAAAACTTTGATGATGTAAATAAATCACTTTCATGTTATTAAATTGGTTAACTATATATAATCTTTTCCTAAATGCCGATAAAACAAAATGCATTAAATTTACTATGCCAAATGTGAAACAATTTCCAACTAATATTAAACCCAAGGAGGAGACACTTAGTCTTGTAGATTCTACAGTATTTCTGGGGCTTCACATTGATTCAAAACTAAAATGGTGCCCCCAAATAGAATCACTTGCAGGTAGACTTGCCTCAGCAGCGTATGCGGTTCGAACAACCAGACAACTAATTAACGAATCGACGGCTAGACTTGTGTACTTTACCTGCTTTCATATCACCTCAGCAGATATCCAAACAATCTTTGTTTTGCAGAAAAGAGCAATTCATGGAAAATAAATGATATACATAACATTAATACAAGATACAAGAATAAATTGTTGATTCCAAGATACCGATTACAAAAACTTAACGATTCTTCATTCATGGGACTCTGTGCGTTTCTATAACAAACTCCCATCAAAAGTGACAGAGCCATCAATTCGTCATTTCAAATCTTATATTAAAAAACAATTAATTAAGGAAGCCTACTATAGAATAGATGATTTTATAAATGCCAAGGTAGCTTGGCCAAATGTCGCTCCATCTCGCAATGACAGCTTGAGAATAACTTAGGATCTTGTAAACCGGTGTAGAGCTATGACTAGTTTTTGTATAATATAGTGCAATAGTATAATTATGGATACAATTTCGTATTTTTGTATATTAGAATAATCTATTTTGTGACGATTCAATTTCCTTTTTCATTCCTGGGCCCAAGCGATAACAAGATGAAAGTAGCACCATTTAAAAGATAACATTTAAATAAACCATAATTGAAAATTTAGCAAGATTTGTCAATCTAGGAGCTGAGTAATCGAAGATATAAAAATGAGGTTATGTCTTAAACTACATGTTGACAGCTCATCTATTCTAGGTTTATTAAACGCCTAGCTGCTAAGGATTTATCACATACTTATATTAGACGGGTACCAACCTTGTTTTTTGGTTTAGACAAAAAATACCTACATACCTACGTATACCTATCTACTACTGTAACGACATTTTTTTGCATTATAATGTAAGACAATTGGTAATTAGATAAAATAATATAGTATGAGTACCTAAATTAAAAGATAGTTATATTTGCTCAGATAAGAATAGTATATACTCATTAGCTCATACATGAACTGTAAAACAGACTGCTAGAGACAATCATTAATTTCCTTGGACTTCAATTGGGTAGGTAGTTAACAAGTCGGTAACTCAACCAATACAACAAGAAACGAAGTGACAATGACGAAGAAACGAAATGATCTGTCAGACTGTCATTGTCAAAGTGAAGTTAGCGTTGAGGAACAAGGATTTCACTAGTATCGATTTATGTAAATCGATTTATTGATAATAAAATTATTGCTCAGTTCTGTTTTTTTCCTGAGAAAATAATATATTTTATTTATAATAATAATTCGAACATAAACTATTCACCTTACTAATATTATTGAAATAAAACAACTGGATCTTAATGTTATTTTAATCGATTAAATATTCATTAGATTACGTCATTTTAATCGATTTTCTTTATTTTAATGTTTTTTCGGTTTGTAGAATGCAAAATGAGCTAGTTTTTTGTATTTTACATCAGAAAAATATACCCTTTTTTTAAAGTATATTTCAACTTGTTAACCATCAAGCCCAAAAGTCCCATTCGTCTTTAGTATACTTACACATATTTAGACAAATTGTTAGTTAGTGTACTTCAAATTCACTAAAAATCATAAAATAAAAATTTCAAATCATAAAAAAAAGCAAGAGACTCTATCTAGGCGTATAAATTAAAAGCAAAAATATTAAAAAAAACAAAACAGAGAGAAACACAGATAGCGATGATTTAAATCTAATTAGAAAATAATTTTGATATAGGGTTAAAAACCAAGTAGAAAAAGGTTTAATGGAGAAATAGCCACAAATGTTTTCTCTTTAGTGAAAATTTCGTGAAGGCGAGTTAAATAACACGTAACGTAACACAACTATGCTCACCGAACGAGTCTCCCTATATTTCGACTCGAGCAGACTTTAGCGAAGCGAGTTTAACATAGCCAAGCGCGACAACTCAGTCACATTCAATACACAAAAAATAAAATGCTCATCGGTACTAAAGTTTCCACTTCAAAAATTCGTTGAAAGACTGATTGTCTTATAAACTTAAAAATATATAAAGGCGCCCGATTCTGACCCCTTATTTTGAAAGGAAGTAACCTCACGGTTGAGCAGTCAAGTTATCTTGTTACATAGCTGTTGTAGTATATAAGTACACCCCACTAACACTAATAGGCAATACGAAGTGTTATGTGTGTCATGGCTACGCTATGGCTTATCAATGTTAATTGAGTTGCAGGCAGCTTAAACTCGGTATTTGAATGAAATAATTCAGCCGCTAATATGTCTCCACAGCAAAAACGGAATGGAATTAAATTTAACTAAAATTCTATTATTATATTATAAACTAAATGATATATAATTTATACTAAAATTTAAACGTCTGAATATAATTGCGGAGACGATTTCAAGGCAAACCATTTTAATTTATGATGACAATATGCAAGACAAGCTTGTAACGTTACACATTTACTAATAATATAAGCTGTCCTGAAACTTAAACTTCGTATATTTATGAATTTCTCACAATTTTAAATTAAATATAAAGATACAGTCAATATTTAAATAAAAATGACTAACGACGATTGAAATGATAGAATTCATATAAATATTTATGGCCTGCATGCACTCTTTGATCTCCGTATAAATAAATATTATTATAAGGAAACTTTCCACTGAATTAACGTACTACGGGTTCACACAGAACGATTTTTGTTGAGCAAGTTTAGTTCAACAAAAAATTTAAAACGAAATTGAATGAACATGGTCACACTGATGATAACGGAATTGAAAAAAAATAAGAGAATGAATATTGTTCCGTGTCAGAAGTCAGCATGACAGGGTTCGGAAATCACCACTATATTAATTACGCAAATAAATCCGCTCAGTCAATCAATGGATTAAGTGCGCCTCAATATACCCCTAAGTATTATTCTCAAATGTTCTCTTACAGTCATAAACTACAAACATAAAAGATAAAACAAGTTGTTTACTAAACAGCTAGGAAGGTACATTATTAGATGAATTTACGCAGTTTTCCGTGCCGGTATAATATATATTATAAGTACTTATCTTATCGAATTCTAGGAATCTCGCGATAATTCGACCTTCGACGAGACCTCTGTGACAACGAATGGATTTCGGAAAAAACTAGATTGGGAACATCCAATTAGCTTCTGAGAGTATTGGGAGGAAGTAAGTAAGTATATCTTTATTTGGTACAAACACTACAAATACAGGTAAACATACACAAAATATAATAACAAATAATATGAAAGACTTATTTAAATAATTACAAATATAATATACATGCCTAATCTAATTAAAACTAATATACATCAAGAACCAAAGAAAAACTAAAGTAAGTCTTATTCTAGATTTTTTTATGGAATAGGAGGACAAACGAGCGTACGGGTCACCTGTTGTTAAGTGATCACCCCCGGCCACAATCTTTTGCAACACCAGAGGAATCACAGGAGCGTTGCCGGCCTTTAAGGAAGGTGTACGCGCTTTTTTTTGAAGGTACCCATGTCGTATCGTCCCGGAAACACCGCACAAGGAAGTTCATTCCACAGCTTTAGAAGACACACATCCAGATGGTGGGGATGATATCCTAACTTGTGGCGTGTCGTGCGATGGTGGAATTCGACGGCAGGAATCAGGTTAAACAGCTCTTCGGAGGTTTAAAAAGAATCAGGTTAAACAGATCAACATAATAAGGTGGTGTTTGCAGTGTTTTTTCCCAAAAAGGTTTGCTACTCAGCATATTAGTTGGGTATAACCTAATACTGATTTTCAATAGCTACCTACAAGAAGGCGACTGTCGCGATTACAGCCACAAGTGCTTCGACTAATAAATATAATAAGTATCTATGTTGAAATGATAATACTCAAAACATAAAACTAACAGTTGATGTTTAAATAACGTCCGAATATCATATTATGCTCCATCTATAACATTACAGTCCATTTTTTTTCTTTTATTCATTTCGACAAACTTACAACTAGGTTATTGAATAAAAAATACTTTTTAAATTGAAATAAAAGGAGCGAATATAAAGAAGTCAGGTAAGTGGGTACCTTAGGTATTATCTATTATAAACAAATTTAGGTATGTCTTTAATAGATTACACAGGTTTGAAATTTGAATGCTTGCCGAATGCCGACAAATGTCATTACATGGCATAGGTACTCAGGTAGGCATGGCTCAGGTAAAGGTGACCTATCATTTTTAGTGTACGTAATAAGAAATAGATGAATGATTTTTCGAACCGATTTTGTTGAAGTCTATTTGAAACGGTTCAAAATAATGGCAAGCGATTTAGCAGCTTATCAACTAAAATCACTCTGTGTGAACACGTTATAACAAACGTGACGCATTTAAAAGTGTATACACAAACACACGCCCAAAAGAAACGCACACATGCATATTTCGTACTTTATTTTTGTTGCGTTAGATTTTATGCAAAGATGCTTCATCCTTATAAAAAAAGGTATAAGTCTCTTCAATAAGTTGAAAAACGTGAAAAATAGTTGTAAAACTCCTCAGACATTTTTCAACTTGTTGACCAGACTAGTAAGTAACCTTTAAACTAAATCTTATGTCAGCGGCTTCATTCGTTATATTATGTAAACCTAACGTAAGATAAATAAAATATTAGTATCTTTTGACGACCCATATAGCCGAATGCTTAGTGACCCTGACTACTAAAGCTAGAGGTCCCGGGTTTGAATCCCGGTAAGTTTAAGTAAGTATATTGTATTAAATATATCGTTGTCTTGTATTCATAGTACGGGCCATGCCTAGTTTGGGGCAAGATAATTTGTGTAAAAGTGGGTCAATATTATTATTATATTATTGAAACTGCAACAACACAACATTTTGAATACGATTATTTTGAACGACCGACACGATTATTTCAATTTATACATTTAAAAAGACTTCAATAAGAACCATTGTAAAACCTTCCTCTAAACCAAGAAAACGTGAAATAATGAAAACGTAAAGTAATGGTTTTTTAGTACCCAACCCCCTAAGTTGTGTGGAATGGTTGTAAGATAATACATATCTGCCAGTACATGTTCGATTCACCAGAAAAAAATATGGCTCAAATTCAACCATCCAACTTGTTTAAAAAAAAATATACAATATAATAAATTCAATATTAAGAATTGTTAATTAGATATACATTGTACATACAATAAAAATCAATTGGCAATAATTTGAACCTTTATAATTTTGATTTATTTAAACTGCGAAGCTTACAAAGTTTGATATAATATAAGTATAAACTATAAGGAGTTTAAAATTATAAGTAGTAATACTTATAAATGTATATCTGATTGGTATTCCTTAATATTATATAGTAATATATTATATAGTATTCCTTAATTCCTTTTTAACTAATAAATAAATAATGTCGATTTTGAAGCAAGTGCTACAATATTAAACTTTTGTTTAGAAATAAAGGTATGTGATTCGGGTTTGTTAAAACTACGTAATAAATCTCCCCGATACGACACCAGCACTGGAAGCTTAAAATTTAAAGTCAATCAGAAGTCTATCTTTGAGCTTATCCAATGATGACCAGTGGGAGGTCTGTGCCCTATTCTGCGCTGAAGCAAGAATGTGCTAATATTACTGCGTTTCGGTTTGAAGGGCACTGAAGGGTGGCTGCTCGGAACTAGTGTTCCAAGAAGTTAAAAATCAAAATTTGCTAATATACTTCATTGACAGGATTTCTGGGTACATTGTAAAACAAGTAGATATTGTACCTGATACTAGGATGAACCATCTGACCTTATGGTGAATATATGAATATATTGTCACTATTAATAGTGTACTGAATGCCTAAGGATGTACTGAAGAGAGATCACTTCGTCCGAGTCCGAGTCAAGGCCCTGGCCCGCTCTTTGCCATGTTCTCTCGTAATATGGGAGATATGTTTTTTTTATGGAAGAGAAGGACAAACGAGCGTACGGGTCACCTGATGTTAAGTGATCACCGCCGCCCACATTCTCTTTCAACACCAGATGAATCACAGGACTTTAAGGAAGGTGTACGCGCTTTTTGTTAAGGTAGCCATGTTGTATCCCCCCGGAAACACCGCACAAGGAAGCTCATTCCACAGCTTTGCTGTACGTTGAAGAAAGATGCTTGAAAACCGCACTGTGTAGGAACGCCACACTATACAAACAATCAAGAATCCCTATCGACAGTGCATTGTAAGAGTATTATCATCAGATAAGAGGCATTCTCATCTTATCAGTTTTTCTTTTAAAGTATAAATATATTGAGTGGGATAGTTGCTACACCAATACGCCTCGGCAATGTCTGTTTCCAAATAAGTACAAATATGTAATGAATGTCCGCTTGTTCTTTGCCTTGATACTACTAGCGTCTCATTATGTTTATTACTCATGATTTTTATTGCACTTAACATTCGTGGTCACAAACCACAGTAATTTCTATAGTTTTCAACGAATTCACAATTTTTAGGGTTTCGTATTTGAATCAACGAGAGCCCTATTTCCAAGAATCTGTCAGACCGTCCATTCGTTAACCTGTCAGTTTCAGTGTCAGATTCAGTACTCCGCATCCGTTCACCTCGATAATTTGAGTAAATTGTTTGCATTGTTAATATAGGTATTACAGTCGGACAACTTCGTGCGCGACCGCCCCACGGGGTGACAGACGCTGGCGGGGACGGGGTACTAACAATGTCAGCGGGTAGCGGGTGGTGTCTACGAGTCTAAGGAGTCTACAGTATATCTATAAGGTCGATGTAATAACGGCATTAAAAATAAAGGGTCGTATTCGCTTCGGCCTCAGCTTGTCAAAATCTCCTGCCCAACCATCAAGTGAGGACTGTGTTCATCCGCTGATGGCTGACAATAAATTGAAACAATAAATATCTGACGCTGAAAACTTCACATCTTAGGTAAAAAACTTTCCGGTTTTAAATAAATCTGTCACGACGGATTTGGACGACATTGAGCGTTCGCTACGAATATTTTGGAACACTTGCCAGTTGCCACATCCGTGGAAACGTTTGGTCAGTGAGTCAACCGATGCGATGTTTAGAAAAAAAACGCAAGTACCTACCTGACTACATTAGTATCACAATCTTCTTATAAATAAAATCGAACATTAAGTACTTACAGGTATTTATTAAATACAATAATATTGAAGTAATTTGGATGACAGCTATTTTGTTAGTTTATGGATTATATTGGCAAAACACACACTCCACTGACAGACTGTTTGGCGGCTTTGTTACTAACAAGGTTCCCGTAGTTTTTTAACCTGTAGGATCTTTAGGTACCTAACCTAACCTAACCTTTAGGTACGGAACTCTAAAATTCGATACTTTTTAAACTTGTATCAGAAAAAAGTGAAAAATGCAACGCAAGCAGCGCAAAAGTTTGTGACGTTTACGGACCTAATGCAGAGCCAGTCAGAGAAGCACTAAGTTGGTTTAAGGGTTTTCAGTCCAGGAATATTTTAAGTCAAAGCTGCACCTGACTCCGTTAACGGTAAAATGGATACCATTTTTAAAAAGGTGGTGCAAGATCGGCTTATGAGTAGTTATGACATAGCTGAAGAACTGGGAATTGACCACAAAACAGTTTTGACCCATTTGAAAATTACCAGTGGGAGGCTCCTGTGCACAGTATGCCGGCTAGATTATGGGTACCACAATGGCGCCTTTTTCCAATACCGTGAAGCAGTTATGTTTAAGCATTATTGTGTTTCGGTCTGAAGGGCGCCGTACCTTGTGAAATTACGGGCATATGAGGCTTAACATCATAATATGTCTCTAGGTGGCAAGCAAAATTGTAGTGCCGCTCAGAATTTTTGGGTTTTTCGTAGCCAGGACTTATTAGCGACGAAAATTCGACTCTTCCCTTGTACGTTATAAGTTTTAACCGCCGGGCACAACCATCGGAGCTCTTAATATTGTTTCAGAATTGTTTCAGATCTCTTTGGAACTAAGGTATAAAGTGAGAACTGCCAAAAATACTTTTTTTGATCAGAAGTCGCAAAATTTCTACAGTAACTGGATCACGCTACTAACTGCAATACGACAAAAAGTCATCGAACAAAATGGAATTTGAATAAAATTGAATTTGGATTTCTATATGTAAAAAAAGTCAAGATTTAAAAACTATATAAAATGAAATTAGCCTAAAAAAAAATTATTTTAACAAAGTAATAGGATGGAAGCGCATCAATTTGATGATGAAGAATGACCTGGTTTCACAAAATCAGATAACAAATAATGGACACAGGTAGCCATCGATTCGATCGATAAACTCGTACAGCGCGGCAAGGCAAGTGTCAACTCTGGACTGTCCTATTTCCTTGACATTTATCCAGTGACGAGCCCCTATCTCGAGTTTTATACGTAAAGGGCCACGGTTTTTGAAGTGAAATCTTCTTTAGGCGCTCTGCATGCTTATTTTGTGGTAACTGAATAAGACTGAGCCGTTACGCTGGGCTATGTAATGCTGCTCGCTCGGTCAGTCAAAACATCAATGTTTATCGTATTATTAAAATCGCCTTGATGAACTTTTCACTGAAGTGCAATCTTAAACACATTCCGTTTTTATATCTATTTAATTATGTAGGATTAGAAGGGTACTATACTATGGATTAATTTTTTTAGGAAAAAAGACACCAGGAGCTAGGCGAGGTTCTATTACCTCCCTGTAGTCTTTATTACCAGATATGCTACATTTATCTATATGAAATCCAATGCTGAGAATGAAATGCATTGAAAAAATGAAATCAAAATCTTTACTGACCAGTAAACCCATGACAATGCGAGTTACTTCATATCAAACGTTCCCGAGCCCAAGTAAGTTGCCAATTTATAACGGTCTTCGAGCACGAAGAACAACTTTCTTATCCGCAGAGTATGTTCGCTCAACAGTTGCTTCATGGGTTTTTGTATGGGGGAAATTCAAAATGGCAGACACACTAAGATGTCGGAAAAATTATATTTTAGGTATATCTACCATGTATAAAAATATTTCAATTTCTTTTTTATTAGAGTACCTAAAGTTAGGTTTGTATTACTTCTAGGCGTAGAAACGCGCCGTGGATCAGTTGAGCCATAACTAGTAGGTACCTAAAGCTAAACTGTTGCTCCGACTATAATTTCACCAACCGTATTATGAAGGATTAAAACTTATATTAATTACAGCCTTCTCTACAATCCGGCCTCCTTGTTGCAAATGTAATATCTATGAATATTAATTTCTTTACAAAGATTTATCATGGCGCCAATAAAACAAGTTTCCTCGGAGTAATACTCATTGATATCTTTTACTATAGGCTAACTTCTTTTACGTCTTTAATAGTCCGCTTTAACATTTAGTTTTTTAAGCCATTCAATAGTTTGAGGAACTGGGAGGTGGATTGGGTCGCAAATGCGCAGGTAGACGTTCTTTGGGTCCCTAGCGACCTGTGCATGTATCTCGCCCAGGATCTATGCCAATTAGACTCTATTTCACTAAGTAGGGATAGTAGATAGTCCCAACAGTTTATGGGTTCTGAACCCAAAAAAGAAATCTATATTTACTTAAGTATTGTACGTACCTGGTAAAAAAGTACGCTGCGAGTATGGAAAACCAAACATCATTCTCCAAAACCGTCAGAAATTTAAACAACGACGTCGGCGTTCTGGGCTGTTTCATAAGAATTGTTATACCAACCAAATCATAATAGGGCACGGTAAAATCAACCACGTTCTCTCTTTCAGCCATCACCGATAAGGACGCTAATCCTATATCAGCTCTTTTCTCCACCAATTCCTTTATAATTCCATTCCAATTGCCATTATCATCCATAGTCCCATAATTACCATCAGGCGCTAGAGTTATCTCGTAATCAAACTTCACTATCTGTCTTATTTCTTCTATCAGATCTATACAGTACCCCTTAAAGCCCTTTGGAGCATCATCATCTTTTATTACAAACGGTTTTTGCTGCAATAATTGGCATTTATTATTTTTCGTATCACATGTCGAGGAACAAGTAAAGAAAAACAAATGTTTACAAAAATGCAGAACAATAAAGGAACATCAACAACGTAAAGTACCTCGACTGTTACAATACGGTAAACAAGTTGCGCTGTGTAATCAGTCATGTTTTCTGGATCATTTAGTAACAGCGGATTCGACAATCCAGCCTTCCATGACCCTAGAGACTTACTGCCGATGGACGCGCCATCTTTTATTGTCACAGCAGTTAGGTCTGTTGTAAACTCCATAAAACTTTTGCCATTCATTGACCCGTCTTCAGGTATATAAAACGGTGCATATGTTGCTGTTTCTTTGATCTAAAAATTTAAAAGGTTTTGGATATCATGCGTATCGCGCAGCTGTTTGAGTTCTATCACGTTCACTTTATTTTGTGATAGTAAATTAAATAGAACGCAGTATTAACACTATGTATTAATAATGTTAATAAAAAAACAAACAATTTACGTAATCATTATCTACAATGTGTTTTTGTTTGTTAAAATGTCGACATAATGTTTGCATATATATGACGGGGTAAAAGACATCATGGACATCCGCAACACCAGGGGTTAAGAAATGCGTTGTATCCTTTAAAATCAGAGTGTGTAATAATAAGCTTGAAATATCCAATATAAAGAATATGATACGCGTGTGTAATGTGAATTCCACAATCTGCATAATGTATAAGAATGTGATGGTTCTTCGATTTTAATGGTTGAAAACGTGACAGCGCTTACGTCTTCGAATGCAGTCTTCAGATCCAAGGTTCTATTTGGAGAGTTCTGACCATCGTAATCATCGCAACTGATGTATTTCATATCATTTGGCCACTTGCCAGAGTCCAGCAGCGATCTGGAAACACGTAAAATACTAGCTCTAGTGGAAAATGCCGAGTTATAATTAGAAGGTTTACCTACATTGCACGTTTCGACTAAAATACACAACAAAGGTCATTACTTGATTGCTAAAAACGATCTCAGGGATAGATCGAAGTAGAACGCTGAGGTAATTTCCGGTTCTCCATTCATGCTGTATGTTGTTTTTATCTTTCCCAAACGATCTCTGCTCTTGGCGTCAGGTGTTGGCTTCATAAACACTATAGTTGCATCCCTACAGCCACAACCAATGTCTCCTTTATCTAATGTCATAGCAAACCATGCAGTTTTTCTTCCAAAGTATTGATTTTCATTCGCTGCGTCCAACACATTTTTGATTGTCTTTAAGCTGCCGACGACAAAAAAATTAACAATATCTAGTTCTCTCAAGCTCCTTAGTTGTGTCTTTATTTCGTCTTTACTGTAGCTCTTCACCGGAGTAATCACATGCCGTGTCGGAATATTTTGTAACAGCGACTTGTATTTGTGATCCATTACTGTAGAATATGCGTCATGGTTAAAACAGGTCAATGACCAACAGATGTTTAATTATATACTAGTGTTACTAACCGAAAAACTCGTCGAAAATAATCGCGGCATTTGTAATGTCTTGCTTAGTAACAATAGCACGTATCGCTTCAGGAAGTATGTCAGCCGGTGGCATGACTTGCAAGAGATACTGTGTTTGGTTTACATTCAAGCCTCGCCACTGTCGTAAATCACCATCCTGACCGAAAGAGCCAGATATTGTAGGCAACGCAAGTGCAGAGGTAAAAGATTTTATAGTTTCGGAGCCCACTCCAGTTACAGTGAAGTCCAACACGATATGCGGTGACTTTTTCATTGATATCATTTCATTATATTTTCTGCAAACTAATTAAAACATTATTCTTAATTTAATATGCAAGCGACGACCTTGTGTGAATATATTAAAGGTTATTCAAACAACAATAAAATCATCTGCCAGAATATTATATTAAACGTTAGCTAGCGAGCTAATTAATCCGCTGAGCTGAAAGGAAAATTAAGTAAGTAAATTACCATTTTCTAAGAATGCTTTAGCATCTGTTCGATTTCCGACCACTATAACTGGATCAACTGCTAATCCCAAATTAGGATTACGCCGAATATATTCCTTAGCTATTTCAAACGACTTCTCAGCCAATGCATTATTTTCTTCATTTACAAATACTGAAATACCGTTTTTTAGTGACTTAAAAATGATTTTTTTTAATTCCAAATTTTATATAATTACTTACAAACGTTGATATTTTGCGTTGTTTGTGAAAACGATTTATGTATAAGTAGAACTATAATTATTATAAAATGCATCATTGGTTATATTTTAAAATGCCGTCATTAGATTGGCTTGGACTTGTGCTTCCAGTTGAATTAACGCGCGTTAAAGATAGCCGCGAACGTGTCAGGTCGTTGTTGTCTATAGAGTCTCCAAGGTGATAGCCGGCCTTGATTCACCCTCCCTAATTGATGTTACTATACGCTCTTCACTTAATAACACGTTTCATGTCTAGTGTACACAATAGAAACATAATGTAACTACAAAACAGTAATCGTTTATGTAAATCACTCCGGCACGAAGCGATACATGTTACAAATTGTAAGAAGTATAGTATTTATATCGACGTATTTACGTTATAAAACATTCTTTGCAACATTAAATTCATATTGTCATATTATCAGTAATTATGGAAGGTCATAGGTATTTTAAGGCACCTAAAATTATCGAGCTAGATAACAAAAAGCGCCATTTTCTGAAAATATATTGAAATAATACTTATTTATGCAACTGTTGTGTAATAAGGGGTATTAAAACACGAATGTGGATAATAGTATCACATTAGTGTTTTAATACTTAATTATCAACAGTTGCATACAAGACTATCTACACCCAGAATATGAATCCTCTAAAACATTCTGGAACATAGGTATAGCTTACTGCTAACATTAAAACACCAGTCCTAGTAGTAACTTATTATCACTCATTACTGATTGTATACAAATATACTAAGTATTAATGAAACAATTATATATTTTAGTAGTAATTTACATTTAGTTACATAAGTGCAATAATTAAAATTCACTCGAATATAAAGTTCTTTTGCTGCGTTTAAAATGAATCGCTCATTTTTTGTAAACAAAACAAAAATATCGAAGAAAAATGGCGGGGATTCGAATAACCTACTTTTTTTTACGGCGCGCGACGTTCTGGTAGTGTGGAAATCGTATAATTGTTTCACGGGTTTGTAAGTTATTACAAACTTTGGACAAAACCCTCGCCTTCGTCTCGGACTTGTTGATAGCTCCCGTGTAATAACCTACTTTCCACTTTTATACGTTACTGTATGCCAATAATAATTGTCATACGTCTGTAGAAAGCGATAGCTTTAGTTTTTTTAATACCCACACGACTCAAGATCTCCCGTCTGTACTAGGAGGTTAAAATATACATATCCCTACAAACCTAGATAATTCAATATTATATATTCACTCACTAGTTAGGTAGGAATATAAAAAGCACATACATTAAAAAAACGTGATATCGTATCAACAGTAGGCATTTTAAAAAATTATGAATAACCTACCAAACAGCTCTGAAGCTTTCGTAGATAGGATTGGTAACTTGTTTTAGACACAATAGTGATAGATACATTATAATATACCTATGTAGGAACCAAAATAAATGAGTGAATTATCTCTTACATGTACCTACCAAATTTAGGTAGGTGCCTAGTTGTAATTATTTATTTTGGAATAGGTAGATAGGTTAAAATATTACAAGTATGTAGGTAGGATAGGTAATAAAAATCGAAATTGAATTCCAATTGGACTATTTATTGCCGGAAATCTTTCAAACTCCAAATCGAAGTTAGTGTTAAACTGTACATTCTACTTTATAATATTATATAATTCTAAATGTACTAACTTTTCAAAACAAAATCAAATTAAGTTTTTGAGAAATTACAAAGAATCAAATCAACTTAAGTAGTTTGGATATCATTCCCTGAACTATCCAGTTAATCAATTTCCATACATAATTATAAAGCAAAATAAATTAAAAAATAGAATTAATTAGAAACAAAAGTATGAAATATAGAACCATAAAATTAAAAATATTTAGCACTCAAAATTAGCTGTATCAGTTTAGAAAATGTATGTCAAACTTGAATTATGAAATATAAACCTTACTTTTAAACTTTGAACTTTAAATTTCATTCTTATATATAATAATTATTGCATTGTGAACTTATCAAGACTTCCAAGTACAACTCTGCACTGTTTGAGAAACATGAATTTAGAACAAGTCACAATGCATGTCATAAACAAGTCAAAAGGAATGTTTATTTGTTAAGTATTAATGCCTATACGCAAACATATCAAATGTGTGACGTTTTACTGCTAACTTAAATATACAAATGAATAATTATTAATTATCTAAACTTTAATTAAATCTTAGTTTACTTAAAAGACCTTGTATTTCGGAAGCTGTAAAATCGCATCGTTCACAGAACGTATATTGAACCGATTTCACACTAGGTGAATTACTTTGGCAGTATCTACTGGCGGTTAGAATTTACCAAAACAAATACATATCAAATTACTTCAATTTGATAAACCCATCTCGATGTGCTGAGTTGGAGACTCCAATACTTATAAACAGCATACAACACCAAATCCAAAAATATTCATAAGTTCAGTTCACTGCGATGCAATACTAAACACAACAATGGTATAATAAAATTTACACTTTACAGGTACATTTTACAGGTAAGTTTAAATACACAAGTAAATAAACTTAAGTGTAGTGTCACAAGAGCTCAACTCGCATTTATTATAAATCTGAATACAAGTACAAAATATGTATAAAACTATGGTATTATTGTAACATTTGTATATGTGTTAGGTATAAAGGATATGTTTGTGTTGTGAGTTGGGCTCTAATGATGATTTGATGCATTGCAGTAAACCAAGCATGTGGCTAATTAATTTAGGCCTCTGCTTCTGCTGGAGGTGCTTCATCTGCTGCTTTCTGTTTTTTCTCAGGAGTGGTCTCCTCTGCAGCATCACCATTATCAGCAGCCGCAGATTTCCTCTTCACACCAGTCTCTTTCTTTTCTGCAATTTAAAATAACAATAATTAAGAATGTGTGTATTATACATAAATAATAATAAAACAACTTTCATGAAGCAACAATTGAAATATCTTAGGCATCTAATAGTATAAACCTTCATTATAATCAAATATGTAGCTTAGATAACATACCTGTGGCATCACCATTCTCTGTGGCATCATTGCTTTCATCATCTCCATTTTCGGCTGGAGTATCCTCTGGAGCATCACCACTGCCATTTTCTTCTTTGCCATTGCTTTCAGGTTTCTCAACTACAACTTTAGCAGGAGACTTTTTCACTGGGGACTCCTTTACTTCTGTAGAGGTTACTTCCTCAGGTGCGACTTCCCTGTAAACATATAAATATGCTATTAGAAATAAGTATTGAGATAATAAATTATTATACAGGATTAAGGTCTATACCTCAAGAACCTCAGCGTATGTGTAATATGCAATGAACTATACCTAAGGCATTAATAAGCAATTTAATGCAATAAGCCCATAACATATGAGTACCGGCCTCCAGGTAACTTACTACTCAGTACATGTTACACATAACGAACATATAGTAAAGGAAGTGCAGTGTAACAAAAACGAGTGGCAGTTATGTCATGTATGACGCAAGGCTAATGTGGGAAAGTTGCAATAAGAATGCACAGCACACGCAAACAACAGGTACATAGTTGAATGTATCACTTAAAAACATACTTCAATAAATTCGAGGTTTGAAAATACATGGATGTATAAAAATAACTTATGACAACATGCGGCCCTGGGTCATTTACGATAACGTTAGTCGTAACGATGAAGTTGCAAAACACCGGCCCCAGCGAATTTGAATTGAGCGCGCTTAGGTGACGCTACCGCGCTGGCACGCCGCGCATCAACGCCATTTTGAATAACCCTCCTTCCCGCGCACGCCGCTATTGCCTAAACGGTGCGCGGCGTTCTTTCTATTTTCTCATTAAATACAAATTCATGGTGATTTACGCTCGATTCAAAAATAAATAATCACAGCCAAACCCAACTAAAACCCAGTCAAAATTGATAAAACAACGTATCTAAGTTTGAAAGTAGGACGATTTCCCGCGTGTATTCAGTTGAGTGTCTCTAAACGTGGTTTCTTTGTTAAGCCCTTTTAACTATTGTTCTATGAGCGTTAATATATTAAAACTTTAATATACTTAATTATAACATTTAATTATAAAATAAAACAGTAAAGGTACCGGCTACATTTATATAAAAAGGTAGCCATTTTGATTACGTTCAGAAGCCGCCAAAACTAAAGCAACATTTTTCTCTGGATAAACAAATATAATTAACGGTACTTACTTGTTTTCAACTGCTGCATCAGCCATTTTTAATTTCTGTTTAAATATATCTTGCAATAATTAGGAATAATATTCAACACGTGCCCCACACTACGCACAACGTTCACTTCACACAAACACCGGCGATCAAATGAAGGAGGAAGAAAAATATACCATTTACCATGCGCAACGTTTCCCGCGGTCGTTCGTTCGATGTGAACTTTTCGCGCCAGGTTACTTAGAAGAGATGGACTATACGTAATGCTATGTGTTAAAAAGAGATAGTTGTATACAGTTTGTAAATTTACACGCAACCTTGAAATTGAGGTTACCAACGTTGACTATATCGTGCTCTGTCTAATACAAAATTAAAAATAATATTTTCAGAGTATTTCTCAACAAGATACTAAATTCATAATAATATTATTGCTACAATTATAACAATGGCATGTATTAAATGTTTTAATTTTTAAAGTAAGTAGGTATTTGATTACATATTTCATTTAGATTTTAGACTCGGCATGTCACCTGTACTAGGTATTTTGTAGTTCGTACTTTGTAAGTTTGTACAAGAAGTAGAATTCAGGGAGTCCTCAGAGCGTGTTTATTCTCAAAGTTATTAATGAAAAAACTAGAAGCGTAGAATCTTGGTAACTACCTCGGTACCTAGGTAGAACTCGAATAGTAACCTATTCGGGAAACAAACGGGCACTGAGATAAAAAGAAATAACCTGATACTAGAACTACCTACTTGATACTTCTTAAACTCAAAAACTTGACACAAACCAAATCATAATTTTGGAAACTGCAGATACCACATAGTTATACCTATCATATTTAAAGGGACGAAGTCATGAACGGATAGGAAAAACTAAATATTTTCACTAACAAGTTCGTCGTTATATCGAAATAATCTACCAACAATTAATATTCCACTAATATTATATATGTATATTATATTGTTATATACATGCAGAGGCACCTGCAGGTTTTCAGGTGTCCGAAATTCTGTTGATTTTCGTTCACTCACGAAAACAATGATACACATCAGCGCTCAACGCTCCTGCCGGTAAAAATACAAATTTATATTATGTCAGTGTTCATTTTAACATTCCTCAATTTGAACCTTATTACAATACAGTAAAGATTATTGATAAAAAACGGAAAGTAATTTTTAAATGGTCATTATTGTCATAACGACTAGGTAGGTCGTTGGCTTTAAAATCATTCTTGGCACAAGTCAGGTAGGTATTAAATTCTTCGACTGAATAAGATTACGGAATTATTAAAAAGAACTTATTAACAGTATACCTAATTGCAGAATTCATAAGTAGCTAGTTTGTAAAGACACCCACCCTGAGGTAAATAACTGCCTCGCTTTTGTTATTGTAGGCACATTGTTAGACCATACCTAATTGTAGCTCGATTACGTGTTTCATTACATTGTTTCTAGGGAAGTTTAAGTAGGTCTTAGTTACTTTTTCTAAACGCACCGGGCACCCATTGTGTATTAAGTCATATACCATACCAAGCTTGTTGAAAGTGATAGTAATACTGGATTGTATTGGTGAACTTTGGTTGTTTCTCTTCTTCCGTCCACGCGTCCACGTCTTGTGTTTCCCCAATGTTCTTTTTTTTTATAAGTTGTACCTACAATAACTCAACATTAATAATTGATTTGGACTTACATACTAGATCTAGGTTTGTTGTTCTAATTTGGTGCATTCAACATTTAAAAAGCAGAAAGTTTAAGTAACTTGAATCTTTAATATGAAACTACCTATACAATGGAAAAATAATTATAATGTGATAAATGTGAATTTACAAAAATAAAAGTAAGAATTAATAAGTAGTTAACTAGTTAACAATCTAATACAAACTATTATCTATCGTGGTCGTATCTAATTTTTTATAAAACTTTTTTTCTATAATATGACCTAAACGTGTCGTGAAAGGTGTCAATGTCATGATCATTGATATCGGTGAATGTTATTCTAAGGTTCCACACTCAAAGGGTAAATAAAGATTATATTGCGACTCAGCTATTCTTCCGTCGGTCCGTGTGTCTGTCAGCGGGCTGTATCTAATTAACTTTGTATTAGTGCTGCTATAACAACGAATAAGATGGGAATATTATATTCCTTTACATATTAAAGACTGACTTGTGTGTTGTACAGAACATTTGCATAACCCTTCGTTTCCGACTAGGGTTACCATCTCTGAATAAATATATGTACTTACGAAGTGAAACGCCTGATTTACAAGAAACATGCCTGGTTATTAGGATAATAAAACAAATGCACAGTAGGAAAGAAGACAAATTACTGAATGAAACTTTTAATTTAAAACATCAATTTTCACATACAATAGAAAGTACCTAGTTAGAATAAGCTAAATTATATATTGAAGTGAAACTTCTTTAGAATCGTGATTTCAAACCGGATGCAACGGAAAAAACGACAGGTAAGAGACACAAATACAAAAATGTGTAGGATGAAGCCGGCAAAGAATGAGACAGAAATATGCATACTATTTTATTTTTATGTATGACGCGAGTAGGTATACCTTAATATATTCTTATGTCATACGCACGACTAATAACTGCATAGACACCAGGAGAACATAAAGATGGTAGCGGTGTTAGTAATGTCTTTCATAGCGGTTGAAATCATGTGTCATCCTAGCAACATGTACCAGGACTTCATATGCAGTTTAGAGGTTCATGCACAATGCAGGTTTATTTTCTGACATGTGTACTTTGTACACACGCATTTTTTTATTCTTTGTAAATTAAAATAGGTTAAAAGGGGAATCATAAAATAAAATTAATCTACATTTACTTGCTCTGACGTCGCAGTTTTAAATAAATTTTAAATAGGTAAGAATACGATTAAAACTCCTGACAATAGTTTTTTTTAATTCCGGTAATGCGTGCAACAAGTGACATTTGCAACCCCCGCAGTATATCAAAACCAGGAATAAAGCCGACGCCTGATCAAGGGCTAAAATGTCAGGCGAAAGCCTGGCATATGGTAACCCTATTTCTGACTCCCTTTTGATCGGTTTTATTTCAAGGTCGAAATGATATTTTGTGAAGGTACCTACTTAAGCCATAGTAGTTACTTTGTTAGTAGTTCCCTCGTAGAACTCGAAGCACTCTTCTTGACAGTTGCTGGTCTACACGACTCTTATCCTCAGGAGTGCAAATTAAATGAAGCGACAATAATTATTTCTTAATCTTACTATCGTCATTAATTTGCAAGCAAATTTGCCCTACAATTCAATAACAAAATAATGATCCTTACCGCCGGATATCACCAAAGAAGTAAAATATTATAATTCTACCATCAGGATGAAAAAAGAAAATAAAAATAGTTTTACAATTGGCATATAAGGGTATTGTTTTAATAAGGTTGTAATAAGACGACAATCATACGTATAATAACAGTCTTAACACATGATCGGATTTGGTACGACCGAACCATGGGACGATATCTGGTCTGAACGAAGACCCAATTCGATCGTATGTCGCATTGTCCATCGCACAAAATTAATATTATTACCGTTCGGTCTGTACCGACGCCGGACCAGTTGGTGCGAGGCGACCACCGGATCGTTCGATGGTCCGTTTTGTGTTAGGTACCTACTTACACCGTAATTTTTAATTCATCACGTAATGCAAATTGAATTAAGCGGCAATAACATCTTACTATCATCAAGTACTTTGCAAGCAGCCCTACTATTCAATAAGAAAATAATAAGATTAGGCCGATCCGGCAGTAGGCAACACCCACCAAAAAGTAAATTATAATTTTACCGTCTGTATGAAAAAATAAAGTGCACTAAAAATAGTTTTACAATTTGTACACAAGGGTTGGTAGTACAATTAGGGACTACGCGCACTTATTCAGCTCCATTCGCGTTTCGCTGAATGATTTTGGTCACACTTATACAGCTCTGCTTCTATCAGCCGCGTACGGCGTCGTAAGAATGAGAATAATAACTTTAAATCACGTCTGCACTCTTTAATCTTTGCGTGCATAATGATTACGTCAAATCAATGCAGGAACAATACAGGTCGCAACTTGTCGACAAGGAGTCGCGAACCATCCCTGTAAAGAGCTGTTCCGCCGCATTCGACGACGAACAGCGCTGTACGCGGCGGAACAGCGCCGAACGCTCTCTATAGCATTCGCATAATAAAAACACATTTATCCTCATTTTATGCTGGTTTGCCGCGAAAGCAGAATGGACACGGAAAGCTGAATCGACGCGTACACGTCTCCATACAAAATTGTTGTTTTCTATGGACAAAAGCTGAAAAGAGCTGAATAAGTGCGCGTAGTCCCTTAGGCGACTTTACTGCTCAGCGTCCTGCATATAGCTGTATCATGGCTAATGGCTACAATACTTTGTATACATGGTACCTATAACGCTCGAGGTCCATGGCAAACGAAGCGCATGGGGGCCCTCTTCAACTTTTTGGTCCAATGCATTTACAACGTGCATTCTTTGCGTAAAAACAATGGAAAATGCTTAACCGTGAAAATGGATTTATTAATAATAAAATCATATATTTCAGGCATACCACCCAATTAAATTAAAAACACGTTAAAACAATATTTGACAAAAAATCTTATAATAATTTGTTAGTTACAATATTCACTTAAATCTGTGTTAGTTCCTTTCACCAATCCTTAAATTTATCCTATAAAACTACTTGCACCCCCTAGAGTTAATATGAGCCTCGTTCCAAGTTTTCCAGAGAGAACTGTCTAGTCGAGATGCAAATGTGTTGTGCTGTTCCCCTAAATACCTACTCTCACTCTCAGAAATATCGTAGGTACTACATACATCCAAAAATTTTCCTGCGCCAATTATTAATTAGGCGTTATATTGGTGACTGTTTTTGACGTAAAGTCAGCATATATTAATAATTACCATAGTCACCTAGAGTAAGTATATTATTTATAAGGTTTACCTAGTTTTTTTACGTGCAGTACGTAATAACGTACATTATAGCGTAACAAGGTTAGAACTCTGCAACCGCCAATTATAAATTGTTTCTTTATTGGCGCAGCTAGACAATAAATATTAAAGATATTAATACTTTTATTCATCATATCTATTATTATGCATCTTAAAGATATTCATAGTTATCATACCTATCATATTATTATTATGAATCAACAGTAGGAATTCATCATCCGTGCCAGTATCTGAAAACAGTACCTTGGTACTTACTTAAATACATTTATTTTTTTATACTTGACATTCGAGGACTTTACTACCCCAACGGCCATCTGTCCGTCGAACTATGTGCCCTGCCCACTGCCACTTCAGTTTCGCAATCATTTGGACTATGTCGGTAACTATGGTTCTCCTCCTCCTCATTTCTGATTCGATCTCGCAGAAAAACTCCGAGCATAGCCCTCTTCATTGCCTCTTCATAAGGCCCATAGTTAGCGACCACGTCTGCGTACCGTAAGTCATCACTGGAAATACACACTAGTTGAAAACCGTCTTTAGACACTGGTATTTGGGACGTGAAGATTTTACGGAGCTTCCCGACCACGAATTTGGAACTGCCTAAGTGGATTGTTTGTCCAAGGTAGACGTACTCGTCGCCAATTTCGAGAGTATATTTCCCAATTGTTATGGGAGTAGATGTGTCATGAATATTAGACATGATCCTCGTCTTGTCAATGTTCATTTTGAGACCTACTCCTTGGGAATCTGTATTGAGGCCATCGAGCATATGGCTTAAGTCTTGCAAGGTCGCTGCTATAATTACTATATCGTCTGCGAATCGAAGGTGAGTGATGTATTCGTCGTTGATGTTGATGCCCAGTCCGTTCCAGTCCAGAAGGTTAAAGACATTTTCCAACGCAGCGGTGAACAGCTTCGGCGATATGATATCGCCTTGACTGACTCCTTGCTGCAGTTGGATAGGCCTCGAGATCTGATTCTGGAGACGGACGGACATGGTGGCGTTTCTATACAAACACTTCAACGCTTCGTTATATCGGTAATCAATCAAATCAAATCAAAGCACCGCCCAGGTCTCGATCGAATCAAAGGCTTTCTCATAGTCCACGAACGAATCGGTTTGTAGTTTTGTACAAATTATTTCGTTGGGAGTATAATAAGCGTTATGACTTATGAGTGTTATTTTATAACCGCTTATAACCGGTGACTCCCGCTAGCGTCGAAAAGAGACTAGCGTTGTAGTGCAGAATTATTGCCCAGAATAATCAAAAGATACATTATTTTCACATTGTACCTGAGCTCTGAAAAAATATTTTTTATGACAATAAGGGATGAGCAGGACGTTCAGTTAATGGTAATTGATACGCCCTGCCCATAACAATGCAGTGCCGGTCACGATTCTTGAAAAAACCCAAAATTCTGATCAGTACTATAATTGTGCTCGTCACCTAGAGACATAAGATGTTGTCTCATTTGCCCAGTAATTTCACAAGCTACTGCGCTCTTTTCCTTCCCACAAGCACACAGCCGGTCCGAGGTTCGAGTCTCCTTAGGAGACGCCCCGCGACTGTTGTAGCGTAGTCTTTGCGGCCTCCACGGCCGATATCCTATGTCGCTGTAAAAGCACGGCTAACAGCATAGAGGAGGTTTTAGTCGGTATGGGTAATGGCGTAATACGTAGATAACTGTATTTCCTCATCTCAAAAAAAAATACGGCGCTCTTCAGACCGAAACCACATGAGTAAATAAAATAGGTACCGAGAGAAAGCTACATACAACTACACGAAATTATTGCACTACTATAATGAGCAGGGGCATATGTGAGTGTCCACTACCCGCTTGTTGTGTACGCAGCGAAACTGGTTATAACTGGTTAACGATCGCACAGCCAGTTGACAATTTCAGGATTAGCGCGAAACACGTATTGTTTTATTTATAATTGTAAGCTTGAAAATTTTAACATAAAAATTTATATTATTAATATGGTATTTATATGGTAGTTATTTACTGTACTGTGTGCATGAATAATACGAGAAAAAATAAAAATCTATGATATTGCTACACGCTTTGATGATTGTCATCTTACGAGGGAACTCCTTATTAGTTAGGTGCAAGAACGCGAATCATTGTATGTAAATTTAATTTCAAAATAATGATTTTTGATGTTAATTCCGAAAATCTTCCCATAAAGTTACATCTACACGTGTTTCGCCTCTACACGAGCCAACCTCAGCAGCTGACTGGCCCAAAAGGTGGAACGAGACTTCTATTACCATATCACCATGAACTGCAGCTGCAGATAGGAATGTCACGAGGCAACTCCTCATCGCCTAGTAACAGGAACATGTAATTTAACTAAAGAGATAAAGATGGTAAGATATAATTTATATTAATAATTAGATGTTAATAATGCACCAGAAGCTTAACACCTAAGCACAGCCTGCCTGTGTGTGTCAATGGCGTTAGTGACACCAAGGACATAGCCCATTTGTTTATGAATCATTTTAGGGTACAATCGCTGCCTGTGACAAACGATTATGTAAGTGAGCATACAGTGGAGGGGCTCGATGCTGGACCTAATCACACCTTGGCCTTTTTTAAAACTGAAGAGGTCAAAAAGATCGTTAAGTATATGAATCGTGGAAAATCGCCAGGACATGATGGGTTGAGCGTTGAGCATCTTCAGTATGCAGGTGAGCACTTGCCTAGAGTGTTATGTCTGCTGTATAACATATTCATGGTCCATTCATACTTACCAGAGGAATTGATGAGGAATGTGGTGGTGCCAGTTGTGAAGGACAGAACGGGAGACGTTACAGATATAAAAAACTATAGACCGATTTCGTTAGCTACCATAACAGCCAAGGTACTTGACGGCCTCCTGGATAGACAATTGGATCAATACCTAGATCTACATGATGCACAGTTTAGGTTTAGAGCGGGACTGTCTACCGAGAGTGCAGTGTTAACATTAAAGGAGACCGTCAAGTACTATACAAGCAGGAAAACACCAGTTTACGCCTGCTTCTTGGATCTGTCAAAGGCTTTTGAACTGGTTTCATACCCGATACTCTGGGACAAGATTAGACACACTGGCTTGCCTCAGGAACTCATAGAAATATTTAGGCACTGGTATACAAATCAGGATAACCAGATAAGGTGGGCGGGGGTAAACTCGGACACGTATAGGCTGTAATGCGGATTCAGGCAAGGTGGGCGGAGCTCACCGAAGCTTTTCAGCCTCTACGAGCTGATCGAGGGGCTCAGCAGCATGCATGCGGGATGTTCAATTGATAATCAAATGATTAATAACATCAGTTAGGTGGATGACATAGTGCTGCTGAGCCCATCGGTCTGCGCGCTGGGAGATTTGCTGCGTGTGTGTGAAGACTATGCAGAAAAGCATGGACTTAAATATAATGTAAAAAAAAGCATGCTCATAGTCTTTGCGGCAGGCGGAATTTATCCGAGCTATGTACTTCCAGTGAGGTTGTACGGTGCAGAGCTGGTCAGAGTGCACAAGTTCACATACCTGGGTCATGTGGTTACAGCAGACATGAAGGATAATTGTGACATTGATGGGGAACGGAGGGCGTTGGCGCTTAGAGGGAATATGTTGGCTCGCAGATTTGCACGATGCACAAAAGATGTAAAGATCACGCTATTCAAGTCATTCTGTCAGAGCTTTTACACGTGCAGTCTGTGGGTTGACTATACCCAAAAATCTATTGATTCTCTCCGTGTCCAATATATCATACATCTTCAGGATAATGGTGGGACTGCCTCGGTATTTTAGCGCGTCCGTTATGTTTGTGGAGAACCGTGTCGATGGTTTCTCCGCAATCATACGGAAAAGAATCGCCTTCGTCAAAAATAGGTTGGAGAGGAGTCCCAATATTATTGTGAAGGTGATAGCCGACAGACAGGACAGCGCAATCAAAGCGCACTGGATGTCTGCTTTAGTGTGTAAGTTTATTAATTATATCAACTAATATAGAATAAGTTTGTTACTAACATATATGTAATTTATTATTGTATTTCCTAACATAGGTTAAGAATTTCACTAACTTTTATATATTTTGTCGTTGTCTAAGATAAATAAATAAATAGTAAATAACGAAAAAAAATATGTATTAAAAAGGTTTTGTTTAATTTCTCTTTACTTTTTGTGACCACTCAAAAAAGATAATAATAAGTGTACTCAAATAGGTACTTGAAGAAACTATGGATATTGCGCTGCGCCCGAAGCACAAATATCTATGTGTGCGTGAATTTTGTGTTTATGTGTGTAATGTGTATGAATGGTTGCGCGCGCGTTGCAAATCCAGTTTCTTTTTGCAACTTACTTCGTACTCGCTCATAATAAATTTTTGACCCTGACTATTGATATTGTATATTTGATTAAAAAGAGCGCAAAAAATAAGAATGCTGGCAGAGTTTCTTGCGTCGCTTATTTGTCTCAGAGCGCCATTTGTTTCCGAAGCGGTAGTAATCAATTTTGAGAAAATAAATGCCTTCTATGCCTTTATGATATACGGATTTGTAACGTTGCTTTACTTTGACTCGGCTTGTGAATCCGATTTTTGATTATTATTTTCATTAGGTACCTACTGAAAAAAGTTACTACAAAATTAACAATGAAAATTATATAAAATCATTGCCTGCAACTAACAAAGGGAATCGAGGAAAATTTGAAGCTAATATTAGCTTCAACTTTTCTTCAGAACTTTCTAAGCTTCCCATCGTCGTCAGAAACTTCTTCAGATGACTTGAATATAATTTAATGGGCGTAGAATCGTCGGTATAAAATATTAGTTTTTTTTGCAAGTATCACCATTTGAAGCAGAGGAATGAAGAGTTTTGTAAGAAAATAAACTTTTTATACATTTTTACACATTTTATACTTTATGATATTTAATGAAGCCCTAAGGCTGAGGAATAACTTTATGAAACAACTGAAAAAGATGACGGATCTTGACGAAACATGGAACCTAAACTAGAAAAATTTCTACGAATGCCTGCTGCCAGAATTGATTTAGGACGCGTTCTCAAAACAGAGAGGTATCGAATCGCACCACTACACTGACACCGCTCAAACACATACACGAACTTAAAGTTAATTGCGGGAATCAAATGAATTTGATACTTTAGCAAGTTTGAGTTTTGTTTTTTTTTAATACCTATGTATTTTTGATAATTGTTTGATGTACTCGTTTAGTAGTTACATACTAGAACTTTAGATGGCAATTCTGTCGCATAACTTCGTGTCCAGTAAACGCAGTTTTTTTTTAATCCAAGATGGCCGCCGCGCAAAATTATGTTTTCAACAATATGGATACCGAATCCAAGGTTCTCGAGGGTACAGAGAAGGAATTTGGGATTATTTTTGAAATCCAAGATGGCCGCCGCACAAAATTTAGATTTCAACAATATGGGTATCGTACCCGAGGTTCTCGACCTATTGTAGTATTGTAGAGCTTATAAAAAATATTCATGTTCGTACAGCGATCTCTCCGAGTACGAGCTGCTACTTACAACCGACACAGTGTCTACCCACGACAGCGGACGAGCGCGAACTGACGTTGTATCGATAGATCTCTCTGTGCAATGCGTACGTAGGGACAAAATAAAATAACCCCTAATTAACTTAATAACCACAATTTAAAGCTCATGCTTATCAGAAAGATATATAAATTTTAGACGATTCATTTTTATTTTTTTCTGAGATTATTTATAACATATTCATTAATTTATTTCCCGTGTTTTTGAAAATATTATATCTGCTTTCTTTACGTAATTTTTAAGAGACAAAATTATGTAAGTAGTAGCAGAAAACTGATCCTGAATGAAGCCCCATTTCGTCAATTTTGTGTGAAGAGGTAACGGATAATCGTTTTTACGACATAAAATATCAAAATTTTAAAGCAAATATTTCCCGCTAATTGGAGATAAAGAAGTAATCTATTTGTGGCAATTTTTAGTTTTGTTAGATTTAGTTTCATTTCATCACAAACTCTACCGAAAAATATCTTATTATTGTCGGATTCGTAAACGCGTCCTTAACGGTCGTATTCCTAGAAATTTACCTGTACGGGAAAGAGTATAAATAACGACATTATAAATTGCTTATATGAAAAATAACTATAATATTTGTTTTGAGTGGTATACTATCGACCTTTCACATACTTTATTTTAGTATTAAATGTTTACAGTAAATATCGAAATAAATATCTTATACATTATCGATTCATTCGTTGAACAATCACAGTCTACCCACACACTCAAAATCTCTACTCCGTGTCGCTAATGGAAGCAGCTGTGATTGATCAAATCACGTTCAGTTTCGCTGTGTAAGTTTAAACGCACCCTTATACTTGTGGTTGCATGTATAATTTATACTTCCTTGTCTATCTGTAGGTGCCTTATATTGATTTATTCTGTATAAATTCATATAGTCATCAGTCACACACTACATACATTATATACACATCTCACATTCAAACCACATACATATCTTACACAACCATCCATAAATAAATTACAAGCAAACCCATAGTAGGTATGTAGGTTATGCACTATTTATATTATATTATGCATAAAGGCTGGAACGCATTAGCGCGGCGCTGCGCAGCGCTACACTACGCGGCACTAAGCGTCATAATAATATTATTTCAACCATTTTGTATGGAACGTGTCGCACCAGAGCGGCGCTGCACTGCGCGTCGCGTCAGAGTTAATATTTTAACGCGCAGCGCCGCGCCGCGCAGTGTAGCGTCGCTCAGTGCGACACAGCAAGCGGTGCGTCGCTTCAGTATGCATACTGTTAATAATTAATTATTGTTAAATTGATAGAATTTTGTCTTATAATTTAATTAATTTTAATAACTTATTAAAAATAATTTAATTATTAATTTTATTAGTTTAACTTAATAAATTAATCATTTTATTACATTCATTTATATTGGATGCATACCCTTACAAACTAATTTATTAATACTCTATTGATTGAAAAGAGTGGTCGTTGTGTTTATTGTATGTTAAAATATAATATTATAAAAATATTTAGGTATAGTGACGATTCAAAAGCGCTTAGTTAAAGCCTAATTGAAAAAAGTTTATTTGACTTTGGAATCTTATTTTTTTTAAATCATCCGTTAATAGGTTCTTCTTCTGCACACAATAAAGAAATAATGACCTAATCCTCGTCACTATCGCTCATCTTGTAATGTTGCTCGCACGCAAACTGCTATAGAAATGACGTGAGCTGCCGCTTGGCGCTTACTGCAGTTATAGTGCGATAGGAACCGTCGAGCGACGTGAAGCGACGCGCAGCGCAGCGCCGCTGCGTTCCGGCCTTAACTCATAAGTCATACTCCGAGCTGGCCAACCAACCCCCTACACCAGATTTCCAGAGTGCGATAAGGACAAATGCAGCTCAGACCAATTTTACCTAAAATGTTCACTAATACAGATATCGTATTCCCTGTTTTTTACAAAATATCTTATTACCTTAAAAACATTTCAAAATTGTTTCGTATTCGTCTAAATAGGGAGGCATTTTTTACGATGTTAGAAAATTTTTATCGACGGTAAATATGTTTCTAAGCTGATTTATTCACAAATTTTTAAAACTTTAATAACCATAAACTAATTTCATTTAAATTTATACTAAGTAACATTTCGGTTAAAGCTAAAACAAATCCGCATGAGAAGTTCTTATCCGTATATTTTTTCTATGAAAACTAATTAACATCTTATTGTTTAAATAATATCTAAGCTATATTATACATATATTATCCACATACACGCTTTCATTAAAGAGATTAATAATCAAAGCCTTACATAATTTAAACGTCTCGATAGAGCATCTAGTTCTAGCTGCTAGACAACCGATGAAAACAGGCCTTAGTGTGAACTTAGTGCGAACGGTGAACCGTGAGAACGCTAGAAATGCCCTTATACCTAGCTTGCCCCTATTACTGACTTGAACGGGTGCAGCCTGGTTATCGTCAATGAAATTTAAACGTGCATTCGTTTCAATGTTCAATAACATCGTGGTAAATAACATTACCCTTATCGTTGAATACAAACTGCAACAAAATTATCGGTCTGAAGATTGAGGCTGTGTTGTTGACAAGCGTGACTAATGCACGGTCGTGTGTTTTAATAATAGGTACCTGAATGCCTATACTACATATGTCTACTGTGCCTATAGTGTGTACACAGATTAACAAAAAATACTTATTAAATACCCCACGTTTACACCAAGAAACAAATCAAAAACTTGTTTTATACAATACTTGTCAAAAAATCATTATTTATTTATTCAATCCACCAGTGATAATTACATTAATTCAAGCAACAATACAATATTTAATCTAAAGTTAATTCTAATTAATGCATTAACTTTTAAGGCAGATACAGCATTTTCTTGACATTATAGTTCACGATAATATGATTGCTTTTTGCTTAAACGCTTCAAACAGCATGCAATTAGTGAAGCTTACAAATATTTATATGGTAGGTATAATCAAATGAACTACTTATACATCATTTAAAAAACGTATTAACTTATTACCGAAAAAAAAATCACAGTGAAATAGTTCTAGGTTCGCTAAATTGAATCAGTTATTTGTTATATACATGTATTGCAATTGTCTGAAACATTCGTTTCGTTTCTGAACTTTCGTTCACACTGTGTTGTCAACAAGTCTTTAAACAAGTATAAAACATATTTAGGTTCACATATAGGTCTGAGACATGTTTGATCCAGTCTGATACATTGACAGCGTTCACACCAACATAAAACATACATGTTTTTAACAAGTATTGATAATAATTTTGAAGATTATGTATAATACTTATTTAAAACAACTTTTATACTAAGAAGAATAAGAACCAGCAGTAGCTAGAAATCTCAAATAAACTTATCACCAGGTGACGCTCGTTTGTCCTCCTAATCCAATACCATAAAAATTATTGCTCTGCTGGAGTGATGGCATCTTGATAATGTGTATTCTGCTTAAAAATGTAAAGTGTGCAGATTTCAATCGATATTTTCTCCTTGATGAAAAGTCTATAAATCTAAATTCTGTTAAAATTTTCAGGCACTGCCTCGCCTGAAATATTACTTAGCAGTGGTTTTTGAATTGCTTACCCTTACCATGGCATAATAATAAAGGCGGAGTACCTATATTATTATATACCATGACCATGACTAGGTACATAGGTACCTATTGAAGACGTTATTCACGTCAACAACTCAATATTATTAATTTATGTATAGAGATAAGTTCAATCTTCACGCGTAATTTTGTAGTTATAAGTACTTACTTAATAAGTTTATACCTAGTAATTTAAGCATTACGTAGGTTTAATGTGTTCTTGTCAAGAAAATTAAGAAATACTAATAATGAACGTTTGGAGAATGCTAGCAGCGCCACCATTTTTACCAACAATATTAAATGGTTACTATTTGACGGCTGACGCACATAAACCGGTCCATCGATGGCTTAGAATAATGGACTCGTAGTTCGTACCCAAAGAATATTTTTACTCTAACGAGCTCGTAAGTCGTAAGTACTAGGTAGTAGGTACCTACCTACCTTGCTCGTATTTTAGCCTGCTTGATTGTTATCAATTCACATATAAGCGCCATCTATCGAACTTATTATCTGAATCAACTTCAGAAAGATTGCCAGGTTTATATGTTTCTGAAATAGTAGAAAAAAGTATATTTTGGGCATATCATGTAAATGCGGCTAGTGAATATGAGGATTAAGTAGTTACTAGTTACGTCCGGCAAATACATTATTATTTACATACTAAGGTTTTGTTAGAGACTAGGATGTATATTTGAGCGAAGCGAGGTAAACTAAGTTTATGTATAAAAACAAAACAAAATTAATGAAACAAGACAAATTTTGATCAAAATCAATCGGCTCAATTTTTAAATAAATATAAATAGAGCGTGCTAATTTAGAATAACTTGTAAATCATGTTTGTTTTTAATCATAATAATTGAATCAAGTCAAAATTCAAAATTCTGTCTCGACAATAACCTAGAATATTTTAAAAGCTTTCTATGAGTTCCAAAATTTTTAAAATCGGTCCAGAAATGGCCAAGAAACAATTTAATACAAAAATCAATTCCGCTCCTCCAAACACAGAAATCAGGTACGCTTAGCTTCGCTCAATAATTATAACTACACAGATATAAAAAATTAAAAAAAAACATTATATTTTAAAATGTTACAGTATAATTAAAATTATTTATTAAATTACGTATGGAATAAAAATAAAAATTTAAAGAAATACTTTTTAAAGTGTGAAAACGCATGTAATGCTTAAATTGAAACTATATTTTTTACACAAGGTATAACGTTACAATTAATATGGTGAATGCGAACTTGGCAATCCCGGCAGCAGGAAGAACAAATAACTCTGTTCGAATACATCTGAGCAGATTGAAACTAATTGATATGAAGAAGGCGCTTGAAAATCTTAAGCCAATACAATCAGCCGGTGCAGATGGTATACTTACATCTTCAAGGACTGTCGGTTTGTACTTGCTGAACCACTGCTTCATCTCATTTAACATAAGCCTAAGAGCAGAAGAATTTCCTGGAGAATGGGAAGTGGTTTTGGTCCCGAAAGCGTAAGCGTTAAACCAAGCGTAAAGGTGTAAGAGATAATGTACAGAAATATATAGACCCGCGACAGTACTGTCCAGTCCAGCAAAGCTATACGAATCAGAAATTCAGAAAACTATGTAAGAACAAATTGGGCCACAATCATCACAAGTTCAGCATGGTTTCCTATCAGGTTGTAGCACCACCAGCAACTTTACACCAGCTAAAATAATGTCAAGTTTCATAGCCTACTCACAACAGTGTCATAAATCGTAGCAACAGAACAACAAACAATACAAAATGACCTATGGTAGGTGTAATATAATATTATGATATGACCCCGATATGATGTTCACACTGCGCCCGTCACCCTAAGATGTAGTCTTCGTCAACAGTTGAATAACAAAAAAATCAGACACATATAGCAATAAAAGGGCAATATTAGAGTAGGTTAAATTTTCTTATCTTCAGTTTATTCTTATTATTCTCGTAATTAGGTAAGTAATGGTAAAAAAAATTGTTCAACACCTACTCGGTAGGTGGTTCAAAACCGAGCATCGGGTTGTTTTGGAAAAATAAATAGTTTTAAGTAGAGCGAGTGATTTAAAACAGTATACAAAGCGGTGGTTTTTAATCACTCGCTCCATCGTATAAAGTGGACAACTCATCGGCTGTCGGCACTTCACAGACGACAAGTGTTCGCGTACCACCAGACGCGTTGTGTAATTCATTTTAATATACTATCTACCCATACATCAAAATTTGGGGCTCCTCCACTTTTTCTTTTGTTAATGTGATCAATTTCATCATAATAACAGATCCTCTTCTGCCTAGCCTCTTGCAGAGGTAAGGTACTTCATAAGACTGAGCGCTCGTCCTGCTAAATATCCTTCAGAACAGTTCGCTCTACACCTTGGATTTAAATTTGTCAAGAAATCGGTCATGTCTATGTCCAAAAATGGAATAATAATAGTTCTGACGAAGTGGAAGATAACCTCTTTCACTTGTCGGAGGGTTCTAAAGGAGGGTTATACTCAATTCTCAGCTATGTAGTTATGGTATCTCTTTAGAGAAAGCTTCACAGACATAACCAGAAAATTCTCTGTTATACAAATTAATTATCGAAACTGAAATAAGTTTGGTTTTTTGTAGAACATGGTTCCTTGCAAACCGTACTGTGGATAAACATCGTCATCACCATAATCATTACACGTGAGAATGATACGAGGGTCAAAGTGAAAGTTCTTAGAAAATAAAAACAGACTAAACTGGCATGTTATTTGTTTTACTATATCATTTCAAAATAGTGTCTATTCACCTCAATACATCACTGCAGCCGATGGAACCACTGAAAAAAGCACTTTGACCACTAGTCCTTTAAGAGGTCTCTTCGACGGCTTTCTCAGCTACAGCAAAAAATAAAAATAAGCAAGAACGGGGCTACACGGTGGGTGACCCAATAACTCCACGTGTGACGTTGCCAAATATTCGAATGCCTGGTGGTGTACGACGAAGCGTTGTCGGGTCGAAGAAGGGTCCTACTGACGTTTTTTCAAGACGAGCGGCAAACAGTTGTTAGTGTACCAATCTGCAGTAACTGTTTTGCGATCCTCTAAAATATGTCGCATAATAATCGGTCTTTCCGAAGAATAAGGTCACCATCTTTTTTTGTCACGCTTTAGCCACTTTAATTTAATTGGCAACTCCTCAGAAGAAAACACCCACTTCGCAGACTATCTTTTGGTTTCGGTATCATAACAGTAAATCTGTGCCCGAATCTGCTGATAGGTCACTCTTTTGTCAGTCTCTATTATATGCCGCATAACACTCATGCTATCTTCAGTCCTCACCGTAGAACACCTCACGCAGATTGTCAATGTCACTGTAACCACGTTTAAAGTTATTAAACCAGTCATAAGCAGTGGGGCATTATCTATAAAGGCCAATCGTAGTCTATCATAACTTTCTTGTTGACCTTGACTTGCCTATGACATATTGTTTTTTTGTTTGTTTTATTTATTTAGAACATTGGTAACAATACCATCAGCTCATTCTCGATTCTATGTCATAAGCAGTGGGGTATTACCTATCTATAAAGGCCAATCGTAGTCTATCATAACTTTCTTGTTGATGCCTATGACATATTGTTTTTTTGTTTGTTTTATTTATTTAGAGCATTGGTAACAAGACCATCAGCTCAAACCAAAATACAATATAAGAATAATATTTAAATCATTTTTAATATGTACTCGATTACAAGCCCCCGTTAGGCTTATGGACCAAAAATTTTGTATGTTTAAGACTTCCATTTTTTGAGTTCTCTTATGACAATAAAAGTAATAAGAAATCATTCATGAAAGCTTTCTCACAACAAACCGTAAAACAAATGACAAATGAATAAAATTAAAAATATGTACTTATGAGAAAGATCCATAATCAAAATTTATATTAGTTTTATAATAGATTATAACTTTAAGCACGGAAGTGACACACTATATACATCTACGACTATGTGAATATTTATTAATTATTCTCCACGAAACAGCTATGTGATAGTTTACAAAAAAAATATGAAAAATGTCATGCAATTTATAACTTTCAATGTTATAATCGTTATCTAATATGTATTATATCTTATATCATTCAAACATTATTTTTTATTTAATTACTATTATAATAATTCATTCGTTTTTTTTTCAAATAGAATAATTACTATACCATTTAAAAATCTATAGTAGCTTTTAGAAACTTATAGTAGTTTATTTTTAGTCCTTGCAACATTTTTGTAATTTATCTATTCTGTAGTACGAGTTGTTGGCTTGCTGAATGCTGTTACCTACTCGCCTTGTCGATCGAGTTCTGTGGTGGAATTGGAAGCCATTTTTATTTCGTGTGAAAGTGGCACTGGCAAAAGGAGTAAAAGTTTTATAGTGAGAGTTTAAATGAGTGCTCTGTTTAAATTTGTTTTGTGACACGTGAATGTGATAATAGGATAAATAATGTCTGTGTTTCAAATGGATTCGTGTTGATCTATCTTTTTATTATACGGCCGCTCAGGCAGCCATCGATTATTACTGAACAAGGGGCCGCTTCTACGGCAAATCGACGCACTTCTTAGTTTGTGGAGTGAGCCATGGGCAATAATGCTGCCACCGCTAATAAGAAGGTGGACGCCGCCGAAAGCGTCAAGGAATTCCTTGACCAAGCTAAGGAGGATTTTGAAGAGAAGTGGAAGAAAAATCCTACCAACACCGCCGGATTGAATGACTTCGAACGAATAAAAACCCTCGGCACAGGTTCCTTTGGACGAGTTATGATAGTGCAACATAAACCGACGAAAGAATATTATGCTATGAAAATATTAGATAAGCAGAAAGTGGTAAAATTGAAACAAGTGGAACATACGTTGAACGAAAAAAGAATTCTTCAAGCAATTAATTTTCCTTTTTTGGTGAGCCTCAAGTTTCATTTTAAAGACAACTCCAATTTGTATATGGTTTTAGAATATGTACCTGGTGGTGAAATGTTCTCCCATCTGAGAAAGGTAGGTCGGTTTTCAGAACCACATTCTCGATTCTATGCGGCTCAGATTGTCCTAGCATTTGAGTATCTACACTATTTAGATCTTATATATCGTGATTTGAAACCCGAGAACTTGTTAATTGATTCACAAGGTTATCTCAAAGTGACAGATTTCGGTTTCGCAAAGCGCGTGAAGGGCCGTACATGGACTTTGTGCGGGACGCCCGAGTATTTGGCACCGGAGATTATTCTGTCAAAGGGCTATAATAAAGCTGTTGATTGGTGGGCTCTCGGAGTTCTAGTTTATGAAATGGCAGCTGGTTACCCTCCATTCTTTGCAGATCAGCCTATTCAAATTTACGAGAAAATTGTTTCGGGAAAAGTCCGTTTTCCATCCCATTTTGGTTCTGATTTGAAGGACCTTCTTCGCAATCTCCTCCAAGTAGACTTGACAAAACGTTATGGCAATTTGAAAGCTGGAGTGAATGATATCAAAGGCCACAAGTGGTTTGCAAGTACAGATTGGATTGCTGTATTCCAAAAGAAGATTGAAGCACCTTTCATACCACGGTGCAAAGGGCCTGGAGACACTAGTAACTTTGATGACTATGAGGAGGAGGCTCTACGTATTTCCTCAACTGAAAAGTGTGCTAGGGAATTTGCAGAGTTCTGAGCGCATTTATGGAGCCTGCACATGGAAGTTTCTGTGAGTAGGTGTTTTGTTTTTGTGATTCTTCCATGATGGCTGTCATGGAGAGTAAGCAATTTACCTCTATAAACAGCTTTGGGACAGTGAATAAATCCAGTTTTGGTACTTCAAAGTGAAAGGTAAAGAGGAACTTCGGAAAGGTGGTGTTTGTTTTGCTTAGTGTCCTATTATGATGCACGATGAAGTGTAGAAACATTGGTGATAGAATGGATAGTACAGCCGCAAGCCTTGTACATCCTCAATGTCAGTCCTGTGTAATCAGTGAGTAGCTGCTGTTTTTGATAAAATTTAAATTATTAGCTTTATTGAATTTTCTTTTCATAATTTTACATATTATAGATAATTATTTGTTGTTGCTTTTAGAAAATATGTACACAAAACTTAAGTGAATCTTACATATAACATATTATTTAGAATGTTATTATTTTCATCATAGTTGATGTGAAATGTGTTTACTCTGTGGCAAGTATGAATTATGCAGAACAATAATTATAAGATGGACTCTTTTGTTACAGAAGTGGCTTTTCTAATTTGTTATTCGTTTTATTTAGAGAGTTATTGTTATATCAGTTGATATTTTAGGTTAGGATTAATGGCATAAATGAATTTAACCGAGATTAATTTATTTCCTATCTTGTGTTCACTTATGCTAAACAATTATGTATTTGTGATATTATGTGAAATGTTGAGTCAAATAATCTTTATAGTTCCTTTTAAGTGAAATACCATAATATCTAAATGAAGTTTTATGAAATATGTATCTTCATTCTTTAATTAGAAACTGTTACAAGCACTTTGAAAGCAATAACTTCTAAAACATACTAGAAATAAGTAATTTAACTATTTAAACAGTGACACCAATAAATTCAGTTTATTTGTTACCCAATATATAAATCAATACAAATAGATATGTTGAGCAAAAATTTTTGGTGTTGTTTGAATTTAATTAATTGTTCATGTGCAGTTTAGTTGTGAATCATTTAGCCTGTGTTCTAAATATTGTTCCAATAATAAATAGAGCTTATTATGTAGGCCAATGTCACAATTTACTGAATTTTTATGTACTTTGGTGATAATGTTGGTCGGTTTAAAGTGGGAGATGCATTGTACTATTTTAACAATTAGACATAGGACTTAAAATCCCAGCTGTACAAATATCAATCTAGTTATTTGTAGTGTTTGTGGTATGTGCGAATATGTGTTTATAGTCATTAGGTTAGAACTTGAAAGGTTACTTAACTAGCACATTCATCTTATGTAAGCAAAAGTCTAAATGAGCACCTAGTATCCTATATAGCTCTGTTGCAAGACCTTATGAAATACATTTAAAAATTTAATGTTTTATCCTTGATACTAATAATTATGTAATTGACCAAGTTGCTTATCTATTATTATTATAATGTAGTCTGTGAAAATTTACTTGGTATATTATTAATTTGACATGTTAATATTTTACAAATTTTTCTAGGAGTTGTAATAAAATCTTGAAAACAATGTCCTCGCTTGAGGTTTTCTATAGTCTTAATTTTATATTATAACACTTACAGTAAGACTTCTCACTATGTACCATGTTGGAGTGCCATACAATGAAATATTTCTTACTGTCAATGAAACTATTATCTTGATTATTTTTAAATAATATTAGTTACCTAAATAAATCACAACTTATTATTATTTTAAGGTTCAAATGCAATGATTGTACTTGGAAACAAACTGTAATATTGGTTCTTGAGAATTAATAATATTCTTTGGTGTTTATTTATTACTAATTTCTTTTACATGGAAATGATATTTTTTAAGTTATTTGGTACAGTTTGGACATTGTTTCTACTAGCATTATTATTAGTAACATCTGATTTTGCTACTTTTTCCTATCAAATTAAACTAAATATGTTATTAGGAAATTTATGATGTGTAACCTTTGTGATTGTCAATGTTGTATATATAAGAATTAGAATGGTTGTAATTCCAATATATGCAGTTACAATACAATAAAAAGCATTGGCTTGATTGATAGGAACACTCCATTCGGTTAGCTTTCACAATTTACTGATTGCCATCTTTGTAATGTGAACATAGCCTTTTGTCTATTATAGATTTGTGTGGCAGTCTGTGTATTTGGAAGCTGCCTTTTTGTAATGTTGGTGTTAGTTAATATCAGAATGTTCACTTATAAATCTATTGTATTGAGTGCCTATAGCATTGAAGTTAAAGTGTAAAAAGTCAGTTTATTTCAATAATTTACTCGTCACCGTGTATTGATCTTCCATAAAATTACGATGAAATTAAAATATTGATGTAACAGTAAAAATTTGTTTGATTTTTGTTCCTCAGATTAAAATATTTACACATTTAAATTTAAACATTATTTAAATAATGAATGAAGGTTAATTCAATTATTTACACATTAAACATTTTGGTGCATCAGACCTGGTAAAATTTATGTCATGTCAGGATTATTTTTACACTCAGTGAACATATTACTATGTTCACTATTTTGCCAGTACAAAAATATGTAATCTTAACTGAAAAGTATAACACAAACAGGTGTGTTATAGGCTGTCTTCCATCCATACTGAATAGTTAATATTATGTTTGCAATGATGCAACAAATAAGAACATATTCGGACAAAACCAAGGTGATATGATGTGGATTAATGCTTATTTATTGATATCCATTAATCCTTTGCCTTTCGATTAACTTTTGTATATTTTTTTTACTGCTATTGGATTGAGCTACAACAAAGTGATGCCGGATTTAGCTAGTATTTAATGTAATAGTCATGACATTTCAAAGTACCCATTCAATATTAAATATTCATTAGCATTTTGCAAAAAGAAAAAATCCTCTATACTTTATGATTGATAGCTTTGTCGAATATCTCTTGAATTAGTTGGACTAATGTGTATTGTTAATGTTTTATTAGTCATTTGTTGGTGGTCCGGTGGTCCTTGACTTGATAATTACAGCTGATTGAAGACATGATAAATGTTGATAAATAGAATTATTTTAAACTCTAATCTTACATCTGTTTTGTTTTATGTCTGTGTATATATCATGAGAGATCTTACATTTGGGCTAGGAATTTTTTCTGCAGAAGATGGACATGTGAGTCATTTTTGTTGCTGAAACTCTCTTTTAACCAAAAGTTACAAGATAAGTCTCATAGTTTTTTATGTCACCTGAAACTATTAGTTCTTTATTAAATACCAGCTGACCCGACAGACATTGTTCTGTATATAATAAATAAAATAATGTTTTTATATGAATTTGTCAATAATAAATCATAAAATCACAAATTACTTCGTAAAATATGCACCCTGCTGTCGTAATGAAATTGTTTCACAGCAGAACTGTCCAACCGTGTGTCAATAAATTCTCTCATAGAAATTATGTATGGAGACATCAAAAGAAAAACAAATTTGTTGTTCTACTTAATTTAGCAGCATTTTCCTATTTATTCACCTTTTAAACCTTCTCTGGACTTCCACAATAATTCAAGACCTAAATTTGCCAAATTGGTCCAGCGGTTCTCGAGTTTTAGTGAGACTAACAAACAGAAATTCATTTTTATATTAAGCCTTCACTCTTGAGTTAATTCAAAAAGTTAATAAAAATTATGCTACATAATTTAAGATTTAGGGTAGATTTAGATTTACATAGTTCTCCCAAGTTGGTTTTATTAACCGACTTCGAAAAAGGACGAGGTTCTCAATTCGTTAGTTTTTTTTTATGTTTGTTACCTCAAAACTTGACTTGGTGAACCGATTTTGATAATTCTTATTTTTATTTAAAAGCTGGTGCTTCTCATTGTAATTTGGTCCAGATCTGACAATGGCATCCATGAGAAAACCATAAAAGTCTTAAATTTACTATACATACGTATAGCAAATTGGATGATAAATTTACGAATACCTCAAAATCGCGCCAACCGATTTCGAGGATTCTTTTTTTATTGGAAAGGATATACTTCAAAGATAGTTTCGTTAGGTTCTGATTATGGGAGCAAATTAACGATACGCGGCCGAATATTTTTTTTTGCTATCCGGATATTTAAGTCATCTACCATAACATAGTTATAGTCAAGTAATTATCGTAGCCAATGGATAAGGGTGCGATCTGTGGCAGAATTTCTAACGGTCTGTAATCAAATTGCAAAGAGCTTACGTTCATTGCTGCATTGAAAAATTTTGTATATCTACACATATTTAGACAAATTGTTAGTGTACTTCAAATTCACTAAATCAAAAAATAAAGAATAATTAACAAAAAAACAACAGACTTCAAAACAATAGATATATAATATGCACTAAAAAGTATAAAAATAGTTACGTATTTTTATTTACGTCTCAAGGTGACGAGCGCAATTGTAGTGCCGCTCAGAATTTTAGGGCTTTCCAATAATCTTGAGCGGCACGGCATTGAAATGGGCAGGGTGTATCAATTACCATCAGCTGAACGCCTCGCTCGTCTCGTTCTTATTTTCATTAAAAAAATACATATTAAAATGCAAGTGGAATTTTTCCACTTGCGATGACAGACACATTTGGTTTGGCAGATCACGCATGGCGCACGTGGGGAGGGACGTACATAATGTGCGACTTCCTAATAGAGTGAAATAATTCGCCGGACATTTGCCAGTCGCGAGTGTCGAGACAAATGACAATATATTTTATGTCCTATCACGTGTTGTCAAACGATTATGTACACTCGGCACGGAACGTACACAGAACAGTGTACATAATATACCGTATCAACAATATATATATATTTTCTTCATAGAATAAAATCTTACGGGTTAAATAATTTATTTGAAAAATTATGTTAGAAGCTGTTGTCATTGTCACGTAGGTAATGAAATATTTAATTACTAAAATTTATAGATATTGATAGTTGAATTTTATAAATGGTAAACAATTATTTTTCATTCTTGACATTCGCTTGGCGTGTTCTCTCGCATTAACCTAATGTAAGCGCTCATAATTATTATAAGGTCTTTTTTATGACCTCGTCTAATTTATATATATATTATATACATCAAATGAAAGCTATTGTTTATCTCTCACTCGCCTTGCCACAAGTAGCCTTTTTCTTTTACTTCATAGTTTTTTTTTCACCGAATTCATTATTAATAATAATAAAATAATATTGACACACTTTTTACACAATTTATCTTGCCCCAAGTTAAGCATATATAGCCTGTGTTATGGTTTACAAGACAATGATGTATTTAATACAATATATTTACGTAAACATACATAAATTCATATAAACACACATAAATAGATTTAAACATCCATGACTCGGAAACAAACATCCATATTCATCATATAAATGCTTGCACCTACCGGGATTCGAACCCGGGACCTCTAGCTTAATAGGTAGGATCGCTAACCACTCGGCTATACATATTATTATGTGACTATTATTCATATCCTATATACATATAAATCCTGATGACTCCAAAACTACTTTTTTTCTTTTTGCAAGGTCGCTACCTACCTTATCATACCTTAAAACATTCTTGACTAAATCAATGAGGATGTCACTACTAAACGTGCATTGCGGCTAAGAAACAGTCAAGTCATAACCAAATTAAGGAAAGACATTACGTGTATGTGAAGCGTGCATATTGTGTAGGTGGCGATGACGTCACCCATTGATTAATTTGCGTCCAAATATAAATATTGATCTTGTTAGTTATTTGATCAGGCATGTGGTTGGCGTCACATAAATCTATTTTAAAACTTTGCATCAATACTTTTTTCATTGATTACAATAACGGAGAGTGGGAGAAGGAAAATAAAAATCTAATGAAATCTATAACTGATCTTATAAAGCGGTTGAGTTTGAAAGCCATGATAGGCAGATTCATGAACAATAGTATAGACTTCAAGCATCAGGGTGCATCTGCGAGATAGCCTTCAATATTGATGTATGTGAAGAGTCTGAAGAAAAAGCTCACCCGGTTTTATTAACATTCCGCGTGTTTTGGCATTCAAAAGAATCTGCGATACCTTTTTTTTTGTGAAAATAAGGGTCGAGACGAGCAGGACGCAGTGCCGCTTAGGAAACTTGAAAAACCCAAAAATTCTGAGCGGCACTAAAATTGCGCTCGTTACCTTGAGACATAAGATGTTAAGTCTCACTTGCCCAGTAATTTCACTAGCTACGGCGCACTTCAGACCGAAACACAGTAATGTTTACACATTACTGCTTCACGACAGAAATAGGCGCCGTTGTGGTACCCATAGTCTAGCCGGCTTTCTGTGCAAAGGAGCCTCCCACTGGTAAAAACCAATGGTACCAAATATAGGTACCTATTTCCGTAACTAATATTATAGGCATCTGTTTTTTGAGAATCCCTTATTTGACCGTAGACCAAAAAAAAAGCCGTCGCGTAGTTCTGTGACGGCAATTGCTAAAAAAGTAAAACGCTGCTGCTTCGGATGCTGTAAGTGAGATCGTCCATCTGATAGAGGTTTCATATTTTGTTACGAACCCAAAATAAAAATGTAGGTATCAGCACTTTGAGTACCTTCTGCTTTTTGAGGATTTGCCAACACATGTAAAGGGAAAATTATGATTGCTTTATTCTTTGGATTGACGGGTTTCATTTCGCGACACTGTTGTGCTGGAAGAAAAATTGGAGTAATGTAACCTTAAAAATTGTTTGCCAGGTTTCTCAGAATTTTTGTGACTGCAGCGCCCTCGAAGCAGGATCCTACTTCACCACGAGTCACGACAATGCTTCAGCGTGTGCTGACAGACGTATAGTCGAATTGTGATTTATATTTTTTCGCTTGATGAACCCTGAAAATGCACTGACTACGTGGTGGAAATGGTCGTGGAAAGCATCCGTAAAGAGAAGACTCACTGCATCTCTTATTGTTTCCATGGAATATGACATTGCTTAGAAAGGAATGGAGAATACTTCAAAAACAAGTATTTCCTAAGAACTTTCAGTGTGACCTACGTATTGACTGTCTCGCTTACTAAGTATATAGCCCATAATATAGTATCTTGAATTTACACCATTTCACACTATACTACAGGTAGATTTAACTTCATGGATTTTTATTCGAACAGGTGATCGTATAAAATCTCTGTTATTATTTTCCTAACGCGCCAGAGGAAGTGTAACATATAAGATTGAAAAATCCAACTATTGTAGTAACGTCGTCATTTACTGAGTACTGACCCAATTTATGACGTCACAGAGGTTCAATCACGTCAGTAACCTACGATTATGTTATTATTATATATTATTGCGTATAAACAACTAATTGTTACAGATAAACTAATAATTATGGGAACTGTGAGGTTATCTTGTAGTAATTTCAATATTACGAGTTTAACATAAAATTATATTTCCCGGTTGTATTTTGTGTTCTGCTGGAAAATTACAAGCACATGACACATTCTATCTTAAGCCTCAAGTCAAGTGTCATTGCAATGCAATTCAGCATGGCTTTTTATGGCAAGGAGAAACCGAGCGGTATGGTTGTGTATAGTGATCTCAGTTGCCCACACTCTTGCAACACCAGAGAAATCACAGGCGCATTGCCGTCATTAAAGCTGGTGGTGCACTTGCAGAAATTTTACAGTAAACCCAAATGATGGAAATTTCGAGAGAAGTCTCCCATGCTATTCATGATCAACCTCCACTATATCTTGACATTAATTGCCATGTCTATTCCCTTGCTATCGTTATCTACTTGTTTGGTATAACGAGGCAAGGCAAAAATGTATTTATCTTCTCAATTTTTTTTCCTTTAGAATTCTTTTTGGAGTAATTTCTAATACTACTACCTAATGATCGCCAGTCGATCGACCAACTTGTCACCTTATACCAAGAACTGGCGGGTAGGTAATTATGCTTTCCCTGATTTTGGAATTAAAGTTCAATTAGCTATATAATATTACTAAGTACCTGTACACACATGTAAGTGTCCATCCCTACTCCTGTGCCGTACCTTTTTAAATTCAAATATTTTTATTCAAAATAGGATGTGACATCACTTATTGAAAGTCAAAAACCCATTCCAAAACGAATGCCTCCCAGACGTAGACAAGTGCTAGTTATATCCACAACATTACCTTTCGTGACTACATATTTGAAAAATGGCTCTACGGTGATGAAATGGTGTGCTAATCCAGGCAATACTTACTGTTTCTATCTGTTACTTGGCTGCACCGCGTGTGTCCGATACATGCAACTCAACAGGCATGTTTCCTGTTTAAGGTGGACCATATATCTTATTATTGTTCGATTATATCGATTTGTGTGCAACTTTACTTTTTTTATGAGAAAAAATAACTAGGCCAGCTAAAAGTTCACCTGATTGCTAGGGTTTGGTCCTGACCATTACAATTCCATGCCGCGCAGGATTGCGAATGAACCCAAAGTTCGGAGTGACATCGAAATTGCGTTCTTTACATTTAGGTATAGGGATGTTAAATCTTATTAGACCAGTGATTTCACTAGACGGCCTTCAAATCTGCAGGTACATAATACAATGATTGAACATAACCACACATAACTGCAAAGAAGCCTACCACAGCTGTGTACTTACCTTTCTGGTGGAATACCAGTCGGAGGCTCCATTGCACAGGATAGATTATGGATACCACAACGGCGCCTATTTCTGCTGTAAAGCAGTAATGTGTAAGCATTACTATGTTCCGGTCTGAAGGGCGCCGTAGCTAGTGAAATTACTGGGCAAATAAGACTTAATAATATTTTATCACAAGATGACGAGCGCAATTGTAGTGCCGCTCAGAATTTTTGGGATTTTTTAAGAATCCTGAGCGACATTGCATTATAATGAACAGGGCGTATCAATTACCATCAGCTGAACGTTCTGCTCGTCTCGTCCTTTATTTTCATTAAAAAAAATACAGTGGAATCTCAATAACTAGAGTTTCAAGGGAAATGCTAGAATCTAGATACTTAAACTTACGGAAGGAGTTTTCAACTTAAGAGTTTTGAGATACAAAGGATTAAATTCTTAAAATCTCAATTTTTATGAGTTGTAGAGTCAAAGTTGAATAAAAGTTCGAATTAAGTTGTATGTATCTATACTTTACAAACATTTACAAGAGAACTGTTATCTTCGTTTGATTTATGGATTTACAGATTTTTGTTCAGCGATAATAATTTTATTTACACGCAATCAATGAGTTTAAACATAGACAAACAAGACATTTGGTATCTATTTAGAAAAGTTTAATTAAATAGAATAGGTAGTCACACACATTAGAATAAAGTAAGTACGTTCCAAACATATCTATGAATTTTATTGATTTAAGTTCGGGGAATTCCATGTAAGAAGCCATTACATTTTACTATATTAGACTTACGGAGCCTGCCTTTTTAATTGGCGTTATATTCAAATATCTTTATTCAAAATAGGATTGGTATGATATCACGTCGTATTGAAAGTCAAAAACCACCATTCGAAAGTTTGTATCAGACCTGAGAAGAACTCAACAAACTCAAATTTTTCATAGAAATATGGTTTTATTATAAAGTAAAATTGGTTATTTAATAGTCTGATTCTGGTCGTTCCATTCCCATTCTGTCGTAAAGAGTGTGAAAATATGTCCTATCAATATTTTATAGGGATGGGCCAAATGAGGTTTGTCTAGAATACAAACTCCGGCCCAATATTCAGTAAAAATTAATAAATTGGCGAACTTTTGTTTTTTCTTTGAACTTACATGGCTTGGTACATGGCAACGACACGTCGTGTCTTGATTAAGGCTTTATCCACATGAATTTTCAAAAAGTTTATTTTATCCATATCAAAAGATTTTTAGTTAAAATACGAACTTATTCAATAAAAAATTATTATTCTATAAAGAAAACTTATGATATTATGTTCATATATTAAAGCTGTAAGACAGGTTCTATTAATTTTTAAATCAAAATATTGTATTTCATAATTTTCTTATACTGAATGTTCGGCATTTCAACCGAATTTCAGCCGAATGCCCAAGTTCTGACAACGCTTAAGTCGATTGTGTAACAGTTCGGCTTAGGGCTGCCAACTCTTTGGCGATCAAAAATAGTAGTTCTAAAATTGTTACCCACAAAAAATAGCAGAAAACAGATAAAAGATATAGTAGGTTCCAAAATAGATACCTACTTTATTACTTTATAGTATATTTTTTGCTACTTTATGTCTTTATTAATAATTTTTTTTAAAAGAATTCCGCATAGCTATTTTCAATTTAAATTATAAAATGCCATTATGTAGCTCACCTTTCATTAATTTTAGACTGGCTCTATTGCGCTTATCTCGCCATTTGTTATATTACAGAAAATATATACCATGTATTGGCGGATATTACCTGAATTGAGAGAAGAAATGATATTATTTTAAAATATTTCTGAAATCTGCATCACTGATAACTTTGTGCCATTTAGTAGTAGCACTTTTATAATTAACAATTTTATTTTCAGAAATAGAAAAACTTCAACTCTTCAATATTGGCTTTTGTGGAAGAGACAGAAAAATAGTAGTTTCACCTACTATATACCTTTTTCAGAAATATGGTTGTCGGGATTCTAATACACTAGGACAGTATATTATATAGTAGGGCTGGTAACTTTATTTCTCTCTTTATTACGATTTCGTCCTATAGTGGTTCGAGTTATTGAAATTTTATTACAAACTACTATTACTACATGCGACGGTACGGAACCCGTCATCCCACTCAAACCTGTTTTTTATAAGTAAGATGAACATCTATGTGGATGCTAGCATACATCTGTTAAGTAATAAGATAAAATAATTTATTCATGAGCTTAATTCGATCTGATAAAGATGATTGACACGCGATAAAAAGGCGAACATTATCAATATAATATCGCACGATAAAAATCATTACTTGAGTAACATTACGTTAAGTTACAATACAATATATAGCTATTTCTATATCTTTATATTTAATAGATGCATTTTGGATGCGTTCCTGGCGTTTAAGGTTCAAGTAAGCTCTTTTCATGATGGTCACTAAGTCGTATCGGTTCGGAAAAACAGTAGCCGGTAGTTGATTCCACAAAATGGCTGAGCGAGGCAAGAAATTTCTTGAAAAACGCGCTGTTGTAGAATGCCAGACGTGATGCGGGTGGTATTTAGATATTTAACGTAATGTCCGGTTGTGGAATTTGCCCGCTGGTATCAACCCAAACAGGTCCTCTGAGCACTCCCCGTGATAAATGCGGCAGAAGATGCAGAAAGAACCCACATCTCTACGCAAAGCCAAAGAATTAAGCTGATCAGAGATGACTTGATCCTCAATAATTCGAGGCGTTGTTGGTTGAATACGGTCCAACGGGAAGAAACTGGTACCTACTGGGGAGCACCCGCCCAAAGCTGTGAACTCCATGTAATGCCGAATTTGCGCCTTATACAGTTGCAGGCGGTGGCTGTGTAGTAAAGTACTGTCTCATCTGACTGAGTACACCAAGCTATTAAGAGGCCAGTTTGGCCTTCTCTTTCAAGTGATCACGGAACTGAACGTCACTCGATATATCGACGCCGAGTATGATGATACAGGCTGTGCCAGTTAGGGGAGTGATCACGAATCGAAGGGAGACTTAAAAAATAAGAAGGAAATAAATACCTTTATCTTTCAATTAGGTTGTTGAGCCAGCGTTTATTTAACAAAACATATTTAATTCATAATAATAGAATAATAATCTAAATTTTAATTCTAACAAGTTTATTAAATAAATGAAAGGCTAACTTATTATTATTTCCCCACACGTATGTCGTAGTTATTGTGGTGAGACAGGTGTGCATCTAAAGCTAATTTGGGAAGGGCTGTCAACCGTAACTCGCGCGTTACGACCATCCTAATTAGAACCCCCGCGGTTCTCCCTGCTCGAAATCGTGTTACTTTCGCTACAAGCTTGGTGCCCCGGGAATGCGAATTACGCGCATTGAATGTTGCCGTAAAATCAAAGGAAGTAAGTAGTGTATATATTTTGTGGAGAGGTAGTACAAAATTTATTTTAATATAATAATTATTATGGTCACTGTTTCTTTTCATTATTTACAAAGTACACTTCCCCGCAATGATAGTTTCAATTTAATGTAATCATAGTATTATATATATTATAATATAAGCATTGTTTTGTTTGAATAAATTAACTATGCCTCTGCTACGGACATATCACTAGTTTTCTATGTTAATAATATATAGTGGTACACGTCACAGAATAGGTAAAAGATGTATACGTGGCCCTACAATGGTTACATGAACACAAGGGCAAGAACTACTTAACCATAATCATAAAAAAATAAAATATATTTATTTATTTTAAATAAATTTTCAAATAAACTAAGTAATTATATATTCAAAATACTAAATTTAAACAGCCTTACGTGCGCTCTACTCACCTACAAATTCTGAATGGCTACGGCGCGGCGCGGCGTGGGACAAGTAGGTGTCAGTGCCTACGGTAGCGCGCGGCTACTAGATTACTTACAGGTTGTTCCTAAATGATATTTTGGAAAATTAATTAATTTAGTTGAATTATGTATTTTTTTTATGTCTACAGTTAACCGTAGGCTCTAAAGGTAGCATTCTTTTTTTAGCGACCGCGACGAGCGACTGCGACCATTCGACCACGCGACCATGGTCGCCTGTCGTGGGGCGACCCCTAGCTGAACCGATGTCAGCGACAGCGACCGCGACCGCGACATCGCCACTCGTCCTGCAGTTTTCATGGGCGACGGTTGTGTTCATTTTAGTACAATATGTCGGACAATTTATCTCCAGCTAGGAAAAGAGTTATTCGGCAACTATTGGAGGATGTAGAAGATGATGATATTCTTATGTTATTATCTATGCCTCCGGAAAAAAGGATGAAAATCGACTCAATTTTCAAGTCGCGAGATGAAGAGGGTTGCTTTCAAATACTTATAAAACGACATTTAAATTATTAAGAAGAAAAGTTCAGAAATTATTGTAGGTTAAATCATAAACAATTTGATTTTGTACTCAGTATAATAAATCAAGACATCAAACCAAAAAGAAAAGGCACATCAATAATCACAAGCGCTGAAAAACTTTTTCTTACATTGAGGTAAGAATAATTAATTTTTAAGTATTATTTTTACAAGTTATAAAAATAATTGTCGTCGTACTGTTCGTATACAGAACGGGTACTTAAGTCAGTTGCTTCGGCGGGTGGGGAGGCAACACTGTTAGGAGAATATGGGGTCAGGTTTGAACTATTTGAAATTGGATAGCTTTGATTGGAATGTGGACTGAAGGAAAGGTTGCGTTGTGAACTTTGATTAAGACTTTTTAATTCAAACTCTGCCTGCATATTAAAAAGTTTTGTTTTAGCCTCCACTCTTAAACCTGGTGGTAATTGTTTCAAAACTGATCCCATATGTGAACAAAAAGAATCAATGCCATCTATATCAGCGACTGACTCCTGTACTTTCAGGGCTTTTATTTCTTCTTGTCTTTGTTTGTCCCTCTGTTTCCAGTATTCTACTAATGATGTATGAATATTGTTTTCCGGTTTACGTTTTCTATAATTTTTTCTTACTTCTCTTGTTCTAGCGGTGTCTAATCCTGCTTCACTTGTCCCTTCATTGGTCATCTCTACTGCACTTCTCTCTTTACTATTCCTTAGTTCACTTGTATCAGCCGTGTCTATTCCTGCTTCTCTTGTCCCATCGTTAATCGTTCCTCTTTTACTACACCTTCTCGACCCATCTGTCCCTGCTGTGCTTGTCTCTTCATTGGTTTCATTTTCAACATTCTCATCTTGAACAGTAGAAATACTTGGTCATTCTGTAGGAATGTTATCCAGAAAATGCAGCTTCTCAAACAGCATCCATTTTGTTTTTTTAGAAGATGCCGATGACCCAGTTGGCAATTTATTCTTACGTTTGCATCTATTATAGGAATCCCTTATATATTTCCATCGTTTCTTGCATTCATTACCTGTAATAAACATTTTTGTTTTAGATTTATAGCTACTGGAGAATCATATGCATCTCTAGAATACAACTATCGTATATCAGCATCTTATATTAGCAGAATAGTTAAAGATGTGCTTGAAAGCCTGCGGAGGTATTTAGAACCAATCTTATTGCCATTACCTACTGAAAATCAGCTGAAGCACGTTACGAGAGACTTTTGGAATCGTTGGAATTTTCCCAATTGTTTTGGAGCCATTGATGGCAAACACGTGCGAATTAAATCTCCAACTAACAGTGGTTCACTTTTTTTTAACTACAAGGAATATTATTCGCTAGTACTTCTGGCGTTAGTAGATGCCAATTACAAATTTATTGCTGTTGACGTAGGTTCTAATGGGAAAGAAGGAGATAGTGGTATTTTTCAAAAGTCGTGTATAGGCAAAAAAATTGCTCGTAATCAATTTAATGCTCCAAAACCCACAAATTTGCCAGAAACAGATATTGTGCTTCCTCACTTTTTAGTCGGTGATGAAGCATTTGCCCTTGACACATATATGATGAAGCCATACTGTAGAAACGACGCAAGAGTGAATCGCGATAAAGCTGTCTTTAACTACAGACTTTGCCGTGCTAGAAGAGTGACAGAAAATGCATTTGCACTATTGTCACAGGTATTTAGAATATTCTATACACCTATATCAATCAGACCGGAGGTTAGTGATGACTTGATTTTAATCGCTTGTTGTCTACATAATTTACTACGGGATGCTTACTTAGAAAGAAATAGCCTTCCATATTATAAATATGATCCAAAAATCCCCAGACCTAGAGAGAATATGATACCATTGACTAGGGTTGGTGGTTTTGCAAGTCTGGCGGCATTTGAAATTCGGAATTCATTAACATCATTCTTTTCGAGTCCAACTGGCCGAGTCTCATGGCAGGAAAATCGTATAAATAGAAGAAATTAGTGTTCCAGTAAAGTAATTTCAAAGCAGTGCTTTAAAAAATGTTATTAGAGTCGAATAAACAGTAGAAATAAGTACTCACTTGTTTTATTCAATGTCTTGCCAATATCTTCCCAAATATTGTCCCTCACAATGTTGTCTTTATAAGATTGGAGCCTTCCATCATATAAAGGTGGGTTTTTATGCACTAATTCTATCAAAATTTCGTCCTCGTGTGAAGAAAACGCCGCCATTTTGACAACCTTTTCACCCGAGTCGCGTGGCGTCACTGCCTCCGGCGCGACAGCGTCGCGGTCGCCACGCTGCTCTCTGGCCACGCCCACCGGTCGCGCGACGCGGTCGCAGGATTTGTTTAGTGCTCCATATAAATTCATAACGAGCAGTGGATCTCGCGACTCGGTCGCGGTCTCTGGAAACCGAATGCTACCTTAAGGTTTTGGCCACAGTTTCTGGCGGTGTGGAGCGCGGCGCGGCGAGAGGGGCTGCGAGAGGCGCGGTTTGCGGTGGTATGCCACAGCTCGACCAGATGCGACCGCGGCGGCATCAGCGCGATAAAAACAAAATTATTTGTTTTGATCGCGCGATGCTAAATGCGTCCACCACTGCCGCGCGTGCCACTCTGAGCCTCGATACTCCCGAGTGCATTTGTTTCACTCGCACGCCGCGCAGACCGCCGGCGCCGCCGCCGCGCGGCTAGCCACCGCGCACCAGGTCGCACCGTAATGCGCCGAGCCGATAGCTGTGGCATACTTCATACAATTTGCTCAATTTGTTTTTGCCGCTCGCCGCTTTGCGCGCCCCAAACAGCGCCGCAGGTGACTGTGGCCAAGGGGTAACCGTGCATTCATTTAATGTCGCCATTGTAAGTCCACGCTCTATGAAATAGTGCGTGTTTATGTCGATTGTCGTACATTGAGGAAATTCACGTTTAATTTGATTAATGTCTGACTGACAATTACGTCGAGTGGCGTGAACACGGTAAAACATCAAATAAATCCTACTTTTATTATTAATACGTGGGTAACACTGAAAATGTTTAGAACTGGCCAGTTAGAAACATTGCTAATGAAAACTTTTTGAATTTAAATTTTAGAACTCTTGTGAATGGACGGCAAATCTAACTCTTGTTACACATGAAAATGTACCTAACGCAAGAAAATTTTCGGTCAATGATTTATTATGACTTTCGTTGTGGGCTTACTCAACAACAAAGCTATGATAGGCTGCGATTAGCATTTGTTAATGAAGCCCCATCTCGTGCCACTATTTACAATTGGTTTAACGAGTTTAAGCGTGGACGTAGCAATCTCAATGATGATCCGTGTGAGGGACGTCCTCTAACAGCGACTACTGAAGATAACATCAGTGTTGTGCGACGCATGATAGAGGAAGATAAGAGAGTGACCTATCAGCAGATACCGGCAAGTCTAGGCATTGGTATGAGTCAAGTTCAAAAAGTATTACACGAACATTTAGGCGTCAGGAAGCTTTGTACCAGATGAATTCCCCATACTTTAACCAACGAACAGAAACACCTTCGCATGGACTGGTGTTAGATAAGTTCAACGGCGGTGACTCAAATGCTGTATTTGACATCGTCACAGGTGATGAGAGCTGGATATATTGTTACGAACCCGAAACCAAAAGACAATCAGTGGGTGTTTCCTTTCGAGGATCGGCCAACTAAGGTAAAGAAAAAAAGAAGTCAAGGAAAAAAGATAATTACCTCATTCTTTAGTCGGAAAGGTCATTTTGGCAAAGGTCAAAGGCCATAGAAGAGACCCGCATGCTTTTATCAGTGGTTCCATCGAATGCGACACGATGTGTAGAGAGGAACGGAGATTACTTCAAAAAACAATTAAAGTATTGGCAACTTTCTACACTAAGCCGTTTTTCATTTTCTAAACATTTTCAGTGTTACCAAGGTAACACTGAAAATGTTGATAAAAAAAAAACTTGATACCTAGGTATCAAGTTTTTTTTTTTTATGCTTGGATGTTGAATGTTGATGCTCTGTCACTTGACTGCTGAACTTATCTGACTTACTTATTCTTATCGAAGTGATTACGAGCAGCTTTAACAGATGTTACGAGCAGATGCTCGTAACAGTAGCAATATGATCTTAGTCGCAACGCAAGATGCAATGCAATGTGAGCCCGATGACTTCACATTGCGCCCGTCAACCTAAGGCCCGGTATCCACGAATACAGAGAGGAGAGGACATGTCTCAGTTTTCTATAGACTTTTGTGCCGCGTCCAGCGATCAAGCGGCGAGGCAATTACGTGTTAGTTTCGAACACATCACTTGACTGATTTTGAGCTCTCACAGCTCACATCTCCCCGATTTGGTAGAAATATCCTGACAGCTTTGCGGCTTACCTCCTCTCGTTTCCTCTACTCTCCGCTTTGGTGGAGACTAGGCCTAAGACTTAAGCGAGAATGCAATGCAAAAATTCTACAAAATATACATACACAAATCACAATATAAGTTGCACATAAACCTCACGTAAAGGCTACACGCGATTACTTTTAAATTTACGGATTAAGAGGACAAAAATATTATATAATTCTTTATACTGTAAATTTGAATTCCAAAAAAAAAAATTTAATGTGACGTACCATGATTATATAAGATAGCTGATGAATTTTTGCAACCCTGTAAGTTTATTTGTACACTCAGGCGCTACCTACATGAGCGAGTGATATTATCGTCAAGTCACGCATTCATTATACACTCTCATAACACGTGCCTCAACACCGCGATGTGATGCAATCACTGTCATACAAGAAGCTGAATCTGAACTTACGGCGAGTCTTTCTGCGTTCTGTTCCGTTTCAAACGAAACGTTGTTTAAACCAGAAATCAAAATAAAATTTAAAACTAGTTCAATTCAAAGCTCAAAAGTTATTAATTCATGTCAGTTCAATGGCACTTTTACACAGACACCCGCCAACTATATAAATCAGCCATTCAATTTATAGCTTAGCCTTTTTATTAAATGCTACTCTTCTGTCTTTCTTTCTTGTTAAATCATCCTTTAATAGGAAAAATAGTCCTCTAAAAATATATTCATTACTGTTGAATGGATGAGAAATTTACTAACATAACCTAACTGTCTTTAAAGTCTTTCTTCCAAGCATAATAGCTATACAACCTTCAACCACCTTTTTAAGCGTTGCATAAACTACCTGGCTGTTAAAGGTTGTTTTTTAGCCATTTCATTAAACACTAGGATTTAAGGATCGGGCAAGATAACCAATTCACTGGTTAATTTTACGCACGGAATAGAAAATAAAATACAATAGAGTTACCATTTAGTAATTTGAAAAGTCCTGACAAAAAGTTTGACATTACGATAAAAGTCCGGACTTTTTAGGTGATCTCGTTAAGATTTAGTTTCTCGGAAAGACTTATTTGGTATAAGTTAATTCGTAGTTTTATTACTATATTCCATCTTATTAAAAATAAAATCCGGACAATTGAGAGAGCCGGACTAAATCCGGACTAGAGTCTAAAAGTCCGGACATAACCGATTTTATCCGAATGTATAATGTAACCTTAGCTATGTGGCGACATGTTCAACGCGTTTATATCACTTCTAGTACGTAGCATGACGAAATCTCACAGACTTATCATAGCTGAACTTTCATTATTTCATCTAGGTACACTTTAGGTCGCGGTCGAGATGAAATTTTCTTTTTAGTCATTCAAACTTCGTCACAAGGTCTTTCAAGGGTTAGTATTATGATGTGAGACGCCAAAGTTGAAAGTATACAAAGCCACAGCATTCGGTGGATAATTAAATTCTTTAAATTGTGCGCAACAATAATGCAAATTACAATGCTGGTCAAATTTCTTTTGATTTTTTTTTAGTCTAACTAGCCTATTGACGTTTCCGTATTGTTGGAGTTATTTTTTTATTTTTTTTATGATAATAATGGACAAGATGATCTGCTCAGTCACCTTGAGACATAAGGTGTTAATTTTCATTTGCCCAGTAATTCCACTAGCTACGGCGCCCTTCAGATCGAAACACAATAATGCTTATACATTACTGCTTCACGGCAGAAATAGACATCGTTGCGCTACCCATAATCTAGCCGGTATCCTGTGTAAAGGAGCCTCTCACTAGTAAAAAATAACTGAGACTTAAAATTGAACCAAAAATGGCGTTCTCCCGAGTCGTGCCTTTGTGCTTTGAGAACTTATATATTATGTCTTCACAAGAGATTAATACTGAATGAATATGATATAAATAAAGTATAGTAATGTATAGTGAAGATTATATCTTCAATATATATTACTATATATATGATTTGTTCTTTTTGTGCAAACAACCTTTTTATTTTGTAAATATATTAGATTACAACATGTTTACTTTGTTTTGTTGAACCCACACCAATTTGGCGAAGCTTATTTTTGTTTTATTACAATGTATACATTAATATCAATGTATACCAACAACAATTTCTTATTTCTGTTTTAATGTTTGTTCCGGTCAATCAATCAAGTTATTATAACACTAGAAATAAGGGATTGCTTGTAACTAATTCTAGTAGGCTTCATAAGATACATAATAGCTTTAAGGGTAAATGTATTATACACTTTTATAATAAAGTCCCAGCCACTGTTCAGGCATTATCTATAAATAAATTTAAATGTTTTATAAAAAAATGCCTCTGTCGTAAATCCTATTACTCCACAGCTGAATATCTAAGTGATCGGACAGCCTGGGACTAGATTATGATTATTTTATAGTAATAGCAAATAAAGTACAATATTGTTTATTTTTATTAAAAAGAGCGCAAAAAATGAATGCTGTGTGAGTTTCTTGCGCCGCTTCTTCTCTCTCAGAGCGCCATTGGTTTCCGAAGCGGTAGTAGTATCTAGTATATTAGAAATGACATCAAAAAGAATTCTAAAGGAATCAATTTTGAGAAAATAAATGCCTTTTATGCCTTTTAATCTCCGAAGCCGCTGCAACAATTTTGCCGAGGCTACTAAGAGATGGCCCACACTATAAAGAATAATTTGAGCGTTCTTTTTAGAACATTGATGAGGGCTTTACGCAGACGATTAAAATCTCTGAAATTGTAAACCAAACCTGATTACCACGTTAAAGCGCCTGACCAGACAATAAAATGATAAAATGTTATAGATTACGACAACCAGTATCCAACGAGTATTTATCGTAGCTGCATCTATAGAAATAGAAATATATTTATTTACCATAAGGAGTGACAATGATACTACACAATATTGCAACATCACTTGGTATACGTCATGAAGCAATCAGTTCTTAAAGGGGCTTAGACATGGGAAGAAGAACTGATAAGAAACTCCCAGCGCATCTTTTGAATCATAGAACAACTTAGCCTGTACAGCACCAGACAATAACCATGCATCATTATGCTCTAAATATTCTACTACGCCTAGTTTATATTATATTATAGCCTTCTTTATCAAAGAATCTTTAATATAATTCTTGAATTTGTTCTCAGTGAGTCCTATATCTATATAGGATGTCTCAAGGGATGTCTGGAAGCTGCAAAAACGCCATAGCACCAGCTAACGGAGTGGAGGAGGAGTGACTGAATAACGGGTATAATATATATAATACTAACAATATATCATAGCTGTTAGAAACAAAGTTTAATTTCATAATTCATTTTTATAATAAAGTCTGATGCATTATTGTTGGTAAAATCTTTCTAACTTCTGAACCGCAGAAAACACAAGCCTTATCTGAGTTGCCAGCTCATGTTATCAGCGTTTTTAATCAGTGAACTAACAAGCGACGCATGCAAAAAACTGGCTTATCGTGACTTGAGATTACAGCCATTATATGTATGTAGGTACGACACAAAGCGCTTGCTGTATCTGTTTATTTATTCATTGTCTATGACTGTTATTATTACTATATTTTTCTGTCATTACAATTTTTTTTATGAGCACAGACGAGCGACCGCGCGCCGCCCACACTCTCTTGTCCATCATTTCAGTCGGAAGACGTCCACTGCTGGAGAAGGGTCTTCCCCAAAGATCTCCATGACGTTCGTTCCTGCGCTGCCCTCATTCAACCTATTTCGACGATCTTGACCAGATCGTCGGTCCCTCTTGTGGGGGGCCATTCGAGGACTTAACTGCCCCAACGGCTATCTGTCCGTCGAGATATGTGTCCTGCCTACTGCCACTTCAGTTTCTCAACCATCTGGGCTACTCTGGGTTCTCCTATGGATCTCCTCATTTCTGATTCGATCTCGCAGGGAAACTTCGAGTGTAGCCCTCTCCATTGCCCTCTGAGCGACAATGAGCTTCCTCACAAATTCCATAGTTAGCGGCCACGTCTGCGTTCCGTAAGTCATCACTGGCAACACACACTCGTTAAAAATGGTCTTCAGACACTTTGGTATCTTGGACGAGAAGATTTTACAGAGCTATCCGAATGCTGCCCATCCGAGTTGGATTTGACAAGTGACCTCTTTCCCGAATTTTGACCCGCCCAACTGGATTATTTGTCCTAGGTATACTGTACGAGTATGGCACTGTATCTGTACTCGTCAACAATTACGAGAGTACAGTTCCCAACTGTTACGGAAGTCGGTGTAACACGGGCATTAGACATGATCTTCGTCTTGTCCATGTTCATTTTGAGACCTACTCATTTGGAAGCTGTATTGAGGCCATCGAGTATATGGCTTAAGTCTTCCATGGTCTCTGCCATGAATACGATATCATCTGCGAATCGAAGGTGAGTGATGTATACGCCGTTGATATTGATACCCAGCGCGTTCCAGTCCAGAAGCTTAAAGACACCGTCCAAAGCAGCGTTGAACAGCTTCGGCGATATTACATCGCCTTGTCTGACTCTCCGCTGCAGTCGGATTGGCTTCAAGAACTGATCCTGGAGACGGACTGACATGGTGGCGTTTTCATACAAACACTTCAACGCTTCGATATATCGATAATCAATATGGTACCTCTGAAGAGACTGAAGCAATGCCCAGATCTCGATCGAATCAAAGGCGTTCTCATAGTCCACGAACGCCAATTATAATGTCTGGTTATACTCCTCCGTCTTCTGTATTACCTGCCGCAACGTATGTATATGGTCTATAGTGTTATAGCTTTTTCGTTATGCGCCTTTATCAAGAGGCTAGAAGTCGTCGAATCTGCACACGAGTCAATTCGTGATAACCCTAGAAAACAGCTATATACATGGCTCAGAAGTTATATGGGTCTGTTTTTCAAAAGCATTTTATCGCTCTTTTTGAAGAACAGCACCACTTAGTTCTGTGCCATGCTTTCGCTGTTTTGCTCTCGAGGATAACGGAATTGAATAACTTCTGGAAGATCTTAAGCACAGGAATACCACTAGCTCTCAGAAGCTCGCCTGTAAATCCATCATCACCCGTTGCCTTGCTGTTTTTAAGCAGTTTTAGTGCCATACTAATCTTGACGTCTGGGATATTTTCGGTATAGTGTCGGGTTAATTTAGCTCTTGGGTCTTCAGCCTTATTGGTGCCCGTGCAGTTGTGTATAACTGTCCGCAGAACTTCTCCATCATCCTCAAAAGTTCGGGCTTAGATGAAACGAACCTCTCGTCACCGGTCTTCAGCTTCGTCAGTTTGCTGTACCCAGTAGACAAATCTCGTGCGAATACTTTGGAGCCTTTGTTACACTCTATGGACGCCTTCACAAAACCTGTGTTATGGCGGCGTATATCGCGAGTCAATGACCTGGAGATCTATCTATTTAGCTGCCTTTACTGGGGGACGCGTGATAAATAACCTCAGACACGCTGATGATACTACCCTTCTCGCACAGACTAGAGAAGACATGGAAAATTTTCTAACCCGTCTAGAAAGTACCAATCTCCAATTCGGACTTGCTTTTAACCGAGACAAGACGAAGATGATGATAGTAGACCGGGCCGAACAAATTGGAACCAACGTTCATTATATAGCTAACTGTGAAATGGTACAGAACTATATTTACCTTGGTTCTACTATATCATGTACTGGAGGATGTGGCGATGAGATCAGACGACGGTGTGCCATCACCAGGTCTGCAGTGGAACGACTGGGAATGATTTGGAGGGACAGGAGGATTACCAAGAAGACTAAAGTCAGATTGACGAAATGCCTTGTGTTTCCAAACTTTCTCTATGGATCCGAAACTAGGTCTCTGAGTCTGCAGGATCGCCGTAAAATCGATGTATTAGAGATGAGGTGCTGGAGACGCCTCCTAAAGATCCCGTGGACGATATTTCGCACCAATGTATCCATCCTGTCCCGTTTTTTACTTACAAAATCATACAACATGAGAAAAATACCAAAAAAAAACCAAATAAAAATTTACGTAAGTAAGACGTACTGATCGTCAAAGATTATTTAAAGTTTGTACCATTCTCATAAAAAGCGAAGAAGTCAATATTATGGGTTTTACTGGTATGTTTTATGGTATGTGATAAGTCGTGCGTCACGCGAGGTGTAATTTCCGTTGAACAGATCTCATACAAAAAAAAAAACAATTGGTGACCCGACAGACACTTATCTGGCAATAGAAAAAAATTATGTAAGTATTCGGGAATAATATAGTTTAATTCATCCGAAATGAATGATTTTATAACAATTGTAATAAAATTATAAGGATTAATATCGTATTTGTGTAAACAGCTTTAACATTACCCCTTTATAATTGCCGATTATTTAAGTATTAAAATGGATATAGTATGTTATCCTTACGAGATAGACATATGACATCGCGGACTTTTCTGTAGACCTATATAAGATACACAATTTCATAATACATTATTTTGTTGTATCTCAAAGGGCTTAGACAGCGTTTTCGTTGAAATCACCCGGACGGCTTATTTTTTTCCGACACATCCAACAAATATCGTCAATGTATACAAAAGTGAAAGCAAAAACTTTACAAATTATATACTTAAATCTTCATCGAGAATCATGCTATCCATTGGTGAAAACACCATGAAAATCGGTGAAGTAGCTTTTGAGTTTATCGCGAACAAACAGACAGATTCTTTGGCGTATTCCTATTGGCTTGTAATCGATATTTGTACTTGATGATTGTTTTATATGATTGCTATCAAAAGAAGTTACATTAAGTGGTAAGTGACTTCTATCTTGCGAAAGTAATAGCCATTTCGGCGTTTGAAAAGAAGGAAAGCAATTTGTATATTTTTTAGTCACTGTGTAAAAGTGGAATCCTGGTGACCAGTAATACAGGTATTTTATAACCTACCACAGGCACCAGCGATCCATGACCAAAACTTTTGGATCCCCTGTATTTTATTTTATTTATTTTATTTTACAACTTTAGAAAACTTACAGCTAGATACATATTAAAAATTAATCTATTATACAGCAGATAGCTATTTACATTTTTATTTATTTTTTAAGCTTTCACTGTAACTATTGTAATTTTGGTTGTTGGTGAGTAAATAAAGTTATTATTATTATTATTTATCACGAAGAGTTATTTCTGTAGTATATATTATAATAATTATAATATATCCAAATTATATTATGTGATATATGTCTGGATATTGTGTTATCATGCAACAAAAATTATGAAACCACAAATGAAATTTGAAAACAAAATTATATGAACGATGCGGTACTCGTACCGAACGCGAGATGTCGTGGGTTCGAGTCCCGCATCGTTCATATAATTTTGTTTTCAAATTTTATTTGTGTATTAATCCCCAGAAGTGAGGGTTATCATTTAAAAAAAAAACATAACAAATTGTTTAGATTAGCAAGAGCGACGTCTCAAGTCAATTTCCTAATATGCAAATATTGGGGTTGAGCAGGTTATCAACTGTAAAGTAGATCCTGTAGATGAAGCCACAACCTGAGAGTTGAACAAAGCATACAAGATTTGACGATACGTCACTCGAACGGTTAGCTCAGTTGGGAGAGCACTCGCACGGAACATTCATAAAATTTTGTTTTCAAATTTTATTTGTGTATTAAACCTCAAAGGGAGGGAATCACTTAAAAAAAATTACAAAATTATTAAAGTTAATATTGATATTTTCCATTCTTCCAACCTATGCTTATACAAATAGTTTACATTGCTAAAAATGTTATACAGGTACGTAACACTAACACACGGAAGTTTGCTTATCACCTATATACTAAACTATAAACCTGAATTGCTTTCTTTTGGCCATGAACAAGTATATTGCCCCGAACGAATACCTATCAACATTATTACCTATAGCAACTATATCTATTGGTACAAAATGTTGAAAGTAACAAATATTTGAGCATTAAAACTTATATTATGTATAATTATTGGTTGGGAAAAAAGAGTCTTCGCATAATGTGAAAACTCACTTTTCTTTTCAAAGTTAATTTACATTTAATTACAGTATGTAATATAATATTCTGTGCCATTTCTTTTGTGCATAAAATGTATTTGTAAGGCTTGCTTGCAAATTGTTCAACGTAAATGATAAACTTCAGAAAATAGATTAATTGTTTAACTGTAATACAAATTCCTCGTGCTTTTAGATAGCAATCTAGTAAAATATGTCTTCGTTTACTTAACTTGTCAATTCGTAATCTTAAATATATGTACAATATTATTTTTGTAACTTAATGAAATAATTTGGATAGTCACTGCCTTCTCACTGTTCGTAATACCGGATAGGAAACTTTAGGTCAATTTTTTTCTATTCATTACTTTCTTTTGTAAATGACTGTTTATTTCTTAATAAAACAAAATGTTATTCGCTGACTTTTTGTCGTACCTACAAGAGCGACTGACATTTTAACGGACAAAAGTATCAATTTTGGAACTCTGATAAAAAAAAAAACGTGACATATAGTTTTGGCAGTTTTTTCAAATAATTCTGAACAGACCGAAACAGACAGGAATCTGAAGGTCGGACCCTGGCCCTGCAGGCGTGTGGATGCATTAGCATCTCATAGCCAAAATCGAGTTGCTAAATGATAAAGATGTGTGTAGTCTAGAGTTATGGTGATAAAAAGACCACATTCTTTCAAATGATTACTCCATCCGCTTTTTTTGTTTTATTCTCATCATTTGCTGGCAGTTAATATTTGTATCATTGGTTCTGCTAGGCGTTAAATGCTAATAATGAACAACGCCCTCTCAACAATTGTCGTAAAAGCTACTACTCCACAGCGATCACAATATCTAAGTGATGGGACAACCTGGGACTCAATTATGATTATTTTATAGCAATAAAAATAATAGTACAATATTGTATATTCCATAAAAAAAAGCGCAAGAACAGAATGCTGGGAGAGTGTTTCTTGCACCGCTTCTTCTATCTTCTCGTATCTAGTATATTAGAAATGACATTAAAAATAATCAATTTTGAGAAAATAAATGCCTTTCATGCCAACATACAAGGTTCCATCACCTTATCGCGAGTTATTACGGGCTTTTACAACAGTACAAGTATGTAATAGAAGAGTAGCGTAACTCATCGTTTTGCTTCAAATTTATACCTACGTCTGGGCTAGGGTTGGTACATATAAAAATATTGACGGAGCGGACGGCGCGGCGCAGCTAACTTAACTCGGGCAGCGACCAATCTCGGCTGCGTACAGGTCTAACTCCTCAAAACCAATTAAAGAAATAGAAACTCTTGCGGTCATACAATAAGGTGTAGTTCAGATCGCACAGCACTACTAACCTACATTTATTATGAAGTTGCCTCTCTTTCTATCGCGCGACTATTACATCTTCTAGCGACATTAGGGTTGACTTCTTTACCTAAAACTGTACCTAGCTAGAATAAGGTCATCCTAGAAAATTAGCTCAGTTTTCTTTTATAATATAAATATTCGTTCGCTGTCAAACCTACATTTGTTGCAGATAGTAATGTATGCGGTGTAAGACCAGACTGAATGAGACCATAATGAATGGTCATTTCATTATAATAATAATCATTATAAATTAGGTTGTCTTAGCGTCTCTAGGAAGCTTAAAAAGTTTAAATTGCTACTTCCTTATGTTTCTCAATTTTTTAAATTTTACGGTCGGATCCGTGAAGTAGGTAACAACAAAACTCGCGCGTGCGTCAGTGCTTGCTTATGAGTCCCTACTGGCTGGCCTACTTCACAGTAGGTCACTACACGTACTTACGATTTCGATACCTACACCGGGAGTGATACGGGCCTGGTGGCCCTCAATTGTTTTGTCTCCCCAAGATTGCTTAGCGGGGCCGAGTAAACTGTTACTGTTTTGTGCTTATACTTACTAAGTAAAGCGCTCAACGCTTCTTTAGAAGTTTTCACTTAAAAAAACAAGAGAATGAGACGAAAATGAGTACGGGTGAAATATAATATATTTACCAGTGGGAGGCTCCTTTGCACAGGAATCCGGCTAGATTTTAGGGTACCACAGCGGCGCCTATTTCTGCCGTGAAGCAGTTATGTGTAAACATTACTGTGTTTCGGAGTGAAGGGCGCCGTAGCTAGTGAAATTACTGGGCAAATTAGACTTGACATCTTATGTCTCAAAGTGGCGAGCGTAATTGTAGTGCCACTCAGAATTTTTGGGTTTTTCAAGATTGAGCGGCACTGCATTGTAATGGGCAGTACGTATCAATTGCCATCAGCTGAACGTCCTGCTCGTCTCGTCTCTTATTTTCATAAAAAAAAATCAGGATGAAAAATTTACTATGCGCGAGATTTTTCACATTAAAAGTTAAATGAAAACGAGATAACATATATGTTTTGTTATATTTATAAAAGTGTGGCCTCGACGTTGAGAAGCAAATGAGATAGATAACGATAGCGGTATCAATCTTCAGACTGACAGATAAACTCATGTAACACTACTTACTTCATTTAAAATCAGAAACTCATATGAATATATACCTAGTATCTACTGAGCCGAACAGAAAGACTTTCACGGCCTTACAAAAATACTTATCGGTATAAAATTATACCTCATAATAAACCAAGAATATGCGAAATGTTTACAAATAGACATTTTTTTTATGACAATAAGGGACTCGACGAGCAAGGCGTTCAGCTAATGGTAATTGATACACCCAGCCCATTAAAGCATTGTCGCTCAGGATTCTTGAAAAATTCAAAAATTCTGAGCGGCACGACAATTACGCTCGTCTCCTTAAGATGTATGATGATACGTTAAGTCTCGTTTGCCCAGTAATTTCACTAGCTACGTCGCTTTTCATACCGAAACACAATAATGCTTACACATTACTGCTTCAGAGCAGAAATTGCCACCGTTGTGGTTCCCATAATCCAGCCGGCATCCTGTGCAAAAGAGCCTCCCACTGGTAACGATGGGTTTATTCGGATTATAACGTTTTCTTCCAAGCGTTTATTTCCAAGGCTGTTTGAAATTCGGAAAACTTCAGAATTTTCATTGTATTCACATTGTTGTTAGCGATATAGTCAACATTTTATATAGTTTTGGTTTATTCTCCTGTATGATTTTATACGAAGTTTATTAGTAAGGCCGTGACTCTCCAAACGAAACCAAGTTATCTGTAATGATACCCACTAAAGAAGTCAGTATGTTCGTAATATCTAAGATCTTAAATTTCAAATACTGCTGCTTCTATTTTTCATTTATCATCATGATCATCTTTATTTCAGCCGGAAGACGTCCACTGCTGGAAAAAGATCTATCCCAAAGATCCCCATGATGATTGGTTCTGCGCTGCCCTCATCCAACCTACTCGTGTGATCTTGACTAGATCATAGGTTCATATTGGGGGGGCCTACCAACGTCTTCCGGTACGTGGTCGCCATTCGAGGACTCTACTGACCCAACGGCCATCTGTCCGTCAAGATATGTGCCCTGCCCACTGCCAATTCAGTGTCGCAACCAACTGTGCTATGTCGGTGAATTTGGTTCTCCTACGGATCTCCTCACTTCTAATTCAATCTCGCAGGGAAACTCTAAGTATAACCCTCTCCACTGTCCTCTGATCATTTCATTTATAATTTACAAATATCAAACTTTCTTAATTATTCTATCTATTGTTGCTTCAAGAGAATGCGTTTAGTAATTTTTGAGATTATATCCTTCTAATAAAATTTTTTATATTTCGATTAATAATTTCGGCTTGATAAAATTTTCCCTTCTGAAAATTAAGAAAAGAAAGAAAAAAAAATATTCACTTTAAGGTCAGAGATTTTACCCCTACTTCGTTGAGCTTTAATTCACTCTTTTAAGTCGATATTTACAGTGACAGCATTATACAATATCATAAATATTTGATACAATATGTGTAAAGTGATGCATCAATGTAAAGGCCGGCAACGCTCTTGTGATTCCTCTGGTGTTGCAGGAGAGTGTGGGCGGCGGTGATCACTTAACACCCGTACGCTCGTTTGTCCTCCTATTCCATAAAAAAAAAAAATCAAAATTAATCAAACTTTTTGACTTGACTTGTGTAAGTTAAAAAAATAAAAAGAATTGATTAATTTGAAAATAAAAAAGAGTTTTACCAGCCACCGCTTTCCTCGCACATATCGAGGGATATGAAGAGTAACTAATGTAAATTTTCCGTTCCGCACAACAAGAGTAAAATACCTGATAATGCTAAATGCACATTGCTTAGATAATTTATATGTCTAGATAGAGCCTCTTGCTGCTAGACAACCGATGAAAACAGGCCAGGTTAATACTTTGTGTTAGTGTGCGTGCATTGCTCAAAATAGAGGTTAATTCTAAACTCAGGCTCTAAGGCATTTTGTCTATAACTGACAAAATTCATGTATGCAATTGTCAGTTAGCCACGTGAATGAATCTATGCACCAGTGGGACGCTCCTTTGCACAGCATGCCGGCTAGATTATGGGTACCACAACGGCGCCTATTTCTGCCGCAACGTGTAAGCATTATTATGTTTCGGTTAGAAGGGTGCCGTAGCTAGTGAAATTACTGGGCAAATGATACTTAAAATCTTATGTCTTAAGATGTCGAGTGCAGTAATTGTAAATCCGCTCAGAATTTTTGGGTTTTTCATTAATCCTGAGTGGCACTGCATTGTAATGGGCAGCGCGTATTAATTACCATCAGCTGAACGTCCTGCTCGTCTCGTTCCTTATTATTATAAAAAATGATATTGATATTATAAAAAATGATCTTAAATCATTATACGTATACGTATAGACTATGACAGTTCTAGAAACGTCGATAAAAATAGACTTTAGAACTAACCTCTATTATGAGCTAATCACGTAAACTTACACAAAGTGTCATACAAATCGCGAGTGTAACACGTGGCTTGTCACGCACACTAAACTAATATTCCTGGCCTGTTTTTATCGGTTGTGTAACAGCAAGAGACTCTATCTAGACGTATAAATTATCTAAGGAAATGATAAGTGTAGTGTTTATTAGACATCGTTAAATATGAATACAGTCCATTTCGACATCGAGACGCCCGACGCGGCAATGAGTTTCGCGCACGCGTTATGTAATTCTCAAGGTCTTTATATTATGTATGAAAACATTCTTAAATACGACTTTGAATGTGAAAGAATATTCTTGTCATTTGGGCTTGGAATAAACTATCTAATTTATCGTATGTTACAACATGTTTTATTTTAGAAGTTTTAAATATCTTTAATCGATTTTTTGCATAGATAGGTAACTTTGTGTGTGTATATACGTATATATGTATGTGTATATATATGTGCATATATATCTATATGTATCTTATGTCTCAAGGTGACGAGTGCAATTGTAATGCCGCTGAGAATTTTTGGGGTTTTTCAAGAATCCTGAGCGGCATTGCAATGGGCAGGGCGTATTAATTATCATCAGCTGAACGTCCTGTTTGTTTCGACCCTTATTTTCATAAAAAGCTAGGTTGATAGTTAATTTTATATCACTATAAATTACTAGCGCCCGCCCCTACCTCACACGGGAGTAGGGTTACCATTTAGTAATAATAATATAATAAAATACTTAATTCAAATAATTTACACATGACAAAATAATTAAAAAAATAAAACTTAAATAATCTAATAAAATAATTATTTACAAATAGGATATTAAGAACGCTGCGGGCTGGTATGGAGCCCAGGAAGCTGGTAACATTACCTCTATGTATCGCTAAACTTATCCTCTGACAGAGGTACGTACCAGAGTCCTTGGGTCACCTGTCAAAACGATTAGACGCCTGGATAACCCTGTTATGAGTATTTGTGCCGATGAGCCCCAAGGACCCATCGTCTCCACCTCAAAGGGAACAAATATGTATCCATCGCCGAGTGATGCATATTTCCTCTACTCTAGATTTTCGGCAGTTTCCGCCGCTGCACCTGTCGCACTGGATGAGTGTTGAATATGGGAGGGGGCTAGCGTAAAGATTAAATAGACTGAGATCAAGATTGTAAACATTATTTAATATTAGTTCACATGTAGTTGCATTACTATATTACATATAATTAAAAATATATATAAAAATGAATTGCTGTTCGTTAGTCTCGTTAAAACTCGAGAACGGCTGGACCGATTTGGCTAATTTTAGTCTTGAATTATTTGTGGAAGTCCAGAGAAGGTTTAAAAGGTTGAATAAATATGAAAATATTCGGAATTAAATAAAAACAACAATTTTGATTTTCCTTTGATGTGTCCCCCGTCGTTCAGAGATCAAATAAAAATAATAGTTTAAAATGAATAACTAATTAGAATTTTTATATATTTCTTACTTTCTTAGGAGGCAAAAAATAAACTTCCTTAAAACACGGGTATAAACACTTAAAAAAGATTCCTTTTGTTTGTTTTAAGTTTATTTTATACAAAAATTTAGGTGTTTTATTTATCGATTGAGGCAGTACGAAGTCTGCCGGGTCAGCTAGTTAAAAATAAAATCCGGATAAGTTCTAGAGCCGGACAAAATCCGGACTAGAGTCTAGGAGTCCGGACAAGTCGGATTGTAAGATATATTTTTGACGATACATTTAATTTTTTTAATTGGTAATATTTTAATATCATTTGGGAGTTTATTATAAAATATAACATAGTCCACTTTAAAAGATTTGGCCTTATTAGAGACTAGTGGAATGGAATTGCGAGTTTATGTTTGTTTATTATGATAATAATAATAAATGTTTATTTCAAACACACATCCATATTGCAAAATTTTACAAAGTCATCATTACAATCAGTCAAAATTATTAATAATTACAATTATTTATAAATATTAAGATATTAATTTGAAGTTGAATTAAAAAAAAACATTCCATATCTACAGCTATTTATGGTTCAAGTACTCACACAGAGTAGAAATAATTTTGTTGCTAGAGGAACCCACACGACCAAAAGGATACTATCTAATATTTGCGAGGAAATCATTGATCCCGTCGTCTGCAAACATACGTGTGTGCATAATGTAGTGCGTCCAACTACAGTAACCTAGGCAATCTCATTCGGATGCGATATGCATCAATATACTGCACCTTAATGGTATCATAGGCTTTCGAGTGAAGTTTGACTTAAAAATTTAAATTTTGACAGTCTGTTTTGAACAATATCTTTTTTACTTCTTTATTACATTTGGAAAACCTGCGCGCCAGCATGTTGCATCTTGTTCTTTGCTTGCTATATTGCTGTATCTCCGTTATAGATGTTCTTCTCTCTCACACGGTATGTTTGTCTATAACCTAGTATTGTAAGTCTGTGGATTAAATGATATGGTGAGAACGCAGCCTTAATTAATATTCATACTAATTATCTCTCAATCACACGAAAATGATAATGGAATGTAAATTATCATTTTTATGCAATTGTGTCTTGTCACGTCTTGGTGTTCACAAGCCACGCGTATTGTAATACTAAAGATAATATTGATACTTTGTAGATTAATCTTTCAATGTTTTGAGTTCAATGTACGGCGGTATTATAAGTGATAACAATATTATAGATTAGCTTACTGAACTTGAGAGGTTGCATCGCAAAATTGTGGTGATACTATAGAATAGAACAGAATAACACAAATTAATTTTGAAAACAAAATTTATGAACGATGCGGGACTCGAATCCGCGACCTCTCGCGTTTCATGCGAGCACTCTTTCCAATAAGCCAACCCTTCGAGTGACGTATCGTTGATATATCTTGTAACTCTCAGATTGTGGCTTTTTTAATACATACGAGTAACATATTGTTTAGAATAGAATAATATTTAATTAGCATATGGAGTGACAATAACATAATATATTGCAATAATACTTGGTAAACGTCATGAAGCTCGTATCAGTTCGTAAAGGGGCTGTGACATGGGGTAATGAACTGATTTGCAAATATATGTAAAGATTAGTAGTTAGTTCATGTGATGTATGTTTTCATTATAGGTAATGTAAGTATGGTAGCGGAGCGGTAAAGGGACCTCCACCTTTACCGCTCCTACGGTCCACTATTTGTTTTATTCCTCTCTTTCACCACGCCGGTACCACGGCGGCGTATTTTCATACCGCTTAGCGGAATAGTGAAAATTAAAATCTATTTGTTTTTCAGTTGCTTAGGGCGCCGTAAATTGTGATGTTTCTGCCAAACCCTTATATTGTGGCAACGAGCGAATTTGTGGGTCCCCTCGATATTTTTTTCATCAAGAAGCATGATTGTGTTTTTATCAGTAGGTTATCAATGGACTTTCTTCCAATTATTCTCTTGGTGACCAAGAGAGAGCCAAGTGGTTCGAATTCCTGTAGGTGCAAATATCTGTATTATGAATAGAAGTGTTTGTTTATTAGGTATAAATCTTTATATGTGTTTAAGAATGTTTGTTATAAATGTATCGTCTGTCATCCATTGCTACAGACTTTTCCTAGATTGGGCAGGATAATTTGTACGAAAGTTCGCTTTATCACTTCCATCAGCCTTTTTAAATTTATAGTTTGGTCGTTTTTTGTTGAAAAATCCGCGTTTCTTTTTTATATTACTCTACCTGTTGCTCCACACTGTCGCTGTTGTAATGTGCTTTACGGTAGTTTCATTCGTAATATGGGAGCTGTCTCTCTGTAAGTATCCATCTCTACTCTGTGGTTTCACTTTATTTATAGAAAGGAAATATATTGAGCAAAAGTTTTATAAGAAAATGACAACACAAATAAAAGTTAAGAAGTTCTGTTTCTCAACATTCGAAAAAGATCAACAACAACAACTCTAATACGATCGTGATTTATGTATCTTTTAATCGTACGTCTTATTGTCTGTAAGTTTTTGTATCGATATTCTTGATTATTCATGTTTTGGAATTGTTAGAAGTTTCATTTATTTCATTTCATCATTATCATTTCAGCCGGAAGCAAGAGCACCACCCCATCTTTTCCCGTCACATCCAGGTACATCCTTCATCCTAGAAATATAGTTATTGAAAAAAAATGTGTGCGTAGTTGTTAGTGATTAAAAGTATTTTTCTCCTTCATTTTCTTGGAAATTTGGATTTCATATTTCACTAGAGATAGTGGAATTGTTTAATAAATTAAATTAAGACAACTTGGTAGTTATTGGAATTAATTAGTGTTGCAGGTGGTCCGTCCGCTTCTTTGTTCTCCTCTAACATGAAAAAAGTAGAAGTTTATAAACATGCTCCAATAAAACTCATTAAAGAAAACTCATTATTTTTCAAAATTGATTCCTGAAGAAATCTTTTTGATGTGACTTCTAACACTACCACTGCTTAGGAAACAAATAGCGCTCTGAGAGAGAAGAAGGGGCTCAAGAAACTTATAGAAAATAATATAATACTTTATTTAGACTCTTGATTCATAGTACAGACACAATATAAAATATATAATTAAAATAAAATCAACAATATAAATTACAAATCGAAACTAGGTTGGTAAAATAATAGAAAATAATAAATTATATAATAATCTAAATACATAAAAATGAATTGCTTGTTCGTTAGTCTCGCTAAAACTCGAGAACCGCTGGACCGATTTGGCTATTTTTGGTCTTGAATTATTTATGAAAGTCCAGGGAAGGTTTAAAAGGTGAATAAATATGAAAATGGTCAGAATTGAATAAAAACAACAATTTGTTTTTCCTTTGATGTATCCTCCGTCGTTCAGAAATCAAATTGAAAGAATAGTTTAAAATGAATAACTAATAAGAATCTCTGCAAGCTCTGCTCTGCTCTCTCTCTCTCAGGCAGCTGACAGATGTTGAAACGGCTAAACTTGTATATATCAGCTACTTTCATAGTGTCATGTCTTACGGAATTATATTGTGGGGTAGGGCTGCAGATATTGAAAACATATTTGTGCTGCAGAAAAGAGCAATTCGAGCAGTCTATAAAATGCGTTCAAGGGATTCATTGAGAGAAAAGTTTAGTGAAATAAATATTATGACAGTACAGTGCCAGTACATATACGAGAACCTCCCATAAAAATATTAGCCAATTTAAAAAGAATAGTGATGTACACAGTGTCAATACTCGAAACAAACATAAACTCGAATTCCATCTACTAGACTCCGTAAGATTGCTAAATCTTTGAAAGTGTATTGTGTCATATTTTATAATAAACTCCCAAATGAAATTAAAATGTTACCTATTAAAAAATTTAAATGTATCGTAAAAAATAAATTAACATCTAAGGCCTATTATAATGTGAAAGATTATTTGAATGATAAAGATAGTTGGAATTAATGTTCTAAATTTTGTTAATGAATATTGTTATACTCATTTGAATGCTATTGTAACTTTTGTACTTCATCCTGACTTGCACTAAATAAATTATAAAGTTTTACAGTGAATAAAGATTTTTTGACTTTGACTTTGACTTCGAATTTTTATATCTTTCTAACTTTCTCAGGTAAAAAATAAACTTAGTTTTAGCTAACAATGGTTGGTAGATTAACAGCAGTTGTTAAGTATCTATCAGATTATTTTTATGTAGACTGATAAGTCATAAGAGAATGAATGAAGTACATAGGCTTAGAATGCAAAGAGTTCGTGCAAATCAAATAGCCATAATATTGTCATTCGAGCTGACAAAACACCTGCCGGTGAACACACATGGAGGTTTAATTCACCCACCATTGACGAAGTAGCTGTTGTTATTGTGGGAGAAAATTTACAAACTAAAGCAATAATTCTTATCTCCAATATGTTTTTGTATGGACATATTTTCTATTATTGACAAATTCATAAAAAACTTATTCTGTTTATTATATACAGAACAACGTCTGTCGGGTCAGCTAGTTGGAAATAAAAATATTTATCGGGTATATGGCTACCAAATCGAAATAAAAACTATCCAATCCTTCAAGTTGGACTAAACGGCACTCCATGAAGTAATCCCCATTAAAATCCGTACATTAGTTTAGCAGTTCTCTGGAAACAAACATCAGGACACCGGATTTATATATTTTAAGATTATATTAAGGCGCTATAGTCTCAAAAACTAACATTTTTGAAAATTTACTTAAAATACTTCTACAAATACTACGGTTCCAGTTTTTTGACATGTTTATCTTCATTTCTTTATGTAAGTTATGGCAGTTTCGAAGACACGATTACGAAAAAAAATTTCGATAGATATAGTTTTTGAAAAATAGGCTTTTTTATTTGAATTGTTTTATATTATTATATAACTATGATAGCTATCTACTCAAAACTTATTTTATTCGATAGTTTATTAGTATTTTTAAATTATCTTCGTGGGTTTTATCAATACGGTTTGTGAATTGTTTTATATAAATTTTTGGCAGAATTTAAAAATATGCTGCAATACGTAATAAGAAAATATAATTAGTGTAACATGTCTCGCAACCTTGCCAAGGTCAAAGAAAAGATTATGCGTTGAGTTTCTATTAAAAAACTTTAGCACAAAGATTGCGGATGTTTTTAATGTTGACATGCGAGATAAGGTGATTGAGAAGACATACATTACATAACATCAGATTTTATAAGTTACCGGTAATTTTCATTAGAGTTCCATACTCGATGGTTAAACATAAAGAATCCCATTATTAAAAAGGCACAAATAGCATTTACTTTCTCAAAATTGATTCCTTCAGAATTCTTTTTGATGTCATTTCTAATATACTTGACACTACTACCGCTTCGGAAACAAATGGCGCTCTGAGAGAGAAGAAGCGGCGCAAGAAACTCTCCCAGCATTCGTTTTTTGCGCTCTTTTTAATGAAATATACAATATTGTACTGTCATTACTTTTGCTATAAAATGACCATACTCTAGTCCCAGGCTGTCGGATCACATAGATATTCAGCTGTGGAGTAGTAGGATTTACGACAGAGCCATTTTTAAATAAAACATTCAAATTTATTTATAGATAATCCCTGAACAGTGGCTGGGACTTAATTATAAAAGTGTATACTTTTACCCTTAAAGCTTTTATGTATCTTATGAACCCTACTAGAATTAGTTACAAGCAAGCCCTTATTTCAAGTGTTATACTAATAAAAATCACTTTTAAGAGCAAAAAGGTGCCGATTTTTGTGAATGCATGTTAAATATTCATAAATGTACTGACAATAATTAACAGTCATAATATTTATTTCTTTAAGACTCCGATATCCGCTTGTCCATCCGGCCGTCTGTATGTCAGTGGCTGTTTTTAACAACCCGTACTAACTTGAGAACTAAAATAACAGTGTGTATTATTATTTCCGCTCTAACAACAAATAACAAATCATAGAAAACAAGATGGCCAATTCTTGTAACGTATACTTACACTCACTTTTACAGCGAACACTAGTGTATTAGTATAAAAAAAACGTGTGCATCTCGGGACCACCATTACCAGTGGGAGGCTCCTTTGCACAGGATGCCGGCTAGATTAAGGGTACCACAACGGCGCCTATTTCTGCCGTGAAAAGTTATTGTATTTCGGTCTGAAGGGCGCCGTAGCTAGTGAAATTACTGGGCAAATGAGACTTAACATCTTATGTCTCAAGGTGACGAGCGCAGTTGTAGTGCCACTCAGAATTCTTGGGGTTTTCAAGAATCGTGAGCGGCACTGTATTGTAATGGGCAGGGCGTATCAATTACCATTAGTTGAACGGCCTGCTCGTCTCGTCCTTTATTGCCATAAAGAAAAACGCCCGACAGAAGTGATAACTAAAACTTGGTCATGTATCTGGATCTCGCAAACACTTAGGACGACTGGATGAACAACAAAGTCTCGTGGAAGGACGGGAGCCTCTTATGGTTTACCGATGGGTCCAAAATGGAAAATGAAGTTGGCTGTGGAGTCTATGGAGAACGCCCCAAATTTAAATCCAGCATAAACCTGGGGAGATTTGCCTCCATATTTCAAGCTGAGGTTTACGCCATTTTAGAAAGCGTGGATATTAAACACATTAGGCCTAAAAAACAGAGTGATTCTCAGATGGGTCCTAGAGCATGCCGGAATCATAGGCAATATAATGGCCGATGAACTTGCAAGAGCTGGAGCTAAAGCAGTCCAATACGGTCCTGAACCTATTTGTGGACTGCCTAAGAATACCGTTCGTCACACCCTGACGAACCAATGTCAACTAGAGGCACTTAAACGCTGGAGCAACTCAACAGGTTTAAACCATTCCAAAGCACTGATAAAGGCTTTCAATAACAGAAATGCGAACGAAGCCCTATCATTGAGCAGGAAAAACCGATGCATACTCACCAGGATGCTGACTGGGCACTATCGCTTAAATAAGCACCTCTGTGTGGTCGGAATAAAAAACGAAAGAACTTGCAGATTTTCCCTCGAGGCTGATGAAACGCCTCTTCATCTCCTCTACAATTGCGGCCCACTAATGAATAAGCGTAACACCATCCTTGGCGATTATACCCTACACCCAGATGCTGTTTGCAATACTCGCGTCAAGAAGATGTTGCGGTTCACTAACGCGGCAGGGCTTGACGACGAGCTGTAGTATGAGTGGCGAACACAATAGTTCAATTCTGGACGCGGTGTTACTAGGACCCAATTAGGACTAGGAATATAGCCACCCTCTCCAAATAATAATAATAATAATAATAAAGTGAGAGAGGAGGAGCCTGCCTACCGCTGCCGTATGCGTGAAAGAAAGGGAAGCCGGACAGACTGGCGTCGTAACGCGTTACGTTACGGAGTAGTTTACCCTCTCATAAGAAGTTATCACTTCAAAAGTCTGGAAAACAAGTCATCATAAAACATTGAGTAATCGAGTTGTAGTTTACGGGATATTCCGAAACGGCGTATTTTCCGAACGGACTAGATGGAACTGTGAAGGGCCTTCGGAGAACTCTTATTAAAAATGTTATAAATTATTAATATTGCTGTTGTTATAAGTGTTGTTTCGTTTAACAAGATAATTAAAAATTGGAAGATGATATCAGAATAATGAATACTTTCTGATATGACAAGTGCTATTTTCTAAATAACCTTCAAAGAAGAGCAAGTACATAGATAAAGTGAAGATAGCAAGTCAAGCTTCAATGTTATGATTTCCACTAACTCTGGTATTACTCAAGAATTATCTAAAGATAGGCAGACAGAATTTTCTGGATTTCTCTTATTGATTCAGGCACAATACGGCTATAGAACAGTACTTTAACTAGAGCGCCCGAATCGACGCACGCACACATACTCATAGGCTTATACGGCCGCTAAGCAATCTTGGGAAGACAAAACTATTGAGTGTTTAGCGTATGGAGTGTAAATATAACAGTTTGGGTACAGTACCTTTGTCAGAACAACACCAACACTTTTTCACTATTTATAATACGCCATTTTAAGAAGGAGTACATAAAATATAAATTATAAAGAACTTACACAAACACTGATACTATATGATACATAAAATATACGATACGATACAACAATACTTTAGAAATTAATTAAGAATATTATTTAAAGAAATTACAATAATGAGATGTGTGAGCTTATACTTTCAATGGAATAAATTGAATGGCATTCATTTCCTCTTGTGTCAGTAACATCACTTGTCTTTATCTTTGTGTGTTTTAATAGGTATATAAATATGAAATAAAATATTTAATAAATACTTGTTTGTGTAGTATATACATATGATAAAATACATAATACTAAAATAATGTGTGTTAACCACAAGTGCCACGCCGTACGCTACGAGCCACCGAGACTGGTCGCCGTCCGAGTTGAATTATATGCGCCGGGCCGCCCGCGTCGTCAATGTTTTTGTATGTACCAACTGCTCCGCTGAGCTCTGCTCAGACGTAGGTATAAATTTCAAGGAGACCGCTGAGTTACCATACTGTTCTATTACTTGTTCAGGTGACCACACGGTCAAATTTTAGACAGTTTGTAGCTAAATAAAACCTAGGGATAAATTGAGAAATATTTTTCCTTAAGCAGTCGTCTTATTATCAAAGCAGTAAGTGCCCTTCTCCTGTCACGTGGATACATGGTCCACATGCAAGTACTAGCTCTGGCCTCTGCTATGCTCACAGGTCCCGTGCGCTCGCAGACTCGTACACAGGAGCGTATGGGAGGCTAGAACGCTCCTAGCACGCAAGTCAATTTCCCACCTGCAACCAATCCGTGTTCCGCGCGCGTGTAGCTCGCGTGATAAGAGAAACATGTATAAAATAATAATATGCGGTTGGTCTGCACACAAACCAGATGACACGCGGATGATGATCCGCATTTCAGAATAAGGGCTCCAATAAATTCTGTATGTACCCAATTTTATATGTAACTATTTACGTAAGATTAATAGGATCCAAGCGTGTTATGATTCCTCGTAAACTTTTTTTACGAGAGTCCCTGCAGTTAAGGGATAAGAAGACGGTGCTAAAATTTTTATGCTGTCTATTAATTTAACTTGTTTTTACTCTGCGAATTATTTTCTCCCGAGGTCAGTATTAATTTCTTTCCCTATTTAAATCTAAAGTATTCCGCAACACCCAAAAGAAGAAAGCAGGACTGTCTTTAAATATTTCCGATTTACTTAAAATATTAACCTTTCGTATATTATTATTGTTCCTTCAAAATAATACATAAATCATGCTAACCCTTACTGGTCCCTGTTTGCATAATGTATATGTAATTTTAAAAGCCAACTAAAACTTTCATAATAGGATGACTTTAATATGGACATTGACTTTTGTTACAAGGGACTAAACTTGGAACTAATATCATTGTATTATTAAAACACGTTAAAATTTAACGTATAATTATTATTAGCAACCTGACGGAATTATAGCTTAAATTTCCACAACAATCTAATTCTTTATTTTGAATTTAAATATTTATTACTAATGATTTATGAGAACCATTTGAATGTCAAATTTTTTAACTAAAGATTGGCTTTCTATCTTGCCGTATCCCCAACGACTTGTCAATGAAAATCGGTTAAAGTAACTATAAAGTCGGTTTCTATATTGCTATACCTCCCTTTATTTGTTTGGCTTTATTTGCTTATTGCAAGTTTATAGTTTATTTAAAGTCATGTGAGAATAATTTAAATCATTACAAATCATTTCTTTTTTTAAGGCATCACTATATTCATAATTTTATATCATGCAAATTTTTTATTAACACGCATTATCTACATTTGTTTCCCAAATAGAAAAGACTAAAATAAAAATCATTTCATTTCATTAATAAGTTTCTTAGAATTGAAACTGCATCGTATGTATACTCGATATTTTTTTATAATATAATAAATAATAAAAAGCCTTTATTGTTGTTAACAAGTTTTACACAGAGTAGTTTCGTGTGCCTACAATTAATTTACTTATGACTACTATCTAAAAAATACATTTGACTATTAACTAGAGTTTAACTAATTTACTAACAATTTTAATATCTATTGATTATCGGCAAACGGTAGTTCGGTTACAACTTGTCTTCCGACAAAGGCTAAAGCTCTCCAGTCTTTTCTTATTTTTGCAGTGCGAGTCCATGTTGAACCCGCTATTTTCTTAACGTCATCCTCCCATCTCTTAGCCTATCTTCCTCTATGTCTCTTTCCGTCTAAAGGGTACCTGGGTATTCTGTGATAAGTTTTGTCCATTTTTCTTGCTTTTCGCTCATCATATGCCCTTTCAGCCCTTCAGCTGTTTGTATGTTGTGTATGCATTCTTAAACTTGGTTTTACTTTTGATGTCTATTAATTTTTCTCGTTCTTTTCTTTTGACACCTATTGTACTTATTTCTATGCTGCTTTGACAAACTTATTTTTATTTGCTAAATGTTCTGTCAATGCCCAAGTTTGACACCCGTATAGTAAACATGGTAGAATGCACATATTATATACCTTCCTCTTTTCTTTTATAGGCATATCTTTGTTCTTCATCACTTCACTGAGTGACCAATATCTTTTGGTATTGGTAACCTTTCTTTCAATCTCTTTTTCCATGCAGCCTTCAGTAAATATTAGCTGTCCTAAGTATACATATTCTTGTACGTACTCTATTTGCTCATTGATTTTTGTTTTATTTAAATTCATCGATAGTCCAGCTTTGTTACATGTTTACATCTGTTAGTTGTTGCAGCATCATTACCAGTGTTCTTGAATTTTCCGAGAATATTATTAAGTCGTCTGCAAAGTGTAGGTCGCTCAAGTTTTCACTCAATTTTTGGAGTCGGTGTCATCCAAGATAGGTTTGTTACTACATACATAGATATAGGTGAGATGTGCTTGAGTCGTGAGGAGACGAGCGGCGAGAGCGGGTTGCGAAGGACACCGATTCCAAAAATAACAATAATCGTAACTAGAATTAGATTAATTAATTAGATTGTATAAAAATACGCAACTATTTTTAAACTTTTCAGTGCACATTATATATATTGTTTTGGAATAGTGTTTTTGAAGGCGGTTGTTTTTTTGTTAAAATTCTTATACTTATGGTGGTAATTGTAATTGGAATACAAGGCCAAAGTTATAAAAATATTATATTGTTATCCGTCCTTACTTCGTGTGCAAATGTGGTGTTGGAGACGAATGCTACGAGTACCTTGAACACAACGCCGCATAAACGTCTCGATACTTGAAGAACTCAAGGTGAAAGAAAGGCTTCCATCTATAGTCAGAGCGCGTATCCTCAGATACTTCGGACATATCACGCGACGTGGAGAGCATGCCATAGACTTGTTGTTCAGGGAAGGGTCAACGGCAGTAGGTCAAGAGGTCGCTCCCCTATGCGCTGGACAGATCAGATCAAAGCCCTAACCAATACTCCACTCAACACATGTGTCAGAGAAGCAACAGCCGGGGATAACTGGCGTAGAATCGTTCGTCGTTCGACGTGACCACGACTGCTCTGTCAAGAGTAATCCGACGAAGAAGAACTTCGTGTGAAAGTTTTCAAGTAAAATTGGACATCTTGAAGATGAATAAAATTCATTTAGACACATACATATAGACGTTTTTTGATTTATTATTTATTAAGATTTGGGGTTGAAAATTTTCTTATGTAGTTATTTGATTGAACGTAGGGACATAGCTTTTGCATTCCTAGATTTTGTGACAAAAAATCATAGCTCTCGAAGCATTATCCAGGGAGAAATAAGGGGAATACGTTTATATGGAATAACGTTGCTAACGTCCCCTCTTAAATACTAGGATTTATTGTGCCCCCTGCTTGCACTAGTATGCCTTCCCTTGACTCCCTATACGAATAATAATAACCTATAAGAATGAGATGTGGCAATCAACGCTACTAGGTAGGGAACGTGTGCCCTTACTGTGCCGAAGTTTAAATTATACCCTCAAGATCTATAAATTTTAAGAGGCGTAGAATTCTTAGAGGGTTGAGGCAGGGCACGTCCTCTGCCTTAGGTAAAGTTACTTTCAGACACCCCAACCTGCCACCACCATTCATTCAACCACCAACCATTCCAGTAGGATGTGTTTGAGGTCTCCAGTGGTTTCACAGCAGAATCTGCACAGGCTTCAATTAGACCCATTCTGGCTAGGTGCCCATTCAGCGCATTATTTGGCACGCTTACTTTGATAGTTAGGAGCTTAACTTGCCGATGGCCTGGTAGCGAGGACCAGTAACTGGCTGCTTCCAGCATTTCTTGAACCCTTAGGATATTGCGGAACAGAGATTCTCCGGCACCGCAAAATAGTCCTGGGCCTATGAAGGGATATGAGAATCCATCCATAGCTACTTGGTATAAACCTAGATACATAGGTACAAAAGGACTAGAAATTGTATAGTTATGAGGACAGAGAAGTGTACCAGCTACTGATTGAAATCGTAGGCTTAGTAACAACAACATAAAAAGGCATAAAAGGAATTTATTTTCTCGAAATTGATTCATTTAGAATTCTTTTTGATGTCATTTCTAGCATACTAGACACTAATACAGCTTCGGAAACAAATGGCGCTCCGATTGATATTTTTTAATAAAACATTTAAATTGGAACCTGAACAGTGGCTGGGACTTTATTATAAAAATGTAAACATCTATGTATCTAATGAAGCCTACTAGAATTATTTACAAGCAATCCCTTATTTCTACTATTATAATAATGAAAATCACTATTATGAGCATCATAAATGTAGGGGCAAAGAGCGATATAGGCACCCATGTGGTATTGACTTGCAAACCGTAAATAGGCATAAAACATGTTTTGTTATCTTTGAAAACTAACATAAATTACGAATGTATATTGCTATCACTATTTTAGTCACCGACATGGCACACCAATGTCTGTATTATTTAGCAGGCCGTTTGCTTTTTACTGATGTTTGATAAATTGCTGGGGCGCGCCCGTCTCTAAACATTGCCAACAACTTGTGTACATTTTATATAACTAGCGAAAACGTTTGCGTGTTATATATTTTTACACTGTTGTATACGATAAATATTATATTTATAAATGTTGTGAAGATCCGGTAACTAATCCTCATAAAATATTATAGGAATTTAGACATCACCTTGGTATGAAAATGTATGATTTATTTTCGGCCACAAGTAATTAATTGCAAATAATACTTTTTATGGAAGAGGAGTACAAGCAAGTATACGGCTTTCAAGGAACTTTCTTCCAAATACTACTTCTTCTTTATTCTTTCCCTTACTGCTTTGACCACCTTTTTCGTACGAACACGACGTGGACGGCCAGATCTTTTTCTGTCACAAACAGAGGAGGTCTCTTTGTACCTATAATTAGTCCGGTACACAAACATTTTACTAATACCAAGCGTATGGAGAGTTTTAAAAATCTCTTTATCACCCCACTCCATTTTAATATCATAAAATATTGTACCATGTATTGGCGCCGAAATGAGAAAACTCAACGACAAATCATATAAAAATTACAGATTCCAAATTCAAATGTAATATTTTGTTTTTTTTTTTAATGTAATAGTATATCCAAAGTATGTGCAGAACAATGTAAACGCTAATACCTAGATGGCACTGAAAATGTTTAGAAAATGAAAAACGGCTTAATGTAGAAACTTGCCAATACTTTTATTGTTTTTCGAAGTAATCTCCGTTTCCTCTCTAAACATCGTTGCATGCGATAGAACCACTGAGAAAAGCAGTGGGACCATTCTTCCTTAGGGGCTCTTCTATGGCATTTTCGTACGCTTTCACCGCATCTTCAGGGCTCGTAAAGCAAATATCTCGAATTTTATCTTTAGTTCTTGGGAATAAATAAGTCGCAGGGCGCCAGGTCAGGACTGTATGGCGGATGACCCATTATCTCGACACCTGCCATAGTCAAATATTCAACAGTCCGTTTTGCGGAGTGCGCTGAAGCATTGTCGTGGTGAAGGAGGATCCTGCTTCGAGGGCGCTGCTGTCGAAGTTTTTCCAAGAAAAGAGGCAAACAGCGATTGACATACCAGTCTGCAGTACCTAACTGTCCTTCCATCTTCTAGCACAACTGTCGTGAAATGACCTTTCCGACCAAAGAATTAGGCAATCATCTTTTTTCTTTGACTTCTTCCTTTCTTTACCTTTTTGGCCGATCCTCAAAAGGAAACACCCACTGATCTGATTGTCTTTTGGTTTCGGGTTCGTAGCAATATATCCAGCTTTCATCACCTGTAACGATGTCAAATAGAGCATTTGAACCTCCGCCGTTGAACTTATCTAACACTAGGCGACACCAGTCTTCAGTCTTCAGTTTCTGGTCATCGGTTAAAGTATGGGGAATCCATCTGGTACAAAGCTTCCTGACACCTAAATGGTCGTGTAATATTTTTTGAACTTGACTGATACCAATGCCTAGGCTTGCCCGTATCTGCTGATAGGTCACTTTCTTATCTTCCTCTATCATGCATCACACAGCACTGATTTTATCTTCAGTAGTCGATGTTAAAGGACGTCCCTTACGCGGATCATCATTGAGATTGCTTAAACTCGTTAAACCAATTGTAAATAGTGGTACGATAGTTTTGTTGTTGAGTAAACCCACAACGAATGTCATAATAAAACATTGACCAAAAATCTTCTCGCGTTAGGTTAGGTGTGTTTCATGTGTAACAAGAGTTTTAGATTTACCGCCCATTCACAAAAACAAATGACCAATGAATGCAATATACTACATAAGTTTACCAAAGAGTTCTAAAATTGAAATTAAAAAAAAGTTTTCGTTAGCAATGTTTCTAACTGGCCAGTTCTAAACATTTTCAGTCTTACCCACGTATAACAACACCTTCAAAAATGGCGCGTACAAACAGATTCAAAAGGACTGAAATGATTTCTGAGGTACCTTAGTATTTACACTTAAAACATCAAAGTTTACTATCATTTAATACTATACTAAAGATGAGAAGAGTAAGCAATAAACTCTATGGTTGACGTGCTGATAAGAATTAAATTTAGAATTTAACATTGAATAGGCGTGGGAGTAACATCGTGCCTCATTTCTAATAGCGGTATTTAGCATTGCTTCCCACACACCGGCCGCGGTTCCTAATATTATCTGAATCATTATCTGATTAAGTTAATAGATCTTATCATTATGAGAAGTGTATTAGAGCAGTGTCATTTATAACTTAACATTTATGTCATGTTGTGCGCAGTACGCATCTCTTACCATTGAGCGAACATCTTCCCCGTCTTCTAATTATAAAAAAAGTTTGTTTATTTTAAAATTTCTGATTAGTGAAAACTAAAAATAAATAAAAAATATGGAGTATAAAATAATTGGGGTTAACGTATTAAATTGCCGTTTTATTGTAATAGGTACTTCGAATTTACAAAGAACCTTCATAGTTTGATTTTTGAGTGAAACTTTTGTCACAAAGTACCTGTGTAATTCTTCTTTTAAAAAATTTGCAACATTAAATTTATCGACTTTCAGTTATTTTTTTAATCAGCTTAGACAAGAAAGACGGATACTTCGAAAATTTGAGTGATTTTTGAATTCGAGTTCCGACGTGGAACTAACGCGGCAAAAACAGCTCGCAATATCAATGTAGCGTAACGCATCGTGCGATTTTGGTTTAAATCCTTTCGTGATGAAACTTTGATTTAAAGAACGAACCACGTAGAACACCGCCTACACAGGTGGATAAGAATGAATTGAAAGTGATGGTGGAAGCCGATCTGAGCCAAAAAGTATTTTATTATTTTTATGGAATAGGACGACAAACAAGTTGGAGGCTCCTTTGCACGGGATGCCGCTCTGAAGGGCTCCGTAGCTAGGGAAATTACTGGGCAAATGAGACTTAACATCTTATGGCTCAAGGTGACGAGCGCAGTTGTAGTGCCGCTCAGAATTTTTGAACCTGAAACCTAAGAACCTGTATGTCGTTTATCTGCTTCAATGCAGACATCATGGAAAAAGTGACAGTTACACGTGCCCTTGGTATAAGTGTCCTCCAACTATTACCAACTATACCTGGTCATACAAGGTCACAAAACTTATTCAAGATCAATCTATAAACCAACTTCAAACAAAACACTATAATTCATATTTTAGGACCTTGATAATTTAGACAGACTCCGCTTGTGTTGTCAAACTCAACATTAATATTACTCACACAATAAACAGTCCCTGAGAAGGAATGTAATTTTTTTCAATGTCAAATTTAAATAAACTTTATTTAATTATGCTTAAACTAAGCGCTTTTGAATCGTCGTTTAAATGACCGAAATTACCGTATGTTCGTAAGAGGTTGAGATCGTGTGAAAAATATATAAGAAACTCAACGGCCACTCTTATCAATCAAATTATTAGAACAGTTTACCCGGGTTCTTTTATTTAAGTTGTAATTACAGTGGCTGTGCCAATGTTCTGGCCGATATGATACTACACGGCATGGATATTTTATACCAATATCTGAAGTACCTACCGATAATTTCATAAATAAATGCGTCTATACCTAAACCAGTTCTTTGATTGTGGGTATCATAAGACAATGTAATAAATAATGTATGAACACATATATTGTTATTATATACATATATTATAAAATAATATTGTTATTATGTTCTGTCCTTACATTAGGATTGGTCTGCGCTGCGCTCCAACTAGATACCGCAGGCGTAGTCGCGAAGTGCAGCAAGTAATCTTACGCCCACGTGGGCGTACTCGAGCCAGTCTCGAGCAATGTGTGACGTTGACGTGCCACAGGTTCTGTTAAACTTTGCTAATAATTGAAACTTAAATGACGGGATGTGTAGTAACTTTGTAAAAATAATACTACAAGAATTAAGAAAGACACTGGGATCACATATCATCAGTAAGTATTTTGTTTTTTATTTATTTAAATGTAAAATAACACGAAGCGTATGTTACAAAATTGGAAAGATGCCATTAAGTGTCAAGATGCCACGCACACAAGCATATAATAATTGCCGTAATAAGAAAGCTATTGTTCTCAGGTAGTGCGGTATCTAGTTGGTGCACAGTGGAGACCAATCCTTAAACTATGGGATTGCTTTTATTTCCATTCGTGACCCAAAATATTTTTAATTTTTAATTTATGTTTAAATAATTCTCTAGATACATTTATGACGAAGAGTTTGACAGTTCTGCTGTGACATTATAATTCCCTAATAATACCTCTTAAAATTCCCTGTCCAACCTTCCTTAAATGTCTCCACTCCCTAGGTTTCACTGAATTTGTAAATACTTTGTGTAAATACATTAAAACAATATTTAGTTGTAAATATCATTAAGTACTTATATTTAATAATTAAGGTAATTTTATCTGTGCATATTGAAAAATTTTATTAAATAAATAAAAAATAAATGACGACCGATTGTCCTTGACCTTCAAATTTATCGTACTACAGTAATTTTTATATTCGATTGCAATCTTGCAACCCTATTGCAGGTGTAGACGGAACATAATAATATAAGAATCACCACACAAAAAAGGTGTTTATCGTAGACAGGTGATTTTTTTGTTGTATGTATTTTTTAATGCTGAATCATGATAAAATAAAAAACAAATATTAGGGGTGTGTTGCCCTTATCATTAACGAGTATGAAAAATAGATGTTAGCCGTTTCTTAGACCTACCCGGTATACACACAAATTTTCAAACAAATTGGAGGAGGGGTTTGGTAACAAACACCGGGACACGAGAAGTATATATATATAAAATAAAACTTTGTTTAATCTTAGCACCGATCATTACCGGTTATTAACTTAGGAAACAGATACTCAAACCTTATTTTAACGTGATACTGGCAAATTTGTCTACCACAGTAGTTGCAGTAGGAAGAATATTAAAGAATAGAATATTATTTTATTACAAGAACAAAGGGAAACGAAATAATTATTGTAATGATTCAAAAAAAAGTTTAAATTGATTAACCTGTTCTGTGTAATGATTGAACCTCTCCAAATTTCGTAATTAACTAAAAACATGTTAATTCCTAATATAAAATGTTGTTACACATATAAAACTGAAAACAAAATTATCTCTATAGACTCGAACCCTCGAATTCTCGCGTTCCGTGCGAGCGTTCTTTCCAACTGAGCCAACCGTTCTAGTGACGTGAAGTGCATAAATCTTGTATGCTTTATTTAAATCTCAGGTTGTGGCTTCATCTACAGGATCTACTTTACAGTTGATAACATGCTCAACCCCAATATTTGCATATCAGGAAATTGACTTGAGATGTCGCTCTTGTAAATCTAAACAATTTGTTATGTGTTTAAAGTGATAAAACAAATTGTTTGTGTAATTAATCCCAGAAGTGAGCGTTATCACTTCAAAAACACAACAAATTATGAAATTTTGTATTAACATGTTTCTTTAGTTAGTTTTGTATAAATAAAATGGTTGAACCCCAATCAGATGACCTTAACTCATGTAATATCTGTCCTTGTGTTGCCAGACCAAGAGCAATGTCGTATAGAAATAGACAGTTTTTAAATCCTCTTGAAGTGTTGCCAACTAGAATCGCGAGCAGCTGAACTAAATATACAATGTGTCGTTGCAAGAAACATTGTTTATACGAGCTTGTGCTAAATATATTTTTATGTTTTATGTGTTTTAAGCTTAGATAATTTATGCGTCTAGAATCTAGATAGAGCCTCTTGCTGTTAGGCAACGTATAACAATAGGCCAGGTTTATTACCTTAGTGTGCATGACAGCCATGTCTACTACTCGCGATACGTCAGTCACTTTATATTACTGTGCGTGCGTTGCTGAAAATAGAGGCTACCAGTTCGCCGTTATTGTTTTCGACGTGTCAATTATAACTGTCGCAATTTATGTAGACGTATAAATTATCTAAGGCTTATAATTAAATAATTAATTCTCACGAACGATGGACAATACTAAATTTTGAAATGAGTCATATTCGAAACTCAAAAATCATTTAATTATTAGGTAAAAAACCAGTTCAACTGTATGTTGAACTCGTACCATGTAATTTTTTGGTTAATTTATTAGTTATTATAATTTTTTATTATTGCGGCACAAAGTTTTGTTCAAGAATTCGTCATGTTGGTTATTATCATTTGTTATAAGGCAGCACCAATACACACTGTATAAATTATGTTTTCGTAATAATACCTTAACTTGCGAATACGTAATTAGTTATTTATGCAACTGTTGTGTAATACGGGGTATTAAAATACGAATGTGAACATTTATCTCACGAGGCGAAGCAGAGTGTGATAATATATCATACATTTAATACCTAATTATCAACAGTTGCATACAAGACTTTATCTACACCCATAATATGAATCCTCTAAAACAGTTAGCTTACTGCTAACATTAAAACAGCCAGTACTAGTAGTAACCTAATATCATCCATTACTGATTATATACAAATAAACTAAGTATTAATGAAATAATTATTTATTTTAGTAGTAATTTACATTTTGTATAGTGTAATAATTCAAATTCACTTGAATATAATGTTCTTTTGCAGCGTTTAAAATTAATCGCTCATTTTTTGTAAACAAAGCAATAAAAATATCTTAGCAAAATGGCGGGGATTCGAATAACCTTCTTTTTTTTTTACGGCGCGCGACGTTCTGGTAGTGTGGAGCGCGCGTAAACGAAAATGTTCTTTTTTTGAAATTCATACAGATACCACGCATCGAGCAATAAGAATGTGGCTTTCTGTTGAAACTCTTTGAGCATGAAGGAATTGAAAAAAAAATAGGAGTGTTGTTATGAAATTCAGTACAACATTACAACACTCGTTTGGATGATGTAATGGTTATTAGAACATTGGGTGTTTTAATGTTGGCAATAATCTAACTGTTTCAGAATCTTTAATAGAGGACTTAAAGCATGGGTGTAGATAAACCTTTAAACAGATGAGAAGAAGTGATAACTCATTGCCACTCGTAAATTGATATAACAATCTCAATAACAAACTGGGGACTGTCAAATATGACAGTCCCCAGTTTTCCCCGAGATGAATGAAGGAATAAATTCAGCTAGACTAAGCAATATTTTTACAAATAGTTTTATTGTAACTGAAATGATAGGTAACTACTCTATGTTATACGTGGAAGACCATCAACGCATATATTAGCCTTCTGCTATTGTTTTTTCATTTTTTTTTTATGATAATAAGGGATGAGACGAGCAGAACGTTCAGCTGATGGTAATTGACACGACCTGCCCATAACAATGCAGTGCCGCTCAGGATAATTGACAGACCAAAAAATTCTGAGCGGCCCTACAATTGCGCTCGTCACCTAGAGACATAACATGTTAAGCTCAGTAATTTCACTAGCTACGGCGCCCTTTAGACCGAAAAACAGTAATGTTTACACAATACTGCTTCACTGTAGAAATAGGAGCCGTTGTGGTACCCATGATCTAGCTGGTATCCTGTGCTAAGGAGCCTCCCACTTGGTGGTTCTCACTCTCGAATAGAGAAGCTATTTCCTGATTTGCCTCTTTTGTTCTGTGACAGCGATGTCCGCGGTGAAGGCATGGACTAGCCATTGGTACCTTTAAAATATTTGGACATTTGCCGCTCTTAATATACCATCTGTTTAAGAGCCAAATGGTATTACCCGCAGCAATGGCAAGCTTGCTGATGGAATGTCCTAGGATGGTGGCAGCCGATTTGACTGTCTGGCTCCTTGTCATGTCCACGTTACGTCAGTTGGTACTGAAGCTACTGCTTTGACTACCAAAGACAGCCAACGTAGCAAACATGTCACTCTCAGTCCATACATACATCTTTGTGCCGTTTGCTGTCGAGACACTTGGGCCGTGGGGCCCAGAAACGCGGAGTATAAAGTACAGAGAGTATAAAGTACGCGCCTCAATAGGGCTACTGGAAACCCAACCGCTGGAAGCTATTTCGGTCAACGGGTACAAGTATTGTAAATATAGTCATAAGATTTTTTACCAGTGGGAGGCTCCTTTGCACAGGAAGCCGGCTAGATTATGGGTACAACAACGGCGCCTATTTCTGCCGTGAAGCAGTAATATGTAAACATGCTGTGTTTCGTTCTGAAGGGCGCTGTAGCTAGTGAAATTAATGGGAAAATGAGACTTGATATCTTATGTCTCAAGGTAACGAGGGCAATTGTAGTGCCGCTCAAATTTTTTGGGTTGTTCAAGAAACCTGAGCGACACTGCATTGTAATGGGTAGGGCGGTATGGTAATTGATATACCATCACCTTGAACGTCATGCGTGTCTCGTCCCTTATTTTCATTAAAAAAAATATTTGTTTTGTTTGAATAAATATGAAATATTTTATTTTATACAAATAAACTTTATAATTAATGTCAACAGCAGTTGCCGCGAACAGGTCGGATGAAATGAAATATTCTGACGAAATGTTACATAATTATCAACATGAGGCACGTTATAACATTGCGTTACAAGAATGTATTATTCCAAGGCTGACTCGAGTAATTAATCCATATCTTTTAATTCACGCTTTAATTATTTTAATGTAGCAGACGGAAATCAGTCGGTTTTAGCAAGTTTCACTTCCTCCGCTGTCGGCTACTAGCATTGTTATTGTTTGAGATATTTTGTTTACTTAGAACTGTTGTTTCTATCAAAGACATAATATATGAAAATATTCATATGCATCTTTATAACATGTTCTGTTATAATATCTAATATTTATTAATAAAATAGAGATGGGGAAAAACGTGATTTTACTGTAACCATGACTGTCGTGAAAAGTCGCCGGCACTTTGTCTCTTCGATTCCAATGTCGACATAGCTCAGTAGAGCTCCGTAAATTACCACATTTAAAAGAAAAGTATCAGTTGTTACTCAAATCGATGCTAAAATACTAGTTGGTACTAAATACTCCTAATCACTTTTCCAGTAACAGTTGTTACTTAAATATCAGTTGATACTAAAATACTACTTGTTACTAAATACACGTAATCACTTGTCAAGTGACAGCTGTTACTCAAATAACATCGATAAATTGTTAAATGTCAGTGACTTCCGGAACGTTGTTACTTTAGAATAGATCACTGTGACATTCCAGAACGGCAGAAAAATGTCACGATGAAAAATCACCTATTCACCAACAATTATTTATCACGCACCTATATAACAAAACAGTGCCTGTGACATGCTTATAATCAGATCTATCATTCCAAAACTAAGAATTGGCGAGGAAACCATTTTTTAAGCCTGAAAGAAATGCGGACATTTCCATCCCTCGTTCTGTCTGTCTGTTAACAGGCTGTCTTATAAATCGAACAGTTCATATTTTTAAGACAAGCCCGTGCTTCGTGTTGTCGATTTGACTACCGGAACATTGCATTAGAATTGCAAGTTTCCCAACATTCGAAGCTTAAAACATACATTAATTTTATTTAAAACATCCATATTGGAACTTTGTTGCGAGGACGATGTCCTTTCATCATAATTTATAATGGAAAAAACGGTGTAACACTCTCTACGCAGCCCCATAAGTGCGCACGTAAACCACTCAATTAGCGATCATTAGTAACCATAAACCTGTAATGGTATTTGTTAAAACTGAAAACACGATAATTAAATAAAATATAAAATGTTAATATCCAATTGAAATTGGGAGACAAAGCCAAATTGGCTTCGAAGAAACTGGGTGTAAGCAAGACAATAATTTAAACTGGCACACATTGCAGCGTCAGAGAATGCTGTCATCTCTGGTCTGGTGGACTCCAGAGCTACTCGAATTGTAGATGAAGTGCTCTGTGAAGTGTGAACCGCTCGATCACTTGGCGTTGCGTTTTGTTATAATATAATAACGTTTAATTAAATAAATCAACACAAACACAAAATTATTTATTCATGTAGAAAAAAAATTACACTTTTCAACGCCAAATTACTAATGTCATTTGGCAGGTAGTTTCACTAGCTGCGGCACCATTGAAACTGAAACATAATTTGCTGATTATAATAAAATGCCCATCTGGCCAGCTGCCTGTAGAAAGCCTCCAATTGGTAAAGAACTGCTGCGAATAATATAACTGTACATTCCTGATAGACGGTATACAAAAAATGACAACAAGCCAGGCTTATTATTTCAGGATGCATGCTACAGTTACGTCTTACACGGGCCATACGTCAGTCACTTTGTTTTAGCGTGCATGCGTTGCTGAAAATAGAGGCTATTAGTTCGCCGCTATTTATTCGACGTGTTTACAGCTATCACAGTCTATCTAAACGTAAAAAGTATCTAAGACTTTAGCGGAAATCAAATCAGCTTCACAGCCAATACAACATACTCAACAGATAAAAAAATATATTTATACAGTGATAGTAGACTCGAGATATTTATTGGAGAGTGTGCAGTCACATAGTTAGTTAGTTCATAAATAAGTCGAGAGTCGCGTTGGCAGCGCGCCAACAGGGCTTCCTCATTTCAATAAACTCACAATGTTTACTTCAAATTAACCAAATATCTGCGAATATCTATCTTATGCGAAATAATTCTGTGTCTGATTTATATGTGGAAGCTTTATTGTAATAATTATTTGTGAGAGTTTTACACAATTTTCATTTATGTAACCGCTAATGTTACGTAACTTCTACTACTTACTAAAAGTACAAGATCCCACTGCTCCATTCTGATCTTATGTTGTGGCTGTCTGAGAGCTGGCAACCAAATTGTATTAGCTCATAGGAAAATATATGATATTAAAATTGCAAATCAGTTATGGCTAACAATAGGCCATGGCGAGATGGTCTGCAGCTGGGTCGCCCGCTAATCCTCTAGAAACTCCTGGTGCTAAGGTGCGTGCTACTTCCTCTCGGCGTGTGTAGGAAAAGGATTTATAAGTTGCGTTACACCGAGAACTTGATGAGATGCGATTAGGTTGTTAATCACTGAAGAAGTATTAAAATATTGCGTATTATATGCTTATATTGTGATATGCCTATTGCGTTCAGACTGTGTTGCTCGGTGACAATTTTGGTTTGCAGCGAGACCCAATAGGCCTTAGATTCGCCACTCAAATACCAAGCGTCTTTTGTCTATGGGTATCTCTCTATGTTTTTTCTACAGGAAAAGTCTGCACTATACTTGCCATAACAAATTTACAAGAAAAGAGATTAGATAATTGGGGCGCATCCACATATTTTATTCAATTATTTACATAATTTCCTTTAAAATGATGTACAATTTATTAATAAAAAAATAAATTACTTGCGGCCAACTTTTAATAGGCAACATATCGCTAATACATTGCTTACTCCCAATACGTTCATTTGAGATTACTTTTATAAAAAAAACACGTACCTGCAGAATCGAGTGGTGGGATCTTAGACTATAAGTACCTAAATAAAATATCAGATTTGGACATTGGTGCAGATGGGCTTGAAAATTTTTTAATAAATGTACTAAAATTCATTAGATGTAAATATCTTGGTAACACTTAAAATGTTTAGAACATGAAAAACGGCTTAATGTAGAAAGTTGCCAATACTTTTATTGTTTTACGAAGTAATCTCCGTTCCTCTCTACACAATGTTTATAATTTAAAGTGACGTATAAATATAAAAACTCCAATATTGATAACCAAATATTTGTATGCCGATATAATGGCGAATTGTGCTGTACACCAATTAATTGTTAACAACTATGTTACCACGATTCATACAAATAAATCATTTCATTTCACATCGTCGCATTCGATGGAATCACTGAGAAAAGCAGTGGGCCCATTCTTTCTCAGGGGTCTCTTCTATGGCATTCTCGTACGCTTTCACCGCATCTTCAGGGATCGTAAAGCGAATACCTCGAATTTTATCTTCAGTTCTTAGGTATAAATAAAACTCGTAGGGCGCCAGGTCAGGACGTTATGGCGGATGACTCATTATCTCGACACCTGCCATAGTCAAATATTCAACAGTCCGTTTTACAGAGTGCGCTGAAAAATTGTCGTGAATTTTTCCAAGGCAACAGGCAAACAGCGACATACCAGTCCGCAGTAACTGTCCTTCCATCTTCTAGCACAACTGTCACAAAATGACCTTTCCGAGCAAAGAATGAGGCAATCATCTTTTTTACTTGACTTCTTCCTTTATTTACTTTAGTTGGCCGATCCTCGAAAGTACTCATTTGGCACTAATCCATGCGATGGTGTTTGTGGTTGTCGGTTTAAGTATGGGGAATCCATCTGGTACAAAGGTTCCTGACGCCTAAATGTTCGTGTAATATTTTTTGAACTTGACTCATACCAATGCCTAGGCTTGCCCGAATAGGTCACTCTGTTATCTTCCTCTATCATGCGTCGCACAGCACTGATGTTATCTTCAGTAGTCGCTGTTAAAGGACATCCCTCACGCGGATCATCATTGAGATTGCTACGTCGACGCTTAAACTCGTTAAACCAATTGTAAATATTGGCACGAGATGGGGCTTCATTAAGAAATGCTAATCGCAGCCTATCATAGCTTTGTTGTTGAGTAAGCCCACAAACGATAGTCATAATAAATCATTGACCGAAAATTATCTCGCGTTAGGTGCATTTTCACGTGTAACAAGAGTTTTAGATTTGCCGCCAAGTCACAAAACAAATGACAAATGAATGCAACAATAGGGTACCAAAGAGTTCTAAAATTGAAATTCAAAAAAAGTTTTCATTAGCAATGTTTCTACCTGGCCATTTCTAAATATTTTCAGTGTGCCCCACGTACTGCTGTTTTGTATTGGACTTAATTTTAAATATTAAATAATATTTATTACACTCTAATTTAACTAACATTATTCACTACTATAATACAAGTTGTATAATATGGTAAGGAAGGTAACAGCTAATGAATGATTTGTAACCGTGTAAGTTATTACATATTATGTTTTTTAATTTTTTGTATGTGGTTAATGTATTAATAATAAGTGTGCGATTGTTGGGTTTTCGAATAAATAAATAAACTCTGTTGCTGTCAGAAATGGCTTAGGCATGTCGTGTGAAACTGATAAATATAATGTTTTTTAAAGGTATTTTTATGTCCAAAAATATAGGTTTCGGATAAGTAATCACTAACATATCATATACTCAAACCTTCTCTAATTGCTTTGTTTATATTTGCGTGTTCATTTCCAGTTTTATTTTCTATTTATTGCAATTTAACCGACGATTAACCGCTTTTAAAATGAACACCTATGGTTTTGCTATGGACCACGGCCTGAATATGGATCGTGCCCCCGCTTCTCTTGGACTTGGACTCGATTTCTTGTTATTATGATGACCTCGGCTTTCAACCTGGACCTAACTTTGCAGCATTAAGATTCAATTCCTGGACGATGTGCTTATAATGTATGACCCTTAATTTTTTTTTTATGGAATAGGAGGACAAAGGAGCGTACGGGTCACCTGTTGATAAGTGATCACCGCGGCCACACTCTCTTGCAACACCAGAGGAATCACAGGAGCGTTGCCGGCCTTTAAGGAAGGTGTACGCGCTTTTTTTGAAGGTACCCATGTCGTATCGTCCCGGAAACACCGCACAAGGAAGTTCATTCCACAGCTTTGTAGTACGTGGAAGAAAGCTCCTTGTAAACCGCACTGTGGAGGACCGCCACACATCCAGATGGTGAGGATGATATCCTTACTTGTGGCGTGTCGTGCGAAGGTGGAATTCGGCGGCAGGAATTAGGTAAAACAGCTCTTCGGAACACTCCCGTGATAAATGCGGTAGAAGACACACAATGAAGCGACGTCTCTACGCAACGCCAAGTGATCCAGCCGTTCACAGAGTACTGGGTATCCGACAATTCGAGCTGCTCTGCGTTGCACGCGGTCAAATGGATCGAGCTGATACTGGGGTGCGCCAGACCAGAGATGACAGCAATACTCCATGTGTGGCCGGACCTGCGCTTTGTACAGCGCTAGAATGTGGGCCGGCTTGAAGTATTGCCGTGCTCTATTAATGACGCCCAGTTTCTTTGAAGCCAATTTGGCTTTGCCCTCCAGATGGCCACGGAATTGGCAATCGCTCGAGATTTCAAGATCCAGTATTCCGATACTAGGCGAGGCTTTTAGGGAAGTGTTGTCGAAGAGCGGTGATGCGACAAATGGGGTTTTTTTAGTGGTAAACGCGCAAACTTGAGTCTTCTGGGGGTTAAATTGGACAAGGTTCAATTTACCCCATTCCGCGACCTTCTCAAGAGAGGACTCGATAGAAGACACAAGTTTCTCCCGGCACTGGTCGACCATTTCCCGAGAGAGATGTGCATGGCCCGTGTATACGGCATCACCAGTGCTGTCATCTGCATAGCAATGAATGTTGGAGGTGTCCAACATATCATTGATATGCAGAAGAAACAGCGTAGGAGATAACACACAGCCTTGGGGCACTCCAGCATTCAGGGGGGGAGGGGAATGGCCACCGGTCCTCGACACTAACCTATGCGAAACATAGCGGCACTAGGCCGCTACTTCACGACGGTATTCTGTGCGAGTATGGTAATTAACCCGGACGAGTGGGGCCCGATTGTGCTGACGTCATAAGACGGCAGCGTGACTCTCCCACTTCTAAAAAGCCCTTAGTCGCCTCTTACGACACCCATGGGCCTGGGACTCCCCTATTCTTTTTACGCCCCGGGGAAAGTACAAAAAATAATGCGTAAGATAGTAAAAATGTATTTGCAATTCGCTAAAAAGCAGTAATATTATGAAAAGGAAAATATTGTTTTCTTAAAAACCATCCTTTTTTAAGACAATTACCTAATACTTACCGTATATATATATGTCTCCTCCTATTGATAAAACAGTTCTTCAGGCCTTTTTCTAGAAATCATCTATTGCTGTAAATGAATCTAAGAAACATTTGATAATTGGGGATTTTAATATGAGTTTTATAAAATGGACCAGAGAGGATGATAATAAATTTCTGGAACCCATTAATTTTCAAACTCCAATAGGTACCTCTTTGATTGACCACATGGCTTTTTGTAATAGTAAACAATTTAATTCTGTGTTAAATAAAAATAGTAGAGTTTTAGATTTGGTGCTGTCAGACATAAAGAGTGTGACGGTAGTGGAGACATTAGATGCTATCTCAAGTACGGATTATCATCATCCACCATTAAATGTATCGTTAGACCTGCTTCAAATGAGTTATTTAAAAGAAAAAAATAATGTCCGTGAAAATTCTCTCAATTTCTTCAAGGGTGCATATGAATTAATAAAAAGTGAAATTTCATCGATAAACTGGTTGTCAGAATTAAGTAGCTGTATGGATATAGATGCTATGGTAACGAAATTTTATTCCTGTTTACATAAATTTATAAAACTACATGTTCCTAAACAATTCAAACGAAATTATAAATACCCTCCCTGGTTCACACATAACCTCATTCAAGTGTTGAATGAGAAAGAAAAGATACGAAAACGCTACAAAAAATATATGAATGAAATGGATAAACTACAATATAACTTATTAAAAGAAAGATCTCGTGTGCTTATAAATAGTGCTTATGAAAAATATATAAAAAAAATAGAAGATAATATAAAAGTAAACCCAAAAATGTTCTGGTCTTACATAAAATCTAAAAGAGGTAATACAAGTGTAATTCCATCTTTAATGAAATTTAACGATAGTTCATCGAACGATGGCACTGAGATTGCTAACTTTTTTGCTGAGTTCTTTTCATCTATATATAATAACACATCAAAAATTGTATCACCACAAAAGGATAGACACACTACATCAAAATTTAATAAAAATAGTACAAATCACCTACAGGTAAGCGAAACAGAAGTTAAAAATAAGTTAATGTCTCTTGTCATTAATAAAAGTGCGGGAACTGATGGTATACCTCCTGTATTCTATAAAAATTGTGCTGCGGAATTATCGATACCTTTATCAATAATATATAATAAATCTCTGAGGGATGGTATATTTCCAAGTGAATGGAAAAAAGGGAAGGTGGTGCCTATATTCAAGAAGGGTAATAAATCGGATACTAAAAATTATAGACCAATTATTGTACTAAGTACTCCTGCCAAAATATTTGAATCTTTTGTCTGTTCCCAAATCTCATGGGAAACTAAACATTTAATAAGTGAAAAACAACATGGTTTCGTTAAAAAACGATCAACCCTTACAAATTTGATGTGTTTTACTGATTCTGTGATAACTGAAATGAGCAATGATAAGGAGGTTGACGCTGTGTATACAGATTTTAGTAAGGCGTTTGACAAAGTCGACCACACCCTGCTAATAAAGAAGCTAAGAGATGCATACTGCTTCTCAGAAAGTGTATTGGTATGGTTAGAATCATATTTAGCTCATCGACCACAAGTAGTTAAAATAAGTGGGTATCAATCTAGAGAATTTCAACAAACATCTGGTGTTCCTCAAGGCTCTAATTTGGGACCATTATTGTTTACACTGTTTATAAACGATATTTCCAAAAGTATTCAAGAATCAAATTACGAGTTATATGCAGATGACTTAAAAATATATCGTACAGTTACTTGTTCAGAGGATCAAACGAAACTACAGAATGATATCCATCGTGTAATGTTATGGTGTAAAAATAATTTGATGGAACTCAATGCGTCCAATTTTTTTTTTTATGGAATAGGAGGACAAACGAGCGTACGGGTCACCTGGTGTTAAGTGATCACCGCCGCCCACATTCTCTTGCAACACCAGAGGAATCACAAGAGCGTTGCCGGCCTTTAAGGAAGGTGTACGCGCTTTTTTTGAAGGTACCCATGTCGTATCGTCCCCGAAACACCGCACAAGGAAGCTCATTCCACAGCTTTGTAGTACGAGGGAGAAAGCTTCTTGAAAACCGCACTGTGGAGGACCGCCACACATCCAGATGGTGGGGATGATATCCTAACTTGTGGCGTGTCGTGCGATGGTGAAATTCGGCGGCAGGTATCAGGTTAAACAGCTCTTCGGAACACTCCCCGTGATAAATGCGGTAGAAGACACACAATGAAGCGACGTCTCTACGCAACGCCAAGTGATCCAGCCGTTCACAGAGCACTGAGTCCCCGACAATTCGAGCTGCTCTACGTTGCACGCGGTCAAATGGATCGAGCATCGAGGGTGCACCAGACCAGAGATGACAGCAATACTCCATGTGTGGCCGGACCTGCGCTTTGTAGAGCGCTAGAATGTGGGCCGGCTTGAAGTATTGCCGTGCTCTATTGATGACGCCCAGCTTCTTCGAAGCCAATTTGGCTTTGCCCTCCAGATGGCCACGGAATTGGCAATCGCTCGAGATTTCGAGACCCAGTATTCCGATACTAGGCGCGGCTTTAAGAGAAGTGTTCTCGAAGAGCGGTGATACGACAAATGGGGTTTTTTTAGTGGTAAACGCGCAAACTTGAGTCTTCTGGGGGTTAAATTTGACAAGGTTCAATTTACCCCATTCCGCGACCTTCTCGAGAGAGGACTCGATAGAAGACACAAGTTTCTCCCGGCACTGGTCGACGATTTCCCGAGAGAGACCTGCATGGCCCGTGTATACGGCATCACCAGTGCTGTCATCTGCATAGCAATGCATGTTGGAGGTGTCCAACATATCATTGATATGCAGAAGAAACAGCGTAGGAGATAGCACACAGCCTTGGGGCACTCCAGCATTCACGGGCTTCGGGTTCGAGCAATATCCGTCGACAACGACCTGTATGCTACGCCCAGTGAGGAAGCTGGAGGTCCACTTGCACAAGCTCTCGGGAAGCCCAAATGATGGAAGTTTTGAGAGGAGCGCCTTGTGCCATACACGATCAAAGGCCTTCGCTATATCCAGGCTAACTGCCAGGCCTTCCCCCTTGCTTTCAATAGCCGCCGCCCATCTATGTGTTAGGTATACCAGAAGATCACCTGCCGACCGTCCATGGCGAAACCCGTACTGTCGGTCGTTGATCAACTGGTGACCCTCTAGGTATACTAAAAGCTGGTGGCTAATTATGCTCTCCATGATTTTGGAGAGCAGGGAGGTGATAGCAATAGGCCTGTAGTTCGCCGGATCCGAACTGTCTCCTTTTTTTTTGGATCGGATGGACAAGGGCTGACTTCCATGAGTCAGGGACTACGCCTTTGGAATAAGAGTGCCGGAATAAACGCGTTAGCACCGGCGTCAACTCAGGGGCACACGTTCTAAGCACGATTGGAGAAATGCCATCCGGCCCGCTCGACTTCCTGACGTCCAACGAAAACAGAGCTCGCCTAACAGTTTTCTGTCTGAACTGTACTTCAGGCATAGAGCTCTGACACCGCGGGATGGTCGGCAGTGTTTTTCCGTTGTCGTCAAGAGTCGAGTTGGAGGCGAAAAGAGCGCACAGGAGCTCGGCTTTCTCTTTTGCCGTATGGGCCAGGGTGTCATTCCTCATGTGCAACGGCGGCATGGACGGCTGGTTGAAGTTACCAAGAGCAGCTTTCGACAACGACCAGAACTTGCGTGTTCCGGTCGGGTAACTGGAAAGCTGCTCGCCGATTTTGACGACGTGCTTAGACTTCGCACGGGCGATTTGCCGCTTAAAAAATCCGGAGGCACGGTTATATTTCCTCTTAAGAACTTTGCAGTTCGGATCCTTTGTGCCCAGCGCCGCAACCCAAGTTCGATACGCCTGTTTTTTGCAGTCAGATGCTGCTTTAACTGACGCATCGAACCAGGGCTGTGATCTGCCACCGATCGGTACTACAGAGCTTGGTATAAAAATATCCATGCCCTGCAGTATCACATCGCCTACTGCAATGGCGCAGGCACTAGGATCATCCGAAGAGAAACAAACCTTGCCCCAAGGGTAGGATGCAAAAAAGGAACGCATCCTATCCCAATCTGCTGACTTGTAGTGCCAAACGCGGCGGGTCGCTGGTGGTCTGCGACGTTGGCGTCGGATAGGCACTACACTCCTGACCAGGCAATGGTCGGACGTTCCAAGAGGGGCGTCGACAAAGACCTGGTAACCATCGGGATGTGTAGTCAGCAGAAGATCTAATAAGGACGGCATGTGGCTATCCACATCCGGGAGCCGCGTTGGCGACTCAACCAATTGGGACAGACCATACGCCAATGCAAAATTATGCACAGATCGCCCTGCGTAGTCTGTGGTACGTGATCCAAGCCATTCGGCATTGTACCCGTTGAAATCACCCAAGACCACGATTTCAGCGGAGGGGATCTGTGCAAGCACGACGTCAATTGCAGCTTGAACGCAGCCCATGAGATGATCGGTTTCTGCGTTACCACTATGGGACCTGTAGACACACGCATAGATACGGACGCGGTCGTCTAAATCTACGCGGAGCCAGAGAGTAGACAGGTCCCTACCCTCAAAATTGCCGAGACGGCGACAGCAGATATCCTCCCTAACGTACACACATACCCCGGCATGAGGCAAAAAGTTGTGCTCAATTTTGTACCCGGGGTACGTTAAATATGACGTATCGCTAGGTCGAGATATCTGCGTCTCCGTAAGGAAACACAAGGCCGGCTGCGCCGTCTCAAGGTGGTGGTGGACGGCGATTAAATTGGAGTGAATTCCCCTGATATTGCAAAAGTCCACGTTGAGCGTGGAGCGGGGTGCCGTGGTGTTACTGCCTCGTTTGTCCTCGGTCATGCGCGGTTCTGTGCCCACCCCAGAATACGAAGGGCGGCCCGAGCGAGAGTGCTCGGGGAGGGATTCTCCGGCTCTGGTAGAGCTGGTACCCTCCTGGGGTAATATCTTTTTACGGACCGCTCTCATAATTTGTGGGGGGGGGGAAGGGATGGCCTCCGGTCCTCGACACTAACCTATGCGAAACATAGCGGCACTAGGCCGCTACTTCACGCCGGTATTCTGTGCGAGTGTGGTAATTAACCCGGACGAGTCTGGCCCGATTGTGCTGACGTCATAAGGCAGCGTGACTCTCCCACTTCTAAAAAGCCCTTAGTCGCCTCTTACGACACCCATGGGCCTGGGACTCCCCTATTCTTTTTACGCCCCGGAGAAAGTACAGGGCACAGTCCAAATGTCATTTTATAAAATTTTCTAGGAAACGAAAGAAATTGGAGAGTAAATATCATATTGATGGCATACAAATAAATCAAATAAACCATATCAATGATTTGGGTGTCATTTTAGACGAGGAGTTGAGATTTGATAAACATATTGACAAAATAGCTCACAAAAGTTTTAAAATGCTTGGGTTTTTCTTACGTAACACCAAGGCTTTTACATCAATTCCTACGCTTAAAATACTATACTATTCCCTTGTAAGATCTCAGGTTGAATACAATTCGGTAGTTTGGTGCCCCTATTACAAAACGTACATCACTAGGATTGAGTCAGTTCAAAAGAAATTTATATCCAAATTGAGTTATGTCACTAATAATTACACTATTATAAGTTACAAAGACAAATTAAAATTTTTCAATATGAAAACCTTAGAATTGCGAAGAAATGCGTCACAAATTCTTTTCTTATATAAATTATTAAATAATCAATTAGACTGTCCATTACTTCTATCTAAGATTGGATTATGTGTACCACCTTATCCTTGTCGTATTAGTACATATCTGCCAGTACATGTACGATTTTTCAGAAACAATTATGGCTCAAATTCACCTATCCAACTTATCTCAAAATTATGTAACAGTAAATTCCATAGTAATAGTAGTATAGATATAAATTTTAATACATTTGGAATTTTAAAAAATACGCTTTTGAACCCTTATAATTTGGATGTATAAAATTATAGTTTTTAGTAATAGTAAACACATATTGTAGTAGTATTACTTAACTTACAATAATAAATGAAGGCAACGCTGTGCATAACTATAAGTTAGATATACAAATATAAATATAAGAAATTTTATATTATAAGTAGTCATAATATTAATTGTGTGTCTAGTTGGTAAGCCTTTTCTAATAAATAAATAAATAAATAAATAAATACTTATATATTTTCCTTTGTGTTCACTCGAACCCGCGACCTCTCGAGTTCCAGCCGAGCGCCCTTAGCAACTGTGGTAACCGTTCGTTGCCTCGATGCTGGGTTCGAGACCCGCATCGTTCATACTTTCTGGTTACAAATTTAAAATATATCACTTTATAAGTAACAAATTAATATCTTATACGCTCATTAGAAGCTCGGATTCGAACACGACGCCTGGGATAACACAAATAAAACTCAAAATTTTTTTTATGAATGATGCGGTACTCGAACCCGCGACCTCTCGCGTTCCGTGCGAGCGCTCTTTCCAACTGAGCCAACCGTTCGAGTGACGTATCATTTATAAAATCTTGTATGCTTTGTTCAACTCTCAGGGTGTGGCTTAATTTTTTTTTTAAATATTGTTTATCTTGCAATCTGCCTAATCACTTGGCATTTGGCTAGAGGTTACACAGTTCAAATTAGTCTTGGAATGGTATTAGTCCAGTGACCAATCCATTTTTTTTAATGCCAATATCTCATACAATATTGAGGTCTTGAGGGGCTTTTCTCTTTAGTCTGTTCAAACAACTTTTACTCATCAAATTGCAGGCGAGTGCGTTTGGGTGGGCTTTAATACGTTTTGCATAAGACTTGAGTTTATTAAGAATCTCCTGTTTGACCATTGGTACTTTCAGGTCGCGGTGAAGTTGGATGTTGGTGATATACCAAGGTGAATTTGTTATGATCCGCATCATTTTAGACTGAAAGCGTTGGAGTATTTCCAGGTTTGAATTTGATGCAGTTCCCCACAACTCAATTCCGTAGGGCCACATAGGCTTTAAGATACTTTTATATAGGAGTAATTTATTACAGAGAGACAATTTTGAGTGCCGTGACATTAGCCAGTACATCTTTCTGAGTTGTATGCCAAGTGCTTTTCTTTTATTGAAAATATGTTTTTTCCATGTCAGTCTTCTGTCCATGAGTATACCCAAATATCGCACTTCCTCGCATTGGGGTATTTCAATGTTATTCAATTTTACTGGAGGGCATGAGTGTGAAGGTCATATGAGCAGATTTGGACTCATTCGCTTTGATGCGCCAGTCGCGCAGCCACACGGATATCTCATCAAAACTTCGTTGTAGCAATGATGCAATTTCCGGATCTTCATGCATAGATAATAGATAGACACTGCAGTATCATCAGCGAAGGTGCCCACAAGTACATTTTTTGTTACTGGTAGGTCAAAAGTATATAATAGGTATAAGACTGGACCCATAACACTTCCTTGTGGGACTCCCGCCTTAATGTCATATAAGTCACATTTTTCTTCACCAAGCTAAAAAAAATTGTACTCAGTTTTATTTGTGTACATTGTGTTTTAGCAATTAAAATGTAATTATTTAGCAATATGATTAAAAACGTCAAGTTAGTTACACGATTTTGTTTATTTAAACGGGCACTTATCTGAAATACGCTCCATCCTCCTCCTGTTATTTGAACAGTTTTTCACTGATCACTTTGTCATTGCGTGACGCTGTTTACAAAGCGCGGTTGAAACACAACTGAATAAAAATTCTGCCTAATAGACGTGGAGGCAGAGTTTTGCTTCAGACAATTTTCAAGTATGAGTGTGAGTCTAGTGGTTAGCGCGCTAAACACGATCCTACTTACTCGCCGCCGCGCGCTAAACCTGTACGATACAACGCTAGTAGGGAAGATGTTCTACTTTCTCGCGGCACTATGAGGTTCATGCTACGTTCGCCCTTTTTCACTCTATCTTCTTGGATAAAAACGTCCCACATTTTCGTGTCACTTTAGGGACTACGCGCACTTATTCAGCTCCATTCGTGTTTCGCTTAACGATTTTGGTCACACTTATACAGCTCTGCTTCTATCAGCCGCGTACGGAACTTTAAATCACGTATGCACTATTTAATCTTTGCGTGCATAATGATTACGTCAAATCAATGCAGGAACAATACAGGTCGCAACTTGTCGAAAAGGAGTCGCGAACCATCCCTGTAAAGAGCTGTTCCACCGCATTCGACGGCGAACAGCGTTGTTCGCGGCGGAACAGCGCCAAACGCTCTCTATAGCATTCGAATAATAAAAACACATTTATCCTCATTTTATGCTAGTTTGCCGCGAAAGCAGAATGGACGCGGAAAGCTGAATCGACGCGTACACGTCTCCATACAAAATTGTTGTTTTCTATGGACAAAAGCTGAAAAGAGCTGAATAAGTGCGCGTAGTCCCTTATTGCGTTTCATCCGTGAAAATTTTACCCTCATGCGCGCAAAGAACTTTCACTTCAAAGTCGAATAGGATCTCAATCAGTCAGAATAAAGCTTAATTAATACATTATAACCCAGATTTCTGCCGTGAAGCTCTCTCCTAACGAGATGCAGCTTTAAGTCTTGAAAAATAAACAGTAAAACTAACAGTTAGGCGTCCCATTCACTGGAATCCTTTGTGACTTGTTATATTGTTGCCTGCTTGTTATATTCAGCGCTCTCGTAAGCTGAGAACGCTATTTTATATTTTACGACTATAAAATGTTTCGAACGGCGGAACTGTGTTATTTTAATGATGCTTGTTGCAACAGAATAAATACTTAATAATTGTTTTAGTTTTATAAAGCAATGCAGCCAATATTGATTTAACTTTTATGATTCACGAGTTATTTGTGGATTTAATAAATTCAACTCTAGAGTCAATAAGATAAACATTTTAAGAAAAGAACATTTTGGACTTCTAACGGTCGTTTTCAATAACGTATCTCTAGTTACAGATATATTGATTTCACCGTTTAATGACAAGATCTTATCTATCCATAGTTATGTCCAATATAGTTATAGTCCAATGCTATGTGTTAATAGGTTATTGAAATGTAAGTTAGCGTAAAAGGATAGATTTGTCTTGTAAGTTAAACTAAGGATATATAGGTTATTTAAAATGGCCGTTAGTGTATATAAATACTAGACGCACCTTGTTAACTTGCTATGAATGTTTGCACTTCATTTAAGTCGAGTATTTTGTTGCCTAAAATACTTTTTAGTAAATGGCATAAAGCAATTTATTTTCTCAAAATTGATTCCTTTAGAATTCTTTTTGATGTGATTTCTAACACTACCACCGCTTCGGAAAGGATTTACGACAGAGCCATCTTTAATAAAACATTTAAATTTATATATAGATAACGCCTGAACAGTGGCTGGGACTTTATTATAAAAGTGTATATTTACCCTCAAAGCTATTATGTATGAAGCCTACTACAATTCGTTACAAGCAATCCCTTATTTCTATTGTTATAATAATGAAATTTTAAATTTTAATGATTAAAAGCAAAATGGTTACGATTGTTGTAAGTGTATATTAAATTTTCATAAATGTACTGACAAGCCATAATATTTATTTCTTTAAATTTTTCTTTGATGGTCTGTCAATCAGGTCTGAAGAAGTAAAGTTTGTTATAAGAATTTTCATTTCCTTGTAAATAATTAATTATTAAGTAGTCTATTAGAGATAGAAATGTACAGAAAGAAATGAAATTTCTTCTCATATTCTGTAGACATATAATTATGTTTTGTAAAAATATTAGCTTTATATAAATAGTCAAAAATTTGTTTCAACTACGCGCTATTTTGGCAATTTCTTGGGCTATCCCAGGGATAGCCTTAACGTTTGATTTTACTACGCATATATTTTCATACCGTGCGCTATATATAAAACGATTCTAAAGGAGTAAACTCTAAATAATATATATATATATATAATATTTCTTAATAAACTTTATGAATACATGTTGCTGCAAATATTAATTTATTATTTGTATAACAAATTTCAAGCGATAATAACATGTAACGTAGGAAACTTTGGCAAACGAAACAACATCTTTATTAAACTCCCATGATGTATTGTGTTCATGACGTTGTGTGAAAAATGTTCGTTCGCTTCGGAGATGAAAGCGTGGCAACAGATGTTCTTGTTTATTTTAATCATTTGTTATTATAATAAATATAATATAGTATAGACATTAAGGCCGCTATCCCAAGAAATCGTCAAAATAGCGCATAATTAAAAAACCATTTCTAAACGGCTTATATAAAGCTTTTCGGCCTTACAAATAAACTTGGTATAAAGTTATAACTGATGATAAACAAAGAACATGCAAAATGTTTACAATATCGTTGACAACACTGTCAATACAATGATAATTATGAAGTTATGCGAATGACAAGCAGCCTTGCAACTAAACGCGGGAAATATTATACGTCCGAGCAAACCATTCGTAAGCAAAATGTCTATTTGTAAACATTTTACATAATCTTGGATTATGCTTAGTTATAACCTTATGCCAATTTTATTTGTAAGGCCGTTAATGTTTACAAAAAATTATTGTATGTCTACAGAATATGAGAAGAAATTTCATTTCTTCTTTACATTACAGTACCCCTAACTTTTACAGTTGGAGCCATGTTAATCATTAAATCTAGAAAAAATTGTATGAAAATTTTAAAGTGAAACTTTTATTACATGGTCTCAAACTTTTTCGTCTGTGTGTTGCATGTCGCGTGACGGTCGGGCGGCGCCTATAGTTCTCAGCAGCTGACCGTGTAGTGTACAGAATATTACTCATTTGTGTCACGCTATTTTGTTTGTTTTTATTATTTCCCACTATCATTGCAATTTTCCAAGTATGAAATTAAGGGTGATAAAGCGATTTTTAATGAGCGATAATTCGATATTATTCCAAAAATTTTTAGTTAGTAAAATTTAAAAAAAAGCTTCACGCACACTAAAGTAATTAACCTGGCCTGTAGTCATGAGTCATCTTGATGTAGTATAAATGATGTAAGTTATATATTATGATGAAATTTCGGTAAGCTGATTCCATTTAGTGACTGTGCGTTAATTTCTATATTACAATTCTAAACGACCCGGCACACGACGCCGAAGTTTTGTTAACCAGTGGGAGACTCCTTTGCACAGTTTGGCGGCTAGAATATGGGTACAACAACGGCGCCTATTTTTGCCGTGAAACAGTAATGTGTAAGCATTACTGTGTTTACATTTTTGGCGCCGTAGCTAGCGAATTACTGGGCAAATGAGATTTAGAATCTTATGTCTCAAGGTGACCAGCGCAATTGAAGTGTCGCTGAGAATTTTTGGGTTTTTCAATAATCCTGATCAGTACTGCATTGTATTGGGCAGGCCATATCATTTGCCATCAGCTAAACATCCTGTTCGTCTCGTCCCTTATTGTCATAAAAAAAGTAAAGATTCCACTCGAATATCTATTTGTTAAAAATTATTATGTACATAACGTTAAACAAAATTTGTTTTGAATAATTACCCCGCTGCATATTTAAAAGCATTATTTAACAATCTCATCATAACTTGGAGTGTTTACTTCGCAATAGCTCGCCTTGACTTCGTTTATTGAATGTTAATAAGTATACTATGCTATTTAGTTCTCCATTAGTCTCGATAACTGTCCAATCAAATTGATTTATTGTAAAATTTTGCATCTGAATACAACTGTTGCGTGCAAAAAGGATTGTTCTAAAAAGAATGCTGTGATTGATAATCACAGCTTGTTATTAATAATTAATATCTTTATTAATATTAAATTATTAAATAATGTTCTAAGTTTTTTTTTCAGATCCTCTGCGGTTCATTACGGGCGGATTCTAAGGCTGATTGATATCTATTTTTTTATGGACGAGACGAGCAGGACGCTCAGCTGATGGTAATTGATACGCCCTGCCCAGTTCAATGCAGTGCCGCTCATATTTTCTTCTTCATTTTTTCTGATTCTTCTAAAACCCCAAAAATTTTGAGGGGCACTACAACTGCGCTCGTCACCTTGAGACATAAGATGATAAGTCTCATTTGCCCAGTAATTTCATTAGCTACGGCGCCCTTCAGACCGAAACACAGTAATGCTTATACATTACTGCTTCAGGGCAGAAATAGGCGCAGTTGTGGTACCCTTAATCTAGCCGGCAAGGAGCCTCCCACTCTATAAAGCATACTTAGTGTTTATTCAAACTCAACCACTGACCTCTACTATATATCACTGGACTAGCGGCTGTCAAAGTGCTTTTGTGCCTGTTTGATATTCGCCATTTTTCCGCTGTTGGCCATGTAGCGAGAGTCTGCGGTAAACTAGTTATGACAACGTAGAGAACAACATAGATGGTTGGAAACTATTTAAAAAGAATTGTGTTCTTTATTACGTTGATTCTTGAAGTAGTTATAAATAACACGGAAAAGGAACGAAAGTTTTTCAAAATGTAAAATACTTCAGAGTATTGTACGTTGCTTCGCAGCCATTTGTATTGTACGTCAAAATTAGTCACAGGACGCTCGCGGGTGGTGCTTCAAATAGACAGAAAAAAAATTCTGTCCAACATATGGAACAGCCTGTCCAGTGGTATTTTTGCAGGTCGGTGGATTCTACTCACGTAAAACTTAGCTGAGTGTGGTAAAACGCGAAGTTGACTTTTGCCATGGTCTGTTTTAGCTTAAGCTAAAGCATAATTTCAGCTGTCAAAAGCCTATCAAAAGTGCCGTAGCTATACATTGAAATTACTGGGCAAACGAGACTTAACATCTTATGTCTCATGGTGACGAGGGCATTGATGTGCCGCTCAGAATTTTTAGAATTTTCAAGAGTCCTGCACTGTAATGGGTAGGGCGTATAAATTACTATCAGCTGAACGTCCTGCTTGTCTCGACCCTTATTATCATGTCTGCCAGCCTCGAACAATCCTAACTTTGTTTCTTCATCTGCTCTATTCATTGGTGCAATCAATCTACTTCTATCCATCACATGAACCTCATAATTCCCGTTCCAAGAAACATATTTCAAAAATATCATTGTTGCAATTTTAAATAACTTATGTGTAGATATATAATATGTATAAAGACTCAAGTGCTGCGCCGAAAAAATAGCGGTGAACTGTTAGCCTCTTCTGTCAGCCAGTAAGACGTAGCTTGTCATGCATTGCCTAGCAGCCTAGGGTCTAGACGATTAAATTATCTAACGTTGCAGTTATCATCTATAAAGTGCGTCTCAGATAAGCCTGATAATATAATAATATAATAATCTACGCATTTTAAAAACAACAATAATTATTTTAATACATTGCCATTTCTTTATTTCGCTTTGTTAAATCCTATCGAGAATAACAAACAGATATCTGATAAATGGGATTTAAAATTTAAATGATAAGATGTCAAATGCTGTTTGTCGATATTTTACAAATGTTTATGTAAGTTTTCTAATCTAATAACTAATTGTTTATATCTAAGTCTTAATATACCTACTGTTTGTTTTTCAATTAATAGAAAATAATATAAAATAAAATAGCTTAGCTATCGCTCCTTGCTTTCATAATCACTACATATTATAAGACAAAGTCTTCCTCCGCGTCTGTCTGTCTGTCTGTTCGGGATAAACTCAAAAACTACATCACCGATTTTCATGTTGTTTCATCAATGGATAGCGTGGTTCTTGAGGTAGGTTTTCGTATATAATTTTTTAAGTTTTTGTATACATTAAAATATTTGTTGGAGGTGTCGCAAAAGATTAGCCATCTGGGGAGCTTTGAACGAAAACTTTGAAAAAAATCCCTTTGAGATACAACAAATTATTGTTTGATGGAATAGTGTGTCTTATATAGGTGTACAAAAAAGTTCTCGATGACATTTTATATCTATCTGGATAACATACTTTATCCATTTTAATAATTTAAAAAATTGGACTACATTACATTTTAGACTAAGTACATAATTCCCATTTTTTTTTCTATGAACAGAACAGCGTCTGTCGAGTAGCTACTAGTATACAGATTTTGTTACAATAGACATAAGGGCTAAGTTAAATCCTATATAGCTGACTTTAAATTAAATGTATTTAAATTAAAATTACATAGTTTAAAACTGTCTTCGTGCGGAAAATTTAATGAAAGGCTATCTTTAAAATATAAGACTGCCTATGGATAAAGAAAATAAAACAATGAACATAAAAATGGGTTTATAATTCGCGCAGAAATTGGGCACTGTTAACATAAAGAATATGTACTAATATGGTCGCTAAATAATAAGTATTTTAATATTTATAATAAATACTAGTGGACCCGACAAACGTTGTCCTGTACACTCGTCAATTTGAAAAATCGGTCCAGCCGTTAGGAGGAGTTCACTAACATACACATGAGCAGGAGAATTATTTTATATGGACGGAATTGAGAATCTAAACCAATCTCAAATTCACTGGAACACACAAAAAAATCATCAAAATCGGTCAAGCCGTTTAGGAGGTACTTCAATTGTGAATCTAAGCCATTCTCGAATCCACCTGAAGACATACACCAATCTCAAATTCACTGGAACACACAAAAAAATCATCAAAACCGGTCCAGCCGTTTAGTAGGTAGTCCAATTGTGAATCTAAACCATTCTCGAATCCACCTGAAGACACATAGAAAGTTTCATTAAAATCGGTCCAGCCGTTTAGGAGGAGTTCAGTTACAACAAAAGAAATATATATATTAAGATGACGAAAAGGTGAGGTTTGTAACCTACAAGTTACTATTTACACTTAGTCAAATATGACCTTTGACTCCTCAACTGAATACAAAAAACTAATTTTTTGGGTGCACATTTATTATCGAACAAACACACAGCACTCATCATAATATATACAATTCAACAACCCGTAACATAACTTATATATTCTAAAAACGGGCCAAGGTTCAAGCGTTCAAGGGCCTCTTTTTCCGCTCAACCCTTAAAGATTTTTTTGCGCTATGACTCTGTTTATGATTGTCGAATTACCCCATAGTAATATGCTATGAAGTAACAGAATCCATTGGTTAAATAATACAGGCTGTAATTGTTTTGAAAATCATTCTGGTCGATTTCTGTGAAAAGTTATTAAATTTAAAAAACTAACGGCCTTACAAATAAAATTGGCATAAAGTTATAACTAAAAACCAAGAATATGTAAAATGTTTACAAATAGACATTTTGCTTACGATTGGTTTGTTCGGACGTATAACGTTTCCCGCGTATAATTGCAAGGCAGCTGTCATTCGGAAACCTTCAGAATTATCATTGTATTGACAATGTTGTCAACGATATTGTAAACATTTTGCATTTTCTTTGTTTATCATCATTTATAACTTTATACCAAGTTTATTTGGCCGTTATAAGGCCGTTAGTATGCGTTTCCTTTAAATCGAGGGCATGACTCCTCACGACGTTCCTTTAAGTCTCATAGTTTCTGACTTGGCCATCACCACCCTTCTCAAAAAACCACTCTGTATATGTATAATATTTTTGAAATAGTTTTTTTTATTCTTTTTATTGCAATAACAAAATTTAGACGTTTGCATAATGATTCAAGTGAGCTTTACAATCACAATAGCTATCAATTATTATACCTTATAATTTGCTTTTTTCACATTCGTAAATTTTAAAGTCATTGTATATAATGTTTCTGAGCAGTGGATTAATGGTTTTATAATTTTTAACTTGTGTAAGTTTCATTTTCATAATGCTAATATTGATATTTAAATTATTACTTTCTTACCATTTGCCGACTTTAATGATTTCGTGTCTTTTTGTGTTTGTCAGGGATAATTATTATTGTAATGTCATCAGCATATTATAACTCGCACTTATTTTCGATAATATTAGGTAGGCCGTTGATAAAATATAGTAGAAATAATAATGGTCCAAGTACACTACCCTGAGGTACGCCGGCTTTAGTTTCCCACTTGAATCATATTGTACTATATTTGATTTTAAGTCAATCTCTTTAATCTATTGCCTATTTTTAATATAACTTTAATATATTTTGATAGAGCGTGAAAGATATGTCGTAAGAGCACAAAACAGCAAGGAAAATATAAATATAGACTGGCAGACTAATAATTAAGACCTAAAGTGAAATGAAAATCCAGCAAAATACAAAGAGCTGTAAGATTATAAATTTATTTCAGGCTCATGACTTTTGGAATGACTGCCTCATCCTGCAAGACAGAAATTGAAATCGCGAGGAAATCTCTCTCTGAATCTGCAAGACAGAAGCCTACCAATATTGAAAATCAGCGAATATACTTATTTTGACTGTCACAACTTAAATATTAATTATTTATGTCCGTGTCAGGTACTCAGCCGTGTTTACGTGGAATACAGAAACGTTACATCACACTAATTAGCACCTACGTTTTGGTCACGGTGCTAATATTAGTTGAAAATAATCCACGCTGGATGTCAACATATTTGTCAAAGCAGTTCATTATGTTTAATTGCCATGAGAGCATTCAAACTGGATTGGTTACCCGAAAAATAGTTTAATTGTATACTAAAAAGTCTGCAATAGGTTGTAATTTAAACAGAATTCATAAAAAAATTAGAATAAAGCGTTAATGAGATTTTTTTGTCTATCCATAGCATTATATTATAGCAGATTATGGACACAACAACGGCACCATTTTCTGCCGTGAAGCAGTAATATATAAACATTATTATGTGTCGGTCTGAAGGGCGTCGTAGCTTAAGAAATTACTAGGCAAATGAGACTTAATAATAATTTTATGTCTGAAGATTGTCGCAGTATTTTTGAAACGAAGAATAATTTTAATAACTTGGCATTACAATTATTGATCTATGAAATAATTTGGTGATCTTTTTTTCAATGCATCTGTGGGATGCAGTATTGGTGTTCTTACTTATAAATCTTAGATATCGAATAATTCTGGGTGGTACAGCATCTTTAAGCTGTGACGGTAATGATAATGCTCTACGTAATTAGTCAAATTCTAATTCAAAATGTTACGCGCCTGAGCGAATCTACAACTTAACACTAAGACATTCTGTAAATTGTACTCATTTAACAGGCGAACTAAAACACCGTTTTTTCATATGCAAATATAACTGAAAGTTAAGTAGGCCGCAAATTGTATACGAACAAGCGACGTAACGTTCCAATGAACAAGCACATTGTTATTCAACGAGCGTGGGTTCTTGATATTATTTCTGAATATTAAACAATTGATTCGCGACTATTTTTGTACGCGTTTTATTTCGTTGATGTTTCGTTTAACGTAAAGAATATTAGGTAATAGCATTCGTAGCTTTAAACATAACGCTATGTTCTTGATTTCTCTAATATTTTATAGGAGTTTAGTGGCAAAAGCTGTCCAGCATTTGCTGAGCCTAACCTTTGACTAATGAGACAACATAAATAATAGCTGTAAAAAGGAAAATAATATAGTTTCTGTTTCGTGTGATGTTTTAAGCAGCGAAATGCAAAAGTCTCTATCTGTCCTTTTATCTCTAGCAACATCTTCTATAAGAGCTACTACTACTGATCTACTACGACTAGAGCTTGGGAAAAACATGCTAAAGCTCGAAAAAATACATGGTTCGGAAAAACTGAAATTCACGTCGATGTGCTATAACTATACCAATCGTAGATTTAGTTTGCCATAGCAATCTTCCTCGAAATAAGATTCATATAAATTTTTGGAGACACGAGCGAAAACGGGAACATGAACTGGAATAGGACCTGAGATAATCTTCATTTCCAAACTTGTTTATTATTTTTAAAAACCCTTTATCTACGCGGACGAAGCTACTGTACTCAATAACTTTTGTATTAATTTACATTTACTTTTTTGACTTACTCGTGTAAGACATTGACTATTTGACGTTTGAGTGTTCTGTTGCATCATTTTACATTTATTATATAGTAATTTAAAATGATTTCTAAATCGATGTACTTAAATGTAAATCTTGATATAAAAGAGTGGCAGTGAGGTTCTTGCTACTTCTTCTCATTAGCTCAACCCTTTACGAAGTAGCGGTAGATTCAATAAGAAATTTTTTTTTTGACATTCATAAGTGTCATTTCCGTGACCTACGTGAATAAACTGATTTAGATTTGATTTGATTTGAAGTCGCAGGCATCAGCTAGTATTAAATAAATACAAGGGCGTATTATCTGGAAAGTATGACTTTGAGAATAAGTCTCTACAAGGTTGCTGAATCGATGTATGAGTAACGTGACTGGAATAACTATAGGGAAAATGTAACTTCAATTATGTTTATCCTACTTCTATATCTTTTTTTTGGTACTTAGTGTGACAAGCCTTTAATGTTAACTTTTTTACGCTCTCGACTTGATAATATTGACGCAGTGAATATTGGACTGAAACAAACTATTTTATTAATTATTTTATTGATAGAATACATGTGAATCCCAAATTCAAATCGGCTAAGTCGTTCCTGAAATTAGTGTCCATAAACAGACTATTTCTGCCGTGAAGCAGTAATGTGTAAGCATTACTGTGTTTCGGTTTAAGGGCGCCGTAGGTAGTCAAATTACTGGGCAAATGAGACTTTACATTTTATGTCTCAATGTGACGTGCGCAGTTGTAGTGCATAATTTTTGGGGTTTTTCAATAATCCTGAGCGCCACTGCATTGTAATGGGCAGGGCGTATCAATTACCATCATTGATTGATTGACCTCAACGTCCTGCTCGTCTCGTCCCTTATTTTCATAAAAAAAATATATTATTATTATCATAAAGAAAAATATAATAATATGATGGTAATTGATACCCATTACAAATCTAGGTTAAATTAGTTGGTTAAATAATATTTTATTTTATTAACGCGAATGTTACACATTTAAATAAAACTGTTTTTAAAGGATTCAAACGCGTGTAATTTTAACTTTGTTTTTACATTAGTTTTTAGGTTTTTACGTAAAAGTTACATTTTTATTATTATTTTAGTTAACCCGACGTTTCAAGACCTTTCCAGATTTCGTTTTCAGAGGGACTGCAGATAAAATGTATTTTTCGCAAAAATGTAATGTGAAAGCACAGCTACAATTACACGCGTTTTAATACTTTAAAAGCGTTTCATTTGCTTGTTTAAATTATTTTTTATTTGAAGAAATGTTTGTAATAATAATTGTTGTACGCACGGACAAGTAAAAAAAGAAGAACTCCGCGTCGTGATATTAGCAAGTGAAGCACCGTTATGCTAGTGAGTGTGCGGTTACGGGGGATATTAGTTACACAATTTTTTCTACCTTAAATAATCATATATGGCCACAAATACTTATATAGTATCGTTTTTACACTTATTCACAACGCACAACGGCATTTTAAAAATATTTTATTGAGACTATGATGAGACAAACTGATCTGTCGGACGATGACAATTCACATAATGGCCGCCTGTCGGCGTGTAGTAGTGTAAGTGTGTGCGTGGGGCTATGTTAATCGGCTTGATTTGTTGCTACACTATTATGTAAGATGACACGGAGTCCTTATTTTTTTTAACTAGTCCGTGGTTTTGTATTATTGTTATTATTACTTACTGATTTTGTATTACTAGCCTCGCTTTGATGAAGTCTTGACATCTGAACGCACTGCCTTTTTACATCACATTTAATTTGACGTAAGTAATAAAAAAAGAGAATTGTTACATTTATAACGTCAAAAATGAGTTTCTAATCGATTCTTCAAAGCATAATCAGCATATCAAATGCATTTAATATGAAATTAGTAATGGGTCAAAGTAGTATTTATTAAGTGCATTATAATTAATATTATGCGTAACTATGAATAAAATTATAATTTATTGGTATAATCGATGACGTACTACACTCATTTAAGGACATATCATTCGCAGTCTGAAAGCGGAACGGCAAAAGTGTGCTTAAAGACAATGTAAGCACACTTTTCTTCTTACTCGTGTGACAACTGCGACTGTCCGAATTGGGTTCTAAATCACGTTCAACACACGCAGCCTAAACTGAATAAATGCTGTTCATTGCTGCCTATTGGCGGATATTTTTTAAATAAGTGGAGTAAATGCGGCAAAGAGTCGAATTTTATAATAATTTGTGGCATGTTTCATATATAACGGCTTTTTTATTACGATTGTAACAATGCTATCTGTCCATAGGTTATTGAAATGTAAGTAAGCTTAAAAGGATAGATGTGTCTACCTCTAGTAAGTTAAACTAAGGATAGATAAGCTATTGAAAACGGCCGTTGTTCTACTACAGCCAGTGACGTTCTATACATAGACAATTCAGGTAAATAAATAAAATAAACAATCAACGTAAGTTACGTCAGAAATATGTCAAATGTCAATAATTGTTACCTACATGAGGAAACATCATCTACTTATTACCTAAGTATTATATATAAAAATCAGCTTTTATACTATGACGTAAGTAAAATTATAATTTCGTGATCCTTAAGGGTGTCTGGCAAGGGGTTGCCACGATGGTAAGTGTCTGGCAATGAATAACGTGATTTTTAATAATATTCTGTAGGTAATACCGAAAAGTCGCACTTTATTTTTTGATGTATTCAGATCGGTATTTTACACACATTTAGTACTGTTTACCTGCCAAAGCCACTGCAACCCAAACTCCATAATGAACCATCGTTCTTACCTGTGTTGGAGCATGCGCTGACAAACTTTCAGCTTTTATAAAATGACGTAGGTCTGGGGTCCACGTGGGCTCTACTACACCTATTTTATCATTGTAATGATCGGAAACTGATAAGACCGTTACATTATGAAGTTAGTCACTAAACGCTTCTTAAGAAAAAACTTAAGAAGAAGCGTACCAATAAAATAAAGCCGATAATATCATATCTACATAATACAATTTTATCACGTACTAAATGAGTTATTTTCACATTTAAAAGCTAATTGCTATATAGTACGTAAAATTAAATAGAGTTTGAAATAAAAATAGTTAAAATTTATTGAATTAGGCGTTACTTTGCGGAAATCCATAATTATACAAATGATTTAAGTTTTCTTTAGTGTTAATTCTGCCAATATTTGTTTTTAAAACAATTCGACACGTGTTTCGCCTCTACACGAGGCATCCTCAGGACGTGTTGTCTCGCTAAAATCTGGCATGAGACTCTCAGTCTCTGTCAATAAATAGTTCTTTAAATTTGAAGACAACAAGCCCCGTGCCATAATTGCTCAGTGATTTGGTCTCCAATTTATAATGTTCACCGTGATAGAATAGAGTCAATTCGGCGGTTTGTAAGAGTTCTCTGTAGCAGGTTGGGTGTTAGACGTAAAATTCCCGAATACTCTGAGCGCTTACGTAAATTTAACTTGCATAGTCTTGATAAGCGATGATGGGTATCTGATATATGCGTCTTACATAACATTGCGAATGCTGTTATGGATAGTCCTCTATTAAGTTTGATAAGCTTTAAAGTGCCAACACGATCTGTGCGTATTCCATGTCTATTTTCGATCAATTCCTCAAATAATAATGTATCGAATAACAACCCGATTATGAGAATTTGTAGAGAATTTAATGAAGTGTGTGCTGATTTTGATATATTCTTTACAAATTAACTTGTTCAAAAATATTCTTCATAAAACTTGCTAGTTTACGTAATATAATGTAATGTTTAACTTAAATTTCATCATAATGTAATTTCTGTTGTGTCCACTTATTATTTTTTATTGTATTTGGTGAATGATGTGTACAATTTTAATTGGATCTCAGGGTCATAAAAATATCCTGTACTTGTTATTAGATGATAGTATTATCCTGTTACCTGTTATTTTATTTATTTATTTAATTATGATTCAGCACTAAAAGATACATACAACTTCATTTTCACCCATCTACAATCAACACTTACTTTTGTATTGCGATTTTAATATTATTCTAATCCATCCACAGACACGCAATAGAGTTGCAATATGGCAATCGAATATAATTATTATTGTAGTACGATAAATTTTATGGACCTACGATATATTTGGTAAGTCTGAGAATTGGTCGTCATCTATTTTTATACCCTAAAAATTTTAATTATTTATTTATTTTTATTATATGGCAATACAACGTTTGCTGGGTCAGCTAGTAATATTATAATAATTGAAGAAGTCGTGGATGAAGTATTTTAGATATGCTAATAGATAATAGCTGTGAAGATCGTTGGAGGTACGGTTATGTAAATGTGTGCACTCGACTCGACACAAACACCGCTCTAATGTTTTCACTGTTCACATTGACGTCATACCAATATTAAGGAACTGAGATGTAAAACAACTAGATATTCACGAGTACTCTTTTAAATGCGTTAGAAATGGCGGATCTTGATTTTTGATGTGATTTCTGTAGGCGCGCTGAGAATTTTATATAAATGGGCTTTAAATAACACTGAGATGTCTCACTCCCCGTATAGGTATGAAAATCGTAAGTACGCGCGGCGGCCTCTATAGAGAGGCTATCCAGTAAGGATTTAGCAGGGAGCAGTGACGCTAGCGCGAGCTTTGTTAGTCCCTTCACCGGCCCGACCGGTTCACCGGCCGATCATTTAAAAATGGAGTTACATAAAAAAACAGAGCATTTCATGAGGTCATTGCGATACAAAATTATTTACAACGAATGTAGGTTTGACAACATTATAATATTAATTTTAAATTACTTTTACATACTTATTTATATTATAGAAAAAACTAAACTATTTTTATAAGTTGACCTTATATTAGATAGGTACAGATTAAGGTAAAGAAGTCAACCCTAATGTCGTGAGAAGGGGTAAGAGTCACGCGATAGAAAGAGAAGCAAATTCTAGGTGAATAAAAATGTAGGTTAATAGCGCTGTGCGATGAATTACACCTTTTTGTATGGCCGCAAGAGTCCCTATTTCTTTAATTGATTTTGCGGAGTGAGACTTCTGAACTTGTACTATTACAGTATGGTTGGGATAAAGCCGGCTCGAGTGTTTGCTGCGTTAACACCGAAATTTACTTGAGTTATTTATATACAAGTATAACTTTTATAAATCTAAATATATTAATTAGAGCAGGAAATTTTTTATTTTGTATACTTAACTTCGCTGTATAGGTTCACTGAATACATTATTTGTGGGTATAAAGTCCGCTGGAGTACACTGACTGATTGTACTCCCTAACCTAATGGAGCAGGAGATAAAAAGGAGGAGAAAGAGTATGTCTAGTGAGGCAAGTAATAGAAAGCCAATCTTCTCTATGTTAAGTCTAATAAGAGTATTAGTCAAATACAGAAGAGTCTGTATTTGTGAGTAATGAGCTTAGAAAGTGTTACAAATTATGTACATATCACGTATTACTAAATAAATAAAAATACCTAAGAATAATAGAAATAAAGATTGTCTTTTGGTTTCGGGTTCGTAGCAATATATCCAGCTTTCATCACCTGTGACGATGTCAAATACAGCATTTGAGTCACCGCCGTTGAAGTCGTCTATCTAATATTTGGAGACACCAGGTCATGCGAAGGTGTTTCTGGTCGTCGGTTGAAGTATGGGGAAACCATCTGGTACAAAGGTTCCTGGCGCCTAAATGTTCGTGTAATATTTTTTGAACTTGACTCATACCAATGCCTAGGCTTGCCCGTATCTGCTAATAGGTCACTCTCTTATCTTCCTCTATCACGCGTCGCACAGAACTGATGTTATCTTCAGTAGTCGCTGTTAAAGGACGTCCCTCACGCGGATCATCATTGAGATGGCTACGTCCACGCTTAAACTCGTTAAACCAATTGTAAATAGTGGCACGAGATGTGGCTTCATTAAGAGGTAATCGCAGCCTATGATAGCTTTGTTGATGAGTGAGCCCACAACGAAAGTCATAATAAAACAGTGACCAAAAATTTTCTCCCATTAGGTTCATTTTCACGTGTAACAAGAGTTTTAAATTTGCCACCAATTCACAAAAACAAATGACAAATGAATGCAATATACTAGGTACATTAGGTAACCAAATAGTTCTAAAATTGAAATTCCAAAAAAGTTTTCATTAGCAATGTTCCTAACTGGCCAGTTCTAAACATTTTCAGTGTTACCCACGTATATATATATACGTTATTATATATTATTTGCAGGTATATATTATACGAAGATATTATATTACTCTCGAACAATAATAGGGTTGGATAGATTATCATTTGCCTCAGTTCGATTGTTTCACTATTGATCTTAATATTTCGTCTTGGTCTTTCTTATTGACCTATGAGATTGGCTGTGACTTTTTGTTCTACTGTCTTCCTAAACTTTCCAGTTGATATAAGTCCGTGTCGTAAGGTCGAGACAAAATGTCGTTGACGCCTTATTGTGTTGGTCGATTCGATAATAATATCAATTGTATAATGCTAGATCTCGCCTTATATACAATTAGTAATGAGATCACTGCCCGTGACTTTGGCTGCGTGGAATGCGTACATATTGAGCTTCTTTGGGAATTCTATTAAATTTGCTTAAGACTATGTCCATACTAAATTTGATCAAATTATTTAGAAAGAAGTAGACTTAAAGTTCCTTTATTAACGCGAGTTCCACTAACGTTTAAGAAACTATCAACTAAATATTAACATTAATTATTAGATATTTTGTAAAATTAAAAATATTTGAATAATTTTTTTTTATCACGACGCTTTTAATCTAGTATAATTAATGTAGTAGTGTGTGTTTTAACAGTAATTTTTAAGAAAATAGCATTTTTTCAAAGTCAAATATACTTTATGGAGTAAGCTAAAACTAAAAACACATTTTTTTTTCGATTTACTGAATTTACCATATTATGTTCATATAAAATTGAGCTCGTGAGAAGAACATATAGAAACTCAACGGCTACTCTTTTCAATCAAATACGTAAGTACTTTGTGATGGCTGTAATATACATAACAATTAGATTGCAAGGCGCTGCATCCAATATATGAGTCGTGCTTATATTATATAAACTATTTCATAAAAAGTAATAAAGAGCTAGCTGTATAAATATAAATTATCGTATATTGGAGCATCAACCTTTAGAGCTTGAACTCTTTGTTTGTGTAAGGATGCTTCGTGAACATAATGGTCGTGACCATTGTCATAATTATCTATCAAATACAATGATTTATCTTATATATAAAATTCTCGTGTCACAATGTTCGTTCCCGTACTCCTCCGAAATGTCTTGACCGATTCTCATGAAATTTTGTGAGCATATTGAGTAGGTCTGAGAATCGGCCAACATCTATTTTTCATACACCTAAATGTTAAGGTGGTCCACACGAAATTTTATTTTTTTTATTTTTTTGACATTTTTTTTAAATTTGTTTGATTATGAGTCAACATTAAAAAATATATACAACTTCCAATTTTCACCCATCTACGATCAACAGTATCTTTTGTTTTGCGATTTTAATATCGCCAATACAACGTTTGCTGGGTCAGCTAGTTAAATATAACAGGTTGACCTGGCACCACAAGCAGCACCGCATTATTCATTAAGATACTTTTCAGTATACTTGGCCACGGGCAGCTCGAGTTGACAGCAGTCGGCTGTTTTAATATTTTTGTAATTATTTTGTAATTTAATTTTATACTTCGAAATACGTAAAATAAGTTATCGGAAAACTTGTTTTGACGACTACCCACACTTTAATAGCTAAACCAAAATAAGTACACATAATAAGATAAATAGTGTTTTTTTTTTTATAAAAACAAAAACCAAATGATTTGAAAAATGACGGAGTGCCTTCATAACTAACATGGATACAACACAGATAATATTATAACGTCCTCTATTATTCAAGTCGGTTAAAAATACGTTACACTAAAGAATTAATGATAAAGAAAATTATCGTAAGCTATGTTATTAGTTTAATAAATTCGTTTCGTTCAATTGATGTTTATGATAATTGTTAGTATGTTGTTACATTTAAATCTGTTAATCCAATGATTGGGAAAACCATCGCTAACAAAGATTTAAATAGGTAAGTCTATTGAGATTATTATCAAATGAGATGGTAAATAATTTTGCGTTATGCGGATCTAAAAAAATTTTCATTTTTATCTAACATAAACCATTTATTTATTTAATCAAACTAAAAAGCACCACTAATCACTAGGGGCTTAAATAGATGCTAAAAAACATTACTTGATGAGTTTACAAACCGTGAGTCATTTAGTAACTTTATTTAATTGGAGGGGGTAAACAGGCCGTTTCCCTTTGCAATAAAACATCTAAATTCTTAGCGTTAACTTATGTGATTCTGCAAATATCGAATATTTGAATATTTTGGCATCTCTGTCACATCCCGTATGGTCTAGTGGCTAGGATACCTGGCTTTCACCCAGGAGGCTCGGGTTCGATTCCCGGTACGGGAAACTTTTTTTAATTTTGACATTTGTAAAAGCAGGAAATATAATAAGAACTATATTAAATTTTGTTATAAAAAACTGTTGTACTTTATTATCAAATAATAATTTTAACATCATACAACAAACTGTGAACTATATTTTTTTCAGCAGTATTTATAGTTTGACACGATATCCTATTTTTACATTCCCTTTTTTGCTTCATAGAAGACCCTCATATGTTTCCTATGGTGTAAAAATAGAGGAGTTTGGACCTCCTCATTTAATGACAAAATATCTTAATGCCCGTGACTTCATCGGCGTTTGACTAAATACCGATCTTATTGGGTAACTTGTTACTTGACATATTAAAATTATTCGCCAGTATTTTGCGTCGTTGAAAAATATTAAAATCGTTTTCTCAGTTAATATTATATGGAAGGTATAAAATCGATGCATGTTACAGTAGTACTTCATTGGTAATTATCTATATTTCCCACAAAGAGTACAATAGTAGTTTTATATCCCTTTCTCTGAACCCTTTTCACCCCTTCAAGGGATAATCTCCGGCATAGAACTTCACTCTACTTATAATGGCCGAGCCTCATACTATGCCCATAGCACGTTTGAACGTGTGAAAAATCATCACACAGCGTCACTGTCTGTCTGTCTGTATTTACAATATGTGTACGTATGTATAAAATATGACTGATGGTCGCTCAGAGGGCAATGAAGAGGACTATGCTCGGAGTTTCCCTGCGAGTTCGAATCAGAAATGAGGAGATGATTGCGATACTGAAGTGGCAGTTGGCAGGGAATAAAGCTCGACGGACAGGTCGCCGTTGTGGCAGTAAAGTCCACGAATGGTGACCACGGTACTGGAAGACCCAGTGTGGGTAGACCCCTAAGATGGGCCGATGATCTTGTTAAGATCACCGGAATAAGTTGGATGAGGGCAGCGCAAGACCGATCTTCGACTCATATAACGCGATTTCAATCCGCCGTATAACACGGGCATTGCCCGCATAATATAACGCGGGGATTTCCTACATACAAATTTCTGTAATGTGAAATTTATAATGATTTCATAATTAGCTTCGCGTTCCTTTGCACGTGTGTGTGTTATTAAAATATTAAATTATTTTATTAAATTTGTGTATTAAAATAGTAGTACTAGGCAAACAATTGGAAATACTTGTTATGAATTGTGATTAATTATTATTATTATATAAATTACGGGACACGTTGTTTGTCCGCGATGGACTCCAAAACTTATGAACGGATTTTAATGGGGATTACTTCATGGAGTGCAGTTTGGTCCAATTTGAGAGATAGGATAGTTATTATTTCGCTTTGGGACGATTTTGGACCCATAATTATTTTTATTTTCAATTTATTACGAGATTGTTAGGCGCCAAAATATGATTAATATTCTTCTTCTTCTTTTTTTTCCTTCTTTTCAAATTCATATCTTGATTTTATAATTTTTGTTTTATTTTATATAATTGTTTTCTGTGCATGTTGTGACACCTTAATTTGTTGTACATTCAACTCATTATTTGTTAATATTTGATATATTTTAAGCATATTAGAATGTAACAACTACTGGTTGTCCTATAAATAAATAAATAAATAAATATTTGTTTTGTATGGACATATTTTCAATGAGAGAATTTAGTGACGCACGGTTTGACAGTTCTGCTGTGAAATAATTTTATTATAGTTGACAACAGGGAGCAATGATGTTCTATACAATATAATATATAACGTCATTGACAGTGAGCATATTTTACAAAATAATTCTTGGTGATATGAAATATTATTGACAAATACATAAAATCAGTATTTTTTTATTATGCACAGAACAATGTCTGTAGGGTCAGCTAGTATTATATGAAGCACAAAGACAATATTGAGAATTTTATGGTACCGTACCTATTGTGATAAATAAACTTTAATCATTGGGAAGATTTTGATGGGAAAAGCCTAAATTAGTTGTGTTTGGGTTTTAGGTAGTCAGGATCAAGAGCTATTGAGGTTCAAACAATTCCCATAGAGCTAGATTTAACTACCATTGGAAATGTTTACACCAGGCAAGGATATACGGGCAGGAGACACGCGAATGACAGGCGGATCGTCACTAGTAAACAATATAATAGACCGTATTACTATCGATAGACTATCACAGATTCGAACACGTCGAAAAATATATACTTTAGAACTAACCTGTATTTTAAGCAATTCACGCACATTAACACAAAGTGTAATGCAAATCGCGAGTGTAAGACGTAGCTTGTCACGCACACTAAATTAATAAACCTGGCCTGATCTTATCGGTTGTCTAACAGCAAGAGACTCTATCTAGACGTATAAATTATCTAAGATTTATGGTGATAGTGAATAAAGCGTCAAGTGTATCTCACGCATACCAAACTAATATTCCTGGCCTGTTTGTATCGGTTGTCTCACAGCAAGAGACTATCTAGACGTATAAATTATCTAATATTTATAGCGATAGTATATAAAGTGTTTAGTGTAATCTCGCTATGCTCTCAAAGTATCGTTCAAATCGCGAGTGTAAGTCCGTAGCATGTCACGCACACTAAACCAATATTCCTGTCCTGTTGTTATCCGTTGTATCACAGCTAGAGACTCTATCTAGTCGTATAAACTATCTAATATTTATAGTGATAGTGAACAAAGCGTCAAGTGTAATCTTGCTATGCTCTAGGGCGTCACAAGGTCAAGTTTGCGTCATCTGCCAAATTACACCAGTAATTTGTTACCCTTGGGAATTGAATGCGTTTTGAATTAACTCGAACGTGCTGTCGAAAGTTTTATATGACTGTGTATATGTCTATATTTATGTCTCTTAAATGCGATCATTTACCCAACTCTCGCCTCCCGCGCGCCTCTCTCTACCCAACAGAAGGTCGCCTTCAATGAATGCTTAGAGGGCACTTGCCCAAAGCCAACCTCAGCTGGTGTTTAGTGGGTAGGCACTTACACACAGACTGAGGCTGCGTTGGTATGCATGAGCATTCACCACCTCCCTCCCGTCGTTATCCCGGAGGGTAGGCCTTTCCCTTTGCCTGGGCGCAAAAAAAAATCCTAAATTCAATGGATTGAAAAAATCCTGTAATTCAGTATTAGAAATTTAAATAAAGTGATTTGATTGAATTGTTCTGTGTTATTGATTGGTCAATTAAAACCTATTTAGGGTTCCGTACTCGAAGGGTAACAATGACAAAGTCTGTATGACCATCCGTTTGTCCATCCACCTGTTTGTTAGAGAGCTGTACCTTTTTTTTATGAAAATAAGGGTGGAGACGGGCAGGACGTCCAGCTGATGGTAATTGATACGCCCTGCCCATTACAATGCAGTGCCGCTCAGGATTCTTGAAAAACCCCAAAAATTCTGAGCGGCACTACAACTGCGCTCGTCACCTTAAGACACAAGATGTTAAGTCCCATTGCCCAGTAATTTCACTAGCTACGTCGCCCTTCAGACCGAAACACAGTAATGCTTACACATTACTGCTTCACAGTAGAAATAGGCACCGTTGTGGTACCCATAATCTAGCCGGCATCCTGTGCAAAGGAGCCTCCCACTGGTGAACCTCATAAACAGAGGCGCTACTAAAATAAATTGAAATAAAAAAATTAAAAATTAAAAAGTACACGATTTACACGTACAATTTACACACCACAAATTTATGCCTAGTCGGCCTTATATCCCCCTACTGCTGAGGCTTCAAAAATACGGGAAATTCACTTTATAAAAAGATCTTAATACTAGGCGTTCATCTTACGCCATTCGATTATTTTTGGCATTGTAAGAAAATTTTATTTAAGCATTTTAACAACACCGTCACCTCCCGTATGGTCTAGTGGCTAGGATACCTGGCTTTCACCCAGGAGGCTCGGGTTCGATTCCCGGTACGGGAAAACACTTTTTGATTTAATTTTTTTTTATTTATCTCAAGGATTGTTATGTAAATAAAATTTAAATTAAATAAAAATATTTTTTCACCTGAAGAAACTATTAAACATTTTGCGGTGCTTATATAGTTAGACAATCATTTGATATAATATTTTATTTGATAACGTGAGTATTGTTGTAACATAAGGTTATTGTGTAAATAAATATTACATTATATTACCGAACTTTATTTATACATTAATAATTAGTTTGGCAGACCCGTGGATCCCCTTAAAACTAAACTCAACTGAATATTAACCATAAACTTAGCTTACTACCGTTAGTATACTAAATTTATGACACTAACAAATCGATTAAAATCATAGCCTCTTTCTAGCCTCGTGTTGAGGCGGACGACCTTCAAAGGTCGAGATTGTAAATGGTAGCGCACATTTGGTAATGTGTTGCAAGAGAGACTCGCTTATTGATTATAAATATTGCCACATGCAACTTGTGTACACTTTCGTTATTTTAACCGACTCCAAAAAGAATAGATTTTTTTTATACATAAGACAGTGCAAACGGGCAAGAGGCTTGCGTGTTGCTCAGCGGTGACCAATCCTTAATCTAAGGTTCGAACCTGTTACGAGAATACGCATCATACGATTGTACTAAGATCGCTTCGACTTACCGAGTGACATATAAAGCAAACAAAATAACACGTACTTATTTCAGTTACTGAGCGACCGTGTAAGGCGTAATGCTATTATTTATTCTAGATATTATACAGAGTGTGCTAAGTAAATGTCCCATATTGGCAATGACGTCACTACAAAGCCACCATGTTGGCTCGACCATAATAAGCAGGTCACATGAGAGAATCTGTGCAGTGACACTCTTAATTAGGACGCAAGCAAACCTACCAAGAACACCGTACAGCTTGTCAGACCCTCAAAACTCTTATTGGATTATAATAAGGGCTATTATAGTTTATAATGTTGTTGTAGAACTGAATAATGTGTTGGCATTAGAAGTGTAAATTGAGAAATAGTTAAGCAGACATGCCTGTGTATGGAAGGTGGTTCGACTGCTCGGTCAAAATAGGAATCAATTTGCACTTGTATTTCGAAGCGGCGATATAAATTTTATTAAATTTATGTGACAATTATGAGTTTTAATGGTAAATACAGCCATTTTATTTGAACAACTGGTAGCTTTGACGTTGCAAATCCATTATAATTCTTGTACCAAAAATTTTTTTCATGTACATATGACTATTATGGCAATGAATGAAATGAATTCTTTCTATGACTTTGTAATTAATGTTTAATGGTGATAAATATTATGTGTGTGCATTTTAATAATACTAGCTCATAGCTGCTGTCCGTGACTTCGCTCACGTGGATGCTATAAAAATACAAAGCTTGCATAAAGAGTGATAATAAATAGTGGATCTAGTGTTTTAAACATGAAATCCCGTTAAATTTCACTTTGAAACCTAGAATGACATTAATTTTTTTTACAGGAAGTTAGTTTAATGTTTGACATTTGCACAATGGGACAATATATGCTCGAACATGATTGGGAAATATTAAAAACTCACTTTTCGGCATTGATCGTAGACAAACAGACAAAAATTCAATAGAGTACTTTTTTGGTTTCGGTATTGATCGTAACTGACAAAAATTCAATTGAGTACTTTTTTGGTTTCGGTATTGATCGTAACTGACATAAATTCAATAGAGTACTTTTTTGGCTGCGGTATTGATCGTAACTGACAAAAATTCAATTGAGTACTTTTTTGGCTTCGGTATTGATCGTAACTGACAAAAATTCAATTGAGTACTTTTTTGGCTGCGGTATTGATCGTAACTGACAAAAATTCAATTGAGTACTTTTTTGGCTGCGGTATTGATCGTAACTGACAAAAATTCAATTGAGTACTTTTTTGGCTTCGGTATTGATCGTAACTGACAAAAATTCAATTGAGTACTTTTTTGGCTTCGGTATTGATCGTAACTGACAAAAATTCAATTGAGTACTTTTTTGGCTGCGGTATTGATCGTAACTGACAAAAATTCAATTGAGTACTTTTTTGGCTTCGGCATTGATCGTAGACAAACAGACAAAAATTCAATTGATTACTTTTTTGGCTTCGGTATTGATCGTAAACAAACAGACAAAAATTCAATTGAGTACTTTTTTGGCTTCGGTATTGATCGTAAACAAACAAACAAAAATTCAATTGAGTACTTTTTTGGCTTCGGTATTGATCGTAAACAAACAGACAAAAATTCAATTGAGTACTTTTTGGCTTCGGTATTGATCGTAGACAAACAGACAAAAATTCAATAGAGTACTTTTTTGGTTTCGGTATTGATCGTAACTGACAAAAATTCAATTGAGTACTTTTTGGCTTCGGCATTGATCGTAGACAAACAGACAAAAATTCAATTGATTACTTTTTTGGCTTCGGTATTGATCGTAAACAAACAGACAAAAATTCAATTGAGTACTTTTTGGCTTCGGCATTGATCGTAGACAAACAGACAAAAATTCAATTGATTACTTTTTTGGCTTCGGTATTGATCGTAAACAAACAGACAAAAATTCAATTGAGTACTTTTTTGGCTGCGGTATTGATCGTAACTGACAAAAATTCAATTGAGTACTTTTTTGGCTTCGGTATTGATCGTAACTGACAAAAATTCAATTGAGTACTTTTTTGGCTTCGGTATTGATCGTAACTGACAAAAATTCAATTGAGTACTTTTTTGGCTGCGGTATTGATCGTAACTGACAAAAATTCAATTGAGTACTTTTTTGGCTGCGGTATTGATCGTAACTGACAAAAATTCAATTGAGTACTTTTTTGGCTTCGGTATTGATCGTAACTGACAAAAATTCAATTGAGTACTTTTTTGGCTTCGGTATTGATCGTAAGTGACAAAAATTCAATTGAGTACTTTTTTGGCTGCGGTATTGATCGTAACTGACAAAATTCAATTGAGTACTTTTTTGGCTGCGGTATTGATCGTAACTGACAAAAATTCAATTGAGTACTTTTTTGGCTTCGGTATTGATCGTAACTGACAAAAATTCAATTGAGTACTTTTTTGGCTTCGGTATTGATCGTAACTGACAAAAATTCAATTGAGTACTTTTTTGGCTGCGGTATTGATCGTAACTGACAAAAATTCAATTGAGTACTTTTTTGGCTTCGGCATTGATCGTAGACAAACAGACAAAAATTCAATTGATTACTTTTTTGGCTTCGGTATTGATCGTAAACAAACAGACAAAAATTCAATTGAGTACTTTTTTGGCTTCGGTATTGATCGTAACTGACAAAAATTCAATTGAGTACTTTTTTGGCTGCGGTATTGATCGTAGAAAACACAGCAAGTATTATTTTAAAATATTCAACATATAGTTTTTACTTTGTTACGATTTAATTATACTTTTCCAGTGGAAGGCTCCTTTGCACAGGATGCCGGCTAGATTATGGGTACCACAACGGCGCCTATTTCTGCCGTGAAGCAGTAATGTGTAAGCATTACTGTGTTTCTTTCTGAAGGGTGCCGTAGCTAGCGAAAGTACTGGACAAATAAGACTTAACATCTTGTCTCAGGGTGACGAGCGTAGTTGTAGTTCCGCTCAGAATTTTAGGGGTTTCTCATAAATCCTGAGTGGCACTGCTTTGTAATGGACAGCACGTATACATTACCATCAGCTGAACGTCCTGCTCGTCTCGTCCCTTATTTTCATATAAAAAATACTTATTAATAATAAGTAGCGGACCCGAATGACGCTCTTCTGTCAATAGAACAGCGAAGAAGAAGAAGAAGAGAATAGATAAAATAATTTAGGTATTCAGGAATAATGAAGTCTAAAGTCATTTGAATTGTGAAATCAAAATTAATGAGTTAAAAATTAAACAAAGTCTTCTTTCTGAATGACTTTATACTCGTAGTATGTAGTAATAAAATGAGAAGGATTAATATTGTATTTGTGTAAATAGCTTTCACATTACTGCTTTATAAATGACAATTTTTTAAAGTATTAAGATGGATATAGTAGGCTATTTTTAAGAATTATGGCTAGGATTTTTCTAGACACCAATATAAGATACACAATTCCACCATACATTATTTTGTTATATCTCTATGGGGTTATACAGCGTTTTCGTTGAAAGCTCCCAGCCTGCTTATTTTTTTCCGACACCTCCAACAAATATCGCTATACATATACACTAAAACCTTCCACGAGAACCAGGCTATCCATTGATCACATCAGCATGGAAGTCGGTGCAGTAGTTTTTGAGTTTATCGCGAACAGTGGTAGATTGACAACCTGTCTCTAATATAACCTTAATAGAACTATTTCGAGTTAAAAAAAGTGGACGTTTTACGTAACTTATAATATTCTATACCTACTCTGTATTTTGGATGAAGTCTTAAGTAAGAATTTTGTTGTTGAAGTATTTTTATTTCTTTGTAAAAAACATGAAAAAGAAACCGTGAAAACTTGGAAAACTTGAAAATGATGCTATTACGATTCTTAAATTTTCGTAACTGTTGTTGGGAGACATTTGTTACAAACTTGTGCAAGTTCAGTTAAAAGGAAAGTACTCAAGAGTTTAATTACATAATTTGCATTTGGGGACAAATTATGAGATATTAATATATGTATATTTTACTACGTAAATGCTACAAGAGACGATACGGTTACCGTACTATTATAGAATTATTGTTCAGAAGTCTTTTATATCATCATTCACAGATTCAGCATTTTTCAAAACATTTAGCTATCAGTTTGCACAGACTGTGTAGTCTGCAAACTGATGCACCAATAATACTTCAAACTTTTTTTTATAAAATATAATAATAATTTAATATTATAATAATTTATTGACACACTTTTACACAAATTATCTTGCCCCAAACTAGGCATAGCCTGCACTATGTGTGCAAGACAACTATATATTTAATACAATATACTTACTTAAACATACATAAATACATATAAACATCCATCACTCGGAAACAAACATCTATATTGATCATATAAATAATTGCAACTACCGGGATTCGAACCTGGGACCTCTAGCTTAGTAGTCAGGGTCACTAACCATTCAGCTATATTGGCCGTCTTCTATACAAAAGGGGCAAACGGGCAAGAGGTGGTGAAGCAACCGTTTATGGGTATCACCAGGCAACACCAGGGGTGAAGAGGTATGTTGCCAGCCTTTAAGTTTTGAGTATGCTGTTGAAACTCCCTAAGTCGTATCGTTTCGGTAAGATTGCAACTAGTAATTGATTCTATAAATTGACTTTTTTTATTGTAAAAATTTACAAGAAACAAACTATAAAACAATTTCAGCCATCCTCATGAAACTTATGTGTTTATGTGAGGAATAGCAAGTTCACTTATCATAAAACTTAAAGTATTTAATAATTACTATTCTGAAACTATAATATTAAAGTAGAAAAAAATAACATGTCTGAATTAAATAGCAAAGCGGAGACAAACTAAAATAAAAACAAACAAAAAACATCGAGCAATAGCAAATAGCAATAGAACAAAGATTCACTGTTGTATAACAGGCATGAAGTAAGTCACAAAACACGCGATCGTAGAATGCCAAACTTCAACATGATGTGGGTGGGATTTCGTATTTTGACCTATTAACATAGTATCAACCCGAACAGCTCCCCTGTGCTCACATCAGTACGCGCTTCAAAGAATCAAACCGATCGGAGATGCTTGATCGTCGATGATGACTCTTTGTTTCGCAAGTAATGCGGCCGAACTATAAATAATGTAGGAGGTTAAAAAAGGAAAGAAATTGTAGTTTTGTAATTACATACTGTAAATAAATAAACAGCACACCCACAAGCACTACCCCAAACCAGCAACAAACTATTTTTAGAACAAGTCGTCCAGTGAAAATGAGTAGCACGACTACCAAAGGATGAAGAAAAGGCTATATCTTCCTGGCGTCGACACATCTCCTACCTACAATCACTCAGCCTGTCCGAGGTTCGAGTCTCCTTAGGAGACGCTCCGCGACTGTTCTTGCGTAGTCTTTGCGCCACGGGCCACGTCCTATGTCGCTGTAAAAGCCTTCAGGGCTGATAGCATAGAGGAGATTTTTAGTCGGTAGAGGGGGGGGGGTTGCTTAAGCGGACACCCCCTAGTCTGACATATGGGCCCCGTTTGGGGGTCTTCAATACGTAAATGTATTTTCCTCCTCTCCAAAAAAGGGCGTCCACACACTTCCGCTGCAACCGTTGACGAGTTAGGTCGCTACTCTGCATGTTTTCTGTTCGAATTAGTCAATTCGTAATGTATTCTTACACTGGTGTAAAAACCAGCTTCTAATCCATCTGCCTCCGTAGTATCTTAGAGTTCTTTGGACATATCGCCAGAAAAGATGGCCACAACCTCGAACAACTGATGGTTACTGGAAATGTAGACGGACGACGCCCCAAAGTCCCAGAGCCCTATAAGATGGTCTGACCAAATCCGCACATCTCTGGATACCGTAGAGAAATCACGACCCTCAGCAATGAGGAATACGACGCGAGGAGGAGGGATTCTTAGACATTTTACAAATTGATCTATTTGATTTAAGAGTTAATTATTTAGATGTTAGCTTGTTTGTATTTTTTTTTGTCATTCATTCATTCACCCGTTCACGGACACAATACAAGGTTGAGCCAGCACTTTCCAAATCATCTTCTTATTTCTAATGAATCAAAGTATTTTTAGCCTTTCAACTAATCTATTGTTACAAATATAGGCACTTTATAATAGTAGTAGATTCTATTATTTCCATTTGTATGGTTTCTTCCATAAATATCTGAGCTCGCAACAATTATTTATAGCCTAACCAGCAACGTAAAGTTTATTATCGTCTGAAATAACCATAAAGATACATTCAAGTTATTATTAGACGAGGTCGCAAGCTAAGGACAGGTTAATATTATAGAACTTGTTTAGATGTAAGTATTCAGAAAAAATTGACAACATATTTGTACTGCAGAAAAGGGCAATTCGAGCGTTCTATAAAATGCGTTCAAGGGATTCATTGAGAGAAAAGTTTAGTGAAATTAATATTATTAATTATCAGTACACTGCCAGTACATATACGAGAACCTCCTGTACTCTCAAAAACATATAAGCCAATTTAAAAAGAATAGTGATGTACATAGTGTCAATACTCGAAACAAACATAAACTCGCAATTCCATCTTCTAGGCTCCGTAAAATTGCTAAGTCTTTTAGAGTGGATTGTGTTATATTTTATAATAAACTACCAAATGATATTAAAATATAACCAATTAAAAAAAATATATCGTAAAAAATAAACTAACATCTAAGGCCTATTATAATGTGAATGATTATTTGAATGAAAAAGACAGTTGGAATTAATGTTTCTTTATTGTTAATGAATATTTTTATACTCATTTGAATGATATTGTAACTTTTGTTCTTAATCCTGTATTGCACTAAATAACTTATAAAGTTTTACAGTGAATAAAGATTTTTTGTTTGAATTTGAAAATTTAAAACATATTCTAAAGCTGAGATCCATAGAGCGTGCTAAGACTTTACTAACGTAAAACTTAGCTGATTGTGATAAAACGCGAACTCGTCTCTTGCATTGAACTGTCTTAACTTACGCCTAGTGTAATTTCAGTTGTCAAATGACTATTAAAACTAAATCAATGATTATGCTACTAAGCTTACACTTATTTAAGTTTAACGTAAGTAAATTCTAAGCTAATTCAAATATTTTAATTCAAATATGATATCATTCATTATTGAAAGTCAACAACTACCACCCATTCCAAAAGGTATTCCTCAGACCTGAGAAGAACGGGCGCAACAAACTCAGCTGGTTTCTTTTTTTTTATAAAAATATGGTTACAATGTAAAATCGTATAGTAAAATTTATTATTTAACAGCCTGTGGGCGGCCGCTCCATTCCCAATCTGTCGTATCATTTCAAAGTCTAATACCCTCTATGTATCAGCGTTACATTCGTACTAAATGGGCTTGTCTGTACCGCAATTCTATTCTTAACGTTTTTACAAGCGGTAGGATAGAAGCAAAAGTCAATTCATTAATAGAAGTCGCTTATATTGCTCCTCATAAAATGCCACCTGCGAGAAGAAATCCCTACAAAATGGGTAAATTCCGTCCAGGCAGCGATGTGTAGTTCTTAAATAAATGCATTCGTTGATTCCTTTCCTGTATAGTTATTATAACAGCCTTGGTTATATAATTTACATAGAAGATTTTTGTTATGACAATAAGTGACAACACGAGCAGGACGTTTAGCTGACGGTAATTGATACGCCCTGTCCATTACAATGCTGTACCGCTCAAGATTCTTGAAAATTAAAAAAAAATCTTAGCGGCACTACTTTTGCGCTCGTCTTGATACATAACATCTTAAGTCTCGTTTGCCCAGTAATTTCACCAGCTACGATGCCCTTCAGACCGAAATACGTTAATGTTTACACATTACTCCTTCACAGAAATAGGCACCGTTGTGGTATCCATAATCCTGCCGGCATCATGTGCAAAGGAGCGTCCCACTGGTATAATAATTTATACAGTGATTTGTTAATTTTCTATTGAGGAAACTGTAGTGTCCTTTAAACAATTTACGTGTTTTTGAAATTCACTTTCATTCTCAAATTATTTGTATGTTTTGAATAGAAGAAAGGAAGGAAATAGTAAAATTCGAGCGCATTTCTTGCGCCGCTTCTTCTCTCTCAGAGCACAATTTGTTTCCGAAGTGGTGGCACTGTTAGAAATGACATCAAAAAGAATTCTAAAGGAATCAATTTTGAGAAAATTAATGCCTTTTATGACTTTTTTATGTAATCATAGCCGTTTTACTCCTGCCCTATATCGTCCTGCGTTTAATAAAAACTCGGTGCTCAAGAGATAGGCAAAAAAAGAATTCGATTATTAACGAGAGTGACACTGAATGTTTAACTGAATAAATTTTGAAAATGGAACTGATTGCCAATATTAATGAGTATGTATTTTATTGATTTGTCGTTTGTGTTACGATTTGCCGATAATTTGAAAATTGGCTGATTGATGTGAATGAAACTCATTTAAGTGTAATCTGTTTTTGGTTTTATAAGAACTGTCAGTTTGCCCCAGTAGTATTCTAATGTTAGAGTACCCTACAAACATTGATACCACAAATTTCTTTAATTATGCAATGCGTCATAAAATGTAGGATATGTTAAGCCATTCATATTCAAAAAAAAAAAATTCGGCAGTTTAGCCGTAAAAGAGTAACAGAAAGACAGACATGGTTTAGGTATGATATATCAATGGATTATTATTGAAAATGCATATAATAACCTTAAAAAATGTCTTGTATTAGACTCCAAGGGCTTTTTCACTCATCACACCATCACAAACAAATGATTTCCATCCGCGCGGCAGGGAAAACTTTCACAACAAAGAAAATTATTACATAGGTTTATAAAAGCACCACAAAATTAATTGATGATGATAGATCAAGCTATATACAGAAATATAATATTAATCATCTGTTGAAAATTTTCGAGTATGTTCGAATAAAGGCATATTTCAGGTGGAAAACAAACTAATCAAATTGATTTTCCCTAAAAACCTTATTCCTAATCACTCGGCCTAAAGTTATGCGGTTACTAAAAGCAATTTTATTAAACATAAATGGAAAATAATGCTTTTATTTTTCTTCCATTTATTGCAATACTGATAAATTATATATAAAACAAAAGAAAGGTCTTGTCGAGAATATAATCAATAGATTCCACTGTCATAGCCTCGCTATTAACCGTCTTTATTCCTTAAACGACTGCGAACTTCTGTTGTCATATAATAATCCTATTCGATATCAAACTGTATTGTATAGTATTAAGATTCGATTTCGTACGTGCAGTGGTGTCGATATTTTTGATTTGTGTGGAGTGTATTACAGATATTATGTTTGCTTCACGTTTAGGGTTGTGCTGTTTGATGTTTCTTGATAATTATCATGTTATATATAACAATGATCATGTTACTCTTTTAATGTTATTATGAATTTCGTCTGTTTATTTTGGAAAGACCAAGGTTCTATAACTTTAGATTATGAATTATATATAGTTTTTACTGTTTCTGTGCTTAACATTACCCATTCACTGTCGACGAAATAAATAAAAAATAAAGTTTTAAATTTTAAATAAACTTTTTAAGGCGAATTTTTATTAAGTACATATGAATGTTTGAAAATAAATGTATACTCGTTTTCGTAAGTTGACTATATTGCTAGAGTGGCCGCGCAAAACAACGTTGACTCGTCTCAAACGCCGGCAGAAGCTTCCTTGACTATTCCCGCGATGATGTCTGTATGTATGTGTGTGAGTAGATTTTGTAATTCGGACCGGTAGATTTTAAGAAATCTCAAAAAAAACTAGGAATACAAACTAGGAATTCTTTTTAAACGGCTTTACCGATCGATTCCAAAAATATCTATATCTTATCAGCTCTTTACATCAAAAAAATCACGTCGATTGCCATCAAGCCGGTCAAAATCAGTTGATTCGTTCATGAGTTGTACCGTTGACGAAAGAAAAGAGAAGAAGAAGCGTTAAGGTATGGAATTAGCGGGATAGCCGTTAGGGTCTACTGTTTTCCTATATTTTTATTTATGTATAGAGTATATAAGTAACTAAATCTAAAAAAAAAATTAAATTGTAGAGACTGTTTGATTGAAAGTTAAAATTTCAAATTTTTTTAAAACAATTAAATTATTAATTTCAATTTATTTTTAATACTTATTTTCAATAATATATTAATAAAAAAACACTACTTCAAACAATGCACAGTATACACATTGAACTTTTCACAAAAACCATTCAACATCACATAAAAAAAATACACAGCACTAATTTTGCACAATACGTCAGCTGTATAGCTACAGATATACTGCTATAAGCATTTTGGTAACGCGAAGTCACGAGATTTCACACATCCAATAAGTGTCTAACTATATATTATATTATGTATTTTTTATTTATTTTTTTATCGTGTGTCACGAGTCACGACCATGGCGGTGACGCAAATCCATAAGATTTTTCCCTACCAAAAAGTGCCAACACGGCTAAAAATGTTTTCACTTCAAAAAGAGAGAAAATCTATAAATAATTATTAATAGAGGCAATAACAATGCCTTGTTAGATACAAGCTCCAGGGAATAATGTCTGATAAATATTACCATAAAATTTGTCTCGGGGCAGCCCTAGCCAACGGAGACCCGAGGGATGCTTTCTATTTGCCGCAGTGATTTTGTATTCAACTGGCAACATGGCAACTGTGACTCGATTGCCTTGTACTCAAAGTGATCAAATTGTATCGGAAACACTTTGTGATATTCGCAAATAGAGTAATTGATACAATACAATACAATTTGGTCAAAGAAATTAAATTTATGAATAATAAAACCACTTGAGAAATGGTTGGGCTTATTGAGATGACAAATGAATGTAAATTTTTGTTATTGAGTACAGTAGATCAATCGACAAAGAAATAAAAAAGGTATTAGGTGTGTATTATGTTAACATTTAGACATATAATAACACGCTTGTTCGAAGTACTTTGGAGTTCAATAGCATAATATGGAACCCTTTCTATAAATGCCACATAAGACGCATGGAAAAAATTCAAAAATCATTTACAAAATTCTTGTCATTCAAAGATGCCTCTCAAATCGATCACGTTACTGTGACAGATTAAATCACTTTAAGATTGTTTCTCTGTCCAACAGACGAAAGTTTCTGGACCTTTGCGGCCTTTATAAAATTATACACGGATCCTTAGAACCTAACATAATATCAAACTTAAATTTCTCCATTCCAAGATGTTTACCAAGACAACCGATTAATAAAATATTTTCAAATAATTACTCTAGAACGAATGTGAAACAATACGGTCATTATAATAGAATATCTACAACATTCAATGATATCAACGTTCATGACGTTGACATTTTTCACGACACGTTTAAGTCATTTAGAAATAAAGTTTTAGAAAAAATAACGACCACAGTAGATAATAGTTTGTATTAGATTGTTAATGACTTATTATTCTTACTTTTATTTTTTTGTAATTCCACACTTACCACTTTATAATTATTTACATTGTATAGTTTCTAGAATTAAGATTTATTACTAAGTTACTTAATTTTTTTATAATTAAAATGCTGAATGTACCTAATTAGAATAACCAACCTAGAATTAGTATGTAAGTGCAAATCAATTGTTAATGTTAAGTTGAGTTATTGTTGGTACATCTTAAATAAATACAAATAAATAAATATTATATTACTATATAATAAATATTCGCACGTTCACGAGAATAATGCTGGAACTAGCCATAGTCTACAGTGACCTTATTTTTATACGAAGCTTAGGTACGTGTAACGAATACGTGAATGAGTTAGTTTGTTATTGTGATTATGCATTTTTCAATTAATATTTTTCATACTTTATTTTATTTTTACAATTTTAGTTATTTCTTTGTTATTTATTTTTCAGACACTTCTAATATTCCAATTCTAATATCTAATATTCCACGAAGACGACTCAAAGACGAAGGTTTTCAACCAGTGTGTGTTGCCAGTGATGACTTACGGTACGCAGACGTGGCTGCTAATTATGGTCCTGATGAGAAAGCTCATGGTCGCTCAGAGGGCAATGGAGAGGGCTATACTCGGAGTTTCCCTGCGAGATCGAGGAAATGAGGAGAACGGAAGTCAAGGTCATAGCCCAAATGTTTGCGAAACTGAAGTGGCAGTGTGCAGGGCACATAGTCCGACGGACAGATGGCGTTGGGCTAGTAAGGTGCTCGAATGGCAACCACATACCGGAAGACGCAGTGTTGGTAGGTCCCCCCATAAGATGGACCGAAGATCTGGTCAAAATCGACGGAATACATTGGATGAGGGCAGCGCAGGACCGATCGTCGTGGAAATCTTTGGAGGCCTTTGTGCATCAGTGGACGTCTTCAGGCTGATGATGATTCGGATTTTAATATTTTTATTAAAATAAAAGTTCAAGTCACTTATTTGTCAAAAACTATCCATACGAAAATTAATGCCTCACACCTGAGAAGAACATCATTTACGTAAACGTTCGAGTCCGAGATTGTTTATAAATTTTGTTTTCAAATTGTGTAAAAAATGTTACTCTTACAAAAATATTTAACAAGTACATAGGCCTCCAACCAGTAAATTTCTTGAATTAAATCTTATTCCTAAGCAGCATAATGTCGCGTTAACGCGGGCGAGACAATCATGATCATGCGATAAGTACATGAACTCAATCTCCCACTAAAAATCGTGAGCTAAAAACTCAATAATCAGAGTTCTTTTTAATAACATCAAGGGACGAGATGAGCAGGACATTCGGCTGATGGTAGTTGATACGCCCTGTCCATTATAGTGCAATACCACTCAGGATTCTTGCTCAAGCCAAAAATTCTGAGCAGCACTATAATTGCGCTCGTCACCTTGAGACATATGATGTTAAGTCTCATTTGCCCAGTAATTTCACTAGCTACAGCGCCCCTCAGACTGAACACAAAACTGCTTCACGGCAGAAATGGAAGCCGTTGTGGTGCAAAGGAGACTCCCACTGGTAAAAAGAGTGTCGTTCTCGGCGATTTTCTCCACCAAAATGTAAAAATCGTATCGATATTTTGGACGGAAATATACAGAATTTTTGTCAGTTTGGATTTTTTTGGCTTATTGTTGTCGTTGGGCTAAAGTTGGGGACAAGGCCTCTGTTTGGGGCCTATATGATGAAGTCGTTTTAAGCAGTTTTTGAAGTACCTACTCTAGACTTAAAAATAAAAACATAAATAAAAAAAAAGGAAAACAGGTAGACACAGATAGCGATGATATTGGTCTTCATCATCACCATCATCAGCTGGAAGACGTCCACTGCTGGACAAGGGCCTCCCCCAAAGACCCCATTTTGATCGGTCCTGCGCTACCTATTCCGGCCATCTTGACCACATTGATCTTATTTGAAAATAATTAAAAAAGTAAAATAGAGTTTGTGTGGAAAAATAGCCGCAAATTATTCCTCTTAAGCTATTGCGCTTAGTGGCAACCCAGTCAACGTATCTAATAACTGCACACAACATTTACTCCACGAGGATGGGAAACTTACATAAATAATCTTACAAATGCACTACCGGGCTTCTCGTAAATTGAATAAGATTCTAACTGTTAAAAGTGCTTTAAAGTTAAACCGTTAGAGTTCAATATCGAATACAGCTCAAATTCCTCAGATAAATCGTTTAAACCCATTTGACGAACAGCATGAGGTTTCCATTTTGAGGCTGCTTTAGTACTTTTTTTTGTAATTTAATAACTGAATCATTTCGTTGATAATTCACCTAATGGGGAGTTTTCTTCCTTTTGTTATACTGCGATGCAGCATGTTTCGCAGAAGGTGTATGTTTTTTTTATGAAAATAAGGGACGTTCATGATTCTTGAAAAACTCCAAAAATTCTGATGATAATTGATACGCCCTGCCCAATACAATGCATTGCCGCTCAGGATTCTTGAAAAACTCCAAAAATTCTGAGTGGCACTACAATTACTGCGCTCGTCACCTTGAGACGTAAGATGTTAAGTCTTATTTGCCCAGTAATTTCACTAGCTACGGAGCCCTTCAGACCGAAACAGAAATGCTTAAATATTAATTCTACATGGCAGGAATAGGCGCCGTTGTGGTACCCATAACCTAGCCAGCATCCTGTGCAAAGGAGCCTCCCACTGGTTGTTGATGATTACTTATCCAGAATCTAAATTTTTTACACGCTTTTTATTTGTTTCACCTGTATGTATGTTTGTTTGTAACCGACTCATTTGGGTGTGATTTCGACCCACTTTAAACAGACAGTTTTCGTTCAAACTTCGTAGATTTATAGAGGACCGACAATACATTAATTTGATAAAATTATTCCATTTTTCAATTTGCAAAATAAAATTTTTGTTAATTTATCTAAATTTTTCATCTATCGTCGATAAGTTAGGAGTTCATGTTCATTTTTTTTTTTAATGGAATAGGAGGACAAACGAGCGTACGGGTCACCTGTTGTTAAATGATCACCGCCGCCCACATTCTCTTGTAACACCAGAGGAATCACAAGAGCGTTGCCGGCCTTTAAGGAAGGTGTACGCGCTTTTTTTGAAGGTACCCATGCCGTATCGTCCCGGAAACACCGCACAAGGAAGCTCATTCCACAGCTTTCTAGTACGAGGGAGAAAGCTTCTTGAAAACCGCACTGTGGAGGACCGCCACACATCCAGATGGTGGGGATGATATCCTAACTTGTGGCTTGTCGTGCGAAGGTGAAATTCGGCGGCAGGAATCAGGTTAAACAGCTCTCCGGAACACTCCCCGTGATAAATGCGGTAGAAGACACACAATGAAGCGACGTCTCTACGCAACGCCAAGTGATCCAGCCGTTCACAGAGCACTGAGTCCCCGACAATTCGAGATGCAATGCATGTTGGAGGTGTCCAACATATCATTGATATGCAGATGAAACAGCGTAGGAGATAGCACACAGCCTTGGGGCACTCCAGCATTCACGGGCCTCGGGTTCGAGCAATATCCGTCGACAACGACCTGTATGCTACGCCCAGTGAGGAAGCTGGAGGTCCACTTGCACAAGCTCTCGGGAAGCCGAAATGATGGAAGTTTTGAGAGGAGCGCCTTGTGCCATACACGATCAAAGGCCTTCGCTATATCCAGGCTAACTGCCAGGCCTTCCCCCTTTGCTTTCAATAGCCGCCGCCCATCTATGTGTTAGGTATACCAGAAGATTACCTGCCGACCGTCCATGGCGAAAGCCGTACTGTCGGTTGTTGATCAACTGGTGACCCTCTAGGTAAAACCCTCTACTAAAAGCTGGCGGCTAATTATGCTCTCCATGATTTTGGAGAGCAGGGAGGTGATAGCAATAGGCCTGTAGTTCGTCGGATCCGAACTGTCTCCTTTTTTTTGAATCGGATGGACAAGGGCTGACTTCCATGAGTCAGGGACTACGCCTTTAGAATAAGAGTGCCGGAATAAACGCGTTAGCACCGGCGTCAACTCAGGGGCACACGTTCTAAGCACGATTGGAGAAATGCCATCCGGCCCGCTCGACTTCCTGACGTCCAACGAAAACAGAGCTCGCCTAACAGTTTTCTGTCTGAACTGTACTTCAGGCATAGAGCTCTGACACCGCGGGATGGTCGGCGGTGTATTTCCGTTGTCGTCAAGAGTCGAGTTGGAGGCGAAAAGAGCGCACAGGAGCTCGGCTTTCTCTTTTGCCGTATGGGCCAGTGTGTCATTCCTCATGTGCAACGGCGGCATGGACGGCTGGTTGAAGTTACCAAGAGCAGCTTTCGACAACGACCAGAACTTGCGTGTTCCGGTCGGGTAACTGGAAAGCTGCTCGCCGATTTTGACGACGTGCTAAGACTTCGCACGGGCGATTTGCCGCTTAAAAAATCTGGTGGCACGGTTATATTTCCTCTTAAGAACTTTGCAGTTCGGATCCTTTGTGCCCAGCGCCGCAACCCAAGTTCGATACGCCTGTTTTTTGCAGTCAGATGCTGCTTTAACTGACGCATCGAACCAGGGCTATGATCTGCCACCGATCGGTACTACAGAACTTGGTTTAAAAATATCCATGCCCTGCAGTATCACATCGGCTACTGCAATGGCGCAGGCACTAGGATCATCCGAAGAAAAACAAACCTTGCCCCAAGGGTAGGATGCAAAAAAGGAACGCATCCTATCCCAATCTGCTGACTTGTAGTGCCAAACGCGGCGGGTCGCTGGTGGTCTGCGACGTTGGCGTCGGATAGGCACTACACTCCTGACCAGGTAATGGTTGGACGTTCCGAGAGGGGCGTCGACAAAGACCTGGTAACCATCGGGATGTGTGTGCAGAAGATGTAATAAGGACGGCATGGGCTATCCACATCCGGGAACCGCGTTGGCGACTCAACCAATTGGGACAGACCATACGCCAATGCAAAATTATGCACAGATCGCCCTGCGTAATCTGTGGTACGTGATTCAAGCCATTCGGCATTGTGCCCGTTGAAATCACCCAAGACTACGATTTCAGCGGAGGGGATCTATGTAAGCGCGTCGTCAATTGCCGCTTGAACGCAGCCTATGAGATGATCGGTTTCTGCGTTACCACTATGGGACCTGTAGACACACGCATAGATACGGACGCGGTCCTCTAAATCTACGCGGAGCCAGAGAGTAGACAGGTCCCTACCCTCAAAATTGCCGAGACGGCGATAGCAGATATCCTCCCTAACTTACACACATACTCCGGCATGAGGCATAAAGTTGTGCTCAATTTTGTACCCGGGGTACGTTAAATATGACGTATCGCTAGGTCGAGATATCTGCGTCTCCGTAAGGAAACACAAGGCCGGCTGCGCCGTCTCAAGGTGGTGGTGGACGGCGTTTAAATTGGAGTGAATTCCCCTGATATTGCAAAAGTCCACGTTGAGCGTGGAGCGGGGTGCCGTGGTGTTACTGCCTGATTTGTCCTCGGTCATGCGCGGTTTTTTGCCCACCCCAGAATACGAAGGGCAGCCTGAGCGAGAGTGCTCGGGGAGGGATTCTCCGGCTCTGGTAGAGCCGGTACCCTCCTGGGGTAAAAATCTTTTTGAGTACCGCTGTCATATTCGGGTGGAGGGGGGGGGGGGGAAATGGCCACCGGTCCTCGACACTAACCTGTCTGACGAGTCTGGCCCGATTGAGCTGACGTCATAAGACGGCAGCGTGACTCTCCCACTTCTAAAAAGCCCTTAGTTAAAGACTCTTTACGCCCCGGGGAAAGTACAGGGCATACAAACATACATTCTCTTTTATATATATATATAGATAAATACCTATAAACTCGTAATACACATAATTCAATCAATGACATTTAAATACATAATATCCGGATGACCGAGCCTTGCTCGGATTTTTAAGAATGTACAAAACTTGAACAAAAAAAAACTAATAGGACATCTGGATTCGAACCGGGGTCTTCTGCTTTCCGGATCACCCAATGTCCCATCTGAGCTATAATAGTCTTGTATATAGTGGCGAAATTTACCTTTGTATTCTAATGTTATTGTAGCTGTTTCTCATTCAAACATGGATAAAACCATTTTTTAAATTGAAACCTAGCTAGATCGATTTATCACCCCCGAAATCCCCTGCATACTTAATTTTATGAAAATCGTTGGAGCCGTTTCCGAGATTCAGATTATACATATACAAGAATTGCTCGTTTAAAGATATAAGATTACAATTACCACAAATATAAGGCGCGAGGGACTTAATTTATATGACAAAACAACGTGTGCAGGGTCAGCACTTATTTACATCACCTAATACATGTCAGCTACTTGGAAAATAACTCCAGAAAAGATGGTGCTCCAGGGAATCTTTCATACAAATGAAGTACATACGTACACACAAACACATCTTTGTTAGTTCTAAGAATATTTATAATAAAAATTAATTTTCGAATTAGTAGGTAGAAGACTTAAACAAGGGTTTTACCTAGTACCTACCTGTCTCCCAACCTTTTGTAGAAATGATTATAATTGCCGAATTACCTTAAACTATATTTACTACAATTTGGGAGCAATCAACATAATAATATCATACATACATAACATTTTGTCAGTGCATTTGTATATCTTCTATTTTTAACGTTGAAATAGATTTAATTGAATTTGTAGGGAGAGCATTTGCCAAGGAAAACAATGAATTAATTATTTAAATGTTATTCACTACAAAACATACTTAATAAAATTAGGTACATGTTGTAAATCTATTAATGTTTGGAAGTATGCCAAGAATACTGGAAGTATTTCCGCGTTGGATAGGTAAGGTGATCCGTTGGCCGAAATAACTACTAGCGCTTGACGTTCTATGGGATTTCTAGTAGCTGTGTAGAGACAGGTAGATAGTACTTTGTTCTACGTGACTCTGGACCCAGGGCCAAATGATTCAAAACCAAAAGCACGAAGATTTAAGCCCTACAGTGATCGTCATAATATTGTAGTAGACTGACACACAGATTCCAGATTATTACCCATTTCTTTTTTTTTTATTTCAGCAAGGTTAGCAGGAAGTTCAGCTGATGGTAATTGAGACGCCTTGCCCATTACAACGCAGTGCCGCTAAGGGTTCTTGAAAAATCCAAAAATCCTGAACGGCACTATTATGGCGCTCGTCGCCTTGAGACATAAGATGTGAAGTATGATTTGCCCAGTAATTTCACTAGTTACGGCGCCCTTCAAACCGAAACGCAATAACGCTTTAACTTTACTGCTTCACGGCCGAAATAGGCGCCGTTATGGTACCCATAATCTATCATCATAATCGGCATCCTGTGCAAAGGCGCCTCCCATAGGTAAATCTGCAATACATTTGAAGATTTACAAACTGCCGAGTCATATTATTGAAATTTTACTAGATTTGGCGAAGAGAAAAATGGAGAAAGTCATTTACATGACTAAGTTAATTCATATACAGACTAGAACCAAACCAACCAACGAAACACGTGTTATTTATTACGCCAGATAAATATAACTTCTCACAGCGTACATGATTCGAATCATTCAATTGAAGAAGAATTCATATACTGTATGTGCCGTCTAATAGGTTAGCTAGGGTTAAATTTACAATGATATAACAGGCAGTATTCTAGAAGTTAATAATTATTAACGCTATTAAAAAATATTGTTTTAAGGCGCGGTCATACCTCAATATCCACAAAAATTGGTTTCTTATAGAGTCGATTATAACATAACGCAATGAAAATATTCCGACGCAAAAAATACAGTGCATAAATAAGTACTAAAAGAAAAATTTGTACCGTATAGAATTTTAATGTATATGTAATTTGAAATATCCAATTAATTTTTTTAAGTTGCTTCCCAAAAATAAACTTTGGAGTCAAAAATCTCTGAATTCTCAGCTATAACAACATTCTTTTTTTTAAAGAATTTAATAGAATCAGTACTTTTCTAAAACTTAAACCGAACGATTTTTCAATTTAATATGTAAATTTTGAGCAAACAAAAGAAAATCAGCAAAATAAATGCCCTTTTGCAGCTTAGCCACATGATCAACACGAATATTGTATGATTGGTTGAAGCGTTTACAATCCTAGTCAGTCCGCGCCTTAACTCAATACACGAATATTATCAAACGAAGTGCTAACTGGCACCAATCTTATTCCTAATATTGTAATTTTTTGTGATTAATTTTACTACATTATCTCTTAACATTTTATTATTTATTGTAATTGTACATTGCTGGGTCTTTTAGGTATAACTTTACGTTGGCCAACCAGAACCGTTGAACAGCTAAAGTTGTTATAAATACAGTAGTTTTGTAGTGATTTGTAAATGAAATATCAAATAGCTCTTTGTGCTTGCGCCAATATTCTTTTCTTCAACTTTTTGTATTATCTAGGTTATTGTTTTCATCGATCTCTCACAAAATCTTTACTTAGAAGCTCGTGTATCTTATAAATAGTTCATCAATGTCTGTATCAATTATTCATAGCCGTACCTTGAGCCTGACCTTTATTGAGTTTACTATTTTATCGATCGTTACTTGAACTTGGGTTTATGATTAATTTCAGTGTTGCCTGCATAGCAGATTGACCAACGACAATATCGCTAAGTAAAAGATGTTGCAATAAAAATATACTCATTTATTTTATATTTTTTACCCTGTCTTTATTATTCTGTTGTTCAACACTTTTAAAGGATTAAAACTGGTGTAATTGTAACTGTGTTTTTACTAATTTGATTTGTGTGAGAGCTGACCAATACATACAAGATTTATCAACGATACGTCTCTCGAATGGTTGGCTCAGTGGAAAGAGCGCTCGCACGGAATGAGAGAGGTCGCGGGTAATGAATCCTAGACATAAGGGTTATCATTTTAAAAAAAATAACAAATTGTCACATAGTTTGTATACAAAAATTGTACCTAGCCTGTATTGTTTTGCGTTAAAATATTCAGTAGAAAAACAAAAAAATCATAGGAATAATATATATTCCTTATAAATGGATTTTGAAACTACTTTTCTGTCTTTTCTGCTTGTACGAAATAAATGACGCATTTTCTTTTTTTTACGGAAGAGGTGGAGAAACGGGCGTCCGGGTCCACTGATGATGATCTACCTTTGATAAGTGATCACCGCCGCCCACATTCTCGTGCAACACCAGAGGAATTACAGGAGCGTTTCCGGCCTTTTAAAAAGTGTATGCACTTTTTTTATTCGTACCAATATCAACCTGGGAACACCGCACAAGAATGCCCTCCATAGTTTGGTTATTCGTGACAGACAGTTCCAGGAAAATATTTTTTAAGACCCAGCTTTCACTTGTATATCCGGGAATAATTTGCGACGCATAGCATAAAAACTTACCAATTGAATATCCGTGTTCCAACTCGACTTACGGCCGTTTTCAATAACCTATCTATCCTTAATTTAACTTACTAGACGTAGACAAATCTATCCTTTTATGCTTACTTACATTTCAATAACCTATAGACAGATAGCATTGGACTATAACGGCCGTTCCCAATATATTATCTACAGATTGAGATAAATTACTCCCTTCTACTGTCAGTATTTAGTTGTCAATAATCTGAAGCTGTCCCAATATACCCGATATGTCATTCTTATCGCCTTATATTGGGACGTTTGAATTGCAATTTTCATACAAACTTCTATTGCTGGTAAGCTTTACGTCGTCCCATTGTCAGCAAGCGTGTACGGATAAGGTGAGTAACCGTCGATAAGTTTATTGGGACAGAAAAGTCAACGATAGTTACGATTTTTATCTCAGGTAAGAGATAGACTGAATATTGGGAACGGCCGTAACTATATTGGACATAGCTATGGATAGATAAGATCTTGTCATTCATTATTTAAAACGGCCGTTAGCAATGTCCAAATTGATGTTTTGACATTAGACAAACAATCTCATATAATCCATATATGATCATAATATCGTAATTCTCAAGGCGATTCCTGAATAAAATAACCATATTATGGATCAGAGAACAGATATTCAATAACCTTACTATTGTATTAGTTAACTGCCAATAAGGATAAACATTATTGTACAATGCCAAAAAAATTTAGTTATAACGATCTATAAATCCTGATATGACTGATATTATTGCTGGTAGATTAAAATAATCCTTGGTAATTGGTGTAATAATTTTTAAAATCAGTCAAGATTTTTTTTATAAGACGGCGAATGATTTAACTTTTTTTTAGTGTTAATACCGCCAATATTTGTTTTTAAAACAATTTGACACGTGTTTCGCCTCTACACGAGGCATCCTCAGGACGTGTTTTCTCGCCAAAATCTGGCACAAGACTTGGCAAGCGAAACAGGTGTCAAATTATTTTAAAAACAAATATTGGTGGAATTAACACTAAAGAAAACTTAAATCATTTGTATAATTATGGATTTCCGCAAAGTAACGCCTAATACATTTTTTTTTATAAGACGCGGCAAGAGGTAAGAGGCACACGTGGTGGCGAGGCAACCACCCAGTCAAGAGATGCGTTGCCGGCTCTTTAAGTTGGGAGAATCATGTAATCTTGAAGGTACTTAAGTAGATCTTGATTTTATTAATTACTATACAAATCGTCCCTTTTTTTATGAAAATAAGGAACGAGACGAGCAGGACGTTGAGCTGATGTTAATTGATACGACCTATCCATAACAATGCAGTGTCGCTTAGGATTTTTGATAAACCCATAAATTCTGACTGGTACTACAATTGCGCTCGTCACCTTGAAACATAAAATGTTAAGTCTCATTTGCTCACTAATTTAACTAGCTACGGCGCCCTGCAGACCGAAACACAGTTCTGTTTACACATTACTCGCTTCACGGCAGTAATAGTCGTCATTGTGGTACCTAAAATCTGAAAAAATCCTCATCCATCCGGTGAAAGGAGCCTCCCACTGGTATTAATATCATTATAGATATCACAACATTTTATAAATACGTCTGAAAAAAAAAGGTAGCAATTATATTTGATTTTATGTTTGTTCTATGTTTTTTCTGAATTACTTTTATATAATTATTTTTATGCTGGTGCACACAAGAGTAAGGTAATAGATATCCCTACATCTAGTAATTTTATTTTTATTCTATGTATTTGGAGCTTTATTTCCTTACATCTACATATACATTTAGATATTTACTTATAAATTGTATTTATTAGTATGTATGTGTATTATTATTAATAGTATTATTATTTTCGATATAAGAACATATAACCTCCATTAATTTCCATTCATTCCTATCTCTTGCAATTCTTCTTCACACCTTGCCTGCTGTTTCTACTATTTCATCGCACTATATCTTATTAGGCCTGCCTCGATTACGATTTCTATTTATAGGGTACCAGTTCATTACTATTTTGGACCATCATGTAATGCCTTCGCAATAAAGGTTAATAAATAAATATCAATCTCAAGTTATTTATGGTTCCTTTGTGTCGGACTGATGCGCGTAGAACGTGGCCAATATTCGCCATCCTTTTCATGTTAAATACATTGCGATTGCATGCAAAATGCGATTTATTTGAGGGTGAATGCAGCTGTTTACTGCTTGTTTGACTTTCGTGAGAAAAATGCACATTAAGAGTAATTAATTCATCGTTGAAGTGTAACTCTGCGAAGAAACTATATAAAATTTAACCCTTAAATCTGTGCACTTAAAGCCCCGTGTTTTTTCTCACAATGTCATTTTATGATCCATAAGACAACGATGGATTAATAAAATATATTTTTGGTAATAGCTTGCCTCACTTCGAAGTGCGACTTAAGCTTATTTGGTAGGCTTTGTTTTATAAATACAACGGAGCGACATTGATATCCTATTTTGGCTACCGGAACCCGTATCTTAAAACTATAACACGACACAAATTAGAATGTCATCCCCACCATCTGGATGTGTGGCGTTCCTCCACAGTACGGTTTTCAAATAAATTTCTTCCACATAACACAAAGCTGTGGAATGAACTTCCTTGTGGGGTGTTTCCGGAACAATACGACATGGGTTCCTTCCAAAAAAGCTCGCACACTTTCCTTTAAAGCCGGCAACGCTCTGCTGTTGTAAGAGAATGTGGGCGGCGGTGATCACTTAACCCCAACCAGGTGATACGCTCGTTTGTCCTCCTTTTCCATAAAAAAAAATAAATATGAAATCATTGGAGTTAAATACTTTGTGTCTAAAATAAACTCCCGTACAAGCAAAGTAAGGTCACCCTCTCGCTGTAAACGTCCTATAATTAGGAAATGTATCCCTTATTTGCGCCCTTGAACCCAACGTCCTTATTTCCACCAACGCTGCAGATAATGTTTCGTTTCACGCTAAAAATATCTCTTTATGGACCGTTTACATTTACGTTACAAAAAGTACCTGTATTGTGTTTATTGAAAATTCTTTGTGTTATGATCGGACGATGGTTATAATTAGAGTTTAGAATAATATCGTGTATTGTAAACTGTGGGCAGAACATTGTTATGGACTCATTGATCAATGGATTGATGCTATAGGTATATACAGCTATCTACCAGCGGGGCCTCCCGCTTGCAAACTTTTCAGCAACAGCACTTTGCATCAGCCGCCTAGATAATGGGTACCACAACGGCGCCTATTTCTGCCGTTAAGCAGTAATGTGTAAACATTACTGTGTTTCGGTCTGAAGGGCGCCGTAGCTAGTGGAATTACTGGGCAAATGAGACCTAACATCTTATATCACAAGGTAACGAGCGCAGTTGTAGTGCCGCTCAGAATTTATGAGTTTTTCAAGAATCCTGAGTGGCACTGTATTGTAATGGACAAGTGGTATCAATTACCATCAGCTGAACGTCCTGCTTGTCTTGTCCCATATTTTAATAAAAATAAAAAAAATCATAAAAAAAAATTGCAAGTGCTAGATTATTTTGAACAGTATAAAAACGGCTCAATCATATAGGCCGCAACCACAGTTGCCTCTTAAGGCCACTATCCCAAGAAATCGCCAAAATAGCACACTTTTATATGATGCTTTTATTTCTACAAAAAAATATTATAAGTCTACAGAATAAGAGACGACATTTCATTTTTATCTTTAAATTTTTATCTTTATTTATCGCACGCATATTCATTCATCAGTACTCAACGACCTTATCACATCGCATCAAAGTACTCATCATCATCATCAGCCGGAAGACGTCCACTGCTGGACAAAGTCCTCCCCCAAAGATTTCCACGACGATCGGTAATGCGCTGCCCTTATCCAACGTATTCCGGCGATCTTGACCAGATCGTCGGTCCATGTTGTGGGGGGCCTACTAACACTGCGTCACTGGAAGACCGGTACGTGGTCGCCATTCGAGGACTTTACTGCCAAAGTACTCGGTGTAATGCAATACATTCACCAAATGCCGAGCGAACACAGTAACACACACTTTAGCACCAGGAGTTCCTAGAGGATTAGCGAGGGCTTCCAGTTGCAGGCCATCTCTACCTCGAACCTCAGGTATGTCTGTCTATTGTTTCGCCATAACTTGTTTTCATTTTTAATTTCATATATTTTTCTACGCGCGCGCACGCGCTTATACAACTATTTTGAAAAATATCGGCTGCTAGATGAATTTTAATTTTATAGAGTTGATGAAGGCACATTGATAAGGTTATTTAAAACTAGTTAAAGTAGGTTGCACATTCATCGATTGATTCCTCAAGTCACTATGTCAAGAATCTATAAAGCTTTATAGAGTTTCTCGACGTGAAAATCAAACGTTAATTAATCTGAAGCCTCGGTTTTTTGACACGCATGAATCCAACATTAAATTAATTAAGCCAATTTCGATTTATTCAATCCGTGAAAGTGAGAAATTACTTGAAACGGCCCTGAAATCATATAAATTACTGTTACCTACCAACATCTTCGAATCTCAGGGGATGGATCGCTGATTTCCATGTAATTACAAATCAGAGTTTCTTGTGCCAGCTTACGTACCTTAGGGCACCATTTTGTTTTGTAAATTTGATAATTTATCTTCTGTCACTACCAACTTATATATTGCATTATGTCTGAGGCATCTACTTACTAGGCTGTGAAAATTGCTAAATCTTTTAAAGCGGATTATGTTATATTTAATAATAAACTCCTAAATGATATTAAAAAATTACCAATAAAAAAATTAAAAGTATCTTAAAAATAAATTTACATCTATGACCCATTATAATGTGAAAGATTTTTTGAATAATAAAGATAGTTGGGGCTAATGTTTCTAAATTTATTGCTATTCAATATTGTTATACTCATTTGAATACTATTTTTTAAGTAACTTTTGTACTTAAAGTTTTACTGTGAATAAATATTTTTTTGAATTTGAATTTGAATATATATCTGCCACTGAATATCGATAAGTAATACAACAATCCAACATTCAATAAAAATGTTTTGTGTCAAAAAGGTATGCCGGTTTGCAATTGAATTGGTCGCGGGTTCGAGTCCCGCATCATTTATAAATTTTGGTTTCAAATTTAATTTGTATAACTATTATTAAGATTTGAAAGAGCGACAAATCAAATCAAATTTCTAATATGCAAATATTGGGGTTGAGCAAGTTATCAACTAAAAAGTAGATCCGTAGATCCTGTAGGTGAAGCTACAACCTGAGAGTTGAACAAGATATACCAATATTGACGTGGCTTCGAGTCCCGCATCGATCATAAATTTTAGTTTCAAATTTAATTTGTATAATTATTTATCCCACAAGTGAGGGATATCGCTTTAAAAATAACAAATTGTTCAAATACCTATTTATCAATTCCATTGCAAAACTACCCTCTTATGGCATAAAGTAATTAATTCACACCAAACTAAATATTTTATATAATCATAGCCATTTGACTCATAAGCGCCTATTTTTAGTTGACCGTCGCCCCTCATTATGAAGGTTTTGTGCAAGTGTTGGACAAACTTTTCATTCGTCGTTTTGAGTCGGGAAATTCAACCTCGACCCACGCCTACAGCGGTTACGTCATCGACATGGAATTAGTTTTACTAAAATATCCAGTAATGTACCGGTTATTTTATGTTTGACAATTTTTTTGTATGTTTAATTAAAATAAAATGGCACGGGTGAAATTCTTTTCAGCATCTACAAATATGTTTTCTGTCAACTTAAATAAATTTATATAAAGTGTTTTATTTATCAAAACGTTTTAACATTTTACGGTTGTGTTCCTTTCTGATGTGTTGTGGTTCTCTGAGACCTTATTATCAACAAAATTAAACGAATCTAGGTTCAATGAAATTTTCAAAGTGATATGCAAAAATCGTAAACAAATAACATATAATCGTTATTGTTAAAAGTGCTGAGTTATGAGTTTTATTACTTTGAATCAATCTTGACAAACAAACCAATATAAGAATGGTTATCGTATACAACCTGTTTTGTCAAGAGGCATGGATAAAATAAAGTATAATATATATTTTTATTTTGCTACATATCTAGTCATTTATATCAATGTAGGACGTCCTTTCAAGGTCAACCATAGTCCTGCGTAGTGTTCAGAATTTCGTTACAATTCGAGACGTGTTGGGAAAGTTCCCAATATCGCACTTAGCTACATTGAAAAGTATCCGAATACAAAACGAAGTGTGAATATGAATTGTGTATTTCTTTTTATTTATATGATTGTATTTCTTACATTTGTTATTGCTTTGGAATAATATAATACTTCAAGGTTTGTTATATAATGTTGATTAAGTTATATAACTAGATTAAGGATTGGTCTCCGTTGCGGCCCAACTAGATACCACACTACCTGAGAACAGTAGCTTTTTTATTACGGTAACTATTAGATGCATGTGTGCGTGGCATCTTGACACTCAATGGCATCTCTCATATAATCCGTGTAATTTTACATTAAAATTAATAAAATACAAAATACTTACTCATGATATGTGATCCCAGGGTCTTTCTTCTTTATTTTAGTATTATTTTTACAAAGTTTTACCACGCACAGTTTTTGCAGCGCACGCAAAAATAGGTTTTCGATTTTACACTTTGTGTTACAAAATAGTAATTTTATTACGGATCGCTAATTTTGAAAAAAAAAAATCCTCGATAAATGGACTACCCAACACTGAAAGAATCATTCAAATCGGACCAGTAGTACCATAGATTAGCGCGTTCAAACAAACAAACAAACACTGCAGCTTTATAATATTAGTATAGATTATAGTATAGATAATATTATAAAATCAATCAGAAATACGTCTTTGTTTGATTTTTAACTCATTAACTTTGATTACACATTTCCGTGGTTTAAGACTACATTATTCCCGAATACTACATACAATCGAACAAGGTCTGTCGGGTCAGATAGTCTATATATAATATGACGAATGCCACTGCGCAGCAACAAAGACAAATATTTATTTATTCCAACAAAATACAAAATATACAGTACAGGAGTCTCCTTTCAAGCAAATAATTGCCTGTAGTAGGAGGCCCCGCTCTTCCATAGCAAAATCACTTCCTTCCCACAAGCACACAGCCGGTCCGAGGTTCGAGTCTCCTTAGGAGACGCCCCGCGACTGTTGTTACGTAGTCTTTGCGGCCTCCACGGCCCACGTCCTACTTCGCTGTGAAAGCCAGGGCTGCTAACAGCACAGAGGAGGTTTTAGTCGGTATGGGGTGTCCACTTACGCGAGCACACTGCCGAGCCTTTTTGAACTATCACTTTTCTTTGAAGTTAAACAAGTTTTTTGGCATGGCGTGACGCATTTTTTTGGTACTTCTCTCAGAAAAGTTATTCTTATAGCTTGTACTTTTTTGTGTAGGTTCATTTATTCAGATTAGTAGTGAATAACGAGGATTGTAAGCATATAAACTGTTTTCCACGCAAGAATTTTGAAAATATTGGCTTTGTTACATTGATGGCGGGCCGGCAGCCGTGAACTCATATCGCTCAAGGTCGCTGGCATTTAGTGTCGCCTTAATGTGCTGTGTGTGTGTGGGTATGTATGTGGACGTGTGTGTGATTGTATGCGGCAACTGTTGAACCAACTAGACATCCAAAACTCGTGGCCCGAACGTTACTCCGACTAGTGATTTCAGCCCGTTCTAAATTCTTTGAAGCCGGGCAACAATAGCTCACGAGCTGTAAATAAAAGAACAAAAGAATTCGTTATTCGGCTCATTACTGTTCACTTCTGTTTACTTGATGTTACATTTTTGAATGAAATATGTTTATTCCTTTGTACGACATACTTCTGTTTATGTGAGTTTTATTACCTGATTGTCTTTACTCTCATTATACTAATGTTAGAGTTAAAAACTCCACAAAAGCAAGCCAAAACCACTCAACGACAGCACCTGAGTAAAGTATTTTATTTTATTGAAGAGTCAAAGTCAAAAATACTTTATTCAATTAGGCTTAATCTTTTTTTTAATGGAGAAATAGGACAACCAAATAGGGTCACCTAGTGTTAGGTGATCACCGCCGCCCACATTATCTTGTAATACCAGAGGAATCACAGGAGCGTTGCCGGCCATTAAGGAAAGTGTACGCGCTTTTTTTTGAAGGTACCCATGTCGTATCGTCCCTGAAACACTGCGCAAGAAAGCTCATTCCACAGCTTTGTAGTACAAAAGCTTATTTTATCTTCAAACCTTGGATTTTTATCAGAAGAAGACTCCTTTCAGCCTATTTCTCCCGCCAATACAATGCAAACGCTTTTTAGGTCCCACACCTATGGGCGCTGCACCCAAAAGAATAAATACTTCACACCATATAATGAAACAAAGTCCACCACCGCGTCTGTCTGTTCGCGATAAACTCATAAATTACTGCACTGATTTTCATGCTGTTTTCATCAATGGATAGCAGGAAAATTTTTAATATATAATTTATTAAGTTTTTGTATACATATTTGTATACATTAGCGATATTTGTTGGAGGTGTTGGGAAAAATAAGACGTCTGGGAGTTTTCAATGAAAATGCTGTCTAAGCCCTTTGAGATATAACAAAATAATGTGTAGTGGAATTGTGTATCTTATATAGTTCTACGGAAATGTCCTCGATGGCATATGTCTACCTCTTATATGCATGTTAATACTTAAAAAAGTGGGCAGTTATAAAGCGGCAATGTAAAAGCTGTTAACACAAATAAGATATTAATCCTTATTATTTTATTACTGCATGTTATAAAATCATTCAGAAATGCGTTCTTACATATTTCCGATGGCCTTGGGCTACATTAATTCCGAATACTTACATCAATTTTTTTCTATTGGCAGAACAACGTTAATTTGCTAGTATTATATAAAAAATATAATATTTTATTTAAGGTAATGTACAATTATTATTGTGAGTTGTTGTCAGTTCCTTGCAACCGTTCTTCTCAGGTCTGAGGCACACTATTTCGAATGGGTAGTATTATTTGACGTTCAAAAAGTGGTTTTAAATCCTATTTTGAAAAAAAAAACATCTGAATTTGATGATACTAGGTACGTACATGTAATATTGCATTTCTAAACAAACATTCAATTCAATCTTTTTCAATCTTTTTTTATTAAGATTTAATAAGATAATCGTTGGATCTATTTTTCTCCCAGCTTGAGCTATCGCGCCTGCCCGCAAATCCCTATACGCCTTTTTATCATACCAAGATTTACGGATCGGATAATGGAAGTACATCCATTGGTACAAACTGAATTTCAAAATTAATATAATTTTAATAAAAAAAATAAAACTTAAAAAATAACAGGTCTGGTTTTTTCAGATCTATACACATAATATTGAGAAATGGAAAAACATTTGAAGACTCATAAATTTAAGTAACCACAATTCACAGCTCCTAGATTTTACGGCAGGTTGCCCTTGGGAATTATTCAATTAAATATTATAAACACCCAGACAATGTAGTAAGTATATACTTAAAAATTATTGGCTCTCACTGTTCAAGCATGCTCTGCTTGTCAATATTTCAAAAAAGCGGCCAGGTGCGAGTCGGACTCGCCCATGCAGGATTCCGTAGCAGTTAGAAACAGAATATTAAAGTTCTTGTAGTTCGTTTTAACATTGATCGATGTTTTAATATTATTTTTTTTCAATTAAGTTATTAATAATATGTCTCCACATTTTACCACTTTGGAAGTGCCTCTCGCGCAAACTATGCAGCTTAGAAAAAATTATATTAGAAACCTCAATATCATTTTTGAAGATCTATCCACACGTATGGGTTTGATGAAATAAAATTTTTGACTTTCAGTTCTAAGTCAATTTATTATATATAATCTATTTTTGTATGAAAATCTTAATTCGGTTCACCGAATACATCCACATACTAAGTTTCAACAGTATAGTTCTTATAGTTTCGGAAAAAAGTTCCTGTGACATACGGATGGACCGACAGACAGACAGACATGACGAATCTATAAGGGTTCCGTTTTTTGTCATTTGGCTACGGAACCCTAATAATATCTATAACGAATGAAAAATGATTGGCCGGAAATATAATATCCATTACAGTTGAAATAAGAATTCTATATTTGAAATTTTATCCAATACATCTTGGCATAGACATTGAATACGCTGTCATTCTATACATGGCTACATGATCGATTAGTTCCATTTTAATATTCCTTGCGAACTCGGCAAACCGCTTCCATAAGGTATTTGTGTAACTATTGATTTTCCCGCCACTTGATATTAACTGAGCGATATACTTCGTTTCAAAGACAGAAAATACTATGTAATAAGAGACGCGACTGCCTGAGTAAAAATTGTTCGAAATAGTAGTAATTACAGTATGGTGATTGGCGACGAAGTATCATCTGGCTAACTATGAAAGCTAAATCAAAAATTGAAAAGTGGCTGACTAAGCGGAGAATTAATGTCAATGCCCAAAAGTCAAGTAACATTCTGCCTGAGGAGAGATGACTACCTACCCCCTGTCATCCTCCAGAATAGTCAACTCCCCCAAAACAACTGAGCAAACTAGTTGGGTATGTATTTTGACCGTCGCTTTACATGGAGACTCCAATATCAATATAATACAAAGATGTCAGAACTACATCTATAATACAAATCTCAAATACAAAATGGCTTCCAAGAGTTTCTGAAATCCATAGCAACCTAAATATCAACACAGTAAAATAGGAATTAAGGAACTGTTGGCCCATCCAAACCAACTTGCTGTGCAATTAACTCTTCCTGAAGCAATACGCAGGCTGAAAAGGCATATACTAAGCATCCATGATTAAATATAGAGAAATTTCTAATGAGGAATTTATTCTGATCGCTTCTCTGTTAATCTGTTCATAGTCTCTAGAGTTTATCATGATAAAATTATTATAAAAAACGTTTGAAAGATTTCGGCTATTTCCGTTTTTTACAACGTTATACGGCCGTTTTCAATAACCTATCTATCCTTAGTTTAACATACTAGAGGTGGACAAATCTATCCTTTTACGCTTACTTACATTTCAATAACCTAGCGACATAAAGCATTGGATTATAGTTATAATATTGTTATATTGGACATAATTATGGATAGATAAGATCTTGTCATAAAACGGTGATAGCAATGTATCCGTAAATAGAGATATTGAAAACGGCCGATAGTCGTCATCTGTCAATCTATCAATGACTGCACGTTTCATACAATTGAGTGAATCGCTTTTTTCTTAGAGAGTTTCGCTACGCTGCTTTGTTTATTCTTCAGTTCTATGGGACTGACTCTTTTCTAACTAGAACTACAGTTCTAATTTGATTGATAAGTCTGCTTCGCCACAAAACTCGTTCTTAATATAAAAAAATATTTGAAACATTAAATGAGTGAGTGGTATTAAGTATATATAAGAGTATTAGTGAGTCATTTCTACGTCAGCTGTGAACACAACGAAAAAAATTGCGGTGAATTGTTGGCCTCTATTTTCAGCAACGCACGCAAACTGAAAGAAAGTGACTCCTCTTCCGGCTTAACTTTTGCTGCTTGAAATAATATTTCGTGCTGCGCTGGTGGTCAGCCATCCCCGTCTTCCTAGGGTGTGGTGGAATACACAGTAAAGAGGGGCAAACTCATATAACTATTATAAAAATATTTTTTTTTGTTTTATGGAATAGGAGGACAAACGAGCGTACGGGTCACCTGGTGTTAAGTGATCAACGCCGCCCACATTCTCTTGCAACACCAGAGGAATCACAAGAGCCTTGCCGGCCTTTAAGGAAGGTGTACGCGCTTTTTTTGAATGTCGTATCGTCCCGGAAACACCGCACAAGGAAGCTCATTCCACAGCTTCGTAGTACGAGGAAAAAAGCTCCTTGAAAACCGCACTGTGGAGGACCGCCACACATCCAGATGGTGGGGATGATATCCTAACTTGTGGCGTGTCGTGCGAAGGTGAAATTCGGCAGCAGGAATCAGGTTAAATATCTTTATGTACATAAAGGAGAATGGGCAATAATGTATGAACGTTGATATAATCTACCAATCGAACACTAACACCCTCTGTGGAAATGAGAAGCTATTAAGTCCATAATAAAATCACGGCTATCGCTTAGGTCTAAATGCACGTGAGTTTTTCATTAGATTTAAAAAGATAATGCTTAAAAATACAGTATTTCTTTATAATGTAACATTTATCAATTTTAATAATTATTTGCATCGAGAATTACATTGATAAGGTTTGCAGCAGTGGGAGGCTCTTTTGCACAGGATGCCGGCTAGATTATGGGTACCACAACGGCGCCTATTTGTGCCGTGAAGCAGTAATGTGTAAGTATTACTTAATATCGGTCTGAAGGTGCTGTAGCTAGTGAAATTACAGGTCAAACGAGACTTAACATCTTATGCCTCAAGGTGACGAGCGCAAGAGTAGTGCCGCTCAGAATTATTGAGTTATTCAAGAATCCTGAGCGGCACTGCGTATCAATTACCATCAGTTCAACGTCTTGTCCCTTACTGTTATAAAAAAATATGTCCACAAATGTCCTCGATAGCCTCAGAAGCAAATGCTTCTAATGTAGGTCGCTGCGAAATCCAGTCACGAACCCATAAACGTAATTATTGTCGAAGCTTTCTGTAAATAATATAATATTAGTCATACACACTCACGTACACGCATGCTGAGATTTATAGAGCGTACGTAAAACGTAAGTAAAGTTTAAGCAGAGTCTAAGGACGCATATATATATATGATGAGTGGCTCCTACTAACAAAAAACAACCGCCTTCAAAAACACTATTCCGATCAATAGATCCGAACAATAGATAGAAAGTGCACTAAAAAGTATAAAAATAATCGCGTATTTTTATACAATCTAATTAATTAATCTAATTCTAGTTAAGATTATTGTTATTTTTGGAATCGGTGTCCTTCCGCCGCGACCCGCTCTCGCCTTTCGCCTCCTCACGACTCAAGCACATCTCACCTATAACTCTGTATGTAGTTACAAACCTATCTTGGATGACACCGACTCCAAAAATTACAATAATATGAAAGATTGAGTCCCATTGATCATCATATTCGACTACGACAATTACTTAACCATAACCATGGTAGATGACTTAAATATCCGGATAGCATAAAAAAGATTCGGCCGAGTATCGTTAATTTGCTCCTAAGAATTGAAGAATTCCGTTACTTTGTCATGGATTCTGTAATCAGAACCTAACCAAACTCTCACTAAACTATCTTTGAAGTATTCTTTACAATAAAAAAAGAATCATCGAAATCGGTTGGCGCGATATTGAGTCATTCGTAAATTTATTATCAACTTTGCTTTACGTACGTATAGCAAATTTAAGACTTTTATGGTTTTCTCATGGATGCCATTGTCAGATCTGGGCCAAATTACACCGGCAGACTACACGGGAAGCACCAGCTTTCAAATAAAAAAAAATAACAAAATCACCCGGTCGGAAGTTTTGAGGTAACAAACATAAAAAAGATACCGACGAATTGAGAACCTCCACCTTTTTTGAAGTCGGTTAAAAAGCCAGTCCTAGTAACCATAATATCATCCAAAGGAGTGTTATTATGAAAACGGATGATATAATGTTGTACTGAATTTCGTTACAACACTTGTTTGGATAAAGTAATGGTTATGATTAGGACATTGTGTGGTTTAATGTTGGCAATTAGCTAACTGTTTAGAAAGGTTGGGTTAGCTTAAGATCTTTTATGAGAAACAAATAAACAGATTACTTTAAATTTACTAAACAATAATTGTTATTTACTTAGTGGAAAGTTGTTTTCCACGTAATGCAGACTTATTGATTTTCATGTTGTTAGGTGGAAGTACAGAATGTTGTAGTTTGCAATTATCGCGAAGTATCTAGGTAATGGAAAAAGCATGTAATTGTTTCTGATAACTGCATTCGTTGTTCCTCGTCTATGATTAACAATTATTGTGTAGGTAACTGCGATAAATTGGTGCAAAATTCAATTTAATTTTACAATTCAATGTAATTGATACGCCCTGCCTATCACAATGTAGTGTAGGATTCTTGAAAATCCCAAAAATTCTGATCGGCACTACAATTGCGCTCGTCTCCTGTAGACTTTTATGCCTTTTCAACAAGCCACCCACTGGTATATTTGATTTTTAAAAAATTTTCTTTAGATTGCCAAATTGACATTATATTTCTTGGCTTTGGTGCCAGAAAATATATTTTTTTCTAAAGCTGCATCGGGGCTATCGCAATATTGGCCTGATGTGCAAAAACGTTTGTTGTTTTTTTTAGAAGAGGAAGATAAAATTTTACATTAGAAAATAAAATTTAACATTCAAGAACGATGCGAAATTTTAACTTGTGCCTGGCGCTTTGACCACATAGCTTAATGGTCCAAATGTAAGATCCATAAATTGATCCTTGTGAATCTTGGTAATATTGTGTAATTCTCAAGTTACGGCGCTGATATTTAAATAAAACTAACAAAACAAAACCTTCACAAGAGCCAGGAAATTATAATTGTCTTATAATAATTATTCCCGTAACCTTTACATTTAGGTACGGACAGCGACCACGCACCCATTTTCGCGGAACCTTTGTCGTTTATAATTGTAATGAATACACAGAAGAATGTTATCTTTGTACACAAAACCGCCATTATAGCCTTACCCTGTTCATACACAGACTTAATTAACATCTGAAATTAAACCTTCTAATACTGTCCAAACATTTTTGTTTAAATGTTGTACTCAAGAACGTCGAGCTACGAGCGAAGATGTTTGGGTACTCGTCTTGGCTCGGGTGTAATTGGCGGTGCGAGTGCGGTCGAGATCGGGCGCCGCGCAAGCGCCGAGCAGGCAGTGAGGGAAGTACTATCGAGCGAAGTGGTTGTGTCGCACGCGCATGCCGGAAGCAATACGTTCTTATTACGTAATCTATAATAGCTGTTATGTAAAGTGTAACGAAAGTGAAAGTGTTTAACTTGCTGTGGTATTCAACGCTCACAACTATGGACAACCACGAAGATATTATTGTGAGATATAGAAATTATAAAAAAAAATAGATCCTGACCATGTTACCGTTACTGCCCCGTCATATATATAAGAGAAAAAATGGTTTGTTATGTGAATTCTCATAGGAGTTGTTCAGATTAATAACAGTAGCGATATTCTACCATCAGAAATTTCGTCAAAAAGCGAAATTCTACCCGCATCGGAGGAACAACTGCCCAAACCCTCCATAGCCACGACTTTTCTGCCGAACACTGAGGTCGACACAGTAGATGAGGCACTGAAGCTGATCCGAGTGCAAAATGCGGGACTGAACACCGAACACTGGAAGGTGCTCCACGCGAGGGAGGACAAGGGAGGCCAAGTGGTCACTTTTTCCTTGGACGATCCCTCCGCGGAGGCTCTGAAAGAGTCCGAGTGCAGAGCTGCCCTTGGTGTTAGAAAGATTAATTTTAAGATCAAGGGCGTCTCTGAGGGTTCCGCATCCGCGAGTGGACGGCAACCCATCCAGACCAGCGGGCCTGTGCGGCCGGGAACATCCGGGATCTCAAGGACCCCGCAACGGCCGGTTGCCCCCAAAACTATGACCCGGGGCAAAGGGCCGATGTCTAGGAACGTCTCAGGTCCCCTCAGGGGAGGAAAGGATCTGAGTCGGGCTAATTCTGGCCGCGGGCAGAAATACCCATTCCAGAAGACAGACCGACCTAAGCCTTCCACCTCCAGTGGGATCCAATGACGCACCGCAGTGATAGGGCGAAGATACTTCAGGCAAACCTCCACCACGCCAAAGCTGCTACTGCAGTAATTGAGAAATGCCTCGCGAATAGAGTGATCCTCTTGGCCCTACTACAAGAGCCGTGGGTCAACACCGGCAAAATATTGGGACTGAACGCCGCTGGTAAGTTAATCTACAATACCAGCGGATCAAAACCCAGCCCAACCCGAGGCTAGCTGCCCTCTCTCCTTACAACACTCAAACAGGAATGTGCCTTGGTGGAATTCAAACTTGAACAAACTTAGGAAGAAATCCAGAAGGCGTTTAACAGGGCTAAAATGACCCAAGAATGGGAACCCTACAAGGAAGCCCTAACAGAATACAACAGAGAAGTTAGGAACGCCAAACGAGCATCTTGGAAGAGGTTCTCCGAGGATTTATCTAAAACTCCCCAAGGAGCCCGAATACACAAACTGCTCGCCAAGGACAAACCTAGCCAAATCGGCCTGCTTAAGAGACCAGATGGATCTTTACAGCCGACGGGGTAGAAAACGTAAGAGTACTGATACCACCACTTTCCGGGGGCTACCCATTAACCATCTGTAGCAACGCCTACACAAAGGCCTCTTGACGAGGACTGGCATAGATCGGCAAAGATAATTAGACCCCGGGATATAAGGTGCGCCATCAAAACTCTGAAACCCTATAAGTCAAGCGGTCTAGACAACATTTTTCCAGTGCTTCTTCAAAAAGGCTTGGATATCCTAGTACCGCTACTAGTCAAAATATACCGGGTAAGCTTTGCCTGGGGCTATCTTCCAGAACAATGGACTAAGGCTAAAGTATTATTTATACCTAAGGCAGGCAGAAAGGACTACTCCCTACCAAGCTTCTTCAGGCCCATAAGGCCTTACCTCCTTTCTCCTGAAGGTTATTGAGAAAGTCTTGGACAGATACATAAGAGAGGATGTTCTAAACATAAAGCCCATTCATAGTTCTCAACACGCCTACTGTATAGGCAGGTCTACAGAAACGGCCCTTCTACAACTTGTGGATAGAGTCGAGAAGGCGTTACAAGACAAACAAATTGCACTCTGTGCGTTTCTAGACATTGAGGGCGCCTTTGACAATACCCCGACAGACACGCTAGTAAAGGGACTAATTAACAAAAACGTAGACTCCACCACTGTCAAATGGGTAAGGTCAATGCTCTCAAATCGCAAAGCTCTAATCTCCCTCCATGGGACATCACTGGAGCTATAGGTACACTACTCGAGGTTGCCCACAAGGTGGCGTTCTTTCGCCACTTCTATGGACACTAGCAGTAGACGAACTACTCAGTAAGCTGGCAGAACTCAGGATTGATGCACTAGGATACGCAGACGACCTAGTTATTATCGTCAGAGGTTTCTGCCAAAGCCTACTAAGCTCTATATTGCAAGAGGCGCTAAACACCATCTCACAGTGGTGTACAGCCAACAAACTGTCAGTCAACGCAGGAAAGACTGTTATTGTGCCATTCACGAGGAAACGAACACTTAACAAACTGAAGTCTCCCACATTGAACGGCTCTACTTTAGAATTCTCAGCTGAGGTTAACTATCTGGGAGTCACATTCGACCAGAAACTCAAATGGAATTCTCACATCGACAAAGCCGTAAAAAAGGCCAAAACAACCTTGGGTGTATGTCGACGTCTGGTAGGGAGACATTGGGGAATGCGCCCAAAGATCCTCCTATGGCTATTCACAGCAATTGTGAGACCAACAATCACATACGCCTCCATTGTGTGGTGGAACAAAGCCAGCCAGAAAAAAACTGCAGACAGACTAAATAGCCTGCAGAGACTTGCCTGTATGTTGGTAACCGGGGCCATGACGTCTTCTCCTGGTGCGGCCATTGAAGCAATGCTAAACCTACCGCCTCTTCCACTGTTCATACAGCAAGAGGCGAAGGCAAGCATGCTGAGGGCAATCGCTCAGGGGGGTTCATGTAACAGGATGTCGCAAACGCTTAGGACTTTAGAAGACTCAGTTCTGAGAGACCATATATTGGGCATGTTATCTGATCAGATGATTCCACAATTAATCTCTGTTAAGCACTATATCGTGGAACTACCTTTCAGGGACGACTGGATGAACAACAAAGTCTCGTGGAAGGACGGGAGCCTCATGTGGTTCACCGATGGGTCCAAAATGGAAAAAGAAGTTGGCTGTGGGGTCTATGGAGAACGCCCATTTAAATCCAGCATGAACCTGGGGAGCTTTATCTCCATATTTCAAGCAGAGGTGTCACGCCATCTTGGAATGCGCAGAAACCAATATCCAAAAAGGCTACTTCAACCATAACAAATACATTCACTCTGATAGTCAGGCAGCATTGTTGGCCTAAAGACGATGACTTGACGATGTCTAAGTTAATCAATAATTGCGTTGAATGCCTAAATTCATTAGACATGAGAAACAGAGTGATTCTCAGATGGGTCCTAGGGCATGCCGGAATCATAGGCAATGAAATGGCCGATGAGCTCGCAAGAGCTGGGGCTAAAGCAGTCCAATATGGTCCGGAACCCATTTGTGGACTATCTAAGAGCGACATCCGACACACCCTGAGTAACCAATGTAAACAAGAAGCACTTAAACGCTGGAACAACTCTTCAGGTTTAAACCACTCTAAAGCACTGACAAGGGCATTCAACAGCAGCTATGCGAATGAAGCCCTATCTTTGAATAGCAAAAATCTATGCATACTCACTAGGATGCTCACCGGGCACTGTCGCCTAAACAAGCCCCTCAGTGTGGTCGGCATCAAAAGCGACAAAACTTGCAGATTCTGCCTTGAGGATGATGAAACGCCTATTCATCTAGTCTGCGACTGCGGCCCACTAATGCATAAGCGTAACACAATCTTTGGCGACTACTTCGTGCCACCAGATAGTGTTTGCAACACTCGCGTCAAGGAATAACTGCGGTTCGTAAAGTCGGCAGGACTTGACTACGAGCTTTAGTATGAATGGCGAACACAATAGTTCAATTTTGGACGCGGTGTTACTAGGAATCTTTAGGACTAGGTAATAGCCACCCGTCTTTAAATAATAATAATAACAATAATAATAAACGCATTTCTCTATTTCTGGTGTTACAAACTTAAAGTTTGTGGAGGTGTCCAAAGAAATCTGAAAGCGTTCTCAGGTTCGATAGCTGGGCTGATCCATTGGCTAAAACAACTGCCAGCGCTTGGGTTACCGTAGTAACCAATAACTGTACTGAGACACGTAGTTGGTACTTTGTATAATCTCCGAACCTCTAACCCTCTTTTGCCTTTGGGGTTAGAGGTTCGGAGATTATACAAAGTAAGAACTCGACACCAAACGGCACAAACGGAAAGCCCAAATTATTTGTCACGTTTTTTGATCACAAATCCCATGATTTGTACAGCAACGTGATGGTCTCACTACTAAATTTAATAAAAACGGTGTAATAAAAACATTGAAGAAACAGAGGTTTGATTTTTCATATAAGATACGAAGAAGCTTTTCCCCCAGCCTGAGATGTCAACCTGAATAAATTCCGCCAACATGGTATACACTAATATAAACACAGTATAATAAAACAACAATAACATTCATATGGTAAGTACCTATAATTATGCTTCAGTTATATGTTTGCGACCACATAGATTGTTTTACTCGGATCTACTCCATTTTTTTAATTTTATTTTTTGAAAACTTTGACTGGAAGGAAACAACACTAAATATTACGAGTATGCTACCAGAATAGGTCAGAGAAAACCACATTAATAAATTTAACCATTTTTTAGAATCACGAGGACACTTACGAACAACATAAAAACTCTATTTTATTGATCACCGCCGCCCACATTATCTTGCAACACCAGAGAAGTCACAGGAGCGTTGCCGGCCTTTAAGGAAGGTGTACGCGCTTTTTTTTAAGCTACCCATGTCGTATCGTCCCAGAAATACCACACAAGGAAGCTCATTCCGCTGCTTTGTAGTACGTGAAAAATAGGTCCTTGACAACCGCACTGTGGAGGACCGCAACACATCCAGATGGTGGGGATGATATCCAAACTTATGGCGTGTCATGCGAAGGTGGAATTCGGCAGCAGGAATAAGCTCTTCGTAACACCTCCCATGATAAATGCGGTAGAAGACACACAAAGAAGCGACGTCTCTGCGTAATGCCAAGTGACAATTCGAGCTGCTCTGCGTTGCACGCGGTCAAATGGATCTAGCTGATACTGAGGTGCGCCAGACCAGAGATGACAGTAATACTCCATGTTTGGGTGGACCAGCGCTTTGTAAAGCGCTAGAATGTGGGCCGCCTTGATAAATTGCCGTGCTCTATTATAGACGTCCAGCTTCTTCGAAGCCAATTTGGCTTTGCCCTCCAAATGGCCAACGTGTATATAATATTTTTTACAATAAATTTTGTGCACAAATACGGCAGGCTTACTATCATAATATGTATAGGCACCTATATGCAAATGTATAATCACAATAATCTTTTAGGTCAGTCGTCAGCTTAACGAAAATACAATTTATCTCAACACTCAATTAAAAGAATTGAACTGAGACACCCGCTGACCCATTTCCGCGTACCGGCCGGTCAGGTCAATGCTTTACGAATACCCCATTTTAGCGCTAAACTCGCAGTTTTAAAGTCTTATATCCTGTGACAAACTCTTAAATTGAATTCTTAGCCCATTGGTTCTAATTTAACTGGAGTACCTCGAGAGCTCATGAATAGTTCTTTGTGAACCATTTAAATTTCTCAGAAGTTCCTTCGATACTTAATGGATTTTCTAAAAAGGATTAAAAGTATGCTGTTCATGCTTTGGTTATGGTTTGTAAAGCAGCTTTGGTACAGTTTAGTAAGTATTGCATAATATGTAGATGAACTTGAATTGTTTTGTTATTCGGTAGATTTCTCGTGACAAGTATCGTCATGCTCGCTTAAATACCTCTACTTGTGGCGGCGACGTGGGGCGGGTCGTTCCCTTCCCTAAAATATGGTCGAGGGAGGCGATGGCTGGTCCATGCGTCATGCTCGTGAACGGGTGCTACTCGTGGTGGCTGGATGAACTTGTTACCGGAAGGTCTGCTTGATGTGTTTTTATTATTATTATTTCCTTTAAAGTTAAAGTTATTATATATATTTTATTTTATGAAATGCTCACATAATGCCTCTATTTATTTACGGTATTTGTGGATTGATGCATCTACTATACTCAATAACTCTTGTGTTTATAAGTATTAATTTACAATTTTTTTCTTTTTTTGACTTACTCGTGTAAGCCTTTCAGTTTTTGACATTTAAGTATTTTTGTTGCGTCACTTTGCATATATTGTAATTGAAATGATTTGTAAAACAATTAAAATGTAAATCTTGACTTAAAAGAGTTTCTTGCTACTTCTTCTCATTACCTCAACTCTTTACGAAGTAGCGGTAAATTCAATAAGAAACAATATTTTTTTTTTTGACATTCATAAGTGTCATTTCCGTGACCTACATGAATAAAGTGTTTTTGAATTTGAATTTGAATTTAGTGAAACCTTGTGTCACTGTGGCCAATGTGATCTACTATGATAGGTACTGTTAATTGACCAATGCTAACTATAGCTCACTGCTCAATGCACTGTAATGGGCATGGCGTATCAATTACCATCAGCTGAACGTCCTGCTCGGCTCGTCCCTTATTTTCATAAAAAACTGTAAAGTAGATCCTGTGGATGAAGCCTCAACCTGAGAGTTGAACAAGACAAAAGATTAATCAACGATACGTCACTCGAACGGTTGGCTCAGTGGAAAGAGCTCTCGCATGGAACGCGATCGCGGGTTCGAGTCCCGCATCGTTCATAAATATTGTTTTTAAATTTAATTTCTGTAATTAATCCTAGAAGTGAGGGTTATCACTTTAAAAATAATAAATTGTTTAAAAATATGATAATTCTGTAAACTAATTCTTTGGCTTCGGTATTGTCTGTAGAGCACACAGCAAGTATGCATTAAAAACATTTATCTACACCCATGCTTTAAATCCTCTATTAAAGATTCTGAAACAGTAAGCTTATTGCCAACATTAAAACACCCAATGTTCTAAAAACCATTACATCATCAAAACCAGTGTTGTAATGTTGTACTGAATTTCATAACAAAACTCCTGTTTTTTTTCGATCCCTTCATGCGCAAAGAGTTTCAACAGACAGCCACATTCTTATTGCTCGATGCGTGGTATCTGTATGAATTTCAAAAAAATAACATTTTCGTTTACGCGCGTTCAACACTACCACAACGTAATTAAAAACCTTAACCCCAACGCCTTATAAAAAAAGTAGGTTATTCGAATCCCCGCCATTTATCTTCGATATTTTTACTGTTTTGTTTACAAAAAATGAGCGATTCATTTTAAACGCTGCAAAAGAACAGTATATTCGAGTGAATTGTTGCACTATACAAAATATAAATTACTACTAAAATAAATAATTGTTTCATTAATACTTAGTTTATTTGTATAAAATCAGTAATGAATGATATTAGGTTACTACTAGGACTGGTGTTTTAATGTTAGCAGTAAGCTATATGTTCCAGAATCTTTTCGAGGATTCATATTCTGGGTGTAGATAAAGTCTTGTATGCAACTGTTGATAATTAGGTATTAAAACACTCATGTAATAAATCCACATTCGTTGCATAAATAACTATTAATATACAGTTTTTTATTTGTTACGATTTTATTATAACATTTATATATAGTTAGATATGACTCAGATGTAAATAGTAGATTCCAAATCTAAAACTTTTTGTCTTTATCTTTACCTTTATCACTACAGAATTACACGACAGGGAGAAGTAATTTTAAGCTTGGAGTAAGTTTACATTGCTTTTATTAATAAGACAGTAAAGATCTTTGGTTCTCTAAGATAAGCTTATTAATAGGGTACTTTGATATTTCTTTTATAAATGTCATTTGAAACTTTGCTTTTATATATCTTCTTCTTTATTAAGGCCAGGACAGATACTCGACTTTATATTGACTATCTGGCTTTTCAAAGTTACCACCAAAATATTTTACAGCGAACACATGTGAGTGATAAATGGCTTCATAAATAACATATTCACATGTGGAATGCTTTTAGTGTGTTTCAGTGCATGAGATGGTTTTGTATGCACCATGAAATACTGATGTTACAAAATAGGATTATAAATAAAGACGTACAAAACCTTTGCGTTATGACATTCAAAAACTTATTAAAAAACGTTTGTATGGTAAAGGTTAGGTTACTATTACTAAAATGACTTTCAATGATACCATAGATTGGGAATGGAACGACCGCTCTCAAACTACCAGTGCCTATTACCAGTGGGAGGCTCCTTTGCACAGGATGACAGCTATGTTATGGGTTCCACAACGGCACCTATTTCTGCCGTGAAGCAGAAATGTGTAATCTTTACTGTGTTTCGGTCTGAAGGCCGCCGTAGCTAGTGAAATTACTGGGCCAATGAGACTTAACATTTTATGTCTCAAGGTGACGAGCGCAGTTGTAGTGCCGCTCAGAATTTTTGGGTCTTTCAAGAATCCTGATCGTCATTGCATTGTAATGGGCAGGACGTATCAATTACCATCAGCTGAACGTCCTGCTCGTCTCGTCCCTTATTTTCATAAAAAAAGCTAGTAACTAGCTAATAAATTTTTCAACAAACATGCTTGTAAAGGAAGCCTTATTACATCGTTTTTAGGGCCATAAACCGAACTATAACACACACGTGCATAATAATGTTACACACTAGTACATAATAGGATTATCTCTACAAAGTTAAGTTAGTACCTTACTGCAAATTATATGAGAGTAAACAGAGCATTTTCAATTTAAGTGGGTAATACAGTTTTTTTATAACAACAAAGAGTTTTTATGCCGCGGAAAATCCATTTACATTTTTGGAATAAATAAATGTGTCCCTAATTAAGACGAAAAACATTTAATGTATCAAATTATTATTAGGCTGTGAGTTACGCAGGCCCAACACGGCTAAACCTGCATACGTTGCCACCCCGTACCCCGACGTAGTGCTGATCGAGCACCCATTGTCTTTTACATTTCTTTAGTTTAATTATAATATTGTTTAATCAGTCTTGTTCCAATTTACCTGTGAGTAACATTAAATATTGTTAAATAAAGTGCTTTTTAAAAACTTAATTCCCGACGCCCGATACATAACTGGCGCAGTCGAGTAGTCTCGCGGTAGCTTCTTTTTGTCGGTATAAAATCTTCCGATTGTAAAGTAGCTGTGGTTTTCGAGCCGCTAAACCGCAAGAATCAAAGAACCTCGTCGGTCGTTGGGACATTATCATCAACGCGCACGAAAACCCGGAACATTGGGAATTCACGCGCTGGGCAAGACTCGACAGCAGATGCAGATGCTGATTTGGTGAGTACTCTCGCTATTCAAGTATCCTGCTATGTCTACTGTCCTAGTATTATATATATTTTATTATAAAAGTTAAAGAACGTTGCGTACAGCTAATATCGCTAAATAACGGGTTACACTTACTTAGTGACAAGAAAGGTGTATCTAGGTGATAATTACCGAGTATTAAAACAATAGTGTAATCCGAAACGCAATGTCTTTCAGTGAATGTGATAAGGATTTTAAATTCCTTGCCAATTTATTACCACGGTATGATGGGAACCCAAAGTTATTAAACTTTTATATTAGAGAAGGAGAATATTATATAACTTTTAAGTGAACCCTCCTGGGTTCACCCGGCATTTATATGTTTATTGAAAAGTGAGTTAGGAGGTGTCGCTATTGATGCGATAGCCTACGAAGAGTCGTTAATAACGTGGGACTCCATTAAAAACGCTCTAATTAGACGTTTAGGAGAACCGCGCAACGAAATCCAGGTGATGCAGGAGCTCACGCGGACTCGTAGGAATAAATACGAAGATGCGAAGACATTTGACAAACGACTGCGTGAGTTGTTAGATACTCTTTACTCGGTCGGTAAACACGGAGACCGTTGGTACTATGAGGAAATGGTTATAGAGCAATATACTAATCAATTAGATATCAATGTTTCGTTAGGAGTTAGAATAAGTAAACCGTTAACATTAGAGTCAGCAATTATGGCAGCAAGGCAGGAAGAGGCTAGGCTCGTCCACAGTAAACCTTTTTATAACGGGTCACCTGCTTCCCATTTTAAGCAAAAGGATGCCCCTAGAGTTTCGCAACAGCGGAATATTCCATCAAGGAATTTTATAGGGACGCAACCTCAGCACCACCAGCCTTCTAATATCGTAAATCGTCAAAATGTGTCTATACCCCCTACACCTAATTTTAAGAGAAACTCAGGTAATTTTAGGAATAGTAACAGCGCGAACTTTAGGCAATTTAATGTACCTCAAAGACAGGTAACTCCTAAAATAAGTTCAGACGTTACTATGCGAGCCGTGAGTAAACCGGATACGCCCCAGTACGCTGCTCAGAATGTTTTCTATACTCAAGGTCAACCAGTATTATATGGCAATGAATGCCATAGCAACTACAATGAAGGTGAGTACCCATATCATGTAGTACAGGAACCTGAAGAGGAGTACCAGCAGGATTTTCCTCAAACCCAGGAGTTGCCAGACCAGACCTAGTGAAAATAAACTTGTTGGTCAGGGATCACCTCCCTTACATAGAAATACCCGAATAAGGAGGTAAGTTTCTTATTGACACTGGAGCAAGCCGAAGTGTGATTGCTTCAGATGCTATTTTTAATACGTATTATGAACCTTATGTGGATTATGAACCTTTTGAAATATCAACGGCTCATAGTGTTTCTCGCCATAATTATGTAATAAACCTTCTCTTACCACCAATTTTTAATATTAAACTTAGTCATAAATTTCTTATATTTGATTTCGATCCTAAATATAGAGGTCTTATAGGTTGTGACTTATTGAGGCCATTAAAAAGTACAATAGATTTTAATAAAAATATATTGCGCACATCGGCGGTAGATATCCCGATGTACCTAAATAAACCAATTAGGAAAATTAAAATAGGTCCTAAATGTGAAAAATTGGTTCATGTGAAAACACATCACATCGACGGCCAATATTCACATGAAAAACTTTATTGGTCGGAAGACTTAGTCACCCGCAGCCTTCGTGACGGTAAAAAATGGTTCCTTCAGAACCACGGTTATAAACTATAATAACGAAAATAAATTTATCCCAGTTATAACCAATATTAAGTTAAAAAAATTACCGAAAATCTTGAAACAAGTAAAATAAATTCGTTAAAAGTAAATCCAGATGTGGACAAAACATTAAAAGAAAATTTAAATCAAATACGTACAAATCACATGAATGAGGAAGAAAAAAGGGAAATAACAAAAATATGTTATCAATATCGTGAAATTTTCTATTCAGAACCCTTAACTTTCACTCATGCTGTGAAACACGAACTAAGATTGACAAATAACAACCCTATCTTTGTTCGTAACTACAGACAAGCCCCTAAACAACGGGACGAAACAAAGAAACAAATTGATAACTTATTACGACAAGGTATCAGAAGAGAGAGCATATCACCTTGGTGGTGTCCAACACATATAGTACCGAAGAAACCAGATGCGTCCGGTAAAGTTAAGTGGCGTCTTGTTATAGATTAAAGACGTCTTAGTGATAGAATAGTAGAAGATAAGTATCCCTTGCCTAATATACATGACATACTTGATAGGTTAGGAAGAGCCCAATACTTTACAACATTAGATTTAGCTAGTGGGTACCATCAAGTGGAAATGCACCCTAATGATATAGAAAAGACAGCATTCTCTACAGAGAGAGGGCATTACGAATTTTTAAGAATGCCCTTTGGCTTAAAAAACGCACCAAGTACGTTTCAGAGGCTAATGGACGATATACTTAGAGGCCTTAGCAACTTTTATACGTACCTTGATGACGTAATAATAGCTTCTACATCGCTTCAGGAACACATTGACAAACTTAGACAGGTATTTGATAGTTTTAAAACTCATAATTTAAAAATACAACTTGAAAAATCTGAATTTTTACAAAAACAAGTGAACTTTTTAGGGCACGAACTAACGGACGAAGGTCTTAAACCAAATAAAGACAAAATAAAAGCCGTATTAAACTTCCCATTGCCCCAAAATCAAAAAGAAATAAAAGCATTTCTTGGACTTGTAGGATACTACAGGAAGTTCATAAAAGATTTTGCTAAACTTACAAAACCAATGACACTTTGTTTAAAGAAACACAGTAAAATTACGCACAACGCTGAATTTATTGATTCTTTTAATAAATGTAAACAAATCTTAAGAAATGCCCCAATCTTACAATATCCAAACTTTGATGAAACTTTTATATTAACAACAGATGCATCAGACGTAGCTCTTAGCGCGGTTTTATCACAAGGAAAAGTGGGATCGGATAAGCCGGTAGCCTACGCATCACGTACAGAATCGCGTTATTCAACTATTGAAAAAGAACTGTTAGCCATTATATGGGCAACAAAATATTTTAGACCTTATCTATATGGTAACAAATTTACAATTTACACAGACCACAGACCACTCACTTGGCTTATGTCATTAAAGGACCCTAATTCTAAGTTAACTCGCTGGCGTCTAAAGCTTGCTGAGTATGATTATAACGTAATATACAAAAAAGGACGTCAAAACACGAATGCAGATGCATTATCTAGGGTTAAAATTTTCATCAAAGATGTTTTTATACCAATTAATAATACGAAACAGGAAATTATACGTTTCTTAAAAGAACATACTATAGCAGGTAGAATATTCCATTGCTATTTCTATAATGAAGAGCTATACTTGGCCTTTTCTAGAGTATATACTACAATCTTTAACGATAGAGGCCCTAAATTAATAAGATGCACAACTCGCGTCACTTTAGTTGAAAATAAAAATGAACAACAAGAATTAATTAAGAAATACCACGAAGGAAAAACAGCCCATCGAGGTATTCAAGAGACGCATAAGCAGTTACACCGAAATTACCATTGGCCTAATATGTTGCTTACGATTCAAAGATATATTGTGTGATGTATGTGACATATGTCTTAAAGCAAAATATGAACGAAATCCATTTAAACCAGCTTTAGCATTCACTGATACACCCAGAAAACCAATGGAACACCTTTACATGGATCTGTACTCGACAGGAGGAGTTACATTTCTAACTATAATCGATAATTTTTCTAAATTTTCTCAAGCTATTCCCATCAGTGCATGTAGCAGTGTTCATGTAGCAGACGCACTGTTACAAGTCATATCGACATTGGGACTTCCACACCAAATCACAAAAGACTCAGGCACAAAGTTTGATAATGATGTAATCAAAGAAATTTGTGCATTACACAATATTCATATGCACTTCTCAACACCGTATAACCCTAATTCTAATTCACCAATAGAACGGTTACACTCAACTCTTTCAGAAATTATTAGAATTCAAAAGATGACAAATAAGGATGACACAACTGAGACAATAATGAAATACGCACTCATTGCGTATAATAACACTATACACTCAGCGACAAATTACACTCCACATGAAGTACTATTCGGACACACAGCATCACGAAACTTTTTGGAAATTTACTACCCCAAAGAGTTTTACCAGGATTATGTAATAAAACACAAGATGAACACCAAAGCCGTACAAGAATGCATAGCAGCTCATATGTCAAAAAACAAGGAGGCTGTCATCGCCAAGCGCAACCAAAACGCCGAAGAAATTGCGCTCAAGGTAGGTGAAATAGTATAAAAACAGGTAGCTAAGACAGCAAGAAATGATAAAACTAAGCCCGTATTTAAAGGTCCGTATAAAATTATTCATCTTCACCCTAATAACGTAGCGGAGATTATAGGTAACCACCCTAACTCAAAATCAATCAGAGTACACTTCAAGCATCTACGAAGACCTCATCTTGTTTCAGGGTCCTCATCTCAGGAGCAATCGTGCTCACAACAACCGCCGACGTAACGCTTGTCCCTATAAATGATGAGAACGGAATCCTTTTGCTTAAACAGGGTTAAGTACTACGACAAGTCGATTATTCTAATCTTGCATGTGTCTATAATGTCACGTACCTACATTTAACATCAATTAAACTTTTATCTTTATTCGAGAGTGTTAAAGCTGCCTAAAAAGATACATCAATTGGAGACAGACATAGATCGTATAAAGATCAAATAGTACATAGTTTATCTCTTATAAGTAAGAAAATTAGTTTTATTATTCCACACACAAAAAGAAGGAAGAGAGGCCTTGTAAATGGTTTAGGCTCTATAGTATTGACACGGGAGTGGGTCAGGGATTGGAAATAATACTCCGCTTATAGGAACGAGTCTTTATTTGCGTTCACTTTTTCTGAACTTGCACTTCGCCGGTCTGCGGCTGTTCCTCTTGTGGGCGGCGGTACCTTCAACGCGTCACACCGCACCGAACACTAAGTCTCTTCTATCTTCTTCCTCTTGGAACACTTCCACTTTTCACTACTTCTTCTTTTCTTCTTCTTCTTCTTTACACTTTCGAGTCAGAACTAGAACTGCCGTAGGCCACGCTTAGTACGGCTTATATACCCCCGGATCCGTTCTATTTTCAAAATGATTCTCCCATTCCATCTTTAAATTTAAATTGTAGTAGAAAATTCTTTTAACTATTTTTATCCTGCTTACACATTTTCCATCCCTTTTTTTCTGTTCGATTTGATCCTGAACTAACTAGAAATTTCCTTTAACTTCACAAAACCCAAAAAAATCCATACACTGGTAGGTGTATCGAAAGTAAACACTTTTCCGCTGAGCTACGAGTAATGCTGACGGAGCTGTTGAAATTAACAATGTCTTGAAGTTTGACAACTCTCGTCATATACTTCGAAGGGATGCTACGCAACAGTATAATCAATTACAGAAAATTTGGATAACGATGATGCACTTAAATTCGAAGCAGAAATTTCTAATATTAATAATAAAGTAAATAATATCGCGAGCATCCAGGGCAAATCCCTGATACTGGCCGAAAATACCATTAAAGAATTTAGCCATCAAATTGAGAAAATAAATTTAAATCAAAATAAATTGCTTCTAACCATCCAAAATCAATCACGGATCAGCGATAAGATTGCCAACCATCTACATTTCTTAGAGATATACATAGAAATAGACTTTAGCTTACAAATTATTTTAGATAGATTAGAAATTTTAGAAGACGCAATGACGTTTGCGCAATTAGGAGTAATGCACCCTAGTATTATAAGTCCATACAACCTTTTAAATGAAATTTCATTAATTAATAAAAAACATACGTTTTTGCCAGTAGCAGATATAAGTTTAAATAAGATTCATGAGTTGGAAAAATCTATAAAAGTAAAATCAAATAGTACGGAACATTCTTTGACTTTTATCTTAGAAATCCCTTCCATTGATTCTAATATATATGACCTCATCCACATGTACTCCATCCCTAACTCGTCAAACCTAACTATTATTCCAAAATCCAAATACCTAGCACTTGGTAGCGATGAGTACGAATACCTGGAAGGCAAATGCAGAACAATGAACGGAAACACGCAGCTCTGCGAGATGTCCAACACAGCATCCAAGAGGGCATCGGAAGATTGTATTATATCGCGAATTCAACACCGCACGTCAAACTGTACATACGCGAAAATGCAGATTAATAAAAGTATAGTGCAGAGGATCAAGGACAATACTTGGATAATTGTCCTGAGAGAAGAAACAGTCATCCACATCAAGTGTTTAGCAAAATCTACTTACAAAAAGGCTTCAGGTACATTCCTACTTACCCTTACAGAGGAATGATGAACCGCAAAGAAATTACATTTAATGAAGTTGTTCCACTGCCTAAAAATATTGAAAAGAGTGTACCAGTACAGTATACAACCTGCAGCACCTTCTGGAGACAACCCAAGAAATATCTGTCACAGAGGAACCGTACTGGACCACCATGATGGCAACACCAAGTTGGACTACCCTTATCCTATATGGCTTGCTGATTGCTGTTGGAGTCACAAGGATCATTAGCTGGAGGAAGTCGCATGCAGCCAAGGACACCGCTGTACAATACACTGAGGACACTGTGGGAAGCTGCCGGGTCAGCTTCCAGCTTAAGGAGGGAGGAGTTACGCAGGCCCAACACGGCTAAACCTGCATACGTTGCCACCCCGTACCCCGACGTAGTGCTGATCGAGCACCCATCGTCTTTTACATTTCTTTAGTTTAATTATAATAGTGTTTAATCAGTCTTGTTCCAATTTACCTGTGAGTAACATTAAATATTGTTAAATAAAGTGCTTTTTAAAAAATTAATTCCCGACGCCCGATAAATAACTTGTGTGGCTACATTTATTCAATCACCTTACATTTGGCTTACAGTGGGTCATGTATCAAGTATGTCGATGGTACATTGTTGATGATTGATGGAAAGTAAGTTATTGCAAACGATCTGTCATTTAAAATAGCTTGAGCCGTAGGTGAGGGTGTCTTATTTTAGGAGTTTTCAATAACCAACCGTGTGTCAATTAATAAGTATTAATTGTGAATTAAATTATGTGATATTTTTGCAATTAGACTATTTTTTACAGTGAAACTAGGCAACGGGGTCTTACGCGTATACAGTATATTAGATTTCTGACAACTGTTGATGTGAAAATAATTAAATTAAAAAAAAAAAAAAACTTAAACTGCAAAAACAAGTCACCACCGCGTCAAAGAAGGATGCAAAGGATTTAATTTTCGAATCATAATTATAGCCTCTGAAAATACGCCATTTTTAATAACTGTATAGATTTTTTTATATTAAATTTACCTTTTAACATTTCGTAATCAGCCACCGACGGACGCTGTTCTTCAATAGAAAAGAAAATATGAAATAAGTATCAGGGAATAATATAATATATACAAAAACTTCCGGGATCTATTCTATCCATTGGTGAAAAGAACATGAAAATCGGTTCGGTAGTTTTTAAGTTTGTCGTGAACAGACAGACAGACAGACGTGGCAAGGACTTTGTTTTATAATAATATGTAGTTAAGCGTCGGAGGCGCAATAGGCAGAACCAGTGCAGAACCGTTATCTCTCATCACAAGTCACGAACCAATGTGTATTCTGTTTTCGAATTCCGAATTTCGAATTTACGTTTTAAATATGTTCGTTTATTCGACGCTCTTTAAGGTCGGCTATGTTCTTGTAAATATCACTTTCTACAAGAGAGTATGGGCTCTACATCTTGTATCATTTACATATCGTCATCAGCCGGAAGACGTCTACTGTTTGACAAAGGCCACTCCTAAAGATCTCCACCACGATTGGTCCTGCGCTGCCCTCGAGATCGTTGATCAGATCGTCGGTCCATCCTTTGGGGGTCTACCAACATTGTGACTTCCGGTAAATGGTATCCATTAGAGGACTTTACTGCTCCAATAGCCATCTGTCCGTCGAACTATGTGTCCTGCCCATTGCCACTTCAGTTTAGGAATTTGGGGGCTATGTCGGTATGTAGTTGTTTTCCTACAGATCTCCTCATTTCTGATTCCATCTCGCAGGGAACTCCGAGCAAAGCCCTCTCCATTACCCTCTAACTGACCATGAGCTTTCATGTATACAAGTATACAAATATGTATACATATACCATCAGGAAAGTATAAACTGTAAATGTATGTAAAATACGAATTCCATTAATAATATTATCTAGTAATTGTTACAATTTTGATATTTATTATACTTGGGTATAAAAATGGGAGCTCCTAATAATCCAATATTGTATTAAGCCTGAAAATCTGAAGAAACAGCTGAACAATTCTGTATTTATGGAAACATAATCATCCATCGCTTAATCTTTCGCAGCGTGGGTTGCCGACAACGTTCGGATTTGATAATTTGGCAAGCTCTTATCGAGTATTATATAAATACTGGCATTTTAAATGTCTACATGAAATTTTAAATAGATATTACAACTTTGTTATAATGTCTTTCTCTACTCTTTATTTGTAGTCATCTTCAAAAAAGTACGTAATCAAGTGTTCTGTTTGCTCATTGTAAACTACATCTTTTGTGGACCGGTTTTAATTGTTTCTACATTTCTTCATGATGGCCGATCATAATAAATCATAACTCATAATGGTATCTATGAGTTTATGACAGTAATCCTTAAATCGTATAAGTAAACATATAATTTCTTAGTTTTATCAATTTTCAAAGGGTTTTTTTAAGAAAATAAGGAACAAGATGAACAGGACGTTCAGCTGATGGTTATTAATACGGCCTGCCCATTACGATGCAGTGCCCTTTAGGATTCTTGAAAAACCTCAAAACTTCTTAACAGCTCTACAACTGCGCTCGTCACCTTGAGACAAAAGATGTAAAGTCGCATTTGCCCATGAATGACACTAGCTACGGCGCCCTTCAGACCGAAACCCAATAATGTTTACTCATTATTGTTTCAAGGTAAAAATAGCCGCCGTTCTTTTACCCATAATCTAGCCGACATCCTGTGCAATAGAGCCTCAATTACATAATGTGTCACTTGGTGAGACGAGATATTTAAGCGCTTGTAACTAACTAAATCTAAAGGATTTTCTTTTTGTGTAAGAGGGGGCAAATGGGTAAGAAAGTCACGTAATGGGGAGTGGTGAGACAACCGCCAATAAACATCCACAAAACCTGGTATCAAGACAAGCGTTACCGGCCTTTATGGTGAGAATATCTGCGAGAGAGGTAACCTAGCTCCGCTCGATTCCTCAAGGCCGTTGGCTCGGTCTGTTTCGGAATCAATCTGTAACGATGTTTCAAAGTTAATAAAAAAAAACACATATGAAAAAAACTATTCGTAAATAATTAAAAAAAAATTCGTAGTTTTTTTGAGATTTCTTAAAATCTAATTGTATTGTATTTAAAATCTAAGTTTGGTCAAGCTCTTTCGTATGATGCCAAACCCAATGAATCGGTCGAGCCATTCTAAGAGATTTACATACATCCATATATATATATACACACACACACACACACACAAAAACATACATACAGACGTACGGACACCATCGCGGGAAGGGAAAGGAAGGGAAGCTTCCTAGGACGTTAAAACGACGAGATCTGAGTTAAACTCTATTTTCGAAAATCGGGTGAAACCAATAACTGCTCAAATTTTCGAAGCTTTTAAATTTTTCTTAGCGGAAAGTTAAAAAACAATTTCGGTTTTAAGAAAACTGCTTTTTTGACATATATAGAGTAGAGTACTTACACAAACACTTCGCTTATGAGGTGTATTGTACCCGTATTGTATTTTATGAATTATGTTGGAGTGAGATTGTTTATTGCAATTATTTGTGAAATTAATTTATATTTTTTATTGTTTTTTAGGATTTCATTCTCCTTTTAGTATTTATTAAATTATTTTATTTTTATGTGCACGATGTATGCACCTATATACATTTTTTATATATATTTTAATGCCAATACAGGACGAGACGAGCAGGACGTTCAACTGAAGGTAATTGATACGTCCTGCCCATTACAATGCAGTGCCTTTCAGGATTGTTGAAAAACCCAAAAACTAAGCGGCACTACAATTATTGCGCTCGTCACCTTGCGACATAATATGTTAATTCTCATTTGCCCAGTAATTACACTAGCTGCGGCGCCCTTCAGACCGAAATACATTAATGCTTACTTATTATGCTTCACGGCAGAAATAGGCGCCGTTGTGGTTCCCATAATCTAGCCGTCATCCTGTGCAAAGGAGCCTCCCACTGGTAAAACCTATACTTGCAGGAACACGATTTGTAAACTTGGTGTTATAATATTACGAATTGACATCCTGTGTTAGTGGACCTTAAATAAGTACAACGTTGTTACAAGCACTTTAAAACCTAATATAATTTATCTAAAACGTCGGAAACTTTATGCAAATTGGAACACGAAGGGTTTCCAGGCCACTTGTTATGGAAAATCTCGCTGTAGACGTGGTCATTCGAATGTAAACTCGTGCTATTCCATACAGATGTGACTATACACGTTATATATCAATTTATGTTCACTATTTTCTCTTCGCATTTAAATTCGCCTCTTTATCCATCAATTTTGAGATTATTACATTATGTAAATGACCTTATTTAGTACACAAATTGAATGCACTGAGTTATTAAATTAACTGTCTACAAAAGCTGATGCGTACAAATTTAAAATGACTATCAGGATTTTTCTAATAAAAGGTACGTAGGTATGCTAAAATAACTTTTTTACCGACTTCTGAAATGGAGGAGGTTCTCTATTTGACGGTATTTTTTTATGTTTGGTACCTCAGAACTTTCATCTGGGTGAATCTGAATGAATTTTGATGGTTCTTTTTTATTTAAATGCTTTCGGTGTAGGCTAAGGTTGGCTTGTAACTACCCACATAGGTACGACTTTTAGGTAGTCTAATAAATTGCATTTCATTTAACTATGGGAGCTATAGGAGAATTCTTGATATATGTTGATTATTAAGTTGTGGAAGAATACGCAATTATTTTATTACATTTTAGTGCATAATATTATATTGTTTTCCAATAGTGTTTTTTTAGTAAAGTTAAGTATTAGATTATATAGATTAATGTAGATTGGTTTGATTTTAAATAAGAGTAAAAGTAATAATAATAATTCTTCGTCCTAGCCCTCCGAAAACAACAGGGCCCCAGGGCACTAGATTTTTCAGATACACCAAAACCGAGAGTGCCGTACGGCACCCTACTCCTTCACAAAGTTCTGAACCTTATTTTATTTATAAGATGGTTTATTTTGCACGGTATTAAAGCTTGTTTCAATAGCTTTCTGATACATTCATTTAAATCATCCTAATTATAAGCAATCTATTAATACACGTAAAAAAATACCCACTTACAGAACGCTGCGCGTGCGCCAAAATCACGCCGATCTGAAGCATACCGTGCGATCAGTTTCCAAGAACGGAAAAGCTAGGTAAAAAACGGAACCCTTACAGATTCGTCATGTCTGTCTGTCTGCCCGTGTACGTCACAGACACTTTTTTCCAAAACTATAAGAACTATACTATTGAAACTAGTTAAATAGATGTATTCTGTGAACCGCATTAACATTTTCACACAAAAATAGAAAAAAAAGACAATCCTTATTTTAATTAATATTATACATATTTCAAAACATAATTGAATTAAATTTAAATAAAAGAAATCTTGAACTGAAACGATTGTCAAAATTTGTTATTTCAGATACATATTATTATATTGCGTTCAAAAAAAGTTCACACCACGTAATTAATGCTTAAAATTTACAAAGAGAAGGAAAAGTTTATTAAAATATATAAAGGCAATGCTCGCGTGTATATAAATAATTCGTATGCAATGTTGAATCAATAAAATAAATGGAGACGGGCAACCAGGTTCAAAGCTGTAACTTTCCAGTCTACTGCGTTTATGTTCTATTTAGAGACTGTATTACTTTACTCTACGATACTCTGTCTACATACATTTTATATTAAATAGTAAGCGAAGTAAATTTATAGTAGACAAAAAACGAAATATGCCGCAAATTAAACTATCTATAACAAGCTACTGCAATATACATTGCCGCATTGACACCAGTTGTTTAAAATATTCTTGATCAATAAGCTGCAATGTAAAACTTATTGATATACAATTTTTAGGTTTAAAAAATTATTGAAGTGTCCTAAGTATGTGATTTTTTAGGAGTAGAAATTCCTATAGGTTTTGTCTATAATCAATTCGACACGTGTTCCGCCTCTACACGAGGCATCCTCAGGAGATGTTGCCTCGCCAAATTCTGGCACGAGACTCAGTCAACTGCCAGGATTTGCGACATCTTCTTTAGGTTAATCATAGTGGCAATGTTACCTAAAATACTTTTTTTTCTAACGGTACTGTCGTAATTCCAACAAGAAGTTGATATAATATCAACTCGCATGCCGTTACCAAGGACTTAGCCGATTTGTAAATTGAAATCGCCTATCAGCTATGTGCGAACAATAGGAACGTGAGGCCTCATTACGTCAATGAGATCGTGTTAGCAGCAAAACGATCATTTCGCAGAAATGATTGTACGTTTGTCGTGAACAATGCAATTTGTGTTACTATTTCTGTCATTATATCATTGGTGCTGGTATAAAAATTGTTTTGAATACAAAAACTGTTTTCTCTCTCTTCTTTTTATAGCATGCAATCAATTCTAGAACTATGAGCAGATGTATGTTCAGGGACTTGTCTGGCAGACATAATTTCTTCGTAGGATAGATCCCTTCCATCCTCCGTTTTTCTAGCCTCGATGATTTTTCAATCTATTTTTGTAGATCCCAGAATAGGCAACGATTTCTTCTCAAATCATTCTTTTGTACTGATGTAAGTACTTACTACATAGTAAGTAAAGCACAGGTCCAACAACTGATCCTTGATGCAATCCCGCTTGATTATCATAAAATGTCGAAGCACAATAGTTTTATTTTTCTAATTCTTGTAGTATTAGAGCCTTTATTTAACACAGAAACCCTTCATTAGCGCTCTATCGAAGGCCGAAACAATAAATACATACAGCTAAATAGTTAGATCCACAGCATCTCTCATATCATTATATTATGTATACCCGGGGGACTTGTTCTTGGTTGTTGTTGGTTTTGCTGAATACAAATTAGAAACTTTTTATTGCTTACTTGATTCTTGTTTAAGCGGTTAAGTTATTAATCGTCTTGTTGAGGAAGTAGTCGGCAAGCTTATGGATATGAAAGATCTTATTTCAATTGCTTGCAAAAAAGTCATGATAAGTTTTTTTATTGAAGGTAAGTATCAGATCCCTTAATTTCTCTTGCAACACCAGAGGAATCACAATATCATTGCTGGCTTCAAATAGTTATACAATAATATTTTTGAATTACCCATGATAGAAAATAGCTTCCTAGAAATACCGCGCAAGCCAGAAGGTCATTCTAAAGTTGGGTTTGATGGTATGTTGTATGTATGTTATAATATCATTTTTTTCACAAATTTGTAAGGATTACTGAAAAATACGTATTTTCTGGAAGAAGTTTTATGGACTTAATGTACATTATTTTTCGTTGCTTTTCGTTCTCTTGCTTGTCGTCAACAGGCGGTATGTATTGGATGAAACATCATTCTTTTCGACCACATTCGTGTTGACGATATAAGGGCCCAGTGAAAGCGAAATTCAAAAATGTTTGCACAATACTGGTTCACGTCTGAAAAAGGCCCACTTGGCGCTGTATCAACTCCGGAGTCGGCAAACGAGGCCTTTCTCTGTCTTTTATGTTTATGCCATTTCGTCGAGACTATTGGCGGTGAGTTATAACGGCGCTGCGGATATTGTGTAAAACACTATTATCATGTCTCAGCAGGGCTACAATAACAGTTAACGCTCGCATTTATTTCGGTCGACGGATCACCAACGGATCCAATGCGGAAGTGGTGTCACTATTCTTGCTACAATTCCGCCGTCCACTCTATATTTGAAATTATGTTATAATTTGTTATTAAATATTAGTCTACCCAATAGACGCTGTTCTTTCGATAGAAAAAAAAGATGTTCCCAAGTATACAGGAATAATGTCGTCTAAGATCATCGGAAATGAATAATTTTATTATATGTAGACTTAATAAAATGATAAGTATTAATATAGTTTTTGTGTAAACAGCTTCTACATCACTGTTACATAATTGCCAATTTTTTAAACATTAAAATGTATGTGATCCGAAATAGACATAATATATGCTATTGCGGACAAAAGTCCGCAATAGCATATAGCTGTAGACCTATCATTATAAGACACACAATTCCAACGTGCATTTTGTTGCATCTAAAAGTGTTTAGACAGCGTTTTCGTTGAAAGCTTCCAGTCAGCTTATTTTCTTCCGACACCTCCACCAAATATCGTTTTAATATATTAGGTCTTTATGAAATTGCCGATTTGTATGAAAAAAGTTAAACGAATTTCATTTCATGTATTTTTTATTTGTATTAATCGAAGTAATCACCCATGCAATCAATGAATCTTTGCCAACTCAGTGGCAGCTTATTGATGCCCTTCTTAAAGAAATGAGCTGTACGGGAGGCAACATATTTTCTAAAGGCATTTTGTACTGCCTCTCGTGTATTGAATTTGTTTCCCGCCAAGAAGTTATCCAAATTCTGGAAAAAGTAGTAGTCTATAGGCGCAAGGTCTGGTGAGTAGGGCGGATGACGGAGAACTTCCAACTCCAGTTCTTGCAACTTGGAGAACGTCTGCTGTGCGTTATTGTTGTGCAGGAGCAGCGGAGACGAGCGATTGACCAATGCTGGTAGGAGATGTGCTAGCTTCTCCATCATTGTGTTCAGTTCTTCACAGTACACATCTGCAGTGATACTTACCCCGATTGGTAAGAAGCTGTGATGAATCACACCGGCGCTAGACCACCAAACAGTGACCATCACTTTTCTAGGGTAAGTTTTCGTTTAGGACATTGTTTAAGTGCTGAACCAGGATCCAACCAACTTGCAGAGCGCTTGCGGTTATCAAACAGAATCCATTTTTCATCGCAGGTAACAATGCGGTTCAAAATTCCTTAATTTTTGTGTCTCTTGAGTAGTGCAAGGCACGTCTCGACGCGTACTTCGCGCTATAATTAAGTTTGTCATTCACAGTCACCCATTTGTCAAGCTTTTTTACCTTGACAATTTGACGCATATGTACCAATATTGTTTTGACGCTAACACCGAAAGCTGCTGCTAATTCAGCCGTAGATTGTGTATCATCAGCTTCCACAATCGCCTTTAATTCGTCATTGTCGACCAAAGTCTTCGGACGACCGCGAGGTTCATTGTTCAGGTCGAAATTTCCAGAACCGCAGCGAGCAAACCAATAACAGGTGGTGCGATGGTTTGTAGTGTTAGCTCTCTAAGCGTCGTTGATGTTGCGTGCCCCTTGTGCCGCGTTGCTGCCACAACGGTACACATATTCCATAATTATTCGAATTTTTAACGTATCCGTGATGACGAAAAAGATTGAAATGCGATGAAAATTTAACACTAATCAATAAACAAATGACTACTATTCGAAAAAGAATTCCATGTTTTTAAAATAAAATTGATTTCAAATTAGAATTCTTAGTCATACTAAAATTATTTTGATTTGAAAAGGCCAGTACTATAGAACGGCAATTGCATAGGTAAAGACCTAGATACATACATAATGTATACTAAAACTTAACAAATGGTGAAAAAAGCATGAAAATAAATGCAGAAGTTTTTGAGTTTATCGTGAACAGACAGACAGATTTGATTGAGTTAGATTGTACTATTCTATCTTCAATGTTTGTATATTTGTTCCCTCTCATACTTCCGGAACCAATGATAGGATTATGATGAAACTGATAGATTATGGCACGCAATCTATTATGTTTGAACCAATATTAATTTATCGATACTACCCTTGTTTTACAAAAAATCTAACACAAAAAAGAGCATTCCCGTACCGGGAATCGAACCCGAGCCTCCTGGGTGAAAGCCAGGTATCCTAGCCACTAGACCATACGGGAGTTGCCAGATAGGTCAAAATTATTAATAAGCTAATGCTTTTTTACTTTTCAAAAAATATTATTACGTTGTATCCATTTTGAATTGTTGTTGCAATAAAATTAAATGGACATCGCGATTGTTTCGAGAACAAAAATTTAACACCGAGCATTGTAATGTATTATACTAATCATGATCTGAATATTTACATTAGCGCCATCTAGGCACTTACAATTAAACTCGTTAAAACGTCACAATCCGAGGCTTGAATCAAAAGTGAAAAATAACTACGTAATCTTGTAGATGGCGCTAATCTATAAAGTTATCTAATAAGTTTTGGTTTTCTTATACATGTATTCCCATATATACATTATATAATAAAATCGTTACAACGTAAAAACTGTATATTGAATATTTTTTAAAGTTAAATATTAGCTATATATATTAACACAATTAACCGAAATATAACAAACGCGTGCATAATTACACACAAGTGCATAATATAATTAATTAGTAGTATCTAGTAGTATAAGAAATGATATCAAAAAGAATTCTAAAGGAATCAATTTTGAGAAAATAAATGCCTTTCTTTTCTTCTTTTGGCAATAGCGTTTACTTTTTGCCAATAACGTAAATTAAAAGATTGGGAAACTAAGTTAAAAAAGGATACGGAACACGGGAAAGGATCAGATAAGTAGAAAGAGGATTGAAACGGATATTAAAAATTTCATAAATATACATATATACTTGCTACTTACACAACATTACAAATATTTAAACTTTAATATGATTCTGAAGAATGAAAGATGACAATATTTTATAAAATTTACATGGATACATAATAAGACAGGATATACAGGTAGGAAAAGGAACATTAAGAGATATTAGATCATTCAGGAATGAGGAGCGGTCGTATAGAGAACATGAAAAGAAAATGTGATCTAGATCACATTTATCGGATTCACATTCACACATGTCAGTAGATACAATGCCTAATCTATTAAGATGAACAGGAGTGCAAACATGACCCAAACGCATTCTTATGATAGAAGAACATACTAACTTATTGCATTTGGCACGGAAAAACCATGGTTTAAATGAAATAAGTGGCTGAAGGTTAAAATATTTCCTGCCTTTTGATTGACCAGTTTCAGTCCAAAGTCTATTCCAACAATCCTGAAGGTGAACTATAGGAAGAGCACCTAGATCCTGGCAAAAAACTTTATAAGGGAAAATGTCGCCATCGACCACGGCTTCATTAGCTAGTTGGTCTGCTTTTATATTACCAGGAATGTCGCTATGGCTGGGGATCCATACAAACAACACAGAAAGACCAAAGTGATTGCATTTATTTAATAGATTTCTTATTTCTAGGACAACAGAAGAAATGTTTTTTGATTTAAATGGGAACCTATTGAGAGACTGTAAGGCACTTTTTGAATCAGAGAAAATTATTGTTTTTGGAAGTTTAAATAGAATAATATATTCAATAGCCTTAAAAATACCATAACATTCCCCAGTAAACACCGATGTTTCCGGAGGTAGTTTAATTTTCTGTGATATTTTAAATTGAGCGTGATAGACACCTACACCAACGGGATCCGAGGAGGAATGTTTAGACGCGTCTGTGTAAATATGATGGTAATCAACCCAAACAGTATTTTTAAGAAGATTAAACGAAAAATTTGTACTAATATAGTGCTTAATTAATTCTGAGTCAAAAATAATTTCTGGAAGCAACATTAATGCTTCAAAGCTAGTACTGAAAAGAGGATAATTAATGGATCGATGAATAGGAGCTTTTATGTTGATAAATTTCTTAAAACTATTGATTAGACAAGGTGGTTTTTTATTTGACCAATATGCAGATGAATCTATATAATGAGAAAGTTTCTGAAGTTTGTTATAAAGAGAGTGGTTAAGAAACTGAAAAGATCGGAATATAAATTTGTCTGCTAAATATTGACGACGTAGATGTAGTGGAGGATCACCACATTCTACTTGAAGAGCATTGATAGGACTTGACCGCATAGCACCAGAAATTACTCGTAAAGCTTTGGTCTGTATGAGATCTAGTTTTTTAAATGCCTTAACACTACCAGGCTCCAGCAAGAATGTACCATAATCTAATATACTTCTTATAAGAGCATTATATAACAATTTCATGCAAAAAGGGTGCGCACCCCACCAAACACCTGACAGACATCTTAAAATATTAAGAGTACGCTCACATTTAGCATTTAGGTAATCACAATGTGGGATACCAGTTAGTTTCGAATCTAAGACAATTCCCAAAAACTTAACATTATCTTTAACTGGAATCTGATAACCCTCATAAAATATAGAAATAAGAGGAGGAGTTCTTGATCTCGTGAATAAAACTATTGTACTTTTTTCAGGTGATAGATCAAGGCCATTTAAGTCCAACCAAGTTTTTAAATTTATCAGCGGTTGTGTTATAGAAGAACTAGCTTTTTCAATAGAAATATCACGACAGTAAATTAATAGATCATCAGCATACTGAAGAACATTTACACAATTAAGTGATGATTTTAAATCGTGTGTATAAATATTATACAATATTGGGCTAAGTAATGATCCCTGGGGGAAGCCCTTTGAAACAAGTCGAGTAATTGACTTCCTATCATCTAGTTTCAGGATTATGTATCTTTCGGAAAGCATGTTTATGATAAAATTTGTTAATAGCAGAGGTATATTAAATTGTAAAAGCTTACTCTTTAAAATACTTACTACGACATTATCATAGGCACAATTTATACCAAAGAACGCAGCTATTACTGATTTATTATTTGAAAATGATAATTGAATATCAGAAATGAATATACTTAAGCTATCAATAGTACTTTTCCCACGTCTGAAACCGAATTGGGATTCACATAATAGACCGTTATGCTCAACAAACCATTCTAAACGATTTTTTATAAGATGTTCTGTAATTTTCATCAAAACAGAAGAAAGTGCGATTGGGCGATAGGCAGAATGGTCTGAAGAACACCTATTAGGTTTCAGTACGGGAATTATTTCTTGACGTTTCCACGTGGAGGGGATGTTACCAGATGTCACTATGGAATTTATAAGAGATAAATAATAAAATAAAGCATCATCATCTAAATGAGAGATAAAGAAATACGGAATACCGTCCAGTCCTGGAGCAGAATCCTTAACATGAGACAATACACCTTTTAGTTCAGTGAGAGAAAATATACTGTTTAAACCAAAACAGTTATCATTATTTATATTTATTACAGGGTAACCAATTATTAAGTCTTCAGGAACGAAAGGTGGAGCCAATTTATCTAAAAAGCTATTAACTAAATGAAAAGGGATTGATTTTGGAGATGAATCTTTGTATGCAGATCTAAACCTTCTTATATTTTGCCATACAAGAGATGGTTTGACATCAGGTGATATTGAATAGCAGAAATTTTTCCAGCCATCAAATTTCTTTTTCTTTAGAAATTTTGAAGTTTCTGACATACTCTTTGTAAGATTTTCAAAATTCTCATCAGTGGAACATTGACAGTATGTAATTTCAGCATATTTTCTTCTCTTTACTGCCTCAGTACATTCGTTATCCCACCAAGGAGGAGAAGGAATAAAACCCAAAGAGCTATTTTTACTTGGAAATATCTCATTGGCAACCTCAATAAAGATTCTTGCTAAAGAATCTGCACACTGCGATTCTGTACCTGGATTAATTTTTGGAAGTGTAATAATTTTGTTTTTTATTAGATCTTTATATAAATCCCAATCAACATCATTAAGCTTATATTTTAAACGAGGAGAATAAGTTTTATGTAATACTTTATTGTTATTATTGCAGGTTGGAAATGATAATAATAGTGGGAAGTGATCACTACCAAAAGTAGATCGTAATGGATCCCAGGACAAAGAAGAAGCAAGATTAGGTGTAGTGACTGTTAAATCTGGAGCACTTGGGCCCTCGTCAGGATGAGAACGTCGTGTAGGACGACCATCATTTAATATACACAAATTCACTGAATCAAATATATCTATTAATGTGTTACCATAACTATTAGAAGATAAGTAACCCCAGGATTCATGGCGACAGTTAAAATCACCAAGGATCATAAAAGGCTTCGGAAGAATGGAAATAATATCTTTAATTTCATTTAAGATTGCAGAAGAAGGATGAGGTATATAAATAGATACATAACAGATATTTTCAACTAAAGCAGCAATAATAGAAAAATCATTACTGTGAGAAGGAATAGAGAAGAGAGAAAAGGAAAGAGGGTGTTTCACAAGCATGGCTACTCCGCCATGCCCATCCACACGATCTTCTCTGAGACATGAATAACCACGAATCTTAAATAAAGATCCTGGTTTCAACCATGTCTCTTGAAGAGCACAGATATAAGGTTTATATTTATTTAATAAATAAATAAGATCACTTTTTTTAGGAGTGATGCTTTGACAATTCCATTGAAGAACTTTGTCCATTATTTGGTTTATAAATTTGAGTAATTGCAGAAACTAATAAGGCAGCGTTGGACGGTGAAAATTCATTCGATTGACTAAGAGATTTTATAAGAGAAATAATTAAATCAATTACTGAGGATTCCAAAGGATTTTCATTTACTTTGTTAATTAATGCACATCCATTAGAGGGTTGGGGAATATTAAAATCCTTTTCTTGGTGAGCAGATTTGTCATATCCTTTGCTAAGTGGTGAAGGTGGAGGCTTTGGTTTAACAAAAACAGTTTTTTTATATGAAGTATTGCTTATAGCTTTAGGTGTTGAATGTTGATGCTGGGTTGGAAAAGTATTAGGAGTGATGTTAGGTGATGAGAGTAATGTATCTGCATATGAAATTCGAGAGACAGATGGATGTATCTTTGAAGCTTCTGAATAGGAAATACAGTTTTTAGCCATTGATTCCTTTATAGCTCTTTGTCTTTCATATTCTAAACATTTTTTATCAGTTGCAATATGGGAACCTTTACATAAACAACAAGATATAAAATCATCTTGAACAGAGCAGTTGTCACCACTATGTCCTTGACCACACCTAAAACATCTTGGTTTAGATCTGCATTGAGATTTCACATGACCAAACCGACAACAATTGTAGCATTGAATAGTAGGATATATATACAAGTCTACAGTAAGAGAAGTGTAGCACATATATACTCGTTTAGGCAAAAACTGCCCATCAAAAGTAAATACCACAGACTCAGTACATTTAAGATGGTTTTGTCCATCAATCATCATCTTTCGTTTTATTCTCCTAATTTTTATGATTGGGCCACAGCCAATAGGAACAGAAACATTATCTTTTATTTCCTCTTCAGACCACTCAGCTGGTACTCCTCTGACTATTCCTATTCTACTCACAGAAAATGATGGAATAAAAGCCTTATATTTTTCATTTTCTAAATTTTTGTTTTCAACAAAGTCATTTGCATCTTGGTACTTAGAAAAAGAAATAGATAACCTATTCCGGCCAATCCTTTTTAAACTTCCATTCACAATATTTTTAATAGAATTTCTTTTGAGAAAACGACCAAACGTAACTGGATGTAAAGTAACATTATCATCGGGAGATGAATACTGTTTCTGAATGTGTACAACAAAAGGAGCAGCATCTAATGAGTTATAGAACAGCCTTGCAACAGGGGGCTGTGGCTGTTGTGGAGTGTCTGTGTTATTTTTTTGTATGGTCTCTACTACTATAGAAGAATTATTGCAGGAATCGACTTTGGAAAGAATTTGTTTGTCACTAATGTCTACACATTTGCAATCACTTTCCTTAATATCCTTCTTATCACCACGGTGTTTTCGGCGTCTTTTATTACAGTGTCTGCATATTCTGGGTCGAGCTGACACTCTTTTACGGCCACTAGATGTCTGAGACACAGAACCATCTGTATCCATCGTGCTACCTTCGTCATTATTAGAAATTGTCACTACATGACCTATATCAGGGGCTGTCCCCCCAGGATCATCCGGGGGGTCCATCATATAATAGAAAAGTGAAGAAAAGAAGACTTACCAATAGGATGAAATTTACACAAATTAACACTTTAATAAAAACTAACTACTAAAATATATACAATCTACAACTTATCTGATCAAAATATCAAAATATTTACATGAAATTTAAAAATAAAATGAAAAATTAACAAAATTACGTGCGACCGATCTTAAGTTTCCCGCCCTTTTTTTCGTCCTAAATGCCTTTTATGCCTTTAATAATTATTATCCCTAAAAAGTTAAGTACCCAACTGCAAATTATAAAATGAGAGTAAACAGAATATTTTCAATTTAACCGGGTAATACAGTTTTTTTTTTTTTTTGCAACAACAAAGAGAAAGAGGTTTTATGCCGCTAAAATCCATTTACATTTTTGAAACAAATATATTTCTATGTGTCCCTAACTATGATGGAAAACATTTATTATTATCAAAATATTATTTATAATTCACAGTAATTTGTTGTAATATGTATGAATTTTATTACTAAAATTATAATTTTGAAGTACAACCTACTTCATCATGTAATCAATCACCTTACATATTTTGGCGCATGAAATAAATCTTGCGCGCCTTTTCCCATAATTAAACGATTTATGCAATACATGTTTTGATCTCGCAAGTGTGTTGAAGAACAAGAATCTTTTATAATATGATGAATATGGATGTTTGTTTCCGAGTCATGTATGTCTATATGTATTTATATACGTTTATGTAAGTATATTGTATTAAATATGTCGTCTTGTACCTATAGTACAGGCTATACCTAGTTTGGGGCAAGATAATTTGTGTAAGAGTGTGTCAATATTGGATTATATTATTATAACAGAACGAGACAATATGTCATAGGCTATAGTAGGCTACATATTATTATTATTATCACACTTGATGCATGCATAGTATTCTGCTTAATATAGCGTTTACACTGACGATGTCGCGGGCAGCGATAAAAAAATTAAAATGCACACATAAAATTAATTATATTATCTTTATTACACTCTGCTTTTTCTGTCCTTTTTTATAATCCATTAATGTTATATAAATAAAAATATTTTATCCAATACAATTTAATATAATATAGGTACTTACTACTTTTTGTCATAGTTTTAATTGTTTGTAACTCCAACTAAATCCTGTTGATTTGAATTTTAAATCAGTGGGAGTTAGTTATTTTTTTTTAGATATAATATCTATACAAATGATTTGAGTTTTCTTTAGTGTTAATTCCGCCAATATAATGTCTAGTTGAGTTCGTTTTTTTGTTACGTAATTCTTAATACCTAAGTATCCATCCCTACTCTGTGGTAATACCAAAGTCAACTAAGGCTTCGTTCACACGGCATTGTCATGCACGTTTTTTTGTAATCGTTTTTTCAACGTATAGTTAACCGGGTGTTCATATGGAAAATTTTCATTCGTGTAAAAACGAATACCCTCAGTTTCCACACAGTTGTCACAGTGAGTAGACATCACTGATGGATCATTTGCTATTCGATAAAAAACGTATGACATCGTGTCGTGTGAAGGAGACAAAGCTATACTATATGCCACTGTGAACCGAATACGTCAAAGTTCATTACATTTGCTTGACAAGTCCGTTGAGTATGCGTTTAAACGTATAAGCGGTACACGATTTTTTGCAGTACAATCGACGTGTGAATGGATCTATGTACGTTGTATGGTCACTATTTATACGTAAAGACGTATACTGCAAAAAAACGTGCAGGACAATGCCGTGTGAACGAAGCCTAACGATTTTACATTTGATCGCGTGCAACGCAGAGCATCTCGAATTGTCGGGCACCCCGTGCTCTATGAATGGCTAGATCCCTTGGCGTTGTGTAGACGTAGCTTCATTGTGTGTCTTCTACCCCATTTATCACGGGGAGTGTTCCGAAGAGCTGTTTCACCTGAATCCTGCCGCCGAATTCCACCTTCGCACGACACGCCACTAATAAGGATATCATCCCCACCAACTGGATGTGTGGCGGTCCTCGACTGTGCGCTTTTCAAGGAGTTTTTATCTACCTACTACAAAGTCATGGAATGAGCTTTCTTGTGCGGTGTTTCCGGGACGATACGACATCTTCAAAAAAGCGCGTACACCTTAAAGGCCGGCAACGCTCCTGTGATTCCTCTGGTGTTGCAAAGAGTATGTGTGGGCACTTTACAGCAGGTGACCTGTACGCTCATTTGTCCTCTTTTTCCATATAAAAAAACAACAGTGTACAAGCAAGAGCATTAATCCAAATATTCGTGGCCATACCGATTAAAGGCCTAAAATGAATCCAAAGTCATTTAGACTTATTTAATACTGGAACTTTTGCAAGATTATATTTCTTCTAGATTATCCTAAAGAAGGAAAGAAGTAAAACACACTGAATGAGATTTTCTCTTTATTTAACAATAAGTTTCACGTTAAAATTCACTAGTCTACTTTTTATATTACATAATATTATAGGAATTTAATAAACAGGATCGATCCCAGTTCTAGAAGCAAATAGTTTAAAGGTTTGGGAATACAGAAATTGTTAAAATAGACAGTAATATATTTCTAATTGTTCTTATTTATATAATTATTTAATTATGTAAATAGCAACATTGTAATTTCGAAATAGTTTAACATTTTATTTATATATTACCTCTTTAAAATAGTTTTAAATTTACGCTTATAATATATACTAAGATGTTACTGCATGGCCATTAATAAATAAGCTGAGATCATTGGAATAATCCAAGTAAAAATAACTTACATTGTTAAAACTTATTTGTATCAATATAGGCCAATTTCAAGAAATTATCTTAATCGAAAACTAACAGATGGCGCTTATTACAAAATATACTTACGTAAAAAAAATTGTATTTTAAGTGACTTGGAATGTAAATTCTCTAAGTGCGTTGTTGTAAACGTCAGTTTTGGACACATTTATGTATTACTGTATTACTAATGTAATGGATTTCATAATTAATTAAAGCCTAAGCTACTTTGGTATTGTTATATTATATGCTTATCTTCGGTTAAAAACAATTTAAAAAGCAATTTGAGTACCATTTAGAATTGTGGGCAAAAATATAGTTTTAAAATGTAGTAGGTAGTAGACCCACTTGAATTAATTCGCAGATGTTTATGTATGTACTTAGTCATGGCTAGAATTAAACACCAAACAAGACAATGCTTTGTAATAATTTATTATCAATTTACAATTTTAATTCGTACATAATTAAACAAAAGCTAATAGAGTTGTTGTCCATCCTTTTGTTTTACGAAGATAGGAAATAATATAAGTTAGAACGATAGACTAAAAAGAACTAGAATGAACATAAGGCGCAGTTGGCCAGCAATCAAAATAAAACAAACGAAAATCTATGACGTACTATATTTTCATATAATTGTTACGATATCTGATATAACATAGTTTCAATAATTAAGTTATATAGTTTCAAGATTTTTTGAAGATATAGAGCCTTTTGCTTGCTATTTTCGGACTGTCAAACAGTTGGCTTTATATGACTGAATCCTTTACTTGATTTTTCATCGGCACAAGGTATTTTTACACGTTTTTAATTAGTTTCACCTGTATGTATATTTGCTTGTAACAGACTCATTTGGGCGCGATTTTAACCCACTTTAAACCGTCAGATTTCGTTCAAACTTCGTAGGTTTATCGAGGACCGATGACAATACATTAATTTGATAAAATTAAACCATTTATCCATTTGAAAAGAAAATTTTTGTTAATTGAGTCAAGTTTCTGTCTTTTTTTTAAATCTATAGATAGAACGCCAGGTCTGGTTTCTTTTAATAATCTATACATATAAATAAAATTGGAGTGTCTGTTTGTAATATAAAACGGTACTTACACCAAAATAACATTTTTTACAATTTTTGTCTGTTTGTTCCGGCTAATCTCTGAAATGGCTTGATCGTTTTTTATGGGACTTTTATTGGCAGGTAGCTGGTGTAATAAGGAGTAACTTAGGCTATGTTTATTTTAGAAACGTTCTTTTATTTTAGAAGAAATAGAGTAATGTTGCCATGTCCAAGAAACGGTCTAACTCTTAAAATAATTTATATGGCAAAACAACGTTTGCCGGGTCAGTAGGTACATAGCATAAATTGGACGTTTACAACAAGCGCGGGTCTATAAAAGAGCGGGGCGAATTTTTCAGAGTTTGACTAGTAGGGATTAGTGGTAGATTATAAATCTATGTGGTATTTATTGTGCGTCGCGTCGCCTCCTGCCGGGTCCTCCAGCGTAGTTGGCGGCGGCCACTCCCATCATGTGTTTGGCGTGAAGAGCTCCCGAGTACCCACGGTTAAGGCCCAGGTCCAGAGCGCGCTTGTCACTGTCAATTTAAATGTCACTTATTAGTCTTATATCCATAGAATTATAACTGATTGAAATTCATAGTTCCTGTCAATAGAAGTAACATTATAATTAATGTGTGCGTGAGCGTCACATACTTACATTCGCCAACACTCACACAGTCAGCCAAATAATATTGCAAGTGAATAGAAATTTCCCTAAATCAGTGGTTAAATTGTAATTGTAATTAAAATACTAGATTATATGTAATAACGAAAGAAGAAATAGAATATAAATTAAGAAATTAATAAAAACATCACGTTTTTAATTATTGTTCAAACAATTTTTGAAGTGTAGGTAAAGAAGTTCTTTAGAATCGTTGTTTATTGAAACTCGATAAAACAAAAAAGCGAGACGATAGAGGCGCCGTTCCCAGCTATATTTCAGATTTTCTCTAGAAAACCTCGGATATAGCTGGGCGCTCTAGCGCAGAGAACGAATTTGGGATAGTTTTTGAAATTCAAGATGGCTGCCGTGCAAAATTATGATTTAAAAAAATCATAAGATCATATTATAACGTCTCCATTATAGAAAAAATAAACCAAGGAATTTAAATGCGATATTCTATTCAACCAAACTTGTTTATCTAGCAACCCGTAACATAAACCGCATAACGATAGATACATCGAGTATTATAAACAAAGCGCGTACACCTTCCTTAAAGGCCGGCAACGCTCCTGTGATTCCTCTGGTGTTGCGGGAGATTGTGGGCGGCGATCACTTAACAACAGGTGACCCGTACGCTCGTTTGTCCTCCTATTCCATAAAAAAAAAGTGGCCGCGCCGGGTTTGGCGCCAAAACAGCCCAGCAAGTGGCTTCTGTGGGCGCGCAGGACGTGTTGGCATATCAGAGGGTATCCACTACTTATATAAAATAAGTATCAATTGTTTATAAAACTTGATTGTAAGAAGTACATACGTGTAGTTCGATGTAATTACAGATGTGTTATAAATTACAAAACAAATAGCTCTTAATACGTGGACATTCTGTTGAACTTTCGCAGTAACAACAAAAAGTTGGACACACATTTGCAAACAATCGTCAAAGTTTCTAAATAAACAGGCATTTGTATAACAAATGTGTGTTTATTATGCCTGTTAACAATGATTGAAATTATTTAGAAATTAAGTATTGCGGATTTGTTATTATATGCCTGTAAATAGGTTGAACTGTTAAGCCAACAATACGTCGGTAAAAATAATAAGAAATATTATTTTTAACCAACAATCTCATGTAGACAGACTTTGTTTTTATAACTTTGATACTGTTGTTATGTTTGCTTTTTGTAATTGGATGTTTGGGATTATTCATTGGCATCTCTTGTTAGTAGATGATATCCCCAGTCAGTCCCTACATAGTTACTAATTTCATAAACACTGGCAGGCAATGACGTTCTATATATATTATACTTAAATTATAAATGTGAATGTAAGTTTGTTTGTTACGCTTTCACGCCTAAGCCACTGAACCGATTTTGAAGAAATTAAGTGCAAAGTGGACTAGATCTTGGAAAGGTAGATAGGAAAAATATATGCGGGGGTTGAAATAGGTGATGGAAGTTTGTATGGAAGTTCGACACTTCAGTTGTTTAAAATATTCTTGGTCAAGAAGCAGCAATGTAAAACATTTATTTAGTTGAGGTTTGATTCGTACAGTGACAGTTGACACACGGCTAAGGTGAAAAGTGTGCTTACAATGTCTTACTTTTACCGACCCGCTAACAGACTGTGAATTGTATATCCTTATATTTGGAACGTTATATTTGGAAGTACGTGGTAGAAATTTACGCCATCTAGATGGTAGGAGTTGCAAAGGCAATGAATAATATGACTACAACACGATCCCAGATCCCAGCAAATGTCCGATACACAATAAGTGTTGCGAACTTATCATACAAAAGAATTGAAAATTTTTGTGTTGTGAAGGTGACGATAACGTGAATAACTTTCTGAATGCATATATTTATTGTAACGAACGTTTAATGGATAAAAAACCCAAAAGACTCGCTGAATAAAACATTTAAGTCAAAAATATTCATATTTTAATTTAGGAAATAAAATCAGTTTGGGCCAATTCATACTATCATATAGTAATTGTACATATATCTTTTAATTTTTCCCATCCACTCTAACAACTTTCAGTTTCATAAGCCCCCTCATACGAACAAGAACAGGCCTTTGTTACAAAAATATTTCCAACATCCAGTAATGGGCATAAATTTAGAAAAGATACGAGTTTTATGTCCTTTGAAGTCCAGATGGTTAATTAGAACTCCAATTAGTACAGTATCTAACTGGTAGTTGTTAAAACTACAGTTGTTCATAAATGTGTGTTGTTTGTTTAAACTGTTGCAAGTAAAGACTTCTATGTATACTACACGACAAGAAGTTTGGATTATTATTATTATTGTTCGGGGAAATAAGCACTTAAATCTGTATTAATACTGATTTATTGTGCCCCCTACGTGAGCTTGGACGCACGCCCTAGCGATGACTACGCTCATTGTGATGAGGCAGTTGGGAAACAGGTAGAGAATTTTTCCCTTGCATATGCGAGTCCGGTTTATATCTAAATCACAACCTCCAGGCCTATGATCTTTAAGGGGTACAGCATCCTCAGTGGGGTAGTTCCTTTGCCCTCATGTGGAATATGGAGCAAGCATAGTGAATATGCCTTGCAAACGCAGATGTAATAATAATGACAATGTTTTATTGGTCACTTTGAAAAAAATCGGCGTTTTTTTGTTGAAAACAACGATCACGGCTAACAAAGTGAACTGGTCTTCTTGATTGCTCGCAGTGGACTAAACGAGTTGTGGCGTCGGAACCGAAACTAAATGAGCAATTATTTAAGGCCGGGGACCTAGCCAACGGCCTTGAGGAATCGATTGGAGCTAGGTATCTCTTTCACACAAGATCGCCATAGTTTTACATCATATAAATTTCTACAAATCTAAGAAAACTATGTTATGTTATAGTATTGGTGTACAATTTATAAATTATCGTACAATTTTTATGTGTTATGAACGATTAACGTGGCTCCAATTGTAAACGTAAGGTATTTTGGTGATTTCTTTCGCAGAGTCTATAAAAATAGAAATGTAAAGAGAAAATGAATTCTCTTCTCATTTTCTGTAGACATAACTATTTTTTGTAAACATATAAACTTTATATAAACCGTCAAGAAAGGTTTATAATTTGACGATTTTTTGGGATAGCAGCCTTAATGGCGACTATTCTAGTAGTATACATAGAATCTTTGATTTCAAGTTCATATTAAATAATGTACTGTTTAAATTAAACACCTTACCTTGTAACCGCTGCGTCCTTGTAGCTAAAATAGAAACAATAATAATTGGTATTAGGTGATGTTTTTAATTATTTTTATGACAGTAAGGGATGAGTAAGATGTTCAGCTGATGGTAATTGATACGCCCTGCCCATTACAATGCAGTGCCGCTCAGGATTCTTTAAAAACCAAAAAACTCTGAGCGGCACTACAACTGCGCTCGTCACCTTGAGACATAAGATGTTAAGTATCATTTGCCCAGTAATTTCACTAGCTACGGCGTCCTTCAGACCGAAATACAATAATGCTAACACATTACTGCTTCGCGGCAGAAAAAGTCGCCGTTTCGATACCCATAAACCCATAATCTAGCCGGCATCCTGTGCAAAGGTGCCTCCCACCAGTAAATTAATTTACAGAGTTTATACTTTAATTATAAATAGCGGAATTTGACAGGCATTGAAACATTCTTATATTAAGTCAACGTAATCAACGGACGAATATGATGTTCTCATCTTCTTGGTTAAGATGATCACCTATATTTATCATTATGTAGTGACAAGTCTGCCGAAACAAAAAATTATGCAATATTTGAAGTTAAAATTAAATTTGGCAAGCTTATTCAGTACCTACTTTACTAAAACTTTACAAGAAAATACTTTAAATGAAATGATTAATACTATTTTTATGGACGAGCGAAACCTGATGTTAAGTAATCACCGCCGTTCACATTCTCTTGCAACACCAGACGAATCACAGGATCGTTGCCGGCCCTTAAGGAAGGTGTACGCGCTTTTTTTAAAGTACCCATGTCGTATCGTCCCGGAAACACCGCGCAGGGAAGGTCATTCCACAGCTCGGTTGTACGTGGAAGAATGTTCCTTGAAAGCCGCACTGTGGAGGAACGCCACACATCCAGATGGTGGGAATGATATTCTAATAGTATCGCATATTGTTTTTTTTACCAAATAAACTATATTAAAAATAAGTTATGCATGCGTCAGTTTTACTTTGAATGGTGGAACGTTAGGCAATACTACAGACCCTGAAGATATCTCGTGTAGAAGCGAATCATGTATCGAAGTGGTTTAGCGAAACTTAACAGAATAAAAGTAAAGATCGTCATTTAAGTATAACACTTTAACTAAATAATATAATAATTTATAAATCTTTAGATAACTTTATGGAGCATTCTATTTATCGTATTAAAATAAAGAATATCTCTTATACAATGTTGACATACTCAGCCATTTTTCGTTCAAGTTGCATGTAGCGGTCGAGACGATTGAGCATTTCCATTATGTCTTCGGGTTCATACGGCCCTTCCTCGAGGTAATAGTTGCTGGAACTAGAAACAAATAAACACTTAAGTTTGTTGTCCTCTTAGATAGAAGCTACCCTTCTGAAGTTCACGCAAAGAGAAAAGTTGTGAACGAAACATATCCAGCCATTACTTATTTGTTTTAGTTAATACACACAACTCTTCTAATATATATAAAGATAAAAGTCATTTTGGTCTTTAACGATTTGTGGAAGTCCAGAGAATGTTTAAAAGGTGAATAAATATGAAAATTGTCGGAATTAAATAAAAATAACAATTTTGTTTTTCCTTTGACGTGTCCTCCGTCGTTCAGAAATCAAAGTGAAAGAATAGTTTAAAATGAAGAACTCTAATCTTTATATCTTTCTAACTTTCTCAGGAGGTAAAAAACAAACTTAACTTTAGCTACCTATAATTGGTAGATTAACTACAGTTGTTAACTAATTGCAATACAATGTTTGCTGGGTCAGCTAGTCTATAATATAGATATAATTATATGATATAGTTATTTGTAGAAGTCCAGAGAAGGTTTAAAAGGTGAATAAATATGAAAATGCTCGGAACTCAATAGAAACAACAAATCCGTTTTTCCTTTGATGTTCACGCCGTTCAGAAATCAAATTGAAAGAATAGTTTAAAATGAATAACTAATTTTAATTTTTATATCTCTCCAACTTTCTCAGGAGGTATAAAAGAAACCTAATTTTAACTAACTATAGTTGGTACTTTCAGTTGTTAATTATCTATCAGATTATTTTTATATAAATTAATAAAATATGGCGATATACTCATTTAATACTTTATATTAATAAAGTTTTAAGAAATAAAGACGCGTGGACATAAAAGAAAGACGTGGACGAAGTCGCGGGTATTTTTATAGTTTTATAATATACAAAAGTGTATATATGTTTGCTTGTTTCGCATCACGCCTTAACCACTGAAACGAATTTGATGTAATTTAGTACAGAGATAGACTAGAACATGGAAGAGGATATAAACTACCTTTTATCGTGACTGAGTTTTGCAGGGGTTGAAATAGAGGGTGGAGGTTTGTATGGAAATTCGTCATTATCAAAGATGACACAATGAAACTTTGTATTTTGGCACTAATTGTAAAGAAATAAATAAATATTTGATATATCGTTTTTAATATTTCAATCTGTATGGGGATGAAAAAGGGGGACGAAAGAATCCATGCTTTAACGCCTAACTTAGAATTCAATTTGATTATATTTGGTACAAAAATTAACTAGAACAACTTGAAAAAGGAAGTACACTATACGGACACAGACTTAAACTATTTATGTTTGAGCAAAGGATGTGTTTAACCACAGCATTTTGTATGTTTATTATTTACAAAATATCTTAAAAAATAAAAAAGTGCTGCCGAAAGTAACTATTCCACGCGGAAGTCGCGGGTAGTAGCTGGTATATACATACAATTATGATTATCTCCCTTTTGGAAAGCCAAAAAATTATAGACCTCGATTAGCCTCTATTCCTATTTGTTTGCTGACTTACTTCTTTCCTATTTACTCCTTTATTATAAGCTCTTTTATTCTTAGATAATGTATCTTAATCTGATCTATTTTTAGTGCTAATCTTATTTGATTTTTAATGAAACAGGAGGACTAACGAGCGTATGGATCTGATGTTTAGTGATCACCGTCGCCTACATTTCTTGCAACATCAGAGGAATCACAGGAGCGTCGCCGATCTTTTAGAGAGGTATATGCGTTTTTTTAGGGAAACCATGTGGTATCGTCCTGGAAACCTCGCACAAGGAAGCTCATTCCACAACTTAGTTGTACATGTAAGAAAGTTAATGGAAAACCGCACTGTGGAGGAACGCCTCCAATCCAGATGGTGGGGATGATATTGTTATTTGTGGCGTGTCCTACGAAGGTGAAAATAGGAAGCAGAAGCAGAAGAAACACAATGAAGCGACGTGCTATTGGATCCCCGACAATTCTGTATGTATGATCTTGGAATGACTAGTATTAAATTCTCATTTGAACCATAGCTGTTCTCCTCATACACAACCGTACATTACTCTATCCTTTACTTTTTTGTAAATCTATCAATTAAAAAAAATATGGTGTGACCGTAACATCACACGAAAAACTAAAATGAGGCTAGTCAACACTCTAATTTTTCCAAGTTTAGCTATGGGGCTGAGACATGGACTAAAGAAGACCGACAGAGATCGGATTGATGCCTTTGAGATGTGGTGCTGAAAGAAGATGCTTCAAATTCCTTGGACAGCATTCCGCACCAATCAATCCATCCTTCACACTCTAAGTGTAAAATCCAGACTCTCATCCATCTGCCTCTGTAGAATCTTAGAGTTCTCTGGACAAATCGCTAGTAAAGATGGCTACCACCACGAAGTACTGATGGTTACTGGGAAGGTAGACGGACGACGCCCCAGAGGTCGCAGCCCTAGATGGTCTGACCAAATCCGCACATCTCTGGATACCGGACTTCATGATGCACTGCACGTAGCCAAAGACAGACACAGATGGCGAACTATTGTACTATTGTCAAAACGGTGAATCCTCAGAGAAATCACGACCCTCAGCAATGAGGATATGACTAATACGATGCGAGGAGGAGGATAGTTACCTGGGTTATATAATTTGATATTAAATGATTTTATGGACAATTTTTTGGCTCATATGCACATAAATTCGTGTTTCAAGTCCAAACAAAGAGTGTAGTCATTTTACAAAGGCTTAGTGTTTATTCGTTTTTCTTAGTTCGTGTTTGTAATTTAGGAAATGGAAAACTCTTTAAGGATTCACTAATTATTGACGAATCATTTTCATGTCACATAACTTTTCATTTTATTGAAAGATAAACAGAAATAAAGAAAAACAGAAATAAGATTAAAGCCTTAAACAATTAAAAACATAAAAAACTAATGAAATAATGCAATTAATTTATATATATTATACTATATCAAAAAAATTGGTATTGATATTTAGTATTACGTATTTGTTTGATATACTAGCATATAGACGAACTAGGCATCCGGGAGAGAAGATCATCTCTAATGGCTTCAATACATGCTTCGGTCCATCAGAAAGTTCCTCCTGTGCAGGTATGCTCGTAGTGATAGTTTTAATTTAATGTTAATATAAGTAATAATAATATTAAGTAAATATAAGCATTGTTTTGAATAAATATCATCCAATATATAAAAAAACAATAATTTGTTTAAAATATTCAAATACTTACTACCGAGGATAGGAAGCCACAGGCGCTGCCATGATGGCACCCAGCACGAAGATGGCGAGGACACAGCCGAATCGGATCATTCTGCAAATTGTATGTCATGTTATACGGTCCTGCTTAATATATATCGCTTATCAGAAGTGGGGCTCCCCTGGAATTTAGACTCATACATAGATTGCGTGGGCTGCGGTATCTTCCACGTTCAGACAGCCCCAGAATACCAGTGGGAGGCTCCTTTGCACAGGATGCTGGCTAGATTATTGGTACCACAACGGGGCCTATTTCTGCCGTGAAGCAGTAATGTGTAAACAATACTGTGTATCGGTTCGAACGGCGCCGTAGCTAGTGAAATTACTGGGCAAATGACACTTAACATCTTATGTCTCAAGGTGACGAGCACAATTGTAGTGCCGCTCAGAATTTTTGGGTTTATCAAGAATCCTGAACGGCACTGCTTTGTAATGTAATGCAGGGCAGGGCGTAACAATTACCATCAGTGTTTGAAAGTCAAAGTCAAGGCGTATCATTACCATGAACGTCCTGCTCGTCTCGTCCCTTATTTTCATAAAAAAAGCCCCTGACAATGGTCTGTCTGTCACGTTATTGGTGACCAGACGGTCATTCAGTGAAGCATGCCCACCATTGTCCGTACGGTTTGTCGAATACTTGCAGCAGAAGAGCTGTCTTTTGGTCAATCGCGGGTACAGTACAGGTTTCGTTAGGCTTCTCTAGACATTTTATAAGAAATAAACAGCTTGACTGTTGCCTCTCAATATATTCTTGATAATATTATGTATGTTCATAGGCACATAAGTGAATTTGCTAGAAACTGTCATAACCATAATATTAACAACAAGAACAAACATAAACTTATTATGCCTACTACACGGCTAAGTCGATGATAATGTTAAAAACAAATGTATTACGAAATTCAAAAGAATTGTTAAAAACGTTTGAGTGGTAAAGGTTTACTATAACATAAATGACTTTCTTAATGATACCACTTGTTGGAAATTGGGCGACCGCGCATAGGCTATTAAATAATAAATTTTATTGTTTCATTTTACATTGTAACCATATTTTATATAAAAAAAAGAAGCCCGCTGAGTTTATTGCGCCCGCTCTTCCCAGGTCTGAGGCATACCATACCATTGGAATAGGTGGTAGTTTTTGACTTTCAATAAGTGATTTTTTATTCTATTTTTGAAAAAAAAAATTTAATATCCATGACATGTTCTGCTTGAAGAAGATTGTTATACCCAAATCATATACATTATCTATCTTCTATACGTCAGAATTCAGCGTTATTTAGCATATTTTTTTATTTTAAGAATAAAACTGACTTTTAGAAGTATCATGTTTTGGAAATACATTTGGAAAATATATTAATCATAAGAACACGATTGTACTTGCTCTGAATCAGATCTAGAAATATAGCTGCTTGATTTGACATTGATTTTATAATCGTGGACAGAACTATTTTTGCCAATAGGCCTGATCATGCTCCAAAATCGACTGCAATCCTGAGTACCTCTCTCTGTTAACAACGTCATCAAAGCCAACTTTGATATTGTCCAAGTACTTTACTTAGCTCACGAGGCTACTGACACAAAGGATGTTGATTGAATAATAATTGTCCCGATAGTGGTTCCACGACTAACATCTAAACAGGCTTTAGATGCTTTAAGCTCTCGCTGAGTAACTGGGTTATGGGTTACAGAGTTTTTGCAATGGCGTGCATTTTGTGGACTTTCCTTATTTTGCTGCCGTAGCCAATATTTTTTTAATATGATTTAAAAGTCATTATTTATTACGTCTATTAATCCTTGAGAAAATATTTTACTTTAAAGTTCATGCACGTTATTTGAAGAAAATATAATTATTTATATTTGTTTATAATTGATATGCAAATATGTTATAATAACATCTTACTGTCTGAGACAAAGAAATTCTGTCTGATCTATTTGATCGTCCAACATAGTATTTACTTGGGCGTCCGACATGTTTGGGCAATATAAACTGAAATTTAATTCAAAAAGATGTTAAAAATATTTAATACTATTTTATTTTCGCTATTACTAATAAGCTATATGTTTTACAATTAAACTTTACAATATCAACAAGACCAAATAAAGTACTTACAATGATTTTTACAGTTAACAAACCTAACTGATATTTAATTTCAACTCCATTTTTTCACTTATTATAAGTATTTACAGTATACTTCTTGATCACAAAGAGAATATGTTTTTGTTGATATATATAAACCAAAAATTGGCTTATAATAATTATTAGTTAGTTTAATCGAATAAGTAATATATTATTAAGAGGAACGATATATTGTTTCTCATTCTATAATGTAGATATTTGTTTGAATACAATATTATATCATCTCGTCATATCCAACACTAATTATCAGCTAGAATGCACAGATTACTGCAACACGAAGCAGATGCTAAAAGCCTAGATAGTCGTATTACTCGTATACGTCTCGTATGGGATCCTGACAACGCTGTGGATTTAAATTGGCTCTTAATTTGAAGCAATGCAGACAGAGCATCACTCTGCTTCCAATCTGCGCAATTTGCTTAGCCTAGACAACATCCCACTCTCCCTAACGAGCCTATATACATAATAAAAATATCTGCGTAGCTACAGTAACCGAGATAACTTTTTAGCATGGCGTTATGCAACATAATATTATATAATAGCATTAAAAAAAATAAAAATAACGCTAAAAGCACAAAATTCTGCCTTATTGATTAGATGAAAATTATATAAATTTACAAAAAAGGGTGTTATTTAAATGGTCATCATAGTATTAATATTTTTGTGAGGCAGGAAAATATAATCTGTAAGAAATAGCTAATTAATCAGCAACTCATGGCCAGCAAATATTTCAAAATCAATCATCAATTTATGTCATTCTGGATGGCTGTAATTATTATTTTTTACAACATATTAATTATATTAATTGCAATGAGCTGCTCTTGTTTAATAAAATTTTGGTAAGCCCTCAGAGGATAAGCTAAAAAGTTAATTTCAACGCCTAGAATTCGTTTCTGGCGCTCGCAAGCATTTTTTTTATATAAGAGGGTCAAACGGGCAATAGGTTTACTGGATGGCGAGTGGTGAGGCAACTGAACAATGGGCAATCGCAACAACAGATGTCAAGAGATGCGTTGCCGGCCTTTAAGGTGGGAGTATGCTCTTTCCTTGAAGGTCCCTAAGTCGTATTGGTCCGGGAAAACAGCAGCCAGTATTAATTCTACAAAGTGGCTGTGTGAGGCAAGAAATTTCTTGCAAAACGCGCAGGAGTGGAATGTCAGAAGTCAACATGATGCGGGTGGTATTTTGCATGTTGACGTAATGTCTGGAGGTGGAATTCAGCCGCTGGAATCAACCCGAACAGTCTCGTGATAAATCCGGTAGAAGATGCAGAGAGAACAAACATCTCTACGCAACGCCAAAGAATCAAGCCGATCGGAGATGGCTTGAAGGTTATTTTTACTTGACAAATAAGGGGAAACTTAAGTCATATAAAATGGCTCAAGCATTGTGATTTGTCATTCTCAACAGTGAAGTAAACAAGTCTGAACAAAGCAAAATAAATGAGGGATAACCGTCCCGGGCAAGTCAAAGCTTTTAAGGGGCTTAGTTAAATATAGAAATAGGCTCGTAAATTTTATTTAACCTACTAACTCTAGAAGCCATGTCGACACACAACTTTGTTAGAGTTTAGCAAAGTTGCGAAGTATGAAAACTTTAAAGACTACAAAATAATCTGAAGGTTACTTTGAAATAGGGTTGTCAAAATTTTTTTATTTATAAAATTTTATTCAACCTATTAATTCTAGAATCAATGTTGACACGACTTCGTTAGAATTTAGTAATGTTGCAAAAAATTCAAACTTAATAGGCGACATTTTATCAGAAAGGTTAGATGTTGAGATAGGGTTGTCAAATTTTTCTGGAAGAAGTAGGATGTGTCTCATTTCCGGGGGTAAGACTACAGATTAAAGGAAGATTATCATTTACATATTATTTTCTAGATGTGTTTTTATTATGGTTATATTTATTTTGTGACAGATTGAAGCTGCGATCAGAACTGATTTTGGTGATAATAATAAACATTCTTACACATTGTTTTCAAAGTTGTGGATTTTTTAACTATATAAAAAGAATACTTCAACTTACTCTGTGAGTGTTATAGATTATAGAGTGCGATTGGCAACCCTAGCTTAAATTATATTTTATAGATAATTGGTAGATAATTGTTAATACTTGATAATAACATGCTTAGTAGTAATTAAACGCTCAAATTTGGTGATGTATAAGGTGATTTATATCGATCAATTGGTTGATCTAATTGTATGAACTCAATTCATCGGCACCAGAATCAATCATACCTATGTATAATAGCGGCGTACTTGTAATACAGATTTCAGTAAAACTTTACATGAGCCACTACAAATTAGTTAATTTGCCTGACAGTTGTCAGGTAATGGACCAAGTACGATGTGATTAGGGACCATGTATATGGTGGAAAATGTTGCCTTACCCATTAACAAATAGATTTAATTGTAATGCAATTTTAAGTAAGAAACAGTTATTATTAGGTGTGAGGCATATATTTCGAATGGGTTCTTAACATTCACTAACTGATATTAAATTCTAAAATGAAACATTTAAACTTGAATCGCTACCTTGGCTAGAACTTAAAGAGGTTTATATAACTAACAGAATCTCTAAAATCTAAAAGAAATATGTATCGTTAAATAATACCAGACACTGGTAGAGTTTCATCCGCTGTTATTCACTCAGGAACTGCTTCAGTAAATATATAACCATTGTATATTCCTTCCGAAGTAAAGGCATTGATTTAAATGAGATCTAAAAGAAGTATTATAGCAAATATAATACTTTTAGTACTTCAATCACAAATTCTCATAAAAATGTAATGTGTATTAGATAAAATTAGTTATTATTATTCAGATGTTTTTATCATAGTTTTCATGAGCACTATCGTTTAATAATTATATCTGCTACTCGTATCAGCTGAGCGACCATGCATACCATTGACATAACCCACTTGAGCTAATAATTAGAAGCTAAATGAGGCTAGCCTAATTGAATATTAATCTGTTAGTCAGATTGATATTTTTGTCAGTACTCAGGAACAGTACATACCTGTGTATTTACAAGTACTGCCGTTTTTCATAAGAAACATTTACGAGGCAATCACCTGATGATAAGTGATAGGCCCTGCGAAGGCATCGTAATAGTCTAAGCACATGGTCGGATTTGGTACGGCCGTACCATTGGATGGTCCGATGGGCATCTCGCGCCAATTGATCCGGCGTAGTACTCGGTACGGTCCAGACGGTAATAATAATAATTTTGTGCGATGGACAATGCGAGATACAATCGAATATGGTCCACTACCGGACCGCGTCCGATCATTCAGCCGTACCAAATCCGATCATGTGTTTAGACTATACGTAGTTCATCGAACAAAATATAGTCATAATAATAATTTTCTGCTATATTTGGGCGATGCGACATAAAATGGAAAATGGTCCGCTACTGGACCGCGTCCGCGTCCATTCCCCCCATGTGTTAAGGGTATTATGATGCCGATTCGGCCGTACCAAATCCTAATCATGTGATGATAATCCATATTAGCCCAGTAGTTTTACTAATTACGGCGCCGGAACCGGAATATAATAATTCTTGGATATTACTGGTTCACGGCAGATAAAAGCGCTATTGTAAGACCCTAATTTCATCGCAACGTTACGAAATACATACTACCATAACACATACAATAGCGTTTAGTATGAACGTGTGTTCTGGTATGTGTAGAAGCTTAGTTCTCGCTCCGTCTGTCTACATAAGTTGTTAAGCTATGAACAGTGAGAACAGCATACCTATTGTGCTAAACTTTGTTTTAGTATTGGCTATAGAGCCATTTCCAATTCCTTTGAGGATATTGCGATTTTTGGCGCTGTGCTAGACATTATATTATTAAATTATTTTTTAACATTGCCATCTCTTTGTACCTAACATTTCCTGTTTTTTGCAATGGATAGATATTACTTCTAAGTATAAATTTTATTTCGATAAAATCAAGCGAGTAGGTTTTTAGTAACGATAATTTTCGTGTCCGCAATATATATTTCATAAGGCACTGAATGCCCGTGAGACATTTATGAAACCTTTAAGCGTAGGGGCATATTGAAGAGATTTAATTCAACAATCGAAATAATTATCGATTTGGGATCGGATTTCTTACTGGCTACCATAAAAAGAAGACAAAAAAAAGTGATTTCATTGCAGTGAATTTTGCTTGTTTAATATCTATTACATTACCGGTGTATTATCTTTATACACATATGCTCACACCCATCTCTCTAACTGGTATTTAAGCAATTGCATAAAATAATAAAGGAATTTATAATCGCCGTCAGACTTGTCATTAATTGGATGTTCACTATAGTTTTTAAGTTGTGTATATGTACTCTAAATAAGTTTTTGTGTACTATCTGTCGGTACACCTAATTAAATAAATAAATGAATTAACTAATACCCAAACCTCCAACATAGCATGGCGACCCTGCCAGTGCTACCTGCCTGTATATATAACAACAAATTCTTCATAATATTATATCGAACCAAAATATATTAGAGTTTAAAATTGCAGTCAAACTTGTCATTCATGAAGAACAAACAGCATTAAATTTCCACTAAATAAGTTGTCAATTGTAATTTTGAAGTACAAATTAATAACTTTATAAATTATGATTTTCATAACCATTTAATTGGAGAAGGAAGGTAGACAGTACAAGTACTATATTTACCTCTGGAATAAAACCTAGCCTTCACTTCCCTCAGGACTCTATAACTTCCACGCGAATTTATTCTTTCCATTCAATTTTATGTGACGCTTATTATATTCGGAAGTCCTTTATATTCAGTGCATAAAACTTCTATTAACTATTTGTTCTGCATTTACATACCAAAGGATAAACCTGAGTCATATTAAAATTAAACGGTTTTATGGATATAATGATGCAAATGTTATGAAAGCTTTCTTCTAAATACAGAGCTTACATTAAGTAATTACTTTTCTCTAAATAAGAATCCTTTTAGCGAACATCCAAGACTTATTTTAGAGGAAGTCAGAGATCGTGAACCGTCGGTCTGTTAAATTGCAATTTACGAGAGCCAAGTTTTACGAGGAATTAGTTGAACGTGAGATATTGCGGTAAAGTTGCCTTTCTCTGGTTATAATAACTTGTGAAATATAGTGTTGAAAGTTTTGTATGGAAATAAGTTTTGATTTTAATAACACCTGGATCAAACTTAAAGTTTTGTTGTTTGTTGCCGCTATTTGTAAAATATTATACCTAATATTAATATTACACTTTTATGAAGTATATAGGTCTGGCGCATTTCCTATTTCTGCCTTGAAGTGCCGTGTGTAAGTAGTGTTTCGGTCTGAAGGCGCCACAGTTAGTGTAATTATTGGCCAAATGAGACTTAACATCTTATGTCTCAAGATGACGATCAATTGTAGTGCCGGTAAGGAATTTTTGGGTTTTTCAAGAATCCTGAGCGGCACTGTATTGTAATGGGCAGGGCGTATCAATTACCATTAGCTGAACGGCCTGCTCGTCTCGACCCTTATTGTCATAAAATGATTTATTATAAGCTTTCAGAAAAGCCGGCAACGCTCCTGTGATTCCTCTTGTGTTGTGAGCAAGTGAATGTGAGCGGCGGCGATCACTTTACATCAGGTGACCCGTACGCCGGTAACACCGCTCAAGGAAACTCATTTCACAGCTTGGTTGTGTGTGAAAGAACGTTGCTTAAAACCCCATCCAGATAATGGGGGTGTTATCTCAAGCTGTGGCGTGTCGTGCGAAGGTGGAATTCGGCGGCAGAAGTCAGGAGAAACAGCTCTTCAGAACACTCCCCGTGATAAATGCGATAGAAGAAACACAATGAAACGACTCTACGCAACACCAAGTGATCCAGCCGTTCACAGAGCACTGGGTCCCCGACAATTCGAACTGCTCTGTGTTCCACGCGGTTAAATGGTTCGAGCTGATACTGGGGTGCGCCATACCAGAGATGGCAGCAATACTGTGTGGCCGGACCTGCGCTTTGTACAGCGCCTAGAATGTGGGCCGGCTTGAAGTATTGCCGTGCTCTATTTATGTCACCCAGCTTCTTTGAAGCCAATTTTATAACACGAGCAAATAATTTAAACTTTGTTAATATTTTGTTAAAGCAACCTTGATCTTTATTGCATACTTTTAAAACCGAAAAAACAAAATACAATAATAATTTTATTGTGTAATAAAAATGGCGAAATAAATTTCAAATTGTTTCTAACTGTGGGGAACTCCGTAAACATATTCAATGGAGCTTTAAATTTATAGCCTTAAAAGTTCTAGCTAGAATTTATGGTAGCCAGGTAAATTATGTTAAGAGATGATTGATTACTGAAGATATTTTAAGTAAAACTCTTCTGCTTAGGCCGATTATACACAGATTATTCAAATCATTTTAATCTCCAGCTCTGAAGGTACTGATGAAAATAATGTTAATATTTTCACAACACAACTGCCTTCAAATAAAACACTTTTTAAAGGATTAAAACAGGTTAAATTGTAACTGTGTTTTTACATTATATTTTGCGTAAAAGTTATATTTTTGGGTTTCTTGGCCAAATGGCAAAGAACTAAATCCTTATAGATTCGTCATGTCTGTCTGTCCGTCCGTATGTCACAGCCACTTTTTCCGAAACTATAAGAACTATACTGTTGAACTTTGGTAAGTAGATGTATTCTGTAAACCACATTAAGATTTTCACACAAAAATAGAAATGAAACAATAAATTTAGGTCATTCAAAATGATATTGAGGTTTCTTACATAATTTAAGAAAACTGAAAATTTTGCGGGACCCTTCCATGGTGGTAATATGTAGGCCCTCCCCACAGTACTTCTTAAATATTAGAGTGATAAAACAAAAAAAATATATGATGTACATTACCATGCAAAACATCTACAGAAAATTGGTTTGAACGAGATCTAGTAGGTAGTTTTTTGAAAGGTCATAAATCAAAAACAAATAGGTCACAAATATTATTATTAAACAACTTTGATATTATGTTACTTGATGCTACGAAAACCTTCATGGGCGAGCCCGACTCGCACTAAACCGACATTGCGTGACCTTTTCAGAGCACGTTTTCAGTCCCCCTGAACCACTGAACCGATTTTAATCATGAATTATTCTGTGAGATACATTTTTTTAGTTCTGCTGTGACACTATTTCATTACAAAAACACATTCACGACAAAATATTAATATGCAAAAAATATTGTGTGACCATATTTTGTTACATTTGTTTAGGTGAAGTGAAACGTACCAGTCACCATTTCGCTGGCGTCCGTACGTCTGTATGTATGTATGTGAGTGAGTGTATGGATGTATGTATACCTCTTATAACTTTTGAACGGCTGTTGGCGCCATTCGATAGGACTTGACCAAACTTTGATTTTGGATACAACTCGGACCGAAAAAACAAATTTCTAAATATGGTTTTATTTGAATAGTTTTTATTTATTTATTAGAAAAGGCTTACCAACTAGACATACAATTAATATTATGACTACTTATAATATAAAATTTCTTATATTTATATTTGTATATCTAACTTATAGTTATGCACAGCGTTGCCTTCATTTATTATTGTAAGTTAAGTAATACTACTACAATATGTGTTTACTATTACTAAAAAAAGTTTTTAAACGGCTTTCTTTACCGATCGACTGAACACTGCGTGAAAATCGGTTTATTCATACAAAAGTAATTATTGTGGTTTAAAAATTTATAAAATAGGGTTTTAAATGTGTAACACTCCCGTTAAAGAAAAAAAACTTTAACTTTTATCAGACTTTTTAGATCGAAAAGCTCAAAAACATAGAACAGCTATTGAAATGATTATTAAAATAACACAAATTATATTTTTGAGCTCGAAAAAATCGTTATATGTACAATTTGAATCGTTTAGATATGGAATTAGCGGGAAGTTACAATGGCCCTTAGGGTCAACCATTTTCCCATTTTTTTAAAGATTCATGAAATTTACGCCACTCAAACGGTTAACTCAGTGGAAGAGCGCTCGCACGGAACGCATGAGATCGCGGGTTCAAGTCCCGCATCGTTCATAAATTTTGTTTTAAATTTAATGTATGTAGTCATCAAGTTTGTAAAGTACTGCAGTGTACAAAACTTATTTGTGTGTTATTGTCGTTTATTGTTGAGATATAAATAGCGGGATCATCGGAAATTATATCAGGTATATTAATTTAAGTTTTAAAAATTAGACAAAATTTATGTAATTCCTAAATAATGAATAAAAATGATTTCACTTGTTTCCGAAACGTAAGGGATCGCATAAAGCACAAACTTCTGAATAACATTAAAATAAAAATCTCTTTTTGTTTTATATTAAGAGATATATTTAATTCTACAAATAAAATTTGTAAACAAAATTTTATAAACGACACGACTCTCAGGTTGTGGCTTCATCTACAGGATCTACTTTACAGTTGATAACCTGCTCAACCCCAGTATTTGCATATTAGGAAATTAACTTGAGATGTTGCTCTTGTAAATCAACTTCTATTTTCAAATTTTATTTTTGTATTGATCCTAGAAGTGACTACAATATAAATATATAACAAATTGTTTAGATATTTTATCTCTTAATATATTATATAAAACATAACTTCAGACCAAATGCTTGTTTTGTAATCGCAAAAACACCCACAGAATTCGAAACCATTAAGCCACCCGTCAAATACAAGGGAGATAATGTTACCAAACAAAAGGCATATTTGCTTTAGAAAACACTTAGCTTTATTTATGTCGGCCCGCCTTGTAGAGGCAAGCACAGATTTTCTTTAAATAGCTCGGCAAGATACCGTTGAGAGAACATTGTGCGGTTGTCCAACAAGACAGTTATATTGTAGTCTGACACAATGGACTTAGTGATGCTGTCAGCATATTTTTATCACGATGGGTAAATGCTCAAGGATGCTTTTAGTTGTCACAAAAATTACCTTCAAATGTATGATAAGTATATAACTTATTATCCAGAATATTATTATGTTATTGTTCATCTATCCCTCTGTTGCGTTACAATTTTGAGTATTATTGGTTTAATAGTTCTAATAACCTTCATAACTTTAATGTTAACAGACATAAACTTATAATGCCGATTAGAAGCTTAGTTGACTTTGTAGGTCTTTTGTGGGGCGATGTATATACTTTTACAACAAGATCCCAGATAATGTTCAATACAAAAACTATTACGATATTCAAAAGAGTTGTTAAAAATCGTTTGTGTAGTAAAAGATACTATAGCATATATGAATTCTTAATGATAAGTTTTAAATGCAATATTACTTTGTAAACATATGTTTTTGATGAAAAAAAAAAGTCCACTGAGTTTGTTTTGATATGGGTGGTAGTTTAATTATGTCACATCCTATTTTGAATCAAATTTTTTTTCATTTTCAAATTCACGTTTTTCTCTAACACTTTTCTATGACATATCTCAGCTTACCCATATCACATTTGATACCCAAATAAAAGGGGTTCGTTAAAAATGCCTGAGCTAATAACCGTTCGAAAACTCCTCGAGCACAGTACCCAGTTACTGATTAGAAATAAAATTGCATTCGCAATCATTCGTATGTGTACTGTTGTAGAGTCTTTGTGTGGAGCTAATATTGGATTTCAATCCAGGTCAAATCCAGGTCACAAAATGCATTGTCATATACATCAAGCATGCATCTAATGTTCGTATTACAAGCATCTCTATAAGATGTAAACGACCATCAAGTGTATTTCGTGCCTTTGATGGATGTGAAAAAGTGACGGGACCAGAAAGACGTCAGAAGTCACGAAGTCACTTTAAGAAGTGACGAGCTCTAATTTGATGGTACTTCTGACTTGTCAGAAGATGTTAATGCTCATTTGCCTAGCTATTTCAAGTAGGGCGCCCTTCCAACCAAAGTAAATTCAAATTCATATATTTTTAATTAAAAATAGGATTTGACATCACTTATTGAAAGTCAAAAACTACCACTCATTCCAAAAAGAATGCCTCAGACCAAAGAAGATCGGGCGCAACAAACTCAGCGGGCTTTTTTTCTTTAACTTATTATTTAATAGCCTGAGGGCGGTCGCTCTATTCCCAATCTGTGGTATCATTAAGAAAGTCATTTATGATATAGTAACCTTTACCACACAAACGTTTTTAAGCAATTCTTTTGAATATCGTAATACTTTTGTTTTGAAAATTTTTTGGGATCTTGTTTAGCCGAGTAGTAGGCATATATTATATTAGTTAAATTAGTTGGCATAAGTTAATGTTTGTTCCTGGTGTTAACATTATGGTTATGACAGTTTCTAGCAAATTCACTTATGTGCCTATGTACATCCAAAACATTATCAAGAATATATTGAGAAGCAACAGTCAGGATGTTCATTTCTTTAAATTTTGCTCTCAATGATTCTTAAAACGAGTTCATACTGCGTGAATAATGCCAAAATATTACTAAATCATTCCTAGTATTCGAAAACAGCAACATCTTTATCATATAAAATAAATAAGTTGTAATAACGTCGCAAAATCTATCCCGATTTATATTATGTTCTGTTAAAGGACATTTTCGAGATAAAATACGTCTACGGTTAATTATTTTTACGGGGATGATTTATTTCACGATACGCTTGTGTTATATTAAAAATACTTTCTCATCTTTACTTGTAAGTAAGTATGATAATTTATTCCTACTTTATCTTAAAGAAGGCTTATCTTAAGAAGGCCAGATGATCCTGACATCTGTGAGAACTCTGCATCATGCCGTTCAATTTAAAGTTTTTTCTATGATATTAAGGGATGAGACGAGTAGGAAGTTAAGCTTAACGTAATTGATACGTCCTGCCCATTTCAATGCAGTGCCGCTCAGGATTCTTAAAAACTCACAAATTCTGAGCGGCACTACAATTGCGCTCGTTACCTTGAGACATAAGATGTTAAGTCTCATTTGCCCAGTCCTTTCACTAGCTACAGCGCCCTTCAGACCGAAATACAATAATGCATACACATTACTGCTTCACGGCAGAAATAGGCGCTGATGTGGTACCTATAATCTAGTGGGCATCCTGTGCAAAGGAGCCTCCCACTGGTTAATATATTTGTAGTTATATTTCATTATAAAATAGATATTATTGTCATAATACCTTTATTTATATACAATTTTTGTGGTTTGATACATCTTCTCTACTAACACTACTCAATAAATCATGTTTTTTTTAATTATTTAACATTTGCATTTTCTTTATTTCTTAACTTACTTTGTGTAAGTTATGACATTTGTCGTTTCTTTCTTTATGCATTGCTTCGGATAAAATCTCACTAAAATAATTGGCAAATTTATTTTTCTTATTTTGGTAAATGGTAAAAAAAAAAACTTATTTTGATATTCAACAGTTTCATTATGACCTGATTGAATAAGTCTAATTTTCATTGTAATTGATTTATTTAAATATCGCCGATATTTTGATTTAAAGGCGAAATTTATACGTCTAGAGACTGTGACGTGACAGCTGTGAAAACCTCGAAAAAAATTGAGGGTGACAGTTAACCTCTATTTCGAGCAATGCACGCACACTTACACAAATTGACATACAAATCGCGAGTGTGAGACGTAGCTTGTCATGCACACTAAAGTGATAAACCTGGCCTGTTATCATCGGTTATCTAGCAGCAAGAGGCTCTATCTGGAAGTTTATATTGTCTATGAATTTCTTGTGTCATTATTGTACCGGTGCTATATAATTTCTCTTTGATGGAAAAGGAAATTTTGTCATTGAGAAGCATTGGCAGAAATAAGATGGAAAAATTGTCGAGGTGGAAATGAAAAAATATACCTCCGAATTTTTTCGATTCAAATTTTAAAAAGTATTCGGCACTTGTACTGAAAATAGCCACAAAATATGAAAACGAAAATAATAAGAAATAAGAAGAACGAAAAGTTTAATTTGTTTTAAACAAAAGCCTGTGACCGCGGAATTATAATGCGGTGAATCGAAAATGTAAGCGGTTTCAATTCGTTTTTTTTAATAATTACTCGATCCCTGTGAAGTCTGATTAAATTTTTCTGGAAGTGAAATTGCTTGATTGCTTTCAGTTGAATTTTGAATTCGAGTATGATTATGTAAGAATGATAATGTTTCATTTTAAAAAGCTATTTGAATTTTGCTCTCGATAATTAAAGCCCTATTATATAATATGACTAAACTTTGGAATGAGCTTCCTTACTCGATGTATCCAGGCTGGCAACGCTCCTGTGATTCCTCTGATTTTGTTTTATGATAATAAGGGACGAGACGAGCAGGACGTTAAGCTGATCGTTATTGGTTCGCCCTGCCCATTACAAGGCAGTGCCGCTCGGGATTCTTGAAAAAACCTCAATTATTCAGAGCGGCACTACAATTGCGCTCGTCACCTTGAGACATAAGTTATTTAGTCTCATGTGCCCTAATTTGACTAGCTACAGCGCCCTTCAGACCGAAACGCAATAATGCATCAATTACTGCGTCACGGCAGAAATAGGCGCCGTTATGGTACCCATAATCTAGCCGGCATCCTGTGCAAAAGGAACCTCCCACTGGTAGAAGAAAAGTGTCTTCCTCTTCCATTTAAAAATATATTTCAGTGTTATTATTGCTTTACTGGATTATATAACTGGGTTTAACTCATTTTGATCGTATTTAGCTGGTGTGTTCAACAAAATCACAGGAAGTGATGTAGTTAATATTATGATTATCTTCTCGACCAATATTTGACTCATGCAGCGCCGCTTGGTCAAATCTATCAATTATGGAACGAGTAAATTAATTAATGTTTCGTCAACATTGACTGCGGATATTGATTTATAGACTTTGCTATTGACATTTCTATAATTTAAACACATAATATGGGCGTATTGTAGTATTATGTGGTTTTATTTATAATCATCTTTATATGTTCTTTCTAAAACAAAAGTAATATACAAGTTTTCATAGTTATACTTTGAGATGTTCATTCCGAAAGACTAAGAAGAATCTCTGGCCCTTGAAGTGCGACATTTCTTGTGTATGTTTTAAAATGTAACTATCGAAGACAAAACCATGAAACTTTGTATTGAGGCACTTGATAAGAAAGTTATAAATTTTTTTTTTTGAAAACAAGGGACGATACGATCGTGACGTTCAGTTGATGGTAACTTGCCCATTACAATGCAGTGCCACTCAGTATTCTTGAAAAACCCAAATATTCTGAGCGGCACTACAAATGCGCGTCACCTTGAGACAAGATGTTAAGTCTCACTTGGCGTTCACTAGCTACGATGCCCTTCAGACCGTAACACAGAAATAGGCGCCGTTGTGGTACCCATAATCTGGCCGGCCACCTGTGCAAAGGCGCCTCCCACTTCAAGAGTTTCTTAAATTTAGACCTGTGTGGGGTGAAAAAGGGGGATGAAAGTTCTATATTTGGCTGCTTTTATAAATGTACTAACCACAGCAATTTGTAGTGAAATTATTTGCACAGTGAGTATATTAAAAATTAAAATATTGCTGCCCAAAGTAACCATTGCACGCGGCCAAAGCCGCTGGAAAAACCCAAGTACTAAATGATAACTTTAGATGTTAACTCACATTAAAAATAAAGTCCTCTAAACCAGCCAGCCTTAAGCCTTGATAGAAAAGGTCAAATAGTTAAGCAGGTTGGCTTTCACCTCACCCACCTCATATGTGACTTAGAGTTAAATATATACATACAATATGTGGATTCATTTAACAAAAATATTTTTGGCTATTTATATTAAACTTCGCTAAGTGAACATTAACCACTTGAGAGTAAAATCAATTTAGTCTACTTTCTTAATTACGCTAATTTATAAAAGCATTTGTAACTAGACATAAAATGTGTTGTTACAAAAAAGTTAAACATGTGTTGAGCACATGTTTTAAAAAGTTCTATTACAAATCTGTGTCTTTCTGTTGTTTAGCGTTCAACAATCTTGAGATATTGCTTACATTTAAACACGAGTCGAAACTTGTCTTAGGCGTGTCGAACGGATAGGTTATATTCATATGGAAGATTTACGGCCGTTTTCAATAACATATATATCCTTAGTTTAACTTACTAGAGGTAGTCAAATCTATCCTTTTAACCTTACTGACATTTCAATAACCTATTAACAGATAGCATTAGAGTATAACTATATTGGACATAACTTTGGATAGATAAGATCTTGTCATTTACGGCCGTTCCCAATATACTATCTACAGATAGAGATAAATTACTACCTTCTACTGTCAGTAATTAGCTGTCAATAATCTGAAACTGTCTCAATATACCCTAGTTACCCTATATACCATAGTCATTCTTATCGCCTTATATTGGGACGAGTGAATTGCAATTTCCATACAAACTTCTATTGCTGGTAAGCTTTACGTCGTCCCATTGACAGAAAGCGTGTACGGATAAGGTGAGTAACCGTCGATAAGTTTATTAGGATAGAAAAGTCAACGATAGTTACGATTTTTATCCCAAATAAAAGAGATTGGGAATGGCCGTAAACGGTGACAGGAATGTATCCGTAACTAGAGATACGTTATTGAAAACGGCCGCTAGATTATAATGTGCTAATGATAGATGCTTTCAAAAATTGCGTTCGGTTCCTTTAATTGTTTCTGTACACTTCAGTTTATGTTGTTCTTAACGACGTTTTAGTTAAACACAAACCCCCTTATTCATAATAGTCTGCTAACTTAAAGCATTGCTAATTCGCACTCTGTCTTCTTCTATTGACCTAAGTCAGAATGAGAAAAAATTCTCCTTAGCGGCTGTTAAAAGTTAGCGGACCATTATGAATAAGGGAGAAAGTGTAATACAAATCGCGAGTGTAAGACGTAGCTTGCCACGCAAACTAAACTAATATTCCTGGCCTGTTTTTATCGGCTGTCTAACAGCGAGGGACTCTATCCGGACGTGTAAAATATCTAAGATTGTCAATAAGATTGTAGTAATATTTCTACTTTACTATTGGTTGGTTAATGGGACAATTATTAGCTTTCAGTAATCTAAAATTGATGCTTTAATAATATTATTATATTATTTATTGTATTATTTTTACTGAATTATCCTATAATTAAACTGTATTAAAATCAGTTAGTTTTGTAGGAGCAAAACCAAGCTTAACAAAATCTTACTGATATCAAAACTACAAACAAATCCATTAAAATTCGACTTAATACTAAATGGCTAAATGATTTTGCCATCTCGTTAAGAGTTGCTATCCACGAGTTGGATGGTTGATTTGATCTTTCCGAATAAACACTGGCTTTCATTGAATGAACAACCATCCCATTGACAAACTAATTAACCAGAGAGATACATAGCTATATGAATAGAGTTCCGAATGACGTTTGAAATTTATTTCATTTCCGTTTTTAAAAATGGGGATGATAATATTCTGTATATTATTACATTGGGGTTCAGAGGCGCGGAGAATACCTACACTCGCCACGCGTGACTTTGAGCGGGATAGCTTCGTCTAGAACCAAACAATACCGACTTAAACCCTATCAATGTATTAAATTAAATCTCTATTAAGATTTTTGAGTTTTGAAGTCGGTTTTTGTAAACGTATTTTTATTTATTTAATATAATCATATTAAGTTTTGTAAATATAGATATAAGCACGTTTTATAACTTAAAAAAAACTACGTTTAAAACTAATTAACTACATAGGAGTAATAAAAATTAACTAACGGATGGGACAGACTAGCGTTCGGGGTGTTAAATGATCTCCGCCGCCCACATTCTCTTGCAACGATAGAGGAGTCACAGGAGCGTTGCCATCCTGTTGGGTATATTTGAGCGCTTTATTTGAATATACCCATGCCGTATCGTCCTGAAACCACCAAGCAACCCAGTGGGAGGCTCTTTTGTACAGGATACCGGCTAGATTAAGGGTACCACAACGGCGCTTATTTCTGCCGTGAAGCAGTAATGTATAAACATTACCGTGTTTTTGTCTGAAGGGCGCCGGGGCTAGTGAAAATAGTGGGCAAATGAGACTTAACATCTTATGTCTCAAGGTGATGAGCGTAGTTGTTGTAGAGCCGCTCAGAATTTTTGGGTTTTTCAAGAATCTTGAGCGGCACTGCATTTTACCATCAGCTGAACGTCCTGCTCTTCTCGTCCCTTATAATCATTAAAAAAAACGCAAGGAATCTCATTCCACACTTTGGTTGCACGTAATGGATCCCCAACAATTTGAGCAGCTCTTCTTCTTATACGTGCAGTTATCGGTGAATGCAAACCGGATAGTAGAGAAATGCTATATAATATAGTTAAGACTATAAGAATTTTATTTGAATATACCATGGATTCAATGATAGATAGAATGACGAGAAAGGGTAAATACGGGTATAAATTTGTACACAAGGGACGGATAAAGCTTTGTGTAATCGTTATCGGTTACTCTTGTCCTTTGTCAGAATCGGTTTACCGACCGGTATATTGATTCAATATTGAATAAGCTTTTACAAACAAAAACCGAATGCTACCTATAACATATTCAATATACTATCACTAGCTGACCCGACAGACGCTTCTGACAGATCAGTCAATAAAAAAAGTAATGTAAGTATTTGATAATAATGTAGTGCAAAGCCATCAGAAATGTGTAATCAAAGTTAATGAGTTAAAAAAGAAAAAAACACTTGTGAATGATTTTAAAACATGTAGTAATAAAATTATAAGGATTCATGTAGTATTTGTGTAAACTGCCAATTTTTTAAAGTATTAAAATGGATATAGTATGTTATCTTTACGATATAGACATACTATGCCATCTTTTCTGTAGACCTATAATAAATAAAAATAAAAAGTCTTTTTATTCTTCCATCAAAAAAATGTGGAACGCTTCACAATTTTGCGTGCCATCCTCGCGCAAGGTTGGTTATATTGGCGCATGGTTATATTCTCTGTATCATTTAAATTTTAGCATAATAAGTACTGATCTTAGGTATACCTAACTGGTGAGGAAAAGAGATGAGAGAAACGATGGACGAAATATTATTATGAACTTTGAAGGAATTTGAGAATATAACATGCGTTAAGTTTAAATGCAATGTTGCGTGTATTCGTGTTTAAGAAAAAGTTTCAAAGTTCTAGGAGAGAGGGGTGGGAGAAACCTCTTATACAAAATATTGTCGCCGAATTTCACCTTCGCACGACACGCCACAAGTTACGATATTATCCCCACCATCTGGATGTGTGGCGGTCTTCCACAGTGCGGTTTTCAAGGAGCTTTCTTCCTCGTACCACGAAGCTGTGGAATGAGCTTCCTTGTGCGGTGTTTCCGGGACGATACGACATGGGTGCCTTCAAGAAAAGCGCGTAAACCTTCCTTAAAGGCCGGCAAAGCTCTTGTGATTCCTCTGGTGTTGCAGGAGAGTGTGGGCGGCGGTGATCACTTAACACCAGGTGACCCGTACGCTCGTTTGTCCTCCTATTCCATAAAAAAAAAATAGCAATGGCCGGTTAGAGTGACGTATCCCGCATCGATCATAAATTTGATAGTAAAATTTATGATCGATGCGGGACTCAAACTCTCGCGTTCCGTGCTTGCGCTCAACCACTGAGCCAACCGTTCGAATGACGTAATATTCATAGATTTTGATATGTCTTGTTCACCTCGCAGGTTGTGGCTTCATCTACAGGATCTACTTTACAGTTGATTACAGTTTAAATTTAATTTGTGTAATTAAACCTAGAAGTGAGGGTTCTCACTTTAAAAAAATAACAAAATAACTGTAGTAATAGTAGAGCCGAGGGCAATTCTAGATGTCGCCAGTCTTCAAAATAAACAATGGAGTAAATTCGTAATACCAACATATTTTGAGTTCATAGAAACTGTAGGATCCAAGAATTGAGATATACTCGTAGACAAAGGGTAATTGATTCTTAAGGCAAGCTAAGTTTGTGAGCCCTTACGGATTGAAAGGGATCATAGCCATTTAGGCGCCTGAAACTTAATAGCTACTATTTTGACACAGATTGCTGCCCTTGTTACTATAATATATGTAAGTATACATCTCTACTCTGTGTTATAATAATAATAATATAGACATATTATTAATTCGCACCAAACAAAAAATAACAAAAAAATAATTACATTTTCATAATAAAACAAAAACAGAAGGGAAAAACAAATACATTTTACAAAAAAGCGTATAAAAACAAACTAATAAAATATTGGTATGAGTACTTTCAATGTGATTTAAGTGAAAAAATTAAAAATAATAGTAGTTGAACGAGAGATGCAAAAATTGGTACCGCTCAGCACATGCTGCAGCAGGTGTTACAGCGCTGGTCAGCGACCCATTGCGACACAGCCAAAGAATATAATTATAATAGTGCAAGTGCGAAAGTCTCACTCCGAAATATCAATTAAAGCAATAGGGATTCTTGGGGTCATACAATAAGGTGTAATTCAGATCGCACAGCGCTACTAACTTACATTTTTATTCACCTAGACTAGAAGTTGCCTCTCTTTCCACATTCATTTCCTGACATCCACGATGGATAACAAATTTGATTTCAAATCGTTCTATATACCCCCGAGAACCTTGGAAAAGATATCCATATTGGTGCAATGACATTTATAAAATTAATAACGGCTTCGATTTCACAAATCATTCCAAATACTTCTTTTGTCTTGTCTTGTCTTTTTGAAGTGAAAACTTCTATTGCGGCGTTGAGCACTTTTCTTGGGATGGGTATAAAATGTTAAACTCGCGTCAGGACACGTGGCTTGAATTCGTAAGATAGAGGTTGAAATTAGATTGGATTTATACACTTCTAAATAATTATAGTTCGGCTATTTCATTGCACCGGTAGTCGAATCATTGTGATTGCGAAGCCGAAACACCGCGAGACATCCTTTAAATATTTTTACAATATAATTATTTGTTTTTTAAGCTAATTAAATGAAGACGGTGAAAGAGTCGTTGAAATTATAGATGAAAGCTGATTTTTATGAGACAAACTTTTTAATGTAAAATAATAGTAATAGTTCTGAAGTTTTAAATTGTTATGTAAAATATATTGTCATTTTTGTGTACAAATAAATAAATAAAGCAAGCTTTATTTCATCGTCATTTACATGTGGACCCAGTCTAAATTTCGTAACGTGCTCTCTCGGGAACTGTTAAAAGCTTCAAGATAAAAAGTACTATGTCCTTTTCTATACCCCTGAGAAATAAAAAAATACAAATAAACTCACATTCACATTTATATTAGTAAGGATTTATTATTTCTCTTTTTTTACTGAAAGTAAGGGACGAGACGAGCAGGACGTTCAGCTGATGGTAATTGATACGCCCTGCCCATAACAATGCAGCGCCGCTCCAGATTAAGAACAACCCAAAAATTCTTAGTGGCACTACAATTGCGCTCGTCACCTTGAGATATAAGATGTCAAGTCGCATTTGCCCAGTAATTTCTGTTTTATAAGAGAGAATATTAAAAACTCTTTGAAAGTGGCCTAAGAAGCAATCTAGAAAATTCCAAAATCAAAACAAACCAGTATTCGTTGAACAGATAAGAAAAATATCGGAATGGAATCAATTATCATTTATCGTTATTATTGCTACATTCATTTATAGCAGTTTGAAATCCGTTATAACATTTTATCATCCATAAAAGTTATTTCTTGCTTACCTCATAATTCGATCGTCTATTTTTTATTATCCCTCGGTTTCGGCAAACTACGGAATTTGATTAAGCCACTGTTCCGGCGATATAATAGTATAAAAGTTATTAAATCTGAAATCTGATCGGGTCAAACTGATTCCTTCAAAATAGACATATTATGTACAATCAATCAAATCGATTACGGAAAAATATTCTTACATAATTTCTAAAATATCTTTTGATAAAATCCAGGCTTTCAACGTAATAAAATTAGGTTTCAATTTCACAAATGTATTTGACATTAAGAGAAAGTATTTTATACCATATTTTGATTCAATAGTAATTCTATTTATTATCTGTGTATCTTTTGATATTAAATATCTGAATAGGAAGATCATTGAGTATATTTTTGTATATATCATATACATGTGCAAACATTTATATGATGAATATGGATGTTTGTTTCAGAGTCATGGATGTTTATATGTATTTTTGTATGTTTAAGTAAGTATATCGTATTAAATATATCGTTATCCCATAGAACAGACTATGCCCAATTTGGGGCAAGATAATTTGAGTAAAATTGTGTCAATATTATTATTATTATTATAATTTTTATACACCAAACAAACGGCCACATGTGACTTTGCTTGTAATTATTTGGTTTACGCGGCAACTGACAATCGAAATTATTAAATTGAATTGAAATAAAATGAAAAATCTATACTTAAACATATAATATTAATTAAATCATTAATATTATAATAATAAATTATAGTATACAATATTTAGGGCCCTTATTAGTCCAACCTCTAAAGAAAGTTGGCCCATAAAACCCGATGTAATAGACAACTAAGGGATAAATAAATCACTCGACAATCTCATTAATAGTTCAAGCACTGATGTCACGTCCGCTGAGATCATAAACAGTCCAATTTCTATCGCTGACGTGTCCAGTGTCACGCTTCACCGAATGACTCTTATAAAAAGTGACACACACGCGTGACGCTATTTTCAAATCGACCCATTCACAAAAATCTTAACCATTCCATTTGTGAAAACTTGTGTAAATACACAGACAGATATACAGAATTACAGAATACTATTGTAAACCAATTTCTTTATGCAATATTAATGTAAAATATATCCCACTAATTTTATACTTAATATTAAAGTATAAATTCATTTATTATTAAGTTAATAAAACCTGCATAAAGCCGCCTACACATCAAGAAAATCTTATGAAATCTGTCCGTTGCGTCATTTGTGACGCTAAAATGAATTTTTTAATATTTCGCAAGATTAAATTTTGCATATTTTAAATTCAAAGCGGTCTATGTTGTGGATATTTGTATTTAAATAACTAAGCCGGTCCCGCTTTAATGTGGCTTCTCTTTATATAACATATTATATAAAAATATAAATCGATGTATTTATGTTTTTTGATTCCAGAATATGTGACGAGACGCAAGTCATACGCCTGCCAATGTAGTGCCACAGTAGGATTTTTGGTTGGACACAAAATTCTGAAAGGCATCGCAATAGCGTTCGTCACTATGAGACATAACTATTAAAGTCTTTCCCCCTTATTCATAATAGTCTGCTAACTTAGAGCATTGCTAATTCTCACTCTGTCAGCAGCTGTTTTAAGTTAGCGGACCATAATAAATAAGGGGGTTATTAGCCAGTGAACGGATATATATATGCTTTCACTGTTCACCGTTCAAACCAAAACACAAAATATCTTGTAGATTTCTTTTCATTTGTAAAAATATATATTATAATAGTAATTAATTCCAGGAGTGAGGGTTATCACCTTAAAAAATAACAAATTGTTTAGATTTGAAAGAGCGACATCTGAAGTCAATTTCCTGAGCCACAACCTAAGTGTAGAAGAAGACATACAAGATTTATCAACGATACGTCACTCGAACAGAACTCTGCTCAGTGGAATGAGCGCTCGCACGGAACGCGAGAGGTCGCGTGTACGAGTCCCGCATCGTTCATAAATTCTGTTTTCAAATTTTATTTGTTTAATAAATATATATTCCTTATATTTTAATTAGGCTGGACAAATTTTGTTCAGGCAATCTCGGATAATCCAAGCGGTAACCCTGTAAGCGAGTTTGGTTGTGATCGAATAATTTTGTTATTTCGGTTATTTAGCACGGTCACTACATTTTAAATTCTATTAATATTAAATATATTTTTTCATGGGCACAGAAAAAGATATAGGGTAGGACTTTCATCCCGAAATTTTTGGGAGCTCCCACGCGGATATTTCTTAGATATACCTAAGAAATAAAAAAAATACTTGAAAAAAAAAATTTAAGACTCGTGAAATCTATCAACCATCTTCGTAGCTAATAACAAATTAGCTATCAAGTAAATGAAACCGCGTCTTAAGAGGGGACGCTAGCAGCGTTATTCCATACAAACGTATTCCCGTTTTTTCTCCCTGGATAATACTTCTAGAGAGGAGATTTTTTGTCACAAAATCTAGATATGATAAAGCTACGTCTGTACGAATGATATTTTTTCAATCGATTAACGACATAAGAAAATATGACTCTTCAAACGTCGTAGAAAATGCCATTTTTATACCGCCCTATTTTTCAAATTACGGTTGACCCGGGTCCCCTCTTAAATCGGTCGATTCGTTTGAGAGTTACAATGCCACAGAGCAACACACTGTTACAGAGATACGTAAGTAGGTTTAACTAGTTTATAGTACTTTATGCAACAGTTGTATAAAGAGGATCAAAGAAAGTGATTGGCGCGGTTCGCAACGAATGACGCCACGAGTATATACTAACAAGTTTGTTTCTGTAAAGTTGAGATTCAAATGTTAAGTCTAATGACTTAAACATGAAAAAAGTACGTATTTAATATAATATATACTACGTATTACCTAATATTTCTATGATCCTACCATACCTAACCTAGATTTAGTTGTCTGTGGCACCAAAATCTGTGATTTTTTGGCGACAGTATAGTACAGTAAGCAATGCTTTTTTAAGCAATAGAGTATAGACTTTTTCAAAGACTCAATAAAGTATGTACTTATATTAGTGATCGTGGCTGTATAAATGTCAGATAAAAGTAGAGGAGTAGAAAAGTCACTGACCTCTACTATATACCACTGGACTGGCGGCTGTCAAAGTGCTTTTTTGCCTGTTTGACATTCGCCAATTTGGCGCTGTTGGCCATATAGCGAGAGGTACTCAAACTAGTGATGACAACCTCAACTAAACAAACATCGATAGGAAAACTATTTACAATAAAAAGTGTACTGAATTACGTTGATTCCAAAAGTATAAATAACACGGAAAACGACAGAAAATAATTCAAAAAGCAATACCATTTCAGAGTACAATACGCTTCTCTCGCAGCCATTTGTAATATACGTCAAAATTAGTTCTCTGGAAGCTCGCGAGTGGCGCTTCAAATAGGCACAAAAAATTTGCTTTCAAATTTATGGAACAGCTTGTCCAGTGGTATTTATATAGTCAGTGAAAAAAGTAATTAAAACACCACTCTTTTACGTCAAGGATTATAAAAGTAAGTTACTAAGAAAATTAAGTTAATCGCTTGTGTCTCAATGCATTGACAGTTAGGTGCTTGTGGCTTATTTGAGCTTTAATGCTTCTCATAAAATGTTATCACACGCCGTAAGCTTTATCACTTCCAGTTTTTAATTAAATTTGAAACTATCGTTCGTTGATGCGTAAATTGAATTTGAAACGGCTTAAAAGAGTTTATTTAACACGTGAGTGCAATTTTAAAACTAAATCCAGCGAATGGTCGTGTTTGAAATGAAAATATTTATTAAGTTCTGCTTTTAAGTGAGCCGGTTTGCAGCAAACTTTTATAGCAATAAATTTGCGAAAGAGCACTACATTTACAATCGTGAGTAATATTTCAGTGAAATTAATTCGTGTGTCGTTTACTTGTTATTGAGATATGTGAGATATAGTTATGTGAGAAAATATTTGGGTATAAAAAGCAAGATGACGTTATTAAATGATTAAGTTTATGGAAGAAGACACATGAGCGTACGACTTGAAGTGAAGTGATCACCGCTGCCCAGAGGAATCAGTGGGAAGGGATTTTTTTTTTATGGAAATAAGGGACGAGACGAGCAGGACGTGTAGTTGATCGTAATTAATTACCCCTGCCCATAACAATGTAGCGCCGCTCAATATTATTGAAAACCCCAAAAACTCTGAGCGGCACTAATAAACTGCGCTCGTCACTTTCAGACATAAGGTGTCAAGTCTCATTTGCCCAGTAATTTGAATAGCTACGGCGCCCTTCAAACCGAAACACAGTAATGCTTACACATTACTGCTTCACGGCAGAAATAGGTACCGTTGTGGTACCCATAATCTAGCCCGTATCCGGTGCAAAGGAACGTCCCACTGGTTTTGCTATTTAGGAAGGTGTATTTTTATTAAAGGTATCTATATCGTACAGGCTTTTATGAAGGTGAAAGTTAAAAGCGTTTCAAATAATAAATATTTCATTAAAAGTAATAAAGAACAAATTGTATATAAATTATCCTATATTGGATGCATCAACCTTAAGAGCTTGAATATATTATATTGTTTGTGAAAGGATGCTTCGTGAACATGATGGTTGAGACTACTGTCATAATTAGTAATTGCATCTAACAAATAAAATGATTTATTAACTATTACAGGTCAACCTAGCACCACAAGCAGCAGTTCACGAGTTAACGTATGGACCAGCAATCGTTACCTTCGTACATATTTTAGAGAAGGAGACGACCCGGTTCACGACGCCGCCGCAAGCAATGCCATTTTAGTCAGCATCACGAACCGTGTTATAGTATACACATGATGATACAATATACAATTCCAAAAACAATGCTCACTAAGCAAGCCTACACGATTCTATATAATACAATTACAGTAGATTTTATATAAACCAAAATAAAACAATGATATTCATGTTAAATTTATGAGATTATACAATTTTTATATTATGAAGAATTATTATTAGGTGGATCATCACGAGCATCTGTTATCCATAACTTCTTCATCCTCTATATATTCTTTAATCGTATAGTCAGCTTTTTGAATAAGTTGACTCTTTAAATTGTATTTACCTATTTTTTTTTTTAATATCATAGCATGTATATCTTTATTTTGAATGTATTCCTCCTTCTATTACAAACCATACTTATATATAAAATACTCGTGTCATGGTGTTAAACATTGAACTCCTCCGAAACGGCTTGACTGATTCTCATGAAATTTTGAGTGCATATTGGGTAGGTCTGAGAATCGGACAACATCTATTTTTCATCCCCCTAAATGTTAACACCACGATTCGGTGGTCCACACGAAAATTTTTTTGACATTATTTTTTTAATTTGTTTGATTATGAGTCCCCATTAAAAAATACATACAACTTCAAATTTTCACCTATATACGATCAACAGTTACTTTTGTATCGCGATTTTAATATCGGCAATACAACGTTTGCTGGGTCGGCTAGTATTATTATAAATTGATTGGCATGCAAAAATTCCTATGTGTCTAAAGTGATTTCTAAGGGATTTCCCTTTTTTGCAAAACAAATATTGTATCGATATCAGCTGCTTTCCTCCATAGCAACATTCTATATGACATAATTCTATAGAAATAACTGAAATAAATGAATCTCGCTGTGTTACTATCAGTAATATCTTTAATTCTTCTGATAGCAAAAGTAGCAGCACTGAGTTTATTTAAGATTGCCTCAATGTGAGCATTCCATTAAAGTTTTTTAGATTGGTCTGTCTTTTCATCTGTATAAAAATTAAGGCACTTATAAAGCTTATTTATTTTGAAAAAAGGCGAAATGAACTATTAATCAAATACATAAATACATTTTTCCTGAATAATATAACACGGATGACTAAGTCCTGAAATGAATTGGTTTCACATTCTGTATCTCATCGCGTACACTTTTCTCATGAACAAATCGTCATAAAACCACTTATATTTCAAATCGTCCATTTTGTTACGTATTAACCACGGGTTTTAGATAATAATGAATCTATCAGTCTATGTCCTGCATTATGTTCGCTCGTCGATAACGGAGCCCCTTTGTTCTATTAATGTCAGCCCCTACCGTGGAGGCTTCATCGCACAATTTGTGATGACAACAATACAGATTGGTACTCTCAATTAGCATTTAAAATAATTTGAAATTTGAAGCGTCGCTCGGTGGCGCAGTAATTACAAACATTGACTCTCACCACGCAGCCCCCGGTTCAAGTTTTCGTAAATCAAATAATGATATTTTTATTCGGCACTTGGGTATTTACGTACACTTGTTTTTGTCAAAATATTTTTTTTTTACATGCCTTTATTGCTGTTATACAATAATTTAGAATGTATTAAATATTTGTAACTGACAATCGGATTTAAACCGACTTCAAAAAAGTGGAGGTTCTCAATTTAACTGTATTTTTTTTATGTATGTTTACCTCAGAATTTTCGACTGGTTGAACTGATGATTCTTTTTCATTTAAAAGCTGGTACTTGTTGTGTGGTCCCATTTTAATTTGGCCCAGTTCGAGAATGGCAACTATAGGAAAACCATATTTTTGCGTGACAAATGGAGGAATATCTCTATATCAAGCCAACCGACTTCGATGATTCTTTTTTTTCGAACACCAGATTGTCCTGTGATAAAAGACTATGGATGGAATTATTTCAATGACTTCCACCTATCTCTGTTTATTGCAAGTCTTATCCATTTTGGATCGGCCACTCTTTTGAGGTCGTCCTTCCAACGCCTCATTGGACTCCCTTTATTTCGTAACCATCCCTGGAGTACCATTACAATACTATTTTAATCCATTTCTCATTTTTATCTCTTAACATGTGTCCTGCCCATTTCCATTTAAGAGTTTTGCAAACTTCACTCACTCTCACTCTCACACAATCTTTACATTTACTTACGTTTCAAATTATATTTAACCTTATTTCAAGTATTCTTTTTATTCCAATTACACTTCTCTCTATTCTATTTTGAGATACGATTCGATATTTTGTTAATTGATTTCTCTGTTAGTTAGTAGTAAAAATGCCAAAATGTAAAATAAGTAGTCATCGTTTTCCTTTGTACGATTATTCAACGCTTAAAAGGTCTGCAATGCTCTTGTAATTCCTCTGGTGTTACATAAGAGTATGGGCGGCGGTAATCACATAACATCCTTGACTAAAAAAAAAAATAACGTGTCCTGACGCCAATGACGTTCTATACATAAGAACGTCATTGTCTAACAGGAGTTTAACATGTTATACCCATCCCTACAAAAGTGCTAAATAAGTTTTACTTCAAAAATACCGTGAAAATAATACTGTTACACTAGATCAGTTAAATAGAGAACTCTTAGAGTAAACTCTTTCAAACTCATAATAACCTTAAAAAAACGTTCTTTCATTGTTTAATTATATTTCATATATTTATAGCGAGAGATAGCCTCCAAATACTGTTAGGCTTTGCTAAATTGAATAACTAAATTCATTTTTTTTTACTTATATACAAATTCTACAACACCCACAGAAATTTTGTAACAAAATAATTTTTACTATCTTTTCTCTTTGACCTTTTTTATTAATAAATTTATAGATCGTGGGCGACATATGGTCGTACCATCGCATTTTAAATATGTGTTGAAGGAGGCTCCTTTGCACAGGATGCCGGCTAGATTATAGGTAGCACAACGGCGCCTATTTCTGCCGTTAAACAGTAATATGTAAGCATTATTGTGTTTCGGTCTAAAGGGCGCCGTAGCTAGTGAAATTACTGGGCAAATAAGACTTAACATCTTAATAAGTCTCAAGGTATTTTTGGGTTTTTCAAGAATCCTGAGGGGCACTGTATTGTTATAGGCAGGACGTATCAATTACCATCAGCTGAACGTCCTGCACATCTCGTCCCTTACTGTAATAAAATAAAAATTTATTTACTTAAGAGTTATTTCATCCGGAAATAGATTTACTAATTTTTAATGAAATAGAGCGAATATTTTAAAAAGCTTAGAGCAATTAAACCAAGAGCAATGTCCATTTGCCTCTATTAAGAACGCAATCAGCACGACGAAGTGTCTTGTAAATAGTTAACTTATTTAAGTCTTATTGCTTCAAGTGCATTCTCATTAGGACGACGTATTTTAAGTTGCGAGAAAGTTAATGGACTTAAATTTAAATTTAACTTGTGATAGATGAGATTTGCTGAAAGCTATCGTTCATTTGATCTCAATTTGGGTTCAATGCTCCCTTTTTAATGAGTTATTTATATTTCCCTCCTTGTTAATTAGAAAAAGGTTAAATTCCAACCTGGATAGTATCATTTACTAAACAGTGAATCTTCTTAACAAACTTCCAAATAAGTGTATACTTAAAAGGAAAAATAACTTTCGAATAAATATAATAAAAGTTAAATTATGTTTAATTTTGTTCAGAACGTAGACCAATTAACAAAGTCTTAAATTTATTTACTAAGCATTTTAGATTTTCCCATCCATTGTGTGGTATTCATGCATAAAATCTGCTAAAGGGCTATCCTTAAGATGTAATAAAATAATAAAAAAAACAAACTAGGCAAAGCTTTGTACTATGGGTGCCTGACAACGATATATTTAATACGATATACATACTTAGACATACATATAAACATCCAGGACTATGAACAAACATCCATATTCATCATATAAATTTTTGCACCTACCGGGACTCGAATCCGGGACCTAAGTGGGAAGGTTCATCAACTGTTTGGCTGTATGGGTCGTCATTTAATGATATACTGTACAAGTTAGAAATAGAAATATATGTATTTACCATCGGGGAAGACAATAACATAACATATTGCAACAACACTTGATAAACGTCATGAAGATACATCAGTTCGTAAAAGAACTGATTAAAAACTCCCAGCCAATGAGCGAAGTGATCAGGACAGAAAAACAGCGATAAAATAATATTGACGCATTCAGAATTTTCTCCGATTTTGAAGTCAGACTGGACATTTTGGATTGGAATACCCAGAAGTTAAAATCAGTATGCATACACTCCAATAGCCCATGCAAAAATTTCTAGAACATATTATAAACTTTACTAGTCATGTCAATCATTTGATGCCCGCGGTGCCATAAATTATCGATGCACTACGTGATAAGTGATGGAACAAGTAGCCCTAGTACCCTAATTACATCTTTCTGCGCCAGATATTCTCACACTTACAGATTTATGCTCATAAATGTTAGGAAAATTTCCATCCAAGGAAATCCATAGTTGGACGTAGTTCCTGAAAAACGTTCCAAGCCACAAACATCATATTTTAAGGAATTCGTGTTTAAAGTTTTATATATTAGTGTATTCCATCCAAGTGGGTTGGAATACTAAGTCATGGTGTCATTTAAGGAGTGACAGTGGGGCTTCCATTTTTTGTCAGTCCGTTATCCTGAATCACGTTACCAGTTTTATGTTCTTAACAGCTCAATTTCGACATGATTGTGGTTTGGAACGTTTTTCTTATTTTATTTTACGTCTTTATTTCGTCCAAATTATCCAACAAAACATGAAACGAGTCTGCTGAAGACAGGAGAAACACGACGTGTAGAATTGGCGAAAGACCAAAGTTAGCGTAATTAAGACTCAAGAAAAACTCTATTACACTTGACTTATAAATCTTAGCTAAGCAAGAGCTATCAAGTGCTTTCAAGTCATCGGTGCACTTGGAATAGTGGAGTGTTGTGTCACTTATCGATAAATGCACATTATCGAAATTCTTTTGGGAAAAGGTTCCCTTCCCTTAATCCAAGGGGATTATCGATATTATGTGTCACAAGCCAGGTCGACCTGTAATAGTTAATAAATCATTGTGTTTGTTAGATGCAATTACTAATTATGACAGTAATCACGACCATCATGTTCACGAAGCATCCTTACATAAACAATGAGATCAAGCTGGAAAGGTTAATGCATCCAAATAACGATAATTTATATTAAACAGTTAATTCTTTATTATTTTTCATGAAATAATTTATAATATTTAAACACGACTCATATATTGGATGCAGCATCTTATAAACTAATTTGACATGTATTTTTACAGCCATTGTAAAATACTTTATTTGATTGTAAAGAGTGGAATTTTTTGAATTGAATTTCTTGTATGTTCTTCTCACGGCCGCAAATTTTTATGAACATATTATGGTAAATTCAGTAATTTTAAAGAATTGTTTGTAGTTACGATTTAAAGTGCTTGGTTTAAGACTATTTCAATAAAGTTTATTTGCCTTTAACTTAGAATCACAACACGTAATATGTCTATATCATAATATAAATCAGTTTATACGAAAAAAAAAAGAATTCAACATTCGTGATTTTTAGTCTCTGGATACAGCTTTTAATACAAAGACCAAACTGGTTATATAAAACGAAATGCAGCCTTATATCTTAAGATATACTATCAATCTCCAACGATGTTCGGAGTAAATGTTCCTAAAGTACCTCTAAGTTCCTTTTACCGAGATAAACTCAACTGCGTTATCGATAATGCAACTGCGTTTTCTTTGAGTTTTATCAACTTTTCACTTTTTATTCTTGTTTTATTTAAGGTACATATAATTTTTCTGGTGAATATAATTCCTTTACAAATTTTCTAAAGATATTATTAAAGTGAAACTTTTATTATATCGTCTCAAACTTTTTAGTCTGTGGGTCGGGCGGCGCCTATAGTTCGCAGCAGCTGACCGTGTAGTGTATAGACTATTACTCATTTGTGCCAGTGCTACACGCTATTTTGTTTGTTTTTAATCATTTTAAATTTTTTTTAACCAGGGCTTAGAGACAGAATTCAATAAAAATATTAGTTGGAGACTAAGTCTACTTTTATTATTTCCCATTATCATTCCAATTTTCCAAGTATAAAATTAAGATTTATAAAGCGATTTTTATACCCTTAATGGAATATTATTCCAAATTTTTTTAATTAAATGTCTATATTGTGAAAAAAAAATGTTTCACTTTTACTGTGATTTCATAAAACCACACAATACTTTTATATATATAGGAGCTTCTATATTTTAGTATACAATATTACTTCTAGTTTCTTTCATAGTTATTACTTTCAGTCTTCACGCATGTGTTTCATATTAAATATTTCATAACTCTGATGAGAAAAAGTTGTGATTGATCAGTCTTTATTCGGAGGGTAGAAATTGAAGGAAATGTACAAAATATATTCTTAACTTTACCCATTGTACATTGTGATAAATAACTTCAGCTGGCTATTAAAAATGATCGAGCAAGAATATTTTTGATTAACTTTTAAGGTTATTTGTACATTTTGTTTTTGTCTTGCTTAAAAAAAATTATCAGGGATTATTGTTCAAAAATAAAATATATCAGTCACCTATTTCAATTCAACAACTGGTTTCATGGCACTCTTTCGTTTTTTTCTTGTTTGTGTATTTTCAAAGAAAATGCTCAGACAAAATCTAATATAATAGATATTAAGTACTTGCACTCAAAGAGATAAGATTTTGTCGCGATATTTTTGAACATTATGAACAAAAACTAGTCACGAAAGAACCAAATCGACCCTTGATCACTACTAGGTCCCAAAAACGTCCCTAGGTCCCACGAGCCGAGCGTAGCGTGCCGCGGCAGTTCCCGGCGAATAACAGACTCAATCGGCTCTTGTTCACTTGTTTGATGGTCATTTCATATATTTTTGGGGACCAACAAGTAATAAATATCGGTGTGAAAAACTATAATATTTGTTGCTCCAATATTAGAATGCATTTATTTTACAAAGTCTACGCGATTTCGATCAATGTCTGTACTATATATATTCGGGTTTCGTCAAGTTTTTGAAAAACAGGAGCTAAGACAGATCAATTTGCACTTTCACTCTAATGGTATATATAGTCCTTCTTAACTCACTCCCCGACTCAGACATTTTTTTTTATATTAGGGGACCAACCAGGCAAGTGGTTTACTAAACTACCCGCCACTGAACATTCTCCTAATATAAAATTTTGTTGTGTTGGAAGCTCATTAGATATTATTTTGTAGCTAAGGTCGCACAAGAATATGATTTATAATTTATGGTTGGTGAACATTTCATCAGTTGTACGTGATGTCGTTAGAATGGGGTATGGCGTCACATATATTGAGGAAGAACAGACGTGCTGAATTGTTACGTATTCAAATTATACTGAGCAGCCTAGCGAAACTCTTTACAAAAAGTGATTGTATGAAATGTGCAGTCATTGTTAGATTGACAGGTGACGACTATAATATTGTAAAAAACGGATATAGCCGATACCACCTACGTTTTATGCAAGTGTTTGCTTTCAAACTTAGCCGGACTACACATCGTCGCCATAATATTACTATTTCAAACTTATGTCAAGTGTCTGCAAGTTTCATACTTAACTAAGTCCCACCTCTTATTACGTAGTTAATTTTATAAGTTTGTATTGGTAGGATATCATAATAGTTTATATAAAATTATATTTTGAAATCTTCGTTCTACAATATCCATGTTTTAATATATATTTTAATAAAGCATCAGTACCTACAGAGATAGAATAAAGCTGTATTATATCGCAAAGATTTAATAAAAATAAAAATTAAAAGTTCATTTTGCGGAAATTCTTGGGAAATAAAGATATTCAATTATAACTTTGTCTATATGAATCTTGAATGAACAATTTTAAATTGTAAAACAGTAATTAGACGAAGGGCGAGAAAAATATTTTTTTAATAATTTATTGTGCTATCTTCAAATTTTGCAAATCGTACTTTTATGAGTCAGTATAGTAGTACTTTAAATGATGGAAGTTTGGTTTGGCAAAATATAGACACCTCCATGGGATACTCAGTTCCATAGACTTAGTATATACTAGCGACCGGACATCATGATATTTCGAAACTAATTTTGATTTGTCAATATGTGGGTTAGTTTTTGTTGAAACACCCAAAAATTCTGAGCTTCACTACAATTGTACTTATCACCTTGAGACGTAAGATGTTAAGTCTCATTGGCCCAGTAATTTCACTAGCTACGACGTCCTTCAAACTGAAACACAGTAATTACTCATTACTGCTTCCCAGCCGAAATATCTTAACCTTGTCACTACACAATTACATGACAGGGAGAAGTAATTTTAAACTTGGAGTAACTTTTCATTGCGTTTATTTATAAACGCACAGAAAAGTCTTAGAATATACTAGAGACCTGACAGCATTTCGTAACCAACTTTGATTTGTCAATGTGTGTAAAGGTTTAATATGCAAAATACTACCAGTGGGAGGCTCCTTTGCACAGGATGCCGGCTAGATGATGGGTACCACAACGGCGCCTATTTCTGCCGTGAAGCATTAATGTGTTAGCATGAAATTATTGGGCAAATGAGACTTAACATGTTATGTCTCAAGGTGACAAGCGCATTTGCAGTGCCACTGAGAATTTTTGGGTTTTTCAATAATCCTGAGCGGTACTGCATTGTAATGGGCAGGGCGTATCAATTACCATCAACTCAACGCCCTGAAAAAAATACTAAGGACCTAATGTCTTGATACGATCTTATTAGACAGAAACAGTTGCTTTCAGCTTGGAAGGAACCAGCCAGACAAAGAGTATGGCAATATTATTTAGTTGTCCAAAGAGAATCTTACTATAGCTGGTATATTCCCGTTGTTGATCTAGAGTTATGATGATATCAACAAGCTAATCCCAATATCAATTTCCTGTGTGATATGAATTTTATGGAGCACTGCTCTGCGATTGTATTTTCAGATTCGTTTTCGCAATCGGATATTGAAACTTCGAATTTGTTTTATATTTCACTAGGTTTGTTACGGTTCCCAAACTTTTAAGTGCATAAAAAAATGGCTGCTGGTAGAAGTGGACATTTAGAACTTTCATTATTAAAATTTGAAATTTCATAATATTTAAAAATAATTAAATTATTAATTTCAATTTATTTTTAAAACTTACCTTCAATAATGAATGTATTAATCAAACAAAAACACTATCTCAATAATGCACTGTATATTATACACATTGAACTTACTACCTTGGAATACATTTTAATCACTCTAAGCAATCTTTAAAGGAGACTACTCAATGAATTTGGAAAAAAAGTATTTGATACCTACAACCTACCTAACCTACACGACAAAAGCTAAACAGAGGACCAGGACAACACAAAGAGCCATGGAGAGAAGCATATTAAAAATAAGGAAAACACAAAGACAGAAGTGAAGTTATAACACAAAAAACCGAGGTGCCCTCATTGAAGCCCTTAAATTGAAATGGCAATGGCTGGTCATATCATCATCATGAGCCGGAAGATGTTGGACACTGCTGGTCATATAACTCGCTATAAAGACAGCAGGTTGACAATCAGAACCACGCAGTAGAAGGCACCTATAGGTGGACTGATGACATAATAGAAATTGCTGATAAAGACTAGCAAATTATCATCAAAGACAGAGACACGGGAAAAAACTTGGAGGAGGCCTTCGACCGAAAAGGCGTTCATATACAAAAGTAATTCATATTATATATGTAAGTAACCCATACTAATATACAGATATTAACTAACACTGAATAACAACATCTGAAATGTACGTATACATATAAAGGAAATAAAATCCCGCGAGGTGCCAATCAGACGTCTGACGTCTGCTATCAAAACTACCGTTGAGTGCCAAACCAGACGTCGTACGTCTGCTTGGCACACAACTCTAGCAGATATTTTTTCGTTAAAAATACACAGAGTAAGACAAGCTACACGATATACCACAAGAAAGGTAATTTAACAGACTATAAAAGTAAGAATATTTATTTTTAAAACTTTATCTGTGAAAATACGACAAGCCGTCAAAATGCGGTCAGCCGTTTAGCCCTAGCTTTAAACGAAATTGGTTTAAATTACGCAGTATCTATTGTAATCTAACAAAGCGCTAGTTTGTTTAATAACAAAAACATTGACGTTCGTTTTTATAAACAAGCCGAAACACTTCAAAAGCAATAAATTTTATTGTAACACGAGCCCGTTGAAATTGGCGTCGGTAACGCGCGGCGGCTTAAGACGGGAATGTGCGCCACGCGCTTTGTGGCGAGCTTAGCCAGTGGCGGGTTATAAGGATTGTGTGGTTTTATGAAACCACGGTAAAAGTGAAACTTTTTTCACATTTTAGACATTTACCTAAAAATTTTTGGAATAATATTCCATTAAGGGTATAAAGGATTAAAAATACACTACACGGTCAGCTGCTGCGAACTATAGGCGCCGCCCGACCGTCACGCGACATGCAACACACAGACGAAAAAGTTTGAGACGATGTAATAAAAGTTTCACTTTAAAAAGGATTTATTATTATCACTAAAATTACAATTACTTTATATGAATCTATTTTAGTTTCAGACCAAAATCATGGTTATTATAGATATTGGCATATTTCCACAACAGTGCAAATCACTTCTGACCTACTATTGATACGACTTGTTATAATAGCACTTTGAACTTTTAATGCATCTGTACAATAATGGCGTACAATTAACAGGCTAGAAATGAAAACCTTTTAATCTAATACACAAGCTGCATTTAGGGACTACATTAAGTGTTTACATTTCAGATTGAACTGTAGGTACGAAAAACTATATATTTACTAGCTGACCCGACAGACGTTGTTTTGTCAATAAACAGTTCGAGAGATATGGTAAATGCGTGGGTGAGTGCGTGGGTGGGATCGTGGCACGACAAACTAAAATATATGTAAACCTTCCTTGAGCTTCAACAAATCTATTACAAAAGATTTCATTGAGATTGGTCGAATAGTTTAGGAGTTATTAGGGAACATACAAACATACATTCTCTTCTATATATGTATAGAAGTATGATTCTTAAATTATTTTAAAGATGGGCTGGGAGTTTCTTATCGATTCTTCTCCACATTTATTGAAGTAGGCGTTACTTTGCGGAAATCTATAGTTATACAAATGATTTAAGTTTTCTTTAGTGTGAATTCCGCCAATATTTGTTTTTAAACAATTCGACACGTGTTTCGCCTCTACTCGAGGCATCCTCAGGACGAGTTGTCGAATTAAAGTTGGACGAATTAAAGGAATTAGCGGAATTAACACTAAAGAAAACTTAAATCATTTGTATAATCTTCTCCACATGTCAAAGCCTCTTTACGAACTTATATAGGTACAAGAAGTTTACCAAGTTTATTGGAATATGTTATGTTATTGTTCATGTCAATGTTAAATATATATGTATTTATTTATATTCTGTGAAAACTGAATTATATATAATATAAGGTATGAAAGGGTTAGGTATGAATGAAACAAATTCAAGCGATAATCAAAAATCAGTAAAAAAAGTTTAAGGTTTAAGTTTTTATGTTTTTTTTATGAAAAAAGGGACGAGACGAGCATGACGTTCAGCTGATTGAAATTGATACGCCCTGCCCATTACAATGAAGTGCTGCTCAGTATTCTTGAAAAACCCAAAAATTTTGAGCGGCACTACAACTGTGCTCGTTGTGACATAAGTCTCATTTGCCCAGTAATTTCACTAGCTATGACGCCCTTCAGACCGCAACACAATAATGCTTACACATTACTGCTTCACGGCAGGCGTAGGCGCCGTTGCGGTACCCATAATCAAGCCGGCATCGTGTGCAAAGGAGCCTCCCACTGGTTTTATGTAATATAGATTGATGATACAAACATCTATGTATTGTATACATCGAGTATAATTAAATATATATCAATGAGAAAATAAATATAAATCTAAAGTCGCGCGCCGGAGCTTAACTCAGACAATTTTTTATTTAGATACACGCTGTGTGTTAATGTAGCTACGCCTTTAAATGCAAACCACTGTGTGCGCCATTAGATAAAATAATTCTGTTGTTTTAGCAAATTCGGTAATGGATAACACGACACCGCACTCTGTTATGCAAACATTTCTCACTTTCTGCACACGGTACGCGGTGTTACGAATTGACCTTAAAAAACTGAAATTTAGCATTTTGCTTACCTACTGAACAGAAAACAAACAAGAATGTATAAATTGTGAAGATAATTTTATTTTATTATGACGCGCACATTTTTTATCTAATCTGGCTATAACTACGGCCGTTGACCTAAATGCTTTATATAATAAAGCATTTTATATAACAAAATATATTAAACGAATTTAGTTGTTCATGTTAATAGTACCTATTTAAGTAAGAAAAATATAATTTCTTTATTTCTTTTCTTAATTAGGAAAAGCAAAGAACTACACCTTGCAGAGACGTTGTAAAGAAATTACAGAAAAGACTATTGAAATTGTAGTCATGGTAAAAGTAAAAGTTTGAGGAATACTAACTTTGTTAGAGAAATAAAATAATGTTTTAAATTATGGCTTGATGGAGTAAATTAAATTAACAACAATTAATAAGCAATTATGAAAACACAAAAAAGAAAACAAAAGAAATAATTAACTACAAAAATGTACAATAAATTATGACTCTATTAAGGTAGCTTCTGGGTTAGTTAGTGAAAATCTACATTAAAACTATTATTTTCCTACAATCTTTGGTGAACATTTTAAGAAGCTAGTTCCTGATATGAATTCAGCAGAGCGTAGTATTTGCTTTACCAGAGTTCAACTACAAATAATTGCAACAAGATTTGTTCAGAGTTGACAATATCTCTTCCGACCCACGGTGAATGAGTGCCGCCTACACGAGTATCTTTGTTGATAGGCTATTTGATATTTTTTATACAATGAGTTGATAGTACATACAGATTATGTTTATTTAAATGAAATTTCTTTAGAATTGTTGTGACTTGAAACTCGATGACGAAACCCAAAAGCGAGACGATAGAGACTAAAACAAGTAAATGTATAAGATTCAGCTGGCGAGAGAATGAGATAGGAAGCTCATACAGTGTTTTGATACCAGGCCATCATAGTTGAAAAAGAGGTTCTCTTATGTATGACGCGAGTATACCTTAATATATTGTGACGTAATGCGCTCGACGTATTACTATACCAACACCAGAAGAACATAAATATGGTAGCGGTGATAGTCATGTCTTTCATACCTGTTGAAATCATGCAACATCCTAGCAGCATCTACCAGGACTTCATACGCAGTTTAGAGGTTCATGCACAATGCACATTTTAAAATTATTATACAAGTCTTGACGCGACATTATATAAATTAAGCACCCACTCATTGTATGAATACCTTCGTAATGAAATGTCATTGACTGAATTATTTGTATTGCGAATATATAGGTATTTAATATTTTTATTAAAATAAGTTAAGTGGGTAGTAAGTAATTAAAATTTTAACGTAAAATTTGCATCGGATACAGCGATTCCCTTGATTGAGTTTTTGGACGCCAAATTTAATTTGAAAATGTGCAGCAGTCGCACTGTATTAACAACAATATCAAAAACATTCGTTGACACAGTATTCCAAAGATATATTAATACCAATCATCAATCATCTAATGCTGTGCATTTCTTTTATAGGTGTGCATATTGGAATTGTAAATAATGTAAAGTTTATATTTGTAAATGTATTAATATGTATTCTGTTGAAGTGCCTAATAAATAAATAAATACCAAAGTATTTATTTCATACTTAGTTACCATAAGCCTCTTGTATCATTAATCGAAAGTGTAAGCTATGAGTCTGAATAACGGCGGTATTCAATAACGTATCTCTACTTACGGATATATTGCTGTCACCGTTTAATGACAAGATCTTATCTATCCATAGTTATGTCCAATATAGTTATACGGCCGTTTACAATAAACTATCTATCCTTAGTTTAACTTACTAGAGGTAAACAAATCTATCCTTTTTATTATTCTATACAATAGGATACCTTACATTACAATAACCTATCGACAGATAGCAATGGACTATGGGCCGTTTTCAATAACCTACCTATAGCCTTAGTTTAACTTACGGATACATTGCTGTCACCGTTTAATGACAAGATCTTATCTATCCATAGTTATGTCCAATATAGTTATAGTCCAATGTTATCTGTCGCTAGGTTGTTGAAAACTAAGTAAGCATTAAAGGCTAGTTTATTCTACCTCAAGTAAGTTAAACTAAGGATAGATAGGTTTTTGAAAACGACCTTAAATTTATGTAATATATACCAATAAAATATAAAATAATTATCAAACTTTGTATCACTATGATCATTACGAAAACCTACAATTATACTCTTAACGAAATTTTACATTCATCTGATTATCTTGAACCCAAAAAAGGTTTAACTTCTACCACATGTGAAGGCACACATGTTTTTTATTTCCAGTTGAGTCTTATAATTGAACTTCAGACACAGATTCTTAAACTTGATACTATTCTAAGTAACCCCGCTCTTGCAAGAATGGCGACTAGATTGAACATTTTATTTTATCAACAACATTATTTTACAACTTCTATATTGCATTAATTAGTACCTTTTTAAAATCTTGTTAGTAATTTATGCAAAGCAATGACAAAGTCTAGAGCTTTGACTTTTAAATGAGTATTTTCCGTTTATATCTAGATCGTCTTTCTTAATCGCACGAGAATTATAAAATTATTCCTAAATACAGCATTGAATACGATTTTTATGAAAAATAATTAAAGAGATAAATAAACTAGATGAACCGGTTATTCTAACCCTAATGTTCAATATTCTATGGTTTTTAGCTATGACCGTGGAAGAAAAATAAAACATAAATGGCGACCAATCTCCACAAATCGCGATTTTTTTTTCTTTTTTGAACAGGAAGTCGGCTCGGTCGAATTTTGGTTTCCATCAAGAATCTTGACCATCATTGAAAAGTAAAGGTCAGGGCGTATCAAAAGGTTAACGTATTTTTTGTCACGTCACTCTTTCTTTTATGAGAGAGTTTTTTTTATAAAAAGAACGAGACTCAGCCCGTTCAAACATACAAATAAAATCCTTCAGTCGTAAAATACTGTAAGGATAGATTGGGCAAGGCTTTTTGCGAAACTAATAAAGAAGGACCAACCAAGCTGTCGAATGAGCTTCACCTTCCTTAAAGGTCGGCAACGCTCCTGTGATTCCTTTGGTGTTGCAAGAGAATCTGAGCGATGGTGATCACTTAACTAAACTCCAGGTGAACCGTATGCTCGTTTGTCCTCCTTTTCCATAAAAAAGAAGGATTAGTCTTTCCCAACAAGCAGTTTTTGTGAATAAACAAGCAAATCAAAGGCATTTCATGCATAAAAGAAGACCCCAACATTAATTTTGTATGTTTTTGTATTTATTGCAATAAACAATTTTTCATTCCATTTTCATATCATTTAATTGTATAGCTCCCAAAATGTGTTATTTTGTGAAATCATTTTTTCACAAAATAACACATCTTGGGAGACCCCAGCGCCTTACTCCACTCGGCCATCCTGACTTAAAAGCAGTAGTTGAAATTAATGATTCGACTCCACGTATACTCGGTCGGCTATCGACATGCGATGCACGAAAAATATTTGGCGATATACATTGCCTATTATACAACAGCTTTATGGGTGTTTTTTTAAATTTTTGGGGGGATTTTGCCATAATCGCTACGCTTGGCAGGCGGGTTGGCCATCGCAGTTGATGGTGGTGCTCTCTCGGAAGGATGCTGCAGCCCATCCTCTTTGTATCCCTTAGTCGCCTCTTACGACACCCACGGGAGGAGGGTGGTACTCTTTGACATTGTGGTACTATTCTGGTGCGACACCACACGGAGGACCGATCGTCGTGGAGATCTTTGGGAGAAGCATTTGTCCAGCAATGGACGTCTTCGGCTGATGATGATGATAACAGATTCACTTTAATAATAGAAACACTGATTGTTTGTTTGTTGTTCAGGGTTATTTCCTTGCTACAACTGTGACCTAAAATACTATAAAGCTGTGGAATGAACTTCCTTGTGCGGTGTTTCCGGAACTATACGACATGGGTAACTTCAAAAAAAGCACGTACACCTCCCTTAAAGGCCGGCAACGCTCTTGTGATTCCCATAGTGTTGCAAGAGAATGTGGGCGGCGGTGATCACTTAACACCAGGTGACCCGTACGCTCGTTTGTCCTCCTTTTCCTTAAAAAAAAAGAATAACCTACGTTATATTCATGTGTCTGCTATTACAAAGGTATCCTCAAGCTTTAAAGCTAAACCCAACAGTATACCGATGGCAATATTTTGTGCCAGAAATAAGTATGTGACCATTCTCAACGCAGCTATTCCAAAATATACTCTAAGTAGGAGAAAATAAAGCATGGAATTGTAATAATTATATTTTAATTAGAGTTATCTGACACACTGTAAGCTTCAGGCAAACATTTCTTAACAATGAACATTGTCTCGGTATGCTTTTGTCAACAAACAAATTTATTTAAATATTTTACAATGGAAATAATTTTCTTTTTTATATTTACTTAAGAATGTACTAATAGAAGGAGCCGTATTTTTATTCAGTTATAAGCTATAAGTAATACTTACTTAGTATACTACCATACCTACTCTGTGCTTATACCGGAAGAGGCAGCTTGTTTCGGAGAAGTATAAAGTATATTATGATGGTGATAACTTATCTGGAACCTATATTTTTTGACTAAGATGTACCTATATATTTGCATCACAAATAATTCTATCAATGAAATTTCATTCATACAATGAGCCGGCCCGGGTACTTTATTCATATGGCAAAACAACGTTTGCCGGGTCAGTTAACTTATATCATATATACATATTTAGTTTTGAAAAATACATACATTTGTGTCGAATTTTTTAAATGAATAAAATAGCTGTGTTTTAGTGGTTCGTTTCACTCTTTGTAAAGTAGTATAATATACTTCTTTACGAATCGGTTTTATGTGACATAATTTACAGATATGTTTTATTTTCCTTTTTTATTTTATTTGCCCTATTTGGAGTTGAGCAGTTAGACAAAGTTCTCTCAAGTCTATTTGTGAAGCAAATATGTGTTCTGTTAGAATTACTGCAGACCTTACTGCACTTACAGTAAGTTCTACTGCTGCTCTTGACAAATACAAATTACTTCTATACTGCCAACACATATTAGAAAAGCTTGTGGTAGGGGAACCCCAATCAGGAGCATATTTCTAGCCTCCTATTTTTCAACTACATTCATTCTATTTTTATATTTATAACGTTTCATATTATATTTATAGATATCTAACTTTCGATAAGTCTTTTTTTATTGTTCAGAATATACAAGAAACAAAATACTAGAGAATTTAAGCCATCCACTTGAAACTTAAGTGTTAAATAGCGAATTCACTTATTATAAATTTAAAATATTTTAATATTAAATAATTATTATTCTAAACTTTTTATAGTATCGACCATTTGGATAAAATATTATTTTTTGCTAATATTTTTGATACAATATGCCAAAAAATTTTGTTCCAGAAACTTCCGGCGAAATACAATGATATACTTACGTGTTTACAAGGATTAAAATAATTAAAGTTGATTTGTGAATCATTTTTCAATTTCCCAAGCGTTGCGGTCCAGAATATTTATTCTGTGAGCATCACAGAAACATCTCGAGGGTGAAGTTAATTGCCTGGATAAACATTAAGGAATAATTTGCCTCTAGCAACTTAGGGATGTGGCGTTCTGACGGCCCTTACCTTCATAATTTTGTTAAAACCTCTTCATACTAATTTACATCTATTTTAGTGTCGCGTTAACTGTTATAAATAATAATTTATTCATAATATGTTAATGTATGGCACATTCTGTCGAAGTTTCTGTTCGTAATTTAATGTTTTATGTGTGTTTAGAGTTTTATCATCAAACCAAATAAGCTGCCGTTGTTACTACTCAAATAGAAACAGTAATTGTGAGGAAATAAGGAAATGGTATAGTTATGTTATGGTATGTTATTAAAAGGCATAAAAAGCATTTATTTTCTCAAAATTGATTCCTTTAAAATTTCTTTTTGCATTTCTAATATACTAGACACTACTACCGCTTCGGAAACAAGAGGTGGTAAAACCAGTGGAATCTGCTATATTTCTTGGCATTACTCTTGATTCCAAATTTCAATGGGACCCCTAAGGATAGGAAGCAATATTGAAGGATGGCGAATAGGCTCAGTTCTGCAGCATATGCGGTTAAAAAAATAAGACAGTTAACTGATATACATACGACGCGACTAGAGTATTCTTTAGTTTTTGTTACAGTATTATGTCCTATGGTATATTGTTATGGTGCAATGGAGCCGATATTAATACCATCTTTGTGCTGCAGAAGAGGGCTATTTGCGCGATTTATAACCTAGGTACTAAAGAATCCTTAAGGGAAAGATTTCGCAAAGATTATTTCAAGTATCGAAAAAAACAAGCCATTGTTCCTCATAAACAGATTACGAAAACGTGAACAGTTATAGGCGCAGAGCGAGTTGAAAATAACGTTAAATGTTCACGAAAATCGGCTTAGCGTGTTTACGATAAAAACATCTTGTATGAGAAATAATCCGATAAGCTTGTGAACTTGAAGAATAATTTTTGTAAAAATGTTCCATCGAAGACGAGCATTAGATATAATGTTGGAAGAATTTAAAAAACGAACAACTTTGCTATAAAGGCTGAATCTTTGATCGGGTGATGGTTGGATATTTTGTTATTTTTGAATACCTTAAAGTTGAAAATGGAGACACAATTTTATGAATTTTTTATTAGGCACGTATTACTTACCTTGTTGTAAGTGATACCCTCTATCTCTTCCCGAAAATTCTGAGCGACATCGCAATTGCGTTTGTCAGAAAGATATTAGAAAAATGACAGTTAAAAGCTGGACGAATCACTTGAAACTTCAAAAAAGTTAAGAAATTTAACGTTAAAGTATACTAAACAAGTAAAAGAGCAATCAGGTTCCATAATTGTCTGAAGCAAAACTCTGCCTACGCGTCTATTAGGCAAAGTTTTCGTTCAGTTGTGTTTCGACTGCGCTTTGAATACAACGCCACGCAATGACAAAGTGCTCAGTGAAAAACGGTCCAAATACCTACAAAAAACTTGGGAAAAGGGTCGCAAACACCTTTTTCGCGATATCTCGGATACTATGCATCCTACAAAAAATCGTGACGATATAATTTGTACAAATTTCGGTTTGCTTATAAATTTATTCATATAACTTTTTGCCCTAAATTTTATATTATAGAAGTTATAAGGAAAAAAGTGAGAAAATATCTAGATAAATTTTCTTTTCAGCTGTATAACTTTTTTTTAAATATAACTCTATAATTTTCAATAAAAAAGATCATAAAACTAAGTCTTAACATTTCGTTTTGACCGAATTCTCATGAGCATTGATGAACTTTGGAGCACTGTAACAGCGCTTTAAATTAATGAAATAAAAAACATTATAGAGAAACTTTTTCCTCAACAGACCATCTACAAGACTGGTCTGGGATAATGTTTTTGTAAAATGTAAAAAAAAAATACAGAGCAAAGAAGAAAATTTTTATAGAAATTTCCTCACTTTTTTGCTTTTAACTTCTTTAATATTAAATTTAGGGCAAAAAGTTGTCACATGTCCCAAAAATAAAATTGCGTCCTCTAAAAAATGTATCTGTATAAGTAATGTAAATGTATATGTAATGTAATATATCTGTATAAGCTAATAATGCGACGCCGCTCGGACATTTTTTGACATTTTTAATAGGCCATTTGGAAGTCTAGTTGCATATTGTAGGTCATTATGTACCTTTAATATTTCTGCTGCCATTATTTCTGATTTATCAAATCCAATTTGAATATTAGGACAAAGTATACAAATCAATTTCTTTCTATCCTGAATTATATAACACTTCGTCTCACCAAAATTATTCAAATCCAGAGTTAAAGCGATTGTGCAAATTCGCACGAATAAAAATGGTTAAATTAATAAAGAATGCAAATATTTAAAGATCTTCTTGATTCTTGGCGAAATGATTGGATTAGGAGTTGCGTTCATATAATTTACATAGTTATTGTCAAAAGGTTTGTTATTTTTGAAAGATATATTTATATCAAGATAATATTTTTGTTTCATTTTATTTGCAAGATATTATAATTTTTGTTTGAATATTATAAAGTTTTGCGTAATATTTAACTTATCCCTACTAATATTATAAATGTAAATGTAAGTTTGTTTGTTACGCTTTTACGCCGGAGCTACCGAACCGATTTTGATGAAATTTGGTACAGAGATAGACTAGAGCTTGGGAAGGGAATATATAGGCTACATTTGATCTTACTATTGGTTGTAACCTATTATATGCCATAGCAATCTTCCTCGAAATAAGATTCATATCATATGTTGGGAACGGGAGCGAAAACAAGAACCGGAACTGGATGAGGACATGAGATAATCTTCAATACCAAACTTGCTTATTATTTTTAAAAACCCTTTATCTACGCTGTGGAAGTCGCGGCATCAACTAGCTGGTAATAATTTTATGACATCGATATTTTTAACAGTCACTTCTAAATTAACCATAGAGATGCTAAATGATGACTGCCAAGTTAAATGGTTATTGGTAATCATAATTTTGTTTGATCCCTCGATACTTCGGACATTTTATGCTGGTGTTTCAATGATAAGCTAAATTAAGTCAGATATACGGCGTTTTTAATAACATATCTCAGTTACGGATAAATTGCTGTCACCGATTAATGACAAGATCTTATCTATCCATAGTTATGTCTTATATAGGTTAGACGTTAGACGATAGGTTATTGAAATGTAAGTAAGCGTAAAAGGATAGATTTTTCTACCTCTCGTAAGTTACACTTAGGATAGAAAGTGTATCCAAAACAGCCGATAGTAAGCTTGTACTACCCGGTTACATTATCTGACGTCGATGACGTCACATGGTCGCTTTGTTACGGTGTGCAAAAAAATCATCACTAGGATATTATTAGTAATAAGTAAACAACGATTTCTTGTTTCAGTATTATAGATACATCAGTAAAGGTGGTGTGTTGTGATGCTGATTATTATTGTAATAATGTTGAAAAATCAATGTAAGAATCTGGGTTTCGTAAAGAAAGTATTTATTTTTCTGGAAGTACTATTATAGCAACACAGAATAACAGACACTACATAACTATTATCAACAAAAGTCAAACCGTAACAATGAAAGCTTCAAAAACAAAGCAGTGATAGCATGAAAATATCACAACATGTACCTAACGGTAATGTAACAGCAAACCGTACTGATGCAACAGGACGAGCGCGAGGGGCCGAAAGGGGATTGGGAGGAGGCTTTACGTTCCAGCGAGCTCCAGAGATCGTCTGGTCGAGAGAGCGTGTCGTAAATAAGCTTGTCAAAGCTTAAAATAATTGTTTTTTTTTTATGGAAAAGGAGGACATACGGTTCAGCTGGTGTTAAGTGATCACCGCCGCCAACGTTCTCTTGCAACACCAGAGGAATCAAATAAGCGTTGCAGGTTATTATCAACAAATGGTAATATAATTTCCAAAAAAAGATTCATTAAAATGATTTATTCTTAATCTTATAAATTATTGTAGTCAAATGGTAATATAAAAAGATCAATTTAATTTGATTTATTCTTATTCATATCTATTTTTATATGTATTGCACTATTTGCCTGGTCAATAAGAAGGATCTAGTTAATAGAATAAAAGGCATATTTGTATCATTATAGAACATAATAGATTATAATAAGGTAAGGTCGGCTTTCATACGGCCTTTTGTTTAACACACAAAGGAATAACAAAGATACCATGTTTATTCATAGTTAGTGCGTCTACAGGAATAGCATTCCTCAAGGAACGTCGAGAAAATCGCGACTTTTATGCAATATTTTGGGTATTAAATATTCTTTTTTAGCTTTTAGTCTCAGAACTCATCAGGTTTTGAATGGCATGAGATTATTTTTATGATTTATTTAGGTTTTAGAAGAATAGGTATCAATAGGCTCTTGCCACGTCTTGAAACCAAAGCTCAACTCTCTCTTTGACATTCATAAGTGTATTTTTTTACCTAAATTAATTTTGATAGCATAAGATTATGTTTTAGGTGTAAAATAAGGTGTTTTTTTTTGTATAATCTTTAATATTAATGCATTGCTATAGTGGCAAATATGAAACCTCAAATCGTGTTTGAATAATTCTATTTTTCAATTACGTTCTTACAAAAAAACATCTTTACTAAACGAAAAACAAATAACTTTATATTTCTACTTACTGCTATTGTTAAAACTCATATAATATTAGCTCAAATCTAATTTATAGGAGGAATTACGAGAATCGTTTCGCACATCTACGCAAAACTTGTATCAAAATCTTAATTCTCTTGTTATACTTACTCCAAGACACATTTAATGTTGTAATTATGCATAATCTACGTTAGAATGAAGTAATTTAGCACTGAACCCAATTATTCCGAGGGCTTATATTCTTACTTCGTTTGTCGTTGTCAAAACTGTTGCTAATTACTATGTATACTTGGGAAGCTTTACAGAGAAAATCTGACGGCACTTCGGTAAGTTTCTAATTAGATTCTGCAAACAATGACGGTGTTTCTTGCAGTAATCTTGAGCGAAACTCATATGTATTTTTACACGCTTTTTATTATGAGAAAAAAAGCCCGCTGAGTTTGTTGCGCCCATTCTTCTCAGGTCTGAGGCATTCATTTTGGAATCGGTGGTAGTTTTTTTGACTTTCAATAAGTAATGTCAAATCCTATTTTTTATAAAAATATTTGAATTAGAATTAGCTTCACCTGTATGTATGTTTGTTTGTAACCGACTCATTTAGGCGCTATTTTGACCGTGAGATTTCGTTCAAACTTCGTAGATTTATCGAGAACCGATGTTAATACTCGTACATTAATTTGGTAAAATTATTTTCAATTTGAAAATTAACATTTTGTTAATTTATATAATTTTTTTATCTATCGTCAATAAGGCAGGACTAATTTTAAATTTCAACCATTATATTTTCAACCAAAGCGTGTTTTTTAGTTTTTTCAACTCTTCCTCTCCTCCTCCAAACCCGCCGCGTCTGTCTGTCTCTCTATTAGATTATCTCAAAAACTACTGCACTGATTTACATGCTACTTTCACTCTTCTCGAGGGAGGTTTTAGTATATGATTTGTTAAGTTTTTGTCTACATATTGGTGTACATTAACGACATTTGTTGGAGGTGTCGGAAAAAGATTAGCCATCTGGGAGCTTTCAACGAAAACGCAGGCTTAAACACTTTGAGATACAACAAAATTACGTATTGCGGAATCGTGGTTTAAAAGGTCTACAAAGAAATAATAAAATATGGGACGAGACGGGCAGGACGTTCATGATGGTAATTGATACGCCCTGTCAATTACAATGCAGTGCCACTCAGGATTCTCGAAAAGCCCAAGAATTCTTAACGGCACTACAGTAAAATTGCGCTCGTCACTTTGAGACCGAAATTATATTGTATGTATACGTTTGGTCAGACAGATAGCTTAATATGTTTTATTAAATACTATTAAATAAGTAAATCTTACAAATAAAGATATATCTGGGAAATAGCTGTAACGATTATGATGAAATATACTGCACGAGTTTTTGGGAGGGAAAATCCAATCCATCTCGGGGATAATGGGATAACGCGTTCTAAGAGTTTTTCACGTCTCTCTTTCTCTGCACAAAGCTGCATATTATAGGTCAAAATTTTTAATTTAAATCTATTAATTAGCTATTTACTTACATCCTAAAGACAGTCACTTATGTAGTACCTATTTTAATATGTTATGGGAAGCAAATATTCGTATGCACTCTCGCCTCAGAAAGGAATTGCCGAGAATGTATCTAATATAAACAGGTCCTCCCGAGGGATAGCAAGGGAGATTAAAACTGGCTCCTGGAACGCGCAGAAACTCAACGTAAATTATTTTGTGTGGGACAGATTAATTTCAATTCTGGGTTAGTATTCAAAAGCGAATTAAACTGACTTATGCTTACTGTTTATTATAGACCAGATTCTGTCACGCTGCTTTGTTTGCGCATTTTAAGACTGGTTTTATGATGTAAGACGTTCATATCTGTATTTGTGAGCCAATTCCTTCATAACTTTTTTTTATGAAAATAAGGGACTAGACGAGCAGGTCATTTTTTTGATGGTAATTGATAAGCTGTTTCATTACAGTGCAGTGACCCACAGGATTCCCGATAATCACAAAAGTTCTGAGCGGCACTACAATTGTGGTCGTCACCTTGAGACATAAGATGTTAAGTCTCATTTGCCCAGTAATTTCACTAGCTACGGCGCCCTTCAGGCACAAAACACAATAGTGCTTACCCATTACTTCTTCATGGCAGAAATAGGCGCGCTTGCGGTACCTATAATCTAGCCGGCATCCTGTGCAAAGGAGCCTCCCACTGGTAAATAGCTAAATAAATGATACCATAGGATAGCTAACTACAAAACACCAGAGAAAATAGTATTGAAATGACGCCATTTATGAGATACCCGAAAAAGTCAATAATATGTCAAAAAAATATTTATTATTTTTTTATTTTAAGGCAAAAATCATTTCTTTCTTTTCTCGATTAAAATGATAAACTTCTCTTCATATATAACTGTAGAAAATTTGATTCGTCATCCGAAACTAAGAATAACATTTTCTCATTCTTATGCATGTTTAATAATTCAAGAACTCGAAATTTCGATTGGCGTGGATGAAATATTCATCGAACGAAAGATTTTCTGGAATCAAAGTGACTTACACCTGCGGTTACAAGATACGAATACATTGAATAAGTGTCAATTTGATTTATATTTCAAAGGGTTTATGTAGAGTGGCTAAAGATCCTCCGGGATTTGGGAATACCACATGAAAAGCTCTTTGTGATATTTCTTATTGAAACTTTAGATAGAGAAGCGGTTTTAAAGTAAATTTTAAAAGGATAAGTTTGTTTGCGAAAAAACCCCGTGCGATGTATATCACTATATATTTTAATCCAGTGCCGCGTCTGTCTGTCTGTTCGCGGTAAACTCAAAAACAACTGCACCGATTTTTACACTGTTTTCACCAATAAATAGCGTGGTTCTCGAGAAAGGTTTTAGCATAATTTGTATACATTAAAGAGATTTGTCGGAGGTGCCGGAAAAATGATTAGTGACTTGGGAGATTACAACAAAAATGCTGGCCCTTTGAGATGCAACTAAATAATGGAATATGGAACTGTGTATCTTATTAAGGTCTACAAAAAAGTCCGGGAGAGTAAATGTCTATCTCTTAAGTAATAAAATACTATATCCATTTTAATAGTTTAAAAAAATGGACTTCTTTACTTCCGAATACTTACATCTTTATTTTTTCTATTGACAGAACAGCGTATGACGGGCCAACTAGTTTTTACTATAAAAACCGCGCTTCACTAACGAGTAAAAAATATTTAACTAACTAACCATTAATTAATAATTTAGGAAGAGTTTTTTTTATTAATATTTATCACTTAGATCATATATACCTACGTCTAGATAGACTGTGACAGCTTTGAAAACGTGGAAAAAATTGTGGTGGAAAGTTAACCTCTAATTATAGCAATGCACACAAACTAACACAAAATCACATATAAATTGCGAGTGTAAGACATAGCCTTTTACGCACACTAAAGTAATAAACCTGGCCTGTTTTCATCGGTTGTCTAGCAGTAAAAGGCTCTATCTATAAATTATCCGAGGACATCCCCCTTCTAAACCATGACTGACACTGAACGATTACTGCGACCCACTTTATATTTAGAGTCATCTGTGTTATAGAAATCTTAACCTTCTTAACGGCTTTAAGGCGCTATAGCCTTAAAAAGTTACATTTTTGAAAATCTACTTAAAATACTTCTACAAATACTACGGTTCCAGTTCTTGACATGTTTACCTTCATTTCTTTAACTCAATTATCGCTAAAACACGATTACGAAAAAAAAATTGTTAGATTTATTTTTTATTTGAATTATATATATTATCTTAAAACTATGATAGCTATCAACACAAAACTTTTTGTATTCGATACTTTATTAGTATTTTAGAATTTTCTTCGTGGGTTTTATCAAAACGTTTTGTGAATTATTTTATATGAATTTTTTTCGTAATAAATCAATCGCGACGCCTTGGTTTCATGCTCGCTCAAGCCATTCATTTCATAGCCATTCTTTTAAATGTCGTAAGGGATTTGTTTTAAACATATTACGGGATAATGTTGTAAAAGCATACATCGCCAACAAAAGACTTACTAACTCGACTTAACCGGGTAATAGGTATAAAATTCCATAACAAAATGAAATCAAGTCTATTAATCGATGTATTAATAATGAAAAATACGAAGCAGTGACGAATTTAAACAATTTTAAAATAAGAGACTATTATTTACGTAGGCCATCCCATCTGTCGATTAGTATCGCATCAATTCCTGCGTCTGTTCATGATAATATTATATTAAAATATGCATCAAAAAATTCATGAACATAATTTTATGCAAAATTTTACACTAAAAGATATTCTTCAACCAATTTTATTGTTAGAGTGCTTTTGCACTGCGTCCGATCCGAATCCGATCCGTACCCGTGAAAATACGGTTCGAAGTTGTCTTAGAAATATTTCTATGTCAGTTTACGCACTAGATCCTCTCCGTCAACCGTAAGAAATAAATACTAATACACCGGTATGTATTTCCACGGGTACGGATCGGATTCGGATCGGACGTAGTGCGAAAGCGCTCTTATAGTTGGATTTTGTTTTGTATATTCTTAATCTATTTAAAATATATCATCATATCTATTTAAAATAAATAAAGTTATGATACTGTATAAATTACAAAAACTTTCGTTTAAACTACTAGCTCCTCCTTATCACGCTTCCAGTCAACTCAGGCCGACTCTAATTGATCGAGCGTTACACATCCGAGCATGATGAGTGAGCCTCATTCTATAGCCAGAAAAAAAGTGCTAAGTACGCTTTAAGAATTTTCATTTCAAGAATCTTATTCCTTATATTTCTGGGAAATATTCTAGTCAACCCGCGAAAATTTATACCATCATGAAACGGCATGAAAGAAAGAAAATATTCTTAATATGAAACAAAGTTATCCTATTTGCTTCTCTATATCTTTATGCCTTTGCCATCCGATATATGAATTTAATGATGTGTCCTACATAAGTATTGAATACGTAAACACTTATCGAGTATTATTATAAACGGGTTAACCCGTTTACATCCATTGCGTTCTAAGGCTGAGATGTATAAAGCGCACTTAGACTTTACTTACCTAAAACTTAGCTAAGTATAAGCTTAGCCTAACCTTTGATTTCATTTTTACATGCTTTTTATTAGCGTCACCTGTGTGTATGTTTGTTTGTAACCGACGCATTTGGGCGCGATTTTGACCTTTAAACGGTCAGATTTCGATCAAACTTAGTAGAATTATCGAGGACCGATGACAATATATTAATTTGATAAAATAATTCCATTTTTCATTTTACAAAACAAAAAAAAAAAAACAATATAATATTTTTGTTAATTTATATAATTTTCATCTATCGTCAATAAGGGCGGAATTGCTGTTAATTTTAAATTTTAACCATTACTTTAACCGATTTATCTAATATTAAGAAATTATCGAATACCAAAGTTCAGTTTTCTATAAAAAGCGGTTATTTTAAACTATTATTTATTATAGTATTTTGACAGCTGTAACTATGCTGAGCTTAAACTATTACAGCCCAATGCAAAAGTCAAGTTCGCGATTTATCACACTCAGCTAAGTTATACGTAAGTAAAGTCTGAGCAAAGTCTAAGTACGATCTAAGCATCTTCATATTATCGCTAAATTCTTTTAAAATCAAATAAACTTTATTCAATTATGCTTTAACTAAGCTTTCGAATCGGCACTAAAAATATTTCTTTTAAATTACTGAATCTACGAGAGTGAGAAGAACATAAGAGAAACTCAATGGCCACTCTTTTCAATGAATAGAGTATTTTACATGGCCTGTAATATACAAAACAAATTATTAGATTAGAAAAGCGTATTAAATATCAAATATTTCAAAAAAAGTAATAAAGCAGTATTTTTGAATTGAGACGATATCTATCGCGTGACTCTTACCACTTCCGACGTTAGGGTTGTCTTCTTTACCTAAAACGATAGGTTATAGACCTACCTAGATAAATTAACCTACAGAAGTAGCTTAGTTTTTCCATAAAATAAATAGGTATGTAATCGTAATTTTAAATGAATATTCTTTCGTTGTCAAACCTACATTGGTTGAAGATAGTATTGTATATGTTTGAAGACCAAGACATATTCAACATAGTTAGTTTTTCCTTAAAAAAGTAGGAACTTTTTAATAGGTAGATAGGTATATACGACCGTGGAGAGAACCACGACGCGAGAGAAGAGAGAAGAGAGAGAAGAAGCTAGACACACGTCACTCTTATTAAATTAACAATAACAAATTTTTTGCAGTCGGCTCTTGATCGAAGTAAGAAAAACGAAACACAACCATTGAACCTACTTAGAATATATAGTTCATAAATAGGTAGCTATCATTTTTTTATGAAAATAAGAGACGAGACGACGGACATTCAGCTGATGGTAATTTATACGCCATGTCAAGTCTCATTTGCTCAGTAATTTCACTAGCTACGGCGTACTTCACACCGAAACAAAGTAATATTATCAAATTTAATAAACAATTTCTTAATAATAATTATCACTTTAAATTAGATTATTTCAGCATCTTTACGAAGTTTAATAAATTTAAATTTGGATCACAATATTTAATATGATTTTTTGAAACCTTAATATGGTTTGCTTTTTGTATGTTTCTCCATTTTAAAAATATCAGTCGGATCTGTGAAGTAACGAACAAACCTCGCGCGTGCATCACTGCTCGCTCGTGAGTCCTCTGTAGAGGCCGCCGCACGTACTTTGATTTCGATACCTACAAGGGGAGTGAGACAGGCCTGGTAAAAGTCCGACTTCAACTTGATCGGTTTTAATCAGTATCTATAGTTCAAGCGAAAATCCACTGTCTGTATAATATTATACAGTATAGAATACCCTATATGATATGATACATTACGGGTATTTCAGTAAGGCATCTTGTACGAGTATTAAGTTATCTTAATCTTATCTTAATATATATAAACCCAGTGTCCTGGTGTTAGATTCCAGTAAACTCCTAAACTAATGAACAGATTTTAATGGGGATTACTTCATGGAGTTTAGTTTAGTCCAACTTGAGAGATAGGATAGTTTTTATTTCGATTTCGACCCATGATTATTTTTTAACAGTATTTGTTTTATATGGACATATTTTTTATGAGAGAATTTATTAATGCAGGGTTTGACAGTTCTGCTATGAAAAAATATCAGTTTCAAAACAACAGGGAGCATATTTTACGAAATAATTCTTGGCGTTATAAAATATTATTGACAAATTTATAAAAAACAGCATTTTATTTATTCACTAGATTTGTTCAGAGAAATTATAAAACCGTGTTGTTATTTTAACATCTTCCGAGATTTGACCAAATCACTATTTTTATCAGTTCCCTGCTTTCACGTACTTTATCGACGATGTAATAAACAGGCATACTTTTTACTTTACATGACCATGTCGATGCGAGACTCGAACCTACGACTTCCGGCGTTCCGTGCCGGTGCTCTAACCAACTGAGCTAACCGTTCGAGTGACGTCTAAGTAACTTAGTTATAGCAAGTAACTAATTATACTACTATTTAAACGAGATTTAAATTAATAATGTTATAAATATACCTTTTGTGATATAAATGTTTTACAGGCGACCGGTTGATTCCCCTGGGTGAAGATTTCATGGTTATCATGACAAAAGGTACCTAGCATTATAAATTTACGTATGATTAAATTTACACACTTACGTCTTTGTATGTTAAGTTAAATAGTATAATTTTAGCTATAATTAAACATAAAATTTATTTTTTTTTAAACCCCGTTTAGATTTCTTGCGCCGGTTGTTCTCAGCTGTAAGTCATAAATTTTCGAATGAAATTTGATTTTGACATTTAATAAGTAAAAATCTGACATTATTTAAACGTCCAGATAGAGCCACTGCTACACAACCGATGAAAACAGGCCAGGTTTATTATTTTAATGTGCCTGACAAGCTACGTATTGCACTCGCGATTTGTATGTCACTTTGTGTGAGTGAGCGCTCACTGCTCAAAATAGAGGTTAACTGTCAACCTCAATTTTTTCGATGGTTTTACAGTTGTCACAGTCGTATAAATGATCTAAGATAACAATATTTGAATTGAATTTCAAATATAAAACAACTGATTATAAAACCAAGCTTTCAAACGCTCGCAAAATATTATAATTCTTAAATTAAATTAATACTTCGTTGCTGTTAAGTGCGAAGTTAAAAATTAATTATTGTACGTAACGGCAAGGAGTCTCATTTAAAATAATTATTATAACACGGCTGAAGGCTCTGGACGAATTATTTTCATGATAGCTACTCTTTGGTCCAAGGACGTCTTGATATTCTTAAAGATTATTATAGCTTTTACGTGCAAAACTAATTAATCGTGAATTCCAATTGCCTGTTGAATTAATCGTGAATTCCAATTGACTGTTTAATTTTTGAAGCTACATTTATATTTCTTTAAAAAATATTATGCATCTATTGTGTTCTTTAAATATATATAATGTTATGTTTATTATGTGCCTTATATTTATTCACATGTTAACTGTATTTGTGGCTGTAAGCTTCCCTAATAAAATAAAAATTATATAATAACAAACGCTGTAATAGCAAAATAGCAAACAAAATAATTTACTTTATTTGCGCGGTCCTTTCAGGTATGTGTGCGTGTATGTGTGCGTGTAGACTGGTAGCGCTCCTGTGATTCTTCTGGTGTGGTAGGAGAATGTAGGCGGCGGTGATTACATACATTTTGCCTCTTCAAAAACAGCGTAGCGTGCCATAAGAATACCCCCATCACATTGTACCGCACCCGTCCTCTGACACCTAAAGATTACCTTTCCAAGTTTCCAACCAGAACGCAACGGTACACGAGCATTAAATTTGTGCCATCGTGAATTCAGCTGGGCCGGGCAGCTAGGGAAAAATGAGGCATGTAATTGTTATAATTATAGCTTAAGGCAGACGTAACGTAACAATGAACATTTACTCGGTTTGGCTTTGTCGCAACAAGCACAATGGAAAATCTTACACTTTTAATTAAACATACAAATACTATCGCTATTCCTACATAACATTTAAGGGTTCAGCGGCGTGAATGAATACATGCTGCATCTTTTAAATAAAAGAGTTGGATTTTAGGGTTGCTCTTGGTTAAGATATGTTAGTGTGTGCTTGTACACTAGTCGATGGCGCGAAGTCATAGTTGGGCGCGGCTAAGGTGCACGCTATCTCATCCAACATGAAGTATGAAAGTGATACATATAATATATATATATAGATAACGCTGTAACGAGAAGTAAGATGCTAGTGCGGTTAGGCACACTCACTCCGGTATAATTAATAACGATTTATAACGTGAAAAGCGGGTAAATTTTATAAATAGTCCCTTGGACATATGGTTATTTTGAAAAAAAAAAAACTACTGAATGTACCATCAAAATAAAATTATTTGAATTTTTAAATAACTATGGTAACAGTTAACAGTTTTGCCATTTTCAAACTCCATGATTTGTATATTTACGCCCAAAGATGCGTTGACATTATTGATGAAGTGTGGATGTTTCGACGCCCATTAACATTCAAGAAATAATTTATTTTTACTTTTTTGTGTCCATTTAAGGATAGATAATAATGAGATAAGTAAATTTTAACTTCAATTTAAACGTACATAGACACACCGTCAATCAAAAGGGTAGTAATAGCTATATTACGTTTGTATGGAAGAATGACCGTCTAGCGCAACCTTAAGACGCCTTTGAACCGACACCGAGAGAAGTGTTGACGATTGTGTGTTAGTCCGTCAATTATTACTATTGAATAGCGTATTGTTGTTATCTATTGAGGGTACAATTGGTGATTTTGGCTGTTGGAATTGCCCTAATCTTCAATTAAATGAAATCACTATTTTGGGAAAGTCGATTTGTCGATACAAAAGAATTTGTTCCCTATTATAGCGAACCCAATCATATAAAATTTTCTTCAGCTAAGGCTTGTATAACTACAGATTAGGATATATTTGATTCTAATTGAATTCTTACATTAAATTATGATGTCAAATAAACAAACAAATATTTATTTATTCCGATGTATCTTTATATTTTTTATAAGCGTTGTTTAATGTTTAAATTTAATAAGTACTACCTGCCGACCGTGTACTGTGTAGTCGTCCGTATCGCAGAAACAATACTTTGACTAAATTTAGCGTGATTCTTTCGAATTCAGATTCAAGCAAAATTTTTATTAAACCCTTTCCAATTTTTGCATTTTGCCTAGACATACAAACTGATAAAACTTTTATAACGTACTGTTTTGGCTTTGGTGTTGTTTGCTGTGTCTTCAAACAAAGTAAGTTTTCTTTTGAAAAATATTCAATCTGACAGTTTTTACAATATTTTTATGTGTTTAGAGTTTATAGTGTGGTCCATTACTTATCGATGATTGAAAGTATTTTTTTTTAAATCTTTGATAGGCGTTTCAAACGAACAATCTCTCCGCCAAGTATCCAATAAATCCAATCCTCTACCCTCCTTTTCATGGATCAAACATAAAGCATTTTAAATATTAGTATAATGTTGTTAGGTTAGCTAATTACGCAATAACTTAAAACAAGGATCCTTCATCTTTAAGTTGGGTACTGAAAAAATTGACGGACTTGGTATTACATGGATGTGATAACTTTTTACGGTAGAAGAACGGAGTTTTAAGACTTGTTTTTTTTTACATTTTGATTTTGATTGTATTACTTTTACCGATAAGACTTTGGTTTTATATTTTTCAATCATATGTTTCCCAAATTAACAACTCTTATACACATGTATTTTATCATTCCGAGCTTGTAAAGTGACAAGCAATTTATGATAGAATACAATCTCTCCAGATATTCCTGATATTTATCACTTACCGCGACACTCCAACGAGATTTCTACAACGTACAAATGAACTCATCTGAGCTGTGCCAGGTCGATACGACATAGTTACCTTCATAAAAGGCTGCTTCACGGCAGAAAATGGCGCCGTTGTGGTACCCATAATCTAGCCGGCGTTGCCTCTTACAACACCCTTGGGCCTGGGACTGCCCTATTCTATTTATGCCCCCGGTGAAGTACTTATTTTTGTCGATTTTATCCGATTGAAAATCACAACCGCCACGCGTTATTAATTAAAATGATAAGATCCACACAATCTGCGATAAAACGCAACGTTTTTGTATCAATACCAATATATAGTAAGTACTTATCTAACTAAACGTAATTTATCGACGAAACAACAAAAGTTACAAAGCTAATAAAGGTACATTTCGGATACCAAGAATACCTTCAACCGAAGCTTTTCCTTAATGTAATAAATTTCTTGCGACTCGAAGTGCACGTACTTGGAAGACTGATGGTTGTTCTAAAAGCTGTAACGAGCTGTAGATTAACAGCGTTGACGTATAGCTTATCCATTTATCTTTCGTTATTATTCGTGTTATTTAGATCATGACAGATTTGAACACAGATTCGCAAAATAAACTGTATCTGTCGTTATAATGTTTTTTTTTTGTGAAAATTTGGGACGAGACGATCAGCACTTTCAGCTGATGGTAATTGATACGCCGTGCCCATTACAATGCAGTGCCGATCAGGATTATTGAAAAACACAAAAATTCTCAGCGGCACTGCAATTGCGCTCGTCACCTTGAGACATATGATGTTAAGTCTCATTTGCCCAGTAATTTCACTAGCTACGTCGCTCTTCAGAGCTAAATACAGTATTGTTTACTGCTTCACGGCAGAAATAAGCGCCGTTGTGGTACCCATAATCTAGCCGGCATCCTGTGCAAAGGAGCCTCCTACTAGTTATGGAAAATAACAACACAGCTTATCTTACATTAGATTTATCACTAATCTGTCTAGAGCAATCGGAAGCTCATCTGTGTAAGTAGTTTATGTAAATGTATATTGTACTTAACTTAATTTGTAAGTGCTGGAACGTGTTCGAGTAATTAGACAATTACGATCCATATAAATTAAATGAAACCAATGTTTATTTTGACTCTGTGTATGTTTCATATACGTGTCATTCTTACTCTTGTATTAAGGATTGGTCTTTGCTGCGCTCAGGATTACCTTAATCTAAGTTCTTACTATTAAATCATTTTTTCTCACTTTAAGGGGATCCTTAGATCTATAGTAAAAGCTACTCCCCGTAAAGACCCAATGAAATAGTTGCCGTTTAGCAAAATTTCCCGAAACAAAAACAGATAAAAATTAAAAAAAAAAATGTTTTCTGTTACAATTACTATGACATACATGCATTTATTATATATCATAGGCACTTGTAGCAGTAAATTTGCCAGAAACTGTCAAAACCATAATGTTAACACCAGGAACAGACATATACTGATGATGCCTACTACTCGGCTAAGTCGAGTTAGTAAGTCTTTTGTGGGGCGATGTAAATGCTTTTACAACAAGATCCCAGAAAATGTTCAAAACATAAGTATTACGTTATTCAAAAGAATTGTTAAAAAACGTTTGTGTGGTAAAGGTTACTATAACAAAAATGACTTTCTTAATGATACCACAGATTGGGAATGGAGCGACCGCCCTCAGGCTATTAAATAATAAGTTTAATTGTACAATGTTACTTTGTTAATGTTACTTTAATTGTAAAACATATTTTTGATGAAAAAAAGCCCGCTGAGTTTGTTGCGCCCATTCTTCTCAGGCCTGAGGCATTCATTTTGGAATGGGTGGTAGTTTTTTGACTTTCAATAAGTGATTTCACATCCTATTTTGAATAAAAATATTTGAATTTGAATATTAAAATAACAAATAGCCAATACAAATTTTATTAATATGTGATTTGTATATGGCGACCAGGTGGAATAAAATTTGCTTATCTAAGAAATAAGATAAGACCTGTGGGAGGCTCCTTTGCACAGAATACCGGCTAGATTATGGGTACCACAACGGTGCCTATTTCTGCCGTGAAGCAGTAATGTGTAAGTATTATTGTGTTTCGGTCAGAAGAAGAGACGAACGTAATCGTAGTGCCACTCAGAATGTTTGTGTTTTTCAAGAATCCTTAGCAGCACCGTCTAATGGGTTGGGGACGGTAATCACCATCAGCTGAATATCCTGCTCGCCTCGTCCCATATTGACATAAAAAACTGATAAGACTTCACTTTCTGCTGGGGTTATTCTAAATTTTATAGCAATGTGTCCGTACAAATTTTAAAAATATGAAAGTAGCTCTGCCTGCTATTTACTCTTACGCTTAATAATAGATCTACAGATTTGGATGAAATTTAGTATAAATATAATCTGAGCTAGAGGGAATATAGTTTGCTTTTCAGGATTTAATAGAGTACTCGTCATAAATTGTTTATAATTGAACTCCGCCCGGGTAACAAAACATCGGGTAACAAATTACCGTTCCTTAGGGTTCTTTCCCATGAAAGCCTCATGTTTTTCCGGATATTGTAGATGATATCTAGTATATTAAAACAATGAGAAGTTATTCTAACACTATAAGCGTTAGCTATCTTAAATTAATTTTCAAATAAAGGAAGCCAAGTTCTTTTATCTCATGTATATATTTCAAATTAAATATTATGGCTGAGATTGGGTAAACTTGAATGAGATATCTGATAGAAAACGTGCCTCGAGATAGAAATGGTATTATTCTGCAACGCAGCAAAGTCATTGTGCTTTTGAAATCATTATTGCCGATTGGAAAATAGTCAGTTGATACGCCTTTTTGTATTTTAAGCATGATTCCAACACTATATTGAGCATATTTATATAATATATACATTAGAGATTTCCACGTATATAGTCACTCATCACGATATCTCTGGAACCATTAGAGCTAAAGACTTGAAATTTGGTATATTCTTTTCACCGAGTAGAGGTCAGCTAAGAATTTTCCTAATAAGGATTTTCCAAAATTCCATCCGCAAGAGTTTTTTTTATAATGAACAGAACAACGTCTGTCGGGTCAGCTAATCTATACTAATATTATAAAGCTGCAGTGTTTGTTTGTTTGTTTGTTTGAACGCGCGAATCTCTGGTACTACTGGTCCTATTTGAATGATTCTTTCAGTGTTGGGTAGTCCATTTATCGAGGATGGCTATAGGCTATGTTTTTTTTTTCAAAATTAGGGATCCGTAATAAAATTGCTATTTTGTAACACAAGGTGTAAAATCGAAAACCTATTTTTGCGTGCGCTGCAAAAACTATTGACAATAGAACAAAATGATGTACAGGCTATAATATAGGCAATATTTTATTACTTATAAAACTATCGTGTGAATTATACTTTATATGGCAAAACAACGTTTGCCGGGTCAGCTAGTATTAAAACAAAACTGAAGGAGTAATCTTTACATTAATAATTATCGTCAGTGATAATATTAATTACTCATTTATACAATTATAGATATCCTCTTAATAGAGATTTTTATTATTATAACACTAGAAATAAGGAAATTTTTTGTGACTAATTCTAGTAGGCTTCATAAGATATATAACAGCTATAATAGTAAATGTATACAGCTATTATGTACACTTTTATAAGAAAGTACTAGCCATTCAGGCATTATCTATAAATAAATTTAAATGTTTTATTAAAAAAATGGCTCTATGGTAAATCCTTCTACTCCACAGCTGCATATCTAAGTGATCCGATAACCTGGGACTAGATTATGATTATTTTATAGCAATAGCAATGGCAGTAGAAATAATGTATATTTTATTAAAAAGAGCGCAAAATAATGCTGGGGGAATTTCTTGCACCGCTTCTTCTCTCTCAGAACGCTTTTTATTTCCGATGCGAAGTAGTATCAAGTATATAAGAAATGACGTCGAAAGGATTCTAAAGGAAACAATTTTGAGAAAATAAATGCCTTTTGAGCCTTTCACATACTTTGTTATACGAACTTTGATATACATAATTTTGTTTAATAAGTGCAAGAAGAAAGTAAGTATATATCCTTGTTTTTTTTAGTGTTTCACAGCATAAATATTTAAAATAATTTTAATTTCCCCTAAACAGTTTGTTTGTTGCAGTGTATATAAGCTATGATTTTTTTAAATGATAATACGATAAGTTTTCAATTTTATTGCTTGTGCTTTTCAAGATTTCTAAATATCACCTCGATCTGTGTCATGTATTTTTATGAATTTGTTCTTAAAAATATGAATTGATCTGATTTGCTGCTTTTTACTAAAAATACAGTATTTAATCTATATATATTATAACTATTATTACAGATTGCTTAATATATACAAAATAATGTTGAATTATATGAAATATAAACCATAATATTTTTATCACTACCACTAATTGTTAAAGCTATTTTGCTAAGCTTATTTGGGAAAAATCAGGTAAGAACTCGACAATACCTGTTTTATTAAATATTAACTTATTAATAATAAGTGTAACTGTTATGTCGTGTTATATTAAACAGCAATAATTATCTGTACTAATATTATAAAGATGAAATATTTTTACGATTAAACACAATTGAAATAGAGAGAGTGCATTTATGTATACTGCAAATTTTAATAAGAAATACGTTGCTGTTAATAAAAAACAAGGCTTATATTTTTAAATTCTTATCCAATTAATTTCAGTCTGGATTAAGTTAGGGAAAAGACTAGTATAAATAATATGGCCTACTGTAAGTTGATATTTAAATGTATCTAATCTAGACTGACCTGGTGACGTATAAAGTTGCGAGGGCACTTTCGACGTCGGTGTCTGGTGAAAGCAACAAGTATTCTACCGCCGCCCGCCTAAAGCTCAGCTTATATAGCATTGTGACCGCCCAACGCCCACATAATCAGTGGACGTCTAACATAGTTACCACTCCAATCTTCACAACCGAAATTAACATTTATTACTATTTGTTTTTATTATCGAAGCACACACATAAAGTATTGTCTTTTAAGACGTTATCATATGATATTTAGCCAGTTGCAGAAAGTATATTTAAAGTCAATGTTTCATTATATGACATGTTATCTTAGACTGTCAAAATGAAAGTGATGGTATTATTTTTAAAGAAATATTAACTTAAAGGATGCTTTCTGCAATTGGCGGTTAATCACTTGTAATAAATAAAACACTTTTTAAAGGATTAAAATGCGTGTAATTGTAACTGTGTTTTAACACTAGTGTTTGCGTACAAGTTAAATTTTTATTATTATTTAAGCATGACCTTTTCAGAGCACGTTTTAATAATTTACTCATTAAATCGAATGAAACATTTAACACCTGCGTGAATCAATGAAAACACTTGTAATAACTAAATCTGAATATAAGTTAACGTTATTTATATAAAATATAGTGTTCTACAGCATATTGAGTAAATTATCTCGTTATAAAGTAGTGAAGTAGTATTTAAATTTAAAGTGCATTATGTTATATTTATTTAAAACTATGTCTGAATATGTATAATCATGTTAACTAGCCTGTTTCTTCTTAGCACATTATAGTAATTTTTTAGGGTTATATACTCCCGGAAAAAACGGAACCCTTTTAGGATCACATTGTGGTCCGTTTGTCTATACAAGGTATTTTCCGTTGACCTAGAATCAAGACCTACTACAAGTATAGAGAAAAAAGGAAAAAAAGAATCTCTATGATTTGAGTTAACCGTGTCATGTGTGGGGGAAGGGGGTATCGTATGAATGTGCTGCATTGGCATATGCTTAAACAGATTTTTATTTATTTTTCCCATAAAGACATTGCTCTGTACATTATAAATAAAATACTGTTTTTTATTAATTTGTCAATAATATTTCGTAACATCAAGAATTATTTCGTAAAATATGCTCCTTTTATAACGAAATTGTTTCACAGCAGAACTGTCAAACTGTGCGTCAATAAATTCTCCCATAGAAAATATTATGTCCATACAAAACAAATATTGGAAATAAAAATAATTATGGGTCCCAAATCGAGATAAAAACTATCCTATTTCTCAAACTGCACTCCGTGAAGTAATCTCCATTAAAATCCGTTCATTACTTTAGGAGGTCACTGGAAACAAACATCAGGACACTGGATTTATATATATTAAGATACTTTTGTATATATATACCTAAATTGACATAATATACCTAAAAGTTTTCGTTTAGGTATATTATGTCTAAATAATTTGAAGATTTATCCGAAGCATGTACTCCAAGACAATACATACTACAATAATTTTAATAAATATTGAGATAAAAGATGTACAAATATATTCTTGAATTATATTTTACATTTATATTTAACTTGACATTATAATATCTCATTTCAATTTCAAATTAATATTTGATCACCAAGCTTACTAAATTTAAGCGATTCCATCACTTATAATAATATTTGCTATTTAATTAAGTTTTAAATTTCTGCTGCTATAATTCAAAATTATAGTTTGAAACACCTGTCTGTTTGTGTGAATAGCACGATGATGACAAGCAACGGGTGTGGTGTTTGATTCTACACTGGCCTGCAAAAGTAAGTATCACACTTTTCAAATTAAATTTTTTTCTTAACTATAGAAGGTAGAGATTTAAGATTAAAAACGTTTTGTTGCAAATCTTATAGGCTTTAATTCTTAGAAACTAAAATTATACATTAGTAACATTTTTAACTTAAAAAAGATAAAACAATGAAAATAGACATTTTTAGTTTAGTGTAAAAAAAATCAACTAAAATGTATTACATGTTATTTAATTTTTAATAACTGGTATTGCCTCCTCGAGCTCTGATTACAGCTTCGAGCCGGTTTGGCATACTGAACACTAGGTTTCGGAGCCGATGTTGGGGAATATTCTCCCATTCTTCTACCAGGGCCTGCTTTAGTGCCCTGAGGGTAGTAGGTGGTGGTCTACGATTTCTGACTAGCCTCCCAAGCTCATCCCAGGCGTGTTCAATCGGGTTGAGATCAGGACTTCTTGATGGCCAAGCCATCACGCTGATACCGACCTCCTGAATATACTCTTGTACGATATGAGCCGTGTGTGGCCGGGCATTATCATGCATCAGCATCGATCCATCATCCATATTTGCTAAATACGGCCCTGCATACTCATTGAGAATCTCTTGAGCATATCTTTGCCCAGTGAGGGTGCCATTTTCTATGGCTACTAGCTCTGTGCGACCTTCTGAAGATATGCCAGCCCATACATGTACACTGCCTCCACCGTATTGGACTCTTTCTGAGATGCAGGCTTGAAGGTATCGCTCACCAGGTCGCCTGTAAACACTTCGCCTTCCATCAGAAGTGTAAAGGGAGAATCGAGACTCATCTGCAAACAAAATTCTTGACCATTCTTCTTCATCCCACTGCATGTGTTCACAGGTGTATCGCAGTCCCGCTACTCGATGCTGTCTCTCGAGTTTTGGGCCACTCGCTGGTCTTCGGGGTTTCAAATTTGCTTCAGCAAGTCTTCTTCTCACTGTACTGTCACTAATGTAGTCCCTCCGGGTCTGAAGTAGCTGTTGCTGTCTTCAACTGCATTTTGGTGGCGATTTCTTAACACAGTGGAAATAATATAACGATCTTCTCGGGCACTGGTACACCTGGGTCTGCCAGTACAAGGTCTCCTCAGATGGTGTCCAGTCTCTTCGTACCTTCGCTTTACCTTCTGGACCGTTCGTATCGTCACACCCACCGTTCTTGCAGTGCGAAGCATACTGATGCCTAGTTCCAGAAAAGCCACGATCCTAGCACATTCTTCAACTGAAAGAGGCATGATAAATAAATGTTATGTGCCCTTTACCATATTTTTTTGAAAGAAGATCCATCGATCTTGAAAAAAATTTAAAACAGGAAGAAAAATGTGAATGGTAAAATTGTAATTAGGAAACGTCCACTTTGAAAAGGGAATGGTTTTGTTTTTGAAGTTTTTTTTCAGCCAATTCTTAAAAGAAGGTTACCGAATATAAAGTTTTTATGTACAAAATTAAATTCTCTTTGGAGTCCTTTTTATTTCGAAAGTATATCTTGTGAACTTAAACGTTATCCCAATTTTAAAAGTGTGATACTTACTATTGAAGGCCAGTGTAGCTTGGGACATTCCATATCTGGGTCGTTCAGGGTGGTAGGAATGTTTAATTAATAAATTCCGGCGGGGTCAACGAACGACGATTGACGAGAAGTCTGTTGATTTTATGACAATAAAATATCTTTGACCTTGAAGCCACAACCTGAGGTACCGCAAAGGCGCCTATTTCTGTCTTGAAGCAGTAATGTGTAAGCTTTACTGAGTTTCGGTCTGAAGGGCGCCGTAGCTAGTGAAATGGGCAAATTTAACTTAACATCTTATGTCTCAAGGTGACGAGCGCAGCTGTTGTACGCTGGAAGAGCGCTCGCACGGGACGCGATAGGTCGTGGTTTCGAGTCCCGCATCCTGCATTGTTCATAATTTTGTTTTTTTTTTTTAATTCGTGTAAAATTAATAAAAAGGTATTAGCGAGTAAGTAGACAGTAAGTGGTAAGTGATATATTATATTTACAAAATATCAGAAACAAGAAAACAAACCTAACAATATTTCTGTTATATGCTTTTCTAATAGCGCATTAAAAAAATGATTTGATCAAGTGACCGATGTTAGGTGAGCACTTCACCTACAGCATTATAATGATAATGCGTTATAAGCCTCAATCATCATCAGCCGGAAGACGTCCACGGCTGGGCAAAAGCCACCCCCAAAGATTTCCACGACGATCGGTCCTGCGCTGCCCTCATCCAACATATTCCGACGATCTTAACCAAATCGTCAGTCCGTCTTGTGGGGGGTCTACCAACACTTCGTCTTCCGGTACTTGGTCGTCATTCGAGGATTTTACTGCCCCAACGGCCATCTGTCCGTCGAACTAAGTGCCCTGCCCACTGCCATTTCAGTTTCGCAATCATTTGGACTATGTCGGTAACTTTGGTTCTCCTACGGATCTCCTCATTTCTGATTCGATCTCGCAGGGAAACTTTAGCCCTCTCCATTGCCCTTTGAGCGACGATGAGCTATCTCATCAGGCCCATACGACGAACACGTTTGCGTACCGTTTGTTATCACTGGCAACACACACTGGTTGAAAGTCTTAATACCTATTAGTAATTCCTAAATACTCCCAACGTACCAAACGAGAAGTATATTCAAATTCAAATATCTTTATTCAAAATAGGATTTCAAATCAATTTTTGAACGTCAAAAACTACCGTCATTTAAAAATGTGCGCCTTAGACCTGAGAAGAACGGGTGCAAAAAATTTAGCGGGCTTCTTATTTTTTTAGTAAAATTTAGTTTCAATATAATTTCGAAGTTTTAGTATGTTATAGCGTGAGGGTGGTCGCTCCATGTGTCATTTACGTTCCTTTATCACATAAACGTGTTTGAACAATTCTTTTGTATTTCGTAACACATTTATTTTGTACATTTTGTGAGATCAAGTTGTAAAACCATATACATCGCCTAACAAAAGACTTACTAACTCGACTTAGCTGAATAGTAGGCATAACAAATTTGTTTGTTCGTGGTGTTAACATTATTATTATCACAGTTTCTAGCAAATTTGTTAATTTACTTATGAACATATATATATTCTCTAACATAATATGGTAATTATTATTCGAAATATTAAAAAAGGGTTAAAAAAACTCGACTTAATTTCACGTAGTTAGTTTAAAGTCATAAAATCGCTCGTTGAGCAGTGCTTGGCGCCAGAAAGTTAAGTTTAAGAATTATTTTCAATTCAAAAAGACAGCCGTCCTATCCTTTTCTCGAATTATTCAGAGCACGTTCGAACCCTATGTAACTTCGTTGTGGATTAAGAAAGAAGTCTGAATTTTTGTAAGAACCTAAAGCACATCCTAACTAGCTATATTAAACCAAGTTACCTAATGAAGTACGAATTATTAACAGTCACAGTTCTTTTCATCACAATTCTAAGGTATTGTTACAAACACAGACGTCAATAATAAGGAAGAAGATTTTATAATCAATTATCACAGAAAAATAAAAATGTAGACATACATATTTAGTCTAATTTTGGCAAACTTTAATTGCAATTATCGGTTAGTTGGAATTAGTTTAAGTTATAATGCTTATTGTAATTAGTTTTTTTTATGATCTTAATTTTTTATGTTTAATCCTTATGAGGTTTTGGTGTTAAAATTTTGTTAGATACCTATGTAAAAACATCCTTTGCCCGCTAAATTAGACAAAAATACATTACAGATATGTATAAATATTGCAAAACTATGAGGAGCGCAGCGGAGACCAATCTTTAATATGTGAGTATTACTTTAAAACATAATTTATTGTTATTTGTTTGTATGCCTAAATAAATATTTTTTTTAGGATTTTTGGGTGCGTACATAAGTACAAACACTTTTTACTAAAAAATAAATTAAACTAGACATGAAGGGAAAGAGCAAAACAAAAATTCAAGTGAATCGTTCATATGTCCCATGTATATATTTAAAAATAGACAACTAATATATTTAAAAAAACTGGTTGCACTCCGGGAGTGCCGGCAGAAGTGAAAACTTGAATATTAACGTTGTGCATTTTTTAATATTTTGGAATGGTTTGGGAGCTAACATTTATGTGGTTAAATACAATATTCATTTATGGCGCTATCGCACACAAAAATAACAATTAATATTAAATAAAAAACTTAACACTTCAGAACTATTACAATTATTTTACATTAAAAAGTTTATCTCTCAGAAAAATAAACTTTCATCCGTAATAAACTGTAAAAAAAATTCACGGCTGATCGGCACAATGATTCAACCACTGGTCCAATGACCGTATAATGATTAAGTTGAAATAGTAAGAAGTATAAATGTTTCATCCATAATTCCAACAACTGTCTTACGAATTTCCGATCAGGCCACTTGTCTGACGCGAGTTCATACCCATCCCGAAAAAAGTGCTCAACGCCGATAAAGAAGTTTTTTTAAGACCTATTAGTTTCGTTTTTAGAAGGCCTATTTAGACAAATTAATAGATAAGAGAGACTTAAAGACGTATGACATTACTTTCAAGAAGTACGGTTTTTTTTATCTATTTATGAAATTTACCAACAGGTTTAAAGCTTAGTAATGCTCAGAAATCACATTGATATTAAAATTGGAATGCAGACCTAATTACAGGCAAACAATAAACAGCTTGTGCTTAAAACAATAACGTTCAGTGCGGATACGGATTAATAAAAATATGGAAGCCTAATTATTTGGAAAATTTTGAATACAAATTACTTTTGAATTTAGTTAAATAATCTCAAAAATATCTCTACTAGTAGCTAGTACAAGAAGCAAGCCGTTTTAACCCAAATTGATCCTGGTATTCATTACATAAAAGGGCTTATAATTACATAATCTATGATTTTGTCTGGGTATACATCTGTGCAAGCAAGAAAGGGCAATCCATTTAATTCTATTTTATTATAAATTCAGTTTTACCAGTGGAAGGCTCCTTTTGCACAGGTTGCCGGAGTATATGTGTACCACAACAGCGCCTATATCTGCTGTGAAGCAGTAATGTGTAAACATTATTGTGTTTCAGTAAGAAGGGCGCCGTAGCTAGTGAAATTACTGGGCAAATGAGACAACATCTTACGTCTGAAGGTGCAATTGAAGTGCCGCTCAGAATGAGTGCCCTTTTTCAAGAATCCTGAGCGGTACTGCATTGTATTGGGCAAGGCGTATCAATTACCATCAGCTAAATGTACTGCTCGTCTCGTTCCTTATCCCTCGGCCAAAATGAAAGAAGATTATTTTCTTAATTAAATGAATGCTGCGTATTCAAACATCTCAACCGTGATATGCCCCGGAGATCGTGACTGAGAAGTAAACGGCGATACTGCTAACAATCCACTCTTTGTATTGTTTGCAAAGCTCCAGACTTTTAAACACGAGCCACGGTTATGGCTCCTTAGAAATAAATGCCAATAGAATCGTTGGCTTAGGATCCAAATACGGTGGAACATGATAAGAAGCACGTACATTTTAATCCAATATACATTTTTAAATTTCTTGGTTTATAAAATGTAAATGGTAACAAAAATTGTAAAAATAATATGAATTGTCGGGGACCCAGTACTCTGATAACGGCTGGATTACTTGGCGTTGCGTAGAGATGTCGCTTCGTTATGTGTCTTCTACCGCATATATGATGGGGGGTGTTCCGTAGAACTGTTTCATCTGATTCCTGTCGCCGAATTCCACCTTCGCATGACACGCCACAAATTAGGATATCATCCCCACCATCTGGATGTGTGGTCGTCCTCCACAGTGCGCTTTTCAAGGAGCTTTCTTTCAGATATTAAAAATCGCACAAGGACACTCATTCCACAGGGAATGAGTGTCCTTGTGCGATTTTTCCGAGACGATACGACGTAGACCTTCAAAATAGCGAGTACACCTTGATTAAAGGCCGGCAACGCACCTGTGATTCCTCTGGTGTTGCAAGAGAATGTGGGCGGCGGTGATCACGTTACACCAGGTGAACCGACGTAACACCTGCTGCCCGGACAGACTTCGCTCTGTTAAAAGTAATTAATAAAAATTTAATAAACTTAATTTAGGTATTTCCGAGGGATCCTGTTATTTATGTCTCCAATTCAAGATTATTTATACCAAACAAGATTCTTTTGCCATTAAGTTTATTAATGAAAATTGTCAAAGGCCATGAGGAGTTCTTTCTGCAAACAATAGTTGGCGACTCTGCGGAGACATCGTTCAAACAATGGGAAATATGATTGGATCTGTATGGGCCATATATGCCCACATCTTATGATATCATATTTGGTTCATTGGTATTTTCTCTTGTAAAATCTTTGTATCTTCCCTCAGAACCTTTATAAAGTTCAACGAATAGTTTATTGAATTTGCGTATGATATTTAAAATCCAATTTATCCAACATGGAAATGCTGCCAGCATTCTTGGTACGCTCCCACGTAATGATAGTTTTAATTTTATGTAGTCATAGTATTGTTAATATAGTTATATGATTTGTTTTGCCTGAAATTAATTTATTCTGACAAGAGTTGTAAAACATTTTTGTAGTTGAAAGAAATATGTACTCGGGAAATTAACCTGAAGTAATTGTATTTATTGATGAAAGAGTAAAGTGTGTCTAGGACTCTAAAAAGTCTTATTTAATAATTAATTAATAAGGTCCATTATTACATTAAATAAAATAAATTTCAATAATTATTTTCTAATTTGTAATGTTCAAAAAAATGTACAATATAAGCTTGTTATCTTTGATTAAAGATTGGTCTCCGCTGCGCTCCAACTAGATTCCGCACTACCTAAGCAATAGATTTTTTATTACGGCAACTATTACTTGTGGGCGAGGAATCTTGACACTCAATGCCGTCTTTCAAATTTTGTTTTCGCTTCGTGTTATTTTACATTGAAATTAATAAAATACAAAATACTTACTAATGATATGTGATCCCAGTGTCTTTTATATTTGTAGTATTATTTTTACAAAGTTTAACCCAGCATTTTAGTTTCAATTATTAGCAAAGTTTAACCGAGTACGCCCACTTGGGCGTAGTATTAGTTACTACAAGAGTGGTATCTAGTTGTAGCGCAGCGGAGACCAATCCTTAATATAAGCTTGTTATTGAATGTACTCTATGTATCTCATATACTGACAAAAGTCTATGGTTATTATCTGTTTTTTGAGCAAATTACGTCAACAGTAAAAAGAGGATTTAAGACATTTTTTCACAGTCAAAATCCTGCTACATTTTCGTTAGCAAATAAATAGGTTAACGACGTTCGAAAGTGTCCTTTCACTTCGATGTTAGCTTAATTAAAAGCCCAGATTATGTTGATTAAAAGGATTATCACGTTGCCGATAATTTGCAGAAATTAAGACCTTCGTAAAATCAGCTGTGTCCTGTTATCAGACAGTAAATTGACTAATTCTTTTAATTGGAACTCAACATAAATTATCGAATTATCTGTTATAGTATGAATACTAGGCTTTGCATAGTGAAGAAGCTTCTTGTGTGCCTTCAACTGTATCTATCAAAAGAACTACATCGTAGCAACAAACGTCACAACCGCAATACAATCTTTACCCACTAGATGTGTGACAATCAACTACAGAGTGGTGCACAGAATACTTTATTTGGCGTTGCATAGTGATGTCGCTTCTTCTGCGCCTCCTACCGTATCTATCAAGGGAAGAGCTATTTATCCTGGCACTGAACTGCAGCATATCACCACATATCACAACCGCAACACTATCTTTACAAACTGGATGTGTGACGATCAATCACACAGTGGTTCATGGGAAACTTTATTTGGCATTTCACAGTAACGTCGCTTCTTGTGCGCCTCCTACCGTATCTATTAAAGGGAATAAGCATGCTACTGAACTACAGCAACGTACCACAGGCCACAACCTCATAGACCTTCTTCATTAACTGGATGTTCGGCGCTAAGCCACAGTATCGTCAGTACTCGTATATACTTTTCCACGTAAAAACCAATAAAAATAATCATTTAACTTGTCTAGCCATAAAATACAACTCATCTGCTTCTTGAATACGTTTATTAAATTCGCCATTCAAATGGCACTTTGTTTATTTATAGACATTACGTATTATTGTATTAACAATAATAATGCATTTTTCACCTTTCCTGTTTTTCACTACTCACATAAACATTGACTATTCTTAGAGCTCTTTTCTTCTCCTGTATTTCTTAGAACCAAATTTGTCGAATCACCGCTCTTCGAAAACACTTCTCTTAAAGCCTGGCATAGTATTGGAATACTTGAGCGATTACCTGGAGGGTAAAGTCAAATTACAAATGGAGTATTGCTGTCATCTCTGGTCTGGCGCACCCCATTATCAGCTCGACCCATTTGACCGCGTGTAACTCAGAGCAGCTTGAATTGTCAGGGACTCATTGATCCATGAACGGCTGGACCACTTGGCATTGCGTAGAGACGTCACTTCATTGTGTGTATTCTCCCGCATTTATCAAGGGAAGTGTTCCGAAAAGCTGTTTCACCTGATTCCTGCCGGCGAATTCCACCGTCACATGACACGCCACAAATTAGGATATTATCCCCACCATAGGATGTGTGGCCGTCCTCCACAGTGCGGTTTTCAAGGAGCCTTCTTCCACGTACTACAAAGCTATGAAATGAGCTTCCTTGTGTGGTGGATACGACCTTCAAAAACGCGTATACATTACTTAAAGACCGGCAACGCTCTTGTGATTCCTATGGTGTTGCAAGAGAATATGGGTGGCGGTGATCATTCATTGATATTTTCTATTTGTAATATATTAATATTGTTAGAAATTAATATTAAGTTTTATTTTATATTTTTTTTATATTCAAATTCAAATTAAAATAGCGTACAATATATTCAAATTAATATAAATAGCATTATTAATTATTAAGTCATATGTAAATAATTTGAAATAAAATGTAAATAAAAAAAAATATAATAAGTTTCAAATTATTGTTGAAACTTCATATGTAAGTAATGTATAGTTACTTACCCTACTGTGTGGAAACCAAATTAAGGAAATGCTATTAAAAATATTAAATGGGAGTTTAATTGCCAAGCCGCAACTTACTAAGATGAAATTTATTGGTTATCTGTAAATGGATTGGCTGACAAACTGTCGTTATGTTTACAATGTACTTGGCTTGCTTTAACTTTGTCTACAACCCACAAGTCTGTTGATATTGGTAGTTCAATTGAGAATTTGAAAACACTTCAATTATAGTTCACAAAGCTCAAGTGTATAAATTAAACATTGTTTAGAGGATAAAGCTTTGTACTTATAGCTTGCTGTTTTTCCAATGTGTCATCTAAAAAAATTATAAAAAACATACTTTAATCTCTTCGTTATTTATGAGTTCAAGGGAAAATCGCAAATTAAACTAGGTACGTTATGTATGTACGTTCTGAACGGTATGTTTTTAAATAAAGAACATATTTTAATAATACTAATAACAATTAATAGAGAGCCTTTAGTTTATATTTGTTTGTGGTTACTTGTGCGGATCCTATTTTTTATTAACTTAGAAATACCTATATATTCGCAATACAAATGATTCAGTCTATGACAGATATTTCGTTACCTATACATTTTCCAGTGGGAGGCATATTTGCACAGGATGCCAGCTAGATTATGGGTACCACAACGGTGCCTATTACTGCCGTGACGCAGAAATGTATTACTGTGTTTCGGTTTGTAGGGCTGGGCAAATGAGACTTAACATCATATGTCTCAAGGTGACGAGCGCAGTCGTAATTTTGAGGATTTTCAAGAATCATGAGCGGCACTGCATTGAAATGGGCAGGGCGTATCAATTACTATCAGCTGAACGTCCTGCTCGACTTGTCTCTTATTTTCATTAAAGAAAAAATATTTGTTTGTTGTTGGTTACTTATTCGGATGCCATATTTTTTCTCCTACAAATACCTATATGATCGCAATACAAATGATTCAGTCATTGACATTTCATTACACATGACAATTCATACTGCTGCTGGCGCGGGGTACTTAAATTATTTGGCTAAACAACGCTTGCCGGGTCAGCACTTGTGTTTTAATAAGAGGGGCGAATAGACATTCGCAATACCACAGATTAAGAGAATCTATGTCTCATTTTAAGCTGTTTGAAGCAGTTGAAGGTCCCTAAGCCGTGACGGTTCAGGAAAATTGAAGCTGGTATATGAACTCCACACGAAAAAACGAATGAAAAAACGTGCGGTTGTGAAAAGCCAGACATCAATAGGACACTATTGGAATTTCGTATTTTGACGACCGGTGGTGGCATATGGCTGCTGGTATTAACCCAAACAATTCGTTTGAGAACTCCCCGTGATAACTGAGATAGAACATGAAGAGAGAACACACATCTCTACGCAATGCTAAACAGTCAAGCCGATCGGAGATGACTTGTCTGTCGATGGTTCGAGCTGCTAGTTATGGTGTGTGGTCAAATGAAATGAGCTGGTACTTGGGAGTGCCCCGAGGTGAGATTAAGTGCACTTTATCGGTCTTACAAATAAACTTGGTATAAAGTTATACCTGAGATTAATGAACCCAAGAATATGCAACATATTTACCAATAGACATTTTGCTTATGATTGGTTTATTCGGAAGAAGGCTGCCTGACATTCGGAAAACTTCAGAATTATCATTGTATTGACAGTGTTGTCAGCCATTCAACATTTTGCATTTGATGGCTTGAAGTTAAGTACTGTCTCACCTTACTGATTACACGAAGCGGTCTAGAGTCCTTCTCTTAGCTAGACTCATCATCCTTTATTATTATATTTTTATGGAAATGGAGGGCAAATGAACATTTGAGTCAAACCTGGTGTTAAGTGATCACCGCCGCCCACATTATCTTACAACACCAGAGGAGAAACATCAAAGGAGCGTTGCCGGCCTTTAATGAAGGTGTGCGCGCTTTTTTGAAGGTACCCATGTCGTAACGTCCCGGAAACAACGCTAGGAAGTTCATTCCACAGCTTTGTAGTACGTGGAAGAAAGTTCCTTGAAAACCACACTGTGGAGAACCGCCACACATTATAAAGGACAAATTATAAATGTTTTATTTGTTATTATTTCCAGCGTTTTCGGATCCTGGGGCAAAATATACAAATTATATTAGTATAACAAAATTTGAAAGTTGTATATCTATAAATTTATACTTATATAAGTTAATTCAGAAAATATTTGTTTAGTCAATATTTTAATTTGTTTTATGTTTGGTAAATAATGCTAGTATAACTAGTTATGCCTACTACTCGGTTGGGTCGAGTTAGTAAGTCTTTTGTTGGGCGATGTATATGCTTCTACAATATGATCCCAGAAAATGTACAAAATGAATGTGTTATGAAATTTAAAAGAATTGTTAAAAAAACGTTTGTGTGGGAAAGGTTATTATAGCATAAACGATTTTCTTAATGACACCACGGACTGGGAATAAAGCGAACACCCTCAGGCTCTTTAATTATAAATGTTTATTGTACGATATTACATTGTAATCCATATTTTATATTAAAAAAAGGCCTGCTGAGTTTCTTGCGCGCATTCTTCTCAGGTCTGAGGCAGTCTCTTTTGAATGGGTGGTAGATTTTGACGTTCAATAAGTGATTTTAAATCCTATTTTGAATAAAAATATTTGAATTTGAATGTTTATATCATACGATTAGTCGTAAAATAAGGCATTATTCTGCATGTATAAAAAATTATATCATTATTTATGCTACAATTTAGTTGGTTATACTGCCAACAGATTGTACTGTACTGTATTTTTTTTTGTAATATACATGATTTCAATACTTTTGCCTATTTGCGGGCAAACAAAAGTTCTAAAATGGTGTTTGATTTATTAAATTTAGTTAAGAATTATGGAAGCTATACCGTTCCCGCAAAATCAACTTTGAGAAATATTTTATAGAGATAAATATACATAAGTTTAGTTTACATAAGTTCATAAAAATTAGTACAAAGTAAAGTTTTCAAGACAGCCAAAGTCGAGGCTCACGACTAGTTTAATAATAAATGTAGTAAAAAATTTCGCCTTAGATATTAACACGATAAATTAGGTAAATATGTCATAAAATAATAATTGTATTCACGGAATGATGTGACGTCACCTACGTCGCGTCATTAGTCTCTGTGGAATCCAATTGCGGGGATCCATTCGGTTTACGGCACATAAAGCCTATCTCCCAATATAAGTGATCACTTTAATCCTAAGTACGCATAAAACTTGTGTAAATGTCGCTGGGGTCATGTTCACATGTATATTTTACTAGATGTCACATTTCTGAAATTGTTTTTGTTATATTGTTAAAAATTAATTAGCACTAGCTTTTACCCGCAACTTTGTCCGCGTTAAATAGTTACTTTGGGCATTTTTTTGGATATTTTTCAAATAATACACATACTAACTGTTTTTTCCGCTGCTGGCACCGCTCTTCTATGATACAGCAGATATCCCTTGTCATTGTGGATAGTCTCTTTAATAGTATTTCCCTGTGAAATTTAATCTACAATTTCATCCCCATGTAGGTCAAAGTCTGAAAATGCTAGAACAAATGTTTATAAATTATTTCTTATCAAGTCCCTACATACAAAGGATTCATGGTTTCATTTTCGATGATTACGAATTTCCATACAAACTGCCATTCCCTATTTCACCCCTTCCATTTTTTTTTTTACAATTAAAGCTATGTCCTTTTTCAAGCTCTAGTCTATCTCTATAACAAATTTTATCAAAATCGGTTAGGCGAGAAAGCGTAACAAACAAACTTACATTCAGATTTATAATATAAGTAGGGATTACAATATATTGCTGACTCCGATTTCAATCAGGTTGTCGGTTTTAGCAGTGGGAGGTTTTATATGGAATGCCGGCTAGATAAAAAGCTACTAAATGCAGAAGGGTCCCGTTTTCATCCGTGAAGCAGTAACGTCCAAGAATTGTTGGGTTATGGTTTGAAGGGCGCAATAGTTAGTGATAGTAATTTTAAAGTTAAGTTTTACAGGAAGCTTCAGCGCCACTCCAGTGGTCAGAAAAAGTTAGGGTGTATCACTTTCCCTTACCTGAAGGTCCTGCTCTTTTCGTAGCTTTCCCTCATAAAAAAAAGACGTGCGGCACTCGGGGACTGCCACGGTAAAGCTATTATATTATTTACATAGCATTTTTTATCAACTTATGCAATTATAATTATTTATTTATGCAGTATTTTTTTTGATAAAATTAATTTTAAAAAAGGCAAACGGGAAGTGAGTAAAATTCAACTTGCAAGATTTGATTACAGACAGACAACGGGATAGGTGAAACTTAATAGAAATGCTTGTTATAATAATAAAAATTAAAAAAAAAACGGGATAAAAAAAATTAAAAAAATCAAGATGTACCCCAGGCTCGAACCTGGTACCTTCTGCACAAAAAGCATACGTGATAACCGCTGTTCCACGGCAACTGTAATGACCGTGCCGATATATCTATATACATCTAGTAAGTAAGTGTTAGGTTATTTTCGTTACGGAATTTCTAGATTCGGTCTCCACGCTCAAGGCCCGCGATAGAAGCTATGCAATAGCTTAAAAACTATCGTATCAAAAGTTAAACAGTAACCCTTAGCTCTTTTTAACAGCAAAGTGTTGCCAACCAAGTAACTGCACTACTAAATCTACCTGTGTTACTAAATCTACTATATGTTCGGAAAAAGTAGAGCTCGTGAGAAGAACATACAAAAAACTCAACGGCCACTCTTTTCAATCAAATAGAGTATTTTACAATGGCTGTAATATACAGGTGCTGCATCAAATATATGAAAAAGTCTTTTAATAATATCAAATATTTAATAAAAAGTAATTATAAATAAGCTGTATAAGTATAAATTTTCGTATATTGGATGCGTCAACTTTTATAGCTTGAATTCATTATTCGTGAACATGATGGTCGTGATTACTGTCATAATTAGTAATCTTATCCAACAAATTCAATGATTAATTAACTATAACAGGTAGACCTGGCACCACAAGCAGCACCCGTTCACGAGTTGACGCATGAACCAGCCATCGTTCCCTTCGCATATGAGTGAAGAAGACGACCCGTCACACGACACCGCAAGCATGATTCGACAGAATACTCTGACCTAGACTACTTTTATTTTAGGGTTTCAAAAAAATACTAATAAGTCTTAACAAAATACAATTGCCACCAAAATCCAAGTGAAGTCGCGTTATCCTCTAGTATTATAATAATACAATAGAGCTCCTAGGATGAAAAGTAAACATCTTGTGTCAGTGTTTGTCTTGCGTTAACTTTAAAAATTTTATCTTAAAGGATACTCTCAGCTTTGCCGTGAGCTTTCAAGAGATAAACTTGAATAAAATTATTATATTTAAGTTTATTGAAGCGAGAGTTGTTAATGGCACCAATTGATCGCATGTACACTGCCTGTTATTTGTATATTTAGGTGTGAGAGCATTGGTTGAATCTTAAACAATTTTGCCTTAGAAACGTCCAGTTCTAGCGTATACATTTTTACTAAAATGTATGCAGTTGCGTTAGTAACAGCTAAATCTACTGAGGTATATATCTGCATTAAAAGCAGGTGAACAAAATACGTCAGTAGATTTATTGAAGTTCTTTTGGTGCGGTGGAGAAAAATGATGAGAGTGAATTTTTAAGATGCGCGCGCACACCGACACCTGAATTCTACTTCGTAAAGTTAGTTCTAGGTGGCATGAAAGAAAAAAGTAACAGAGTGAAGTTGGTTCCTAAAATTTTCTGACGTTTGCGTCATTCGTTATTTTTTTTTCTTCGTCCATTATTAGGACAGGCAAAGGGTTCAAGACCATACAGCCGTATCCATTATTTAATAATTAATTGTCAAAGCCATCTTTGCAAGATTTTTACAAAATTCTCTTTCTAAAAACGTAGAATAGCCTGAGGAAGATATCATTTTAATGATTTTTGATTCGATAGGCCAAAGAAGTATAACTTCTTGCGTGCATACATAAGTACACACACACTTTTTATTTTCAAATATTCTTTATTACAGAAATGGTTTATATCAGACTTAATAGTGTAACCTAATTAATAAATCTATATATATCAGAGATTTTCTATACATTGGACTCATCAAGATATCTCTGGAACCATAAGGCGAGGAGATTTGAAACTTAGTAGGAATATTCCTCTCGCCGAGTAGAGATCAGCTAAGAAATTTTAACGGATTTTACGAAATTCCACCCGCAAGAGTTTTTTATTATTATTATTATAAACAGAATAACATCTGTCGGCTTAGCTAGTATAAAAATATTTCTATAAATACATATTTTTTCATGTGTCAAGATTTTTTTCAAAACTATAAAAGGAAATTATTACCAGTTATTACCAGTGGGCTCCTTTGCGTAGTGATACCGGCTCGATTATGAGTATAACAACGGCGTAAAGCAGTAATGTGTTAGTATTACTGGAAATGAGACTTAGCATCTTATGCCTTAAGGTAACGAGTAGTGTCTGTAAAAATTGTTATAATAAAATATGTCAGTAGAGAAGCTCAAATATTGCACAATTTTGCTTTTCACTAAAATTCCCATTACACGGTAAAATACGAGTAGATGTAGATATCTAAACATGTTTGATTTAAAAGAATGGCACAGAGTTTAGTACCACTTCTTCTAATTAGCTCAACCCTTTACGAAGTGGCGGTAAACTAAAAAAAAAAATGTTTTTTTGACATTCATTAGTCTGAATGTAGTAATTTGGTTTAATTTGTATCTCACTAGTCGCAAATACGATTGTGGGTGGGATGTAGGCTGCGGTTAGACAGCATTTGATGAATGACTTACACCTGCTTATTTCCCAAATAGCAATGAAAGTGTGAAAATTATTACTCTATCTGTACAGGTACGATGTGATAAACACAACCTCTAAGGGCTATATTTAACCGGGACACCATTGTAGCGCAACCACTCACCGCTACCAACAAAATGTATACAGCTCTATAGATAGTTACTCACCTGGTGTCTGTTTGCGCAATCAATTTGGTGGCGCGTCCAGCTCGAACGCCCGTCATGACTGTGTTGTCTGTATGGTGTCTAGTTTGATAGCTTACGGACACTACGGTGGCGACACCAGTCTCCGCTACCCGCAAAATATATACAGCTCTATAGTGCGTTACTCACCAGGTGTCCGTTTGGTTGCTCAACCAATTTGGTGGCGCAGCCAGCTCGGACGTGACATTACACTGGTGTCTAGTTTAGTAGCTTACGAACCAACCATACGCACCACCGTGATGTCCCGGTGAAATATAGCCCTAACACCAGCCAGCTTGCCCGTATAATGAATGAAATAAATATTCGGGCGACCGAGCCTTGCTCGGATTTTTAGAATGTAAAAAACTTGAACAAAAAAAAAACTAATAGGACATCTGGATTCAAACCAGCGTCTTCTGCGCTCCGGATCACCCAATGTCCCATCTGAGCTATTATAGTCTTGTATATTATAGTGTCGAAATTTTCCTTTGTATTCTAATGTTATTGTAGCTGTTTCTCATTAAAACACGAATAAAACATTTTTTTTTTAATTTAAACCTAGCTAGATCGATTTATCACCCTTGTATGAAATTTAATAACTTTATGAAAATCGTGAAACAAGAATTGCTCATTTAAAGATATAAGATATATCTTTGAACTGACCTACCTGAAATTCTCTTGAAAATAATGCCAGCTCTTAGACAACTAGTAATAACCATAACACAATTGGATTTGATACGGCCAAACCAAAATGGTATCTCACATTGTCCATCGCTCAAAATTATTATTATTACCGTCCGGACCAAATGCGACGATGTGTTTAGACTATAACGAGTAGTATTACGTATCTACATGATGATACAAAGTTAAAAAGTTTTTCAGCTTTGACATTATAAAGTGCAGTTTTTGACCTACAAAAATAAAAACCTTGTTAATTGAATCCGTTACCGGGGTGATTGCAGACAGTAAGGAAAAAGTTGTAAATAATATTTTTGACTAATAAAATATCTTCTGCACAACATTCGTCTCATGATGAATGAAACCAATGAGTCCAAGCACGGCTAAGGAGACATACTAAGACGTATATATATATGGACTTATTGAGGAGTTCCGATGCCTGCGTTTCACATTTTTTCTTCTTGAAGATGTCCCATATTTTATCATCTACCGCGCAAAGAAGCTCATCCCATAGATTAGTTGTACGTGGTAGAAAGTTCCTTCTAAACCGCACTGTAGTGGAACGTCACACATTTAGATGATGAGGATGATATCCAAGTTTGTGGCGTATCTTGCGAAGGGGGAATTCGGCGGCAGGAATCAGGTCAAACAGCTCTTCGAAACACTCACTGTGATATATTCAGAAGCAGACACACAATGAATGAAGCGAAGTCTCTACGCAACGCCAAGTGATCAAAGCCGTTCACAGAGCAGTGGATTCCCGACAAGTCTAGCAGCTCTGCGTTACACGTAACTCGAAGCGTACTCGAGCTAAATACTGGGGTGCACCAGATCAGATATGAGAGCAATAATTTGTAGAGCACTAGAATGTCGGCCAAAATGAATTATCGCCTTACTCTATTTATGACTCACAATCTTCGAGACCAAGTTGGCTTTGCCTTCCAAATGAACCCGGAATTAACCACTCGAAATTTCAAGACTACGATGATAATTGCAGTACAGATTTTTATGGAAAAGGGGGACAAAAAAGCGTACGGGTCATCTGGTGTATAGTGATCACCGTCGCCCACATTCTCTTGCCAGAGGAATCACATGGTGCCGGCCTTTAAAACACAGCACAAGGAAGCTCTTTCCACAGCTTTGTAGTATGTGGAAGAAAATTCCTTGAAAACCATATTGAGATGGATACATAATATCCTAATTTGTGGCGTGTCGTGCAAAGGTAGAATTGAGCGGCAGGAATCAGGTGAAACAACTCTTCGAATAAATCTTCTTCCCCGTGATAAATGTGATAGTAGACACAATGAAGTGACGTATCCACGCAACACTAAGTGATCGAGCCTTTCACAGAGCTAAAATGGGCCATCTTGAAGTATTGTATAGTTTATAATATATGTTTACAACTTACAACCAGGTCATCCATAATTATCCTACTTCTTACCACGTGATTGTAAAAGAAAGTACAACTCTCCGCAATAAATCTCTGAGTAATTTAACCTACGACCCAAAGATAACTTTATTTGTTCCAATAGCGATACAATTTATATATCATTGCAGATAAGTTTTTCTGTTTATTCGCAAGGGACTATTGATACAGGACACATTGTACAATGTTTCACGTAATCACGGTGTTTTTGTTTGTTCTGGTAAGTGGATTTATGTTTTCTTATTGTATTACTTGGTTAGCGGGACGACATTTGATAAGACTAGTTTTTCAAAATAATTAAATATTATTTTATCTTTTTTGTGGCAGATGTTATTTTAAGCATATAAGCAATAAATACAATTGTAAATTGCTGGTAGAATATCCCTACCATTTGGATATGTGGCACTACAATTGCTTTCTTTACCTTGAGACAACAGATGTTAAGTCTCATTTGCCCAGTAATTTCACTAGCTACGGCGCCCTTCCTATCGAATCTCAATAATGCTTACACATTACTGCTTCACTACAAAAATAGGCACCTTTGTGGTACCCATAATCTAGCCGGCATCCTGTGAAAAGGAGCCTCCCACTGGTGATTAAGAAATTAGGCTCCTTAACATACGAGTGTCTTGTGTTTGAGTGACAGAAGATTTCCTGAAACCTAGTGGTTAGTGATGATCGTCCAGCTCTCTTGCGATACCAGAGTAATTATTGATGCGATGATTTTTATTTACCTTGCCTTAAAATATTTGTGTTAACTTTGCAGCCCTCAGGTTAAGTCGCCTGAGTGTAAAATTTAAATGAGTATGGTGCAATAAAATAAATCGTTTTTGAAGCATGTAAAACACGCACCAGAACACCAGTCAATAGATCACTCATATAACACCCAGACGTGAAAAAATGTGCAATGTTGCTAGTAATTTCTAGGAACTATTACATTTTCTATTTTCTAGGAACATCTTTTTCTCTCTCGTCGTTCCCTCATGACTGAGGAACCTGGTCATCAACAAGTGGTCCACATTTGGAGTGAACTATTTGTTTCCATCGGCTTCTGTCCGTCGCGGCCCTGACGACGGAGCTAAACCTCGGGGACCTGAAGTCTTTTATTTTGTCGGTCCATCGATCGGCCTCGGGCTAGCTTGCCATTTGTGTTCCCAACTACGATCAATTTCTCCAGGCTCCGATTACCCCTTCGCATTATGTGGCCAAAATACGAAAGAATTTGTTGAAGGCATATCGTGGACAGACAGGTTTTTATCTTGAGCTGTGAGAGGATCGACACATTTGTTCGCTTGGCCGTCCAAGGTATCCTTAACATACGCCTCCAGCACCACATCTCCAAGGCATCAATCCTCTGCCTCTCTCGAGCCCGTATCGTCCACAACTCCCACCATACAGAATAATGGGGAATATCAAGGCACGTACTAACTGGATCTTGGTGTTAATAGTGATTCCCTTCTTTTTCCATGTTTTATTCAGGTCATAGCATCCTTGGTCTTACCAATACGTCTTTTCATTTCCGGCACACAGCTGCCGTTACTGTTAGCCTGTGTGTCCAAGTAGATGTAATGCTCTACTATGTCCACTCCTGGAACGATGTCTACCGTGTCAGCCAAGTGACCAGCATGATCCACCACCATAATCTTGGTCTTGCTGCTGTTCACTGCGGAAGGAAGGAAGCGGAACATATTCGATGCTATTTCGCAATGTCCATTTCACAAAATACCGTCCGGACCGTCCGACCGAGCACGACGCCGGACCCATTGGTGCGAGACGCCGACCGCACCAAGACCGGACCAAGTCCGATCATGTGTTTAGGCTATTATACATTATAGTGGCAGAAGTAAAACACACTCATCAACACACTCATTAGTTGTTCAGTATTAATTAAAATTTTATCTGTCTTACGACTGTTCCCAATATTCAGTCTATCTCTTAATTGAAATAAAAATCGTTACTATCGTTGACTTTTCTGTCCCAATAAACTTATCGACGACGGTAACTTACCTTATCCGTACAAGCTGTCTGTTAATGGGACGACGTATAGTTACCAGTGATAGAAGTTTGTATGGAAATTTCAATTCACGCGTCTTATCGGGTATATTGGGACAGCTACAGATTATTGACAGCTGATTACTGACAGTAGAAGGTAGTAATTTATCTCTATCTGTAGATAGTATATTGGGAACGGCCGTTACTAAAACGAGATATCTATCGACTTAAACGGGAGACATACCGCTGACAATTAGACAGACAGACGGTCAGAAATCGGGGTCTTACTAATAGGGTTCCGGTTCGTTACCCTTCGGGTACGGAACCCATGTATCGTACAAGATCCCGTTAAAGTGTATGTCAATAAAAAATAATTAATGCATCTTTGTAATCAATTAATAATAATAATTCAAAATACATAAATCCATAAATGAATACAAAATGTGTTATCGTAACCGTTTTATCGAAATTAATTAAATCCCAAACATTCTCATGCGCGACCTATCACAATAAAGTGCTATTTTAAGCATCTAAGCGATAATTGCGAAGTAAACGTACTGATAATATAATATTATTCATAAATTATTTATTCAAAACAAAACAATGCTTTTTAACTATATTAACAATACTTTCATTTTATTACAAGACAAGCTTAAACTATCACTACGGGGAAGTGTACCGATAACAGCATTTCCGCGTAATAATCTTAATACCTATATATAAATTACGTGACACGTTGTTTGTCCGCGATGGACTCCTAAGCTAATGAACGGATTTTAATGGACATTACTTCATGGAATGCAGTTGGGTCCAAGTTGAGAGATAGGATAGTTTTTATTTCGATTTGGGACACATAAGTATTTTTATTTTCAATATTAGTTTTGTATGGACATAATATCTATGGGATAATTTAGTGACGCACGATTTGACAGTTCCGCTGTGAAACAATTTCATTATAACAACAGGGAGTATTTTTTACGAAATAATTCTTGATGTTTTGAAATATTATTGACAAATTCCTATAAAACAGTATTTTTTTAGTATCTATAGAACAACGTCTGTCGGGTCAGCTAGTAATTCATAAAATACTATTATTTTTTTACCATACGACTTATATTAGGGAACGAAGCCGGCAACACATCTCTTGATACCTGAGTGCCAAATGTGAGATAAATAGGAGGGACTGCCTATCTAAAAAAATTAATCATAGTATAGTACGAAACATGCAGTAATTTGACATAAGCTTGAAATAGTAATATTACACTATTTCGTTTGGCGACGAAGTATAATCCGGCTTAGTTTGAAAGCGAATAACGCAGTGGATTTCGGCTATCTCCGTTTTTCACAAGATTATAGCCGTCATCTGTCAATCTATCAATAACTACACGTTTTATACAATCGGCTGAATCGGTTTTTCTCGCTATCAACGCGAAATGCTGCCATTATTTCTGGTACACTTCCCCGTAATGTTTGTTTGTGTTTCATATAATAATATTAAGTATTATTAGTCATACGCATACATAAATATTTATAATCTTCCATGACTCGGAAATAAACTTTAATATTCATCATACAATTGTACGCACCTACTAAGTTGTTACTTATGATCGAACTACATTTTCTGATTTATTGTCATAGGTGGTCAAAGCTGATATTACATCAGAAGTACGCAGCCGTGGACCAACACTAGTAAGTATAGCGTAATATTTTATCTTTACAACATAAATTCTATTGGATTGAGATGAACAGATAAAACCCGTGCCAATAAAGAAACAAATCTAAAATGACAGCCACTAATGAATAGCACATGTAATATCACGTATCTGCCATCCCTACCAGTGGGAGGCTCCTTTGCACAGGATGCCGGCTAGATTATGGGTACCACAACGCTGCCTATTTCTGCCGTGAAGCAGTAATCCGTAAGTATTACTGTGTTTCGGTCTGAAGGGCGCCGTAGCTAGTGAAATTAATGGGCAAATGAGACTTAACATCTTATGTTTCAAGATGACGAGCGCAGCTGTAATGCCGCTCAGAATTTTTAGCGATTTTCAAGAATCCTGAGCGGCACTGCATTGTAATGGGCAGGGCGTATCAATTACCATCAGCTGAACGTCCTGCTCGTCTCGTCCCTTATTTTCATAAAAAAAAACCTATTTCGCTGTAAGATAGACCAGTATCACCGCTATTTTAGATTCATTTCATTATTGGCACGAGGTATACAAGATTTTCTTGTCAATAACCAATGTGAAGATTTCAAAGTTTCTGTTAGTATAAACGAATTTAGTATCAAATAAAAGTTTAAAGCTGGTTTAAGTTAAATCTACTAATTTTGGAATTGCCATAAACTTAACAAAACGGAAAAAAGCATAAAAGTCTTATTTTCTCAAAATTGAATCCTTTAGAATTATTTTTGATCTCACATCAAATACTACGACCGCTTCGGAAACAAATGGCGTTCTGAGAGAGAAGAAACGGTGCAAGAAACTCTCCCTGCATTCTTTTTTGCGCTCTTTTTATTAAATATTATAATATCATTGTTATTGCTATAAAATAATCATAATCTAGTCCCAGGTCGTCCGATATCTTAGATATTCAGCTGTGAAGTAGGATTTACAACAAAGCCATTTTTAAATAACAAATTAAAATTTATTTATACATAATGCCTTAACAGCGACTAGGACTCTATTATTAAAGTGTATACATTTACCTAGCTACATGCTATCTTATTTAAAATGATCCAATACTTCTTGTGTCCATTTTGTTTATCGGTTCCTAAAGAAAACAGAAATGCACGAACACAAAAAGGCAAACTAAGATCGCACTCTCTTTTGAAATAGAATTAATGATGAACGTAAAATGCTTTATGAAGGATCAATCAATAATCTTATCAATAGATTTATATTTTCTCGATATAATTATGGATATTTTATTTAATATTAATATCTAACATATAAAATTCTCCTGTCACGGTGTTGTTATCAAACTCCTCCGAAATGGCTAAACCGGATCGGATAGGTCTGAGAATCGGCCAACATGTATTTTTCATATCCCTAAATGATAAGGGTGACCCCACCCCTATATCATTTTTACTTTTTTACAATTTTTATTTATTTTTATTTTGATTCAGCATTGAAAATACACATAACTTAAAATTTTCACCCGTCTATGATCAATACCTATTTTTGTATCGCGATTTTTATATTATTATTCTGTTCCATCCACAAATCCGCAATAGGGTTGCAAGATGGCAATCGATTATAATGATTTTTGTAGTAGTACGATAAATTTTATGCACGATATATTTAGATAGTCTGAGAATCTGTGATCATCTTTCATAACTTTAATTTTTGGCAATAAACCTTTTGCTGGGTCAACTAGCTTAATATAATATTTAGAAAACTATGCGAAATAAGCCGTAAGTTTCTGTTAAATGCGATGTTGTAACAGTAATGATATATTTTTCAGAAACCAATATCAACTTGCTGCGACATACCCGAGCTCGGCGATCCCAAACCCTTGTCAGAATGTTCCACGCCGAAATTAACTGGACCTGTAAGTTGTTAACATGTTACAATATACGTCTCCATTTTGTAAAACAATCCTGTTATTTCATTTTTAATTAACGTTTTATCATAGATATCATCCCGACCACCTGGATGTGTGTCTCCAAATGTTAATTTCATACCACAGCCTACAACAATATAAGACACAAATTTAGCCTCATATTCAGTACTGCCAGCCTATCATGAACTGTAATTGGGATTCAGTTGACGACCTAAAATGAACTGCTTTGCTATTTCATATCACGACGTTATTAGAGCTATCCAATTTAGGTTGAGGTCAAATCAAGTGTTTTAACTGTTTTAATTCGTTCATTCATTTGTACCATGAGGTCATACTTCACTCTAAACTGGATTGACACATATGTCAAAGTTCAAAAACAGTTACGAGTACTAGTTAGCGGAAAGTGAATCGGGTTGTCAATAACTTTAAAAAATAGTGAAAATATACACAAAAGGAAAATAAAAGATGCGATAAGAATACTTTATTGGACTAATTTGTAAAACAAATTACTGAAAATAAATACCGAAATTAATGGTTTATAATTTGACACTATAAAGCGCAATCTTAAATGTATTTGTAGTAATTTCTACTCAAAAAACCGCTAAAATCATATCATTATATATATCGGAACGAAACGGATATCGTTCGAGTAAGAGAGACAGACTTATGCAACGTGAACGACTGTACAGCGTCATCTCTTTCTCACACCGCGGACCACAGAAAAATTTCTTTACTTCATTCATCCATAAGCGATCTAAACGCCATTCAGTTATAGGCACTTCATGATACGAATCTTAGCGACACAGGTTAGGTACCTAAACTGAACTGCATCGGAATTGAATCGCTAATTAAACGTTGATGGTAGGCCTTCTGTTCCCACTTCGGAAAAAATGGAGATAGCCGAAATCCACTACGTTTTAAGCAACCGTTAACTTTCAAACTTAACCGGATTATACTTCGTCGTCAATCGGAATACTGTAATTACTACTATTTCAAACTTATGTCAAATCACTGCACGTTTCATACTAAACTTAATAACAATTTTTACTTAGGCAGTCCCGCCTCTTATTACGTAGTATTTACATCCTCTTCTATCGGCGACAGTTTTCCCGAACCGATATGACACAAATACCTTTAAGCATAGAGTATGAGTATGTATGAATATCAAACCATTAACATTGAAAAAAATGGTCGACGCATTAGACCTGCCAAAATTTTGTTAAAACACATTTAGTTTTTTAAACAAAACAAATCTTGTAACTATATTTACAATACTATGACTACATAAAAGTAAAACTATAATTAAATGTAAGCGTACCAAGAATACTGGCATTTCCGCGTTGAAAAGCTAGGCTGATCCGTTGACCGAAGTAGCTGACAGCGCTTGGGTTTCCAGTAGCCTTATTGAGGCGCGAAGATAGTATTTTGAACATTCTACGTTTTTAAAACTATAACAATAACATTTAGTTGTTAAAATAGATTACAAAGATTGTAAAAAATAATCGAAGTTTTTTTTCTAGTGCAATGACGTCCAATGCGTATTCGAAAAGTCAGGCTTTCTAATAGATAAAAACAGACTAAATAAAGACATATACCGGGGCCATCTGTTGAAGTGGCTTGAATCTCACGAGGAGTGGCGTGATGCTGTCCACAAGGCTATCAGAGACTGTGTGGACAGGGATCTGAGGCAGTATTTGGACTACCCGTGCAAATCCTATGACGTTTTCACTTGCACAGGAATCGCCATGCTGAAGGTACGGTTCTTAAAGTTATTATAATTATTGGTTAAGCACTTCTGCGCTTTGTAATCCAACGTGTCTGTTTAATACATTTTGACTGCCCACTAGTCCTATTCTCGTAACAAAACGAGAATAGGATCGAAGCGACCTTATGTGAAAAAGGTACCAGTGGGAGGCTCCTTTGCACAGGATGCCGGCTAGATTATGAGTACCATAACGGCGCCTATTTCTGCCGTGAAGCAGTTATGGGTAAGCATTAATGTGTTTCGGTCTGAAGGGCGCCGAAACTAGTGAAATTACTAGGCAAACGAGACTTAACATCTTATGTCTCTAGGAGACAATTGCGGTGCCGATCAGAATTTTTGGGATTCTCAAGAATCCTGAGCGGTACTACATTGCAATGGACAGGGCGTATTAATTACCATCAGATGAACGTCCCTTCTGCTTGTCTCGTCCCTTATTATCATAATAAAAAGTAAATTTTCGTATTCTTGTAACACAAATTGACGGTTCAGTTCCGATCGTACTTAAGGTACGTTCCGATTTAGGGAAATCGTATGATGCGCATACTCGTAACCATATCGAACGTCAATTGTAGGGAGTGTGTCTTGTGCACAATTTTGACGTTTGACTGGCTGACAACGTAAAACATTACATAAGTAATCGAGTTTAGTTAACCTATTATAAATAATTTAATAGTTGTAGAAATGACAGAGATGCTTATTTGGAAGGCCGTAAGAATATTTTATTGATATTATTTCTTGTCGCATTGTGTAGCAAAAATAATTTTGCTTCATACTATACATAATAATATACATATTTCGGCTTAATGATATTCAAATCGAAGAGAAATTCCAAATTGCATTTCAACTATAAGTGTATAGCCGGTCTTGATCAGACTTTATCAAGTTAAAGTTTCAAAGGAACATTCTCGAATGCACGTGGAACTATAAATTTCAAAGACATTTTTATTAACTTTTGTGAACTAGAATGAGTTTTATTCTTATGCATGGTCTGCTCGTGAAAAAATTATTGCCCACTTTTGTCGCCAACTACGGGCTTGTTATTTATTAGCATATTTCACGTTTTTTTTAGCTCAGTATAAAAAAAAACAATAAAGCGCAATTTATGTTTCGTATATTTGTGCAAGCTAATAAATACTCTTTAGATTTAAATACATTTGGAAACATATTTCGAAGTGAAAGCTTCTTCAGGCGTACCACATACTTTATATTGTAAGCCGTCACGTTGAAGTGCGTAACGCTTGCTAAAGTCGGCTCAAGACCACTACAGGATCGTCTAACTTTATCGAATTATTTCATTATTTGTATTAATAAAGGTTTCAAATCTGACAATATAAAAATCGCTTACATATTACTTTTTATTTCATAATTTTTTTACTATTTTTAAATAACAGCTAAATTATGTTTTTTTAACTTATAAGTTGTACGTTACCACAACAATTAATAATACTTAAGTAGTCTTTTAAATATATTTTTGTTTGGTTCCCGTCGGATGTCCTCTGCCAAACTGTTAAGCAGATATGATATTCTTTTATTTAAAGTTCTACCGCCAAAGTAATTGTTTACTCTAGGTACTTCAAGTATACCTGATGTCATCGAACGGGTGCCATGATTATGACTAATTAAGGATGGCCTATGATCTTGAGAGCCATAGTTATTTAAGGCATTAAGATATTTGTGCTTTTAGCTTCATCATCATAATCATCATCAGCCGGAAGGCGTCCACTGCTGTACAAGGACCTCCCCCAAAGATTGCCACGACGATAGGTCCTGCGCTGCCCTCATCCAAAGTAATCCGGCGATCTTGACCAGATCGTACTTATGTAACTTATTGGGAGTATATTAAAAAACTTAAATAACTTTAAGTAATTACCTTTAGAATTAGCTTTTATTTTGTTAACAATTTTAAATACCTTAGTTTGTCTATAAATATACGTTTTAAGGATTCGAAGGCGTTCTCAAAACAGAGAGGTATCGAATCGCACCACTACACTGACATCGCTCAAACACATACACGTACTTAAAGTTAGTTGCGGGAATCAAGAAATGAATTTGATACTTTAGCAAGTTTGAATTTTGTTTTTTTAAATACCTATGCATTATTGATAATTGTTTGATGTATTCGTTTAGTAGTTAAATATTAGAACTTTAGATGGCAATTCTGTCGCATAACGTCGTGTGTAGTAAACGCAGTTTTTTTTAAATCCAAGATGGCCGCCGCACAAAATTATGATTTCAACAATATGGGTATCGTATCTGAGGTGCTCGAAGGTGCAGAGAATGATTTTGGGATCATTTTTGAAATCCAAGAGGGCCGCCGCGCAAAAATATGATTTCCACAATATGGGTATCGTATCCGAGGTTCTCGAGGGTGCAGAGAACGATTTTTCGATCATTTTTAAAATATAAGATGGCTGCCGCGCAAAAAATAAATAAATGACACACATGAAGAAAATTTTGTAGATTTCATAGGCGCCATCATGGATTTCGATTTTGACCCGATATTCGTTATTGTTGACCCCAAAAACCATGAAAATGTCACCCATGAAGAGAAGTTGGTAAAAATCATAGGCGCCATCTTGGATTTCGATTTTGACCCGATATTCGTTATTGTTGACCCCGAAAACCATGAAAATGACACCCATGAAGAGAAGTTGGTAAATTTCATAGAAGCCATCTTGGATTTTGATTTAATATAGACCTTATATTTAGAGATGAAAATAAATCACTAATTCTTCAAAAAAATACAGAAACATAATTTTTGGAAAATCTGACTGCGTTCAAAATATGTAAAGTATCAAACACAGTATTGTAGAGCTTATAAAAAATATTCATGTTCGTACAGCGATCTTTCCGAGTACGAGCTGCTGCTTACAACCGGCACAGTATTAGTAGTCTACCCACGACGGCGGCCGAGCGCGGACTGACGTTGTTTCGATAGATCTCTCTGTGCAATGCGTACGGAGGGACAAAATAAAATAACCCTTAATACCGCACTTTAAAGCTCATGCTTATCAGAAAAATATATGAATTTTAGACGATTCATTTTTATTTTTTCCTGAGATTATTTATAACATATTCATTAATTTATTTCCGGTGTTTTTGAAATTATTATATCTGTTACCATTACGTAATTTTTAAGAGAAAAAATTATGTAAGTAGTAGCAGAAAACTGATCCTGAATGAAGCCCCATTTAGTCAATTTTGTGTGAAGAGGTAACGGATAATCGTTTTTACGACATAAAATATCAAAATTTTAAAGCAAATAATTCCCGCTAATTGGAGATAAAGAAGTAATCTATGTGTGGCTATTTTTAGTTGTGTTAGATTTAGTTTCATTTCATCACAAACTCTACCGAAAAATATCTTATTTTTGTCGGATTCGTAAACGCGTCCTTAAATGTAGGACTATAACTATCAAGAGCGTAGCTAATAATTTATTTTATTTTTACATTTACAGAAATGCCCAAAAGAGTTTTGGAAATGCTGATATGCACCAACAGACGAATGGCGATACATAGTTGTAGCTGATAACTAATCAATTATAGTAAATATTTTTTTATGTTATTCAATAAGTAAATACTTTTTATATCGTCTTGCTCTTTTATTTATTTATTTGATTTTATGTCTACCAATTGTTTTGACAATAACAATTATCAAAAAGGAACATAAGTACAACTATTACACAAATAAAATTTAAAAACATAATTTTTATGAATGATGCGGGACTTGAACTCGCGACCTCTCGCGTTCCGTGCGAGGGCCCTTACAAACCTTATTTGTGTGATTCATCCCAGAAGTGAGGGTTATCACTTTAAAAAAATAACAAATTGTTTAGATTAATCAAGATATCATATTATTTCGTAAACATTATTTCCATGTGTAGTTGTGTTTTTTATTCGATTTTGTTCTAAGTATTAGGAAAGTTTAATTAAAAAGTTGCAACAGGGCAAAGTAATTCCATACTTAATATGTAAAGTGGGTTGTGCCTTAGCAAAAATGTAATACTTACCGCTCTTAACATGTTTGTCGTCGTTTATGAACTCTTTAAAAAAATATCAAAGTTTTTTAATAAAATACTATGACTATATATATAAATACTATATACAAATCATAATAACATATCTTAACACTATCAAACCCTATTACACCCACACACATTCTTAGAAGTTTTACTATTATTTTATTTTAATTTTATACTCACTTTTGTATTTAGACAGTATTTTTATTTTATTTTATCTGATTTCACTAAGTAGGTTAAGTCTGGTACCGAGAAGTTCACTGACAGCTGAACCACAGTTCATACTAGTTTACCTGTCTTTGTCCCCTGTATGTAAATAATTAATATTATAAATTAGAAACATATTTTTTACTTGGAAAATAAAGTTATTATTATTATTATGACTAAACAAATCTTCTCTCTTGATATTATGAGTGTTGAATGCAGATAATGATATGAATAACACCAATTCAAATAGGCATTATGTAGGTAATCAAATCATTAATTATTATGACAAAGCGAGGATGTCATCATCGAGATAATAGTGAGTGAACACACTACGGATTGTTGTAATACAATGGTCACTTGGAGGATGTCAGCCAACCTTGAGTACAGCATGACGACTTGAGGAAACCCCGACATAGTTATCATGACGGTCATCTAGGCGACAAATAAGCATAATTGTTACTTGTCATTTTGGAAATTACAGAATCAACAGGTACAATCAAATTCGATCGGCTTCTTGTTTTTATGACAATAGGGGACGAGACGAACAGGACATTCAGCTGATGGTTATTGATACGCCCTTTCCATTACAATGCAGTTCAGTGATTCTTACAAAAACCAAAAAATCTGACCGGCACTACAACTACGCTCGTCACCTTGAGACATAAGATGTTAAGTCTCATTTGCCCATTAATTTCACTAGCTACAGCGCCCTTCAGACCGAAACACAGTAATACTTACACATACTGCTTACCCATAATCTAGCCGATATCCTGTGCAAAGGAGCCTCCCACTGGCAAGGGGTCCGGTACGGCGATCGTCAAAGCCAAAATGTTCGAAAGCACGACTATTGACGACAATAATTACAAATAACAACGAAAATTTGCGTGCAGAAATTCTATTAACCTTCTTCCAGTAAAAACGTATTTTTGAGTAATCCTTACAAATTTGTAAAATAAATGTGTATCATATCGAACCTCCATTACATGCGTTTTGTATCGCAATGTTTTCTTTATTTTTAGAATTTATGAGAACATTATGAACGGCCAAAGTTCAGGTAAAATTTGTACAAAAAAGTGCAGATATTTACAAGGTTATACTGAATTTGTTGCGTCTTGAAAATTGTATTTTCTGCTTCAATATAAACCTAGATAAATTATCTTATTTATGAAAATTTATTGAAGTAGGCGTTACTTTGCGGAAATCCATAATTGTACAAATGATTTGAGTCTTCTTTAGTATTAATTCCGCCAATATTTGTCTTTAAACAATTCGACACGTGTTTCGCCTCTACACGAGGCATCCTCAGGACGTGTTGTCTCGCCAAAATCTGGCACGAGACTCAAGTCTCATCAATCATTTGTATCTTATTTATATCATTTTGGAAATTACAGAATCAACAGATTTTCTTCAAATTCAGACAGACGTATGGACACACTGCCAATTAAATAAGCCAGTAAATGTTTCTTTTCCCTTTTCGACGTACATACTGCACCGTTACGAGAATTACTAAACAAATAATAAAACAGTAGTGTAACTCAGCGCCTCCTCCAAATTTATACCAACGTCTTTGCGGAGCGCTAGGGTTGGTACATATAAAAAGATTGACGACGGACGGCTCGGCGCAGCTAATTAAACTTGGACAACAACCAGTCTCGGTGGCGTACGACGTGATTTTTTTATGAAAATAATGGACGAGACGAACAGGAGGTTCAGTAACTTGGCGTTGCGTAGAGATGTCGCTTCATTGAAACTTCATTGTATGTCTTCTACCGCATTTGTCACGGGGAGTGTTACGAAGAGCTATTTAACCTGATTCCTGCCGCCGAATTCAACCTTCGCACGACACGCCACAAGTTATGATGTCATCCCCACCATCTGGATGTGTGGCGGTCCTCCACAGTGCGGTTTTCAAGGAGCTTTCTTCCACGTCCTAAAAAGCTATGGAATGAACTTCCTTGTGCGGTGTTTCCGGGACGATACGACGACACCTTCCTTAAAGGCCGGCAACGCTCCTGTGATTCCTCTGGTGTTGCAAGAGAATGTGGGCGGCGGTGATCACATAACAACAGGTGACCCGTACGCTCGTTTGTCCTCCTATTCCAGTTTATTCTTTAATACTTTTAATGAAATATTTAATACGCTTTTACTTTGAACGCGATGCATATATTGGATGCAGCACCTTACAAACTAATTTGCTATGTATATTACAACCAATGTAAAATACTCTATTTGATTGAAAAAAGAGTGGCCGCTGAATTTTTTGTTATATTCTTCTCACGAGCTCTACTTTTTCCGAATAATATTTTAATGCCGATTCAAAAGCGCTTAGCTTAAGCTAAAATGAATAAAGTATACTCGACTTTGACATTGAAACTTCACCAGAACTGAATTACTGGCGTGAATAACCAGTTAAGGTTAATTCTTAGAGAAATTTTAATAAATATAGTATATACTTAACGCACCACATACGTAAGTATTATGCGGGACGCGTTCCAGAGTTCCAGATCTTCAAAGCTGGGCGGCTGGAAAACGAGATAATTCTATAATAGGGTTTGTTTAGAGCTACTATACCCCAGAGAATATGATTCATTACGCCTCTTGGGATTCTGGTGTGGCTGCAGAGACATCAAATATCACTTATTATATTTGAAGGGATAACAAATAAATAACACGTATATAAATCCTATCAACAGTATTTAATTGGAAATATAATTCCTTCCATTTTAATCTTATGGCGATAAATTTGTAGCCTAAACGCTATAAAACGTAAACACCATTCAATGTATGGCAATTTACACTTGTTGGACTTAAAACATATAATTTTGCACACGTACTAGACCGTATGAATTTATTGTAGCTCACGCGATGACAAAAAATCGAGTCACCTTGAAATGATTTTTGAATAGTCAATTGAGCTGTTAAAATGCAAAATTTAGATGAAAATAATTTTGTAAATATGTATATTATTGATATAAGCGCTCATCATTATCCCGTTGTTAATATAACATCCTTATAATTACCAATGTACGTGTAGTAATTGTGAACTTGACAAAAAATTTATTGTTTTCTATCGTTCATGACGCAAAGAGTAAACCAAAATATAAGAGCCGCACTAATTATTTATTTATTCGACCAACCTGGCTCGTAACAGATTACATGATTGAAATTTATAAATAAAGCAATAAACAGATAATAATAATAGCAAAACCTAAGATTGTATAAATATTTCTTTGGGTCAGTAATGTGAATTATATAATATTACAATGGTTCAAATACTGACACTTAAATCGGTTTGCGAATGAGTTCTGTTGCCTAGCTGACCCTATTATATAGATAAGACTCTTTAATTAAGAGGAGGACGTCCTTTTCCTTCCAGTAATATGGAATAATACGAGTGTTAAATTCACTCCGGGAGTGATGTAGACGGATGCGTAAAACTTATAGTGCATAGTATAGGCCTTTTCTACTTTTAATCTCATATCATTGTGAAAAAGTAGTTATATGGTAGACCTGATTCGTGTATGAAACTTAATATTATTAATATTTATCTAATCTAAAGGTTTCTGTTTATTTCCGATTTACGTCCAAAGTTAATAGTTACATTTGTGATTTTGTTTCACATAATAATCTTTGATCGTTTATACGTCTAGATAGACTATGACAGCTGTGACAACGTCGAAAAAAAATTGAAAACGAAAGGAGATTGAGAATAACGAGTTTAGAACAACATCTATTTTCAGCAATGCACGCATACTAAACTAATATTCCTGTCCTGTTTTCATCGGTTGTCTTACAGCAAGACAGCATGTCTAGCAGCAATCGAGATCGTTTAAGCTCTGCATATATTGTCAAGAAAATGTATTTTATTTATTATCATCGGATTAATGTTTCTAGCTATTTAACTCAGATGCTTTTGTTCCAAATTTGAATTTTAAGTCACTTAATGTAATTTATAATCTGTTCTAGATTTGAAAAAATATCCATTTTAATATTATAAGTACGAAATGAATTATATGAGCAGGCCACTTTGAAAAACTATTTTATATACTGCTTTATAATTATTTAGAAAAATTACATACTAAACCGCGGTAGTATATGACTACCGTAAAGGAGGGATGACATATATAATTACAATTGATCAAATAACACATTCTCATTGATCGTGTTCACATCTGTTTTAATATAATCTATGGTTACTTCCTGTGCAGTAGTAACCACAATAGTCACGGCCACAGTCGTTTAGTATAAATACTAAAACCTTAAAAATAACGTCATATTATCAACAATACACCCTTAGATTGCCGACACCATGAGGAAAATTTTAGTCAGTTTGACCGTTCTTTTAGGACTGAAGGTAAGTCATAGATTATGTAAAGTATTTTTTGGATTTAAAGTTTATTTATGTTTAAATACGCTCATTCAAAATGTTTTATCAGTGGTTTTTCTACCAGTGATTCCTTAGAATCTACATTTTTAATACTGTATTTTTAATATTTATAATTTACGACAAATATATTAAAACATCAGCTTTGCATTCGTGATAGTCGATATAGTAGGAATTATCTATTAACGAAACTTTCCACTATTAATAGTTTTTATTTTTATATTTTTTTTTATGTCAAACACCTTTAGTATTCCTTAAAATGAAAGGAACTGTTTTTATCTCTTTATTAGATATTTTTTTAATAATTTACCAACCTACCTTATATAAACGTTAGTGTCTCGAATCACTTAGTAATTCAAATTTAAATTCAAATATTCTTACTCAAAATAGGATATGATATCATTCACTGAAAGTCAAAAACTGCCACCCCTTCGAAAAAGTATGTCTCAGAGCTATGAAGGACGGGCGCAAGAAAATCAGCAAGGTTCTTTTTCCATAAAAAATATGGTTACCGCGCAATAAAATTTATTATTATAGCCTGGGGGCGGTCGCTACATTCCCAATCTGTGGTGTCATTAAGAAAGTCATTTTTGTTATAGTAACCATTACCACAAACGTTTAATAACAATTCCTTTAAATTTCGTAATACATTTTTCTTGAAAATTTTCTGGGATCTTGTTGTAAAAGCATATACATCGCCCCATAAAAGGCTTACTAACTCGACTTAGTCGAGTAGTAGGCATTATAAGTTAATGTCTGTTTCTAGAGTTAACATTATGGTTATGAAAGTTTTAGCAAATTAACTTATGTGCCTACATACATGCAAAATATTATCAAGAATATATTGAGGCCCTAGGTTATAAATAGCGCGAACAGCCCTTTTTTGTAGCACAGAAGTATACATAATTAATGGTCGAGTGCTCTAGCATGAAGTTAAAGTACTGTTCTGTTACAGTATTGTGACAATAGTTACGAAATGACCGCGTTCAACGCAGAGCAGCTCGACATGTCGGGGACCCAGTGCTCTGTAAACGGCTGGATCGCTTGGCGTTGCGTAGAGACGTCACTTCATTGTGTATCTTGTATCGCATTTATCATGGAGAGTGTTCCGAAGAGCTGTTTAACCTAATTCCTGCCGTCGAATTCCACCTTCGCACGACACCCCACAAGTTAGGTTAGGTTAGGAGTAGGTTTTTGGTGATGATATCATCACCACTATCTGGATGTGTGGCGGTCCTCCACAGTGCCGTTTTCAAGGTGCTTTATTCCTCGTACTACAAAGCTGTGGATGAGCTTCCTTGTGCGGTGTTTCAAGGACGATACGGCTGGCAACGCTCCTGTGATTCCTCTGTTGTTGCAAGAGAATGTGGGCGGCGGTGAACACTTAACACCAGGTGACTCGTACGCTCGTTTGTCCTCCTGTTCCATAAAAAAAATTGTTTATTCAACAATATAACAAGGTTTCGGATAAAATCACGGTTCATACAATGACAGAACTGATAATTTCTACCATGTTAGACGCGCTCTATTCGTCACAGTTCCGAGATAAATGGTCATTCAACAATAAATAACAATACATCAACCCACGGACTAGTAAACAAATAAGGACTCCGTGTCACCTTACATAACAGTGTAGCACCAAAACAAGCCGATTAATGTGTAAATACATAGCCCCACGGACACACTTACACTACTACGGTAGGCGGCCATTATGAGAATTGGCATCGTCTGTGACAGATCAGTTTGCGTCTCAATAAAATATTTTAAAAATGCCATCGTGCGTTGAAATGAAAGTGTGTCAAAACTAAACAATAAAAGTATTTGTGGCCATATATGATTATTTAAGGAAGAAAAAATTGTGTAACTAGTATCCCCCCCGTAACCGCACACACACACTACCATAACAGTGCTTCACTAACGCTTCACGCTAATATCACGGCTTGGAGTCCTTCTTTTTTTACCCGTTCGTAACATCAACCGGCTATTTTATTGTTAAAATTTTCAGATCTAAGCTATAATTAAAGCTATCACGCAAAATATTCTTGTAATAAAACACTCCTTTGCGTGACGACGTCTGAGTTTTATAGTTACTAATAAACATTTTAACGACGTTGATAATATTTAGAAAATAACTAGGTAGGTACTTAGTAGGCACAAGAGAAATATTTTCATCCATGACCAGTGGCAGGCACAGGATGCCGGTTAGATTATGGGTACCACAACGGCGCCGATTGCCGCCAATTTCAGCCGTTAAGCAGTAATGTATAAGCATAACTGTGTTTCGGTCTGAAGGGCGCCGCAGACACTGAAATTACTGGGCAAAGGTGAAGAGCGCAATTGTAGCGCCGCTCAGACTTTCGGGTTTTTCAAGAATCCTGAGCGGCACTGAATTTCTATGGGCAGGGCGTATCAATTACCATCAGTATAACGTCCTGCTCGTCTCGTCCCTTACTGTCATAAAAAATAAAATGATGTCTTTATGTGTTTCATGTTTCACAATCGGAACTGAACCATCAATTTGTGTTACAAGAATACGAAATTTAAATTTTTTACATTAGGTTGCTTCGATCCTAGTCTCGTTTTGTTACGACAATAGGGCTACTACTAATTACAATGCAGCACTGGATTCTTGAAATACCTATAATTCCGAGCCACATCCCAACCTAAATATTATGTTAAGTGTGGAAAGAGCTCAAAGAGCTATTCTAATTGATAATGCTTTATAATCCTCTCCGATAATCTAGCAACATACTTCACACAAAATGCCAAGTTTTAACAGTCCGGCAACTATATATTCTTCGGAGTATATTAAGAAAAAATGCTACCAAGTCAATATTCAGTAAAGATTCACGAGAAGAAAATCTACAGACTAAGCAATTTTGAGGTAAAAAAGCAAAACCACCGCGTATCCTAAACAATTATCATATTCAGAATCGGAAATTCCACTGTAACCTACTAACTAAGAATTAAGAGACAAGACGAGCAGGACGTTCAGCTGATGGTAATTGATACACCCTGCCCATTACAATGCAGTGCCGCTCAGGATTCTTGAAAAGCCCCAAAAGTTCTGAATGTAACTACAACTGCGCTGTCATCTTGAGATCAACGATAAAAATATGTAAATAATACGTATTATATTATAAATATTGTACATTTAGTAATTAAAATTATTTGGAGTGAGTGTAAAAAAAATAAATAACGTAATATTATTATAAATACGATCTATATCTTGAGAATATAAGATGTTTAGTCTATTAAGTCTTTATCACCCAGCCTCTTAGGCGATACACAATTTAATGCTTGTACATATTAACCCCTTTATGGCAGAAAAAGGCGCTTCTGAGGCCTAGGCACCTAGTCGGCATTCTCTGTAAAGGACTCTACCAATTGTGAAAATGTTGATAAATATAAATAATTGCAGGATGTTGCTTCTCAAATGCCCTCAGGACCCCCATGTGGACCTCCGCCAGTGGTAAGTTTGCTACTCTTAAAAACTACGATTTATTCTTTGACGCAGTGACATCTGTTGGCGTGACGTATAAACCCGAGGTAGTTAAAATTTTTGCTGGGACTGACATAGTATGAACTGTTTAGTATTTGACTGGGTCATGTTGGTGCGATTTTTTGCTATAATATTTTGTAACACATACCTACAGCTTTTAAGGGAATAGATTAAGAATAGATTGAAAAATTATAGAAGTCGTTTGGTAATCTGGGTGCCCTGTACTTTTCCCGGGGTGTAAAAAGAATAGGGGAGTCCCAGGCCCATGGGTGTCGTAAGAGGCGACTAAGGGCTTTTTAGAAGTGGGAGAGTCACGCTGCCGTCTTTTGACGTCAGCACAATCGGGCCAGACTCGTCCGGGTTAATTACCACACTCGCACAGAATACCGGCGTGAAGTAGCGGCCTAGTGCCGCTATGTTTCGCATAGGTTAGTGTCGAGGACCGATTTTTTAAGCGACAAATCGCCCGTGCAAAGTAAAACACGTCGTCAAAATCGGCAAGCAGCTTTCCAGTTACCCGATCGGAACACGCATGTTCTGGTCGTTGTTGAAAGCTGCTCTTGGTAACTTCAACCAGCCGTCCATGCCGCCGTTGCACATGAGGAATGACACCCTGGCCCATACGCCAAAAGAGAAAGCCGATCTCTTGTGTACTCTTTTCGCCTCCAACTCGACTCTTGACGGCAACGGAAAAACACCGCCGACCATCCCGCGGTGTCAGAGCTCTATGCCTGAAGTACAGTTCAGACAGAAAACTGTTAGGCGAGCTCTGTTTTCGTTGGACGTAAGGAAGTCGAGTGGTCCGGATGGCATTTCTCCAATCGTGCTTAGAACGTGTGCCCCTGAGTTGACGCCGGTGCAAATGCGTTTATTCCGGCACTCTTATTCTAAAGGCGTAGTCCCTGACTCATGGAAGTCAGCCCTTGTCTATCCGATCCAAAAAAAGGAGACAGTTTGGATCCGGCAAACTACAGGCCTAATGCTATTATCTCCCTGCTCTCCAAAATCATGGAGAGCATAATTAGCCGTCAGCTCTTGGTATACCTAGAGGGTCACCAGTTGATCAACGACCGACAATACGGGTTTCGCCATGGTCGGTCGGCAGGTGATCTTCTGGTATACCTAACACATAGATGGGCTGCGGCTATTGAAAGCAAGGGCGAAGGCCTGGCAGTTAGCCTGGATATAGCGAAGGCCTTTGATCGTGTATGGCACAAGGCTCTCCTCTCCAAAATTCCATCATTTGGGCTTCCCGAGAGCTTGTGCAAGTGGACCTCCAGCTTCTTCACTGGGTGCAGCATACAGGTCGTTGTCGACGGATATTGCTCGAACCCGAAGCCCGTGAATGCTGGAGTGCCCCAAGGCTGTGTGCTGTCTCCCACGCTGTTTCTTCTGCATACCAATGATATGTTGGACACCTCCAACATTCATTGCTATGCAGACGACAGCACTGGTGATGCCGTATACACGGGCCATGCAGGTCTCTCTCGGGAAATCGTCAACCAGTGCCGGGATAAACTTGTGTCTTCTATCGAGTCCTCTCTTGAGAAGGTCGCGGAATGGGGAAAATTGAACCTTGTCTAATTTAACCCCCAGAAGACTCAAATTTGCGGGTTTACCACTAAAAAAACCCCATTTGTCGTATCACCGCTCTTCGACAACACTTCCCTCAAAGCCTCGCCTAGTATCGGAATACTGGGTCTCGAAATGTCGAGCGAATGCAAATTCCGTGGCCATCTGGAGGGCAAAGCCAAATTGGCTTCGAAGAAGCTGGGCGTCATTAATAGTGGACGGCAATACTTCAAGCATAAGCCCACATACTAGCGCTCTACAAAGCGCAGGTCTGGCCACACATGGAGTATTGCTGTCATCTCTGGTCTGGCGCACCCCAGTATCAGCTCGATCCATTTGACCGCGTGCAACGCAGAGCAGCTCGAATTGTCGGGGACCCAGTGCTTTGTGAACGGCTGGATCACTTGGCGTTGCGTAGAGACGTCGCTTCATTGTGTGTCTTCTAGCGCATTTATCACGGGGAGTGTTCCGAAGAGCTGTTTCACTTGATTCCTGCCGCCGAATTCCACCTTCGCACGACACGCCACAAGCTAGGATATCATCCTCACCATCTGGATGTGTGGCGGTCCTCCACAGTGCGGTTTTCAAGGAGCTTTCTTCCACGTACTACAAAGCTGTGGAATGAGCTTCCTTGTGCGGTGTTTCCGGGACGATACGACATGGGTACCTTCAAAAAAAGCGCGTACACCTTCCTTAAAGGCCGGAAACGCTCCTGTGATTCCTCTGGTGTTGCAAGAGATTGTGGGCGGCGGTGATCACTTAACAACAGGTGACCCGTACGCTCGTTTGTCCTCCTATTCCATAAAAAAAATCTGGTTTATGTGTTTTACTAGTTAAGCAAGTAGTTAAGCAAGCTTTCAAAATCGGCTTAAAATATTTACGTTTTACGCTCTAGAACAATCTTTCAATTTATGATAATATAAGTTAAATGTATATTTTTCATGTTAAAGTTTTAGTAAAATATAGAATAAAAGGGCGCTTTCGCACTACGTCCGATCAGAGTCCGATCCGTAACCGTGAAAACTCGGTCCGACGTAGTCGTAGGACGTTGTTTTTGTAGTCGTAGGACGATTTCTATGGCAGTGGAAGAGCGCTCGCACGGAACACGAGAGGTCGCGGGTTCAAGTCCCGCATCGTTCATAATTATTATGTTTTCAAATTTAATTTGTGTAGTTGTTGAAGTGGGGTACACCGTACATACATGCGTATGTGGTATATGTTTAGACAGTCGTGTGTTATTTATTTCAACCAACTCCCCGCACCTCATTGTGTCTAACATACATTCTCTCTCAAAGTCCCAAGTCTTATCCCTCCCTCTTCAATTAACCTTATTGGCTTGGGTCATATCTCTTTAATACCTAATGTTTTTTTATAGGACAAGCCATTCGAATGTTGCAAAATACCGCCGCTGTTTACTAACGAGGAGTTGGCTGACTGCGGCATAGAAAAGATGTCTGATGGACCCTCAAGAGGACCACCAGATGTAAGTATATTTTTGTGGATTTTTTGCGACAATATTTTAATTTTAATAAATTTAGTCATGATAGTAAAATAAAAATACTCGGATATGATCTTCCTCAGAAACACGATAGGAGCCTCTATTAACTTACAGTTATAATGAATATAACGTTAACTACCTAATAGCTAACATAAAATATTTTCAATGTTGGTATGGTCACTATAAGATGTTGTTAGTTTTGCTCACTATGTAACATTTAACTCAAGACAGAAGGACCCTTAAAAACTAACAAAATAAGTTGACAGACTTAAATATCAAGAATCCGTGTAATAAACACGGATCTCACAACTTTTTACGGTAGAAGAACTGAGTTGCGAGACTTGGTTTTTTTACAAGTTATGGTTTTGATGGTACTAATTACACGATAATATTATCAAGTTTGCAAAAAAATTAAAAAAGATATGTCTAATATCAATGATTGCTCTGATTTGCAAATGCCCTTTTTTGAACGATGAGTTCGGTTTTACACTATCAGCGCCATCTAGTACAGAAGTAATGAATCTGTAAAATCTTTAACCGTTCGAGTGACATATCGTCATAAAATACTGCATACTTTGTTCAACTCTCAGGTTGAGGCTTCATCTACAGAATCTACTTTACGATTGATAACCTGCTCAACCCCAATATTTGCATCTTAGGAAATTGCCTTGAGATGTCGCTCTTGTAAATACAAACAATTTGTTATGTTTTTAAAGTGATAACCCTCACTTCTAGGATTAGCAGTTTATCAACTGTAAAGTAGATTAACCTGTAGTTGAAGCTACAACCTGAGGGTTGAACAAAGCATACAGGATTTTATGACGATTTGTCACTCGAACGGTTAAAGAAAAAGTGGTTTCAATCCTCGTTTTAACCACAGAGTAGCGATGGATACTTACTTATACACACTCGGTAAATAAATTTTATAAAATATAATAAAGTAATAATTTACTAATAATTTCTTGGTTTATGTTCAGTTAATGTCTAACGGAACTATAAACAAATTTAAAATTTACATAATTGCGCTGTGAATCTTTCTACTTAGAACTTACAGTGATGGGTAGGCATTAGTTTAGTGATTTAAATAATAATTTTTAGAATTAATTAAAACACGATGTTTTTGTGAAATATAGCAAATTAAAAACTATTGATAATCATTTATAACGTTTACCTTTTTAATTTACCTCCGCAAAATAGCCGCTTCATACTATTAATTTTCTGGCATTAGCTTAGACTGTATAAGATATTTATTATTACAGTTATAATTAGTTAGGAGTTTATTTTCTTTTGTTTAATAGAATAATAAGTTATTTGTTTAAATTGCAGTGTTCGAAACAGGTCTGTATGCTCAAGAAATATGATCTTATGAATGGCGATTCTGTGAACAAAGAAGCAGTTGCAGCATTCTTGAAAAAATATTCTGAAGCAAACGGAGAATTTAAAGGAGCTGTCGATAAAGCGATTGAAGTCTGTTTAAAGGATGATTTACCAGGACCTTCTCAGTTATGTGAAGCTGAAAAAATTGTTGCTTGTACATTTTTCGAAACATTTGCGGTATGTTATGTTTTACTATACATTTTTATTTACTTTATATATTTTTTAAATAGATCCAACAACAATAGAACAAAGTATCGGTATAAATGGTACGCGGAAACAGGATAACAGCTGGCCCATATATTATAAATCTTTATATCTATAATTCTTCTGTACGTGTGTTGACTGTGAATTCCTCCTAAATGGAGCGATTTGAATGAAATTTTGAGTCCTCAGGTGGATTCGAGAATGGCTTAGATTCTCAATTCAGTCCAAATGTAATTCTCCTGCCCATGTGTATGTTAGTGAACTCCTCCTATACGGCTGGACCGATTTTTGTACAGGACAACGTCTGTAGTTCGCTTGTATTACTATATAATCATAATCTAGTCTTAGGCTTAAATCTTTAAACCTATTCCATCCGAATAAATAAATGAATTCCATCGTTCGTTCTCATTCATCCATTTGTTTCCATCCAGTCATTATCAGCCACTGTGATGACATTCTGCCCATTTTTTCGGCCTTCTTATAATCTATTAGTCGTTGAATTATTAGTCTAAACGGATAGTTATTAAAAAGTGATAAACTGCTTAAAATTTCAGAACTGTCCAACGTGGGTAAAAAGCGACAAATGTGACAAACTAAAGGACCACATGGATGAGTGCTTGGCAAAATATAACCAAAACTGAAATATTATTTTATTGTGTTTTTTGCTTCCGTTATACTGTGTGCAATAAAAGTATACTATAAACTGTTTTATTATTTACATTCACTCCATACGCTACTATTTCAACAGTATTAATGTTATGAAATTACCGGAAACATGATCCACCTTTGGTGATATTATTTTACAAGGAAACGTTAACCGAATCACATGTGAGATATGTTTTTGAAAGTTGTTAATGCTGTCATTGTTTTTACGTTCATACAAACGGTATGGTCTTTATTAATATTTATAATACATTGAATATTTGCTAACAGTCAGATCTTATCTATTGGTTAAATAGGTGCAGTGTCAATATGAAAAATTGCCCTTAAAGCCTGACAAATGTATGGGCAATAGCGATGTTATGGTAAGTATCTTTTATTTTTCTTAAATTAATTTACCTAATTTTAGTATAATCAGACTTGTACACTTTTCTGAATTGACAATTAAATTTTATATCAAGTAATATTATGTGTGGACCAAAATTTTTTTGAAACAGCCTTTACAGCACACATCGTCATAATTTTCAATATAATATAAATCGATTAAACATCTTGCTCTAGTATGGTGCAATGTGATGCTTTGTTTAAATTTTTTTTATTGATTGAGTATTTGTCATTACATAACAGGTAACATTGGCAATCATGACATTAGAGCTGTGCAATGTCTAGTTGTTAGGACAGTTTTTACTTCTGCGGCCATATTTTCGCGATATATTGCTAAGAGATGTTGACATATAATAAGTAATTCATTATATCATTTTTCCAAACAAGTATAGTGTAAATTTGGTTTTACCATGCCGAAGAATAGTTTATTCCTACGCGTTTATACGTGAATTCAAAGTCAGGTTTAGTAAATGGGTCTCCAAGAATATTTTATGATGAAAAAGCAGATTATAAAATGATTTTCTTTTTAGTTGTTTTCACCTTAATATTTATTATGTAGTAACAACCTATATTATTAAAATATTTCAGGATCGCCACTGCTGTATTTTCCCGCCTTTTTTTTCTCGCGATGTATCGCGTGAATGCGGCGCCAGGTTTTCCATTCGGGAAATGAACAGAGCAGCAAATATAACCATCTTGAGACGAGAATCGATCAAAGAGGTTTTAATGTTATGTCCTTTATGAATTTAATTGGCCTTTACTTCCGGATCTGCATGCCATGTAGATGGGTCACAAGTACAGAAAATTTACAATTGTCGAAAAGATGTAGAACTACGGATTCCCAGTAATTTTAATATGATATTGTATTTTCGAGGAGAAATATTAGGATATCATCCGCACCATCTGGATGTGCAGCGGTCCTCCAAACACAACAACAACACAAAGCTGTGGAATAAGCTTCCTTGTGCGGTGTTTCCGGAGCGATACGAAAAAAGTGCGTACACCTTCCTTAAATGGCGCTCCTGTGATTCCTTTGATGTTGCAAGAGAATATGGGTGTCGGTGATCACTTAATACCGGATACTTAATACACGACCGTACGGGTACGCTCGTTTGTCCTCCTTTTCCATAAAAAAGAGATTTACAAACTGAAGTATTCTTAATGACATCATTACCTTGTATTACTTACTATTAACGTTATTGAACCCGCATTACTCGAGCGTATCTCACTAGTGACCCGTTTTGTTTCAGTCTCTACTAAATCATTTGCACTTTGTCTAGAACTTTCGATATACTTGCTGCCAGATTCTTATTTGCGAAGGTATCATAAAATTTATTTAAAATATGTTTCTAGTGTGATTACTGGAAATGTGTACTCAATAGATATGCAATGCTAAACCCTGTTGGAACTGTCAATGAAGAAAGGTTTTATTCACACCTGGAGAAATGGACGACGCTAAATTCGGAGTTCAACACGATCATGATCAGTGCTAAAACTCATTGCAAGCAAACCTTTAGAATGCATACGATAAATTATTGTGATTTTTTTAACCTGCTGGGCTGTGTTAGAAATTACATTAACGTGGTAAGTGTGGAAGTATTAAAGTGGCAACGCATTTCTTGACTCCTGGTGTTGCCAAAGTCTACGAGCCGTTGTATTATCTCTTTTACCCATCTACTATCATTTTCCCCCTCCAATATTAAAAAAGTAGACAGTCTTAACAAGTTTACTATGCACTTTTTTTAATGTAAAAGGAGGACAAACGATCGTCCTGGTCACCTGATGTTGGGTGATGACATTCTCTCGCAACACCAGACGAATCGCAGGAGCTTTGCAAGCATTTTAGAAAGATGCACTCGCTTTATTCGAAGGTGCCCATATCGCATCGTCCGGGAAACACCGCAGGAGGAAGCGCATAGTATGGTCGAAATAATAGTACCTACCGTGGAGGAACGCCATACATGGTGGGGATGTTATTGTAATTTGTGGCATGTCTTGCGAAGGTATAATTTGGCGGCAGGAATCTAGTAAAACAGCTCTTCGGAACACTCCCCGTGATAAATGCGGTAGAAAACACACAAATAAGCAATTATGCAAAGTGTGAAGTAAAATTATAATATTTTATGATACATGTCAGAGATGCATAGTATACGAAAGAACTTTGTTGCATTTAGGTTATTTTATTCAGTATGTACGGCATTAGTGGTGCACGGAAGTGCACCACTTATGCCCAAAAAGAAGTGTCTATCTAAATAATCTCGAATTTCTATGTAACTCTAAGTCTTAGTAGTCGAATATAAAATAGAATACGCATAGAAGGCCTCACTAATTATATTCAACGCTATGGTATTCAATCATCTCTGTTCTATCAACAATGCTAACAATTGATAGAGAAAATGTTACTGTGAGCAGGGAGGACATTCACAACCTGAGACAGAATCAACGTGAAATATATTTTTCACGCCATACCATACCATTAGTGTACGGTAGTCCTATTATTAACCTTGCTGGGAGGAGGATAGGTTATAGATATATTTTTACATGCTATTTTTTATAATTTATATTAGTAACATCAGAAGCATTTTTCCGGATACCAACCAAGTAATGCTTATTTAAGAAATGCTTCATTTTATTTGTGATGGAGTCTTTCAATAAAATTTATATACGCATGAATTAAATCCTCTATAAAAGATTCTGAAACAGTTTATCTACTGCTAACATTAAAAAAGCCAGTCCTAGTAACCTTTGCATCATCCAAACGAATGTTGTAATGTTGTACTGAATTACATGATTCATATTCTGGGTGTAGATAAAGTTTTGTATGCAACTGTTGAAAATTAGGTATTAAAACACTCATGTGATACCTACTATTTTGCTACCCACCCAACCCACATTCGTGTTTTAATACCCCTTCTTACACAGCAGTTGCATAATAAATAATATACCATATGGAATAAAAGTATTGGACCAGTCTTGAAGAAAATCTATATTCAAAGAACACAAAATTATAGAATTATCAAAAGAGACACACTAGAATTTACTATAATAGGTATTAATGTGATAAATAATGATATCTTGACGTCTTTTGCTGTAAATATATTAAAGTAAGAGGTTGAAGTAATTTTTCTTTCAGGACTGTCCCAAAATAATAAATTCAAAGGAATGCTTTGAATGGAAGGAATTTTACGATGAATGCCGTGAATTTTTTATATGAAATCATCAAGTTTATTCATTAAATTACTTATGATAATTACAATGCAATGAACAAACTATTATGGTGCCTTAAGTTATATAACTACAACTATAACTATGCAATACAATGTATCAATAAAAATCTTGAACCACATTGTAATGACCCTCTTATAAGTTATTTTATTTTACTAGTAGATTGCTTGAATTAAAGGGATTTTTGTTCTTAATTTTACTAAAGATGCACAATGTAATACAAAATATAGTATGTGTAATTGAAAATTAATAATGTTGATTTATTTCATTTCATACATCAAAAATGGAACGATTGTTGTGTAAAATATAATACATCTTTAAAACTTTACTATATAATTGGTTAATGTACGTATTTAAAGGTAAGTAAATTATTTGTTGAATGTATGAGTAGGTAATAATACTACGGTCTATTAGTGTTATTATCATCAAAAAAGAGTGAAATATTTCAAACATACAAAATGGCTTGGATCTTAAATCTAAACATAAACTTTTTGTTTTAACCAAACCACGTATTGGAAGCTGAATTCTATACAAATAGCATTACTAATAAAAAAAATATATGTATTTAGCATTTCAAGTAAATTTAGGTGCATAAATCTTAAATTTAACAACACATTAATAGTGCATACTAACTTCATTGCTGATTCCAACTTACACCAGAGATAAGGAGTAATACAAAGAAAATCTTTTAACTGTATCATAATACATAATTTAAAACTCTTCAAAGTGCTAAACTTATAAAAAAGCCACAGTATAGTACACGACAGATCTACATAATTATGTGCATTAACCCAAACTTATACATATAAAGAACCACAGCTTTCTGATTAGATTAGTATGAAGGTAAAAAGAGATATTGTGATATTGAAACAATAATTTGTCAAAATACCTGCATACCAAGAATAAGTAATACTGTCACGTAAATGTTCTTAACTAGTCTTATATCTACGCGCCAGTATATCTTATCACTCTCCTCTTAGGAATCAAACAAAGTTAAACTAACAGTCTTATTGACATCTTCAAGGTAGAAGCCTAGGATTGTATCGACCAACATATAGAATCATTCCCGAAGGGTTGTGCCTTACGAAGAATAAAAATGGTCTATCATATTTTAGGCGAGCTGGTTGAGAACTCCTTGCTGGCAAACGTGCTTGTCGTGGTCGTAAATGCAGCGGCAAGTTCATAGCTTCACCAAGATCATGTGGATCATGAAACGATCTTTGATAATCTCTAGGCTCATTCCATGCACCCAGCCATCTTGAATTTCTACGCTTTTGTACATCCGACAGCGTCTCAGGGTATTCTTCAATGTGATGCTGTTCTCCTATAACACCTTCTCCACAAGTTACAAATGAAGTTAGCTGCACCATATCGGTCAAGTACAAATTCTTCGAAGGTCCATTGAGACCACCAAGATCAGCATGGTTAGAATTGAACAAGTCTTTTAATCCCATTTTTTGCAGTGACGCAGATATATTAAAAACTGACTTATGTGAAAATCTTGGTATTTGCAACTCGAGCCCTACTCGGGGCAAAAGTGTTCTCAAGAGACGGTTCCAGACGGAAGCAGTGGGTTTCGAACCTAATAGACGCTTTTCTAACACTTCCAAATCATCTGCATGAACAATATTTCCTTGTTGGCCTGGCATTAAGAACAATGTACTGATAACAGAGTTTGTATTTCCAAGTGCTGCTGCAGTGGCATCTAATATTGGATCGTATCCAGCTAAGAAGTTGCTTCGATAAACAACGGCTGGCACTGGTACCAATCTTCTCTGACGTACAGTCGGTGAAACTACGAAATACATTTCACCATCTCTTCCATCTACAGATGTTCCCGTACAGTCAGTCTGTAAATTTAAATATAGAGGATTTAGATAAAATAATAAATCATCACTTAAAAGCAACATCTGCAAACACTGGGAAACTACTATTGGATGTTGAACTGCTACTCTCAAAACATATATAGTCTAATTTGTGGTTACATAAACCTACATTGAATTTGTTCACAACCAGCGATTCGCATTCTTTGTCTGGTACCGTTTGTATCCATTCAGATTTTTTAACAAATTTGCGAGTTTCATCTGCGCACATCGGAACTGTCGCTGTTTATTATTATTTACGTGGAATACAGCTATCCTTTACATTGCATACATTTTTATACAGTGAATTTATAAGTACTTTATATATACGACAACCCATACAGCCCAGTGGTTACTGACCCTGCCTAATGAGCTAGTGGTCACACGGTTGAACCCATAGGTGCAAACATTTACATGAAGAATGTTTGTTTCCGAGTTATTAAGTATTTCGGTATGTTTAAGTAAGTGTATTGTATTAAATAATATATCATTGGTTTTACCCATAGCTATGGCTATGCCCAGTTTGGGGCAAGATTATTTGTGTAAAGGTGTGTAAATATTATATTATAACTAGCAAACGTTGTCATTGTATTGTCATATAAAGTAATAAAAAAAAATTATATTTAAAATTTTTGGGGTATAAAAAATAAATGGCGACCAATTCTGAGACCTGCCAAATAGATCGTACATAAAATTTATCGTAGCACAATAATTATTATATTCAATCGCCATCTTGCAACTCTCGTGCGTATCTGTGGATGGAATAAAATATTATTAAAATCGCGATACAAAAATAGGTGTTGATTGTAGACGGGTGAAAATTTGAAGGTGCGTCTAAATACACGCACGTTATAAAATTATAACGCTGAATCATAATAAAATAAATAAAAAACAAATGTCAAAAAAATAAAATTAAATATTTAGGGGTGGGTGGGTTACCCTTATCATAAGAGGTATGAAAAATAAATGTTGGCCGATTCTCACTACATACCCATGCGATATACGCACAAATTTTCAAACAAATTGGTTTAGCCGTTTCGCAGGAATTAGGTAACAAACACCGGGACACGTGAATTTTATATATAAGATTTATTTGTTTCTATTTATTTTCTATTCCCTATTGCCGCTGCAGTTGCATCTAAAATTGGATCGTATCCGACTAAGAAGTTTCTTCGGTAAACAACGGCTGGCACTGGTACCAATCTTCTCGTACAAATAGTCGGTGAAACATTGGGTGAAACTAAGAAATACATATCACCGTCCGTACACCGTTTCCGTGCAGTGAGTCTGTTTAGTTACTGCATAATATGTAGACGAACTTGAATTGTTTTGTTATTCGGTAGATTTCTCGTGACAGGTATCATCATGCTCGCTTAAATGCCTCTGCTTGTGGCGGCGACGTAGGGCGGGTCGTTCCCTTCCCTAAAGTATGGTCGAGGGAGGCGATGGCTGGTCCATGCGTCATGCTCGTGAACGGGTAATACTCGTGGTGGCTGGATGATCTTGTTACCGGGAGGTCTGCTTGATGTGTTTTTTATTATTATTATTTCCTAAGTTAAAGTTAGTAAATATTTTTTTTATGAAATGCTCACATAATGTCTCTATGTATTTACGGTATGTGTGGATTGATGCACCTACTATACTCAAAAAGCCTTTCAGTTTTTGACATTTGAGTATTTTTGTTGAATCACTTTGCATATATTGTAATTGAAATGATTTGTAAAACAATTAAAATGTAAATCTTGACTTAAAAGAGTGGCAATGAGTTTCTTGCTACTTAGTCTTCTTATTAGCTCAACCCTTTACGAAGTAGCGGTGAATTCAATAAGAAACAATTTTTTTTTGTCATTCATAAGTGTCATTTCCGTGACCTACATGAATAAAGTGTTTTTGAATTTGAATTTAGTTAGGGCCGTAGTTTTGTTCATCTTCTCTCTACGGTAAGGGCAAATCAGTCATTTGGCTACTACCACATTATAATAATTGAACTAATACGTCATACTTATTCAAAGATTTGTGTAGTTTAGCAATTACTGTTCATACTGGTAGTATCTTTTTTTTATGGAATAGAAGGACAAATGAGCGTACGGGCCACCTGGTGTTAAGTGATCACCGCCGCCCACATTCTCTTGCCACACCAGAGGAACTACAATAGCGTTGCCGACCTTTAAGGAAGGTGTACGCGCTTTTTTTCAAGGTACCCATATAGTATCGTACCGGAAACACCGCACAAGGAAGCTCATTCCACAGCTTAGTAGTACGAGGAAGAAAGCTCCTTGAAAACCGCACTGTGGAGGACCGCCACACATCCAGATGGTGGGGATGATATTCGAATTTGTGGCGTGTCGTGCGAAGGTAGAATTCGGCGGCAGGAATCAGGTTAAACTGCTCTTCGGAACACTCCCCGTGATAAATGTGGTAGAAGACACACAATGAAGCAACGTCTCTACGCAACGTCAAGTGATCCAGCCGTTCCCAGAGCACTGGGTCCCCGACAATTGAAGCTGCTCTGCGTTGCACGCGGTCAAATGGATCGAGCAGATATGGGTGCGCCAGACAAGAGATGACAGTAATACTCCATGTGTGGCCGGACCTGCGCTTTGTAGAGCGCTAGAATGTGGGCCGGCTTGAAGTATTGCCGTGCTCTATTAATGACGCCCAGCTTCTTCAAAGCCAATTTGGCTTTGCCCTCCAGATGGCCACGGAATTGGCATTCGCTCGAGATTTCGAGACCCAGTATTCCGATACTAGGCGAGGCTTTAAGGGAAGTGTTGTCGAAGAGCGGTGATACGGCAGAAGAGGTTTTTTTAGTGGTAAAAGCGCAAACTTGAGTCTTCTGGGGGTTAATTAGACAAGGTTCAATTTACACCATTCCGCGACCTTCTCTTTTTGAACAATAAAGATTATTATCATTATTATGGGTGACAGGTAACCATATATTTAACGCAATATACATATGACATAAATAGATATAAAAATACCTACTATACAAATGTTCACAATGTAAAAGTTATGTTTCCTTAAAATTAAGTGAAAAAAACAACACATCTTTCACTCACCTGGAAAATATTTGCGGAAAATGCTGCTAATGGAGGATTCATCATTATATTGTTACTCTTAAGAAATTCTGTAATTTTACCCCAAGTGTATCTTTTAACTAATAAATTTGTTCTTCTTCTTATTATGTCACTGATCAATTTGAAATTAACTTCTTCCACATGCCCATTATAAAAATGTTGGGCTCTCTCTTTATAAAAAGTCAAAATTTTTCCTTTGCTCCTGTCACTATATAGCTCTCTAATAAAAGCAGATGCAGCAATTCCAGAAGTTGGGGATATATCGATTGAATCTGATATATTTTTCAATGTAAAGTGTGGATTAAATGTAAACATATCATCTAATTTCAATACTTCATTCATTTCACCTGAAGTTGCACCTCTTGCTCCCATAAACATCATAGCCAACATTGATGTGATAGAATAAGGTGACAAAACAAAGCTACGCTTTTTGTCGGTGTTTTCCGTGAGGTCATTCCAGTATTGAAATGCTAATTCGTTACACAGTTCAATAAATTGGGTAATATCTTCACCCACATCTTTTGTGGTAACTTCTAGGCCTTGGTTTTCTTTAGAAAAGTCTAAATTAATATTCTTATCTGCACTGTTTTCTGAAGTGTAGAAACCTTCTGGTCTTTCATTATTTGGTTCATGATATTTAGGGGGAGGTACACTAGGAATGAGTTTCCATGAATTATTACGTTCATTAGCCAGTTCTTTATCATCAATATTTATTTTTTGTATTTTCTTTTTAAATTCATCTACTTTTGGAAAATCCCCAGAAATTTTAGTTTTATTTGATTTGTTTTTTACCTCAGAAAATTCATGTATTTCAACCTTATTATGTAAACTTGAATTTGAAATAATGTTGTTAACATTGTTAGAATAAGGAATTGTAGATTGGGTTAATTGCACTGATGCTAGAGTTACACTTTCCTCTGATTTTTCTGGTTGATTTGGAATGGAATTGTTTCTTGTAAACCAAACATTATTATTTTTTATGGATTGTTTTTCTATAAATTGACTTATAGTGGTAGAAGTTGTTTGAGTGGTAATATCTTGCACGGGTTTCTTTTTAGTTTTTTGAGTTTTATCATTTTCTAAAGACACCTTAATAAAATTTGGACCAATCATCTCATTTAAAGGACTTTCAGTTGTTGTAGCCTCGGTATTTTCATTGGAACTCCAATTATCTTCTTTAGTTTGTTCAGTAACATAATATGTTGTTGTTTCAAAATTCATTTCTGTAGTAGATGATACCTTGTTATCATTATTACTTGACTCACTTATTTTGTTCTCATTTATATTTTCTCTTTCATATATTTCTTTTACGCTATTATTTTCTTGTGAGAGCCTTTCATCTGCACCTTGATATACAACTTGAGATAGCAGGTCACTCATTGATTCAGATAGTATATTATCTACTGTCGTGGTTTCTAAAGATTCTGTTGTTGATATTATTGCATCTGTGGTTGTCACAATAGTAACAAAACTATTATTTTCTTTTTCTGTATTTATTGTTTGTAACTCTTCTTGAGATATTTTCACAATATTATCTGTATTTGAATGGTTTTCTATTTTGAGATCATGTGTTTTATCCAAACCTGAAGGAATGTCTATTTCAATATTTTCTTTACTTTCCATATCCATATTCAATTTTATTGCATCTGCATTTTCATTATTTGTAGTCTGTACAGGTACAAAATTATTTCCAAGATCCGAAGCAATTTGACTTATGCTTTGCGCTACATCAAATAGTGGAACAATAGGCTGTTGTTCCAGTTTGCTTACATTTACATTATTACTACTCTGTGTTGATATAATTTCAGTTGAAGAAATTGTAGTTGAAGGTGAAACTGATTGAGTTGTGAGTGTTGTGGAATTATCTTTAATATATTCTTCTGAGTTTGTTGATAAATGTAAATTATCGGGTGATTTTGTCATGACATTGATAATGCTTTCACCAGAGGGTGTAGAGCTTTGTTTTATGGGAGTAATATTAACCGATTTAACAGTTGTATGCGATATCATAGAAACAGGAATAAATTCTTGATTCAAAGTTTGTGGTTCTTGATTTGAAATTATGTCATTTTTTTTTGTTGTGTAAACAGTTGTTATTCTAGGTGTTGTATGTTTAACGGAAGATGTTATCCCAGTACCAAATTGAGCAATTTCCTCTGTTTTCACAGATGTTGGCTTGGTCTTCGTTATTGATAATGTAGATATATGAGGCTTAACCGTAGATGGCAAGAAATTATTGGTGATTGTTTCATTATTTAAATGAACAGGTATCGGCTTCTGAGTACTTTGTTCTTTAGTATAATTTTTCGGTGGTGCTGTTATATTTTCTTGAATATCTTTGACCTTAGAATTATTTATATATTGTGTTGATTCTGGCGTAGATGTAGATGACTGAGTATTAATTACTTCTTTGGTTAAAACATTCGACAAATCGTTGTTTGGGGTGTCAAAATCAAGAGTGTCTGTTTCTGGTGTTATAAAAGATCCAGAAGATTTATCTGGTACTATATCCACTCCTGTATTCCCGAATATTGAAGGCAAAATCAAACTCCAAGAATCAGAAACATCAGGTGTATCTAAGGTGGGTCGAATCTTAGGATTATTTTTGTGTGCTTCCATTTGAGCTTTGAGAACATTTTGAACATTCGTTACAACGTTGTGAACTTTGTTGTAAGAAGGCTGGCTAAAATTAAACGCAACAGTTGGATGATCATCATTAGCAAATGTAACTAAGCCGTCTGTGTCTTCCCCTGCTGCAACAATGGCTTGGATTTCTTCAAGGGTCATCAATCTCTTAACAAGCTCTCCGGATTCATCAAATGTATAGAATTCATATCTGTCTGGTGTCAAAAGGTTTACCGGACTTCCCACAGTTGCTGGAAGATTGGACGGTCGAGGCAGGCTATTGCCTATAGCATCCGCAATGTAGGGTAACTTTGTACGTCTGGAAATGAAACATATCGAATTAGCCGTGTGGTAAATTACAGATTATAATAATATTTTATTAATAAATATACTCAATATATTTAATACAAATCAATATGACTAAGCAAAAGACGAGAGTTAGGATATGACCTACAAATAATCGAGTCCAATAATATTGTTTATTGCAAAAAACATAATATTATTTGAGTTACTATTACAAGGATTTATCTCGTGACAATATTATCATGATGATGAACGTAATGAGCTCATGGGCTAGTGAGTAGGGAACTGTTGAGACCTCCTTATATAAGTATAACATTGTACCTAACATAAAATAGTATCTGCTTCAATCTGCTAACAAGAGATAAAGGGTAAATGAGTTGTTGTCCCACTGATCAAACACATTTTTTTTACATATATTATAGAAATATGTCATTTATTTATTTTATTATTTATTTCACTAACCCGTACATAAATATTATTGTCATACGCTCACAGATCATCTATAAAATTTGTTCCATTTTTACATTAATCATATAATACTACTATTATGTTCATTTCACTGGGCATGCGCAGACTGAAGAAAATGCTTCAAACTAAAACCCTTATGAGTTTTACTGTGCACGCACTAAAAACTTATCTGCTCTTTTTTTTTAATTAACAAAACTTAAGACAGCAAGCATGCATCAATACCATTTTCTATTATTTATAAAGATGCCTTTGTGGATCACAGCCACCAATACTTTGCAAAAATAATTTCAAAAATGTTACCGGCAACAAACGTTTGAACGGTTTGGCCAAACTAAGCGCAAATTTGCCCGGACATGTATTTGTGCCAGTGGGACGTATTTTATTTGCCGGTTAAAGGCCGTAAAACATTAATTTACGTCATTCTGTAATAATCTAGATTTTAGAAAGGATCTTTATATAAACAGAAACAGAATCCCAAAATATTTAATTTTAATATCTCATTTTCTTAGAATCAGTAAGGGTGCAAGTCAAACTTCAAAAGTCAAAGTACTATCGTAAAAAACAACACTATATTCTTTTTAATACTTTCGTAAAAGAAACAGGAGACAGTGCTGTAACAAAAAAATATGCTAATTTGGAATTCGGAATCATGGTTAATATTATCTTTAGATATATTATAATCAATAGTAAATACACACTGTGTGAATATTTCACCTATTTATGAGATACACGGACAGCAAATTAGCAGCTTACCAGTGGGAGGCTCCTTTGCACAGGAAGCTGGCTAGAATATGGGTACCACAACGGTGCCTATTTCTGCCGTGAGGCTGTAGTGTGTAAACATTGCTGTATTTCGGTCTGAAGACTACCGTAGCTATCTTATTTTCATAAAAAAGCAAATTTAAGCACATAGTACTGTTGGAAATCTAAATATAAAATTATTACAACTCACCTATCTTGGGCATCGTCTGCATACACGCATAAAACATATGAAATAAGGACCCCAAACACGTACATTGTAGACTTCCATGCACTGTACTCAAATCTGAAATTGAATATTTATTATTATTATATTGCACTAAATGCACTCTTTACTAATAAATAGACATGGATTAGTGAACTCTATTTTGTGTGACTACCACTTGTTATCAATAAAGGTTTGAAAGTATAGGTAGAAAAGTAGTGGTAAATGGTAAAATCTTAGATTAAGGATTGGTCTCCGCTGCGCTCCAACTAGTCGCAAAGTGCGGCAACTAATACTAGCCCTAGTGGGCGTACTCGAGCCAGTCACGAACAATATAATACGTTGACGTGCCACATGTTCTATTAAACTTTGTATCTCAAATCATTTAATTAATTTCAATGTAAAATAACACGAAGCATATGTTACAAAATTTGAAAGATGCCATTGAGACCTTCAATGGCATCAAATGGCAAGATGCCACTACACAAGCATCTAATAATTAACGTAATAAAAAAGCTATTGTTCTTATGTAGTGCGTTATCTAGTTGGAGCGCAGCGGAGACCAATCCGTAATCTAAGGGTGAAATATTAAATATTTGACATTCTTATGTGTCATTTGTTTGACATAAATGAATAGAAATATTATTCGAATAATTTAAAAGTAATTACTCAGTGACGTTACACTCATCCTGTCCCGTAAAGTAAACAACCTTTTCCATTTGATAGAAAAAGATGTATATACTTAATTAGCATCATTACAAGTAGCCAGTGAAGCCAGTTTTACTATTGTCATTGTACATGCGCTCATAAACAAGTATTACAAGTTCCTTATTCACCTGTATTGTTACTCTCGCTTACATCAATTATTTTACAACATTACTATCTAATCCATAGTTTCTCAACCTTATTTTGCTCACCGCCCACTTTGAGACTATATTTTTTTCTAGAGTATTTTCGTGTATTTTTTTTGCCTTTCTAGACTATTTTTTTTAATCTACCCACGCCCCATCTGCGCGATCTCAATGCCCCCTAGTTTTCTCTGGGTCTTCTACTGCCCCCCCGAAAGTCTCAAACGCCCACAAGGGGGCCCAGATTGAGAACCTATGATGATGAAACTTCATTGTGTGTCTTCTACCGAATTTATCACGGGGAATGTTCAGAAGAGCAATTTCAAATGATTCCTGTCGCCGAATTCTACCTTCGCACGACACGCCACAAGTTAGGATATCGTCCCCACCATCTGGATGTGTGGCGGTCCTCCACAGTGCGGTTTTCAAGGATCTTTCTTCGACGAACTACTAAGTTTCCGGGACGATACGATATGGGTACCTTCAAAAAAAGCGCGTACACATTCCTTAAAGGCTGGCAGCTCTCCTGTGATTCCTCTTGTGTTGCAAGAGAATGTGGGCGGCGGTGAGCACTTAACACCAGGTGAGTGACTCGTTTGTCCTCCTTTTCCATAAAAAAAAATAGCGGGTTGCACTACAGGAGTGCCGGCAGAAGTGATTACTTGAACGTTGTGCATTTTTGAATATTTTGGAATGGGCAGAGAATAATTTCACACGATTTTGATTTATTTATCAGTATAAAAGTACAAGCATTTATATTGTGGTTTAATACAAAATTCATTTATTGCGCTATCGTACACAAAAATAACAATTTATATAACATCAAAAATGTTACACTTCAGGACTATTACAATAAATATTATTTTACATTAAAAAAATTATCTCTCAGAAAAATCAACTTTTAATTTCAACGACCGTATTACGAATTTTCGATCAGGTCACGTAATCTGACGCGAGTTTATCAATATATATACCCTTCCTGAGAAATGCGTTTAACGTCGCTTAAGATGTTTTCACTTCAAAAATAAAGGTAAAAAATAAATCTGTGCAATAAGCCATGAGTTTTAAAAGTTACTCGAAGGCCATAAAATGAACAGTTAACACAAGACGACACCTCACGGTACGACGCGCACCAATCTCCGTTACTCGCAGTTGAAGTAGCAGCGCTTCCTACAGTCCACAGAGTTAATATTATACAGATGAACCAATTATTTTAGTTCACAAGACATAAAATGACGAGACGAACGGGACGTTCGCTGATGGTAATTGAAACGCCCTGCCCATTACAATATAGTGCCGCTCAGGATTCTTGAAAAATTTTAAAATCTGAGCGGCACTACAACTGCGCTCGACATCTTGAGACATAAGATGTTAAGTCTCATTTGCCCAGTAATTTCACTAGATTGCCGTATAGTAACACAGTAATGTTTACACGCAGAAACAGGCACCGTTGTGGTACCTATAATCTAGCAGGCATCCTGTGCAAAGGAGCCTCCCACTGGTAGTTTTACAGGAAACTGGTATAGCTACATTGATTAGTGCATATTCAAATAAAATGCATCCGAATATACGTATATAATTAAAGCAACACCAAATTTAAATAATTACAAATTAATCGAGAACGTAGTTATTATTTATTTCGGTGAAAATTAAATAGGAGATACCGGGAGGAGATACCATTAATATAAATAGGGAATGCAAATCTCGCGAGATTGGGGCTCAAGCGGGATCCCGCGAGTTTATGAATAACAATACTGCGAGATCTCGCCAATTTCGAGATATCGCGAGATTAGCAGTTTGGTGCGTTTTTTTTTTGCAAATAATCATCATTAGGAAAAAAATAATGCATATTTTAAGTATATAATACTTAATATTATAATAGATAAACTTTATACATATACACATATTTATATTTATCAAAATCAAACTATAATGTTAGTATATTGTCTAGTTTTGTGGTCTGTCGTTACTCTGCATGTATTTACTCTGCACCGCGGCTAATTGCCGACGACACGGGGTTATGTAACGGATACAACCTCGTAATTGCCTTAATAACACTTTCATACAGTTAGGGTATATAAATTTAAGGTATATATTTATGACCTTTAAAAGGATTAATTAGTATTGATGTGTTAATAATGAATACATTTAGTGTCACTTTACTGTTAAGGAACAGTATCTAATGTTGTTGTTTAGGAGTTCATTGTAACCTGATGTTTGCTTCCAGTGAACTCCTAAATTAATGAACTGATTTTAATAGGGTTTACTTCATCGAGTGCAGTTTAGTCTAACTTGAGAGATAGGATAATTTACATTTCGATTGGGGACCCAAAATTACTTTAATTTCCAAAAGTATTGTATGTATATATTTTCTACGAGAGTACTTATTGACGGTTCTATTGTAAAACAATTTCATTATAACAACAGGAGGCATATCTTATCAAATAGTTCTTGATGCTATGAAACATTATTGACGAAATCATAAAAACAGTATTTTTTTTGTTATGTACAGTGCAACGTCTGTCGGGTCAGCTAGATTTTAATAAATGTAATTAATTAAAATAATGGTGATAATATTTTGTTCATAAATTTAGGCTAAACTGCATTTTACACAGTGTACCTTTGACAATATACACAGATAATATATAGGTATATATCGCTAAACAATTTCCGTATCACTGCATTCTGCAGAATCGCTTTAAGCTCCGAAACCGCTCAATGGGATTAACTCAAGCTAAATATGTTTCATCCAACTTCATAAGCGATAGGATATTCATATTACTGAAGATGAATTATTTTTATGTGATTATTAATTTTTGAAAAGTTTAATATTCAGTTTGACAGTTCTGCTTAATTAGAACAACAAGGAACAATTTATTATTAATTATTACGCCATAATTGAAAATTAATTGGGTATTAAACTCATTTATTACTTTATTTCATTTTCGGAATAAGATACAAATTAAATAATGAAAAAAGTAATGCAATAAATTTTGAAATATCAAAGACATTAATAAGATTAGACAGAGAAAGCCATAATAAAATATAACGGTCTCTTCTCTGACGTTTCGATTTTAAAAATATATATATCAGATTTTGAGGTTATAATTGAGCAGTCAATAATACAACACAGTGGACATATACACGTAGTCATATAATCAATTTGAGATTACTATGAAACAACATGTAAAAAGGTACATAAGTATGTATGCCATAGGAAAAATATCGATTATAATGATTGTATATAAGTCTATGGACCAATATATCGGCCATTATTACAATTCTTCAAGTACAATTCTTTTTAAATACACGTTTTGATTCATAAGTGTCCGTTTGATACAAATATTTGATAATAATAGAAAAAAATATTTAAATAATTATATATTAAGCCTGATTTATTTTATGTTTTCAGAATACGAATGATGTAGTGGAACGCAATTTTTTTCCGCAAAGTGGTTCCTTAAGAACAGTTTATAATGAAAATTAAGGCACCTGATTCGGAAACAAATGGCACGTTGAAGGAGAAGAAATGGTGCAAGAATTTCTCCCAGTATTCTTTATGGGCTCTAGTCATTGTTATTGCTTTGAATAATCATAATCATAATTCAGATGACTAGTTTAGTTAACTGCTTTTCCGATCGCTTAGCACGTAATAGCAATAATGAGCATTTTAAACAAAATCAAAATCAAAAATCACTATTCATGTAGGGCACGGAACACTTATTAATGTTAAAACAAAATATTATTGCATCTATTGCTACTTCCTAAAGGGTTGAGCTAATGAGAAGAAGTAGCAAGAAACTCATTGCCACTCTTTTAAATCACGATTTAAATTTTCATCGTTTTACAAATCATTTCAATTGTAATAATTCTAATAAATAAAGTGATGCAACAAACATACTCAAACGTCAAATAGTCAATGCCTTACAAAAGTACGTCAAAAAAACATACTTTGAGGGTTCAGAAAACATTCAGATATCTCTATCTATCTATAAATAATTTGATAGTCACTAAGACCTTGACATAACTATTCTTGTTCAGGCCTCTTCGAACTAAGTTAAGTTCCGTTTTTCGTTCCGGTCTCGTTGTAAGCAAACTCAAACACTTAACGGTTCTCTGCTTCGTGACAACAAAGGTTATTGAACCATCACAGTCTCCATATTTGCGGAATTTTTATTACTTCTGTCTGTTTTAATATCATAATAACAGATCTTTACTTAATGCTGATAATAATAAATAAATTATTAGGATATAAATGTCAGTCCGATTTTTTACGGAAATCGGTTTTTATCAGTTTGTGTTTACGGAAATGGTTCTATCGGTTTTTACCAGACTTTGACTCTGTAACTTATTTTATAATCTACTACTATTTAGAAACTAAAGCTACTTTAATTTTGGAAAATAAAAAAGGGTTTAACTGCGCCTTTTTCTGTTGTGAAGCAGTAGTGTGTAAGCATTATTGTGTTTGGTTCTGAAGAGCGCCGTAGCTAGTGAAATAAGATACTATGAGTTTTTTGAGAACCGTGAACGGCACTGCATTGTAATGGGCATGGCATATTAATTACCATCAGCTGAACGTCCTGCTCGTCTCATCCCGTATTGTCATAAAAGAGGGTTCCGCAAAAATTGCGTAAAACCCCTAAAAGTGTACAAAACTGGTAAAGAAGTACATATTGACATGTTATCAAAATCAAAAGTTGAAACTAAAATGTATATCTAATTCTAAATATACTTTTAAATCGAATAGAAGAACATTAAAGCACGCGGGTCATCTGGTGGTAAGTGATAACCATCAAATACCTTATCTTGAAATAGTAGGGGAATTAAAGGAACGCATCCCTTTGAGGCACGCATATGTAGCAATGAAATTCTCCAATGTTTGGTAGTGTGTGGTAGAGAATTCCTTGAAAAGAATCGCGCTGTGAGGAAACCCCATCCAGATGGTGGGGATGATAGCCTAACTTAGGGCGTGTCGTGCGAAGGTGGATTACGGCGTCAGGAATCAGGTTAAACAGCTCTTCGGAACACTCAACGTGATAACTATGAGACAATGATGTCTGTATGCAGCGCCAAGTAATCAAGCCGTTCACAATATCAAAGATAATTTTACCAGAGGGAAGCTTCTTAGCACAGGATAGCTGGATGATGGCACCAGCTAGATGGATACCACAGTGGTAGCAACTGACCATTGAAACTTTCTAGAAACAAAGAATTTGTAACGTTCTTGAAGAATCATGTCTAAATTGTGAAGGTTGAATGGCTGCCACAACAGATAAATCTTTCACCGAAGTGGCACGTGAAAGGATTAAAATTTTACCAGTGAAGGGTTTCTTAGCACTGGTTCCCGGCTATATGGAGCCTTTTTCTACAGCCGAGCAGTAATGTTCAAGCGCTAAGTGACTGCGTTTGAACAACGCTGTAGCTTCTAAAATTACGACATTTTCGATACGCCAATTCTATATCAAGAAAACGAGAGCAATCGCGATGCCCCTCAAAATTTTGGGTACAGCAGTCAAAAGGCAGGTTTCTTGGAAATTCTAATGCTTTATGAAGCTGTAACATATCCAAGCAAACAATAAAATATCATCAATGTAAATCTTGAATATCATCGGTTGAGAGCTTTAATAACATTTCAATAACTAGAAATAACAACAATAAAAAAGTCTTCACGGTGTCTGATCATAAATCCACAAACAGCGACTTACACAAAAGTATTAATTAACTTATAACTTTAGCGGCAAACCACAGAACGAAAGATAACTTTGAACTTAAGTGCAAGTAAAGTCCAGACGCCAAGCTAAGCCAAGATGAAGTTAGACCATTAAGCTTAGTACCGCTTTTCAAATGAAAACTTATTTTTCGACTGAGCGTTCTTTACATATTTAAAATTATATTAGACAAGTGCTGGCAAACGTTATTTTGCCATTTATACTGTGCATATAAATGAGTAATTCATACGTTCATTGTATGAATTGTCGTATGTAATGAAATATTATTCACTTAATTACTTGTACTGCGCATATATAGGCATTTCTAAGTCAAAAAAATATAGATTCCATATAGTAAATCACCATCAAATATATACTAAAACCTTCTCCGAAACATAATCCTCCTAACATAATCTCCGGTATAATAATTCTGATCGGTTCAGTAGTTTTCGCAGTATAACCGAACGGAAAAAATAGCTCTCTATTTAGTAGTATAGATATATATATATATATATATATATATATATATATTACTATATAAATAAAATTAAAAATTTATTTTACTGCCTGTCTATTACAGGGAAGAAAATCTATTGGTGTGAATTTTCATAAATGTTGTTAAACACTATAACGCATTATAGGTAAGTGAATTTACGGAAAATATATTTGTATTATTTGCTTTCAGTAATATTATATACTTGTCTTCAGTTGGAATAGTTGTAATATACAACCCCTATCTCATCGTATTTAGGAGAAATAAGTATAAATTTTATTATTTATTTATTACACTTTTCTGACACCACATTAACAATACATAACTTAACTACTAACTCACATAATAACATCATATGGTGCAAATGGCAGCCTTATCACTATATAGTAATCTCTTCCAGGCAACCATTTGAAATACAATAAAAAAAGATAGTACATTAAAAGGGGTAAGAAATTTCAACTTTTAATATGCGAAAGAGCGAAATAAGAACAATAAACATAAGCCTCGTCCACCCGTCTTGAATTATTTGGGAAAGTAACATTTCCTCACAATAGTACGACAGCTAGATGCATACAAAACAGTGACAATGCTAATTAAACAGTATTCTAAAACATCTTTATTTGTTGCCCTACATTCCATTCTACGGTGAGATGTGCTCGTTTTTGTAACAATAGCTTCCTTTACTGAATAAGGCTTTCATCAACAATGCATATTGAAATATGTGCTCCAGAAAATATTGTTTGCATTTCTATATTTTGAACTTTACTCTTTGCTTTAAAGCTAAGCTCTACGGACACATACTTGTTATAAGTGTCAAAGAATTTTTTTATGGCAATTAGGGACGAGACGTGCAGTATGTTCAGCTGATGGTATTTGATACGCCCTGACCATTATAATGCAGTTTTAATTCTTGCAAAACCCAAAAATTTCTGAGCGGCACTGCAATTGCGCTCGTCACCTTGAGAGATAAGATGTTAAGTCTCATTTGTCATTTGTTTTACTAGCTTCGGCGCCCTTCAGACCGAAACACAGTAATGCTTACACATTACTGTTTCACGGCAGAAAAAGGCGCTGTTGTGGTACCCATAATCTATCCGGCATCCAGTGCTAAGAAGCCTCCCACTAAATGATGACACAGCTAAATTTTTGATGATATTTTAAATAAAAACATTTAAGGATATCATTGTATGGCTAATATGGCAAACAATAACGTGAGTACATGACGAAAGTAAAATAGGTATAGACACTTGCGGAGAAGCGAAAGCGCCATTTTGTCGAATAGTGTTCTAAAATTTCACGTCAAACTAACATCAGGAAATTATAACTGCTGTATTTTAAGTAACAAAATTCAGATAAGCCAAAAGATATTGACTCACTATTCATTATTTATACAACGGGTCGAGTTTCACGGGGATTCTTTACGACACGAATACATTTTTATCTGGGCAGTGTACCGCTGGGGAAGCTTGAAATTTATACGAAACTATAACGAATGCTTTTATTCTTATTCGTCCTGTTTTGTCCCTTATCAAAATTATTTTCAGTTGAATGTTTCTGGAGTAAATTGTGGAATAATGTTTGTATAATTATGTAGGGACTAGTATTTTAATGTAGTGTAATACTAGCTTTAATCAGAGGGAGACTCCTACACACAGGATGCCGGCTAGATTATGGGTACCACAACGGCGCCTATGCCATGAAGCAGTAATCTGTTATCCCTGTGATTCGTTCTGAAAGGCGCCGTAGCTAGTGAAATCACTGGGCAAATGAGACTTATCATCTTATAACTCAAGGTGACAAGAGCATTGTAGTGCCGCTCAGAGTTTTTGGGTTTTCAATAATCTGAGCGGTACTGCATTGTAACGGGGAGGGTGTATCAATTAAAATCAGTTGAACGTCCTGCTCGTCTCGGCCCGTATTGAAATAAAAAAAATAGCTGACACCCCGCGACTTCGTCTGCATACACAGGACTGATCAAGTAGTACATTTCAATTAACTTTTTAAAATAAAAGAACACTTATGTCATTTGCTATTGCGACACTTTTTGTATAAAAGGTGTGTTCTGCAAAGTCGTAGCACATCATTATATTCTATCATCCACCGTTTTCGTAGCGCATGCGATGTAAAGAATATTTTAGATATTTTTTACTTGGGTTACATTAATGAAGTTTTAGTAAGAATCCCTAATTATTTGAATGTATAATATAGGATATATCACGCGGGGATAATGTAGCTTTCCAACAGTGAAATAATTTTTCAAATCGATTCAGTAGTTTCGGAGAAGCTGCTATCGCTATAATCAATAATTAAATTTTTGTGAACTCTTATTCTACTTCTTTAATAAAAGTAGCATAACCTCCTATTTGCCATATGGCAACGGCATGAGACCACCGTTTAGTACTCACACATTTAATAAGTCCCTATGACAATGAACTATCTGCTTGTGAAAGTCCCGTCAATATCAGTCGAGTGGGTTTGGTGATTTATTGATTACAATATAGACCCCATCAAGATTATTGATTGATACCAAAATTCGGCGGCATCGTTAGTGCGCTCGCCACTCTGACACATGAGATAATAAGTCTTATCTCCAGCTACGGCGCCCTTCAAACCGAGAAATATGCTCCGCAGTTGTACCCACATTTGTACAACAAACATAATACATATGCTTATAAAATAACAATATTTTTAGCAGCATTTGTACATAAGATGACTTATCATAACCGATGTTTAACCGGGGTTTTATAAGAGTCGTTATTTAGTTTATGATTGCTCATGAGGGATGTGTGGACGAAATGGTCGAAAGCGTAAAATTTCACTCAATCGAAAGAGGAAGGGGAGCCACAATTCCTTCCATAATCATTCAATATCTAAACTATCGAAAATGCCGAGATACTAAGAATAGAAATTGATATATCACTAATATTATTAATGACAGGGTGTTTTAATATCAGTGGTGTGACGACGAAATTAAAAAATTATACTCGTTGTCACATTGTTTTTACAACCTGGTATGACCAGGAGTCAGGAATGCAATTTTTAATTGAAAATATTGTCCTGCCCTCATTTCATGCTTTTAAATTTTAATAAATTCATCAACGGACATGAAAAGCCCATTAAGTATTTAATAATGCATCGTTGAGAGCTAGAACCTAAAATAAGCTAGTTATTTTAAGTTGCAGCATTTTATTCGTAGTAATATTGGTTTGTTATTCTCTCTACGGTGTACTGTCACTTCTTACAATAATTTACGTGGGAACGACAGTGACAGGAAGAGCCAACTGGTCGTAATGATATGATTTTTGAATTTCGAATCACTCGAATTTAAGGACGAATAGTTGAAAATAATTGTCAAATATTAAAAATCATCATGATTAATTGTTATATTTATAATTGTACATTAAATAATACCCTAGAGAGCGCGATATAAATTTGAGGTCGGGTCTTAATATAATAGATCCGAATAAGCTATGTAATAAAGGAGGAAGATATAGAAATTCATATCTCTATCTTCTCCTTGTATTATGTGGACAAGGCTTTGTGCAAACGAAGTTGAAACTATTCGTTTTATAAATTTAAAAACTAATCATACGATCCAACAAAGCCTCATTCATAATCATATCTGATACAGGCTAATCAACAAAGACAATCTGTGATACAAGCAATAACAGCAAACGAATGGTAAAACGATAGATAAACTTAGATAATAGATTAACTGAATCGTGCCGATAAAGCTCATAATTCATAGCTAAATGGACATTGTTTCAATCTTAAGGTTATAGATAATTACCTCCTTTTTTGTTACTTTAGTGGATTCCGTGCTCAAAATTTTACCGACCGTCCGAGTTTTAGCGGACTTTACGTATTTTTTTATAAAACGATCAACTAGCTTTGATATATATGCATGATAGCATATGATGATATGTGGTCTCGGTCCATACTCTCTTGTTACACCAGAGGAAACGCAACGACGCTTTCCAGAGGCTGTATGGTTGTTCATGTATTGTAAAGTGGCTTTAGTACAGTTCAGTGCAGCTCTGTGTCACTGCGACCAATATTATCTATTGTTATAGCCACTGTTAATTTTGGCCCACTGCTAATATTGATTATTTTAATGAATCTTATTATATCTTACTGAAGTATTTTAAGTGGCTGAAGAATTGGACTTCCCAAAAAGATGCTACGTTTACGGATTAAAGGACCAGAGAATTGTTTGTTTTACCTGCAGGGCCCCGTTAGTGTCCTGGTTAGAAAGAGTAAGTTTTCCCTACTAAGGATTAGGGTTTTGAAATGGGTTAAGCCCGAAGTGTTTGCTCGAGAGTTTAATTCACTCTTGTGAACATTATGTATCAAGGGTTGAATAAAGAAAATTCCTTGGGACACCACAGAAGGGTTCAGAGCCAATTCTTGCAAGTTCGTTAGCGCATTCATTGCCTTCGATCGCTGCATGTTCTGGGACCCATCGAAATGTAACTCTGTTTATTTCTCTCAGAGTATGCAGTTTAGTCCGGCAGTTGTCTACAAGTTTTGAGACTGTTCTGTATGAGACTATAGCGGACAGATCCGCCTCTTGCTGCTAGACAACCAATGAAAACAGGCCAAGTTCATTGCATATGTGACAAGCTACGTCTTACACTCGCAATTTGTATGTTACTTTGTATTAGTGTGCGTGCATTGCTCAGAATAGAGGTTAACGGTCACCCTCAATTTTTTTCGACGTTTTCACAGCTGTCACAGTCTGTAACTTGTTTTAATCGTGCGATAATTGTAAAATTTGGTTTCTAATCATTTTTGTTTATTTCTATATTGTTTATCAAATATTATGTATCCGCTAAGAAAGTTGCAAGATATTCTCAATACAATTGTTCTAAGAAAAATTACTGGGAAGTCTCAACCACTAAAATGAACCTATATGTAATCTTTGAAATACAATTTAATTTAATTTTGTATGTACCAACCCTAGCGCCCCACCCCGACGTAAAATATATTTTTAGTGAATTTCTAATCATTGTAAATACTTCCAGCTACACTCTTCCATCATTAAAGTCTTCTCTTTTTAATATTTCGAATTCAGAGCACTAGATATTTTTTCAAGGAGGATATTAGGTATTTTATAGCACCTTTTCATTTTTATTACCCATAGAGTAGAATGCTGAAACATTATATTATCATAAACTTACTCTCACTCATCTAACACTGAAACAATGTCTAACTTTTTATCAGTAAGAGATAGCCTAACGAAATATTAACATAAAATCGCTCACTCGTCGTTAATTATTTAGAAATGTAATATTTCCCAACAATAGAAGTTCAATACATAGTTCATGTGAACTGTGGACAATTCTGATTCTACAGTATTCTAAGACCCATATCAAAAAATATCTTAAGCTGCTGATCAAGTCAATTTTTTCAAAGAAGTTATAACGTTTATTAAATGAGAAATACATAAATTGTATTAAACTCTGACACAGGAACGTATAGGCCGCGGCCTAAACATGCAAACAGCGTTCAACATGCGTTTTTGCGAAACGTTAGAAACGAAAGTTACGCGACTGCCAATGTCGATCATCGTTAAAATATTTATACCGGGACCTATTTGGAAGCTATGTTACAAACAAACCCACATAAAGCTGAGAAGATAAGTTATTACATATGAATTCATTTCTAACCTAATAACATGGCCATAAACACAATTTTAACTAGGTCGCTGTGCTTCTAACCGATTTCACTTCCTTTAAAACATAATTTACGCGTAATATAACCCTACGCATCTCGTGAGCTTTCCCTTAAATAATTTGGGAAGCAATAAAAGAAAATTACTGGGCTCTTTATGATTTCTCGTTAACATTTGATGTTAACATTAAATTAAATGAAACACAGGCTTAGGCTTAAAAATATGACCCATTTGGATCGTTAATTTTTTTTTATGAAAATAAGGGACGAGATGAGCAGGACGTTCAGCTGATAGTAATTGATACGCCCTGCCCTAATGGGCAGTGTAATCACTGCAGTCCCACTCAGGATTCTTGATAAACCCCATAAATTCTGAGCGACATAAAAACTGCGCTCGTCACCTTTACATATGTCTCATTAGCCCAGTAATTTCACTAGCTACAGCGCCCTCCTGACCGACACACAGTAATTCTTACACTTGACTGCTTCACGGCATAAATAGGCGCCGTTGTGGTACCTGTAATCTAGCCGGCATCCTGTGTAAAGGAGCCTCCCACTGGTGAAAAAAATGACGGGACGATACGTATACCTGTGAAGAACGCTGAACATTTCGACTCAGTTGCAAACGCGATATATGCGGGTTGACTAGTGAATGTACCCTTTAATATTTTGCAACCCTGTCGGCTTACACGTCGGTGTACTTTTAATGTGTTGATTTTTAAAGTGTTCGGCTGCACCTAACACCCCTATTGCATCAACAAAATGGCCGCCAGTTCCTATCTATCCGATCCCTATATTAAAGAGGAGAAAAAGTCAAAAGCAAGACCAAACGGAGTCTTAAAAGCTTTTGTCGCCTAAACGTTTTGCGTTTATTTCAATAAGATAGCTTTTTGAAGTGAAAGTAGTGATTTGAAACTCGATGAAACGAAAAAGCGAGACGATACAGACACAAATAGTTCAAAATTCATCAAGAAGTTAACATTAATAATATGTAATTACGGTTAATTATAAATAATATTATTTAGGTTTAAATTAATTATAATGAAAGAATACTTTAATACTTAGGGATGAAAGTATTATCTGGTTATCACTTGCCTAATTGCACTAGGTTAAGTTAAAAACATGTCAATTTCAGGTGTTACTCGTATTACTTCACTAACAACGGTATCGAAAACAAGATTGTTCACACCACAATATCGAAAACTACATTGTTATAAAATTTGAACACATAGTCATAAACAAGGCGTTTTATCTTAAACTAGATTCAGAAGTGTTTTACTTCTCCAAAAACGTTACTAACATTAATTTTGATAACGACAAAGCACAGTTAACCCATTAAAAGTTGCAATAAAACAATTTCGAGAAGCCTTTATTCGTACTTTCACGTAAATCGCAATTTTCACGGCGGTATCTCTACTATCAATAAATATCGTTTTATCTATCGGTACCACCACAGTTATAAGTTCGAGTAAAATGTAAGAAAATTGCTCTCGGCCGTGAGTCAGTTATAAATTGGATGCGATGTTTTATTTTAGTAGACATAAATGCCTCCCGCGGCGTTTTGTCTTTATTATGGTTTAGTGCACGTACTGTCTTCTACTTCGGTTTGTTCGTAGATATTTTAAGTTATATATCATATTTACCACATAATAAAATCTTAATAAAGACTGTGCGTTGAATAAAGTATAATAAAAAGTATTCTTGTGTATAAAGGTATAAACAATACCCAAGCCAAAAAAATAGTTTGTAAATTTTTATCTGCTTTTGCTATGAATATGTTTGTAAAAACTACTGAATAATAATAATTTTGCATGAGTTTTGTGAGTATGTACATATATATACGCTAAAAATTCAGGCGAGACGATAGAAAGAAGACAGAAAAAAAGAAAGAGCGCAAAAATTTGCCTTCTCTTGGGTTCCAGAGAAATATTCACTGTTTTACTTATTACTTTAGTACGATTACGGATACAAGAACCACCACGGATACAAGAAAAACCTAGATATAGTCGTCGAAAAAAAATTAAATTTTAAGACTGTTCGTTGTTTTAGCTTTCTTGGTCAATGAGTAAGTAAATGTACATCAATTATCAAACCGCCTTAACGATCTAGTATAGCCTCATGTTCATCACCATCATCACTCTCTATGGTAAATTAATATATTTTTTTCCACCTCTATGAAAAGCTGGCACAAGGAACAAAAGTGGCCGATTCTCTCACGGCAAGACGACTTTTGTCCTTCGTACCAGGGACTAAAAAGCGAGCTTTTCATTCAGGTGGGGAAAAAAAACGTATACACACCACGTGAGATAAATAGGACATAGCCATTGACAATTTAATATCATCTGACAGTTAAAATTACTACTTATCCTTGAAGAAATTGTTAGCCTTTGAGCTTGACATTGTCAATAAGAAAGTATATGTCAAATAAATAGGTGTGTAAGTATCTAATTTTCTTTAATAATATTATATTCTTAAATAGATTTCCCAAGCCATCATCGCTCTTATTTCTTCCCACCTACAAAAGATGTGGCATAGCACTGTATTTCTTTATTAACTGTTAAAATATCAGCGTCAGTATGAGCCTGCAGCGTTTTATCTTAATAATGGTTTGCTGCAGGAGTTCTGAGATGTTCTGGCCCGTTACAGATTGTTGGTAGATATTAACTGTACTTTATTTTACTCAAAAGTTCTACTTCCTCGGAGGGTATGAAATAACTTAATAAACAAGGGCGGATATCAAAGATAATTTAACTAAGAGAATTGTTGCCATTTATTTAGAACTGTACTTTATATTTGAAGTGAAAACTTCTATAGCCGAGTAGGGCACTTTTTGGTAAGGAAAAATCTAACAGGTTCGTGTCACCGACATTCTCATGACTGGCGCACGCGATAAGTAAATAATTAAATAAATGACTATAAATATATTGTATAGTTATACACTTCTTGTATGGGTAAAATCTCGTGAGTTCGCGTCACTGTAATGCTTATAGCAGGATATCTGTAGTTATACAGCTGACGTATTGTGCAACATTAGTGCTGTGTTTATCTTATAAGTAAAATTGAATGGATTTTGTGATAAGTTCAATTTGTATATATACTGCGCAATGTTGAAATAGTGTTTTGTTTGATTAATATATTATTGAAAATAAGGTTTAAAATAAATTGAAGTCAAGTAAGTTTTTAACCATTATGTACACAAACTTAATAATTAAAAAACACTTTTTTCGGTTTTCTTCGTCAACGATAAGTCACGAACAAATGAACCGATTTTGACTGGTGGCGATCGACGTGGTTTTTTGATGTTAAGAGCTGATATGTTTTTGGAGTCGATCAGTATTTACATTTACAGTAAGTTATTCTAAACAAAACCACATATGAAAAAAAAAAATTGTAGATTTGAGATATCTTAAAATGTACCGGTCCGAATTGTATTGAAAATCTAAGTTTGGTCAAGCCCTTTCGAATGGCAACAGCCGCGATCAAATCGGTTGAGCTTGTGTAAACAGCTTTTATATTATCGCTTTATAATTGCAATTTTTTAAAGGAATCACAGGAGCGTTGCTGACCTTTTGAGGTAGGTGAACGCGAACCATCACGTCCTTCTCGCACAAGGAAGCTCATTCCACATTTAAAAAAAAAGTTGTATATTTTTCTCCTAGTTCTTCAGGTAGCTGCAGTTTGCTCTTTAGGTAGCAAGCTTAATTAAAATATTTTAAAAGCAATAGAATTACTATAACATTATTAAACAAAGTTCATTCCGTATAAAAGCAGAAAAACTCAATTACTTTAAATGGGAAAACAGTGTTAACGTGACAGAAGACATTTTACTGTGTCATTTCGTAGTAAAGTAGGCCCGAGATAATTCTAACCTTAATTTTATCTTTAATTATGAATTTTATTAAAATGACCGCGAGAAAGAGGCTCGAAATGGAAAAGAAATATAATTGTAGGTTATCGCCGCTAAGAAACTTTTTAATTTCTATGTTAATTAGCAACTTCGTTGGTCCTTATAGTAATGTATGCTTTATTTCATTTACAGGCTTAGTTCAGACGTTCATAACAGCGTACGCACGATGCCGAAAGTTGTACCTAAGTATAAGCCTCCTAAGTAACTGATTGGGGGTTCGAGTCTCATTGTATAATATATTCTAATATATAATATATTCTCTGTATATTATCTGTCTCATTGTATAGTATATAGTGTCTCGGTGTATGTTACGCAATTTAAAAATTACATAATAATTAATTTAATTAAAAAGATAATTACAAAGATGCTTCTTTTTTCATTACACAGAGGCTTAATAAGATACATTTTAGCATTAATAGTAAATGTATACATTTGTATAATGAAGTCCCAGATTCTGTTCAGGCATTTATAAATAAATTTAAATGTTTTATTAAAAAATATCTATGTCGGAAATCCTACTATTTCATAGCTGAATATCTAAGCGATCGGATAGCCTGAGACTAGATTATGATTATTTTATGGGAACAATTTTGTTCCTGTATATTTTATTAAAAAGAGAGCACAGATACACTAAATAGTGATTTTCATTATTATAACACTAGAAATAAGGGATTGCTTGTAACTAATTTTAGTAGGCTTCAAAGGATACATAATAGCTTTAAAGGTAATCGTATACACATTTAGAATAAAATCAATTTAAAAATCAAATCAATTATAAATAATTTAGATATTTTATAAAAAAGATGGGTCTCTAACTAATCATACTAATCCACAGCTGAATATCTAAGTGATCGGACAGGGTGCGATTATGATTATTTTATAGTAAAAACAATGACAGTTCAATATTGTATATTATATTAAAAAGAGAGCAAAAAAGAAAGCTGAAAGAGTGTATTTCTTTCTCTCAGAGCACCATTTATTTCCGAAGAAGTGGTAGTTTTTGAACTAACATAAAAAGAATAAATTTTGAGAAAATACATGCCTTTTACTTATATGTCCCTTTTAAGCCTGATGTCATAATATGTAATTCCGATCGATATCAAATTGAGGATGCACAATCCCCCAAATAATGTTGTAACATCAACATGCTTTCAGCAAATGGCTTTTAGGGTTAGAGCACATCCAGTGTAGACAAAGAGCTCATTGCTTTTTCATAAATATTTTTAATGTACGATATCGTTTGAAAAATAATATTTGTCAAATATTTTCTAGTTTATTTTTAAATCTGTCTTCTAATCTAGATGTTGTAATAAAAAAAACATTCATAAGTCAATATTATAGAAACAATAAAAATATGGAATAGACTGTAGATACTGAGGAAAGTTGGCGCATATCTTCACTTCATTGAGTTGTAACTTCAAATTTAACAAAGGATTAATTAACCCTAAAAATAGATAAAGAAATTATTATTTGCCGTTTTTGTAAGCAACATATTTTTGATTTACTTTATTTGACAAACCAACAATATTTATGCACAAATGTAAAAATAACAACAAGGCGACTTAAAACTAAAAGACACGTAGCAAAAATATCAATAACTGGCATGTACAAAAGATTTAGAGATATACAGATTATTTTAAGTAGTGTAACAAAAATTATAGTAATTTCTACAAATATTTAGCTCCCTTACGCAGAGAGTCAATGACATTACGATTATTATTATTATAACATATTATTCAAAACATATGTATTGAATTATTTTAAGAGTCAGCTCTTAGTCTAAATCCTGTTATCGACGTACCGCAAAAACTAGAGGTTACGAATTTCGTTTTTCCAATTCTAAACGATTGGATGACCGCATCAATCTCATATAAACTCGGTTACGAAGATAAATTTTTTAGATTGATTTTTACAAAAAATCAATTTATTACTCGCTACGATTGTGTTTTGAGATAAAGATTTTTAAATCTGATTTAATTTTGAGAAAATATTGATAAGAGCTGTTTGAATTGCCGGGGATCCAACCATCCATATAGACATCGCTTTACTGTGTGTCTTTAATGCAGTAATCACGAAGAGAATTCCGGAGAGCTGTTTGTTTTTGAATTAAACACTATTAGCGGCGTTGAGCAGTTTTCTTGGGATGGGTCTAAAATGTTAAAGTCGCGTCTGGATACGTGACCTGATTGAAAATTCCGGAGTCCTACCTGTCATTTTTAATGACAATAAGAGAGGAGCCGAGCAGCACTACAAGTCTCATTTGCCCAGTTATTGCACTAGCTGCGGCGCCCTTCTGACCGAAAGACTGTAATGGTTACACACTGTGAAGCAGTATCACAGCCACCGAGAGTATTCCGGAGAGCTGTTTGAGTCATGCCAACGGTATACATTTGCAATGTGAATCTGATTTTAAATAATCATGAAATAGTAGTACTTTACTTCAAGCGACGGCCTGCAACTATATTATGCGCAAATTCGTCGAAACGTTTAGTACTATCCTCACAGAGTTGAGAGCTCCTCAGTACCAGCTTCTTCCATTAAATACATCGGAGAGCGGCAAGTCATAGACGTGAGTTCTCTCTACAACTTCTACCGCGTTTATCACGCGGAATGCTCAGAGAAGTTGCCGGGGTTGAAACATGCAACCGAATTGCACCAACACACAAATCAAATCAAAATCTTTTTATTCATGTAGGTCACGGAAATGATACTTATGAATGTAAATGTCTTATTGAATCTACCGCTACTTCCTAAAGGGTTGAGCTAATGAGAAGAAGTAGTAAGAAACTAATTGAAACTCTTTTAAATCAAGATTTACATTTTCATTGTTTTACAAATCATTTCAATTACAATATAATATGTAAAGTGATACAACAAACATACTCAAACGTCAAATAGTCAATGCCTTACACGAGTAAGTCAAAAAAGCAAATGAAAACTAATAAAAAACAAAAGTTATTGAGTACAGTACTGCATCATCCACACACACCGTAAATAAATAAAGGTATATGAACATAATAACTTTTAACAATCTGAAGCCGAGCCTCCGGCAACAGGATCATCCTTCAACATTACGTCAAAATGCGTAAATCCATTCATGTTAGCGTCTGGCATTATTCAACGTCTTGCCTCCCACGGCCCCAATGTGGAATCAATTATGTTGGTGTGAAAACTCGAAAAAGAATCATTAGTATTTTACCAATATATAGTAAGAATTAATCAATATTTATACCTAACAACTTTAGATCAAGATCTCAGAATGAAACAAGCAAACATTGATCGCTTGGCAATATATAATTTTCTAATATAAATAAAAAAAATCAAAATAATTATCTGTAGTGAGTAATTGATTTATGAGTGTCTCAATAATAAACTAACACTTGTCTAATACTATTGGCATTTACAGTCCTATAAACGCGAGTGTTACAAATATATTTACATAAAATACTTTTTAAAGGATTAAAACGCGTGTTATTGTTACTCCCCCTGAAATTCAATCGTTTGACAACAGGGTAAGGATGAATACTTACGTATTTCCAATCTTTAAAAAGTATTATATTAAAATTGATCATATGCAAATTTTTTTACATAATATCACACAGTTATTCCTCGAAGTCAAAGTTCTTAAGCAGCACCAAACTAAATAATTTGAAATCATTACGTGTGTCAAAATACTATCTGATTGTGACATAATTGATATCATTAGTTCAATAAAAAATAAATTGCATTGAAGACAATCACACATTAGGCCTACAAGGTCGGTTGATGCCTCTCTAATAATTATTGCCATTAGAGAATATGTAACCCCATTGGTGTTGAGCAATACTAGTGTCATGATCCATATTTTTTTGATGTGGATAACACATGGAAATGTTCCCCACTCATTCTGAAAAATATGCACCATACTCTTCCCGACAAAAAATAACAGGCTGCACTCCGAAAGTGCCTGCAGAAGTAAAAAAATTTACATTGATTTCGTGCATTTATTAATATTTTGGAATGGGTAGGGAATAGTTTCGCACGAATTGCTTTATTTAAATAAATGTTGCAGCGGTAGCCACTGATCACCAGGAAAATCCACCTCCTCTTTCATAAGAAAAAGACATGAGGCTCAGCACGTTTTCTTTCTTTTCTAGAGTATCCCAAGGACACCACTGTTGCTCCTACCGCCTATCTGTGCGCGAGCAATGGTTGTATTAAAGGACTGAAATTGAATAGAGTATAACTACTGAATAATCTCTTAATTAAAACCCAAAACTACACGTTCCAAAAAAGAAGAGAATACTGTCTGTAAATTTTCCCAAAAAAACCATCTGTCTACAGCAAGTACCACCTCTGAGGCAATAAATGGCGCTAAACTTCATAATGACAACTAACTAACTATGATAAATACTATTTTGACTCCTGTCAACCTCAGTCCCTTGAAAACGTGCTTTGGAAATGTCACGAAACATCGGGTTAGCTAAAATAATTATAAAAATGTAACTTTACCGCAAAATTTAATGTTACAATTACACGCGTTTTAATCCTTTAAAAAGTATTTTATTTAAATTAGACTAGAGCTTAAGTTGCAGTGAAGCGGTCACAAAGTCATGTGTTCATCTGTTACAAATATAGAACGATAAATCAGTTAAGCTGTTAAAAGTTGGCAAAGATACCTCCAGAATTGACTTCACACAATTCTAATAAATATGTAAAATTATGCTTTTCTATGCAAATTTTCCATCGCTTTGGCTTCGGCGGTTTCCTAAAAATCCGATTATATTTTATTTTAAAGTGGACATGTAGTGGAAAATTTCTATTATTTTGTTTGTTGTCGTCCCATTTTCCAACCTTTTTTCCTAACCCAAAAAAGACCCCAAGAGAATCGTTTTTAAGAATTTCAAAGAAATTTCGAATTTCCAATTCCTCTGCATTGATGAAACAGTCAGTCAAAATAATTTACCGTAAATTTTAAAGTGATAATTGTGAAGATCTGTTATTTTATCAGTGCAGCACCATTAAGCATTTTGTATAATTCTATATATTCGACATTTTTATATTATTAATAATTTTTGAATTGGAAACTTGAAGGCGGGAGGAGACTCCAAAAATAACAATAATCGTAAATATAATTAAAAAATAAAATTACTTAGATTGTATAAAAATACGCATTTTTTTTTCTTTTTAGTGCATATTATAGCTTGTTTTGAAATAGTGTTTTTGAAGACGGTTGTGTTTTTAATAATAAAATTTTAATAATAATAATAATAATAATAATAATAATAATATATTTATTTGCAAAAAACATAGTATACAATGGTGTTTAAATTTAAATAAATAATAAGAGCTTACATGTTTTGCCAGCACTATTCCTAGCATGCAAATATTTAAACACAATGAATATAATCAGAATTTCATTTCCATAAAGTCCTTAATACTATAAAAATTATAATCATTTAGCCAACTATATAGCTTATTCTTGAATAATCTAGAATTTAAATTTTTTATGCTACTCGGTAACTTATTATAAATACGAACACAATTACATACACAACTTTTATTATATTTGGTAATTTTTGGAACATCATGAAGAACGAGTCTTTGTGGATCACGTCGTTTCCGCGGATTTAGATCATTAGCTGATTTAAACAATTCTTAATTTTTTTTTACAAACATACATATCTCGAAGATGTAAAGCGACGGCAAAGGTAACAATCCTAGTTTTTTAAATATGGGTTGACACGATTGCTCAGGATGCATCCCGTACATTGCCCTAATACACTTTTTTTGAGCAATAAATGCTCTCTTGATATCTGTGCTGTGTCCCCATAATATAAGCCCGTAGCGCAGTACCGATTCTACATGTGCGTGATAAGTCATTATAGCAGTTTTTAAGCTTGTTACTCTTTTGACTTGCTTAAGCGCATATACGAACTTATTTATTCTCTTACATATATTATCTACTTGCTCTTTCCAATTGAAGTTCTCATCTATTATTACTCCTAGAAACTTTGTATGTGCTTCTTCTTTAATTGTCGTTATTTTTAGTTGTATATTGTATTTAGGATTATAACATTTATTGAAATTGATATATACGGATTTATTAAGATTTATTTTCAAATTATTTATATCAAGCCATTGTATTAATTTATTTATAGTGTTATTAATTTCAATCTCATGATTATTGATACAGTTATTATTTTTTTCAGACGCTACAACGATTGTGATATCATCAGCAAATAACACACATTGATGTTTGGTTATGTTAATAATATCATTTATATATAATAAGAATAGGATAGGGCCCAGCACACTTCCTTGTGGAACGCCACATTTATTGTGCTTGTATTCGGACAAGAAAGGGACCATATCTCCATTGTCATCTATCTTATCAATAACGACACATTGTTGCCTGTTGCTAAGATATGATGCTATCCACTGAAGTGTAGGACCCCTGATACCGATTAATTCAAGCTTATCTAGTAGCAGATTGTGGGAGACTAAGTCGAAGGCTTTCGAGATATCAAAAAATAGTGCAGTAGTTAGATTGCTATTGTTGATACTTGTAACTATAGACTTTACAAGAGTGAATACCGCTAATGAAGTGGACTTATTTTTTTGAAAGCCAAACTGTTCGTTGCTAATTATATGAAATTTTTCGCAATATTCGCTTAATCTTCTGTACATGCACTTTTCATATATCTTAGACAATATGGGTATCAAAGTTATTGGACGATAGTTATTAATATTACATTTTTCACCTTTTTTAAATAATGGCTTAACCAATGAATATTTCAGGGCGTCAGGAAAAGTGCCCGTCTCAAACGATGTATTTATTAAATGTGTTAAAATGGCAGTTAATTGATTAGCACACTCTTTAATAATTTTGGTGTTGATTTCATCATATCCTACAGAATTGGAGTTAGTTAAAGACATTATTTCTCGTCTAACCTCATTTTCTGTCATGGGTTTTAGGAACATTGAGTTTACATGGGCACTAATATTATATGATTTTTTAATACTTTTTTGTGTTGTTTTATGTGTTAAGTTAATATAGTGATTGTTGAAGGCAGTAGCAATATCAACGGGTTTTGTTATTGTCGTGTTGTTAACTATAATTTTTTCTATGTTTCCTTTGCAGTTTGTGTCTCGTATTTCATTTTTAATTACTGCCCATGTGGCTCTACATTTATTATCATGTTTGTTTATATACTTAATGTTTTCATTTTTTTTTGAATTCACAATACATTTTTTTAGAATATTAGAATATGTCTTATATCTATTTTTATTACTAGTATTTTTATTTTTATAGTATTTACATCTTAGTTTACGTTTATTCAAACAACTTTTTTTTAAGCCTTGACTTATCCAGTTTTGTTTATTTTTATTTTTGTTATTTATTTTTACTTTCACTTTTGGGAAGCAAAGATTGTAAAATAGACATAATAGTTCATGAAATAATAATAATTAAATTTTAATAATTTGTGTAAATATGTGTAGATCTACAAAATTTTGCAATGCACTAATGAACGTAAGCGCATTGCAATTTGATTACAGACAGTCATAAATTCTGCCACAGATCGCATCTTTACTGTTGTTCGTTAAGGAGTTCCATTGATCATCATCATATTCGATTACAACAATTAGTTGACCATAACGACGTTACAGTAGGTGACTCAAATATCCGGAAAGCATAAAAAGATTCGGCCGAGTATCGTTACTTTGCCCCTAGTAATTGAAGAGTCCCGTAACTTTGTCATGGATCCCATAATCAGAACCTAACCAAACTCTCACCAAACTACCTTTGAAGCATAAATCCTTTCCAATAACAAAAAATATTTGTAAATTAATCGCATACATACTTATAGCAAATTTAAGATTTTTATGGTTTTTTCATAGAAAACATTGTCAGATCTGGACCAATTGCAATGGAACACGGGAAGCACCAGCTTGCAAATAAAATAAGAATTATGAAAATTGGTTCACCCAGTCGAAAGTTTCGAGCTAACAAACATTAAAAATAAAACATACCGACGAATTGAGAACCTCCTCCTTTTTTGAAGTCGGTTAAAAATAGTTTACTGGTCTTTTAACTGCTACGTCGCAAATTGCTGCTACTAATATAATATAACTAGAAGTCACTTAAGTATGAAAACAATTTAATATTCACTCAGCGGATTAAAGCGGTTGTGGTCACAACATAGAAACTCCTAGAATAATTTTCACGAAATCATATTCTCAATTGAAACACGCCCGAGTACGGAGCGTAAATAATTCATGTAGCAACTGGCAACCCCATGGCGTGAACACTGACTTTCCAACACAATTCAAAGTACTATCTCTACAGACTACACAATTATGTTTCTTTGATTTGGTCCGTGGATTTAATTCAGACAATTCAATCTGCAGACTCATTTAACTTACTAAGGTTCAATGTTATTATGTTAGTTACATTTTTTTTATGCGATATTGATTCTTGTTTTTATAATAGAATCCAGATATGCTTACGATGATGACTTTGAAAAAAGATTATATTGATTTTACATAATTATCTTTCAAGTTAGTAAGTTCGCCTATTTCTGTCGTGAAGCAGTAATGTGTAAGCATTACTGTGTTTCGGTATGAAGGGCGCCGTAACAACTGAAATTACATGTCAAATTCAAATTCAAATATTTTTATTCAAAGTAGGATTTAAAATCACTCATTGAACGTAAAAAACTACTACCCATTCAAAAGAGACTGCCGCAGACCTGAGAAGAATGGGCGTAAGAAACTCAGCGGGCTTATTTTTTTCACTTCTATCTCAAGGTTACGAGCGCAGTTGTAGTGCCGCTCAGAGTTTTTGGATTTTTCAAGAATCTTGAGCGGCACTACATTGTAATCGGCAGGACGTACGTATCAGCTGAACGTCGTGGTCACTCGTTCCTTATTGTCACAAAAAAAGTAGATATTATCCCAGTGAGAGACATCACTTAAAAATAACAAACTGTTTAGATATTATCTATTATTATATAATAAAATGTAATAAGAAATATGGTACTTAAACCATAATATGTTTATCGAGCTCAATATTATCATTACAATCTAAGGGGTATTAAATGCGCATTAGATATTATCAACCGAGGGCAAAGAAGAATGTTTGTCTGTTTGTTTGTCTCACACCGAACCCACGACCTCTGGCGTTCCGGGTCGTGGGTTCAAACAGTGTGGATCCGCATCGTTCATAAAATTTAATTTTTCAAATTTTATTTGTGCAATATTTAGAGTCTTGAAATAATTCGGTTTAGTGTTAAATTTAGCTTAAATTATTGTGATGAAATAAAAAAGTTGTTGAAGCAGAATTTCAACTTTCTCAGGAAAGAAGAATTTTATTTTCACGATTTCAATTAAAACTCAAGTTGTGTCGTAAGGTGACCGAGTTTAACTGTCTTTTGTCATGTGGATAAAATCTTGGCATGCTCGCAGGTTTTACGAAATAAGATCAACATCAACTTCTCCGTTCTTTTTCACGTGTTCGTTGACAAATGATTTTAAATAATCTTAATGGGTCAGTGGGTTAATAGTCTCTATTGATAAAAATCCTCAAATATGGTTTATTGTATTGCTATATCAAACATTAAGAAGCTGTCTTAAGTACTATTATCAGAGGGAGGCCCCTTTACACATGATGCCGGATAGGTTATGGGTACTAAAACGGCGCTTATTTCGGTCTGAAGGGCGCTGTAGCTAGTGAAATTACTGGGCAAAGGAGACTTAACATCTTATGTCTCAAGGTAACGAGCGCAATTGTAGTGCTGCTCAGAATTACTGGGTTTTTCAACAATCCTGAGCGTATTAATTACTATCAGCTCAGAACGCGTTGCTCTTGTCGTCCCTTATTTTCATAATAAAAAAACTATAATATAAAAAACCGTTAAAGTTTGAGTCGAAGTTGGAGACAAAGGTATCCATGCTGCACAAGATATAATATTACACACATGTTTTAAACAAGAGAAGGCGCTCTAAGAATATGTTAATTTTGAATTCGCAACTAAGTGTATTTAGGTGCTGTAGCACCAATGGCACCATATTATTTATTTATTTATTCATGTATAGGAAACAAACAGTATTATGATACTTAAATATTAACAAATCTTAAAACTTATACTTTCACCAGTGAAGTTTCCAACATTTTATACGACACTTTTAGTTAAAAGGTAAGCAACAGTAAGATAAAAACCACAAAACAAAAGTAATACAAATTAACAACTAATTACAAGCTATATAAGTTACACAATATTATACACGCCTATTATACAATACTATAATGAATTAGTTACAAATGAGATAAGTATTCAGAAAAAAAATGTAAGAATGGGGTTAATTATATATAAATATTTATTAATTATGTATAGTAATATCTTCCAAATTTGTAACTGTCTAAGTATAATATGTACTGATTAGATCGGCGACTTCAAATTGTTCTAAGGAGCAAAAATCCATGCAATTGGCATTTAAAAATAATCATTACACGAAGCGTATCTGAAATTTGACCGGATAATGTTATTTTTACATGTTTTATACATATATTTTCTTCAACCAGAAGAAACTTAAACTATCTAGTTTATACATAACATTATATTATTTACTATTAGTTGTCCGTTGCATTCGCAACTAAAGGTTTTCCCTCAATAAAATGTTTCAGTAGCGATAATAGTCTGGTCAATCTAGACACAAATGAGAGTGAAGGTACATAAAATCCCAACAAGCTGAAAATCAGTAAAATTGTACAAAACATAATTATAAATAATATTTAAAAGTTCCCCATCATTCCCGTGTATGGAAAAAAAAATATGCAAGGTCAAAAAAAATGAGTTTATCGCGATTTTCAGCAAAACGGTAAGTCTTATCATAAAAGTACCTTAGACAAAAATTGTATATCATAAAATTATCTATGAAAATGTTAAAATGTACTGATTTTCAGCTTGTTGGGATTTTATGCACCTTCGAATGTCTAAATTACTATAACAGAGTTGTCATACTGAAACATCCAGGGCAAGCCTATCAGCCATCATGTTGGCAAAGCGACCACCCATTCTGCACGGACGCATGCCAAGAAAGGTAAGATATTGGTAGGAAGGTTAACACCAATAATTTTTATCATCGTATTACTGAGACTAGTCTAAGACACAGGATATTTTAAATATTTCTTATAATATCTTAAAAGAAGGAAATCTTTCCAAATTCAATTATAAATTTAGTTTTTGTTATGGTCACTAAACTAAGTGACAGGCTCCAAAAATAAGCTTGTAAAGTATCACAATGTAAGCTAAAGAGATTTATTCTTCTTATCTTGTTACGGCCGCGTTCTGACTGGAGTATTTACATAAATGTCCGCTGAGCCCCGTAATCAGTGTAAATTATATTTTTAGATCACGTCGACATATAATTCAATCATCATTTACCTTCATAAGCAATAAACCCGACAAAATTGTAATGTTGCCCTGAACGATGTCAGTATCCGGTAGGAAAAATTATTAGAAGGTAAGGTTGGAAGGATAATGACAAATTAAATTAGGTTCTGGCGCTTTTGATTTATTTTGTTTATCTACTTTATCATTGACTAGCTGAGCGCTACGGTTGTGTTCGCAAATAGTATTTTTTTCTTTTAATACATTGTGTCTTATGTATAAGAAATAGGATATCGGATATTTTTAGATGTACTAAGGATGTATTTGTTGTTAAACATTGCATTTGCGTATTAAATTTAATATTTAAGGCTAGCTCAGAAGTGTAAGTCTATAGCTTATACTATCCCTTATAAATCAGGCTTATTAATTATACAAAATAGTTGTTTCAATCTGACTAGTATATTCCGAGATTAGCGTGTTCAAACATACCAAACATAAAAATAAAAATAAATACAAATAAATAATAAAACAAAAATACAAAACATAAACACTAACAAAAAAAAACAAAAAATCTCTTCAGCATTATAATATAAATATAATATTATACATTATAATGTTAAGAAATATATTGTAAATAAATAATAAATGTGTATTCTTGATTTGCTTAGTACCTATATCTTGACTTGTTTGGTAGATTTTGTTAATTTCCTAATTTCATTACAACATAGAATGGTTGTTCTGTAACTATTTCACACTTATTTGAGCATGTGGTATTCACCTTTAAAGGTAATTTATTTAGTAATAATACCTTTGTAACTTAGCATAATTATAAATGTAATATTGTTATTACCACTGGTGAATCTACTAAGTAAATAAATAAATAGATTGTTTTTTTTGGGGTGTACTAAAAGAAAAAAATATAATTTCCTATTTTTGTAGCTTAATTTATTTAAATCAGAGTTAAAAAAAATTTAAATCACAATAGTATTTTCGCTACTTTACCTATGATATGACAAGCAGGCCAAAACTATTTGTCAAAAATTTACGGGCAGAAAAGTTGTATTAAGAGTCCAGGTGCAGCGGGCAGAATAATTTATAAGTATTTAGAAAGTAAGATCTACACTGTACGAGAGTGGTTTTTCAAAAGCTATGATAAAACAGAGAAAATCATTATATCAAAATTATATTAAGTTTCTATATTTATAAATTTTTGCTTTAACTGTAACTCATATAATTTTATAAAGATTCAAATTATAAGATGTCCAAAGATATTTTAAAGACTTTTGTTCTATTTCTTTATAATTTAATTATATTACAACGCAGACGGAAATTCAAATTCAAATATTTGTATTCAAAATAGTTTATAAAATCACTTATTGAAAATCAAAAGCTACCCATTCGAAAAAGTATGCCTCAGACTTGAGAAAAAGAATTGAGAAGAAGGGCGCAAGAAACTCAGCGCGCTTCTTTTTATTTTCATAAAAATATCGGACACTAAAATTTATCATTTGATAGTCTGGGCGGTTGCTCCATTCCCATTATTGTATTCATTAAGAAAGTCATTTATGTTATAACAATTCTTTTGAATTTCGTATTAAATTTGTTCTGAACATTTTGCAATTGATTTATTGAATATATATTTATGCAGCATATACATTGTCCCACAATATACTTACTACTACTTAATAATTAATAAATGAAATGAATGAAATTGTTTTTTTTTTTGTTTGGCCATTGAATATTATGATGGAAAACAGTACGGCCCTTAAAATATTTTAAGCACTTTCAAACAGCCCACTTTAAAATACAGTACGTATCACTCAGGAGAAAGTGTGATTTCCTTTCCCAGGTATATCGAGGTCCTTAGTTTCACATCGTGCCTCTTAGAACACCCTCGTAGGAATTACTATAAATAATTATACTATTTAGAATCTTAGGAGTGCAAGACATAGTATTAAACAACTATATACGAGTACATTGTACTATTTTAAGATGGTTTGTATTTTGCTTTTTTGAATCTATGTTCTAGCATCTTCCAACATTTTCTTTTGAACTCTTGTAAAATGTGGAAATCTATAATTGGCCTTAAAAATTTATTTAACAAGTTCAAGTGCAAGTTTTTATTCATTAGCAATACAATTAACTTATAATCGTCATCAGCCGGAAGACGTCCACTGTTGGAAAAAGGCCTCCCCCAAAGATCACCATGACGATCGGTTGTGCGCTGCCCTCATCCAACGTATTCGGGTGAACTTGACCTGATCGTCGATCGATCTTGTGGGGCACCTACCAACACTGCGTCTACCGATACGTGGTTGCTTTTCGAGGAACTTACTGCCCCAACGGCCATCTGTCCGTCGAACTGAAGCGGAAACTGAAGTGACAGTGAACACTGCAGTGCCCACTGTCACTGCAGTTTCGCGATCTTTTGGGCTATGTTGGTGACTTTGGTTTTCCTGCGGATCTCCTCATTTCTAATTCAATCTCGCAGGAAAACTCCGAGAATATCCTCTCCATTGCCTTCTGAGCGACCATGAGCTTTCTCATCAGGCCCATAGTTAGCGTACCGTAAGTCATCACTGGCAACACACACTGGTTGAAAACCTTCGTCTTCAGACACTGTGGTATTTTAATAAATTAATTAACTTATAAAGTCATTATATCACTGAAAGAATAATAGTAGTAGTATAGAATTAAATTACTTCTCATTCATAAATATAATTATAAGATGATAAGGACATTCCTTGTTGCACTTGATTTTTAGAAGCGCAAAATTATGAAGACAGATTTTGTTGACGTAAGACTTTAATTTGAAGGCTGGAAACGATCTCGTAATTCCTATGTCTGAACCTCAATTTGTACTTTTATTCCAGAAATGAAAATCTTATTATGCTACGCTATTGTTGTTTAATGTAGAAATACATAATGAAATATTGTATAACATATATTCTAAATGGTCAAATCATGTTAATAGAACACTTATAAAGATAAATTGACCATCAAAATATATATATATAGCAGTCGAAGCTTATTATTGTGTAATTTGCACTGAAAATTTCGGGAATCAAGGAAGTGATACAACATACAACATACCATGGAACCAATCATTGAAGCAACCATTCCATTCGGAAGTTGGGGTCTCCAAAGTGGCCATTTTCTAGGCGTCCACAGCTTCATCAGGTGATGAAAATCTCTGACCACGCAATTTATCATTTATTTTAGGGAAAGTATAGAAATCATTAGGGCTTAGGTCGGGGCTGTACGGCGGATGGTCTAATAATTCTATGTTTTATTGCTCTAAAAACTCTTTTGTTCTGTGCGCGGTGTGAGAACTCGCATTGTCGTGATGGAGGATGATGCGGCGGTTGCAGTTCTCTTTACGGAGTTCACAAACAACCTGTGGCAAACAATTAAAGCTAGCATACCATTCTGAATTAACCGTTCTTTGTCCCTCAAAAGGTCACCATTTTTTTTGCAACACTCCGTGAACGAACTATTTTTGTTGGCTTTAACTCATTTTCGAACACCCAAACTCGTGACTGGCTGATACGATGTTGTATACAGCATTTGAGGATCCTGCGTGGAATCTTTCGAGAGTTCTGACGCACCAAGTAACGCGAGCCGCTTTTTGCTCTTCACAGAGCAAATGCGGTATCTATCGGGAAAACAACTTTTTGTACACCTAATTGTTCATGCAAGATTATTTGTATTTGACTCATGCCAATGTCTAAAGTTGCCTGAATTTCGCGGTATCACACATGTCGATCTTCCTCAATCAGCTTACGCACAGCATCAACGTTTTCTTTGGTGACTGCAGTTTTTGGACGACCTTGACGGGGATCATCACTGAGCTTGACACGTCCACTTTGAAACTCAGCAAACCAGCGATTAATTGTGTTTTGGATGGGGCTTTATCACCAAATTCAGAAACCATCCGGTCAACACACTGTTTTTGTGTTAAACTACTTCGAATAAATCATCGCTCTAGAATTTTCTCGAGTCAATTCCATTTTCTCAACGACTAAACAAGTTTAAAGACCTTGTGACAAGACCGAGAACCTTTTTTTAAATAAATAAATGGTATTCGATTTTTAAATCGAAGGAACAGTGGAAATATTCCATTCCCGATACTTTTAGTGCAGCCCTCGTATAAATAAAATTGTAGTGTCTGTTTGTAATATTAAAATAACCATTTTTTACTACATGTATATGAATATATATACATACACCAAAATAATATTTTTTTACAATTTTATTCTGTTTGTCTGTTTGTTCCGGCTAAATGACTGGATCGATTTGACGGGACTTTTATTGGCAGGTAGCTGATGTAATAAGGAGTAACTTAGGCTACGTTTATTTTAGAAAAATAAAGTAATGTTGCAATGTCCATGTAACGGTCTAACTCTAAAAATAATTTTGCCGGGTCAGTTAGTGTAATTATAGGAATAGCAAAACGAAATAATTATTGAACTTGTACTGAAATTTTGTATATCTGCATTTGTTTAGTTGAAGCGAAGCACACAGTATATATAATTATAGGAGAACGTTTGTCGTAGGGACACTACGGGCTTAAACCCTCAACTTATATAGTTATTATATGCTTGAAGCTTACGTACGTCTAGATAGAGTCTCTTGCTGTAAGACAACAATTAAAAACTCTAAAGGGTTTAGTTCTGATCACAATTTTATTCAAAGTTTTCACAGCTGTCATAGTCTATCTAGATGTATAAATGATCTAAGCTTAGTTGTAACTAAAACATTCCATATAAGCTTAAACACATATAATCCTCAATACAAATCACCGTAAAATATTAAAAGCTGGAGCGAGAAAGACGTTAAAGAACCCAAGCTGCAAGTGTACTCTATCAAGGAAACTGTAACAATACCTCCGAAGTATAATTCCTCAAGCAACTTTGTTGAGGATGCTATCAACTTCCACAGTTAAGTGAGAACGTAGCTTGAATAATAAACCGGCACTTGTAAGAAACTTATTAGAACGTTCACAGAGATGAGACATGGCTCGCTGTTATTTATTATATATTATGGATCTACCGAATCATAATTTTGGTTTGCCGTTTGATAATAATGTTGTATTGTTTTAGTCTTTTGACTGGTACAATTTATACATACAACTTTAGATAATTTATACCTCTAGATAGTGTCTCTTGCTGCTAGACAACCGATAAAAACAGGCCAGGAATATTAGTGTGACAAGCTACGTCTTACACTCGCGATATGTATGACACTGTGTTAGTGTGCGTATTGTTCTAAATAGAGATTAGTTCTAAACATGGTTATTAATAGTTAGTATTTCGACGTTTTCACAGGTTTCAAAGTCTATCTAGATGTAGAAATGATCTACGCTATACAACTCACTAAACAGATAAAGAAAAAACCAATATACAGACAACATGTATTTTCAGACCACTAAACTTTTAAGCTCCACTGTTACATAGAGATAGATATAAATTATGCGAGCATTTTATTAGCGATTGTAAAAAATATAATAACTTTAATTTTAAGAACATGAAGCAAAGTTTTTGGTAATAGGATCATTCTGCCACCACAAGTAGCGCCCGTTCACAGGCATGACGCATGGACCAGCCATAGCCTCCCTCTACCATATTTTAGGGAAGAGAACTACCCGTCCCACGTCGCAGCCTCTATGGGATCTCTACCTATTGGTATATATTTTCATCATTATATCACTCCGTCTTTGTGCCTTATATGTAATATAGACAAGGTATTTCCCAATTAAATTGGTAAACTTAAAATAACATACTTACCTTCAAAATTATGATCATAAATGTAAGAAATTATAGCCGACTCTGAATTTTATTTTTTTTGAGGTGAAAACTTCTCTAGCATCGTGGTGAATTGAAAATCAATGAAACGAAAAGGTGCGACGGTAAAAAGAGACCGATACATAAATTCATAAGATTTAACGTGGGTGAAAATGATATAGGAAGTTTTATACAGTCTTTTAGAGACTTTTAGACTTGAAGACTTTCCACAATATGCCTTCGTAGGATGCTGGAATTCTTTGGACATATAGCTCGCAAAGAGGGTCATAATCTGGAACAGCTGATGGTGACAGGCAAGGTCTGGCTGGCAGGATGGCAGGCGTCTCAGAGGACGCAGTCCCACGAGATGGTCGGACCAAATACGATCTGTGTGTCATATGTATGACGCGAGTATACTTTAATATATTCTGACGTCATTCGCACGACGTATTACTACACAGTACATAGACACCAGGAGAACATAAATATGGTAGCGTTGATAGTAACTTTCATAGCGGTTGAAATCATGTGTCATCCTAGCAAAATGTACCAGGACTTCATTTGCAGTTTAGAGGTTCATGCACAATGCAGGTTTCACGTCTTCTGACATGTCTTCTGACACAATTTGTTTATAAAGATTTCTAGAATGACGAAGGGAGCCGAAATAAAGTAATTGTTTAACTTTATCCATGTTACAATCTAGAGTATTGCATTCAATTTTTAAGTTATGAATGAAGACCTAAACTAAAAAACAATTTTATTGCTTGCTGAGGTCAATAATTATTCTAGTTATAAGTTAATGCTTCATAATAATATAAGGTTTTTTATAATAATATTGTACATTATCAAAGTCAGTTTTATTAATGGAATGCATACAATTCGTCACTATGATTTAAATAAAAGTCAATGAACATATAATTCTAGACAAAGTAAAACTGCTTTTAAATACTGCAATAATTATGAATCCCGCTTACATTACTTTATGTTTCCATGGAACGGTTTATTTAAAGTGTTTAAATTTTTGGCAGTGATAAATAAAGCTCATTAAGCAAATTACGCTCGTAATAAAATAAAAACCGTGAATAATTAACAGTTACGATACTAATTTAATCGCGCAACAGTTTTATCTATAGCAACGGTTTTTTCAACTTAAATGATATAATGTAAGGTATAGAATTAAGTAAATGTATTTATCGAAAAATTATTTCCATTACTAGTAATAAGAACTAGTTCTGTTTTCATATGTAAGAATTAGTTAGGTGAGCTTTTATTAATAAAAATGTCTATATAATGTAACAAAATTGTCTTTTAAAGGCTGTCAAAATGACCTCGCTCTAAATTTATGTGGTAAAATTATAATATGAAAGAGGAGGACTAACGAGCGAACGGGTCACCTGGTGTTAAGTGATCACCGCCGATGGGCGGCGGTGATCCTCTTGCAACCACATGAGAATCTCAGGAGCGTTGCCGGCCTTTATGGAAGGTGTACACGATTATTTTGAAGTAACTCATGTCGTATCGTCCCGGAAACACCGCACAAGGTAGCTCTTCCACAGCTTTGTAATACGTGGAAGTAAGCTCCTTGAAAACCGCACTGTGGAGGACCGCCACACATCCAGATGGTGGTGATGATATAAGGATATACAAATAAGGATTTAAGGCGTATCGTGTGAAGGTTGAATTTGCCGGCAAGAATCAGCTGAAATAGCTCTTCGGAACACTTCCCGAAATAAATGCGGTAGAAGACACACAAGGAAGCGACGTCACTTCGCAACGCCAAGTTATATAGAGGATCCCACAGCACTGGGTCCCCGATAATTCGATCAGCTCTGCACGCGGTCAAATGGTTCAAGCTGATACTGAGGTACGCCAGAACAGAGATTTGGTTTTTGGCTTTCGGCGAAGATATATATAGGCATATAACACTCGGGTGAATATACGCTCACACGGGTGTATTGAGGGCCTCGACTTCGTTGTCACTAATGTTGCAAAATACGTCAGCTGTATAGCTACAGATGCACTGCTATAAGCAGGTGACGCGAACTCGCGAGATTTTAGCCATCCAAAAAGTGTCGAACTACATATATTTATATTCATTTTTTTAATTAAATATTTATGAGCACGTCGGTGACCAAAAAGTGCCCAACGCGGCTAAAGAAGATTTAAATTCAACAAATCTCAAAGGAAAATATATCAAAAAGAAAATTTTCGTAATCAAACTTGAAACACGCTAAGGCTCCGTCTCATAAATATTTGCGAAGAAACTTTTTAGACGCGACATTTTGTGTACAAAGGAAAGATCGCCTATCGTATTTGCGAATGTCAGAAAATCTCAATAGTATTGGAAATGTTTATTGGAGCGAACCTGAAATTCCATCACATTTATGTACACGTTGTTGCTTTTATAGATACTTGAATGAGAAGTTAAAATAAATTTGATCAGCGGCATTCTATTTTAACTGGAGATGTATGTATGCGAAATGATCATCAAATGAGCCTCAAATGTGGATGAAGATGTTTTTGTGACAATATGGGTCGAGATGAACAGGTTGTTCAGCTGATGACAATTGAAGCGCCCTGTCCATAACAATGCAGTGCAGCTCAGAATTCTTGAAAAACCCAGATGGTAGGTAAGGAAGGGTTTGGTAAGGCATGTATAGACAACTAGCCGTTCCCGCCCGCTTCGCTGGGCAAATTTTAAAAGGAAATAAATTAAATTTTATTCATCTTATTACAAATACAATAAAACAGAAATTTTTAGAATTTTCTAGATCGTTTTGCATCAATGTCACCAATTGTACACAGTTTGGAACTTTCTACATCATTCCAGAAAGCCTTAGAACTTTCTAGATTAATTACATCAGATGCACACATTTTGGAACTGTCTAGATCATTCCCGAGAATTTCAGAATTTTACAGAAGCTTACATTAGTTAGAGAAGGACAGATGTATATAATTTCACATTTTTGGCATGCACAACCACGCACCTCCACCCATCCCGACCAAACTCGCTTATGCACACCAGTGGACCGAGGGGTATTTGCCATCCCAACGGTAATTTGATTGAAGTTGCGGATGATAGAGAAAACCGTGGACATACGTAGGAACATTAGCATTTTATTTAATACATTAAGATAATATATCTTTGGATTCATCATTTATTATTCCCCATTCCTTGTATTTCAGTATCCAGTACTTATATCAGTTATCATCTGCCAAACATTTATTAAAATATGACCTTATAGGTAAAAGTTAATGTAAATATTTTTATAAATCTAGATAGTCTCGATAGAGCCTCTTTCTGTTAGGCAGCGCATGACAACAGGCCAGGTTTATTAACAAATAACAAACAAATATTTATTTATTACAACAAAATACAAAATATACAATATCAGTGTTGGGGTCTCCTTTAAAGCAAAGAGTTGCCTGTAGTAGGAGGCCCCGCTCTTCCATAGCAAAAACATTATAATATGATGTAATAATAAAAAAGTTGACATAAATAATATAATAAAGAAAACTTCTAACAATAATAACATAATAAAAATTGATTTATTTGTAATCTAAACTCAAGTGTTAGTTTGAAAGAACACTTAAAGATTTAGTACCTAACTATAAGTTGGTTTTTCTGTGTCTTCATAATAATAAGACTTAATCCACTCAATTATTATTTTCTTGCATTTATAGTATGATTTTTCGTATATATTCTTGAGTTTATTTATTTTATTAAACAGTAAGTCGCCGTTTTTCATGCTGCATACTTGCAAACGTTGTTTTGATGTGAGGTACATGAGCAACAGTGTGTTTCATTCTCGTATTTGGTAAAGTACTATAACTACTTATTTCTTGTGCATGACAGCCAGGTCATAGACTCTCCATACGTCAGTCACTTTGTTTAAGTGTGCGTGCGTTTGCGGCGAACAATAGCGGCGATTAAACTTGAAAATAGAAGTTAGCAGTTCACCGCTATTACTTTTAACTGTATCAGCCTAACTCTGTCAGCCTAAGGTGGGTCGCGACACAATTCAATTTTGTCAGTTCATCCCAGAATAACAAACTCAATATCATCTGCTAATATATATATATATATATATATATATATATATATATATATATCTATTGCAATCCCGTTGGACAGAGAGTGTGAAACATTAATTAATGAAACATGTTCCCAGCGAATTAGTGTAATTACTTTGTAATCGGTGGTTCTCACAGCCGCTGAGCAATTTAGATAGCGCTCCTAAATGAGAATACTAGCTGGCTTCTGCTGTAAATTGTGAGCTTACATTTCAATATTCATTAGTTCTAGCAATATGGAAATATACAAATGAATATACTCGTATTTAGTATTTTGATGACACAGCTAATTCAAATCTAAATACCTTTTATGTGATTGTACCTGCATAAGTTAAAAAAAACAGTGACAACTTTATCAACCTATGAAAGCAATAATTGGTTAGAGTGAGATAGGAGGATCCTGCCTACCGCTGCCGTACGAGAGAGAAAGGGAAGCCAGACTTAGTTACGTTACGAAGCGGCTTACCCTCCCATAAGAACAAGAAGTTTTCACTTCAAAAAGATTTTATAACTCTAGTGCAGATAAAGTTAGGCCGTATCATAATCTTTATTTAAATGGGCTTAAACTAAGCACTCTTAAATCCTCATTATATATATTTAAATACCAGAATCTACCATATGTTCGGAAAAAGAACAAAACTCAACGGCCACGCATTAAATGAATAAGATTTTATAATTGTATATGATACGTACTTTTTTTTTTCAAATCACATTATGTAACAAAAAATCATAAGACGACCTCAGAATTTTCAGCTTAACCTAAACGATCGGTAAATATTACTCAAAATAACATAATTTTAGTCTCCAAATATGCAAAAAAAATAACATAGGGTGGTTGTCTTAATTTTTTTAGTACACTAGTAAACTACTACCCCCTTATTCATAATAGTCTGCTAACTTAAAGGATTGCTAATTCTCACTCTGTCTTCTTCTATTGACCTAAGTCAGAATGAGAAAAAACACACCTAAGCGCAATGAAGCGATAGACTAAAAAAAATAAACATTTTGACTGTTGCTTCTCAATATATTCTTGATAATATTCTATATGTTAATAAGCACATTGAGGAATTTGCTAGAAACTGTGACAAACATCATCGTAACACGAGGAACAAACATAAACTTGTTATCCCTACTACTCGTTTATGTCAAGTTAGTAAGTCTTTTATTGGGCGATGAATATGCTTATACAATATGATCCCAGAAAATGTACAAAACAAATGTGTTAAGAAATTTAAAAGAATTAAAAAAAAACGTTTGCGTAGGAAAGATTACTAAAGCATAAATGATTTTCTTAATGACACCACAGATTGGGAATGAAGCGAACACCCTCTCTGTTATTATGAATGCTCTTTAATTATAAATGTTTATAGTATTGTACCTTACCATATTTTTATGAAATAAAAAGCCCGCTGAGTTTCTGCGCCCGTTCTTCTCAGGCCTGACAGTCTATTTTGAATGGGTGGTAGTTTTTGACGTTCAATAAGTGACTTTGAATCCTATTTTGAATAAAAATATTTGAATTGTATTTTGAACTACTTTCTAAGAGCCGAATGTGCATGAACGTTAATATAAATTTCGCTACATAGTGATATTATACGAGTATTGAATCTTGTTCGTTCCAATAGATTTTCATTAGGGTTCTATTTACACAATCTCGGCCACGTAATTGGTTTGTCGACCTCCCGCCGTGTGAGAACAGTAACTAAGCAGAGCTGCTACCAAAGTAAAACTTGGGAACAGGATTAAAATGTAGTCCGGTATAATTAACAGTGTATGGAACTTTAAGCCTTCGAAACTACAGAATAGTATTGAAGACTATGTTGAGATATATATAATACTAGTTGGTGATCCACGTGCTTCAATACGCAGCTAAACAAATTAATGTATACAAAATTTCACATCAATATTTCAAATCATTTTTGTTAATTATAAAAGTGTTAGAAGTTCAATTAATAAGCAAACACAAACAAAGGATGTTTCTGTTATAATAAGGAAACTAAAATAGAAGTGGACGTGGCATACTATAGGACGAGAGAAATGGTGTAAAACTATAATGGACTGGTATCCGAGAGACAGAAAAAGAAACCGAGGTAGACCATTTAGGAGATGGGTGGACGAGATTAAAGCAGTTGCCGGTAGTACATGGACTAGAACAGCTGAAAACAGGAGTCTGTGGAGGCAGTTGGAGGAGGTCTATGTCTATAATAGACAAACAAACAAAACTCATAATAATTCAACTATTTAAAAAGTGTGTATTGATATATATGTAATTTATGAAGGAAAATACTGTCAAATTTAAATAATAATAATGCATGTAAAATTGTTGAATTGTTACAATAATTATTTAGATTTTCCCTGTTCTTGTAATGAAACAATGTCAAAGCATAACTGGCAAACTGTGCGTCAATAACAAAGAACTGTTCAAACAGAAAAAGAAATTGTAATTAAAAAATAGTATATTGTGCAACTACTGTGTAATTTTATTTACTGTCAGACCTCAATTCAGTTTTAATATTTAAATTTTTTGTTATTATTTTATTTATTTTAGCAATTTTATCTATATTTGCGTGTGCCAAGTATAATTTGCGTGCGACGTGTAAACTTTTCGCACTCAAGCAATAGTTTCATTTACGAAAAAACTCACGTGTAATTTTAAAATGGGCAAGCGGCTCTTTTCCCGCATGAGTAATACAATAAAATCTACCCTATCTCTAATGTTCTGTTAAACTGCATATAGTGTGCAAAATTTGATTAAAGTCGGTTCAGTAGATTAGGATTTATCGAGGACAAGCAACGTGACACGTGAAACGAAAAAATAAGAGCTTGTAAAACCTAATCTGTTTTGATAAAACAACCTTAGAGTTTCTTGCTCGTTCTTCTCTAAGGAATCTGCCTTCCGAATGACCTGTATGAAAAAAAATGACATATTTCAAGTGTAATATGATTTACCTTTTTTTTTTTGAGACATTTATAAGTGATACTTGAAATTTTATAATAAATGGTATTTGTCCATTAGGTTTATTATATGAAAACATAGAACACACCTCCATATCTCTCTCAGAATAATTTCAAACTAACACTTAGTCTTTTTCGGTAAAATTGCCTTTTTGCCTTTATAATGTTTTTATTTGGTTAGAAATTGTTACTGTCTTATTGCAGATAAATATTCGGAGCCTTGCTCGGATTTTTTAAGAATGTACAAAACTTGACCAAAAAAATACTAATAGTTACATCTGGATTCGATCCGGGGTCTTCTGCTTTCCGGATCACCCAATGTCGCATCTGAGCTATTACTCGTATAGTCTTGTATATAGTGGCAAAATTTTTCTTTGTATTCTAATGATATTGTAGCTGTTTCTCATTAAAACAAGGATAAAACTACATTTTTTTTAATTGATACCTACCTAGATCGATTTATCACCCAAAAAATCCCCTGTATACTAAATTTTATGAAAATCGTTGGAGCAGTTTCCGAGATTAAGATTATATATATACAAGAATTGCTCGTTTAAAGTTATAAGTTAATGATACATCCATGAAGTAATCGCGGATAAAATTTTGTAAAAATAATGAAAGCAGTTACTGTAGATAACCATAATGATCAAAAATAATGTGATTTTAAATTGTTTGTGGCTGTTAGAGCTATTGTAGCGACCGCAAGTTGTATGCAGGCCATTCCCATCGAAAACACGCTCGTGTTTTTGCTTCACAAAACTCATTACCAGAACCCTACGTGATTCCATTAAACTCGTGTAAAACGACTCATCGTAATCTCCATTTTTATGTAACTGTCAAAACTTCCAACTCATTTCACATACAACACACGCGGTCTCATGATAAGATTTTTTTTAAAGGCTCAACCAGAAATAATATTATTGTACACAGTCTTTTACAATAGCATTTATTTTGTTTTTTCGCTTATTGGATAGATATTATGATACATTACAGAGTTATTTTATGACAATAAAAAACGAGACGAGCAGGACAATCAGCTGATTGTAATTGATACGCTCTGCCCATTATAATGCAGTGCCGCACAGGATTCTTGATAAACCCAAAAATTCTGAGCGGCACTACAACTGCGCTCGTCAGCTTGAGACATAAGATGTTATGTCTCGTTTTCCCAGTAATTTCTCTTTCTACGGCGGCCTTCAAACTGAAACAGAATAATGCTTATACATTACTGTTTCACCGCAGATATTACGCCATTGTGGTACCCATTATCTAGCCGGCATCCTGTGCAAAAGTGTCTCCCACTGGTAATAGTACCTTATGGTAATGGTTGGTAAAGCGGCTTTAGTACAATTCAGGTTTCCAAGCGTGACAGGTCAGTCTTATAATTGAATAATTGATTGAATATTGAATGGGCCAATGTTTAGATCATTAAAGTACGCTGCACACTTAAAAATAGTATGCTCTTCAATTAAAACCTATTTTATAAATGGTACTAGCTGACCCTACAGACGCTGTTGCCAATAGAAAATGATAAGGATTAATATCGTATTTGTGCAAAAGGCTTTTACATTACCGCTTTATAATTGCCAATTTTGAAAATATTAAAATGGATTTAGTATGCTGCCTTTAAGACACAGACATATGCTATCACTGTAGGACATGGACTTTTCTGTATATCTATTTACAATACACTATTCCAATTTGTTCAAAGACAGGCGGCTTAGTTTTTTCGACATCTCCAACAAATTTCTTTAATATATCCAAAAATGTATACAAAAACTTAACAAATTATATGCTTAAACCTTCCTCGAGAACCACGCTATACATTGGTGAAATCAGCGTGAAGATAAGTGGAGTAGTTTTGAGTTTATCGGGAACAGACAGACAGACGCAGCGGTGGACTTTGTTTATAATATGTGGTAATAGGGGTGAAATATCATAGTCGTTTGTACGTAGCAATATTGTTTACTACATTTTTTAATTCAATAACCATATTGCTAAGATTTCCGTTGAATAATCAATCATTGAGGCATCCCTTTCATAAAGTTCTATTGACTATTTCTATAGCCTCAGCAATGTAAAGCTTTTTAATATATAAAAGGATAAGGGGCGCCATACCGAAGTTGAGAATTCATGGTTTCTTTATATTGATCTTTTGTGCATATGTTCGTTATTGAATTGATAGATATGAAAAACCAGTGGGGGGCTCCTTTGCACAGGATGCCGGCTAGATTATGGGCGCCTAGTTCTGCCATGAAGCAGTCATGTGTAAGCATTACTGTGTTTCGGTCTGAAGGGCGCCGTAGCTAGGGAAATTACTGGGCAAATGAGGACTCCGAATTATATGGGGATTTTCAAGAATCCTGAGCGGCACTACATTGTAATGGGCAGGGCGTATGAATTACCATCAGCTAAACGTCCTGCTCGTCTTGTCCCTTAGTTTCATTAAAGAAAAAAGATTTTAACCAAATTTCGCGTGTGTGTGAATTTTATAGTTGTTGCATAAATGGTTAATGGTGAATTTGCACGAGAACCCGGCGAAGCTGCAATTTAGTTATTTAAATTATTTATTTAGACTCCAAATTTCTTTCTCCTATCATCTCCAGTTGCTTTTGCTTTCTTTGTGTCAAACTTTGGACAGGCAAATGTATCTTCTTATTAATATAATGTATATTGACACAATTTTCGAAACTTATCTTGCCCCAATACTATAGGTACAACGATATATTTAATACTATATACTTACTTAAACATACATAAATACATATAAACATCCATGACTCGAAAACAAACATCCATATTCATTATATAAATATGATTGTAACCACCGGGATTCGAACCTAGGACCTCTTGCTTAGTAGTCAGGGTCACTAACCATTCGGCTATATGGTTCGTCGTATATGCCGTCAAAATTAATATGATATAGAGACTCTTAAAATATTGTGAACAAGAAATAGTTTTCTTAGATATATTATGTCTAGTTAAGTCACACAATCGCAAGTCAAGATGTATAAAAACCAACCACACAACGTCTGAGATACAAGCTTATTAGTAATACGACAACGCTAATAATAGCAACATTGCAAATACTCATCTTATAAATGATTTCAACGATCGATCCATGTCCACAGACTCTCTCAGAGTTGAGACCACAGCTAAATTGATATTTAGTGCCTTTTTGGGTACTAAATGTAATGTACATTATATTTTGTGGTTTTTACACCAATGTAGTACATTACATCCAAATCGCAGCCGATTCCGAGGTACGCAAAATTTTGATACAAAAATAATAGAATGCTGCTTGATTTTGTTTCTAGCAGTGAAATGGTGTAGATTGTCGATGTTGGGCAGAACACTGATTATTTTATGGAAAAACAGTCATTTTCCAGCAGAAATAGAGTGATGGCATTAGCATAGTGATGGTAAGTAATCACCTCTGGCCATCATCTCTTACAATGCCACAGAAATCACAAGATTGCAGGGTTTTCAAGGGGGAATACGCTATGTTTAATATACTCATATCACTTTGACAATATAGTGTCTGCGAATTCAAATTAAAATATTTTTCTTCAAAATAGGATATGATTATATCACTTACATATTGAAAGTAAAAAACTACCACCCATTCGAAAAAGTATGCCTCAGACCTGAGAAGAATGGGCGCAAGAAACTCAGCGGACTTCTTTTTATTTATAAATAATATGGTTAAAATGTAATATCGTACAAAAGAAGTTATAATTTCATAGTCTGAGGGCGGTCGCTCCATTCCCAATCTGTGATATCATTAAGAAAACCCTTATTCTTGACTTCTACACATACACTGTAAGATCCCAGAAAAAGTTCGAAACAAAAGTATTACGATATTCCAAAGAATTGTTAAGAAGCGTTTGTGTGGTAAAGGTGACTATAACATAAATGACTTTCTTAATGATACCACAGATTGGGAATGGAGTCACCGCCCTCAGGCTATTAAATAATAAGTTTAATTGTACAATATAACTTTGTAAACATATCCATTCGATGAGAAAAAAAAAGCCCGCTGAGTTTGTTGCGCCCATTCTTCTCACATCTGAGGCATTCGTTTTGGAATGGGTCACATCCTATTTGGAATAAAAATATTTGAATTTGAATTCAATTATACTGACCATATACGGGGGCAAATACAATAGTAATGCTTAGTATGATATCACGTTATCATTATTAAAGTGGTGGAATTTTTCAGAGAAGTTTTGATTCCGCCCTTGTACGACTTTTTTCATAGACTATCTTATTGATGCTAAAAAGAAGAATATATAACGCTGAAAGAAAGCTGTAATTTAGTGCGCATTTTAATGTCATTCACGGCGTCGTTAAGCAACAATATTAGATGACCTGTGGGCCTACTATGAACTCTTTATTGCGATTCAATTGACAACCTAAAATGAACTGCTTTGCTATTTCGTACCGCGACGTGATTAGAGCTATCATATTTAGGTTGACGTCAAATCAACTGATTAAATCGCAATGATGTCAATTGAATGACAAAAATTCTATCAACTGAATCGCAAATTGATTTAGTTCGTTCATTCATTCGTACCCTGAGGTAATATTTCAAGCTAAACTGGATAGCTTTTGTGTCAAAGTGAGCGATTCGAAAAAAGTTCCTACATCCTTAGTTGAAAGTGAATCGTGTTGTTAATAATTTTTAAAAATAGTGACATACAGAAAAGGAAAATTTTATTGATGAAAGATGAGGTGAGAATATTTTATCGGACTTTTTTGTAAAACAAAATACTGAAAATTAATACCAAAAATGGAAATACTAAAGACGAGGCAGTAAGGGCCCGGACTATAGCCTGTTCGCAAGAACGAATTTAAAAAAATGTACTCTGTGGTCCTGTCAAATCAAACATCAATGGAGGTGCGTTCATAACTCGTTATTTTTACGAAAACACCTAAGTAAACATTTAATTTGTAATTCAAAGAACTATATTTATTTATATTAACATTATTTAATAAGTACAAAAAAAGGCTTAATGGTTTATAATTTGACGCTATTTATAGCGCAATTTTAATATGTTTTTTTAGTATTTTCTACGCAAAAATGCCGCAAAAATCATATTTTTAGGTTTCGAAACGCAACGCATATGGTTCGAGTTAGAGAGACAAACTTATGCAACGACTGTAGAGCGTAATCTCTTTCTCACCACAGACAAATTTATTTCGTTCATTCTTCTTATGGGATCCAAGCGCCATTCAGTAAAAGGCACTTTATGGTACGAATTTTAGAGATTCAGTTTAGGTACCTAAATCGAACTGCATCAGAATCGCATCGCTTATTAAAAGTTGATGGTAGGCCCTCTGAAGGCAATATTTAACGCGTAATGAATAAAAACAAAAATGAATCTTAATTAATGCAATTACTTATTGCGACAGTAATCACGACCATCATATTCACGAAGCATCTTTACACAAACAATGAATTTAAGCTCTAAAGGTTGATGCATCCAATTTTTATTTTATGGAATAGGAGGACAAACGAGCGTACGGGTCACCTGTTGTTAAGTGATCACCGCCGCTCACAATCTCTTGCAACACCAGAGGAATCACAGGAGCGTTGCCGGCCGTACCCATGGCGGTCCTCCACAGTGCGGTTTTCAAGAAGCTTTCTTCCACGTACTACAAAGCTGTAGAATGAGGGTCCGTGTGCGGTGTTTCCGGGACGATACCACATGGGTACCTCCTATAATAGCGCGTACACCTTCCATAAAGGCCGGCAACGCTCCTGTGATTCGTCTGGTGTTGCAAGAGAATGTGGGCGGCGGTGACCACTTAAGAACAGGTGACCCGTACACTGGTTTGTCCTCCTTTTTTATAAAAAAAACGTGAAAAATACAAGCTTAACCCATTTTTAATAGCCGGAAATTCTCTTTAATATTCACTGGCGTTACAAGAGTGTTTGTTGGGAACGACTATTGAACATTACGGCCCAAATAGTGTCATAATAAAACCAATGAATGAGTTTTCACCAATGGATAGCGTGATTCTCGAGGAAGGTTTTAATTGGGATGATTTGTTAAGTTAGTTAAGTTAAGTTTTATATGCATAAACGATATTTGTTGAAGGTGTCGGAAAATAATCACCCGTCTGGGAGTCCAAACACCGCATTCTAAACCCTTTGAGATATTATAAAATAATGTATGGTGATATTCCATATACTGTAGTAGTATTTCATATAAAGGTCTACAGAAGAGTTTGCTATGGCAACATACTTTATCCCTTTTTATACTTAAAAAAATTGGCAATTATTAAACGGTGATATAAAAGATGTTAACGATATTAATCCTTATTATTTTTTTACTAGGTCTTATAAAATAGTTACATATTTTTATATTAATTTATTATATTTCGCTTACGTATTTCTATAATATTTTCATTGAGTAACGCGAATGATACATTTTAAAACACTTTTTAAAAGATTAAAACGCGTGTGCAATTACCTTGAAGGTGGTATTTGCTGCAGACAGATGGTTGATACAAAAACGTAACTTTTACGCAAAATCTATCCTTGCGTACACTGCGTTCTATCCTTAAGAAGTGTTTTCTTTATATTTCTGTAAGATTTTATCGTTCTTAACCAATTTCAAAAAAGGAACTCAGCTCAACACCAACTGCAAATAATTATTTAATTTCATTTTTTGCATGCATTAAATGTTTTATTTATTTATTTATTAGGTTTATTTACAATCACTTAACTTACTTAATAATACACATAAACATAAAAAGTAGAACTAAAAACTAGAAACTAAATGTATTGATTACTTACATATAGCATGCACAGAAATAATTAATTTTAGGTATTATATAGAATAAGTTAAGAATTAAACAGTTTTCTTTAATTGATAAATGAGTAGGTTACATAGTAGTACACAGTTACATTAATTTTCCAATGATAACATTATTAAAGATTACCAATGTTGGTGCAAATGGTCTTGCGGAATTTGACTAATGAAACAGCGCATATGTCAATATCAGCTACGCTCTAAGAATTTTAAATTTTACATAACCGTGGGACTGCGGAGTTGGAACCTAGGATAGTTCGATAAGTATAGCATAATATAAATATTTGTTTTTTTTTTTTTCAATTATTATCCTGGTATAAATAGTTGTTATTTTGCGAAAAAAAGTTTCACTTGCAGCGTGGTTTCGTAAATCCACACAATTACTTTTTTCTTTTTAGGCTATGATCCCTGGAAAGTAGAATGGTTCGAGTCCAACGTATATTACCTGATATGTACGTCGGGTGTTCGCGATAAGACTGCCAGCCGGAGGCAATTCCCTGGATGTAATTATCATTACCTCGGTCACAGAACTGTAGATTACAAAGTGGCTACCATTATTAGTGTACTGGTACACGTACTATAGATATATATATACTATATAGATAGTCTTATTTAGTTGGTACGTTTAATGTACCAGTGGGAGGCTCCTTTGACTAGATTACTTGATTGGATACCACAACGGCGCCAATTTCTGCCGTGCAGCAGTAATGTGTAAGCATTACTGTGTTTTGGTCTGAAATTACTTAACATCTTATGTCTCAAGGTATCACGAAGACTGAAACGCAGATGCTTAATTATGGAAATTGGGTTTGGCTTAGGCCATTCTCGAAGCAAGCCAATATATATACCAGTAGGACACACATATTATTGAAATTCCCAGCGAAGGAGACAGATTATAATAAAATGAATACAAAAAAAAAAGAATTAGTGAAGGTATATTTAATAAAATCACTTTTATAAACCTCTTTTTTTATTAACATAGAAAATATTTAGAGTACTATCACATATTTTATTATTTTAAATGATGCCTACGTGTACTTTTATAAAGTTAAAGAGTTATAAAGTTCCTAGTCTAAACACATAGCTAACGATGTGGCTCTGTTTACTCGCAATACTTTCATGAAAGGAAACTAATGAGTTCTACTATTTTTAGAATGAAATATAGTTATGATGACTTGAATGAAGTTTCCTGCTGCATAAGATTATTATAATTACACATAGTATACAACCTGCCATGTTAAGTTAAACATAACATGAGATTGTGGAGATATTATATATGGGGGGCAACGCTGCCGATATTAATACAAAATTTGTGCCGCCGAAGAGAGCTATTCGCGCTATATATAACCTAGGTCCTAAAGAATCATTGAGAGCAAAATTCAAAGAAATTAACATCTTGACATTTATAGGCACATAAGTGAATTTGCCAGAAACTGTCATAACCATAATGTTAACACCAGGAACAGACATAAACTTATGATGCCTACTACTCGGCTAAGTCGAATTAGTAAGTCTTTTGTGGGGCGATGTATATGCTTTTACAACAAGATCCCAGAAAATGTTCAAAACAAAAGTATAACGTTATTCAAAAGAATTGTTAAAAAACGTTTGTGTGGTAAAGGTTACTATAACATAAATGACTTTCTTAATGATACCACAGATTGGGAATGGAGTGACCGCCCTCAGGCTATTAAATAATAAGTTTAATTGTACAATATTACTTTGTAAACATATTTATTCGATGAAAAAAAAAAGCCCGCTGAGTTTGTTGCGCCCATTCTTCTCAGGTCTGAGGCATTCATTTTGGAATGGGTGGTAGTTTTTGACTTTCAATAAGTGATGTCACATCCTATTTTGAATAAAAATATTTGAATTTGAATTATTATGCTTTACTGTGTAATGTGTAATATATATTTATTCAGCTGTAAACAATGCAACAATCCATTTAAAGAAACATTTCACTGATTCTTCAAAACTACTTTCGTGATGTTTAATTTCGTAGAAAATAATATGCGCTAAAATACTAAATATTACATTATATATACACAGTAAACACTCTATTTCTGATGATTATATTTATTAAAAAAAATGTGTTAGATAATAAAATATTGCATAAGAGATAATAAAAAATATAGCGTAAGTTTACTAACGGCTGTTTTCAATAACCTATCTATCCTTAGTTTAACTTACTAGAGGTAGACAAATATATCCTTTTACGCTTAGGTAGGTACTTGCATTGCAATAACCTATCGACAGATAGCATTGGACTATAACTATATTAGACATAACTGTGGATAGATAAGATCTTGTCATTAAACGGTGACAGCAATGTATCCGTAAATTTAACTAAGGATAGGTAGTTGATAGATTGATAAAAAAAACTACGTTTTAATAAACCAACTTCAAAAACTGAAAAGTATCAAATAACTAAAAATTTAATTTAATACACCTCTTATGCAAACCTTTACCTTAAATATTAATTATATTATTATTTATATGTGCTACCCATTGATAGGTTTAAAGTCAGTGCCAAGCCCTAAACAAAATAAAACTTAATATTATAAACAGCTTACTTACTGTAATTATTTATATATTGTCTGGCCACGCGTGTCTGTCCGCGTGGGTTGTTTTGTTCTAGACAAAGCTATCCCGATCAAAGTCACGCGTGGCGATGGTACCTTTATATTACATACAAATAATAGTATTTTAATAATATTAAAGGTTTTTAATTATTAAAATTTTTAGTTATTCGATACTTTTCAGTTTTTGAAGTCGGTTTGTTTAAACGTAGTTTGTTTTTTAATTTTTACATTTTAGTGCCAGTTAATAATAATATAATCAAACTGAATGAAAACTCCAAAGGCCGTACACAGAAAACAATTATTATGATATCCAGGTAGACAAAAATTTTCATATAAATGTTCATAAAATGAAAACTACTGGACCAAACTATGTAAAAATTTTTTGAAACCAAATGGCATCTATTTCGCATCAAACAAAAGGAGAATTACGTAAATCGGATCATAAATCTTAAAGTAATCGGTGTACATACATAAAAAAAATACCGATGGAATTGATAACCTCCTCCTTTTTGAAGTCGGTTAAAAACGGCAGTTTATCATAGATATAATTTCATCTGGTTTTAGGTTCATAGGTTTTGCTGTCTATGAAATACCCACCTGTTGGCTAGTTACTTTTTAGGTAAAAAATCCTAAAAATAACAATGCTTACCTCAATTAATATTAATTAATTAATTCTAGTCCGTTAATCTCGAACGATATTTGTTTTTCAAAAATTTCATCTTTGAGAAAGATGTGTCTAAATTGATTGCTAGTCGTATGCAGTTTTAATATTTTTCTTAATCATAATTAGCTTTAATTATTATTTAATTAAATAAAGGTATATTTCACCTTATACACACATAATTTTTTAACTGGTATACAACAACATTACAATATTTGGCGGTCCCAGGTTCACCGCAAACGGACCGCGGTCCGCCTGTTGCCGACGAATATATTCGTTACATAGTAAATACTAAAATGAAATAGTATCCATTGATACTTCGATCATATTAATTAGTACCACGATGTTTTATAAAAAGTCGCGTCAAATAGATTGGAAATCTTGACAAATACAGCGCTCTCGGAGTGACCTAATTTTTATAACCTGCAATGCAGTAAGCCTACTCTATGAAATACTGTCGAAGATTTATATCTATTTTATTTGATTTTAAAAGTATTTTAAGAAAGATGAAATCAATATTGATGTAAGACTACATCCCTAATCTTCTTACACACATATAAATAAAATTGCAGTATCTGTTGGTAATATTGAAATAACCGTTTATTACTGCATTTATATGAATATACATACATCAAAATAACATTTTTTTTATAATTTTTGTCTGTCTGTTTGTTCCGGCTAATCTCTGAAATGGCTAGACCGATTTTGACGGGACTTTTATTGGTAGGTAGCTGATGAAATAAGGAGTAATTTAGGGTTAGTAGCGTTTATTTTAGAAAACTTATTTTATTATAGAAAAATAAAGTAATGTTGCAATGTCCAAGAAACGGTCTAACTCTTAAAATAGTTTACATGGCAAAACAACGTTTGCCGGGTCAGCTAATAATAAAATTATAAATGTGAATGTAAGTTTGTTTGTAACGCTTTTACGCTCAAGCAACTGAACGGATTTTGATAAAATTTCGTACAGCGATAGACTAGAGCTTGGGAAAGGACATAGGCTACCTTTTATCCCGGAAAAATCCATGGTTCCCGCGGGATTTATGAAAAACTGAAATTTGCGTCGCAGAGCTATAACTATACCAATAGTAGGTTAAGTTTGCCATAGCAATCTTCCTCAAAATAAGATTCATGTAATATGTTGGGAACGGGACCGAAAATCGGGAACCGGAACTGGAATAGGACATGAGATAATCTTCGATGCCAAACTGGCTTATTATTTTAAAAAACCCTTTATCTACGCGGACGAATTCGCGGACATTAGCTACATTTGTCTCCACTACAACTACGCCGTTTTATTAAAAGCATACTGTATAGGTAATAATTGGCGTGAGGCTTTTTAGCATGAAACAGTACATTACTGTTAAACATTAATGCGTTTCGAGCGTGTTGAAGAAGTGAAATTATTTGGCAACTAAGACATAATGTTTGGTCTCATAGTGCAAAGCGCAGTTGCGTTACTGTTCAGAATTTTAGGTTCAATCAAGGCACCGCGTGGGCGTATCGCTTACCATGAGGGTCTTGCTTATCACGTCACTTTTCCTTACATAGGTTTAGATGGGTCCTCACTTTAGATGGGTAAATAGAAAGAAGACGATGGAGAAATGTCTACAAGTTTGTACCGGTTGGAATCTTGGCTAGCTGAAAACACCAGCGGCACTTTTCCTGCCTCAATTGGGTTAAAAAAAGATTTATTAAATAAGAAAAGGTGAGCTGCTGTTATTTAACTCTTGGTGTCTTAAAGTGACAAATGAATTTGCAGTAGTGCTAAGAATATTCTTCAAGAATCCAGAGCCTATTATTTATATCATCACTAGCATATTAAGGCAAATTAAACAAATGGAATCTAAAACATATTATGATTTAGGACACCGAAAATTCGATAAATTTGTACTTAACTATAAAAAAAGCTTATTAAAATTTGCAAGATTCTAGAGAATCATTCATAGATGAATGGACAAGTTTTTTAACAAAAGAATAACTTAAAAACGCTTGTCATAACGTGTTTTTAACAGTTTTAAAATAATGTTTATTGTAACGTTGTTAAGGGGATGAACGCTTGCATGCCAAAAACGAGTATTCTGCGTGTGCCAAATTTAAGTAAAAATCTTCAGTAAAATTTTATTTTTATGTAAAATTAATGTTCATCCCGGTAATGGATTGTAACATTAAATTTAACCCAAACCTCACGAACTCAATATAATCATGAAACATTAAATAACAAAATGACGAATAACGCTATATTTGAAAAAAAAAATAGTAAAACAAAAGGGGCGAGTCCGAATTGCACTTGACCGCTTTTTATAATTACATTTAAGATGAAGCAGCAAATTTGTTTCACTGCAACTTGGAGAAAATTTGCAATTGAAGATTGAAGTAAAGTGGCTACTTAAATGGTGAAATTATTCTCATGACACGGAAACTGACCTTACCACTACCACATGTCATTGACTCACAGTTAGGCCGCGAACACATGTTAATTTAGCAATATTTCGTTAACTTAAGATTTGCATACAATATAATATATATTTTTATTGTGTTATTAAGTGTAAAACATATTTTAAGGAAATAAGTGGGTGATCAAAAAGGTGATCTTTGTAAAATCTTTTTAGTCTAATTTGTTTATTTTTTTTTTCTGAGAATTTCCAACACAATAGAGTAAAATTATAGGAACATATTATTTACTATTTTATAAGTGTATTTGTAGTTATAGGTTATGAGAACTCCTTTTTTTGCATTATAATATATTTATTACTTAAATATAAATAATAAGATGTCTGGAAATAGTAATTTTGCCACCCGAATCAACATACTGGAACATGAGATGAATTAAGTAAATTAAAAGCGATTCGAAATTCTAAAATCGAAATTAAACATTATACGAAGATTAATATGTTTTTCTTAAATTGGAAAAGAACAAATGATATTTTAATTTTGTAACAGTAATTCTCATATCAAAGTAATCAATTTGTAATTGCCTTAATACTTGTTATAATAAGCAACCCTAAAATGTTCTGTATTAAATTAGTTAATATTATAATAAAACTACAGATTATTCCAGAAACTGTGTATTAATACATCATATAACATTGTCATCATATAATATAATGACATCAAATATAATTCTAAATTGATGAATACATTTTGAGAAAATAAATGCCTTTTATTCCTTTTAAGAATATGATCCAACGGCGTTTTCTCAGTGGTTAATTTTTAGCACATTGCTCAAGGTAAATAACAAAACAAAAATATATTATGTAAAAAGAAAAATTATTCCTTCAATTACATTTGGCTACACAATATCGTGAAATAAAGCTAGTTTTCCGGAAAAACAGATCTGGTAATGTGTTTGCTTAATTTAGTAATAAGTAACATAGTTGTCTTAAAAATAAAAAAGAATCTCTTTTTCTCTAAGTATAAGAAAAAACAGTTTTACTTACCAGTTAAAAATGAAATTCACGGAAACGATGCAAAAAGGTCATAGTCATTAGCGGTACAATCTCGCGAGATTTTTTAATCTATGGTTGTTCGTGATAGGAAAGCTAAGGTATTCGCGCGCGAGCTTTGTCGACTGAAGGCTGGCGTACACTGACTGGTAACGACGGACTCTATGCCCCTCCGAGCTACTCCACTTTCTGTGATTCTCTCAGGTATACACGAAGGTTTCTCAACCCAGGAACATCTCCATTTATACTTCAAGATTGGCAGAATCATAAGCATTATCATTTATAGCACGGTATCTTTAGGAAAATCATATTATTACTCAAGATAACGCTCAACTTAAAGTTAAGATACTTTATAATACATTGTGTCCTTATAAAAATCAAATAAATAAGTGCTATGAGAATTGATGTTTTAATAAAGATGGTTTTTATTAGAATTTTTAATAATCTTAAGTAATCTATGACGATTTTATAAAGATGCGAAGAAGATATAAAAGGCAAAAGGCATAAAAGGCATTTATTTTCACAAAATTGATTCCTTTAGAATTATTTTTGATGTCATTTATAATATACTAGATACTACTACCGCCTCGGAAACAAATGGCGCCCTGGGAGAGAAGAAGAGCCGCAAGAAAATCTCCCAGCATTCATTTATTGCGCTCTTTTTAATAAAAATATACACTATTGAACTCCTTATCTAGTCCCAGGCTGTTCGATCACTTAGATATTCAGCTGTGGAGTAATTTGAATGGATAAATGGAATGGATTTACAACAGAGCAATTTTTTAATAAAACATAAATGCCTGAACAGTGGCTGGGACTTTATTATAAAAGTGTATACATTTACCCTTAAACTATAATGTATCTTATGAAGCCTACTAGAATTCGTTACAAGCAATAAATATACTATATAAAAGATTAAAATATATAAGAAAAAAGGTAAGAATTTAACCTATTTAGAGCAACGACCGCTGATTGGCGCGAATAAAAAAAAGCGGAGCAAATTCGATGCAATCGTAAATTTCATTTGTTATCACAGTTGGAGGCTTTCTGGGGGTCAGTGAACCTGCTGATGTGTGAATTATATTTTGTAAACACACAGAAGGCAACGTGTTTGACCACTCTAAAAGCATTTACTCAATGGATGTACGTCTTACAATATTAAATGTGATTTAATAGCATATTCCGTTACGTGCGGAACGAAAATATAATTTATTACTTAAGAGTTTCTTCTTATTACTAGCAGTAGGTGAATGCAATTATGTCAGAACTTAAATACATGTAATTCATGTTTTGAAAATATTCAACATGAATATTATTATGAACTCAAAAATATTTAACACAACCAACTACAAGTAAGGGACAGACAGCTGGAAGTGACTTTGTTTTGTACTATGTACTATGTAGTGCTAATAACAAGGATTTAGTTTATAAATTATAGCCTATGTGTTGTTCTGATGTATTCGCTATATTATTACTCTAAAGGTACGTTAACATCCATTCCACAGGAACAGAAAGGGTAACAACCATCCATCTATTAATCGTGAAAAAATTTCGCATTTATATTATTAATTACCAAGTTAGATGTTCCATCATATTTTTTGTTCTTTCATTCTATCATCATCAGAAGAGGGCTTTTCGCGCTATTTATAATCTAGGTCCTAAAGAATCTTTGAGAGCAAATTTCAAAGAAATTAACATGTATAACAAATAATTAATGTATGTTCATAGGCACATAATTTCATTTGCTAGAAACTGTCATAACCATAATGTTAACACCAGGAACAGACATAAACTTATAATGCCTACTACTCGGCTAAGTCGAGTTAGTCTTTTGTGGGGCGATGTATATGCTTTTACAACAAGATTCCAGAAAATGTTCTAAACAAAAGTATTACGTTATTCAAAAGAATTGTCAAAAAACGTTTGTGTGGTAAAGGTTACTATAACATAAATGACTTTCTTAATGATACCACAGATTTGGAATGGAGTGACTGCCCTCGTGCTATTGAATATAATTCCAATAATTAAGTAAATTATATATAGTTATCATATTAAGTTAATAAATAACTTTAATTGTACAATATTACATTGTAAACATATTTTTTCGATGAAAAAAAAAAGCCCGCTGAGTTCCTCTCAGGTCTGAGGCATTCATTTTGGAGTGGGTAGTAGTTTTTGACTTTCAATAAGTTATGCCACATCCTATTTTGAATAAAAATATTTGAATTTGAATCATCATCATCAGACGGAAGACGTCCACTGCTGGACAAAGGCCTCCCTCAAAGATTTCCTCGAGAATCGCTCCTGCGCTGCTATCATCTATATTCATTCAATATTTGAGTGTAATTGTTTTAGGTAAGTACGTCTCTCCTTATTTAGTAACACAGGCTTAGAAACTGGTTTTTGGTCAACCTTACTCTTGGTTTCCTTTATTTTGAGAGCCTTTACAGAGAACCATAAAAAATACTTTTTAATTAACTTTTTCTCACAATCAGCTTTCAAAGCCATTCCTGTCCTTCGTTTGAAACATGACCGTAACTAATCGACTCCAGGACGCAGGCTTTGACGGCCGTAAAAAACGTTATTCATTGCTCGTCCTTTTATATGTCCGAAACTTTTAGCTAAATAAGCTCAACGGTGTGTGTGATATTATGAAATATTGTTGCGTATTTGTATTAATTAAAGTATATGGTGGCTGGATCCGATGTTTTAATTGTATCAAAACATTTATATACTAGTTAGTAAGTCTTTTCGTTATAAAGTAGTTTAAAGATAAATAGAATTTATGATTGCCTTGCACAAATTGGTTATCGAGCTGTCAGTCTTTTTTAAGATATCTCAAAAACTATCGTAGTATCGATAGAAATACCACATACTCTGTTGAAGACCATAAAAGATTGGGATGGCCGTGTGCTGTTAGGACTGCAAAAAAAAACTACCAACATACTTTTAAAGCCAGAGTTTGTTGAAAGCCTATGAGCGAAGAAAAAAATTTAAATCAAAAAATAAGATTCCTAAGAAAAGAGAAAAATTATAAGCCCGCTGAGTTTCTTGCACCCGTTCTTTTCAGGTGTGGGGCGAGACTCATAGTCTCGTGCCAGATTTTGGCGAGACAACACGTCCTGAGGATGCCTCGTGTAGAGGCGAAACACGTGTCGAAATGTTTTAAAAACAAGTATTGGCAGAATTAACACTAAAGAATACTTAAATCATTTGTATAATTATGGAATTCCGCAAAGTAACGCCTAATTCAATAAATTTTCTCTTCTATCTTTAAATTTAATTTTTTATAGAAATTTGGCAGCTCTAGTCATGTACGCCGAAGCGATACTACGCGACACAGTAAAAATAGTAAAAAAATAACTAAAAAACGGCGCTTTGGTTGAAAAGATATTGATTTCAATTTAAAATGAACATCAATTCCCGCCTTATCGACGAAATTTTAAAAAAATATATAAACTAAGAAAAATCTTATTTTACAATTTGAAAAATGAAATAATTTTATCAAATTAATTTATCGTCATCCGTCCTCGATAAGTCTACGAAGTTTGAACGAAATCTGGTCGTTTAAAGTGAGTCGGTTACAAACAAACATACATACAGGTGAAGCTAATAAGAAGCTTGTAATATTTGAATTCAGGCTAAATAAAGCTTGTACTAATCAAATCCAACAATCGTTTTGTTGAATTTTACTTTAGAAATGTATTACCATTCCCTCAAATAGGGTTATTACTCAGTAAACATTCATTTATATATTCGAACAAAACAGTCTCCCCAGATTGAATGGTTGTATTTTGAATAGTATTGCTCAAAGCAATTCGACGAAGCAATTCATTGTCTAAATTAGATACTGTATTCGTTGTGCCATTGCCTGATTGGCGTCGGATTAATCATAATTGTAGCGTTTCGATTATAATTTGATTACCTATTAGGGTGTGAGGTAAATATGATTATTACTAATTATTCGGCTAGTTGATTAAACATAGTTATTTTTATGGAAAACGAGGATAAACGAGCCTCACCTGGTGTTAAGTGATCACCGCCACCCAAATTCTCTTGCAACACCAGAGGTATCACAGGAGCGTTGCCGGCCTTTAAGGAAGGTGTACGATTTTGTTGTCTGATTATCAGATATAGACAGGTAAACATTTTTCTCCGTTATCGGTACCATCATTATCATCATCATCATCAGCCGGAAGACGTCTACTGCTGGACAACCCTCGTACAACTTACTCCGGATCTTGATCAGATCGCCGGTCCATCTTGTGGGGGCGCTACCAACACTGTGTCTTCCGATAAGTGGTCACATTCGAGGATTATCGGAACCAACATCGCCCCATTTTTTATATCCAAAGAAGCATTTAATTTATGTATTTAATGGATTCATAACAACGCTAATGTTATTTTCTGTATAACCGCAAGTTACTCCCACTTTTAAATCGATTTTATATTTTTAACAAACATCACGAACGTGTGGTTCAAAATGTGTGTTTTAATATGTTTTACTTCGTTCGATAAAAAAAAGGGAGAAAGGAGTTTCTGTGTACCAAAATTTGAGGACGATGTGGGATTAAAACTCCAACTCAACTCGGCATACGCCCCAGCCACTCTTACCAACTTAAGCCAATTGTCCGAATGACGTAATCCGATGATCCATAAATCTGGTATGTTTGTTCAACTATCGGGTTGTGGCGTTAGGAGTTACTTTATATATTTTTCACGTTTTATGTAAAAAATAACCTTTTTTTGGTATTTGGGTTTTGAATAAGCTGGAGTAAGTTTTATCATAACATTAAGTGTTTTTTTTATACCAAAAATTATCAAAATGTTACTTGGATAACCTGCCGTTTACATACACACTTACTAGGTGATTTTGACTGAATTCGTCAATATTTCATAACATCAACAATTATTACATAAAATATAGTCCCTGCTGTTATAACGAAATTGATTCATAGCACAAATGTCAAACAGTGCGTCAATATATTCTTTCATAGAAAATATGTCCATACAATACACATATTGGAAATAAAAATAAATATGGGTCCCAAATAGAAACTAAAATTATCCTCTCTCTGAAGTTGGACTAAACTGCACTAATCCCCATTAAAATCAGTTCATTAGTTTAGGAGGTCACGGGAAACAAACATCAGGACACTGATGTTAATAAATAATAATAATAAGGACACAAGATAATAATAAATGCAAGACATTTACATGTGCTAAAGCATTTGCAAGTCAAGTAGCAATCTGCCATTGCTAAGGCTTATCTGAGACATTTATATGGTCACAATAATTTATAAATAGTTTTTAAGGTAAAAAACTATCTTTGTAACTGGTACCTACCCGTTGCGGTTGAATACAGTAACTTGTATTATGAACGATCATGTGGTCGATGTTACAACTATTATAATACAAAAAGATGGAATTTATAATGTTTTATTACGTTACTTTGCTTATTTACCTTACAGTCTTATATAGCTAAAGTTATTGCACAAAAAACAATGTAATTATTTATTTTTATTTTATTAGGACTACCAAAAATTGTTAGATCAAGAAAGATACTTAAATCTACACAATTACACATGATAAGATGTACAACTTATTAATGGAGCACCACCCTATCTTCTCTGGCGGGTGTCGTAAGAGGCGACTGAGGGATACAAAGAGAGAAGATAGGCAGCAGCATCCTTCCGAGATGGCACCACCATCAACGCCGACCGCCACCTCTTTTGTGGCCTTTATTGGCGTTTATGGGAAAACCCCCCAAATTATAAGTTCACAAACTAAACCTATTCTTATTTAACTTAACCTTTAACGGATGTAATTATAAAGGTAAATGGTAAATGAATTTCAATATGTGTCAACGCAATTTTCCGGGCGAGTTGACGCATCCATAAATTTCGTATGAGTGGACTTATTTAATACTCGTTCGAAAACAATATATTAAATCGAAGAGCTGTATTCTGATAGCGTATCATACAATATTCATAATGATTGAATGCTTCGTTGTCGGTACTGCAATGTCTCTGTTTCATTTCAACATTAACATCGCAATATCGATACAAACGTAGTCCCTTTCAACAAATCTGACAAGATTGATGTTGCGTTCCACATATAGAACAAATTAATAGTACTTTATTTCTTTTGTAGGTTGAATAATTTGTCGAAAAGCCTTGTACTGATTTTTTTTAATGTAAATAACTTTGGTAATTTTTTGGGGTGAGTGAAATTTTATTGTCAGTATTTTACTGTTAAGTCTTAGATTAAGCTTTGGTCTCCGTTGCGCTCCAACCAGATACCGCAGGCGTAGTCGTGAAGTGCGGCAGTACTCGAGCCAGTCTCGAACAATGTGTGACGTTGAAGCGCCACATGTTTTGTTAAACTTGGCTAATAATTGAAACTAAATGGCCGGGTTGCGTAGTAAATCTTTGTAAAAATTGCTGTTGTATTGTATTCGTATGCTACAAGAAATAAGAAAGACACTGGGACACAGTATTTTGTATTTTATTACTTTCAATGTGAAATAACATGAAGTGTAAATAACAAAATTTGGAAGATGCCATTGAGTATCCAGATGCCACGTGCAGATGTTTCTAATAGTTTCCGTAATAAAAAAACTATTGTCCTTAGGTAGTGCGGTATCTAGTTGAAGCACAGCGGAGACCAATCCTTAATCTAAGTATAAGGTATTGTAAATATAATTAAAAGTTTCGTTTTGATTATATTTATATCTTCCAAGCGGATTCAACAATTATTTTACAGAAATCTGAGTTTATATTTGTGAAATTTATTTGCATTATGCATATAATTAAAATGTGAATGCAATCCGTATGGTCGCCAAAATAAATGGCTAATACAATATTCAAAGATTTGAAAATACCTTTGCTCTTTGCGGACGTGCTTTACAAACGATTTCAACACACGGAAGACCGATTTAGAACTATGTCAGTCGAAGTTGCATTGCTGTAATTTTGAAAACCACCCACGAAGCCACGAATGGGAAGGCTTTATGTAATGCTGATATTGTCACGGTTCGAAATCACGATGTTTCAATGTGAAGTTGTGAATACGAAGAAATCAAAGTGTTTTAGTAAATTGGATCGTGGTTTTTGGGACTACAGTCTAATGGCAGTGTGACAACATGCTGCTTGGAATATCTAAATATGCTCATATCGTCCAGCTTCCATCATATTTATTTTGCCTTAATTATAATTGAAGTTATACTTCTTTAGGCGCGTTATGAAAAGATAATGAGAGTGAAATTTTTAGATGCGCGCGCATCACTGTAACATAAAAGTAACAGATTGAAGTTGGTTATTAAAATATGTCTTTAAACCATTGACAATTAACAGATATTGACATTTGACATATTCTGACAAATAACAATGATTGTTTTTTTTTTATTTATTTAGAGCATTGGTAACAAGACCAAACCAAACCAAAATACTATAAAAGAATATTTAAATAGGTTTATAACTGCAAAATTACATTGACTTTTATTTTTGATTACAAGCAAAACATAATGACGTTTGTACCTTTTTGATGTTATTGGAGATAAACTTCTTTAAATATTACGTTGCGCGCGCACAACGATATCTAAAAATAAAAGTTTTCAGAAATTTTCTGACGTTTGCGATATTATTTTTTTTTTAGTTTAGTCGTCCATTATTAGGACAGGCAAAGGGTTCAAGCCCATAAAACATATATTGTAAAAGCTTTCATCTCGACTGGCATGTACTTAGACTGGAATGGCAAAAATAGATAATGTTTTGATTCCCCGTACTCCAATAATTCCGACAGATTTATTAACTCAGTTAATAAATAATAGATAAAAAAAACTAAACAACACGCTATAAAAATAGATTATTTAGTTTAGTTTACTTATAAAAGCGTGTTCTTTTAGTTTTTTTTAATCTTGCACTTAATTTGTATTGTTGAATTAAAAATTCTTTGGTATTCGATTATTTCCTAGTATTAGATAAATTGCTTAAAGATAATGGTTGAAATTAAAAATTAACATCAATTCCTGCCTTATAAAAGATACATGTAAATTATAAAAAAATAACAAAAATCTCGGAAATATGGAATAAATTTATCACATTAATGTATTGTCATCGGTCCTCAATAAATGTACGAATTTTGAACAAAATCTGACCGTTAAAAGTGGGTCAAAATCGTATCTAAATGAGTAGGTTACAAACAAACTTACATACAGGTGAAGCAAGTAAAAAGCGTGTAAAAAGAGTTCCACTGAAAGCAACATTTGCAATGACAATAAACAAAGCACAAGATCATTCCACGCGGACGAAGACGTGGAAAAAAGTATTTATATAAATAATCATTAAATATTACCTTTATTAACACAAAAAAATAACACGAAATGATTGAGAAAATGTAAATATAAACAAGGAAAGTTAAATATTTACCACAGCTGTGTTGAATCTTTATCTAGTTACCCTGTTTAGAACAAAGTATGAGGGTAATCTAGTTAAATGGTAGCCTGCTTCATTATCTTGTCTAACATTCCTTGTCCGTAGCTCCGTTAAAAGAACTAATATATATTGAGTCTCTCAGTCTTTTTATTCGTGCAAATATTTGCTTCTAAAAGAGCTCAGGCAGAAAGCTATGCATTGAGTTTACAACAATACTTATAGATTCAGTATTTGCTTAGTAATTTCGTGATATCGATAAATTACTTAGGCTGCCTACGCACTGGCGACCATGGTCGCAGCGACCTGGCCGCGGCGGCCAGTGAATTCTGGACTTTATATGGCCATCGCTATAGCCCCTACGCACTTAGCGGCCAGCGACCAGCGGCCACCGTTGGCCGCAGCGTCTAATTTGATGCCACGCGACCAGCGACCAATCGTGGCCGTCGAGAACATCACTTCTGTATTAAAATTCATTAGTGCTACCGCATCGGCCGCGGCGACCAGACGTGTATAGCCACAGAGTGATTATTTTACAATGGCCAATAATTTCGACACGGAAAGGTTTATAATTGAAGTTGAAAATAGAAGAGGTTTATGGGATTTATCATCAAATGATTACTCCAATAAAGATATTTAGCGGCAGTTGTGGCTTGAACTGATCAATATATTTGGCGGTGAATCCATGGAAGATAAAGAAAAGGCAGAACTTGGTTAGTCTTTTATTTTATTATGCCTTAAATTAATAATGCGATGAACTACAATAAACGCAGCAGGTGCTGTAGTAGCGTTCGACACGTATATGCAACATGAGTGATTTTTTTTAAAAGTTGTTCCGTTCATTTAAAATCTAAGAAATTTTAGCAAATAGGTAATTGTCAAAAGTATAACTATTTTATTTCTACTATTTTTCGCTTTGCACATGAGTTTTGACAATTATTTGCTAAAATTTACCAGGTTTTCGTAATGATTGGAATAACTTTTTAAAAAGATTACTCATACCGTATGTGCGTTCGACGCCATTTAGTTTACGGCGCGCAATGGCGGCTCGCGGCGAGCAAGTGCCTCAACGCACAAACTGAGCAGCCGTCGTAGGTACCCATATATTTACAAATTGTGCCAGGGCAAGCGACCATCGGTACTGAAGTAGTTTGCGAATATATCTCGATATTCGGTTGATGTTCTATTAGGTAAACTTGCAGGTATTTCTAATAAAGCCTCTGGTACAGTCAACGTGTCCTTGAAATCATATCCGTCTCTTTCTCGCACATAATTATGAAGCACACATAGAGCTTTTATAATCACAACTGCAAATTCTTTCTTGACTTTTAGGGGTCGGTGAAGAATCTGCCATTTATTGGCTAATATTCCAAATGTACATTCAATATAGCGGCGGGCACGGGATAGCGAATAATTAAAATTAGTCTTTACATTATTCAAGTTTTTCCCAGCATACGGTCGCATCATTTGTTCCGATAGTGAAAACGCCTCATCACCCACTAAAATGAACGGCATTGGTTGGCCATTTTCTTTGATGGGGAATCTCGGAATATCGAGATCATTATTTAAAAGCCTATGATAAAATACAGAGTCTTTGTAAATTGACGAATCACTGCATTTGCCGTATGCTCCAATGTCTACGTAAAGAAATTTATAATTTGCATCACATATTGCAAGTAACACGATTGAAAAATAATTTTTGTAATTGTAATAAAGAGATCCCGAATGTTGTGGTTTGATAACTCTTATGTGCTTGCCGTCGATGGCACCGATGTAATTAGGAAATTGTGCGTATTTTTTAAAACCTTCAGCCGTTTGAATCCACTTATCTCTGGTCAATTGTGGCATCACAATTGGTTTTAATATCTCCCATATTGCTTCACAAACATCAAATACTATTTCCGATGCTGTAGGAAGCCCTATACGGTATTCATGACTTATATGAGATAAAGAACATCCAGTAGCCAAATACCTGAAAATATAATTCACGTTAATAAACATAATATTAGTTTTGTAATATTTACTACATTTATTTATTGATTTACAGGCATGACTCTCCAAAAAAGATGGAAAAACCTTATAGACTGTTTCACAAGAGAGCTGCGTCGTCTTAAAGTGACAAAGTGCTGGACACAAACGCAACAGAAAATAGTCTTGAAGAGGCAAGTCAAGAAAATGAAAGTGCAAGATCTTCTAATCTTGAGACTCAACAGTCTGCATCAAAGTCGCTTAGAACAAAAAGAAAGAAAAAAATACCAAACGAATAATCCGATACAGACCCTTCAATTTCAGTTCTGCGTAAGACCATAGCGACAATAGAGAAGACAGATACACAGAATGATTCAAATTGTGACAGACTGTTTCTTTTATCCCTCCTCGACAGATTTCAAAATATCCCTGCTGTAATGAAGACCAAAGCGAAATTGGAAATTATAGAAAAATATCAACCGAACTATGAACCAACAGCGCGCATAAACTGTTCAAGAAATTTCAATACTCTTTACGACCAAGAATATGACCCGCATCGACTGTATTATTCAGGTTATTCTACTACCAACAGGATATCAGATGATTCAAATTACAGCGATACTCATACTCATTATTCTGATATTTCCCAAAATTCAGAAATGATAGACCTATTTCCCAATTTGAATGATTAATGGTTACGAAAATACAAATAATTTGATTATCTACTTCAGTTTTTTATTATTTAAAATCATAGTTATAAGCAAGCCCTTTTCCTCTCCTTTTCAAAGTCGTAAAGTAGTTTTGTTCATAAATTATTTAAAGTGGCAAAACCATGGTCAATGAATTATACAGGTTGTTGTGAAAAACACAATAGTGGTGATTCAGAATCGAGTCTTGTATAATTCAAATTTACAAAAAAATCCATTAAGCAGTTTAAGTAAAAAAAAGGCCCTATCACATTATTTTTATTTTCCCTGTACACAATACTCCATTCCGAAACACCCTTTAAAATAAATCACGTATTTTTCAAACATTCTGTTTTTAAAAAAGAAAAATCTTACGTTATTGTGATCACTAATTTTTCTTCTGCTGTAATGCATTTCCGATAGTTGTTACCAGTTCTAGTAATTTTTAGTTTTATTGCATCCAGTAACAGATTAAAAGTATTCGTTGACATTCTCATGTAATTAAAGAATCTCTTCTCATACATTTTTAAATCCAAAAAATAAGTATAATATAAATCCTTTAGTCTTTCTCTCGCAAAGTAATGGATGCACCCAAAACTGTCTTTTACGTGAAATCTTCCGTTTTCGTTTTCGTAGTAAAGACACAAGCACAGTTAGCGTGATTATCTTCTGCACGTCCATCTTGACACACCCTTGGAAGCCGACTGCAATTTTTCGGCCGTCCGCATGTCGCGCTTGCCTACGCACCGGCGACCATGGCCGCGGCGGCCTGGCCGCGTCTACGGTCGCCATTGCGTAGGCTGCCTTAATATTAAATACTACGGGTTGTACTCCGGGAGTGCCGGCAGAAGTGAAAACTTGAACATTAACGTTTTGCATTTATGATTATTTTGGAATGGTTAGGGAATAATGTCGCACGAATTGCTTTATCAGTATAAAAGTACTAGTATTTGTGTGAAATACATTCATTTATTGCGCGATCGTACACAAATATCACAATTTATATTACATAAAAATTTTAACACTTCACTTCACTATTACAATTATTATTTCATTTAAAGGTTTATCTCTCAGAAAAATCAATTATCCATTCTAAACTGTAAAAATATTTCAAGACTAAGATTCGATCTCCGACGTCGCGGTGTTTCGGTTTCGCAATCACAATGATTCAACCATCATAAGATCTTTCATCCATAATTTCAACGATTGTCTTACGAATTTTCGATCAGGCCACGTGTCCTGATGCGATTTTAACATTTTATATCCATCCCAAGAAAAGTGCTCAACGCCGCTAAAGAAGTTTTCACTTCAAAAAATTCATGGCATTTTTTACAATTTTAGAATTGATACAACTACGATACAAGCCCGAAACTAGGTATAGTCAGTATTAGGGGTTCAAGACAACATACATAAACACATATTATACAATAGCTAATAGAACGCGAATGGCTGTACATAATGGAGTGCTTGTCGCCACGTTAATGTATGGAAGTGAGAGTTGGGTATGGCAGAAGAAGCATAAAAGCAGAATTAACGCAGTTGAGATGCGATCACTGCGTAGTATGTGTGGGGTAAGACTGACTGATAGAATTCCGAATGCGGTAATACGAGCGCACTGTGGTTTGAAAGAGGATGTTGTGACAAGGACTGAAAAAGGAATGCTTAAATGGTTTGGACACGTGGAGCGAATGAGTGAAGAAAGAATGACGCATCAAATATATAAGGCAAGTGTGTGTGGGCAAGCCGGTCGCGGGAGACCTCGTAGAACATTCGTCGATCAAATTGGGGACGTTTTGAGAAAAGGAGAGGTCCCAAGCACCCGCAACCGCCGAGCATGTATGAAAAGAGTAATGAATGTAGAGGAAGCGCGTGAGGTTTGTAAGGATAGAAGCAAATGGCATTCTATTGTCTCTGCCTACCCCGACGGGAACAAGGCGTGAGTATATGTGTGTGTGTGTGTATATTATACAAATCCTTGACTCGGAAAAACTATTCATCATTTAAAAATTTGCACTAACCATCATTCGAACTCGGGACCTCTAGCTCAGTAGGCAGTGTCATTAACCACTAATATGGCTTGCAAAAGTGAACAAATGCTCAAACAATATGGAACTAATTCTCATAATAAAAATATTTAAAGGATTCGATAGCGTGACTGTGAGATTAAATACTCGAGATATTCTACATAAAATGTACGGACCTATGTAAAGTAAAAGCATAGCTCATTAGAACAACACTGTCCACCACCCGCACCACCTCGCCTCGAGCAGCTACTAATCTTTGTATATAAAATATATATATAATATACTATTAATTAGTTTTTGAAGTCGGGGTTTTTAGACGTAGTTTCTTTTTTTTTACTTTTTATTGTCTGTAATAGGTTGTTCTGTAAAGTACAGAAGGATTTTTTTTAGATTACATCAAGTAAACTATAAGATTTCGTTGCTTTTTATTGTCATATATCAAATAGTCATTCTTTTTAAGTAGCTTTGGGTAGCCTACGAAAGATGTTACGCTTCTCGCAATAAAGATTCCAAGAATCGGGAAAGGAAAATACGTATCAGCTTCGAAAAAATGCTGTTCGAAACTCTATTTCACGTTCTTGTGAGACAGTGAAATATAATGAAGAACGTTTGATAACTATGAATGAGAGGTAGCCTAAAACCATAAAAATGTAGAATATTTTCAATTGCTTTTCGGTTAATAGATTTCTTTGGTGTAACTAACTAATACAATAACAAAATGACAGCTTACAATTAATACACTTTTTAACCATACAAAGTTGCAGCTCATAACTGGGTTCGTAATTCTTTCGTACGAGTTAAATACTATTGATAAGCTTACACGTATGTTTTGAGTTTTTTAAATATTGTAATTATTATCATATCGTACCTTACTGAACTGTTTATAAAATTGGAATAACGAACTTCGCTCCTGACGGAAATCTCCCGATAGCATATTTGTTTTTTATGGCTGTGATCTGTCACCGGATGCCATAAATGGGTTGTAACCACAGAAAGATCTGTGGTTACACAGACACTATATTAATTTAAAAATATCTAACCTTTTTTTAGAATACCAATAAATAAGATGACAGTTATTTTGACGTCTTTCTAAGATTCAAACTGTTTATTATTTATTAATTATACTAATCATTTTTATAAATATTTTTACCCTTTTTAGATATTTTATTTACATCAATTGGGCTGCGGCATTTATTTATTAATACGTAAGTATTTACAATACATATTTCACACTCGACGCGCAGTTTTTGGCGGAAATTAATGTTTGCTCGCTCTTCACCACTCACTTCATCAACCAACACCATCACGTACCCATGAATCAATAATAATTTTTGAAGAATTTTTCGCCGGTGCCTATACGCTTCCTGTACGGCACGTAACCCTATATCACCGATACGTGCAGGCGGCTAAACGGTGGTATTACAGATTTATAACCACGTATGATGATCGTTTCTGGCACATTTTATTAAATTGCAACAATTAAAATAAATAAACAATTGCGTGGTTATCGTATTGGTACGAAGAAGTTTTCTCGACAAAAATATTAAATTCCCACGCCTGAGGCGCGTACTTTAAGCGAAAACATTGGTAAACTACGATATATGAGAGAACGGGATACGCAGATAACAAGCGAATTAAATGAAATGAAATATATCTTTATTGCACACCACAAAATAGTTAAATATAACAGTAATCGAGAATACATAACAAGCAATAGGCAGCCTTATCGCTTAAGAGCGATATTTTCTAGGCAACCTGTGCTGGCTCAACTAAAATCGTTTTAGTTGATAATATAACAGAAGGTGGTGTTATCGATATACATATACAGTAAATAATACCCAGAAAAGAACTAATAAATTTGTCACAGTGATAAATAATAATTAAGGAGCATTGTTTTGAAAGATTGGAGAGTTTGAGCCTTTCTGATTTTAGTTGGAAGAGATTTAGCGAATGCTAAGGTAATTTAAAACATTATGCATATACTGTTGTATAGGAATTGACCCATAATATTTCAAAGCATCAAGAATTATTTCGTAACGTATGCTCCTTGTTGTAATAATGAAATTGTTCCACAGCAGAACTGTCAAACCATGCGTCACTAAATTGTCTCATAAAAAATATGTCCATACAAAACAAATATTGGAAATAAACAATGATATTATAGTATTAAAAGAGGTACTACTACACTAGCGCACCGAAAATCAATCGCCTAAATTGAGTCAATTTGTTCATTTTTTCGTAGTCGCTCTATCGATACGAAAACGGTACACACGCGTTTGTTGTTGACAGAATTGCTTACAATTTGATATAGGTACAACATTAAAATGCCGTCTTATGTTATGGGAAGATGCACTAATTACGAAAGTAAAAAAAATCATAGAATTTCAAACCACAGTTAAAAAATCATGAATTATAACATTTTATTTGATTTCATTATTTATCTAACAAAATAAATATGTTGCCATGACAACGCCGATCGCCGCCGATCATAGATTAACGTACAGAAATGACAAAATATTGATGCTGTCTGTTGCGGGATGATCGAGGTAGAATATTTTAGGAAATGATGTAAAAAAGCCATTGTTGCAGTGAATGTAATAATTTTTAATAAACAAGTGCGTATATAGGTAGCTGAACTATCAAACTACTAAAACAAGTTTTAGGGAAGGTAGCGGATGTAGACAGTGAGTGCTATTTGTTTACGTAGGAGTTTTTTCAGTATATCAGGATGCTGACTGCAGAAGAATCAATGGATCATTTTTTCTTCTCCCATTACCTTATTGTAATAAACCGTCAACAAAAAGACATTCATAAATAATATAAGATACAAAAAATAATAATTGTAATCTTAAAACCGTTGGGAGCCGTTGTTAGTAAAATTGTAAAAATGGAACCCTTACTGTAGGATACCTTTCGGTTTTGTTTTGTCTGTATGTTTGTTTATTATTTTATATATAAATAATTAATATCATCAATGTGGCTATATATTATAATCAATATTAATTTGTTTTTTTATAAAATCAATGACACATTCTTTACCTAATTTCAATGCAGTTTTACTACTTTTTCGCTTGCGATAATTGCATTTACTATCCTTCTTTGACGTGTAATTGTAATGTAGTGTGCTATTGCAATGTTAAATTATTCATGTGTGCGTTAGTGTATCATTTTCAAACACCGAATTTTGTCTACATTACCTATCTATACTTTTAAATATCATTGGAAATAAAAATAATTATGGGTCCCATATTGAAATAAAAAGTATCCTATCTCTCAAGTTGGACTAAACTGCACTCCATGAAGTGATCCCCATTAGAATCCGTTCATTAGTTTAGGAGTCCATCGCGGACAAACAACGTGTCACGTAATTTATATATTTTAAGATATATACATAATATAACAAGCTGACCCGATTGACGTTGTTCTGTCAATAGAAAATGATAAGTATTAACATCGTATTGTTGCAAACATTAAATTACATTACCGCTTTATAATTGCCAATTTTGAAAATATTGAAATGGATATAGTATGTTATCCTTAAGAGACATATGCCATCGCGGACTTTTCTGTAGACCTTTTTATGATACACAATTCCACCAAACATTTTTTTTTGTTATATCTCAAATGGTTTAGACAGCGTTTCCATTCAAAGCTCCCAGACGGCTTATTTTTTCCGACATTTCCAACAAATTTCGTTAATATACACAAAAATTTATACGAAAACTTTAAAAAATTATATACTTAAACCTTCCTCGAGAACCACGCTATCCATTGGTGAAAATAGCGTGATTAGGTTTTGAGTTTATCGCTAACAGACGCGGTGGAGGACTGCGTTTTATAATATGTAGTGATATACAGGTAAATATTAGAGATATCAAAAATATTTTAACTGATATCGAAAGAACGTTAACTTGTCAATAAAATCACATCAATAAATAATAAAAATCAAACGAGAAGTATTCTAAATTTTGATAATAAAAACTCTCATTGATTTAGTATGGAGATTAGTAGAAAAGTTATTTGTATCGGGCAACAAGGATGTAACTTCAGTCATCTGCTTTGAATACAAAATGTTGTACTTACTAAGGAATAGATAATATTATTCATTTAAAAGATAGTTTTATAATTTTGTTAGTTTTATTTCTCCTCCTCCTTAGTCGTTCACTCATGACGTAGTGGTCGTGGTTGCATGATGAGACTGTAGGTACACAAAAGGTATCTATGGTGGATAGTGCAGTCCACGCAATGCGCCTCCACTTGCCACGGTCTTCAGCGTTACGGGAACATTGGACTATGGTGGTTTGTGTCGCAGCCTTTATCAGGTCTGTCCAACGCGTAGGTGACAGACCTCGTGATCGCTTGTCTTACGTTGACGAGTGGAACTGGTCCTTCGACGACGAGTCGTTCCATGGAGTTTTGGTGTCGTGTAACGTGCCCAAAGTACTTCAGGTTTCGTATTAGCACACTCGACGATAATCTCTCCATCACCTTGAGTTCTTCCAATATCGAAACATTGGTCTGAAACGCAGTCCAAGGAATTCGCAGCAGTCGCCGCCAGCATCACATTTCTAGTGCGTCGATTTTGCGTCGGTCTTTCAGGCGCACCGTCCACGTTTCTGCACGTTCGTCACGTTAGGTTAATTAGTTTTCTTTAATATCAGTGCTTAGCTAAAATAACCTTTTAAAAATAAGGAAACTAGAATCTTTCTACTGATCTCATACTAAAGCATACAAGCTCTTTAAAATAGTTTGTCATGAAGTGAAAACACGTTTCATTGCAGATAAAATTAAAAACAGTAATAATAAAGTAAAAGCGACTTGGAGTGTAATTAATAATAAAACTGGTAGATTGAATTGCCGCAACACCTCTATCTGTTTAAATATTAATAATCGCGTTATAAATTCGGAAATAGAAATTGCAAATGAATTTGATAAATACTTCTCCGAAATCCCGATTGTCACGACCAAATACCTTAACTCTTCGCCAAAAGCAGCATTTGATATGCTTAAATTACACGTACCAGTATCTTCTACTGACTTGAAATTTAAGTATGTTACAGGTAGCGATATAATAAAAATCTTCAAATTAATTAACCTAAAAAATACAAAAGACCTATGGGGCCATTCGACTAATATTGTTAAATACATACTTGACATTATAGCACCTGAATTAGCAATAATATTTAATGAATGCATAGATGAGGGTGTGTTCCCTGACCTCATGAAATACAGCAAAGTTATACCTTTGTTTAAATCGGGCAGTTCTTTTGACCCTGCTAATTTCAGACCTATTTCAGTGCTGCCTGTTTTTAGTAAAATTTTTGAAAATCTTTTGCTTCAACAGCTACAAATGAATTTTTGTAAATTAATGAATAAAAATCAGTTTGGTTTCACTAGGGGCTTATCAACAATTAATGCGGGTACTAGACTCATTGAGCACATCTTTGACGCCTGGGAAGGGTCACAAGATGCATTGGGCATTTTTTGTGATTTGTCAAAAGCATTTGACTGCGCCCACCATGAAACTTTACTCCTATAACTAAAGCATTATGGAGTGAAAAATAGAGCCCTAAATCTGTTAAAATCATATTTAAGCGAAAGAGTTCAGATAGTCGGTGTAAATGGCAAACGGTCTTCGGGTAAACCTGTGGGAATAGGTGTTCCACAGGGTTCTATTCTCGGTCCTTTCTTGTTTCTTATATATATTAACGATCTACCGTTTGTGGTAGATGATAGCCATGAGATTGTATTGTTTGCTGATGATATTTCACTTATTTTTAAAGTGAAGCGACTTGCGGATATTGATGACAAGGTAAGCAATGCACTCTCAAAGATAGTGCGTTGGTTTGAGACGAATAATCTGCACTTAAACAGTAAAAAAACAAAGTGTTTACGGTTCATTACACCAAACACAGCGGAGCTACAAGCCAACGTACTTATAAATGACCAGAGATTGGAACTTGTGGACACTACGGTCTTCTTGGGTATCACGTTAGATAAAAAGCTTCAGTGGGGTCCACATATTACCCATCTAGCAGATAGACTCAGCTCTGCGGCATATGCAGTTAGAAAGATTAGAGAGTACACGAATGTTGCGACCGCTAGATTAGTGTACTTTAGTTATTTTCACAGCATCATGACGTACGGTATATTACTATGGGGTCATGCTGCTGACATTGATATAGTGTTTGCACTGCAAAAGAGAGCTGTTCGTGCTATATATCAGCTTGGTTATAGACAGTCTCTCAAAGAAAAATTTAAAGAAATAAATATTATGACTGTTTATTGTCAGTACATTTATGAAAATTTAATATATGTTCACAAAAATCGTCACCTTTTTGCTCTTAATAGCGATTTTCATTATTATAACAATAGAAATAAGGGATTGCTTGTAACTAATTCTAGTAGGCTTCATAAGATACATAATAGCTTTAAGGGTAAATGTATACACTTCTACAATAAAGTCCCAGCCACTGTTCAGGCATTATCTATAAATAAATTTAAATGTTTTATAAAAAAATGGCTCTGTCGTAAATCCTATTACTCCACTGCTGAATATCTAAATGATCGGACAGCCTGGGACTAGATTGTGATTATTTTATAGCGACTGTACAATATTGTATATTTTTATTGAAAAGAGCGCAAAAAAAAGAATGCTGGGAGAGTTTCTTGCGCCGCTTCTTCTCTCTTAGAGCGCCATTTCTTTCCGAAGCGGTAGTAGTAGTATCTAGTAGTATAAGAAATGACATCAAAAAGAATTCTAAAGGAATCAATTTTGAGAAAATAAATGCCTTTCATGCCTTTTAAATGTGCTGGAGCGTTTAGTATCAAAATTTTGAATACTTCTTGTTTTTTTTTAAAGTTCTTAATGTCGTTTTACTGGTTTAGTAACCGACTTTCGAAATCAGTTTAAGGATTTTTGATATATGTAAATGATTACATCCTGTGTACAAGTATCGGGCAATGACTTTCTTGCTACTTCTTCTCATTAGCTCAACCCTTTACGAAGTAGTGGTAAATTCAATAAGAAAAAAAAATGTTTTTTTTTGACGTTCATAAGTGTCATAACCGTGACCTACATGAATAAAGTGATTTTGAATTTGAATTTGGTCACTAATGATAAATAAGCCAAAAATATGTCAAACATATAATTTTCTCGATGTATATATAGACATATTTAGCACATCACTCATAGCATTTAAGACTGCTGTTCGTAAATTTCTTAATAATGTGAAATAGTATTTACTTAAGTTTGTTATAATTTCTTAAGCTATGATAGTTCATGTAGTTGTGAACTAAATGAACTAGATATATATTTTGTTACTTCATTTGCATTTTGTGGCACCGATATCCAGCACACTTACAGTTTTGTTTAAACATTTACTTATATTAAGATTTTTTTTTCATGAAAATACGAAAAGAGACGATCAGGACGTTCAGCTGATGGTAATTGATACGCCCTGCCCAATACAATGCAGCCGCTCCGGATTCTTGAAAAGCCCAAAATTTCTGAGTGGCACTGCAAATGCGCTCGTCACTTTGAGACATAAGATGTTGAGTCTCCTTTGGCCAGTAATTTCACTAGCTACGGCGCCCTTCAGACCGAAACAGAGTTATGTTTACACATTACTGCTTCACGGCAGAAATAGGAGCCGTTGTGGTACCCTAGTTGTGGTAATCTAGCCCTTCATTCGGTCCAAAGGAGCCTCCCACTGGTTAATTGTGGATTGGATGGATTACTTTTAATAGACCTGTAAGTGGTTGTCCTTAAGTAAACAAATAAAGTGATATAACTGAGTATAAAATGCATTTCAAAACAATGATCTCACAAATATATTTTGAAACAAGTTGTCATCCGTATTAGGCTGGTAGTTCCCACAGAGCACAATAGGTTGTATTGTGGTCTACAATATATTCATGAGTACAATTTCACTCTTTCTATATAAATAATTCATAGCGCTTGATTGACCATGACCAAGGAAGGCGTTGTTGTGAATACATAATTGGACAATAGCTAAAATTTCACCTGCTAAAAGTAAATTTCTTGTATTGTAATACGAAAAGTCTCGCCTAGAGGTGCTAATTCATTCGATTTTTAGATAGAAGAAATACATATACATATACTTTGCATATTGAGTTGGGTCTTTAGATGTTTTTAATTCCTTAATGACAGTTTCAATTGTATGGCCTCTTGTTTGACATTGGCTTAAGTTTCTAATGCCTGCGAATATCTCAGCATGATAATATGTTCAAATTATCATCCTTTCAAAAGAAGATGAAGTTTGTTCATTATCCTTACCTCAGCTAATACTAAATTTCATTAAATTTGTTTGAGTAATTCAGCCGTCAATGAATAACAGATCGACAGATTTATTTGAAAATATATAATTAATCTGTACGTGTGTTGACAGTGAACTATAAGTCGTAGACACAGTTTAATTTGTGAGTGGTAATTTTTGGTTTTCACTAAACATTTACGCTTACTTATATTTCAGTAACCTATCGACATAAAGCATTGGACTATAACTATATTGGACATAACTATGGATAGATAAAATCTTGTCATTAAACGGTGACAGCAATGTATCCGTTACTATAGATGCATTATTGAAAACGGCCGTTAAAGAACACGAAAAGCGAATATTCCGACCAAAGAATGAGGCGATGATCTTTTTTCCTTGACTTCTTCCTTTATTTACCTTAGTTGGCCGATCCTCGAAAGGAAACACCCACTGAGCTGATTGTCTTTTGGTTTCGGGGTCGTAGCAATATATCCAGCTTTCATCACCTGTGACGATGTCAAATACAGCATTTGAGTCACCGCAGTTGAACTTATCTAACATTTGGCGACACCAGTTCATGCGTAAGTGTTTCTGGTCGTCGGTTAAAGTATGAGGAATCCATCTGGTACAAAGATTCCTGACGCCTAAATGTTCGTGTAATATTTTTTGAACTTGATTCATACCAATGCCTAGGCTTGCCCGTATCTGCTGATAGGTCACTCTCTTATCTTCCTCTATTATGCGTCGCACAGCACTGATGTTAACTTCAGTAGTCGGTGGTAAAGGACGTCCCTCACGCGGATCATCATTGAGATTGCTACGTCTACGCTTAAACTCGTTAATTGTAAATAGTGACAGGAGATGGGCCTTCATTAAGAAATGCTAATCGCAGCCTATCATAGCTTTGTTGTTGAGTAAGCCCACAACGAAAGTCATAAAAAATCATTGACCGAAAATTTTCTCCCATTAGGTTCATTTTCACGTGTAACAAGACTTTTGGATTTGCCGCCAATTCACAAAAACAAATGACAAATGAATGCAATATACTACATTAGGTTAACAAAGAGTTCTAAAATTGAAATTGAAATTTTTTTTTATTAGCAATGTTTCTATCTGGCCAGTTCTAAACATTTTCAGTTTTACCCATTCCATTATACATATATATATGATGATGCCTTTGTTTGAGTCTTTTTTGCATGAAAAGGCACATAATATGTCAAGTCTTATTAACGCAGTAATTTCACAAGCTACGGCGTCCTTAAAAATGAAACACAAAATTGCTTGCACATTTCTGCTTTACAGCGGATACCACTGGCTCCTTTGAACAGGATGCTGGCTAGATTATGGGTACCACAACGGTGCCTATGTCTGCCGTGAAACAGTAATGTGTAAAAATTACTGTTTCGGTCTGAAGGGCGCCGTAGCTAGTGAAGGTACTGAGACGAGCGCAATTGTAGTGCCCTTCATAATTTTTGGGTTTTTCAAGAATCCTAAGCGGCACTGCATTGTAAAGGGCAGGGCGTGTCAATCACCATCAGCTGAGCGTCCTGTTTGTCTCGTCCCTTATTGTCATAAAAAAAAGATAACGGTGTCTCTGTGGTACTGGTACCCACCGTTCACAGCGGCACCCTGTGTGAAGAAGCCTTCCACAGCTAGACCACATAATTAAATATTTGTCGTAATTGTTTTTGCAGAAGTTTGATATATTATCGATGAAAATGGAAACAAAACTTGTCTGAAACTTATATTAAAGCTATATAAGGATGTCAGTGTTGAAGGCCGAGTGCACTAGGTAAGTACAATAACTATACATAAATGTAACTGAAATAAGCTTGTGTGTACATTGAATAATGATAGCTTTAGTAGTCATATTGTATTTGTACTTATGTAGTTACACACGACAAAGATTATCTAATATACTTCTTCCAGTGCTCAAAGGAGAAGAAATCAGGTGAACTTGTCAAATTATGGCTTAAACAAAGTCGCGTAGTCAAAAATACATTCTTATCTGTTTTTCCAAACGCACACATTTACCGGTTTTAACTAAACATTAACGGCCTTACAAATAAACTTGGTATAAAGTTATAACTAAGTTTTAACTTTAAATAATGAAGGGTCCAAGGGAGAAAATGCTATGTCCGGCGGCCATTGAACTGAGATAATGTCAATAAAAGATTTCAAACCTCTTTAAAAGATACATTATATCTGTGATTTATTACAAAAAAATCTTTGTTTTTCAATTAACTTATTAGTATTCATTCACTACTAAAAAAAACCTTTACTTGAATATATTTTTAATGAAACATGCAAAAAACTAAACTAACTCAGAATATACAACCAAAAAACATGCAATGTCCAACCAATACACGCAAAATCTATGCAATGTCCACCTTGTCAAAAAAATAAGATACAAGAAGTGAAACCTAACTTATTATTTTATGTTAGATTTTGGAGTATACTTTTTGCTAAACATTACATGTCTATAAGATAAGATGAGAAATGAGACAAGGTAAGATAAGAAAAGCTTTTTTATTAGGTAGGTACTTAACAATCAGTTATGTATTGATACACACAATATAATGAGCACTTGTTTTTAATTATTCGTAAATTTAATTTGTGAGTAGTAATTTTTGGCTTTTGTACCACAAAATTTTGACAAGGACTGGATGTCCACAAATTTTGCCTTCGACACAGGAAGACTCTCTGCATATGATTGCTCTGAGAGAACAAACTCTGAGGTATTGGCCAGATTTTCGCTGCTGTGATCAATGGCTCCAGTCTTTTTTTGGTCCAGTTACCACAGCCGATGTCCACGTACTATTGTAGTGTTCTCTATGAAATAACAGTCTTGGGTGTTCTTTTTCAGCCCTTATTTTTCTTATTGACCTAGACTGAAAAGGGCATGTTTTCATGGACAAAACATTTTTTTTCCGTGTACGACTAGGACCTTGCATGTTTTTGCATTGTATTAGTATTTTTAGAAGGCGATTACTCAGTGACTATGCACGTTCTTCCCTTTTTGCGTTACTTTCTACTTTTTTACTTTTCACTACAAAATGGCATTACCAGTTTAAAAAAAAATAAAAATGTGACATTGCATGTTCTTTCCCTGTGCCCTTCTTTTGTTATAGCAAACTATAGTGCCGATAGATTCCTGTAGGTAATAGAGAGATACCTATAGACAATAGACGCATTAGTATCTGATTGGCTAATCAAATGCCAATTGACTCTCTGACTGGTTTTCACTAAACATTAAAAATGTTGTGTTTTAATTCATAGTGTGGATTGGAAAAGCACATCGATTGATATTATACTCTGATTGCGAAGCACAGACCACCACCACTTCTTAATAAATTATTATTATTCGCGTTCGCGTTTTCATAATTAGGAATAATTAATAATCTTTACAAATCCAGAAATATCGAGAGTCGGAAATATGATTTCCTTAACAAATAACAATCGAGAATTGGAAATATGATTTTCATTATCACATTTTCAATTCTGGGTTGAATGAATGAATTATTTATTAATTTCTTTTTTATGTCTATAAATATTACCTAAATTTAAACCCAAATAATTAGCCGCAGTAGCAATCACCTTATTTTCTCTCCAGCTCGGTGTCGTACTGAATTTTACAACTTACGAGGGCAGCACTGAAAATTTCGGGAATCAAGGAAGTGACACAACATTACTATTTAAAAATGTGTTTATTGCTTTTCGAAGTATTCTCCGCGAAATTTGACACATTTTTTCATACGATGGAACCAATCATTGAAGCAACCATTCCATTCGGAAGTTGGGGTCTCGAAAAGGGCCGTTTTGTAGGCGTCCACAGCTTCTTCAGGTGATGAAAATCTCTGACCACGCAATTTATTCCTTATTTTAGGGAAAGTATAGAAATCATTAGGGCTTAGGTCGGGGCTGTACCGCGGATGGTCCAATAATGCTATATTTTCTTGCTCTAAAAACTCTTTTGTTCTCTGCGCGGTGTGAACTCGCATTGTCGTGATGGAGGATGATGCGGAGGTTGCAGTTCCCTTTACGGAGTTCAGCAACGACCTGTGGCAAACAAATGCTAGCGTACCATTCTGCATAAGCCGTTCTTTGTCCCTCAAGAGGAATAGTTGGAATATGGCCGGTTTTGGAGACAAACGTGGCCATCATTTTTTTTGCAAGACTCCGTGAACGAACAATTTTTGTTGGCTCATTTTCGAACACCCAAACTCGTGACTGTTTTTTTTTTGTTTCGGGTTTGTACGCGTATATCAAATTCAAATTCAAATATTTTTATTCAAAATAGCATTTAAAATCACTTATTGAACGTCAAAAACTACCACCCATTCAAAAGAGACTGCCTCAGACCTGAGAAGAATGGGCGCAAGAAACACAGCGGGCTTTTTTTTGTTTTAATATAAAATATGGATTACAATGTAATATCGTACAATAAACATTTATAATTAAAGAGCCCGAGGGTGTTCGCTTTATTCCCAGTCCGTGGTGTCATTAAGAAAATCGTTTATGCTATAATAACCTTTCCCACACACGTTTCTTAACAATTCTTTTAAATTTCGTAACACATTTGTTTTGTACATTTTCTGGAATCATATTGTAGAAGCATATACATCGCCCAACAAAAGACTTACTAACTCGACCCAATCGAGTAGTAGTCATAACAAGTTTATGTTCGTTCCTCGTGTTAACATTATGAATGTCACAGTTTCTATAAAAAATCCTCAATGTGCTCATGAACATACAGAACATTATCAGAAATTTATTGAGAAGCAACAGTCAAAATGTTTATTTTTTTAAATTTTTCTCTTAATGATTCTTTAGGACCTAGGTTATAAATCGCGCGAATAGCCCTCTTCTGCAGCACTAAGATAGTATTAATATCGGCCGCACTGCCCCATAACAATATACCATAGGACATAATACTATGAAAATAACTAAAGTTTACTAATCTCGCCGTATCTATGTCAGTTAACCGTCTAATTTTCTTAACCGCATATGCTGCAGAACTAAGCCTATTCGCCAATCCTTCAATATGGGGGCCCCACTGCAATTTCCAATATATATCCAGGATTCGTCACCTGATACGATGTTGTATACAGCATTTGAGGATCCTGCGTGGAATCTTTCGATAGTTTTGACGCACTAAGTAACACGAGCCATTTTTTGCTCTTCACAGAGCAAATGCGATATCTATCGGGAAAACAACTTTTTTACACCTACTTGTTCATGCAAGATTATTTGTATTTGACTCATGCCAATGTCAAAAGTTGCCTGAATTTCGCGGTATGTCACATGTCGATCTTCCTCAATCAGCTTACGCACAGCATCAACGTTTTCTTTGGTGACTGCAGTTTTCGGACGACCTTGACGGGGATCATCACTGAGCTTGACACGTCCACGTTGAAATTCAGCAAACCAGCGAAAAATTGTGGTTTTGGATGGGGCTTCATCACCAAATGCAGAAATCATCCGGTCAACACACTGTTTTTGTATTAAACCACTTCGAAAGTTATAATAAATCATCGATCTAGAATTTTCTCGAGTCAATTCCATTTTCTCAACGACTAAACAAGTTTTACAAGACCTTGTGACAAGACCGAGAATCTTTTTTTAAATAGATAAATGGTATTCGATTTTTAAAAGCAAGGAGTTTTCAATTAAAAAGAATTTAATATGACAGGAACAGTGGAAATATTCCATTCCCGATACTTTTAGTGCAGCCCTCGTATTAGCAAGTGAAGCACCGTTGTGCTAGGGTGTGTGCTGTTACGGGGGATACTGGTTACACAATTTTTTCTCCCTTAAATAATCATATATGGCCACAAATACTTATATCCTATCGTTTTTACACTTTTTCACAACGCACGACGGCATTTTGAAAATATTTTATTTAGACGCAAACTGATCTGTCACAGACGATGACAATTAATGGCCGCCTATAGTAGTGTAAGTGTGTGCGTGGGGCTATGTATTTACACGTTAATCGGCTTGTTTTGGTGCTGGACACGGAGTCCTTATTTTTTTTCTAGTCGGTGCTGTCAACCTTAATTTTTTTCCACGTTTTCACTGCTTTCGCAGTCTATCTAGATTCTAGACAAATATAATATCTAATATCCATCTATATCAAATTTACAATGTTTGCAGTCAATGTGTACTCCAGTCTTTTATTACTGCGCAAATAATAATAAATTAAATATGGACTTTGTATTATAAAGATACTTTTTTATTACAGATCGGGTGCTAAGCGATTTTCACAATGGACATTGCTGATGAGAAAGTTTTCAGAGAGTCAATCGGATCGTTGCAAGTATGACAAACGTGTTCTCACTTAGGAATAACTAAATTGTTCACTCAAAAATCAATTTTATATACAGCGCAGCGCTACAATACCGACACAAGACGAATACTTGGGCAGAACTACTAAACGGTAGAAATTAAACTTGTAACTAAAAATGGAAGATGCGAAATTCGAACCGGCGTGTCTCGGGTTACGGTCACAACCCGAGAGTTGTGCCTACAAACATAACAAAATTTACAGACTATAGGGCATGCGGACGATTGGCTTAGTTGGTAGAGCGCTGGAACCCAGAGGCGCGGGTTCGAGTCCCACATCATTCATTAATTTTGGATACAAATTTAATGTGTATAATTAATCCCAGAAGCGAGTAACTTTAATAGTAAAATCATTCACTTCAACAAATTCATAAAAAAATATATTAATAAAAATGGCGTGCGTACGAAGTACCTACACATGTCAGAAGTGAAACTTCTTTGGAAACTAATTTTTAAATCTCGTTTATATCAATTATCCTAATCTGTTCTCTAAGCCAAATGTTTATTGTTAATATTAGAAATTATTAGATGTTCTACTTACTCGCGGCCATGCGCTAAACCTGCACGATACGAAGCTAGTGGGGAAGATGTTCTACGTTTTCGCGGCCGCGCGCTGGACCTGTACGATATAACTCTAGTAGTGAAGATGTTGCTTCATGCTACTCACTCTATCTCAATTGGTCACAATCGCCCTCCCCCTCTTCATGGATAAAAACTTCCCAAATTTTCGGGACACTTTATTGGCACATACAGACATTGGATTTAAAAAATGATCCCAAATTTGTTCTCTGCACCCTCGAGAACCTCGGATTCGATATCCATACTGTTGCAACCATAAATAATCCCAAATTCGTTCTCTGCAACCTCAAGAACCTCGGATTCGATATCCATAATGTTGAAATAATAAATTTGAGCGGCGGCCATTTTGGATTTCAAAACTTATCCCAAATTCGTTCTCTGCACCCTCCATAACATCGGATACGTTATCTATAATGTTGAAGTTACTTCAACATTATGCCCTACTTACTTTTTGTATTAAATACAAGGCTAGTAGGGAAGATGTGTTACTTACTAGCGGCCGCGTGGTAATCCAACAAATGGCCGTTAGGGCAGTAAAATTCTCGAATGAAAACCACGTACCGGAAGACTCAGTGTTGGTAGGCCCCCCACAAGATGGACCGACGATCTGGTCAAGATAGCTGGAATACGTTGGATGAGGGCAGCGCAGGACCGATCGTCGTGGAAATCTTTGGGGGAGGCCTTTGTCCAGCAGTGGACGTCTTCCGCCTGATGATGATAAAGCAATTATCTGATTCTAGTTACAATTATATTATTGTTATTTTGGAATCGGTGTCCTCGCGCCTCTAGCCTCTTGCCTTGTCACGTTGCGCGTGCGACACAAGCACATTTAACCTACAGCAATGTACATATAGTTACAATTCTACCTTGGCTGACACCAACTATAAAGTAGACGTCTAAGTCCTGGAGAAGACGCCACAACCTGAGAGTTGATCAAGACAAACAAGGATTTACGGTCACTCGGACGGTTGGCTTAGTTAGTAACAGCGCAAGATCTCCTCATTTCTGATTCGATCTGGCAGGGAAACTCCGAGTATAGCCCTCTCCATTGCCCTCTGAGCAACCATGAGCTTTCTCATACGGCCCATAGTTAGCGACCACTTCTTTTTCTTATACAACTAAGAATTTAAAAACAATAAGATCATAAAACGTATTAGTAACTTTTTTACTATGCCTTTTGTATAGTTTCGTCAGAAATTTGATTAATATTAGCTTGACTATTAGCTTTTGAGGTCACCATGCCATGAAGATTGATATTGATTGTAATTCCATTGGAGTACATAATAATATATATTTATCTGATGTTACGTTGTTGCGTAATATTATGTTCTACTTCTTGCGTTGAAGCAAGATTGCTCTCGTTGTATTGTGTAAAAAATCTTTTATCTTTGTAATTGACGTAAAGTTGATTCTGATCAATTAGATGTAAACATTTCATTATGGTTATATGTTCGTTGGTTTTGTACAATTAGCAGGTCGAATTGGTTGATATTCTATGAAAAGTTATAGGCATTTAGCCCTATTTGCTTAAACGTATTTTAAAGAATGTGTGTACGTTATTAAATAATAATAATAATATTGACACACTCTTACACAAATTATATTGCCCCAAACTATTCATAGACTCAAAAAAAGCGCGTACACCTTCCTTAAAGGCCGGCAACGCTCTTGTGATTCCTATGGTGTTGCAAGAGAATGTGGGCGGCGGTGATCACTTAACACCAGGTGACCCGTACGCTCGTTTGTCCTCCTATTCCATAAAAAAAGACTGTACTATGCTTACTTAAACATACATAAATACATATAAACATCCATGACACGGAAACAAACATTCATATTCATCATCTAAAAGATTGCACCTACCGGGATTTAAACCCGGGACCTCTAAGCTCAGTAGGCAGGGTCACTACTCACTGGGCTATAGGGGTCATCAAATGGTCCTCCACCCATTTATTATGCATAATTAATAATCCGTATAAAGTTTTGTCTTAGTTCGTCCTGATGTCTCTAAGATTATCGACCACAGGGATAATAACGAAACTTTTGATTTGACTTTTGACTTTTTGTTTTATTTCTTAAACATTATTTTCTTGTTCCAGAACTTCTATGGCCATACCACAGGTGAAGCGATCATTGAAACTGTTCCCAACCGGATCAACATATGAGGGAACGTGGGATGTACTCGGAATGAGTGGGTACGGAGTTTACACGTTTCCTAATGGTATAAGTTTATTTGATTCAAATTATATTAAGGAACAACAAAAATGTCTTTATATGGTCATTTCCCGCAAATATGTGCGAGGGGAATGATGGCTGGTCCATGCATCAACTCGTGAACGGGTGCTGCTTGTGGTGCCAGGTCAACCTGTTATAGTTAATAAGTCATTAAATTTGTCGGATGGAATAACTAATTACTGTGAAAGTAATCACGACCATGGTGTTCATGAAGCAACGTTACACAAACAATGAGTTCAAGCTCAAAGGGTTGATGTATCCAATACGAGGGCGGCACTGAAAATTTCGGGAATCAAGGACGAGACACAACATTACTGTTTAAAAATGTATTTATTGCTTTTCGAAGTATTCTCCGCGAAATTTGACACATTTTTCCATACGATGGACCAATCATTGAAGCAACCATTCCATTCGGAAGTTGGGGTCTCCAAAATTGCCGTTTTGTAGACGTCCGCAGATTCTTCAGGTGATGAAAATCTCTGACCACGCAATTTATTCCTTATTTTAGGGAAAGTATAGAAATCATTAGGGCTTAGGTCGGGGCTGTACCGCGGATGGTCCAATAATGCTATATTTTCTTGCTCTAAAAACTCCTTTGTTCTCTGCGCGGTGTGAACTCGCATTGTCGTGATGGAGGATGATGCGGATGTTGCAGTTCCCTTTACGGAGTTCAGAAACGACCTGTGGAAAATGCTAGCATATCATTCTGCATTAACCCTTCTTTGTCCCTCAAGAGCAACATGGCCGGTTTTGGAAACAAACGTGGCCACCATTTTCTTGCAACACTCCGTGAACAAACAATTTTTGTTGGCTTTAACTCATTTTCGAACACCTAAACTCGTGGCTGGTTTTTTGTTTCGGGTACGCGTATATCCAGGATTTGTCACCTGATACGATGTTGTATACAGAATTTGAGGATCCTGCGTGGAATCTTTCAAGAGTTCTGACGCACCAAGTAACGCGAGCCGCTTTTTGCTCTTCACAGAGCAAATGCGGTATCCATCGGGAAACAACTTTTTTACACCTAATTGTTCATGCAAGATTATTTGTATTTGACTCATGCCAATGTCAAAACTTGACTGAATTTCGCGGTATGTCACATGTCGATCTTCCTCAATCAGCTTACGCACATCATCAACGTTTTCTTTGGTGACTGCAGTTTTTGGACGACCTTGACGGGGAGCATCACTGAGCTTGACACGTCTACGTTAAAATTCAGCAAACCAGCGATAAATTGTGGTTTTGGATGAGGCTTCATCACCAAATGCAGAAATCATCCGGTTAACACACTGTTTTTGTTTTAAACCACTTCAAAAGTCATAATAAATCATCGCTCTAGAATTTTCTCGAGTCAATTCCATTTTCTCAACGACTAAACAAGTTTGACAAGACCTTGTGACAAGACCGAGAATCTTTTTTTAAATAAATAAATGGTATTCGATTTTTACAACCTACTTGGTTGGTTGGTTTTCAATTAAAAAGATTTAAATATGACAGTGGAAATATTCCATTCCCTATACTTTTAGTGCAGCCGATGTATACGTTAGTTTATATTTATACACTTGTGAAATAATTTATAAACACTATCTCCAAACACGATCCATATATTGGATGCAGCACCTTAAAAAGTAATTTGTTATGTATATTACAGTCATAGTAAAATACTCTTCTTGGTTGAAAAGAGTGGCCGTTGAGCTTCTTGTATGTTCTTCTCACGAGCTCTACTTTTTCCGAATAGATTCAGTAATTTAAAAGAAATATTTGTAGTGACTATTCAAAAGCGCTTAGCTTAAGTTTTATTGAATAAAGTTAAAGTTTATTTGACTTTGACATTATATTATATATTGTTTACTGATGGTTCGTAGCCGTTTTTTGTATGTTATAATATTTGTCTGTATATTACCATATATCGGTAAAATACAAATTAAAAGTCAACTTGGCCTCCAGAAATCGGTGGTAATGAAGGAGAGCGACCTTCTCCTCCTGCCCTGTGTGCCATTATACCGATTAATCCTATTGCCAATCGGTATTTGTATTTAGGCGTATCATGTACATGATCAATTAAATGCGTTTTCGTGTTGTCATACTGAACACGATTTTGCTACTTGAAATTTATTATCAACTTAGTAGTTTTACTTGTATATGCTTACCACCTGTGCTGTAATAATGAATAATAATGTTGTATAGCTGTATGGAAGCATTTTGTAACAATCTTTATATGACGTCTATACAGCGATGTCGATATTATGTAGATTTATGTAAATTTAAACAAAATTGTCAAATTCTAAGTAAAGGCATTTAGTGAGTATTTCTAAATATATGTAGATGAACTTTATTTTTTTTCCCACCTTGATAAGATGGTAAATGGGATTGATTGTGAAAAGCACGCTTTTAGTCCCTGGTACGAGGGAGAAAAGTGGCCGACTCTCTCCCAGCAAGACGACTTTTTCCAGATGGAAAAAACCATTGTATACGCACCACTTGAGATAAGTAAGACATTGCCACCTGCCATTGCCCGACTTTTCTTCCTAGGTAAATATACTAAATATACTGTTTTCTTATTTGGAAGAGTTCTCGTGACAGGCATCGTCATACTCGCTTAATGCCACTGCTTGTGGCAGCGACGTAGGGCAGGTCGTTCCCTTGCCTGAAATATGGACGTGGGAGGCGATGGCTGGTCCATGCCTCTTGCCCATGAACGGGCGGCTACTTGTGATGGCTATGGATGGATCCTCACCGGGAAGTCTGCGTCATGTTTTTTTAAATAAAGTAATTATATATTCTTGATACATAATAGCTAATAAAATGCTCGCATAATGCCTTTATTTTATTTTTATTAGGTACTATATGTATGTACTCAATCACTATAACTATGTTTTTACTTATTAATTTACATTTTTTTGACTTACTCGTGTAAGGCATTTAGTATTAGACGATTGAGTATTTTTGTTGCATCATTTTGCATATTAATTGAAATGATTTATAAATTTATTAAAAAAGAAACTTGTAATAACATTATGTTTTGAAAAGAGCAACCTAAGAGTTTCTTGCCCCTTCTTCTCTTAACCTACGAAAAAAAATATTTTTGATTTGATTTGATTTATCTATCTATTATTATTTAATGATTGATTTGATTTATCACACATATTTTGTAAAAATAATACAAAAAGTGAAACATTATTTTAAATTAATTTTGTCGATGGAAAGAAACACCAAACTAGATCTTCGCGTGATGTATTTACGACGATAGGTACTTGGTTAGAAAATATTTTTACTTGAGCGTGATCGCAAGTCGAAAAATGTTTTATGACGCCTACGTGAATTGCTTTTGAAAGATTTCGCGCACTTGAGATATTATATACCTGGTATTTAGGAAAATATATTAGTTACACTTACTAGTATTTAAGACACGCCTAACGGCCGTTTTCTATAACGTATCTCAAGTTACGGATATATTGCTGACACCGTTTAATGACAACATCTTATCTATCCACAGTAATGTCCAATATAGTTTAACTTTAGTAAGCTAAAGCGTACAAGGATAGATTTGTCTACGTCTAGTGACGTAGACAAATCTATCCTTGTACGCTTACTTACATCCCAATAACCTATTGACAGATAGCACTGGACTATAACTATGGATAGACTTATCTAAGATCTTAATCTTGTCATTAAACGGTGACAGCACGGTATCCGCAACTAAAGATACGTTATTGAAAACGGCCATAAGTTATAGTCCAATGTTATGTGTCAATAGGATATTGAAATGTAAGTAAGCGTAAAAGGATAGATTTGTCTACCTCTAGTAAGTTAAACTAAGAATAGATAGGGAAAACGGCCGTAAATCTCTTCAATCTGTCATTAATGAATTACTTGCATCAATTCAAATATTGATTACTAGCTGACCCGACAGACGTTGTTCTGTTAATAATAAAAAAAACTCTTTCGGGTGGAATTTCGTAAAACACGGTCTCTCTACTTGGTGAAAGGAATTTTCCTGCCAGATTATAAGTCTCACGGCTTATGACGCTTTTTTATATTTAAATTTATTTTTAATGCAAACGCAGGTGGACTTATAATATATCCTTTTTTATGAATCATTGAAGAATTAGAAATTTATTATTGAAGGCACCAATAATTTGCGACGTTGGCGTATTTCTTCATTTTTAACGGGTGACTGTGGGTTCTTTAAATTTTGGGGTAAAATATTGAGGTCGACGCGTCTGACAGTTTAATATAATAAATAAAATTATAATTTAAGTTACAAAAGCTTAAAAACGAAAATGGAGTCGGAAACAATACATAAATCGTCGCATTTGTAATACAAAATAGTATGTGCAACTCGTGAGACGTTGTCGATTACACACTCAAGCGAATGACCGCACTCGCTTCGCTTGTTACTAAATATTTTAATTTACTTAGGAAGTGTCAGACTAACATTATTCGCGATTATTTTTTTAATTACTTTTGAAGTGAAAACTTACAGATGTTTTCATTTCAAAAGCGGCTAAAGAGCCGTGTTAGTCACTTTTTGGTAGGGGAAAATCTTATGGGTACGCGTCACCGACATGCTTATGACTGGCGGACGAGATAAATAAATATTAAAACTTATATTAATACATTATATTGTTAGATTCTTTTTGAATGAGTGAAATCTCGTGAGTACATGGGTACCTTCGAAAAAAGCGCGTACACCTTAAAGGCCGGCAACGCTCTTGTTATTCCTCTGGTGTTGCAAGAGATTGTGGGCGGCGGTGATCACTTAACACTAGGTGACCCGTACGCTCGTTTGTCGTCCTATTCCATAAAAAAAAATCTCGTAAGTTCGTGTCACCGAAATTATTAATCAGTATATCTGTAGCTATACAGCTGACGTATTGTGCAACATTAGTGCTGTGTATATCTTATAAGTAAAATTTGGATTTAATGAAAAGTTCAATGTGTATATACTGTGCATTGTTGATACGATATTTGTTTATTATTTATTATTTTTGTTTGATTAATATATTATTGAAAATAGGTTCAAAAAAATTTAAATTAACATTTGTATTGCTTTTAAACATTATGAAATTCAGTACTAAAAGTTCTAAGTTTTCACTTCTATCGGCCATTTTCTACTTTTCAATAGGGCCGACTTGGAAATATACCCTTTCAAACGAAAATAAAATCAAATCATAAACGGCGGGGATACGTGGTACAACAGAAAAAAAAGATAAACAGACTGTAAGTTCAAACACAAGTGACTGTAAATACGTTTAATACAATTAAGTATTTCATCAAATAAAAATCTATGATCCTTATTTAAATGGTACTTGGGTTTAATTGTAGATTTGCAATTTGAGGTCCCTGGGAACGATCTGTAATGAAACACGATTACAAATAATTTGTATTCATCCGCGGTATATTCGTTTTCTTTTGTGACGCTCGTCCTAAAGACTTTTTCATTATGAATATTTTATTCATTTCGTCAATAGAGAAGATTTTTAAGTTAGACCTAAACAGAAACAGTCAGAAACTCGGGCTTCAGATTCTCAAAAGATATTAGTTTTTTTTTATAAACGCTTAAATTTTGTAAGCAAAATACCTTTATTTATTTACGGTGTTTTTGGATGATTACTAAATTAAACTTTTCTTTTGTATTAACTTACATTTATTTATTTTTTTTACTTGAGTATTTTTTACACTTATTGAGTATGGATATTGCATCCCTTTACATTATATTGTAATTGAAATTATTTGTAAAACGTTGAATAAGTTTCTTGCTACTTCTTCTCATTAGCCCTTTACGAAGTAGCGGTAAATTCAATAAGGAATAAAATTTCGACATTCATAAGTGTCATTTCCGTGATCTACATGAATAAAGTGATTTTGATTTTTATCACATTATTCCAAATATGGATATAATATACAGACAGGCCATAATAATTTTTTTTTTGGAAAACGAGCGTACGGCCACTATTAAATATTCTTTGGTAAGGGTAACTTTTTGATGCGGGCCTTTGTGATTGTATGATGTACTTGCTCTTGGTACTTTGCAAAGACGATTAAATTTATTTTTTGGTATTAAAATTATTGGAGGTTTATTGTTTTGGGATTTCTATGACGTAGCTTTTTAATTTAATTAACAAAAATGGCAGTGAAAGTAGCAACCATTTATTTTTACATTTAGTAAGAAAATTAAACCAAATTGCAATATATCATATTTTTTATTTTAATTTATTTTATGACCATGGATGCAAGTCCTTGTTCGGAATAATAAAGTGATATTATAAATTAGTGTTGCAAAATAATAAAAAACCAGAAATACCATTCAAACTGCAATGAAATATTAGCCTATGTTGCGATCTGATCATATTCTCATGTGAGCAATCTGGTCTTTGATCACTTTGTACTGTTGGATAAGACTGCTATTATAGGAACTTCGAAGACAATTTTCATTTTCATTACAGTTGTTAAACATGGCGTACTTTCAGGGGCTGAAATTGTGATGATATGATTAAAATTAAATATTTCGTACCTTACCTTCAACTTGTATTAAAACGTATATTTCTTAGATCATTTATACGTCATGATAGACGACAGTGACAGCTGTGAAAACGTTGAAAATAATTGAGGTTGACAGTTAAACTCTATTTTGAGCAATTCACTCACGCTAACACAAAGTGTCTTACAAATCGCGAGTGTTAGACGTAGCTTGTCACACACACTAAACTAAAATTCCTGGCCTGTTTCTATCGGTTGTCTAACAGCAAGAGACTCTATCTAGACGTATAAATTATCTAAGGTATATTTGTCGAAAAAATTGAAATTTCCATGTGTGTTGATAATGCGGAAAGTAATTCTGTTCGACCCTTTTGCTTTTTACACGTTCCAAATGAATGAATGTATTTCATAAAAAGTTTATTATTATTAGTTTTAGGCACATTTTATTGAATGAAATAACTATGTTACACTGTAAATACTATTAATATGTGAAAGTTTAATTAAAATAAATAAATAACACAATAAGAATAATTACTTTGAATTTAAATAAAATATTATCATTGAATTGACTCAATGCATAGAAAACGTTACACTGCCATATCCTAAAAAAGTGTTAAATTATTAAATTTTATTAAATATTTAAATTATTTTAAAATTGAAAACAGACTGTGATGAATATACGCGACTTAGGATTGGGTCAACAAACCAGGAGTCGTGAAATAATGGCGTACTTAATTATTCCAGGAGTGATTTATGAAGGAGAATTTGATGATGGAATGTTTCATGGGAACGGTGAACTACGGTACCCTAGTGGGGTGATTCTCAAAGGAAGGTGGATTAAGGGTGTGCTGATAAATAGAAAGTTAATATTCGCTGATGGTGGAACTGATGAAGATACGAATTACTGTCGTGCACCTGATAGAAGGTAAAATTTAATAAAATGTTTATTGTATTTCCTATGGGATCGATCCCATGATATTTCGAAGAAATGATCGGATCAATATTTTTATCAGATAAAATAAATTTAAATAAAGCCGGGCTTAGTTAAAATAAAAACTCCATGCGGGGCATATTATTAATGGGGCACCTAATGGACGGTTTAATCTTCGCTGGAATATTTGCAATTTAACCAAATGTACACTGTCGAGTACTGTCTTAGAGAAAACTGATTTTTTTGTAATGGTTATTAGGACATTGGGTGTTTTAATGTTGGCAATAAGCTAGCTGTTTTAGAATCTTTAATAGAGGATTTAAATCATGGGTGTAGTCATAAAAATAATTTTGTACGCTGTTGATTACGAATAAATAAATAAAACATTTCAGGTTTACCACAGAATATGTTCATGGTGTGCAGCCTGCTCCTAATGAGAACATGACAGCTGAACATCCACCCCGCGATATCCCGCTCGGATATTACGACACGGGTGACGGATTCTATGACCCTGTCACTAAAGTAGTCTTCCACGGGGACGATATCAATGAAATATTGAGGTTAGTTAATGCTGGTAATTTCTCGAACTCTTGAATGACCCTTGAAAGTAAGAACTGTGTCAAATTAAAGTATAATAATAATAATATTGACACACTCTTACACAAATTATCTTGTCCCAAATTAGGCATAGCCTGTACTATGGGTACCTACAAGACAATGATATATTTATTACAATATACTTACATCAACAGAATCTAGGGATATCTTAATTTTAAATTATTTACTTTATATTTTTTTTATGTTTCCATAAAAAGTTTATATATAAACTGTTTTAATAATTTAATTGATAAAAAGGGATTTTATTGTATTTATTTTTGAATGTAACGTGCCGTGTGAGCTTTAAGAGTCATGTCATGACGTCATTTGAGTCGAGATGAAATGTTACGAGCAGTGGGCATGTTAGAAAATGGTGCTATTCAACGCGTTGTGGCTGAGGCTCTACACACCAGCCAAAACTTGATATCAAGGTTGTGGTCACGTTATCGCAGTACTGGGGATGTGGCTGGCACACGGGTAGATATCGTGCTACTACGCAGAGACAGGATCGCTTTCTTCAAATGACTGCCAGAAGACAACCCAATATCACAGCGATGCAACTAGTACAACGGCTCCAGGCGGACCACCAGCTGCTGGTGAGCGACCAAAATGTGCGTAGGGGGTTGCATGAAGTTGGTCTTCGTGCTCGTAGACAGCTACGTGTTCCAGCATTGCGACGTGGCAATCGCGGTCGGCGTCTTTCGTGGGCTCGTGAGCATTTACCATGGAGTGACGAACAAATAACAATTATCTTTGGTGCTGTTCACCGATGAGTCCCGGTTTGGGTTTCATCCGGACTTACGAAGAACACGCATTTGGAGAACTCCAGGGAAAGTTAGCCGCCTACGGCACCCTCAGGAGGTCGACTAAAGACGGGACAGTCATGCTGTGGGCAGGAATTCGCCCCGGCGGACGAACACAACTCGTTTGGATCCAAGGTTGCATGATTGCACGAAAATATAACGAGGAGGTAGTAGAGCTTTTTATTGTCCCACACAGAATTCAAATGGGCCAGGAATTTGTACTCATGCACGATAATGCTCCTTCCAATACCGCGCGGCTGGTGTCGGCCACTCTCCGAGACCATGACATCAAAGTTTTGGATTGGCCTGCACAGTCGCCCGGCTTAAATCCTAATGAGCATTCCTGGGCTTTAAGAGATTTCCCGCCAAATTTGACGACAGAACAACAGCTTTTTGAACACTTGCAAAGAACAGTAAGACATTGAGAATTTAATTTTTAGTATAAAAAATCGATGTCGGTGTGTAACTAATGTGAGAGGTGGCAACACTAATTATTAATAATTATATTTAATAAGATTTTTATAATTTTAATTAAAATTTTTAAGAAGAAATAAATTTTTTTTTTTCAAACTAATTTTCTAAGGTAATTAAAAAAATAACAATTTTAGTTAAAACAATATAATCACAAAATATATTTTTAATTTTAACCCACTTCAAAAAAGGTGGAGGTTCTCAATTCGCCTGTATGTTCTTTTTTTTATATTTGTTACCTCAAAACTTTCGACTGGGTGAACCGATTTTGATATTTTTTTTATTTGAAAGCTGGTTCTTCCCGCGTGGTCCCTTTGGTCCAGATCTGACAATGACATCCATGAGATAACCATAAAAGTCTTAAATTTGCTATACATACGTATAGCAAAGTAGATGATAAATTTACGAATAACTCAATATCGCGCCAACCGTTTTAAGATTATTCTTTTTTTATTAGAAAGGATACTTCACAGATAGTTTGATGAGAGTTTGGTAAGGTTCTGATTACGAAATCCATGACAAAGTAACAGAACTCTTCATTTCTTGGAGCAAATTAACGATACTCGGCCGAATCTATTTTATGCTATCCGGATATCTAAGTCATCTACCATAACATAGTTATGGTCAAGTAATTGTCATAGTTGAATATGATGATCAAATACTCCTTAACGACTTACAGTAAGGGTGCGATCTGTGGCAGAATTTCTAACTGTCTGTTATCAAATTGCAAAGCACTTACGTTCATTGCGGTATTGAAAAATTTAGTACTTCTACACATATTTAGACAAATTGTTAATTAGTGTACTTCAATTTCACTTAAAATCATAAAATAAATTTTTTATAACAAAAAACAACCGACTTCAAAAACACTATTCCAATTCCAGTATAAAAATAGTTGCGTATTTTTATACAATATAATTAATTAATCTTATTCTAGTTACGATCATTGTAATTTTTGGAGTCTGTGTCATTCAAGATAGGTTTGCAACTACATACATACAGAGGCGAGAGCGGATTGCGACGGAAGGACACCGACTCTAAAATTTACAATAATAGTAACTAGAATTAGATTCATTAATTAGATTGTATAAAAATACGCAATTATTTTTATACTTTTTAGTGCACTTTATATCTATTGTTTTGGAATAGTGTTTTTGAAGACGGTTGTTTTTTTCTAATTTTTTTTTATACAAGACCTTAAAATAACCTATCATTCTTCCATAGTAGTATATTAGAAAATTCTTCATAGATTTTTAGTTATTCAATGAAATATAAAATATCCCTAGATTTTGTTGATGTGTGTGACTTAAACATACATAAATACATATAAACATCAATGACTAGGAAAGAAACATCCATATTCATTATATATATATGTATAATTGATTGCACCTACCGGGATTCTAACCGAGCGACTTCTAGCATAGTAGCCACGGTCACTAACCATTCGGCTATATCGGTCGAATGTAATTAAATTCCTTTCAGCAGTTTTTTGTCTCACTGGACAATCCAGTATTATCAGGATGATAATTTGTTTGTTGTTCCATACCCAAACCTCTCAAAGTTAAGAAAAAATCCTTAAGGGATAAATAAATAAATATATAAATCATTTCATCTAAGTATCAGAAGCAGTTTCTTAGGACGCCTGACGGGCTAACCAGTTGATTCCATCACGTAATTTGATCTATTAGAGTCCTGACAGTTGACGAATAACAAAATCAGTATTTGTCTAATATCACTACATAATAAAAGAGTTGAGACGTACTAGGCAAACTGCAATACTAGGTATGACGGTGACTGTGACTCAAAAGTAACAGCGACAAATACCTGTTACAAAATACAAGCTGTTATTTTAATACTATCTGTGATAATAATATACTAGCTACTGTAGTGAGGCGTATATTTTTCTCGTTGTTCGGTGTTACTTGTTAGCGCCATCTATACGTATTACATAGTACTTTCTCTTGTGGTAACTTCGAATTTCAAAAGTTCTGTTTAGGTAAATCTGTACAGACCAATTAATTATTTTTATAGTTTTGATGTAATAAAAATAATCATTATACTTTCGTATTCATTATGTTTCAATACTACCTATGCTTAAACAGTGATCCTTGCCTAGTACACAATTAAAATGTGCCCTTATCATACGAATAATTCAACAATAAAGTAGAAATAAACATCATAAAAATATATTATTCAGTAGGTACTATCAAATTACCAATATAGGTTTATTATTTCGAAAAGGTGAGCCGTATTTTCCTGCTCGTAGGCACAATATAACTGTGAATAAATACCATTTCGAAAAATGCTATCAGAGACAGGGCCTTCCATTTGAAATTTACTTCAATATTTTAATTAGGTACCTACCTATCTTATCTTAACAATAGTATGTTAAATAAATGTATGAAAGTGATGTATCCATTATTTACTAATGTGTCCAAAAGAAAAATATTCAGTAAACAATAAAAGTAAACAGGGTTTTTCTTATCCACATATTTTAAAAGAATAGTTGAACCATAACTATTTTATTACCTATTGAATTAAAAATAATATAACAGACCTACAAATCACACAATTATAGCTGTATCAAAATACTGTTAAAAAAATACCTACTAAATACTCCTAATTATTTGTTCAATAACAGGTATTACTCAAATATCAGTTGCTACTAAAATACTAGTTGTTATCAAATACTTGTTCAATAACAGGTGTTACTCAAATAACAGTCGTTGCTAAAATGCTAGGTGTTATAAAATACTAGTTGTTACAAAATACTAGTTATTACAAAATACTCAGTAATACTTGTCACTGTTATTTTTGATATCTTGTCACAGTGACAACCGGTGATATTTTAATACCTGTTACAAATACCTTTGACGATAAATACGTCTCACCCCTACCTATTACATATTATAAAACTAAGTCCTCCGCCGCGTCTGTCTGTCTGTTCGCGATACACTCAAAAACTACTGCACCGATTTTCATGCTGTATTCACCAATGGATAGCGTGGTACTCGAGGAAGGTCTTAGTGGGGATTATTTGTTAAGTTTTTGTATACATTTAAGATATTTGCTCGAGGATTCGGAAACAACGCCACCTGGGAGTTTTCATCGAAAACGCTGGCTAAACACTTTGAGACGTGACAAAGTAATATATGGTGGCCTTATATAGGTCTACAGAAAAGTCCGCGATGGCATATGTCTATCTCTTAAGGATAACATACTATATCTATTTTAATACATTAAAAAATTGTCATTTATAATGCGATAGTGTAAAAGCTGTTTATAGAAATACGGTATTCTTTGTTATCATTTTATTACTACATTTTATAAAATAATTCGGAAATACATTATAATATTATATATAAGTCAATGTCAATGTCGCAGTATCAATTGATAATTTTTATAACATTATCAACACTATAATAGATCAATACGTTTCCCTGAAACAAGTTAAGCAATCACATAGATACCCATCCTGGTACTCTAAACGACTTATTAAAATAATAAAAAATAAATTAAAGGCTCATAGAAAATGGAAAATTTATGGTGGAGATTCTGATTACCAACTTTTCTCAGAGCTTCGGAACATTCAGAAAGAAACACAAATTTCATGTTACAATCAATTTTTGGATAGAGCAGAGAATAACATAGGCACAAATTCAAAATTCTTCTGGTATTTTATAAAAAACAAAATCAATAGCACCCAGTTTCCTGAGACAGTTTATCTGGACAATCAAACAGCTACAGAAGGCGCTCATATTGCTGAGCTCTTCAATAATTACTTTTTATCTGTCTTTGAATCACATAATAACACTCCGTACCTAGACTCAGATACTGAAAGTTCTCATTTAGATGACATTTGCTCTATAAAGTGTACCACCCCTTTAGTAAAAAAATATTTAAAAAATATAAACGTATCTAAATCAAAACTTTCTACTATTCCTAAATTATTTGAGAAAATAGTCTATGATACTATTTACCCAGCTGTAAGAAATATTTTATCATTAAACCAACACGGTTTTCTTAACAAAAGATCCACTGAGACCAATCTTTGTGAATTAGTGGATATAGTAATTAGGGCTATGGACGAAGGACATCAGGTTGATGCCATTTATACTGATTACTCAAAAGCTTTTGATAAAATATCTCATTTTATATTAATTAAGAAATTAGCTGGCATCGGTATCCATGGCAACCTTCTAAGATGGCTAGAAAGTTACCTTACACATAGAACCCAATCAGTAACGATTAAAGGAGTTCCCCAAGGATCTCATCTTGGCCCTTTATTATTTAATATTTTCATCAACGATATAGACAATTTATTTCGGAATACAAGCTCTCTTCTATACGCTGATGATAATAAAATATTTACAAAAATTAAGAATTCAGATGACAGCATCCTCCTCCAGACTGACTTGAATTAACTTGGTAATTACTGCTTAAAAAATGGTCTCACTATAAATATTGAAAAATGTTGTGCCATAAGTTTTTCAAGAAAATCTAATCCAATACTGTATAATTATCAGATATATGACACGAAATTAAAAAGAGTTCAAGAGGTTAGAGATTTGGGGGTAATCCTGGATAGTGAACTCACATTTAGAACCCACTTTGATCGTATAATTAATAAATCATATAAAGAAGTGAGTTTAAAAAATTGCATACATATTAAATTTTATACAACGCTTTTGTCAGGTCACATCTTGAGTATGCGTCAGTTGTTTGGAACCCCTGCTATAATATTCATATAAACTGGGAACATATTCAAAATAAATTCATTAAGCATTTAGAATTCCGACAACATTTAGATCCCACGTTTAATTTTCACTCCAACGATTTAAGTTCTTTGAAAGACCGTCGAACCCATAGAGACATAATATTTTTATATAAATTATTACATAATATAGCTGATTCTCCATATCTATTAAGTAAAATAGGATTACACTGCAGAAGGCCTACATCCCGATGTAAAGATGTATTAGATGTTGCCTATGCGAGAACAGTACATGGAAAGAACAGGTTTATAATTCGGGCATGTAGCTGTTATAATAGAGCATACAGTCATATTGACATATTTCATGAAAAGTTAAATGTTTTCAGATCATTGGTTTGTGATAATTTAAATAATTACTGATTTTTTTTAACCCCATTCTTACATTTTTTTTCTGAATACTTATCTCATTTGTAACTAATTCATTATAATATTGTATAATAGACGTGTATAATATTGTGTAACTTATATAGCTTGTAATTAGTTGTTAATTTGTATTACTTTTGTTTTGTGGTTTTTATCTTACCGTTGCTTACCTTTTAACTAAAAGTGTCATATAAATTGTTGGAAACTTCACTGGTGAAAGTGTAAGTTTTGAGATTTGTTAATATTTAAGTATCATAATACTGTTTGTTTCCTATACATGAATAAATAAATAAATTATTACCAAAATATCATCATTTTGTTTTGTACTGACAGAACAACGTCTGTCGGTTCCGTTAGTATAACGAATGATATTAACGATCGTTTAATGCCGTTGTCATGTTTCTATACTGTTTAATGCAGCCATTTTTTTTAGAGTTCAATATCCAAAGGGTATAGACATTGAACTATAAATTTTATATACTTCTCATAAATATAGTCTTAAATGTTTTTAAACTTTTATCATCGCGGAACTTTAACATAGTAATTAGTATGATAGATACTCACAATATAATATGTTTGATTACTTGACGATTCATGCAACTGGATCGAAATATCGGCATCAAATTATTAAAATATATATCTTGAGAACCCGTCTTAATAATTACAAAATACAGTCTTCGCGATGTTTGGCTCACACTTGACAAAATTTAAAACATTTTACATGAAATTGACTTTTGACATTTGTACACGTAACTTTTATGTTATTTCCAAGAGAACAAGAAAATAAAAAATATCGACACACTTATGATAAAACAAGAATTCGACTCTTTATTAACTATACTTTTGAATCTGAGATTGTCTGTTAGTCCCGTGCCAGAGTTTAGTGAGACAACATCTCCTGACGATGCCTCGTGTAGAGGAAGAACACGTGTCGAATTGTTTAAAGACAAATATTGGCGGAATTAACACTAAAGAAAACTCAAAACATTGGGATGATTATGGATTTCCGCAAAGTAACGCCTACTTCAATAATTTTTTTTTACCAAATTATTGAAATATAATACCTATATCCTGAGTACCCGTCATAATAATTACAATGTTAAAGTTCCGCGATGAGAAAAGTTTAAAAACCGGACAAGTAATCACAAGCATATCATGTACAAAACCATATCTGAAACACGCTGCATCTTATGGTATTAGTATTATTCCGATCGGTTCAGCAGTTTTTGCAGTATTTAAGCCAAACCAAAAAAACCGACTCTGCATTTATTTTGTTAGTACCTATAGATTTAGAACGAACTATTCTTACACCATGCATGCATACGATTTAAGACTTGTCTTGTCTGTTCACATAACAGTTTATCTTTGAAACAAGTCTCGTGTTAGTAATTGGCATCCTGTTACACACATAATATCTACAGCGTTACACGAATCTCATTCTTTGACAGTTTAGTTAGTAAGATTATCGTTGACGCTGCAGAAATAACGAAAATTCCTTCCGTCATATCATTATCCTGATCACAAGAGGTTGAATCTTGAGATTGTATTACAATCGTTAATGGGATAATTGTTTCGTAACTATAAACCTACAATAAAATTCTAGGATTCATTTATACGTCTAGATATACTATGACGCTATGAAAACGTCGAAAAAAATTAAAACTTTAGATCTAACCTCTATTTTGAGCAATCCACGCACACTAACACAAATTACGAGTTTTAAGACGTAACTTGTCACGGACACTAAACTAAAATTCCTGGCCTGTTTTTATCGGGTGTATAACCGCAAGAGACTCTATCTAGTCGTATGAATTATCTAAGATTAAATTATGTCTTTACTACTGGAATATTAACAGGTTAAATTACAGATTCTTCAAACTTAAGTTTTCTTTCTATTTGTACATACATTTGAATTAATTTTAATTGACAGATATGTTAACTTTGGTTTCTTTGTTTCCGTTAGAACATTAAATAATTAAAAATTATTTTTGACACAAAAAAGTACGGTTATAAATTTTTTAACATTTATACCGTTATTATAAAATTCACAAAATAAAACTGAATTATCAAAAGCCATTACTGAAAATATGATGAAATAAATAAAATAGTGTTTTTAATCCCTCGGAAATACCAACTAATTGACAAATTTCTTTTTTATGGAAGAGGATGACAAATGGGCGTACACTTTACCTTATGTTAAGTGGTCACCGTAGACCACATTCTCCTGTCACACCAGAGGAGTTACAGGAGCATTGCCAAACTGTTAGGAAGGTGTACACGTTTTTGAAGGTGTAGAAAATTCATTATTAACCGCCTGTAGGAATGTAAGAACAATCTGATGATTCTATTGTTTTTCTTTATGACAATAAGGAACGAGACGAGCAGGACGTTCAGGGGGCCTACCATGAACTCTTATAGCGATTCAATTGACAACCTAAAGTGAAATGCTTTGCTATTTCGTACCACGACGTGATTAGAGCTATCTAATTGAGCTTGACGACAAATCAACTGATTAAATCGCAATGATGTCAATTGAATGTCAAAAATGATAAAAAGGCATAAAAGGCATAAAAGGCATTTATTTTCTCAAAATTGATTCCTTTAGAAATCTTTTTGATGTCATTTCTTATACTACTACCGCTTCGGAAACAAATGGCGCTCTGAGAGAGAAGAAGCGGCGCAAGAAACTCTCCCAGCATTCTTTTTTTATGCGCTCTTTTCAATAAAAATATACAATATTGTACAATCGCTATAAAATAATCACAATCTAGTCCCAGGCTGCCCGATCATTTAGATATTCAGCAGTGGAGTAATAGGATTTACGACAGAGCCATTTTTTTATAAAACATTTAAATTTATTTATAGATAATGCCTGAACAGTGGCTGGGACTTTATTGTAGAAGTATATACATTTACCCTTAAAGCTATTATGTATCTTATGAAGCCTACTAGAATTAGTTACAAGCAATCCCTTATTTTTAGTGTTATAATAATGAAAATCACTATTAAGAGCAAAAAGGTGACGATTTTTGTGAACATATATTAAATTTTCATAAATGTACTGACAATAAACAGTCATAATATTTATTTCTTTAAATTTTTCTTTGAGAGACTGTCTATAACCAAGCTGATATATAGCACGAACAGCTCTCTTTTGCAGAGCAAACACTATATCAATGTCAGCAGCATGACCCCATAGTAATATACCGTACGTCATGATGCTGTGAAAATAACTAAAGTACACTAATCTAGCGGTCGCAACATTCGTGTACTCTCTAATCTTTCTAACTGCATATGCCGCAGAGCTGAGTCTATCTGCTAGATGGGTAATATGTGGACCCCACTGAAGCTTTTTATCTAACGTGATACCCAAGAAGACCGTAGTGTCCACAAGTTCCAATCTCTGGTCATTTATAAGTACGTTGGCTTGTAGCTCCGCTGTGTTTGGTGTAATGAACCGTAAACACTTTGTTTTTTTACTGTTTAAGTGCAGATTATTCGTCTCAAACCAACGCACTATCTTTGAGAGTGCATTGCTTACCTCGTCATCAATATCCGCACGTCGCTTCACTTTAAAAATAAGTGAAGTATCATCAGCAAACAATACAATCTCATGGCTATCATCTACCACAAACGGTAGATCGTTAATATATATAAGAAACAAGAAAGGACCGAGAATAGAACCCTGTGGAACACCTATTCCCACAGGTTTACCCGAAGACCGTTTGCCATTTACATCGACTATCTGAACTCTTTCGCTTAAATATGATTTCAACAGATTTAGGACTCTATTTTTCTTTTTATATGCTTTTCTTTTTATATATAATGCTTTAGTTTTAGGAGTAAAGTTTCATGGTGGACGCAGTCAAATGCTTTTGACAAATCACAAAAAATGCCCAATGCATCCTGTGACTCTTCCCAGGCGTCAAAGATGTGCTCAATGAGTCTAGTACCCGCATTAATTGTTGATAAGCCCCTAGGGAAACCAAACTGATTTTTGTTCATTAATTTACAAAAATGCATTTGTTGAAGCAAAAGTTTTTCAAAAGTTTTACTAAAAACAGGCAGCACTGAAATAGGACTGAAATTAGCAGGGTCAAAAGAACTGCCCGATTTAAACAAAGGTATAACTTTGCTGTATTTCATGAGGTCAGGGAGCACACCCTCATCTATGCATTCATTAAATATTATTGCTAATTCAGGTGCTATAATGTCAAGTATGTATTTAACAATATTAGTCGAATGGCCCCATATGTCTTTTGTATTTTTTAGGTTAATTAATTTGAAGATTTTTATTATATCGCTACCTGTAACATACTTAAATTTCAAATCAGTAGAAGATACTGGTACGTGTAATTTAAGCATATCATATGCTGCTTTTGGCGAAGAGTTAAGGTATTTGGTCGTGACAATCGGGATTTCGGAGAAGTATTTATCAAATTCATTTGCAATTTCATAACAACATACATGATATCAACTGAATCGCAAACTGATTTAGTTCGTTCATTCATTCGTACCATGAGGTGTTATTTCAACTTAAACTGGATAGCTTATTTGTCAAAGTGACCGATTAGAAAAAAGTTGCTACTTCCTTAGAGGAAAGTGAATCGTGTTGTTAATAACTTTAAAAAATAGTGAAAACATAGAAAAGAAAAATTTTGTTAATTAAAGATGAGATGAGAATACTTTATTGGACTTTTTTGTAAAACAAAATACTGAAAATAAATACCAAAAATGAAAATACTAAAGACGAGGCAGTAAGGGCCCGGGCTATAGCCTGTTCGCAAGAACGAAATAAAAAAATGTACTCTGTGGTCCTGTCAAATCAAACCTTAATGGAGGTGCGTTCATAACTCGTTATTTTTACGAAAACACATAAGCAAACATTTAATTTGTAATTCAAAGAACTATATTTGTTTATATTACTATTATTTAATAAGTATAAAAAATGGCTTAATGGTTTATAATTTTACGCAATTGCGCAATTTTAAAATGTATTTTTAGTATTTTCTACGCAAAAAAACCGCTAAAATCATATCATTTTAGGTTTCGAAACGCAATTTTATTTCGTTTATTCTTCATAAGCGATCAAAACGCCATTCAGTAAAAGGCACTTCATGGTACGAATTTTAGTGATTCAGTTTGGGTACCTAAACTGAACTGCATCGGATTCGTATCGCTTATTAAAAGTTGATGGTAGGCCCTCAGGTGATGGTAATTGAAACGCCAAACGCGTACAATGCAGTACCGTTCAGGATTCTTGAAAAACCCTTAAAGTCTGAGTGGCACTACAATTGCGCTCGTCACGTTGAGACATAAGATGTTAAGTCTCATTTGCCTAGTAATTTCACTAGCTATGGTGCCCTTCAGACCGAAACACAGTAATGTTTACACATTATTGCTTCACGGCAGAAATAGGTGCCGTTGTGGTACCCATAATCTAGCCGCCATCCTGTGCAAAGGAGCCTGCAACTGATCATTCTATGTTTAATTATCAAATTAAGATTGCTGGGCCACCACCGATTTTAATTTTAACATTTTATGCGTAAACTAATCACTATAAATTAATATACAGAAAACCATTAGAACGTGAGCAGAAATGGATTGTGGAAAACTGTCGAACGAATCCAATAAAACATTTAGGTCCGCGGAAGGACCTCTACGAAGTCTGGATGGAACCAAGATTGCATGCACGACCTTCAGTATCCTCGTCGGCATGGTCCTCCCGTGCCGCGTCCTCGGCGTTCCAAACTGACCTGGAAATGGAAGATGTGAGTTGAAAATCAGAATTAATAATTTTAGAATTAACCAGTGGGAGATTCCATTACACAGGATGCAGGCTGGATTATGGGTACCACAACGGCGCCTTTTTCTGCCGTGAAGCAGTAATATGTAAGTAGGGTTGGACTTAGTATCCCTTAGCACGAATTTGGATGTAAAAAATATTGTAGTTGATAGAGCTTTTGTCCACGATTACAATGATACTACTCTTATTAAAAGGTAATGCACCGATTTCAAGAAAATCTCAAAAAATAATCTTACCTAAAACAGGTAAATCACGTAAATAAATATCCCATAGCACGAATTTGGTTGTAAAAAATATTGTAGTTGATAAAGCTTTAGTCCACAATTATAATGATACCACTCTTATTACAAGGTAATGCACCGTTTCCAAAAAAATAACGAAAACAATTCTTACCTAAAACAGATAAATCACGTAAATAAACACTGGATGAGCGCTGCCATCGCGGCAGGAGGCTAAAAACTGTCATAAAATGATTTTGGTTTCTTAGTAAAATATAAGTACAGGCAAAGCTCATACAGCCATAAATTAGTAAAAGTAATAAATCCCCAAAGCTCTATCAACTGCAATTCATTCAAATTGGTTAGGTTAGGTTATGTTAGGACAGTTAAAACAACGCACAAGCCGAGCGTAGCGTGAAACCAAAATCATTTTATGACAGTTTCTAGCCTCCCGCCGCGATGTCAGTAGTGTTTATTTACGTGATTTATCTGTTTTAGGTTAGAATTGTTTTCCTTATTTTCTCGAAAACGGTGCATTACCTTGTAATAAGAGTGGTATCATTGTAATCGTGGACTAAAGCTCTATCAACTACAATATTTTTTACATCCAAATTCGTGCTAAGGGATACTAAGTTTTAACTTGTAAGTATTATTGTGTTTCAGTCTGAAGGGCGCCGTAGCTAGTGAAATTACTTGGCAAATGAGACTTAACAACTCATATCTCAAGGTAACTAGCGCAATTATAGTGCCGCTCAGAAATTTTGGGGTTTGCAAGAATCCTGAGCGGCACCGCATTGCAATGGGCAGGGCGTATCAATTTCCATCAGCTGAACGTCCTGCTCGTCTCATCATATAAAAAAATCATAGATTTTTCTTTCTAATGGAATAGAAGACCAAAGGAGTTCCCAGATCACCTAATGATATATGCTGTCCAACAACATCTAGGAATCATATTTGATGATGCAGTTTTTTGTGATGGCCAATTTATATCGACCTGAAAGTACCACATAGTAAAGGTCACAGAGTTTCTTTGCTCTTAACGATTGCACTATCAATGAACGCCACACACCCTGATGACGAGGATGGTGAGCTTGTTGCCACTTCTTATCCATAAAGCTCATTTTTTCCGGATCGGTTGTAATTTCTACATTCTTATGTGTCATTTTGACCAAATTGAATAAATTATTTTTCTCATTCCATCTTTATTCTTTGATATCTGATACTTTACACCAGTTGAGAAATAGGGAGCATTACTTCGTGCTTTTTGTCCTGTGCCAAGCTTTGCCTTACAGCTATAATAATTGGCAATCACTGGATATTTAGAGACCCAGTAATCTGATAGTTGGTGAGGTATTGGGTTATTATTTTTGAAGATGCATTGAGATATTGTCCATAGACAATAACAATAAGGCTAAGACGACTTAGTAAGTCTTTTATGGGGCGATATGTGCTATATGGCTTATATGCTTTTACAACAAGATCCCACAAAATGTTCAAAACAAAAGTATTACGATATTCAAAAGATTTTTTAAAAAACGTTTGTGTGGTAAATGTTTCTATAACATAAATGATTCCACAGATTGGGAATGGAGCGACCGCCCTCAGGCTATTAGTTTGTTGCGCCCATTCTTCTCAGGTCTGAGGCATTCTTTTTGGAATGAGGTTTTTGACTTTCAATAAGTGATATCATATGCTATTTTGAATGAAAAAAATTGAATTTGAATTTCAATATCTCTGTAGCAATAATACGACATTGGGTTTCTTTAGAGGTTTAATCACAAACATAAGTTCTGAATGTATACAGAGAGTATGTTTGAGGGTTCAAATGATTGTTAATTATTGAGGGATCTACACGGGCCCTCTACAGAAGATACAACCTGTATCTTCTTCTGGCACCCTTGGACAATTCCCTCAGAGACCCCAGCATGGTCCGTGTGTATGGCATCACCAGTATAGTCAACAGCCTAGTCAAACTGTGTTGAACTGAAACAGTGATGACGATACAAAACAGCGTTCGTGAAAACTAACACTTATAGGCTGGTTCATGGTCTCGAGCACAAATTGTTTGTACGTTTGTACTTGCATGCTGTGCATAGTGATCCACTTGCATAAATTTTGGAGAAGTTCTTAGATTTTTTTTCGGTTTATGATAAATTTACCAGCTCCTTTGTACAGGGTGCCGGCTAGATAATGGGTACCACTACGGCGCCTATTTATGCCGTGAACCATTAATGTGTAAGCATTATTGTGTTTCGGTCTGAAGGGCGCCATAGCTAGTGAAATTACTGGCTAAACGAATGAATTACTGGTAAAATAAATAAGCTTCTACAATTTTTTTAATGATTTTTAGGATTCAATACATCTTTAAGTTACGATGAAGGTGACTTGTATCGTCTTATGTACCAGGGGGCAAATTACAATACCTATGCGTACCTTATTCTGAAAGTTTCCATAGAATAGAATTTTTTCATGGGATCTTTATGAAAACAAACTATAGCATGGGATTAGAATGTACTGCTGCCCAGCTAATACGAATCCTGGTCAATCTATTCTACTACTATTCTACTTCGCACACACGGCATCAATATTTAACCGGTTATAAAAATAATGATTAATTAATAAAATTGTTTTGATATGTTGTGATATTTCTCTATTTTGCTTATCAATAGACCCAGAAGATTTAAATAAGTTTTTATATTCCAGAGTATTCACGAAAAACGAAGGTTATGCCATCACAAGTCTTCTGGCAGTTCGACAATTCAACGTATAACGTTTATGGAAACGCCTCGAAGTTCAAAGAAATATAACGATTAGTGAAGATTATAGAAATATTTATGCCGACAAGATATTTTACTTTATAAAGTATTCTAAAAATATGATTTTAAACTTTACTCCTACCGATCTTAAACATCATAACACAACACATCAGCATCATCATCATCAGCCGGAAGACGTCCACCGCTGTACAAAGACCTCTTCTAATGATCTTCATGACGATCTAGCACTACCCTCATCCAATTTACTACGGCGATCTTGACCAGATCGTCAGTGTATCTTGTGAGGGGCCCAATACCACAACATTTCCCAATTTCCTTTTTAAGTATGTTAAACGTTTGATTAAATTTTTTTATGACAATAAGGGACGAGACGAGCAGGACGTTCAGCTGATGGTGATTGATACCTGCCCATTACAATACAGTCCCACTCAGGATTCTTAAAAAATCCAAGAATTCTAAGCGGCACTACAACTGCGCTCGTCACCTTGAGACATAAGATGTTAAGTCTCATTTGCCCAGTAATTTTACTAGCTACGGTGCCCTCCAGACCGAAACGCAATAATGCTTTCACATTTCTGCTTCACTGCAGGAATTGGCGCCGTTATGGTACCCATAATCTAGTCGGCATCCTGTGTAAAGGAGCCAACTGGAGCCACTGGTGCAAAGGGGCCTACCAATGTGAGAAATATGAAATACGAGAACATTTTATTCATAGTACAGTATTAAAATGTTTGAAAATTATTATGTACTTACTTTCAATTAGTTGAAAGACTAAAATATACTTACTAGAATATAGACAACCTGACAGCCCGATAATTCGTGACCAATTTTGACTTGTCAATGTGTGAGTTCGCTAGCAGTATTCGAAATACTAAGAAGCTAATCCCATGCGTGACTGACTGTTTTTTTTTACTGATACACCAACAGCATTACATACAAAACATAACAATAATCATGGTCATATACATAATCTGGTATGAATGCTAGTTACTGGTGCATACATCACTCTCATTGGAAGACATTAAATTAAGTACAAATTAAGTTCAACCTACAATTTTGACAAAGAGCTGAAGGAAATTATTAAAATAATAAAAAAAAGAAATATAGTTGCATGAATATCATAGCAACTTAATATAAAATATTATCTATTAATGAACGGTGCGGTTAGTTTTTTTTTCAGACTTGTCACAGAGTCATGAAAAATATCAAAATCTTTTATGGACGCGGAAAATGGATTGTACTCAGAACACATCCATGATAATGTACATGGTTTATGAGCATTTGTTCTGCTTACAACTTGTCTAAATAGTCTAATAATAAGTCGTTTCAGTTGAACGTAGGGTTTAAATTCTCTTTGGTTTCAGTGACAGTAACAATTCAAATTCAAATTCAAATATTTTTATTCAAAATAGGATTTATAATCACTTATTGAACGTCAAAATCTACCACCCATTCAAAAGAGACTGCCTCAGACCTGAGAGGAATGGGCGCAAGAAACTCAGCGGGCTTTTTTTATATAAAATATGGATTACAATGTAATATCGTACAATAAACATTAATAATTAAAGAGCCTGAGGGTGTTCGCTTTAATCCCAGTCCGTGGTGTCATTAAGAAAATCATTTATGCTATAATAACCTTTCCCACACAAACGTTTTTTAACAATTGTTTTAAATTTCGTAACACATTTGTTTTGTACATTTTCTGGGATCATATTGTAGAAGCATATACATCGCCCAACAAAAGACTTACTAACTCGACCCAACCGAGTAGTAGGCATAACAACTTTATGTTTGTTCCTCGTGTTAACATTATGAATGTCACAGTTTCTAGAAAATTCCTCAATGTGCTTATGAACATACAAAACATTATCAAAAATGTATTGAGAAGCAACAGTCAAAATGTTTATTTCTTTAAATTTTTCTCTTAATGATTCTTTAGGACCTAGGTTATAAATCGAGCGAATAGCCCTCTTCTGCAGCACAAAGATAGTATTAATATCGGCCGCACTGTATAACAATATACCATAGGACATAATACTATGAAAATAACTAAAGTATACTAATCTCGCCGTATCTATGTCAGTTAACCGTCTGATTTTCTTAACCGCATATGCTGCAGAACTAAGCCTATTCGCCAATCCTTCAATATGGGGGCCCCACTGCAATTTGGAATCAAGAGTAATGCCAAGAAATATAGCAGATTCCTCTGGTTTTACCACCTCTCCATTTAATAAAATATTCGCATCTACATTTTTGACATTTGGCGCGGTGAATTTAATATATTTGCTTTTATGATTATTTAACAATAAGTTATTGGCGCTAAATCAGTACACGATGTCAAATAGAGCATTGTTTACTTCGTCATATAAAACTTGGCTTCGTTTCACTTTGAATATAAGTGAAGTGTCATCCGCAAACAATACCACCTTGTGTTTTTTTTTCGTAGATTCTACTAATAGATTCGCTTTCCTATATATTATGTTATTGTATCTACGTTGCAGATGTTCTCTCTTGAACATTTTGTTTGTCTATGGTTTTAACTATATATTACTTTGTTGACTTGAAGTAGTACATACTGAAAGATTCTGACTTATGAAAACAAAAATAAATACCCATTAGAAAATTTTGATAATTGAACTCCTTGGATGTGTATTCACCCCGCAATATAAAATATGAATGAGACAAAGCTCGACTATGTAACGTTTTAAATAATGGGATATCCTGAAGTGTCCGTTTTACAAATAATATATGACTATACTCTGTAGGTAATTTAACATATTTTAAACGTTTTTTCATTGCTGATGGTGCTGGTGCTAATCATGAATGGACACAAAACAATGTACTTTTGTTAAGCTCATACCGACGTTTGATTTTTTCTTTGCGATATTATTTGAAAACTGTGTCGGAAAAACAGTAATTTTACGGAACAAAGTTTTCGCAATAGGTATATTTTTATTTTGTTTTTGCTCTGGCTAAAGTAAAGCAGCCTATAGAAGAATCAATTGTTCGTAACTCGAGCATTTGAGTGTTAAGTTAGTTAAGTTAGTGCTATAGAGAGCGTTCGGCGCTGTTTCGCCGCGAACAGCGCTGTTCGCCGTCGAATGCGGCGGAGCAGCTCTTTACAGGGATGGTTCGCGACTCCTTGTCGACAAGTTGCGACCTGTATTGATCCTGCATTGATTTGACGTAATCATTATGCACGCAAAGATTAAAGAGTGCAGACGAGATTTAAAGTTCCGTACGCGGCTGATAGAAGCAGAGCTGTATAAGTGTGACCAAAATCGTTCAGCGAATCGCGAATGGAGCTGAATAAGTGCGCGTAGTCCCTAAAGTGACACGAAAATCTGGGTTGTTTTTATCCAAGAAGATAGAGTGAAAAAGGGCGAACGTAGCATGAAGCTCATAGTGCCGCGAGAAAGTAGAACATCTTCCCTACTAGCTTTGTATCGTACAGGATTAGCGCGCGGCGGCGAGTAAGTAGGATCGTGTGTAGCACGCTAACCACTACAGTCACACTCACACTTGAAAATTGTCTGAAGCAAAACTCTGCTTCCACGTCTATTAGGCAGAAAAAATTTTCAGTAAACAGCGTCACGCAATGACAAAGTGATCAGTGATAAACTGTTCAAATAACAGCATAGCCAAACTTAAAAAGGATGGAGTGCCGTATTTCAGGTAAGTGCCCGTTTAAATCATTTTGCTAAATAATTACATTTTAATTGCTAAAACACAATGTACACAAAACTGATTATAATTTTTTTTAAGCCACAACCTGAGAGTTGAACAAAGCATACAAGATTTTATAAATGATACGTCACTCGAACGATTGGCTCAGTTGGAAAGAGCGCTCGCACGGAACGCGAGAGGTCGCGGGTTCGAGTACCGCATCATTCATAAAAAAATTTTTTGAGTTTTATTTGTGTTATCCCAGAAGTGAGGGTTATAACATTAAAAACATAACAAATTGTTTAAAACACAATGTTCTTGCGTCGTGTTCGAATCCGAGCTTCTAATAAGCGTATACGATATTTATTTGTTACTTATAAAGTGATATATATTAAATTTGTAACCAGAAGTATGAACGATGCGGGTCTCGAACCCAGCTTCGAGGCAACGAACGGTTAGCACAGTTGCTAAGGGCGCTCGGATGGAACCCGAGAGGACGCGGGTTCGAGTGAACACAAAGGAAAATATATTAGTATTAGGTAATTGGCTTAAAAATGATGAATTTAAAAAAATAATATTTTCCTTTTCATAATATTACTGCTTTTTAGCGAATTGCAAAAACATTTTTAGTATCTTACGCATTATTTTGAGGGTCATACATTATAATATAATTACATGCTTTTCATTATTATGTTTAATTCACTTACATCATCATCAATCATCTATTGAGTTAGACATTAAGACATTATCTCATACGATTTAATTCCGTGAGGGGTATAGTCATACCAACTTATCGGAGAAGTGGCAAAAATAGGAACTACGGTCGGTATGTTGAAATGTCATTCGACCAGGGGTGGGACAGTCGGCTCATCAAACTTAGCCCCACAAAAAATTCAATATCGCATATCGTTAGTTCGTACTTTGCTCTTAATTGTTCGCTATAAATAATTGTTTGTTCTTTTGTTGTTTATTTAAAAACAATTAATTAAAACATACCCTTTAGTTAGCCCCCGCCCCCTGTTAATGGGGGGAAACGCCTACTATTTGGTTCTGGCACTCGCCGGCCGCTGCCGCGGCACGATACGCTCGGCTCGTGCGTTGTTTTAACTGTTCTAACATAACCTAACCTAACCAATTTTAATGAATTGCAATTTTTTTTTTAATAAATAAATCAAGAAGAAATGGCGAAGTAACGATGTAATAAAAAACGTTTTCAGAAAACTGTAGTGCCATCTGTTAGTTGGCCCCAAAATTAAAGCTTAGTCAGCTGTCACTCGCTTTGAAACCTGCCCACTGGTCATAAAATGGCGGCTACTTCTAGCGTTGGCGCATGTATGTAGCTCTCGTGTTCCATTTTGCATATTTTTGGTATTGAAATCGAAGTGTAAGTGCGTCGATTCGAGCCTTGTGTTCCTCCGCCTTGCTGTTGCGAATTCACTCCAAAAATCTCCTTATTCTGTGAATTTCTACTTTTTGTGATAGAGACACTTTTGTTTGTGGAATTTATGAACTTTCAACTTTGGTGTAATGCCGAGACGTTGTGCTTTCGGTTGTGCGCTCCATGGTAAGTAAATTGTTCTCTTAAATCTTAACAGTATAGTTTATTGACTAATCTAGTGATAAATAAAGTATCATATAAGGTTGGTTCTACTCTCAGGTTCTACTACCGGTCCGTGGATTGAATTGGCAATCATGGTTAAAACTATTATAAACATACCGGTTTTCTTTATCTTGCCCCAAAGATTAAACTCCAATCCCTCAAATCACCTTATGTCAGACTTCAGACTCCCCCTGACTTATATGGTTTAACACACTTACAGTGCCACAAGGGTCTTTTGGCACGTGGCCAAACGTCATTTTGGCAGTTCGTGTCACTGTTATTTACTCCTCAGGTTTGCTCGAACATTTTTGTGTTTTTTTGTGAAAATATTGAATTTTAACATGCCGAAAGTGATGTCAGAGAGGTATTGCTAAAGGTAAAAGAGTTTTTCTTAAAAGAAAAACAAGCTACAGCTCCGATTATTCCATTTGAAAAGGTAAATGATCGAGTCGCCGCTGCTACAGGTTAGTGCTGCCAACATTCTACATTATTGGTTTGGCTAAAATATTTAAAATATTATAGGAATAAAAATCATTGTCATGTCAGATCTTCCTACTTATTTTCAGGCATATCACTGCGCACAGTGACAAGAATTATAGGGGAAAGGAAGATTGGCCGAAGCTTCATCAAGTAAAATTGTTACACCAGGGAAGAACAGGAAAAAAAGGAAAGACAAAATATTGATGGATGATTTTGATATAGGTGTTTTGCGGCGTAAAATCCATGAATTTTATACTATGAAAAAGGAAATTCCTACAGTGAATAAATTATATTGTGCTCTTAAGGAAGACATTGGATTTAAAGGCAGTCGAGAAATTCTCAGACAACACATTAAAAAGATTGGTTTCCGATTCAAGAAGTCAAAAAGTAATAGAAAGGTTTTGATTGAAAGAAATGATATATCTGCTTGGCGAGCTAAATACCTGCAGGTATTATATTTTTAGTTATCTTGAACCTTAATAACTTGTGTATGTATGTAACAGAACGATTGTCTTCTATGTTTCAGGTTTTAAAGGACAATGATGAGACACATAAACTTCCAGTTGTGTACTTAGAGACATACATTCAGTCTGGTCTAACTTTTGGAATGTTGAAATGTTGGCAGAATGATGATGGCACAGGTATTTTACATCATAATGTCCAACGCCAGTAAGACAAAGTGGTCCATTAGCAATAAACAACTCATAGCCTGCCATTTATTTTCTTCCGAATCTTGTTTGTTTGTTATAGTTTATGAATTCATTTATTCACAGATGGTGTACTGAATCCTATATCTAAAGGGCAAAGGCTTATAATAGTCCATGCTGGCGGTGAGCAAGGCTTTGTGGAGAATGCCTGCTTGGTGTTTAAATCACAAACAAAAAGTGGAGATCATCATGATGACATGAATCACTCAAATTTCAAAAAATGGGTTACTGAAAAGTTAGCACCCAATTTAAACCAACCGAGTCTTATTGTGATGGATAATGCTCCATATCACAATACAAGCATAAACAAAGCACCTAACACAAATTCAAGAAAGGGAGTAATACAGGAATGGTTATCAAGAAATCATATTGAATATTCACCACAATATACAATACCACAATTATTGGAAATTGTAAAAAGAAATAAGCCGGAACCTGTTTATGCTATTGACGCCATTTTAAAAGGATTAGGCCACAAGGTATTTTACTAATATATTGTCACCTAATATAATATTAACTAATATAATATTAACTAATATATTTTTATTTAATCTCCGGAATCGAATGATAACAGTTTGGTATTTTTAAGTCCTTTAGGATACAAGAATACTTGATGCAATAAAAAGGTATTCCTAACTGTTAAACAGCTAACCGACTTTCCTAACCTATACCATTTTACCAATTATACCTTGTATTTATTTGCAGGTATTGCGTTTACCTCCATATCATTGTGATCTCAACCCCATTGAAATGGTCTGGGCTTCAATGAAACGCAAAGTGGCTATGGTGAACATTAGGAAACTGGCTAATGAAATGCCAAGTATGGTAATGAATGCATTTAATGCTATTACTGTTGAGGAGTGGCGCAATTATTGTTCGCACGTCAAAGAAATACAAAAAGAGTATCACATAAGGGACGCGTATTTGGACGTACCGTTCATCATAGACTTAGCCTCTGATAGTGAAGAAAGCAGCGATAGTGAAGACGAAGACGAAGAATTGGACGATATTCGACCACTTAATATTGTACACCTTGATCATAATTATAATAAAATTATTTGAAACATTTTTCTTTTTTGCCACCATATGCTTACGTTTGATGAATGATAAGTATATACATGTAAACTTTTATAGTTTACCATTTCCTTAAGTTCTAACAGTTAAAAAAACTTATAATTCTACTCATCCTATTATCTGATATGTTCATTAGGCACTAAAATTTCGGGATGGATACATATTATGCATGTTCTCAGTTTAAAATTAAGACTACCTATAGTATCTCTTTCAATTGGACCCTAAATTAGGCAATTTTTATTCACCGGTAACCCCAATTTCACTGTAGCGCCCTCCTGTCAATGTCACTCACGCGCCAAAAGACCCTTGTGGCACTGTAATAATAATTGACAGCTGTGCTGGCTTCTGAGACCGTTTTTATCAAGAGAAAGTCAATATATGAGTCCAAAATCTAATACTAGCCCAATGGTCATAGCACTAGGTTATCACAATTTGTCTGATGGCTTTAATAGTCACTCAAGTCCCCTAATTTAACACATATTGAGTTAATATTCGATTCTATTCCTTATTCTGTCAGATTTAGTCACACCACTAAGAATCTTTGTTGAATTGATGGTTTTTTTGAAGGTATATTGTATCATTCTCGAAACACCTGATTTTCTTACACAGTTGTGATTACAAAATTCAATGGTTGCATTTCTAGCTGAAACTGGTTCATTATCAGTGTAAATCATTAAATTGATAAAACATAATCTTTACATATTCACATTAATTTTCAGGACAAGTTCAGAGTCAAGTAATCTTAGGACAAGCGTCGTCCACACAGCATTTACTGCCTACAATAATACAGCAAGACTGTTCAGGTAAATAATTTTTAAAACTTATTTACTTAGTTACTTTATTTACTTAGATTTTTGTAATGGCCCATCATTTATTTTGTAGTATGTGAGTCAGCAAAGTTAGGGAGTAGCACACCTGATGATGGCGGGCTTTGATGTAATATTACAACACACATAAGAAATTAGAAAGGTCTTTATTTAACAAACATTAACCATAAATGTGACAGTAATTTTATAACAGCAGATTAATGCATGACATGACATAAGACTATTTAGCCAAATGTCTTTTTGGATGAAGGCTGCATTGGTACCTGATAGGATTGAGAATAGCTAATGTCCGTGTGGGAATTAAATTTTGAATATATTTTTATTCATTACTAGCTGACCCGACAGACGCCGTGCTGTACATATTAAATTTTTCTTCTTTATCAAAACCTTTACTGGACTTCCACAAGAAATTCAAGACCAAAATTATTAGCCAAATCGATCCAGCCATTCTCGAGTTTTAGCAAGACTGACGAACAGCAATTCATTTATATATATACTTTAAGACTGAATCTACTATACAATTTGTAAATGAAACATTCTTTCACACATCTAATGGCTCCACAGCGCACAAAGATCAAGCATCTTCAAGCAGAAATATCGTGCTTGCAAAAAAGGACAATCTTTCAAAGCAAGCTTAAAAGGTGCTGAAGATTTGTCCAGCAGCAATGTATTTCAACATTTTGCTATGAAATTTAAGAAACCAGCTCGATTATTTTTAAGTATGCAGTTGCAAGCATCAAAAAACCCAAATATGATAGAAATAACAATGATTATATAAAAGCAAAAGAATACAACAATAAAAAATGGTTATGTTATCCAAATCAAGAATTAGAAAATTGCTTCCATGACATTCAAAATATAATAACTGGGTTCTTAAAAACAGATATACCCAAAAAAATATAAAAAAGCATATTATATTAATAGCAGGTGTGATGGTAGATTATCCTTTTAACTGCACCACACATACAGAAAAGTTAAAATAATATTTTAATAACACAACTATAAATGTTATTTTGTATAGTTGGTGCAGATCGATCAATCGAATTTTGTCCGGAAAATTTACATATGTGGGTGAAGACGAAACAAAAACAGCTACCCAACAATATTATGATAAACATAAACATTATAAAAATAAAAAATAATATGCAAACATTGCTTTTTATTTCTCCCATCCAATTACCTCAATTACTCATACCAACACTACTAAATCCTATCCTTTATGTTCTATGTTGTGGCAAAATTAAATAACTAACTCTACGCGCAATTTAACATGGTAAAAAATTGCAATACCTACATTTAAAAGGTGAGTTAGGTATTTAATTGTGTCACAACATTAAAAATTAATTTTATAATTTCGAGCTTATATATAGTTATTTTCGGAGCCAATCTTCAGATGGCGCTAGTCTTCAAATAGACAGCGTAGAGAGGGCTCTCTTTTCCCTATATATTATTATACTCTTTGCATTCGACTGTCAGTGTCTACTACTTTCGAGTGTTCCGTGTGTTTTATTGCGATACTTCTGAATATTAAGCGTTAAATATGCCCCGAGTTTTGTGCACATTGGAATTAATTAGCAACACTGAAACGACGATTGTGAGACCCATCAGTTCACAGATAATTTGGTGACACTGTAATTTTAGATAAAATAGACAGCACTTATGACTACTCCTAACTAAAAACTATTGCTATCCAAAAGGGGCACACAGAGACTACTTCTATAGTGTCAATATTCTAAGGTCCAGAGTAAAAATATTTTTGGTTTGTCTTGTCTGTTTGAACCAAAGAGAATTTAAACACTACGTTCAGTAATCAGTTTAAACTTAGAAAATCGTGAATACATACCGAATAACCATATGAAACTGAAAACAGAAATATTCGACCGTTTTAGTTGTACTTAGTTATATTTCAGTTTCAGTCCAAGTTTTCCACACAACTCCCAAAGTTTTATGATCAACAGACGACAAGGAAGCTTAGAATGCCTTTGGACCGGTTTAATGTTGAAGTTATTCATCATATAAATCCACATTTAATGTGGATAAGTATAATTGGCGGTTCAAATCAGGAAGAAAATATTGTTGAACAAGTTGGAGTCTTTGGAATCGTGCCCCATGAAATAACTCTTGATATAGACACAGAAAAATTAGTGAAGATAAGATGTGATGATTGGGTTGCAGCGGCTACCAATTTGACGAAGGAATATTTTCAAGGAGCTACGGAGACTTGGTTCTCACCTCGATATATTTCGAGAAGGTATTGCTCGTTTATTTTATATATACACACAGAGGTGATATTTGCTTTGCCTAATCAACATCAGGCTAAGCCATGGGTTGCCACATTTTTATTTAATTACAACTAATAATTTAATTTTCTATAATAGGAGGGGTTTTCTCCGTCTGAGTACACTTGGACAGAGTGCATTCCTACAAGTATAGGAGCAGTTATCTGAATGCATTTGGATCAAATGTTTAGAGTATACAAGTAATCAAGAGAACTCTTATTAGTATATAGACTCTTTTCCAGTCATTTTTATATTTTGTTCAATGTTAATGTCCCTTTCAATGAATGAATCTGACTAACCATTGACAAAGTTTTTGGATAAACTTTCCAATATGGACCATCAATTTAAATGCCCATATTTTTTTTTGTAGATAGTTCTCACTAAAAGAAAGTATTTTGCAAAGTTTTAAGTTGTGGAAAATTACGGTTCATGAGATACATTTTTTTTTTACTTTTCATATAAATTACATACTCCTGTAAAAATTAGGCTGCATTTTAGAATCCATTGGCACACTTTTTGATAAAATAAGATTACTACTATATCTGGAAAAAATCAGAAATCCAATGGTGGTATTCATTTTGCAAGGAAACATCTACTTTACGAGATATGAATTTTTAAAGTTTTAAATATTTCATTGATGATAACCTCTTTATGAAGTTTGACATTGGCAGTTAGAGAAATATTTTATGATTTTGTTCATAAAAAATAATAATTATTAAAGCCTAATACATATGAGCCCGGCCCGGTATTTATTGTAATATGTCAGATAACATAATCTAGATGAGATTTGGGGATAGCACAGGGGGGTACCACCTTTGAACACAAATATTATCCACACCATCTAGATGTCTGGTATTGGTTTCCACAGATTTTTTTACCACCAACCAAACTTTCCCAGGTGAATTGACATGGGTGTCTTCAATAAAAAGGTGGTAATACTCCTGTGCTCCCTCAGGTGTTGAAAGAGATTGTGGACCAGTAATCATTTTCATTAGGTGACCCACACCCTTGTTTGCGGTCCTCTCCCAATAAAAAAGAAAAAACAAAGTATATGGCATGGTAATATTATCATGGTATATATCATGGTATATACCATAAACATTCTGTATAATAAAAATATAATGTTGTAGAGCTGCAATATCTGCGAGCAACATTCACATATTTGGTGAAATTACAATCAAAACAGTTGATGGAGGATTCAAAACATTGTCTGATTGGCTTGTCAATCTTGGCTTTGCCGCTTATGATGAAACTGCATTCCATTCGCAATTGTTAGGGGGTCAAATAAGAACTATACCCAACAGCAAAGAAATGCCAATACTAAAAAAACATTTAACAGAATACAGTAAGAGAAAACAAATAGTTAACAATTATATCAATAGTACTAAAAATTCTGATCAAACATTGCATCATAAAATGAGCTTGTCAAAGCATAATCTGGAAAGACATAATAAGATGCATGACAATTTGGAATATGAGGAGGATTTAAAATTTCACAGCATATCAGATGATGGAAGTTCTGATGATACAGAGCTATCTTACAAAATTTCTCAAAATATTAAGCACACAGACAATAATGATGTGAATTTTAACAAAATGGCCTATTTTTTTGACAAGCTGAAGGAGTGTGATGAAAAATTGGAGGGAGTGGATAGTGTCACAGATGATAAATCTGATTTATCCAGTCATATTGATACATATGAAATAAATGCTGATGAACAAAGAACTGCTGATAAAAAACCCACTAGACATATAGGTTTTCTTAGGAAAATTCTTCAGTTAAAGAAGTCTCAGAAATGTAATGAAATGATACCTTCTAATGGAATGACATGTGAGTACATATTCCTAAAATATATATACCAATGTGTTTATACGTATTTAATCTTAAGAAAAAAAATTTAGGAAGCACTCACACTATTTATATTTTAGAAAATAATCGCCTCCGACACTAGATGAACACGGAAATAGAGCAGACTCTATAATAAATGTAATAGATTCCAAACATTCCGCGCTAGGTGTGTGTGCATTACCGGCAAGACATGTACGAAAAGCCGCATTGCAATGATTTCCCTTTCTGAGGTTAGCAGTGAATGTGATGATAGGTGCAGGCTAAAGTGAAATTTTGAAAATTAACATTTCATTTTTGAATATTTTGTAATGGTTTGGACTTATCAGTATAAATGTACTAGGATTTATGTGGTTAAATATTCATATATTGCGCTATCATTTTCAGAACTATTACATTAAAGAGGTTTATATAGAAAAATCAATAAATCAATCATTCATCCATAACTTCAACGACTGTCTTACGAATTTTCGATCAGGTCACGTGTCCTGACGCGTGTGTAACATTTTATACCCATCCCAAGAAAAGTGTTCAACGCCGCTTAAGAGACTTTCACTTCAAATATCTTATCTTCCTGAAGTCTCTTAGATCTTTGAGAAACGTAATTAGGTGTCGAAATTTCACCATCATTCTATACAGTATTGTATCACGTATTGTTGTATGTACATATAGCATCGCAGATTCTGAGGTAGATTTATTTAATGGTGAAGTCATAACTCTTATTTACAATAATACAAAAGACAATGAGAACAAAGAAATACAAGTATAACTATCGCCTTACGGAGAGTCTTCGCGAATGATAAAGCTTAAAAACCAAATAATTAAACTGTAAAAATATTTTACGGCTGAGATTCGATCCCTCGACCTCGCGGTGTTTCGGCTTCGCCATCACAATGATTCAACTTCGCCATCACAATGTATGATCATTAAGTTGAAATAGCCGAGCTATAATTAGTTAGAAGTGTTTTCATCCAATTTAAATCAGGCCACGTCTACTGACGCGAGTTTAACATTTTATGACCATCCCAAGAAAAGTGCTAAAGAAGTTTTCATTTCAAAAATTATTCTAGTTAGTCATCAATCATCTGGCAATTTCGAAAGATGTTTAACGGATGGAAGTGATATGAATGGATATAAAACAAATATCTTGGAAGATGAGGTAACTCAAGAAAATAACACGGAAATCAAATCATCAATGTTGAGGAAACATATGGAGATTATTAATAAAGTTGTGAAGAATCAGAACACCATAGCATCTGATACATCTAAACCAGGTACCTACATCAAATAATAGGAATATTACCAACAAATATTAATGTGAACTGATATTTATGGCTGTTATCCCCCGGGCCATAATAAGAATAGGGAAGTTCCAGGCCCAAGGGTGTCGTAAAAGACGACTAAGGGCTGGTAAGTACCAGGGAGCCTTCTTTGCACAGGATGCTGGCTATATTATAGGTACCACAACGGCGCCTTTTTCTGCCGTGAAGCATTATTGTCTTGGTCTGAAGTTCGTCAAAATCACTGGGCTAAAATCTTATGTCGTAGGTGACAAATGTGGCACAGAATTTTTGGGTTTTTCAAGAATCCTGAGTGGCACTGCATTGTAATGGGCAGGGCATATCAATTACCATCAGCTGAAAGTCCTGCTCAAAGATAGTAAAATGAACATTGAAGAAACTGGGTGTCTTGAATGCAACAATACTTTGAAGGCCAGATTTTAGTGTTCTATAAGGCACAAGTCTAAGTCTAAGTCAAGCTACTTTTATTTAAATTAATTTGCTAATCTGTTTCAGTTTATACAACAAAGTGCCAATCATCTAAAGAAGAAGAAGGCTCTACATCTAATGGAAGCTATATCAATGACAATGAAACAAGTTTCGCAAAGACAGAAGCTGAAAAACCTGAAAAGCAATCATCAGGGTTGAGAAGACGTTTAGAGATTATGAGCAAAGCTACAAAGAATCAGAAAACTGCACTAACTGATCAAACTGAAAAAGGTACACAATAATTAAAAGGCATATTTTTCTCAAAGTTGATTGCTTTAGAATTATTTTTGATCTCATTTCTAATAGACTAGATACTATTCTGCTTCGGCAACAAATGGCCCTCTGAGAGAGAAGAATCAGCGCAAGGAACTCTTTCGGTTTCCTCATCCTGGTCGGAGTGAGGTGCATCAATTATACTGCTAATCTATGAACTATCCTTACAAAATAATTGATACGTCTTTTTGTTGTTTTTATTTAAAAAAAACTTTTATTTGTTTTCAAAAGTTCTACTATTTTTTTTTCTTATGGAAGAGAGGACAAACGAGCGTACGGGTCACCTGATGGTAAGTGATCACCGCCGCTCACATCCTCTTGCGACACCAGACCACAAAAGTGTTGCCGGCCCTTTTGAAAATTGTACGCGTTTTTTGAAGGGGCACCTTCATGTGGCCATGTCGTGTCGTCCTGTACATACCCAGTAGCTCGATTTATGATTGTGGATGAAATGTGGCTTCACCATTATGATCTAGCAACATTGACTTTCAATAAACAACTAGACTCCCAATCGCCTATTAAATAGGTCGTAAAATGTTAGCGGCGTTTAATATATGTATACATTAACTTATATAGATAACATTAAATCATTCAAATTGACACTGTATTTCGTGGCACTATACAGTGTGTTTTTTTAAGTGGGACAATATGGGGAAATCCTAAAGTATAAGAGATACAGGGAAACTGTCTTAGGAAACATTAGGTACTTTTTTGTGAAAAAAAAATTGGTATAGTCAAAATTTTGGTCAAGTGTGAGTTGTCCCTAAAAATGATTAATTTTGATGAAATTTTTTTTTGTCGCACATCTACTCAGTTTCATGAGGGGATCATTTTATTGTATGGGAAGAAAAAAATCGGGACAGCAGAAGTTAGTCAAATTTAAGAAAATCGTTTTCATTATTACAACCCGTGTAAATTGCCTACCACTTCCCTCTGCAAGGTTTTTATTAAAAAAATATTGCCTATTCCAGTTTTATATTTGAATTTGCAACACTTTATTTGGTTTAAAAAGGATTAAAATACTTTAAGGTATTCTTACGCGAGCACCTTACCTTACAAATCTAATTTAAAAAAAAACAATTTTTTAATTTGGAACTTCTTGAAACAAACAGTATTTTACTTGATATTTCATTGTAAGTTAACATTATGTTAAGTTTTCGTCATGGAATGATCAAACTCGCATAAAGTAAATTTAATTGAAGCGTATTGTAAATTATCGTAGCTCTGTGAATGCGTTACAGTGGTATCGGGAACGTTATCCGGACCGCGATCAACCGAACCGCAAAATTTTTGACAAACTGGTGAAAAATTTAAGAAAGGGAAGCTGTTTTACACTAAAACGGATGAGACCAGCCACAGTAATAAATGGATTTACAACTATCGCAATCTTAGCATATTTTGAAGCCTACCCAAAAGCCTCATTCAGGGAAGCTGCTAACAATATCGGTGTGCATAGATCTACAGTACGAAAGGTATTGAAGGCTTACAAGTACAAGTGTTACATAGAAGGTCATCTTGTACAAGCATTGCTTCCAGGAGACACTGACCGGAGATTAGCATTTTGCCAGTGGGTAGCATGCTCGATTAGAAACCCGTCTTTTCCAAGCCGGATTATTTGGACAGATTAATGCAATTTTTCAAACAATGGCATGTACAATAGAAAAAATAATCATTTTTGGGCACGTACAAACCCCTTCCGAACTACGGCAACCCATAACCAGGTCCGCTTTTCCTTTAATTATTGTTGGTGTGCAATATTAGATAATAAAATCTTTGCTATTAAAATTTACCATGGAACATTGAATAGTCAAAAATATCAGGAAATATTAAACATGCCTGTGGATTTAGTAGATATGGCAATTCCATTAAATAATTTGAATAATATCATCTACCAACAAGACGGCGCCCCTGCCCACAATAGTATCGCTACTAAACAGTTTTTAAATGAACATTTTCTTGATCGCTGGATGGGTACAAATGGCCCTATTAAATGGCCACCACGTTCACCCGATTTAACACCGTTGGATTTTTTCATTTGGGTACAAGAGTTAAAAGACGCAGTGCATTATCATTTGAACAACATACATCACAACGCCTTGTCTAAAGCTACCAGAGGTGTTCTGAAACGCGCTCGTGCCTGCATTCAAGAGGAAGGCCACTGTGAACATTTACTTTAATGTAAAATTATTTTATTAAATTTACCTAACTTCTGCTGTCCCGATTTTTTTCTTCCCATACAATAAAATGATCCCCTCATGAAACTGAGTAGATGTGCGTCAAAAAAAAATTTCATCAAAATTAATCATTTTTAGGGACAACTCACACTTGACCAAAATTTTGACTATACCAATTTTTTTATCACAAAAAAGTACCTAATGTTTCCTAAAACAGTTTCCCTGTATCTCTTATACTTTAGGATTTCCCCATACTGTCCCACTTAAAAAAAACGCATTGTATACGCTAATTAGAAGCTTGAACGCGAACAAAGGCAATAACATTTTGTTTTAACAATTGAAATGTAATTATTTAGCAATATGATTTGTTAATATAATGAGGTACTTACCTGAAATACGACACTATATCCTTTTAAGTTTGGATATGCTGTTATTTGGGCAGTTTATATTGAACACTTTTTCAATGCGTGGCGTTGTATTCAAAGCGCGGTCGTGAGTCTAGATGTTTATTATGCGTCAATATCCAGCAACAAAACACAGTGTATGAACACCTGAAAGATCATCATCTCCAAACCCTCAGAAATTTACAGCGAATCGTTTGGCTGGAAAGATCACTGGCTCACTTAGGTACGGCGCCTATTTCTGATGTGAAGCAGTAATGTGTAAATATTATTGGGTTTCGGTGTGAAGGGCGTCATAGCTAGTGTAATTAGGGGACAAATCACAAGGTGACGAGCGCAATTGTAGTGCCGCTCAGAATTTTTGGGTTTTTCAAGAATCCTGAGCGGCACAGAATTGTTATAGGCAGGGCGTATCAAGTACTATAGCTGAGCGTTCTGCTCGTCTCGCCCCTTATTTTTATAAAAAAAATAAAGTGGTGGTCATGATTGATTATCTCGACTATGGCTCTTACTGGGACTTTATAAGCAGAACAAATAAAAACTGCGTAACCAAGAAATGCGTGAGATACTTCGTAAACTTCCGAAAATTGTTCCATCAAGATAATGCCCACACCAACTGGTCCTCCGTTGCTTCGAAATATCCTCCACATTCAGGCGACCCCAGTGATTTCTAAATTGTTCAAAAAATAAATATAACATAATTAACAGTATTGTTCTGAATTTGGGAACACTGTTTTCGTCAACACACCCAACACACGTTCGTTCGTGAATCATCTCATTTCATTGTTAACGTATATGTGTTATGATATTTCCTCAAATTGGATATCATTTTCTACCAATCTTTGTGTTCTTAATTTTTTTTCGCCGTCGTTCGTTATATCTCGTTTGTCGAAGTAATCTCCGTTCCTCTCTACACATCGTCGCATTCGATGGAACCATTGAGAAAAGCAGTGGGCTCATTCTCTCTTAGGGGTCTCTTCTATGGCATTTTTGAACGCTTTCACCGCATCTTCAAGGCTCGTAAAGCGAATACCTCGAATTTTATGTTTAGTTCTTGGGAATAAATAAAAGTCGCAGGGCGCCAGGTCAGGACTGTATGGCGGATGACTCATTATATCGACACCTGCCATAGTCAAATATGCAACAGTCCGTTTTGCGGAGTGCACTGAAGCATTGTCGTGGTTAAGGAGGACCCTGCTTCGAGGGCGCTGCTGTCGAATTTTTCCAAGACAACAGGCAAACAGCGAGTGACATACCAGTCTGCAGAAATTGCCCTTCCATCTTCTAGCACAACTGTCTCGAAATGACCTTTCCGACCAAAGAATTAGGCAATCATCTTTTTTCCTTGACTTATTCCTTTCCTTACCTTAGTTGGCCGATCCTCGAAAGGAAACACCCACTGAGCTGTTTGTCTTTTGGTTTCGGGGCGTAGCAATATATCCAGCTTTCATCACCTGTGACGATGTCAAATACAGCATTTGAGTCTCCGCCGTTGAACTTATCTAACATTTGGCGACACCAGGTCATGCGAAGGTGTTTCTGGTCGTCTTTTAAATTATGGGGAATCCATGTGGTACAGAGCTTCCTGACGCCTAAATGCTCGTGTAATATTTTTTGACTTGACTCATACCAATGCCTAGGCTTGCCCGTATCTGCTGATAAATCACTCTCTTATCTTCCTCTATCATGCGTCGCACAGCACTGATGTTATCTTCAGTAGTCGCTGTTAAAGGACGTCCCTCACGCGGATCATCATTGAGATTACGATCATGAGCTACGTCCATACTTATACTCGTTAAACCAATTGTAAATAGTGGCACGAGATGGAGCTTCATTAAGAAATGATAATTGTAGCCTATCATAGGTTTGATGTTGCGTAAGCCCACAACGAAAGTCATAATAAAACATAGCCCCAAAAATGTTCTCGCGTTAGGTTCATTTTCTCGTGTAACAAGAGTTTTAGATTTGCCGCCATTTCACAAAAACAAATGACAAATGAATACATTAGGTTAACAAAGTGTCCTTAAACTGAAATTAAAAAAAAGTTTTCATGTTTTTGTAACTGGTCAGTTCTAAACATTTTCAGTGTTGCCCACGTATCTTATTTTTATATCAAAATCATTTATTCATTGATTCTTTAATACAATTATCATGGATTTTCTGTAACATGGATATAATTATCACATCAGTACATCCATTTCTCATAACATTATTCAATTAATTTACATGATATAATACTAATTCGCATGGTAATAACGGACCTAAACCAGATCCTTGTGTAGTCCCTCGTAAGAGATCAACTGCGTCGCTCAATTTATAATGTCTCTATTTTACATTTCCCATATAATTCTTAAAACCTGCTATTATTTACTCTTCACATGCGCTGAGCAGTCCAACAGTAGAAGTCTTACTTAACCATCAGCAAATCGGGCAATTAGGTAGACGTTAAATTTATTAATGTTACTACAATTTTAACATTTCAAAATAAAGAAATTTGTAAAGATTAATATAAATAAAAAAATCCTATTTGCTTGAATCTTCAATAATTTATAGATTTTTGTATTTGTTGTTGCAGTGAACACGACAAAATATCATTCAATTCTTAATTCTGATGATTGTAAATCCTATGAATGCCGTATTAAAAAGAATGACCCAATCATCTCGGAAAATGAGGAAAAGGCTCAAGAACATTACACTGAAATCAAATCATCAGCGTTGAGGAGACGTTTGGAGATAATCGGAAAAATTACGAAAAATCGGAACAATGCAGTATTGGACACATCTGAAAAAGGTACATCTGATGATGAAACAAATGAGCTGATTAAAAAAATTGACCTTGAATATCCTAAAACTAGTCTTCTAGCGAATATAAATAAAAAACTAGATGAAGATAAAGATGCACTACAAAATAACGTAAAGCTATTATCTTCTAATTCTGTAGGAGGTAATGTTTGGGAGAAGCTTATCACCCACACAGTCATGGTTCATTCTAAATCAAAAAAAGTTAATCCTGTTTATGCAATGCGTGATATTCCGTTCAACGAGCATATTAAAATTGTTCTCAAACATTTATCTGTAGAGAAAATAATGACAGTCCAGTCTATTTCGTGGAAAACAATATTACGAGGACAAAGTTGTATTTTAATCGGTCCGAGGGGTAGTGGGAAAACTATAGGATATTTGCCAAGCATCTGTAGATTAGTTACCGATGGTACTCCAGAAGCTGAAAACAGTACAGGCCCCATAGGTATAATTATTTGTGCTACGGCTTTGTCAGTAGCGCAGGTGGAAACACTAGCGAAAAGGTTTGTAGGTCTTAATGATAGAGTGTTGTCTTGTTATGCTGGAATTGATGACATGACCTTAACAACTTCACTTCTCAATGGATGTGATTTATTAATATGTACTCCATCTCCTTTAGTTAGGCTTCTACAAGCTACTGAATTCGGCATTGATTTAAAACGCCTCAGAACTCTTGTAATCGATGACTGTGAGCGTATTTTTATGACGTATAATACCGAAGTTAAATTTATTCAGTATAAAATCAGGGAAGTCGAAAAAAATAGGGCCAATAAAGAATTGAAAGTTCAGTATGTACTTGCTTCGCGAATTTGGTGTAATTCTATGGAGACTTTAGCGAGGCGGGCTCCTGATACCGTCATTAGTATTAGTGCGTATCAGGAATGCATCTTGTATTCTAAAACAAATATGTCAGTTAGTTTGATAAAAAAGGAACATAAGGCGAAATTAGTTGTTGATTTCCTGAAAGAGACTGATATGAAGAAAACAGTGATAGTGTGTAGATATAATGAAGAAGTAGCGTTGCTTTCACAAGAACTAAAATGTCTGAAGAGATATATTTTCGCATGTAATGATGAAATGGGTATAGGCGAATTTTACCAACTCAGTTTAGCTTGGAATGATTATGAGGATCCACTTGTTGGCCCTATTCTTATATGTACAGATGATAACTTGAGTCACTTAGCTATAACCGACGCTCATTACTTGGTACACTATTCGCTACCAAAACTTTTGTCCATGTTTAATAAACGTTTCGCTGTACTTATTCAAAACATCCCATCAATATTTTCGACTGAACATAATTTGCTTAAAATAAAGGTACTTCTTGATGAGCAGAATACCGAGAACCTTCCGAAAATACTTCATTTCATTAAAAGATGTACTGATAATGTTCCATCGTGTTTGGATGACATCTGCCAAAAGGTTATAAAGAAGAAAGATGTAGTTAAAGCGAATAATTTCATTAATATTTGCGATGGCCTTTTAAACGTAGGTCACTGCCCAGACACGTACTGCTGTGAATATCGTCATACTATTATCAAGGAATTCGACGATACGAAAGAGTGGGTCCCAAAAATGGGGACAATAACATTTAAGGTTCTGCACTATCATACAGCTGTATGTTATTCAGCGAGAGTTGTATCCCACTTTATTAATAACGAAGAAAAGAGATATCCTGAGTCATATAATAAACTATCTATAAAACTAGGATTGTATTTTGGTAAAATGTGTAATAGGAAGTTGCATGGAATTCCGAAGCCAGGTGATGTATGTGCAGTGTCGGTGAATGTAAACTTTTTTGCTAGGTGCCAAGTGATTAAAATTTTGAGTTATTGTCAGAGGGGTAATCCAAAATACGTTTTAATTAAATTGTTAGATGAAGAAAAATATGAACGGACAAGAGATATATACTTATATCATTTACCAGAGGAATTTAAACATTTTGAAACCTATGTAGTTGAAGTCAGGTTGGCAAACATAAGGCCTAAAGATAAGGATGTGACTTTTTCGTGTCTGGCACAAAGGAATGTGGAAGATATTGTTAATAGTGATAAAGATTTATATTTAAGGGGTCATGTAGCTGGTGCTATAGGAAACTCTATATTTGTGGACAGTTTAGAAGTTTGCCAAAACTTGTCGTCTTTAGGCGAAGTGGTTGTAAGGCGTAATATTAAAAGTGTGTTATTAGAAAAACATGCGGATGATTTTCCGGAACATTTGGTGGCATTGAAAAAGCTATGCGAACTCAATAATTTCCTGATGACCGCAAAGAGTCCAAAATTTGTAAATACCAAGCAGAAATACCTTGGCAGCTGGGCCCATTTAGGCATGAACGATCTATCTGACGTGTTCGTCTCATCAATTATAAACCCCGAGAAATTTTTTGTCCGACTTAGTAAATTCGAGTCATGTATGACACTCTTACTTAAAGACATTAAAAAATATATTGATTCAAATCCAACACCTCTTGAAGAAGTAGAAGTAGGTGATATCGTCATTGCGAAATTTCCGGAGGATTCTGTGTATGAACGTGCTAGAGTGGATAGTGTGAATGATGATAGAATTAAGTGCTTCTTTGTGGACCAAGGAAGTTGGTGCGTGTTGCCATTACAAGGTATTTATCCAATTACTGAAAATATTATTAATCAGTTGCCTTTTCAATCAATCGAATGTCGACTTCTCGGTGTGCAAGCTCCGGGGAATACTTGGACTGACTACAGTATAAATTGGCTAGACGATATTTGTAAGGACATTGATAATGGGGATCCAAAACATTTATTTGTGAAATGTTTTGCAAAAGAGCGCACTGAATTCACAGGTGGTAATAAATATGTGATTAATTTGATAGATACGAATACAGAACAAGATATAGTTATAAACAAATTAATGATCTCGCTGAATTTAGCAAAAGCCACCGAAAATGAATTAAACTTATTGAATACAGTTGATAGAATGCAAGATGATACAACTACTAAGTCGGTGGTCGATGAAGAGGATTTTGATAAAGTTGAAGTAACTCAAAATATATCGACTACGACCACATCTTTATCAAATGTCTTTTTGCCGATACCAAAGCGCTCTGTGCCGTTGGTCGAATCAGATTATGACTCAGATGTATCCGATAAATGGAACTTTAATATGATTGATGACTTTGGATCGATTTTTAAATCAAAATCTGGTAGTACACCCACTGAAGCAAATTTACCAGCTATATCATACAAGAACGACGCTAAGAGTGACGGTAAGAAGAAAAAACGCAGTGAATTTGAAATTGTTACGAAAACAGATAACGATTTAGATTCCGTTGATGTATCGACTTTAGATACATCCATTAGTCAAATTAAATTGACTCCAATAAATGAAACCCGAAAACCAAAATTAATATGGCATCAAACTAAAACCGAAGTGAATGTGAAAATACAACTAATTGGTGTAGAATCTTATGAATTGGAAATCAAGGACAGATTTATTAAATTCGAAACATTTCTGAATGATACGAAATATTATTTTGAATTTGATTTGTTCGCAGTAATTAATAAAAGACTGAGTTCGCATTCGAATAAAGGACAGTACATTTACGTAAAGCTTATTAAAGTCTTGCGTAAGAATTGGTTGAGTTTGATGAAAGACGATGATGAAAGGTGGGTAATTTACGATGCAGATTCCATTGACGTTTCGTCAGATGAAGAAGAAGTGGATAGCTCGGTACTCAATATTGTGAAGCAAATGATAAATAAACAAGAAAGTGATAGTGATGACGATGACGATGACTTTACTGATGATGTTAGCCACAAATATAAATGATAGCTCTGTAACTTATAAGACTGACTGACGGCGACAGAAAGTTATGGAACAAAAGATAAAGATAAGCGTGAAATTCAAATATTTTTATTCAAAATAGGATATGTTATCACTTATTGAAAGTCAAAAACTACCATCCATTCGAAAACGTATGACTCAGACCTGAGAAGAACGGGCGCAAACTCAGCGGGCTTCTTTGTTTTTCATTAAAAAATACGGTTACAATTTAATATCGTACAATTCAACTTATTATTTAATAGCCCGAGGGCTGTCGCTCCATTCCCAATCTGTGGTATCATTAAGAAAGTCTTTATGTTAAAGTAACATTTTTAACAATTCTTTTGAATTTCGTATTTCATTTGTTTTGATCATTTTCTGGGATCTTCTTGTAAAAGCATATACATAGTCCCACAAAAGACTTACTAACCCGACTTAGTCGAGTAGTAGGCATTATCAGTTTATGTCTGTTCCTGGTGTTAAAAAGAGAAGGGAGACATTGATTTGCTTTCGTTTCTTTAAAATATGTGGACCGGGCCTAAGATCTTTCCACTATGACCTTACACTAAGTTACGAAGTTATTACTTTCATACATTCTATCTAGTCCGTTCATAAGTTCTGTAGCATTTTATCAAAATGCATATTATGTCTTTTTTACTTTTATCTGTCATTTATACAGACACGACACGATCACTAATATAAGTTAGATACCTTATTGAATCTATAAAAATATATAATTCTATAGGCCTAAAAAAGCACTGTTTATCATGCTATTATATTGCCATAAAAATACAGTTTCTTTCGTGCCACAGACAAGGTTTGGTAGGTGCATGCTCCAAATTAAACCCATAAACGCTCATGTCCCACAAGACTGCGTTCAGTACGGGGTATGTTCCTTACACCGTGTGCTTCCCTGGGGCATAAAAAGAATAGGGCAGTCCCAGGCCCAAGGGTGCCGTCTGAGGCGATTAATTGCATTTATCAATGGGAGGCTCCTATACACAGGATGCCAGCTAGATTATGGGTACCATGACGGAGCCTATTTCTATCGTGAAGCAGTAATGTGTAAGCATTACTGTGCGGTAGCTAGTGAAATTACTGGGAAAATGAGACTTAACATCTTATGTCTCAAGGTGACGAGCGCAGTTGTAGTGCCGCTCAGAATCTTTGGGTCTTTCAAGAATCATGAGTGGCACTGCATTGTAATGGGAAGGGCGTATCAATTACCATCATATGTACGTCTATCTCTCTTTGAACTTAAGCTAACTTCCAAATCGGTTGTGTATCTTCCATATACGGAACCGCACTCCAAGATTATAGAATTAGATTATAGGTTATTTGTAATTATTATTATTATTACCGGGTTCGAATTCCGGTAGTTTCAAACATTTATATGATGAATATGAATGTTTGTTTTATATTGTGTTCAAAAGTAAGTATATTGTATTCAATATATAGTTGTCTTGTGCCCATAGTACAGGCTATGCCTAGTTTGGGGAAGATAATTTGTATAAAAGTGTGTCAATATTTATATAATATACTAGCTGACCCAGCAAACGTTGCATTGCCGATATTAAAATCGCGATACAAAAGTAACTGTTGATCGTAGATGGGTGAAAATTTGAAGTTGTATGTATTTTTTTGCTGACTCATAATCAAATAAATTTAAAAAAAATGTCAAAAAAATTAAAAGAAAAAAATTGGCGTGGACCACCCTTAACATTTAGGGGAATTCAAAATAGATGTCCGATTCTCAGACCTACTCAATATGCACTCAAAATTTCATGAGAATCGGTCAAACCGTTTCGAAGGAGTTTAACTACAAACACCGCGACATGAGAATTTTATGTATTAGTTTATATTGATATTAATAACCGCTGTTTTTGATTAGGCTTGTATATTGGGGTCGCGTGTTGGAATCGCGTGTCGTACATACAACAATGTACACACATTGTTTTCAGGTCTGTGTAGCAAAACCGCATCTCTATTCCGTCTTTTGTTTACAGAAACGATAAGGTGTTGTTATACTAGAACTAGTTATTCAAAGTGAACGCTTTGACTGGCATTGATGAACAGATGAAGAGTGGTTGCTTAGGCGATGTTTCTTGTTTGTTTCATCCAGGGGCTGTGTCTTCTGGTGCTTTCGAATGAGCATCCCCGGATAAAAAGTTAAATAAGTCAAAACCAGTAATGGTCAAAGTCTCTGTCTGTACGCTCATTAGAAGCTTTAAAGTTTAAAAACGTTAAGTTCGTTACACACTTTCGTTAATTAAAAGGGGAGCGTACCTGAAATACGACACCCGCAAGTCTTTTTAAGTTTGGATATGCATTTTTTTGGACAGTTTTTCAATTAACTGAATGACAGTCATAGCGTGGCGTTGTATTCAAAGCGCGGTTGAAACAAACTTTGCCTAGTATAGCGTGGAGTCTAGTTGTTTATTGTATATACGTCACTGGTAATAAAATTTTACTGTTTCGACTGTTTTGATTGGTCTAGAAGTAAGTAAGAACTATGTCACTAGGTATGTCGAGTGTGTAGATATTTGACCCGTCAGTGTGGAAAGAAAAAATACAAAAAACGTTAAAACTTTTAATTACTCTAATAGTGCCTGCGTGTCCATGCGACACCTGGGCCGAAACCGAGTCACTCATTTCATACAAATATTCGAGCATTTGTATGAAAAACTTTAACGTAGTTAGACGATCATAATAAATACGAAAATAAAAAAGAAACTTTGTTTTTTGTATTAATTATGTAATTGATTTACGTAATTAATTAAACGCATCCAGTAATTACAATAATAAATTTATTGGAACAATTTGACAAAACTAATAAGAATAAGGAAAATTTATTCCATGCCACACAAATAAAATAACAATCTAAATACTTAATATATTCCTAATCCAAAATTAACTAAATATGCTGATTGGCCAAAGAAAACTGGCCTGGGTAACTAACTGTTGTAGTGCCAGTAAACACCAAAAATTTTAAAAGAAAAAACATATTAAAAAAATTACATGGAACCCATCTTTAATATAAAAATAATGTTATAAACATAAACACCTAAAATACTATGACTATGATAAATGTGATATAAAAGAAATATAATTATTTATATTAATCTAGTGAACAGTGTATCTGCGACTAAGTTTGGTTCTTGTACTCGGTATATATATGATTTTTATAAGAATGTTTGACATACTGATATTAATAAAAATTTTGAAACTATATTGACATGGTTCAATCATAATAATTTATTGGCTAATATGACAAAAACTAAATATATACAATTTTCTAATTATAAAAAAATACATAAAGCTCTAAATATCGCACACAGTGACCAAACGATTAAAGAAACAAACACAATAAAATTTTTAGGCCTTATATTAGATTGCAATTGTAACTGGAAAGCTCAATGTGATACAGTGGCAGGCAATTAATAAGTTCGTTTTCCCTTTAGGAAGGCACAGACAAACTGTATCCTTTAATGCTGCACTTACTGCATACCACGGTTATATTGCGTCAGTTTTACGGTACGGGTTAATACTATGGGGAAACTCCACTAATATTTCAAATGTTTATCTGGCACAAAAAAATCTATAAGAACTTTATGCAATGTCAGTCCTCTAGAATCTTGTAGACCATTATCAAAAAGCACCGTCTGTTAACGCTTACTGGTCTATATGTATTAGAAATTGGTATGTTTTCATTAAAAAACATGGTGAAATTTCTAAACCAGCAAAGGACTACTCCATATTTGGATTAAGAGATGCAACTCTCCTTCTGATGCCATACTGTAAAACAGCGCTTCATCAAAATAACGCAAATGTTATGTGTATTAGGGTCTTTAACCACCTTCCAAAGAAAATTAGAGAGATGCCTAAAACATTAATGCATAAAAAATTAAAATTATGGCTAATAGATAAATACTTCTATAGTTTAAAAGAATTATTTAGCCAAAAATAATAGTATTCAAATGTTATTTTTTGAGAGGACCTACAAACTAATGTTTATTTTATATTATATTATTGAATTAAAGCTATGTAATGTGTATTAATGACGTATAAATATAAACATTCCAATATTGATAATCAAATATTTGTATGCCGATATATTGGCGAATTGTGCTGTACACCTATTAATTGTTAACAACTATGTTACCACGATTCATACAAATAAATCATTTTATTTCATTTCATACAAATGCTGTTTTGGGTTTCTTAAAGGTGGTGGTACATTATTCCAACACTTAGTCGCGTTATATTCAAAAGTACCTCTAAAAACGCTGTGTAGTGGTTTGGAAAGCTTTACATGATCTGTGACGCCATGGTATTATACAGATAATTGTCTATTGAATTTAACTCTTTAAAATGCACTAACAGACTAAGAAGTTTAAAACCAATATTTACTCGCGTGATCTAGCTTTAAACCGTATTACCGTGCGGCACGCGTCACAGTTGAATGTAAGGATGAATACCAATAGATAATAAAAACGCATCTAGTCATGTAGCTATCTCTTTCGGTCACTCAGTTGTGTTCATACTCATAGACAACTCCTCGCACTTTCCAACGCACTATATTATACGTTATGTTTTTTAGTTTTCTAATTCTTTTCATTAATAATCAAACTAGCTGCTCGAACAGGCTTCGTTCTGTCAAAAGGTAATAGTAAAAATTAAATAAATATAATGTAATTTCCGAGTGATCCCGTTATTTTTATCTACGAGGATTGATTGATTTAGGTATATACTCATGCTTTCCCGGCCGGTACCGCCGCAACCGCTAAGGCCCTGCATTTTAAACTTTGTTTTATATTATGTAATGATTAGAACTATTTATATTAATACATATATCACACTTCATATTGTCGAGAAACGGCTTCGCCAAATGACGACTTAATCTGTTTGAATTTTTCAGTCGAGTGAAATAACTGGCTAAGCCGTTTCGCCATCGGAAATTATGTGTAAGCAGCCTTTTTTATTTCGTTTTTTTTTGTTACTTAGGGTAAGTTGATCTTTGTGTTTATTTCGTCTTAAGATAATACTTTACTTATTATTTGTTACAAATTGTTCTGTTAAGTTAGCACTGAGAATTTAGTATGTTTTCTATTGCGGCTATAGCCGTCTTCATAAAGAAGCGTTGGTATATTTTTTGTTTATAAAATTTTAAGTACGAAATTGGATTTTATTTCAGTATCACATGGCCAGCAAAATTGGCTTATTTTTTTAATAATCTCAGGAACCTTCCACCGACATTTTTACGTGTCGAAACTCAACAATATTACTGAAAAAAAATCAAATACAATCTTGGAAATATCATCCAATGTTGGATGTTGTTATATCACTAGATATCATAGACTTTTCATTGTTATTTATTTAAGAATTAATGCTAGAGTAGGCCTCTCCCACGGAGACATTTTCAACCATTTTTGTTTTAAATTTATAAATGTACTTGTCCACAACATTTGTATTCTTTTTTCTTAATACTTTCGGAAGTAAGTCAAAATGATAGTTGCATATTTTCTTACATCACCTAACATTTTACAATGTTAAGATATAATTTTTTCTATTTAAAAGAGTGGCTGAGTTAATAAATGGTTTTTGATCTTGGCTTAAGGATGACCTGTGTATTGTATAAATGTTATTACCTTTTTATAATATATTGTTGAATAATTTTTTATAGAAGAGCACAAAGTGAACATTGCTGTCGTTTTAAACAACACTCTGCGTTTCATTGCATGCATGCATGTCTGTGTCATGAGTTTATGACCTGTCTCCAGAAAAGAAGGCTAAGATTTGTCATTCAGTGTCCATTTTCACTAACAATTGTTTTAAGCAATTCACATTCCCTGAGAGCTCTTAAACCTTTAACGACATTTTCATCCATTTACAAAGTTAAAATGAAATCGAAAACTATTTATTCACTGAGGTTAAAAAATGACACCTCTGAATATCAAAGTTATACATATTTTTGCGATTTAACACCACCACAGAAGAGTTGAGCTTATGATGTTCTCAAATAGTTAAGAATACTCATTGCCACTCTTTTAAAACAGTCAAATCAAATCAAATCATCTTTATTTGCAAGATAAGGTAATAATAAGATGTTGTTGGCTTATAATTAACAGATTCTCTTATCCTAACCCATAAGGCGTGCAAACAAACAGTGTTTACCCGTTCAGCATATTACATATAACTTCAGCATATTTTTAAATAAAAATACTCAAACTTTTAGGCTTGGAAGAAAATAAAATCATAAAAACTGTTTATCATGGAACACACTGCATATCAAAATGTTTTCAACATATGATATAATTAGTTTAAGTTAATAAATATTTACATAAAGTAAAGTAACCTCAAACTTTTTATTACCAACAATCTACATCCTTAACATGACCAAACTACCTCGGCATTTCCAACTTTAATGCCATTTATTCTCAAAGTAATTCCACACAATTATTGTATTTTTATTTTTTCTTTAATTCTTATAGAGGTAAAATTAGGTGTAATTGAAGACTTATGTCATCTGCTATTTACCAATATAATACACGGCTTGACTCACGTTTGATTGGCGTAGGTACTAACTGTGATCTGTGAGATGTTCATGGTATTAGGAAGAGTATGTTTGTGGTCGCGCCCGTTCTTGCACTACGTGCTTGAGCACGCAATACGCGGATTGACAGGGCGGGGTGCGCTTACGGTGACGAATGCGACCGATGCGTTTATGTCATTGACGTACATAAGACAACAATAGACCCAATCGCCTATACATATATACAAAATAAACACATTATTTCGTGGCACTAATGTTTAAAGTCTATTGTATACGCTCATTAGAAGTAGTAACACTATGTCACGCGCGAGACGGATGCGAACACGACGCAAGAATATTTTGTTTTAGCAATTATGTAATTATTTAGGCAAAATGATTAAACAATTCTGTTTATTTAAAGGGGCACTTACCTGAAATACCACACTTCATCCTTATTGAGAATGAATATGCTGTTATATGGACAGTTTTTCATTAATCACTTTGTCAATACGTGTCGTTGTATTCAAAGCGCGGTTGAAACACGACTGAATGAAAACTCTGCCAAATAGACGTGTGGGCAGAGTTTTGCTTCAGACAATTTATGAGCGTGATTGTAAGTCTAGTTGTTTATTGTTCGACAATGGTTTATGTGTATTATCTGTATGACGTACCGATTGAATGTGAGTTAGAAGAAGATTGAAATAAATAGTACGACATTACCTATAGAAATTTGAGTCTAAAAATACAAGGTTCAAAGTACTATCTATCCTTCATTTGTAAGCATTTAAGCTAATAAGTAAATAGTATGTAATAGAATCAAAACTTACATTAATTATAAGTTATGATGGAACAAAACTCTCGTCACGATTAATACAATTAAGGTTTTAATAACTATAAGATGGTTGTAAAACAGCTGCAGAAATTATATAGAATTAAGTCCTAGCTTTAAGTGCGTATATTTTTAAGAAAAATAAAATATATGTTATGTTCCGACAATTTTTTTGCCCAGAGTAGATAAATATTTAAGAAACATTTCAAAGTTGCTAGTGTCGCAAATTTATCGCATGCTAATCACGTGCGTCGCTTCGCCGCGCTTTCTGGTTGTTGATATGGTACAAGGGCTCGCAGCTGTTGTCAAGCACAAGGCGACGGGCACCACGGTATATATCAATAAATATAATTAGTGGGTCGTTGTTTATTGTCAGTTTACTAGAAACCCTGTTATTTTATTAAATCTCGGGGAACAGCAGTTAGAATAGTTAATTACTTTAAGCACCATAATACCACCTTACAATATACTAGCGTAGTGAGAAACAGACCGTGCTAGAGAGAAGAAAAACTTTATCGTATCACTATTACAGATTTATCTGCTATTTTATTTAGTTGCTGTATCTATGCAAGATAGAACATGTAAGTTTTTTTTGGTACTGTAAAAGATTTTGTTTGATAATTCGTTAATTGTCAGCCGCGCTTGGCATTAGCTCCATAGTATTTTAAATATGAAACCACTAGGTAATACACTCATTGACAAATCAAAATTGGTCAGGCATTATCGGTCTTTCAGATCGTCTATATCCTAGTATATTTTAAGTTTATGGTAAGAACAGTCAGTATTAAAATTATTAGACTCGGAAGTATCCTTAATGTTTGGTCCTCACATATTATGATATTGTTTCACAAGGGGCAAATCTAAAACTCAATCATTCATAACGTATTTACCCTTTATTCACTTACGCCACTTCATAGGTTTGCTGAAGTAAATGTGGTAATAATATTAATAAAATCGTTGAAGGCAAGTGCTTTATCATTGAATTTAATATGTATGGACCTAATAGATGTCTAAGTATATTTACGCAGCTTTTTTGTGTGTTTTTTTGAGTTTATTAAAAAATTTCTAATACAAAAGTTTTTATTTAGTCCCACGTTTTTTGTAGTTCTGCAATGTAGAGGCCAGATTATCTGATGGTATGTATTTTATCGCCACCTGAAGATAACAAAAACCAATTATTACTGAAATTTAATATATTCTGACGTCATGCGCTCAATGTATTACTACAGACACCAGGAGCTCAAATATGGTAGTGGTGATAGTAATGTCTTTCATAGCGGTTGAAATCATGTGCAACATGTCTTCATATGAAGTTTTGAGATTTAATATTATGAAATGGAAGTACATCTATTGATTATAATACTTTATTCAAAGATTAACAACGATTATTATTACAATAAGTATAATAAATTACATAGCCAAAACTTAGGAATGAATAACAGACGAACACCAAAGAATCACCATAATATGTATATAAAATATAATTCAACAATAATGTTATGAATAAAGGTAGACTTTAAAAGTATGCCAACAAGGAATTCACAGTTGAATTTCTAATAAGAAAAAAAAAACTCAGATTTGGGCATGAGCAATCAATATTGGACAAAAACTGCTCAGAATTTCTTTCCTTCACCTTTACCTTCAGCTTTAATTTTTCACATCATGAACAGCCATTAAATACAATGTTTATAGTTACTACTTTTACATTTGAAACATTCTTTATTACTGAAGGCATTAATATAAATAAGAATGCAATAGCTTGAAAGAATTACTACACACATTAAACATCGGTCTCACAGAGCTTCCTAATACAACAATACAGTAAAAGAACGGTATTTTAACTTCATACTAGTGTCCGGACACCGGACGTCCCGCCGGCACTTGTCATTGTCCGAGTTAAAGCTCTGTTCAAACTGAAGCTACTATTACTACTTACTACTACGACGGAAGTCGCTTGCGCCGATTGTGTCAACTAACTTGTATGGACGTGTTCAAAGAGACGCGAGTAGATTTTTTCCCACTGAAGAACTTTGTTTGAAGTTTGAGGCTGAGCGAGCGAGCGAATTGCTCTAAAACGCGTCCCGCGCGTCATTCGTCTCATTTTGAATAGAGCTCTAATTAGCTGCGCCGGGCCGTCCGCGTTGTCAATCTTATTGTATGAACCAACCCTAGCGCTCTGTTACGCTAGTTTTGAATTCCTTGTATTGTGCTAATACTAACGACGGTATACATCAAGAATACATGCGTAACTTTATGACGTTCAAATCAGTAACAAATTAAATATTGAATCTTGTCTCGGAGCCGTCTGCCAACATGAGCGTGACGGAGCGAGACGACGACCACACGAGCCGCGCGAGTCGCGCCGGGTTCAGACGGGCGACGTCGGCCATAGGCGCCGTGCTGTAACACTTCACGCAGCGCGTCTGTGCCGCGCCTAAGCCGAACATACCTGGAAATGAAAACAATACAGAGTAATTAGACTCTATTGAGTCCTCTTTTAAGAAGGTCGCGGAATGGCGTAAAATGAACCTTGTTTAATAGAACTCCCACAAGACTTTTTCTTCGACAATAATTCCCTTAATACCTTGCTTACTATTCTGATATACTGAATCACGAAATCTCGTGCGATTGCCAATCCTGCGGTCATCCGGATGGCAAACGCCTCAACAATCAACTGCATCACTTTTTGTTGCGTACACACATCGCGTCACTGTGTGTCTCCTTCCCACAAGCACACAGCCGGTCTGAGGTTCGAGTCTCCTTAGGAGACGCCCCGCGACTGTTGTTGCGTAGTCTTTGCGGCCTCCACGGCCCACGTCCTACTTCGCTGTGAAAGCCAGGGCTGCTAACAGCACAGAGGAGGTTTTAGTCGGTATGGGGCGTCCGCTTACGCGGACACTCGAGTCCGACATATTACGCCCCGTTCCGGGACGTAAATACGTAACAGTATTTCCTCTCGAAACAAAAAAAAAAATATGTGTCTTTTAACGCATGCATCACGGGGAGTGTTCCGAAGAGATGTTTCATCTGATGCCGTTAAATTTCACCTTTGCACGACACGCCACAAAATTTAAATGTATGTTTAGCGTTTTTTCTACAGTGCGGTATTTATAGAACTTTCTACCACATAAAACAATGCTATGAAATTAGTTAGAATTAGGAAATCTTGCGCGGTGTTTTCAGGACGATACGACATGGTTAGGCAAAAACGCGAACTCATTGCTTAACATCACAAAAATAACGTGTTTGCTCGTATTGTAAAAGTGTTTAGTTCAGTTTTAAGGTCAAAGTTAAATAAACTGTATTCAATTTTGCTTAAACTAACCGCTTTTGAATCGTCACTATAAAATTTATAGTGACGATAGTGATTATTATAAATTACTGAATCTACCATATTATGTCCAGAAAAAATAGAGTTCGTGAGAAGAACATACAAGAAACGCAACGACCCCTGATTTCAATCGAATAGAGTATTTTACAATATATATATCAAATTAGTTTGTAAGGTGCTGCATCGTGTTTAAATAAAATATTTTTTTTTCATAAAAAGTCCTAAAGAATAAACTGTATAAATAATATAAATTATCGTATATTGGATGCATCAACCGTAGAGGTTGATTTCTTTTTTGTAACGATGTTTCATGAACATGATTACTGACATAATTAGTAATCGCATCCAAGAAATACAATGATCTATTAAATGACGACCCAAATAGCCGAATGGTTAGTGACCCTGACTATTAAGCTATAGAGGTCCCGGGTTCGAATTCCGGGAGGTGCAATCATTTATATCATAATTATGGATGATTGTTTCCGAGTCATGGATGTTTATATGTATTTATGTATGTTTAAGTATGTATATTGTATTAAATTTATGGTTGTCTTAGACCCATAGTACAGGCAAGATAATTTGTGTAAGTGTGTCAATATTGTATACAATGGTTTATTAGCTCTGTCATGATACACACCAGCGCTGCTCTGCCAGAAGGACAGGCGGTTGTCGGCCGTGGCGTACGACACCAGGTAGCGGCCGTCGGGCGAGAAGGCGCAGGCCGTGACGGCGCCCGAGTGAGCGGCCAGCGACTGGCAGCGGCCCGCGCGCAGCTCGTAGATGGCGAGTTGGCCGGTGTGGCTGCCCACTGCCGGTCATACTATGAGCTGGACGCACGTGCTTCCTTCCAAGGGTGTCGTAAGAAGCGACTATGGGCATTTACACTGGATGCCAGCTACATTATAGGTACCGGAACGGAGCCCTTTCCCCCCGTGGAATATGTGTTTATTGATTATTGTGTGTCTATTGAAACTACTGGGCAAATGAGATTTAACATCTTGTCTCAAGATGACTAGCACAATTCTGGTGCCGCTCAGAACTTGTAGGTTTTTCAAGAATCCTGAGAGCCTGCATTGTAATGGGCAGGGTGTATCAATTACTATCACCTGAACACCCTGTTCGTCTCGGCCCCTATTGTCATAAAAAAAAACTCGGTAATCGATAAAAATAACAGTATTAGTTCGATCCATTTAAACTCGTGCAACGCTACGCAGCTCGAATTGTCGGGGACCCGGTGCTCTGTGAACGGCTGGATCACTTGGTGTTGCGTAGAGACTTCGCTTCATTGTGTGTCTTCTATTATTGCATTTATCACGGGGAGTGTTCCGACGAGCTCTTTCACCTGATTCTGTTATACACTGTATATTAAAGTTCTGTTAATCATCTTAATGCACGATGCGGTCAAATTTGATCGAATGTCCCCAGAACGAACCTGCAATTCTCCTAGTGGCCGGACAATGTGAGACCTGGTTGTAGCGACAAATGGCCGGGAATACTTCGTTCAGCCCCTTGCTCTTAAGATGGGACTGGTCCACGCAATGAAGGATGATGTCCATAACCTAGGCGATGAAAAATATATAAAACGAGTGTGTTTTAGACCAAAGGACTGAAGTAAAAGTGGGAGGCTCCTTTGCACAAGATGCCGGCTAGATTATGGGTACCAAAACGGCGCCTATTTCTGCCGTGAAGCAGTAATGTGTAAGCATTATTCTGTTTCGATGTGAAGGACACCGTAGCAAGTGAAATCACTGGGCAAATGAGACTTAACATCTTATTTCTCAAGGTGTTGAGGTTTTTCAAGAATTCTGAGCGGAACTGCGTTGTAAAGGGCAGGGCGTATCAATTACCATCAGTTGAACGTCCTACTCGTCTCGTCCCTTATTTAAAAAAAAAAAAGAAGTAAAAGAAAAAAATTTAAATGTGTTCTGGGACACATAGTAGACGTGGAACTTCAACAGACAAAGTTTAAAGATAAAGATTCCCGTGAATATTACAAACAAATACTAATTATAAAGAAAAATATTTCCATTAAAAAGATTTAAAATACTTTCTTCAGAAATTCAGTCTCGCCACGCGCTCTCAGTGGACGGTTCTGTATCGCGTGCGTTTGCGCTCTTCATTCGTATTCGCGTAAATATTGAATAGTCGCTGTGTAACCAAGCGTTTTACATCAAATAAAATGATTTGTATTAAGTGCAACGAAAATGTAACTGATGCAGTTTTGTGTTCTGTGTGTCGTGTATCTCTTCACTATGCCTGTGCCGGTCTAACGGAAATTGGCTACCGACGCATGAATTCCAACAAAAAGGCTGCATAGAAGTGTTTGGACCTGCCGTAACATGCCCAACTCAGCTACTACACCTGGATCCTTAAAAGAGACACAAGAAGGTATTGCAGCTGTCCTAAAAGAACTACGAGATTTTCGATCGGATTTTAGTTCAATGAAATTGGAGTGAAACTGAGTTGTCTAAGATTGATTGGTTTTTGCTATTTTCAAGACGATCATTAGAGGAGTAGGAGAGTGAGGAGGAGAGAGGAGAGTATTTTAATTTTTTATGAAATTCTAAATCGTTTGATAGACACGCGCCAAAAGCCCAAAAGCCAAAGCGCCCTCTACGCACATATTCAAATAAGCCTCCCTGGTATACGAAATCCCTCATAAGATTACTGAATGAAAAGAAAAAGTACCATAAACTATGGAAGACATATGGCAAACTATTAGTTTACGACAGTTTTAGATGCATATGAAAAAAAATTGATAAATTAGAACGTAGATGCTATAAAAATTACATAAACCCAAAGTTCTTCTGGTCTTATATGAAGTCAATCTCCGCAAGGAGTGGTCTTCCACAAGTTATGTATTATAAAGGTGTATCGGCTTCAACTGGCACCCAGATATGCGACATGTTTAACGAACACTTCCACTCTGTATTTGAAAAATCTGGTACCATTGAGCTGCACAATCTTCCACTAGTAAAAAATACAGTTTTTGACATGAATACCATAATTTTAACTAAAGACCTTGTGCATAAATATCTTAAGTCAATCAACATAAATAAGGGAGCCAGTCCTGATTGTATTCATCCAGTTATCATAAACAAATATTCTCACGAGTTATCTGTTCCTATCACTTTACTATTTGAGAACTCTCTTCGTGAAGGTTGTGTGCCCTCTATTTGGAAACGTGCGCTTGTTACTCCGATACCGAAAGGAGAAATCAGCTGTGACATTGACAAGTATCGGCCCATCTCCAAATTATGCCAACTAGGCAAGAACACGACAATTAGAGAAGATTGTTACCGACCAGCTGTCTGCCGCTGTACGTCGTCATATTAGTATATATCAACATGGTTTTGTAAAAGGTCGCATTGTTGAAACATATCTTTTATTGTACACTGAAATTATTTTGGAAGCCTTAGATAATAATTACCAGGTGGATGCCGTGTACACTGATTTTGCCAAAGCAGTCGATAAAATTTCTCATAAACGCCTTGAAACTTTGGCAACTTGGTATACACGGGGATCTTTTTCGCTGGATAAAGTCGTACGTTGAAAACCGGTCGCAGGCAGTTGCAGTGGATGGGTATACCTCTCAGTACAGACTCATTACTTCTGGCGTTCCACAAGGGTCACATTTAGGACCGTTGTTATTTATATTATACCTATAAGATGTCATAGAAAGTGTAAACCGTTCCAATTTACTTTTATATGCCGATGATACAAAAAATTTTAAAGTCATCCGCGATATTGGTGACTGTGATACCTTACAGAGTGATTTAAGTAATTTCGAGACATTTTGTAATCAAAATAACCTATTTTTGAATACCGATAAGTGTTTTGTTATAAGTTTTAGCAGAAAAAGAGAACCCATACAATTTCAATACAAACTTTTTCAAAAAAAAAAAAAAAAAAACGCAATGGTTTAATTACTGTTAATTTTTTTTTTTATTTTTTTTTTACTTAGTTCACTTAATTCTACTTAATATTATTATACTATAATAACAATACAAGTAATGGAACATACACGATATTTTTCTGGACAAACAACACCAAATACATCAAAATAATTTTCAAATATTCACAATGCTTTTGAAAATAATCGCACCACTAATCCCGTAGGATAAGTAGTGTTTCTAATAGTTAATTAAAATATTTTATATTATTTTAGTTGTCACTAGCATTAAACTAGGCCGGGCCTGTATTTTAATACTAGTTACTTCCAGATACATTGTGTTTTACAGATAACTTCAATACATAAAAGCGTATATAAGAATTTAACTTATGGAAAAAAAAAAAAAATTTAACAGTTCTACCAGAAAATAAATAACATTTGTCTATCATACATATTACTGGTTAGTACTTGAGCGGTCAGTAATAAATTTGAGGGTATACTTAAAAACATTTGGGTTGACTACAAAGACTGTTGACTTGGGCTATTTTCATATAATAATATAGTAAGGTATTATTGATTGGGTTTATTTTGAACTTTTAAAGTAATAATGTATAATATAGTATTAAAGATAATAAATTTTAAAGATAAATATATAAGGATACATGTATACATATAGATAAATAGAAATATTAATTTATTGTAGATGTGAAATATAAGCTATTATTATGCATACTATAATTTTATAAGATAATGGTATAAAATAAACAATGAAATTTAAAGTTTTTTTTTTTTTTTTTTTCTGTATGTTGTGCGTATATCGGTAAGGTAAGTAAGGCTGGATAATTAATAATTTAACGTATAGCTATAAACAAATTTTCAATTTCATCATACTTTTTATTTTTTAACCAAACAGTTAGCTTTTTTTTACAGTTAAATTTGTTTTCAGAGTAGATATTAATAATTTTGTTTAATTTATTATAGAGCATGGGACCAAGATAGCATTGAAATTTACGTATAAAAAAAGTTTTAAAAGTGTTTGTAGGACAGACTTTATCTTTACGTCGTTTTGTTACTGCTTCTGGAACAAATATAAGTTTTGAGTGCTGTGCCATTATAGTGTCCCTAATAAACAATTGTCTTACAGACAAGACATCGCAAAGGTTTTGCAAATAATAACCTTTAATAGAGCACGTTGGGCCCGTTCAAGCTTCAAAAGACATGATTTTCGAGCGCCACCCCACGATTTAATACAATAAGTTAATAAGGATTGTGCTAATGCAAAGTAAACATTTCTCAAAAGAGTGAAATCAGCAATCTGACGTAAGGTTTTAAATACGAAAATAAGTTTTCTAGTCCTTTCTGACAGTAGATCAATTTGCGGTTTCCATGATAGGGTCTCATCTATTAGAACTCCTAGGTATTTAATTATTTTCGTTTTATTAAGGTAAACACAAGAGCATCCTTTATTTTGAGTCAAGACTTTCTTACAATTATGAACTTGTACGGAAAAATTTTCGTCTGAGGGAATTTGTCTTGTAGTAATGCCAAAGGTGATATATTTTGTTTTAAGAATGTTTAGAGTTAACAAATTCTGTTGAAGCCATTGAAAAGTTTTTCGAAGTCCTATTTCAACCTTGGTTTTGACATCTGCCCAAGAATCGGCATGAAAAATTAAGGCCGTATCATCGGCATACATAAATGTTTTGCAGTTAATTGGATTAAGATGACAAAGGTCGTTCACATAAATCAGAAACAAAGCAGGACCGAGCACACTGCCCTGAGGTACACCGTGAGTTACTGGATGAAAAGAGCTTATATAATCACCTATTTTTACACTTTGCTTTCTGTTTGTAAGGTAATCCTTAAAAAGTGAATGCACCTTTCCTCTTATTCCAATTGCCTCCCTTTTTTTCTAAAAGAAGTGGTATAGAAACGGTGTCAAAGGCTTTCGCAAGGTCAAGAAAAACGCCCACGCATTTTTCTTTAGCATCTAGACGGGCTGCCACAAATTCTGATAGATCCGATACTGCATCCCCTGTTGATCTTTCTGCCCTAAAGCCATACTGATGCTTAGCTAAGATATTTTCTTTATCTAGAAAGGACATAAGTCTTTTACTCATAATTTTTTCAAATAATTTGGAAATAGTCGGTAAAATTGAAATAGGGCGATAGCTATTGGCACATGATTTTTCTCCTGATTTATATATGGGTAGAATTATGGAGAGTTTGAAAACCTGTGGAAAAGTACTCGTTTCAATACATAAATTAAAGATGTGTGTTAAAAGTGGAACAAGGATGTGTCTGCTCAATTTTATTATTTTTGGTGATATATTGTCCCATCCAACAGCTGAGTCATTTTTAAGGTTCGTTATTAAGTTTTCTATTTCTTTTTCTGTTGTTTTCAACATCACCATAGAGTTTGATGGCGTCATTGGTTTTTTATTAGAACAATTTAAATCTACGGGACATTGAACGTGAGGAATTTTGTCTGCTAGGTCCTTGCCAATACCAGCAAAATAGTTATTAACTTTCTCAACTGCGTTTTCAGGCTTAGTGTCAATCCTCAGGAGATCCTGTTGTAATTCTTTTTTGTTAGTTGTGTTTGTGAATTTTCTTATTAGTGTCCATGTGTTTTTAGGATTTTTAGCGTGTTTTTTTAATTCATTTTGTTCATATGTTCTTTTTAATATTTTTAATAAATCGTTACAGTGGTTTTTGTATCGCTTGTAAGTAATACTGAGAATTTGATTGTCAGGTTCTTTTTTAGACTTTGTATGCATTTTGTCACGGGTTTTGATACAACGTATGAGACCAGGAGTAATCCAAGGCTTGATACAGTGATACTTCTTGGGAATTAATGTTGTGGTTGTATATTTTGAGATTGTTTTAGTTAAAGTATCAACTATTTCTTTAGAACACCAATTGGGATCATTTGAGTTGATGATAGGCTTAAAGTCTATTTTCTCAATTTCTTTAGCGATCAAATCATATCTTATTTTGTTTTGTAATATCTTGGTATTTTGCGTATTTTTAGAATTTAAACTAATCTTAATAATGACCGTTGAGTGGTCTGTAATCGATGGTGTTATAACAAGGGTCGTGGATGGTAATTTCGCTTTTATCATAGCGTGGTCTAAACAATTTTTACCTCTGGTAGGATAGTTGTGACCAGCCATGAGCCCGTGACTTGCCAATAAGTTTAGATAATCAGCAGAATAAGAATCAATGTCATTTCTTACATCAATGTTTATATCTCCCAATATAGCAATAGTTTTGTGCGTTTTATAAGTATCAAGTAAATTGTCAAGAGAATTCACAAAATTGCTTGTGTTTTTAAAAGAAGGAGAACGGTAGAGGCCAATAACTACTGTATCTGTATTGACCTCAATTAATATGCAAGTTGCATCACTTAGTATGTGTTCTTTTACTACATAATTTAAGCCTTGCTTAACATAAACAACGATCCCATCGTTTTGATTGGAATTGTTCTCAGTATAGTAGGTATTATATCCTACCATAGAGGGAAAATAAATTGTTTTAGAATTCCAGGACTCTGTTAATATGTAAATATCAAAGTTCACGTCAATTCTTGTTAGTAATACTAGTAATTCTGAAAAATTACGAGAGATACTTCGTATGTTCTGTGTAAGGATTTTAAGGTTTGAGGTATCATTCGGGGATATTAGCAATTCTTTACATGTTTCAGGACGACATTCATATGCGTCCCCGGCAGATATTTGATCCAGGTCATTAGCTAGAGTTATATTATTTGCGACATTGAATTTTATATTTGATTAAACATGACTTTTGAAATCCTATCGGAAAGGGTTTGAAATTATATATTATGTCCCTAAGTGTATTGTTACCCAGTTCCTGCTCTATGTATATATTACTTGATGTTTTTACTACCAGTTTTTTACCTTGAGAAAAATACAATAAATATGAGTATATGCACAACTTATACAGAAATAATGGAAAATTATTTGTATTCAACAAAATCGAATCTAGTCACTTTTTGCTTCTGAGACTGATTAACTGAAATTCGTTTTTGATTTCCATGTGTTGCGATTGATCGGTTTTCCTCAAAAATATTTTACCGTTACTTACCCAACAGTACTTAAATTCTTCTGTCTTGGCTAAGTCACGCGCTAGATAGAATAGTCTTCGTGCTTTGTAAGTAAGTGCCTCAGATATATAGATAGGTTTTTTATCACCGTCTAGTCCAATAACAGAAGTATTCAAGCGAGAGTTGGGGTGTTGTTTATTATACAATTTTACACCTTTGATGACATTATGTTTTACTATATTAGATGTGAATTCAGCCACAATGGTATTGTTACCTCGTTTGCCACGTATTACGTATATATCTTTTAGTTCTCGTTTCTCTATATCAACATTTAGAGCCTTACAGGTTTTAACTACGATACTGGATAGCTCATCCTTATTTTCATAGTTTTTCATAGAAGACATATTTCTTATTTCGATAGATGATGATTTCAGTGTACGGTTTAATTCTTCTACTTTTTGTTCAAGAATTTCGATTTGTGAAATATGCTCTTTGCGTTCACTTTCTAATAATTCCATTTTCTTCCTCATAGCTTCATACTGGCAATTCAAGAATTCCAATGCTTTTTCAATTTCTTTGTTAGATTCTTTTATTTGAGTATTTTGATGTTTGATTTCGGCTACGTCATTTACCAGTTTATTAAGTAGAGAATTTTCGTTATTCTTCCATTCCGCCAGTATATTCTTGATATCCTCCGTTGTGCATGATTTATCAGGGGATCCTCTGCGTCTCTTGCTGCTGCGCTGTGTCGCTGTTTCATGAGTTTTTGTTTGTGCTATGTCAGAGTCTGACAAAGTATGCTGTACATTTCGATTTACAGGAGATCTGATTAATTTCGACATTTTTCAATATACCTAAGTAACTTGAGTTCAAAGTTTATGTGGTCGCACAAAGTATTTGATTTGCAACGAAAAAACTTGGTTTAGTTTACCTTGGTTGTTTGTTGATATCGGTATTAAGTTCCAATTTGTGCAGTTCTTTAATGTTATTCTACGTTTTGTGCTATATTTTGAAGTGTTTCTGTTTAGTGCCACACTTTTCAAAGCTGGTCGTAGAAGAACGTTGCGGTGAATGTCGTCTTTATAGTTGTGAGTAACTGGTGAGTGGTTATTCACTGATCGGTGGCAATTAAAACTTATTTCTAATTTCAAACTGAATATTAAAGAAGATAGCTAGTTATTTGAATAGATTATACTTAATTTGCAACTTTCTCGAAAAACAAACAAAATAAAATACCGTATATGTACTGTCACTTAAGAGGTTCGGGCGGAAGTGAACAATTAGGTTTCATACTTCGGGTAGGAAAGCCCTTTAAGAGAGCTTTAACGTACATGGTGCTGTTTAATAGTTATGTTCGCAGTCATCTCGAGTTTACTAGTTCTGTTTGGAATCCATTTTTTAATATCTATTCAAATAAAATAGAAAGGGTCCATAAAAAAATTTTAAGAGCTCTCGATTATCGTACAGGTCATTTATATATGGATTATGACACATCACTGAAAAGGCATGAAATATGCTCATTAAGTTGCCGTCGAAATTGTACTGATATATAAATTATTTTTAAAATTATAAATAATATTATCGATTCCCCACCATTATTGCACTGACTGTCATTTAGAGTACCTCAACGTCGCGAACGAACTTGCCGGAGCAAGCTTTTTCTAATACCTCGTAGTCGCATAAACTACGCAGAAAACGCATTCATAAGACGTGCTTGCAGGTTGTACAATGATAAGTTATTACACATACATTTATTTAGTGAATCCCTTAGCAGTTTGAAAGAATCTGCTTTGGAGTATTTTTCTGAAAAATAGTAATCTAAGTTAATTTAAATAGTTAGATATTGTTGGTTTTCAAAAATGATGTTTATATTAAGTACGTATTTGTTTTATATGAATTAATTAATGACGTAGTTTTACAAATGTAAGAAATGGTATGTAGGTATGTTGCTCTTTAAAGTTATGTTAATATTGTTTGCTTTAAATAAAATAATTAAGTAGTTATTAAAATTTAAGTAGTGTGTAACTCCTCAAAATTTATATATATATAAATAAGTATTTGTGTTATATAAAATAATTAATGATGTAGTTTTTAAAAATCTAGGAAACTGTAGGTCTATATTTTACTAAATGTTTCTCAGCTATTATAGTTATAAATGACTGTTTGTTTCTGAATTAAAGAAATAAAATAAAAAATACTCAAAGAAACATATTCGAAAATATACAGAAGCAAGGTACGAAACGAGGTATTTTTTATTTAATTGTAAAGAAATATGTATTTTTCGTATTCATATTTTATTTTGATTTGAATTTGTATAAAGCTTGAAAATTAAATTAATTTTGATAAAAAGAGTGTATTATTTTTTTAAATATTAGCTAAAAACCAGAACAAAATTAAGGTAAATTATAATAAGTTCCCAGCACTATCACTGAACCCTGCATCAACTCGCGCGGTATCTGTAGTTCTTACCTCAACCAGTAGCTCGGCCACCTCACTGTGCATCCTGTCGATGAGCAGCTCGATGCCCCGCAGGACCTCCGCGCGGCCGCGGTGGAGCGCCAGGGCTGCGGCCGGCGGCGCGGCTCCTGCCGGGGCCGCGGCGCAGCGAGCCACCTCGCGGGCCATGGTCGTGATGAACGCGGCTGGTCTGGTGGTGATTATTATATAAAAAAAAATACCGAATTGACAACCTACTCCTTTTTGAAGTCGGTTAAAAATAAGCTAAAAGTAATAAGTACAAAAGTCATAATTGTATGTATGTGTGTGTGCGTTAAACATCTTGACTGTTGCCTCTCAATATATTCTTGATAATGTAATGTATGTATATAGGCACTTAAGTGAATTTGCTAGAAACTGTCATAACCATGATGTTAACACCAGGAAGAGACATAAACTTATAATGCCTAATACTAGGCTAAGTCGAGTTAGTAAGTCTTTTGTTGGGCGATGTATATGCTTTTACAACAAGATCCCAGAAAATATTCAAAACAAAAGTAATACGTTATTCAAAAGAATTGTTAAAAAACGTTTGTGTGGTAAAGGTTACTATAACATAAATGACTTTCTTAATGATACCACAAATTGAGAATGGAGCGACCGCCCTCAGCCTATTAAATAATAAGTTTAATTGTACAACACAATACTACTTTGTAAAAATATTTTTTTGATAAAAAATAAAAAGCCTGCTGAGTTTGTTGCGCACATGCTTCTCAGATCTGAGGCATTCGTTTTGAACTGGGCGGTAGTTTTTGGTATAATATCATAGATACCTGGCAGTTGCGATGAGGGTGAGAGCATGCCTCGCAGTGCGGCAAGAGTCCGCCTGCGCTGTCAACGGTAACCCATACGTCATCGACGGCACCAGCTTGTCCGCGTCAGAACACATCTCCAGCAAACCTGGTTGATAAACGAACATCCAAATAAATTATTAAACTGAACTGTATTGTATTCAAATAAAATTTATGAATGATGTTCGAATGACGCATGGTTCGTAATTATTGGTGTGTTGTTCAGGTTGTGGCTCGATCTATACCAGTGCGAGGCTTCTTTGCACAGGATGCCAGCTAGTTTATGGGTACCACAACGGCGCCTATTTATGCCGTGAAGCAGTAATGTATAAACATTACTGTGTTTCGGTCTGAAGGGCGCCGTAGTTTGTGGAATTACTGGGTAAATGAGAATTAACATCTTATGTCTCAAGGTGACGTGTGCAATTGTAGTGCCGTTCAGAATTTTTTAGTTTTTAAGAATCCTTAGCGGCACTGCATTGTAATGGGCAGGGCGTATCAATTACCATCAGCTGAACGCCCTGCTCGTCTCGTCCCTTATTTTCATAAAAAACTATCTACTCTACAGTTGATAATTAAAAATGCTTCAAATAAAATAAAAATGACTTGGAAAGTTATTAACAGGGAATCTGGAAGAGCGAAAGACTGCAAGTTTGAATATAATCTAATAATAAACAATACAAAGTCCACTCTGAGCAGGAAGTAGCTTTTGCTTTTGAGATTTTTTTTTCTGACATTTCAGTTTCCATCTCAAGCAACCTTGTCTCCTCCACCAGTGTTGTCGCCGAGTCACTTCTTTTGGAAAATGTTAAAGAATGTAAACAAAATTTCAAATTCAGTGTTGTTAGCCCAGCAGAAATAATTAAAACTTTCAGATCCTTAGAAATGAAAAAAACTGCTGATATATGGGGCATATCTGTAAAAATAATAAGTTCTGTTATTGACGTCATAGCACCATATCTAGCACAAGTTTTTAATAGCTGTATTGAACATGGCGTGTTCCCTGGCCTTCTGAAGTATAGTAAAATAACACCAATATATAAGTCGGGACTCACTTCTGAACCGAATAACTATCGCCCTGTTTCAGTGTTGCTGACCCTTAGTAAAATTTTTGAAAAAATTATTTTAAGCCAAATTGCTTACTCACTTTAACACTTATAAGTTACTTCATATAAAACAATTTGGCTTCACTAGGGGACGCTCGACTATGGATGCAGGTGTTGAACTCCTCAGGAATAATTTTGAGACCTGGGAGGAATCACAGAATGCACTTGGTATCTTCTGTGATTTATCTAAAGCTTTTGATAGTGTTCAACATTCAACGCTGGTCAGGAAGCTATGTCACTATGGTATAAGAGGATCTGCACTCGATCTTCTGATCTCATATTTAAATAATAGGATTCAGAGGGTCGAGGTAAATGGCAGGAGATCTCCTGGGACTCCTCTCGGTATGGGGGTACCACAAGGGTCTATTCTTGGACCCTTCCTCTTCCTAATTTATATAAATGATCTACCTAACCTTGTAGAAAAAAAACACAAGGTGGTATTGTTTGCGGATGACACTCAACTTATATTCAAAGTGAAACGAAGCCAAGTTTTATATGACGAAGTAAACAATGCTCTATCTGACATCGTGTACTGGTTTAGCGCCAATAACTTATTGTTAAATAGTCATAAAAATAATATATTAAATGAATTTAAACGCGCTATTTAAATTTTAAATCAAAAATTTAAGCGCGTTGAAACGCGCCAAATGTCAAAAATGTAGATGCGAATATTTTATTAAATGGAGAGGTGGTAAAACCAGTGGAATCTGCTGTATTTCTTGGCATTACTCTTGATTCCAAATTGCAGTGGGGCCCCCATAAGGATTGGCGAATAGGCTTAGTTCTGCAGCATATACGGTTAAGAAAATTAGACGGTTAACTGACATAGATACGGCGAGATTAGTATACTTTAGTTATTTTCATAGTATTATGTCCTATGGTATATTGATATGGGGCAGTGCGGCCGATATTAATACTATCTTTGTGCTGCAGAAGAGGGCTATTCGCGCGATTTATAACCTAGGTCCTAAAGAATCATTAAGAGAAAAATTTAAAGAAATAAAAATTTTGACTGTTGCTTCTCAATACTCTTTTGATAATGTTTTGTATGTTCATAAGCACATTGAGGAATTTTCTAGAAACTGTGACATTCATAATGTTAACACGAGGAACAAACATAAACTTGTTATGCCTACTACTCGGTTGGGTCGAGTTAGTAAGGGTTTTGTTGGGCAATGTATATGCTTCTACAATATGATCACAGAAAATGTACAAAACAAATGTGTTACGAAATTTAAAAGAATTGTTAAAAAACGTTTGTGTGGGAAAGGTATTATAGCATAAACGATTTCCTTAATGACACCACGGACTGGGAATAAAGCGAACACCCTCAGGCTCTTTAATTATAAATGTTTATTGTACGATATTACATTGTCATCCATATTTTATATTAAAAAAAGCCCGCTGAGTTTCTTGCGCCCATTCTTCTCAGGTCTGAGGCAGTCTCTTTTGAATGGGTTTTTGACGTTCAATAAGTGATTTTAAATCCTATTTTGAATAAAAATATTTGAATTTGAATTTGATAACATGCTAAACCCAAATTCCAAAATTTATGAACGATGCGGGAGTCGCCACACAAATCTTTTGTATTGTGTTATTGTGATTAACTACCGTGAAAATAAAAAATACACTGTAAAATCATAGAATCCATTCCCTTAAGACGTGTCAATGGATAGTTCATACAATAGTTATAGGTATTAATAAGTAAGAATCATAACCCACATATCCGTAATACTACAAATACCATCACATACATAACATGTAAACAGTACCAAGTCCGTCAATATATTCAGTCCCAACTTAAGGGTCTTTCGATCTTAAGTCATAGCGTAATTATCTAATCTAACAACGTCTAAAGGTATCTGCCCACTTCACCGTATCATACCATGACCGTGCTAGGAGCCTATCAGGTAAATAAATATTATTTGTATTGAAAAGTATGACACTGTTCCCACTAGACCGTTCCATCACCGACCAACACCGTCGCGTTACTTTTCATGCCTGATACGCTCCTAGCACGGTCTTGGTATGATACGGTGTAGTGGGCAGAGACCTTTATAGTGCCCATATCAACATGGAAAATATTTAATGTTTTAAATAAATAGATTAACTTGGCCATCGCATGAAAATACAAAGTATCTTTTTATTTTTAGTTAATAAAAAACATAATGTATCTCACAAGTAATATACATTACATTATACATATTATATTAGATTGTTCAGTGCACTAGCTTTGCATTAGCAAACACTGACAAATCAAAATTGGCCACGAATATTAAATTATTGCAAATGTACCTCTTGGGGTTCTAAGTCCTAGGAACTGGTACATCTCTACAACACGATGGAAAACCGCCGATGATTCCACATAATGCTTAGAAAGTATTATCTCACCATTATATAATTTATACGTCTAGATAGAGTCTCTTGCTGCTAGACGACCGATAAACACAGGCCAGGCCAACTTTAGTGTGCATGACAAGCTTACGTCTTACACTCGCGATTTGATTGTGCGTGTAATTCAAAATAGAGGTTAACTGTCAACCTCAATCTTTTTTCGACGTTTTTACAACTGTCACAATCTATTTAGACGTATAAATGATCTAAGGTAAAATCAAAGAATCCATTTCTTTGAAACCCTGATCAAACAAGTCCTACAATAATTGGTATTGGTAAGCCAAAAATAAAAACCTACATAATATACGTAATAACAAATGAAGAATGAATTAACTTATTATTTAATATACCTATGTTTTTTATTAAGTATATTCAAAATAACAATAATTTTGCCTATTAGTATAATATAATATATATTATAAATTATTCATTTCATTCATATTCACCATTAGTTCATTTCCATGATATCGCCGCCGAAATGACGAATTGGTGAATACGAGCAAAATATCGACGTATCGTCGCGGACTGTCGCTACACGCGGCGTCCTCCCGGCGTGCTCGCATGGCGCTTTCATCCGACGATGATTCCAGAAAATTCTAAGAAAGTATTATCTTACCCAACAGAACGTGGCTGACATCGAGGTAAGGTTCCCAGACAGAGAAGCCACGACCCAAGAGGTCAACGGCAGCTCTTCGCAGTGGAGTGAACGCGGGCAGACGAGCGGAGCCAGGAGCCAGCAGTAAGTGGCTCAGCGCTAGGGCTGTCAGACGCGCCAAGTTGTTCGACGCGCTCAGAGTGAACCCTGAAGAGTAACAAAATATTCATTCATTTCATTTTAAAAGATCTATATTTAAATAAAATATATGGAAAGTATATTACTTGACACAGTCAAATTAAAATATTTTTATTCAAAATATGATATGCTATTACTTATTGAAAGTCAAAAACTCCCAATCCTTCGAAAAAGTATGCCTCAGACCTGAAAAGAACGGGTGGAAGTAACTCAACGGCCTTCTTTTTTTATAAAAAATATGATTACAAAGTAATATCGTACAATTAAACTTATTATTATATAATAGCCCTGGGGTGGCCGCTCCATTCCCAATCTGTGGTATCATTAAGAAAGTCATTTATGTTATAGTAACCTTTACCACACAAACGTTTTTTAACAATTCTTTTGAATAACGTATTACTTTTGTTTTGAATATTTTCTGGGATTTTGTTGTAAAAGCATATACATCGCCCAACAAAAGACTTACTAACTCGACTTAGCCTAGTATTAGGCATTGTTAAACTTACGTTTTCTAACTTTTCTATTGAATTTTGTAAGACAAATTTTGTTTTGAACATTTTCTGGGATCTTGTTGAAAAGTATATACATCGTCCAATGAATGACTTACTAACTCGACTTAACCGAGTAATAGGCATAACAAGTTTGTTCCTCGTGTTAACATTATGAATGTTACAGTTTCTAGCAAAGTTTATGTGCTTATGAACATACAGAACATTATCAAGAAAATGTTGAAATTAGTTTCTTATTAGCATGTAATGATAATAATAAAACTTTATTTCAAAGTAACTACAGACTCAAAATAATGCTAGTTAGACTTAAAAACTACGTTAGTACTAAAACATACTCTTAACTAACTACTTATTACTATTATTTGAGTCACTATTTCTCCATACCATAAGAGATAGAGCAACAGTGACTCATATATTTGCAGTGGAACCTGCTACCAATCATCTTCAGGACACCGTTGGTGCGGCCCCTCATTCTGCGCGCCAGGGAACCACATCTTTTGCGCTTAGTTGCGTAAAAACAATCTACTCGCGCTGTCGCGAACATCCCTGATATACTACAGAAACGAATCAACCCCAGTAGCACCCTGAAGGCATTGTTATATTGGACGCGGAGGGCGCTGTAGGATCTTTGGGTGTACCTGGCCCACAGAATGCACGTGTAAAAAATCGTGATACAACGTTATTTTATCGCTGTTTGAGCAACGCGTAATGCCAAGAAGAAGCAAATTTCAGAAAAAAGCTATTTTGTGTTTAGTATGGTTGAGCGACAGCCAATATGTGGACGCTATAGTTTCTTGAGGGTAAAAGTAACACTTCTAGTTCACAAAAATAATCAGAGTTTCTTAGTTTGAGCAAATAATATACTAAGTATGTGTTTGTAATTTATCGATATCATTACTAGGTGATGAACAATGGAACTATAAAATTACCTTCAACAATGGAACTCTTTCTGCTGTCTGCATCTTTACGTTTTTTGTTGTTTCCTGAAATTTAGAACAAGATAATAAAATATATTTATGAACAAGAATTGAGTAATTTCGAGGTGATACGACGGCTTTGATATCAAATCGATGTAAAAGAAGTAAATAAATATTATTTACAGATTTTTAAATCAGACAAGTCCAGATATCAAGCAAAGGCTTACATACAGTGGCGTAACAATAGGGTGTCAGGGCTGGCAAAATGCCACGGGCCCCCGACTCAAGAGGGCCCCGGCCACAGGCCCCGGCCACAGGCCCCGGCCCAAGAGGCCGCGAGCTAAAAATATTTTTGTTTTGTATGGCTGAACAACATACTAAACTTCACAATAACTTTTCTTTATTTGTTGGTGATTACTTATCCGGAACCTATTTTTTTTTACTTAGAAGATATATGAGCAGCGCGGGGTACTTAATTTAACGTTAGTAAGATGTAACAAAAATTTACTTGAATAAACTGAAAGAATACCGAGACGAAAGTTGAGCCTAAAGATTAAAATATATTTATCTTAAGTCTTTGCAGTCTGCTTTAATACGTACTTAAAAAAACCGCGAGGAAATTCAATACCTACTCTAATCTTGGGCAAAAATACTCGGTTGAAAATGAAACACAGCGCGGTTTTTAAAAAACGTTCTTCCAAGTACAACCAAGCTGTGAAATGAGCTTCCTTGTGCGGTGATTCCGGGACGATACGACATGGGTACCTTCAAAATAAGTGTGTACGCCTTCCTTAAAGGCCGGCAACGCTCCTGTGGCTCCTCTGTTGATGCAGGAGAGTGTGGGCGGCGGTGATCACTTAACATCGGGTAACTCTCGTTTGTTATCCTCTTCCATAAGAAACAAACTGGATAGTAGATTGGTAGATCAATAAGTGAATACAAAAACTTTACTATTTTCATAAAAAACATCCTCACGGTGAGTGGGACCAACAACATTTGAGGACATGTGACATCATGCCACCACTTTACCTTCGCTAGCAATGTCCTGTCCAAATTCAGCACCAATTACGCCCAGCAACACCACAGCAGTGGTCTGCTTCCTCTTGAGTTCTGCCAACGAGGATGGCTTCCGAACTATTTCCTCCTCTTCTTCTTCAAACTCCTCATCTTGCTGATATCATACATAATAAATTATTATCATTTAATTAAGTAATGTGTCATAAATAGATCACGGCAATTCTTCAAACCGTCCCACATTCTAGCCCTCTACAAAGCGCAGGCCAGGCCACATATGGAGTATTGCTGTCATCTCTGGTCTGGCGCACCCAAGTATCAGCTCGATCGTTGGGGACCCAGTGCTCTGTGAACAGCTGGATCACTTGGCGTTGCCTAGAGACGTCGCTTCATTGTGTGTCTTCTACCGCATTTATTACGGGGAGTGTTCCGAAGAGCTGTTTCACCTGATTCCTGCCGCCGAATTCCACCTTTGCACGACACGCCACATATTAGGATATCATCCCCACCATCTGGATGTGTGCGGTCCTCCACATTGCGGTTTTCAAGAAGCTTTCTTTCGCGTACTACAAAGCTGTGGTATGAGCTACCTTGTGCGGTGTTTCCGGAACGATACGACGTGGGTACTTTCAAAAAAAGCGCGTACACCTTCCTTACATACCACCAGGAGACCCGTACGCTCTCCTTCTTTTACATAAAAAAAAAACAAAAATAAATTTCGACACAATTTTAAAATTGTTGCAAACATTTAATTCGAATGCACTACAATATTTTCATATATACACTGGCTGATACCCGCGACACCGTTCGCGTACACACATGTTTGAGAACATAGTGCTAATAAACATCGTTGTTTCTAAAACTTAAAAAAAAATGATAGCAATATTTTTTGGATAAGGCCCAAGTGTTTAAGGGATTATAACTAAGAAGGCTAAATTGAAATCTATCCATTAGTATTCCGTAATGCGCGCACAAATGATAATCTCTATCATTTTATTTATATAGAGAGAGGGGGGGCAAAGGGGCTAGAGGGTCACGCGATGGAAAGTGAAACAACGACCGTCTATGGACATAGAGAAACAGGAGATGCGTTGCCAGACATAAATTTAAGCGTTAATGTCCACAAATCGGTTCAGGAATACTGCAGGCGACAGTTGATTGAACAAAGTGTCAGCAAAAAAATTCTTGCGAAACGTACAGTTGTTGTGTGTGAAGAACAAGCCAGGGGGGGCTTGGAGATGATAGAACAACATTCCCTGGATACATACCAAGGAGCTACATGATAAGTACTGGATGTATGTGAGTAAGACGAAAACAGGCAAAAAAAGCTCAACCGTGCATAGACTTTAAGCTCTTTAGTAAGCTGGTGACTTCACATACCCAAGTTTACATAAAATATATCATGTGATAATCAGGGTCCTTTTATCAAGCATCTTTTTAATACAGGTCACCGATAGTCCCCTGTGCAGGGTTTGCATAGAGGCAGAAGAGCTGGCCGCACACATCATTCTGAAGTGTTAGGACAGTGGCGATATACCGGGCCCAACACCTTGGGTCAACGAGGACTGTCGTCGAGGGCATTGAAGAGTGCACTATTTGAGGTTTGATGAACTATTTTGAAGAGTTGGGTTGTCAGGATTAGCTGCACCACCCAAAATAAGCGCAGTCGAGTAGTCTTCTATTACGGCGTGTTCTTTAGATTATTTAAGGATAATTTTTTATTATATTTTGCATTATGTGTTGTGATTACGCTTACGTCTCTGGTGACTTTCTCTGCTGGTTCCTTCTGTGCTGCTTGAGGGTTAATACTCTCCGTGTGAGTGTACAGAGGAAGGTATTGCGCCCAGTTGTCCACTAGCGCCTTGCGACCTTTTGGTCCCAATCTGAAATTAATATTAATTTAAATTGATTGAAACGATTCAAGTACACAGAAATTATTGCGAAAATTGGTGTGATGGAACTGCACATACAGATGGCTTTACTGTCGAAACGTTAACTCCGCCTCCATATCCTTCCCCATATCAAAGGGTTGGTATGGTGCCGGTCCCAAGCCCGGATAAAGGAGGAGGGAATCCAAGCCAAGTTGTGAGACGTACCATGACGAGGGCTGCGTGTCTGGGGGAGAGCTCAGACTTTAACGGTGTACCTCCGATACCTGGGCACCTCGGAGTGTTATTTTATGCCCTTCGGCCAGTAAGCGGGGCTCTGCTGGTTCGTGACCTTTATTTCCCTAGCTTCTCGTGGGAACAAAGTGGAGGAAAATAATATATTAAATTCTATTTTGTCTAACATAGGTGCAAACCTATCTATCTCGGAACCCGAGGGTGAGCGGCTAGACGCCCCCAAGAGAACCGAAAACTTACCTCAGGTCGAGAGGCCAATCCCAGGCGAGCTGGCAACCGTTAAGGAAACCATAACGCCTACGGAAACAGACTCGAAACTGAGAAATATAAAGACGAAGCCAAAGAAGCTGTCCGGTGCAGCCCGGAAAAGATTCAGAAAGCTTCTCCAAACGGATATGCCTGTAGAGGAAGCCAAGGCGTTAGCCAAAATGCCTTGGAATGACCTACAGAAAGCAGGTCACAACCCTCCACCACCTGAAGCGAAAGCTGAAAAACGTGGCAGGTCAGAGGAGATTTCTCCGAAAACCCAGCCGAAGAAGGTACCCAGGCTAGATGACACTCAGTCAACCTCGGGGAGACCTAGCTTCAAGGAGGTAACCGGGTCCTCACGTGTGGGCATTCGACATACCCATACTATGAGCGAGGACGAAATGCGGAAAGTGCGCCGCGCACTTCTTGCTTTGATCACCGGGGCTGAACAAGGTACCGGGCCGACATTTTTGGGCTTTGCCCACAAGCCTGGCTGGATTCTGGTGACTTGTGAAAATGATTTGAGCCGAGAGTGGCTTGTGGACAAAGTCAAGGATCTGAAGCCGTGGCCGGAGGCAGAGCTCTCATGCATGTCGAAGGAACAACTGCCCAAACCCTCCATAGCCACGACTTTTCTCACACTGAGGCTGACACAGTTGAAGAGGCACTGAAGCTGATCCGAGCGCAAAATGCGGGACTGAACACCGAAGGAAGGTGCTCCACGCGAGGGAGGACAAGGGAGGCCAAGTGGTCACTTTTTCCTTGGACGATCCCTCCGCGGAGACTCTGAAAGAGTCCGAGTGCAGAGCTGCCCTTGGTTTTAGAAAGATTAATTTTAAGATCAAGGGCGTCTCTGAGGGTTCCGCAGCAGCGAGTGGACAGCAACCCACCCAGACCAGCGGGCCTGTGCGACCGGGAACATCCGGGATCTCAAGGACCCTGCACCGGCCGGCTGCCCCCACAACTACGTTCCGGGGCAAAGGGCCGATGTCGAGGAACGTCTCAGGTCCCCTCAGGGGAGGGAAGGATCAGAGTCGGGCTAATTCTGGCCGCGGGCGGAAACACCCATACCAGAAGACAGACCGACCTAAGCACAGACGCACCGCAGAAATAGGGCGAAGATACTCCAGGCAAACCTCCACCACGCCAAAGCTGCTACTGCAGTAATGGAGAAATGCTACTGCAGTAATGGAGAAATGCCTCGCGAGTAGTGAGATCCTCTTTGCCCTACTATAAGAGCCGTGGGTTAACACCGGCAAAATACTAGGACTGAACACCGCTGGTAAGTTAATCTACAATAACAGCGGATCCAAACCCAGAGCTTGCATAGTCTTCAACAAGAACACTAATTTCTTACCTGTTACAGAGGTCTGCACCGACGACCTTGTTGCAGCGTATATCTGTTTCAAAGGTTGGGAAGGCACCAAGGTGATCGTTTGCTCGGCGTACCTTCCATATGAAGAAAAAGACCCGACAACAGAATTGGCGAGAGTGGTCGAGTATGCACGACGCAACAACGCCGAACTGATTGTCGGGGCCGACGTCAATGCGCACCACACAACTTGGGGAAGCAGCGACTTCAAATTTCGATATCGGATCACCGACACATAGCATTTGACATCTTGGCTTGCCTCGAAAAACAAACATATACGTTTAGGGATCCAAAGAAAACAAACTGGACTGTCTACAAAGAGAAACTCAGGAGTAATTTGGAGAATATCCCTAAGCGCATCAGAACCCTGGATGAGCTAGAGTTGGCAGTGAAAGTAACCACGGATGGCATCACTGATGCCTACGAGGCTAGCTGCCCTCTCTCCTTATAACACTCAAACAGGAAAGTGCCTTGGTAGAATTCAAACTTGAACAAACTAAGGAAAAAATCCAGAAGGCTGTTTAACAGGGCTAAAAAGACCCAAGAATGGGAACCCTACAAAGAAGCCCTAACAGAATACAACAGAGAAGTTAAAGGAAGGCCAAACGAGCATCTTGGAAGAGGTTCTGCGAAGATTTATCTAAAACTCCCCAAGGATCCCGAGTACACAAACTGCTCGCCAAGGACAAACCTAGCCAAATCGGCCTGCTTAAGAGACCAGATGGATCTTTTACAGCCGACGAGGTAGAAAACGTAAGAGTACTGATGGCCCACCACTTTCCGGGGGCTACCCATCAACCATCTGTAGCAACGCCTACACAACGGCCTCTTGACGAGGACTGGCGTAGAGCGGCAAAGATAATTAGACCCCGGAATATAAGGTGCGCCATCAAGACTCTGAAACCCTACAAGTCAAGCGGTCTAGACAACATTTTTCCAGCGCTTCTTCAAAAAGGCTTGGATATCCTAGTACCGCTACTAGTCAAGATATACCGGGTAAGCTTTGCCTGGGGCTATCTTCCAGAACAATGGCCTAGGGCTAAAGTACTATTTATACCTAAGGCAGGCAGAAAGGACTACTCCCTGCCAAGCTCCTTCAGACCCATAAGCCTTACCTCCTTTCTCCTGAAGGTTATTGAGTCTTGGACAGACACATAAGAGAGGATGCTCTAAGCCTAAAGCCCATTCATAGTTCTCAACACGCCTACTGTAGAGGCAGGTCTACAGAAACGGCCCTTCTACAACTTATGGATAGAGTCGAGAAGGCGTTACAAGACAAACAGATTGCACTCTGTGCGTTTCTAGACATTGAGGGCGCCTTTGACAATACCCCGACAGACACGCTAGTGAAGGGACTAATTCACAAAAATGTAGACTCCACCACTGTCAAATGGGTAAGGTCAATGCTCTAAAATCGCAAAGCTCTAATCTCCCTCCATGGGACATCACTGGAGCTATACACTACGCGAGGTTGCCCACAAGGTGGCGTTCTTTCGCCACTTCTATGGACACTAGCAGTAGACGAACTACTTAGTAAGCTGGCAGAACTCAGGATTGATGCACTAGGGTACGCAGACGACCTAGTTATTATCGTCAGAGGTTTCTGCCAAAGCCTACTAAGCTCTATATTGCAAAAGGCGCTAAATACCATCTCACAGTGGTGTACAGCCAACAAACTGTCAGTCAACGCAGGAAAGACTGTTATTGTCACGAGGAAACGGACACTTAAAAAACTGAAGTCTCCCACCTTGAACGGCTCTACTTTAGAATTCTCAGCTGAGGTTAAGTATCTGGGAGTCACATTCGACCAGAAACTCACATGGAATTCTCACATCGACAAAGCCGTGAAAAAGGCTAAAACAACCTTGGGTGTATGTCGACGTCTGGTAGGGAGACATTGGGGAATGCGCCCCAAGATCCTCCTATGGCTATTCACAGCAATTGTGAGACCAACAATCACATACGCCTCCATTGTGTGGTGGAACAAAGCCAGCCAGAAAACAACTGCAGACAGACTAAATAGCCTGCAGAGGCTTGCCTGTATGTTGGTAACCGGGGCCATGACGTCTACTTCTGGTGCGGCCATTGAAGCAATGCTAAACCTACCACCTCTTCCACTGTTCATACAGCAAGAGGCGAAGGCAAGCATGCTGAAGGCAATCGCCCAGGGGGGTTCATGTAACTGGATGTCGCAAACGCTTAGGACTTTAGAGGACTCAGTTCTGCGAGACCACATATTAGGCATGTTACCTGATCAGATGATTCCACAATTAATCTCTGTTAAACACTATATCGTGGAACTACCTTCCAGGGACGACTGGATGAACAACAAAGTCACGTGGAAGGACGGGAGCCTCATGTGGTTCACCGATGGGTCCAAAATGGAAAATGAAGTCGGCTGTGGGGTCTATGGAGAACGCCTCAGGTTTAAATCTAGCACAAACCTGGGAAGCTTTACCTCCATATTTCAAGCAGAGGTGAACGCCATCCTGGAATGCGCGGAAACCAATATCCAAAAAGGCTACTTCAATCATAACATATACATTCACTGTGATAGTCAGGCAGCATTGTTGGCTTTAGACGCTGACTTGACGTCGCCTAAGTTAGTCAATAATTGCGTTGAATGCCTGAATTCATTAGGTATGAAAAACAGTGATTCTCAGGTGGGTCCCAGGGCATGCCGGAATCATAGGCAATGAAATGGCCGATGAGCTCGCAAGAGCTGGGGCTAAAGCAGTCCGATATGGTCCGGAACCCATTTGTGGACTGCCCAAGAGCGCCATCCGACACACCCTGAGTAACCAATGTAAACAAGAAGCACTTAAACGCTGCAACAACTCTTCAGGTTTAAACCACTCTAAAGCACTGATAAGGGCATTCAACAGTAGCTATGCGAATGAAGCCCTATCATTGAACAGGAAAAATCTATGCATACTCACTAGGATGCTAACCGGGCACTGTCGCCTAAACAAGCACCTCAGTGTGGTCGGCATCAAAAGCGACAAAGCTTGCAGGTTCTGCCTTGAGGATGATGAAACACCTATTCATCTACTCTGCGACTGCGGCCCACTAATGCATAAGCGTAACACAATCTTTGGTGACTACTTCGTGCCACCAGATAGTGTTTGCAACACTCGCGTCAAGGAACTACTGCGGTTCGTAAAGGCGGCAGGGCTTGACGATGAGCTTTAGTATGAGTGGCGAACACAATAGTCGAATTCTGGACGCGGTGTTACTAGGAATCTTTTAGGACCAGGAAATAGCCACCCTCTTCAAATAATAATAATAATAATAATAATACTGTCGAAATGATCTGATAGTCGTGCTCATCCGGACATACAGTTAGAGAAACTAGAAGTGGCTAATGGACGATCTATAAGGTTGTTCTACGTACCTGGCCAACTCAGCAAGAAGAAGAGCCTGCGCTGCTTCACGAACCTCAAGGCAATGGTGTTGCCATCTGCGAGCCAGCATCTCAACTTGCGGACGTTTGAAGCTTTTGGCGCCTTAACAACAATTATCAAAGTCATAATGAATAAATGTTTTAGTAAAAAATGAAACATACTAATGCTAATAGTGTAATCCAGACATAAAAAGAACCAAAGTCACCGACATAGCTAAAATGACTGCGCAACTTAAGTGGCAGTGGGCAGGGGAAAAGTTCGACGGAGAGATGGCCGTTGGGGCAGTAAGTCCTCAATTGGCAACCACGTACCGAAAGTCGCAGTGTTGGTAGGCCCTCACAAGATGGATCAACGACCTGATCAAGTGGTGGAGATTTCTGGGGGAGGCCTTTGTCCAGCAGAGGACGTCTTCCCGCTGATATGATGATGATGATGATCCAGACATTCCTTCCTGAATTCTTCCACTCGCATCAAGTCTTTCGCATACAAACTTTCTTATTCCGGACACTGGCACCTAAGTACCACTCCGATCAGATCGTATATTATTGATGCGGGCTGGATGGGAAGCACAGAAACGCCTTATAGCTTAGCAAATGGTGTTCAAACACGTGTGTTTCAGTTGTAATGATATGGCACCCTTCAAACTAGTTAATTGGATAGTGAAATTCTTCTTTATATATTACTAAAGCCTTTAAAAGTGTCTTGACTTTGGTTTTTTTTTCGAATACAGACAAGACCCAGAGATTGATTCCGGTACTATGTCCTATGTATGTACCCTTCCTGGGTTCCTTTTAGCAAATGAAATTAATGGGCTTCTGAGACTAAGCATCTCATGTCTCATGGTAACCATCATAATCATCATCATTTCAGCTGGAAGACTTCCACTCCAAGGACTGTACTGCCCCAACGGCCATTTCTCCGTCGAGCTACGGTGCCCTGGTCACTGCCACTTCAGTTTCGCAACCATCATGGCTATCTAGGTGACTTTGGTTCTCCTACGGATCTCCTCATTTCTGATTCTGATACTCGGAGGGAAACTCTAAGCCCCCTTTTCATTGCCCTCTAAGTGACCGTGAGCTTCCTCATAAGGCCCATCACGTCTGCGGCTGAGACTAATACAGTCGCAGCAGTCGTGCAAAATATCGAGCTGTTTAGAAATATTAAGCGGCACTATACTGTACTAGGCAGGCCGTTTCACTTACCATCAGGCAAACGTCTTGCTCTTCAATTCTTTTCATAAAATTCGAAAAATCGTCGACTTTTCCTAGTACCACTTCAATCCATATTCTGATTGTAAACAAACTACCTCCATCCAGCCTAGCGAGCAGTCTGTCGCTGGAAAAGCTTTCGAGCCACTCCTACCGACATATCTGTTTCAGGGTCTGAATACGTAATAGTACTGTTTACGCACTAGATCCGGCTTCCGCTATCCGTTTTGTTTTCGTCAACCGTAGAAATAGTTTTACAACTACTTCGGACCGCGTTTTCACGGATACGGTTCTGACTCTGATCGGACGTAGTGCGAAAGCGTTCTAAATGTACTCTCCTGTACTCTCGAAAAAAAAGGACAAACCACTTCAAATTGTATAGATTAACGTGACAAACCGATTTTTGGATATAAAAATATTTCATTCACAATAATATCTTAACTTACCAGCAGCCACCACCTTATCAGGAAGCAGTACGCAGTGTAGAGTCGCCAGCAGAGACCATCCTTGCTTGATATGGGCCTGCTGGGCAGCCAACTGTTCCTCCCTCTCATCGTCACCACCCCACGAAGATCCTCTGGTTGTAGGTCTGAAATGATATATAAAGGCATTTATTTTCTCAAAATTGATTCCTTTAGAATTCTTTTCGATATATCTAATATATAATGCTGCAGGATACTTTAATCTTGTAACACTTCATTAAAATGGAGTATTTGAAAATTCTATCAGGGTAATTGAATGCGTGGAAGAATAACAATCTTTTAAAATCCCAATTGAAATTAAAATATTACCTATTAAAAATTTTAAATGTATCGATAAAAAATAAATTAACATCTAAGGCTTTATAATATATAATGTGAAAGATTATTTGAATGATAAAGATAATTGGAATTAATGTTCTTAATTTTGTTAATGAATATTGTTATACTCATTTGAATGCTATTGTAACTTTTATACTTCATCCTGACTTGCACTAAATAACTTATAAAGTTTTACAGTGAATAAAGATTTTTTGACTTTGACTTTCTCAACATACCGTGAAGCCCCCTCCCGTTCCCCTTTCACCCCCTCGCGCTCGTCCTGTTGCGTCAATAAGGGTTGCAGTTTCAGTACCGTTGGGTACATTTCGTGATATTTTCGTGCTACCTGCTACTGCTCTGTTTTTCACGTTTTGACTTTTGTTATTAATAGTTATGTAGTTTAGGCACGGCTTTGTGATGGTCAGGTCGTTACAACTACCAGCAGCTACACGTCTTGCTCGTCTTGTCCCTTATTGGCATAAAAAAAAACTAATCTGCGCACAATACAGTGTTGCTGATATTTCTAGAAAAAATTGGGCATTGCGATTGCGCTCGTGCGCTACATGATTTTGAAGCTCAAAACAGAGACCATACACCCACCTATGTAGTCTCCTGATCATCTCTTGTTCGGGAACGAAGCTAGCGTTGCTCATTGACATCAGGGTATTCGACAGAGCCACAATGGAGAGAAGATGGTTGGTTGTTAGAGTAGTGCTCAGCTCCCAGTGAAGTTTCGATGAGAACAGTCTGAAAAGTTCAAATATGAAAGTCAAACAAATTTAAAGGATTTTGCTGCGGAAAAGTCCTAAAGAAGCAAAACTTAAAGAAAGTAATATAATTGTTGTTCCACCATATACTCATGATAATGTTATTAATATTCATACGCACTATAGCGAATTTTCTAGAAATTATGATTTTAATTATGTAAAAACCGTATAATTATATCAACTTAGTAAGTTGGGCGAAGTATACACTTCTAGAACAGGATCAAAGAATATGTTCAATATACATGAGCCACGAAATTCAAAATATTTGATAAAAGTTATTAATTTCACCCCAATATAAGTGGATGAAAAGGGTAATTTTGTAACATTTAATATAAGCATAAGTCCGAAATCACAGACCATTAAACATAGATAAAATGCTAACCGTTCTACTAATTCAGTGGTTTCTCATAATAGTATCTAGCAATTTTAAACCACCAATGCGTTCGTAATTGATAGTCTATTCGAGGTCAAACTGCCTTGGTTAGTGTCAGGTTTATTGGGAGAATATTAACTGAATAACGTCTAAGAAAGTACTATATGCAGCTAGGAGATCACTTTTGTATATGCCGCGGGTATATTATCAAAGCCGTGACATTATAATTTCACTAGTGATATTATAGTTTAACGGTAGATTGTCAATCGACTTCATTTCTTACAATTTAACGGCCTGGGTTTTAATGACGTTGTAATGTCACGGGTGCACTATATTATAATAAATCTATTACAAATGAAGTTAGCAGTGTGAGACGTCGAGCATTCTGATTGGTCAATATTTTTTTCATACGCAATCTGCAACACAATAATAGTAAGCATTGGAGCGTGTATGCAATTTTCCATCTGAAATTTTTGCTGAAATAGTAGTGAACAAGGGTCGATTTGGCTCTGGCGCCGGCCACGGCCGCGACACGCTACGCTCGGCTCGTGCGTTGTGGTCAACAGTCTATATTTGTTTTTTCGGACCTACTTGTGAACAAAGGCCGATTCACTGAGATAACAATTAGTTGATTACACTAAAAACTTAAAAATAATAACTATACGATAAATACAAGGTACAGACCAATTAGAGAAGGCCTCATAAATTAACGACGAGTAAAATTGTTATTGTATCGTTGCCTTACAATATCACTACAGTGTAGGAACCAGTGACATTACAATGCCCCTAAAATCAGGGCGTTAAATTGTAAGAAATGAAGTTGATTGACAATTTACCATTAAATTATAATATCACTAGTGAAACTATAATATCAGGGCTTTGACATTATACCTGCGACATATATAAGATTACAATGTTCGACACAAATCGAAATAAAAATATTTAACGGAAACTCAACGTGGAAAAAAGTCTTTCGACGTGCCGTCTCACGTACGTGTCATACGTAGATTCCAAAAATAACAAGAATTGTAACTACGTTATATTATTGTCATAATAAGTGGCTTACTTTGATTTTAAAAAAGCATTCGATACGGTCGACAACGATGTTTTGTTACATAAGCTGGCGTGTGTAGGCTGCACTCCTCATACCTTGGAGTTTTTTGCCAACTATTTACGTGATAGAAGTCAGTACGTTGACTGTAACGGATATTATTCAGAGCCCTATGCCACAAACTCAGGTGTCAGTCAGGGTAGTAATTTAGGGCCATTACTATTTTGATGATAAATGACCTACCCCAAGTAGGCGTGTGTAGGCTGCACTCCTTATACCTTGGAGTTTTTTGCCAACTATTTACGTGATAGAAGTCAGTACGTTGACTGTAACGGATATTATTCAGAGCCCTATGCCACAAACTCAGGTGTCAGTCAGGGTAGTAATTTAGGGCCATTACTATTTATTTTGATGATAAATGACCTACCCCAAGTAGTTACAAAGTCAACACCATTGATATTCGCAGATGATTTAAAATTAGTTTACAAAATTGAAAACAAAATCTATGAGCCACTTCAACAGGATATAAACAACGTTCTAAAGTGGAGCATAGAAAATATACATTTTAACACAAGTAAGTGTTCAATATTATCATTTAGCAGATCATATATTCCACATCATCATCCATATCATATGGGAGGAAACTTACTTGAAATGATGACTGAGGTCAGAGATTTAGGAGTGTGCTTTACAGCTGACTTGAACTTTAGGACCCATATAATTGATATTTGTAAGAAATCATAACTTAGGTTTAATGTTACGGCTAGCAAACCAATTTACAAATATCGGGGCTTTGAGTGCATTGGACGATGCACTGGTTAGAAGCCATTTGGAATGTAATTCTGCAATCTGGTCTCCCCATGAGGCTAAATATAAATTTATGCTTGAACGTATACAGAATAAGTTCCTTAGATTCATGTATCTGAAGCAGTTTGGGGTATATCCGGGCTACCCATTATTGTATCCTACTTTGTTTCTGTTAGACATGGTGGGTTATTACAAAATTGAGGTTAGAAGAGAAGTCGCTTTAGCTATGTATTTACTAAAAGTAATTAGAGGTAAGATACACAGTCCTAGGCTCCTGGAATCAGTACTGCTGTGTGTCCCTGACGAGTACGTAGGACGGCGGCGGCAACCACCGCTGCTGGTGGTGCCTCGTGCACGCACCAACCTTCTGCAGCGTGCACCGCACACGCGTGCGCTGTGGGTGCTCAACGCAATCCGAACACTTAGACTTGTTCTCTTGTTCAATGAGTGAACTCACTAGAGCTACGTATTGTACACGTAGTTAGTTTAGTATAGTAATATTATATATATATATATAACTTTATTTGTCCTCTGTCGCATTAGGTTAAACCTGTAATGATGGATGTAGTGTGGTTATATAAATTAATAAAATAAATGAAATAAATAAATGATTTACTTTTAGGTAGTCTAATATTTTGCATTTCATTTTACTAAGGGGAACTCTAAAATATAATGGAATGGTTTTATAAGGTGGAATTTTTTACGATGGATGACGCCTTATATGTTTTCAGTTGATGCATGTTAAATTACCTGGTCAACTTCTCCTGTCGGACTAGCTCCATAGGTAGATTGGATGTCATCAGTACTGGATCATCAGGCATTGTGCTGCTCGAGTCGACCCAACTTCCAAGCCAGGTCGGCAGTTGTACCGACATGTGACCATGGCGCGATACCACCCCAAAACAAACTGGTACCTGAATAGAAAATTTATGAAACAGGCAAACTCACATCACTGTAATTTGCGTCATGACCTTCGAATTGGGACATAATAGTAGAAGTGCACTAAGTGATATAGTTTTACTGGCACAACTGTCCTCGGCGAACATTGGATGAACAGTTACTACTGCTACTAAATGATAAAACATACCATAGGTCGTAACAATCCCAGCTTTGATTCGCAGACCCTATCCAGGTCAGGATCAAGACCCCAGGCGTGGAGCAGCGACATGAGGATCTGAGCTATCTCCATCGTGTGAGGAGGTTCTGCCAAGGACATGTCTCGGGGCCGATGTCGTTTCTTATTGTCATGTTGATCATCTAAAACAATGGGTTAAATTAATTATTTACTATGTAAAATGAGGTATGTAGTATTTCACTATCCTCGGTCAAATATCATTGCTCGCGGCTACGTCATTTATAATTTGCAGATACAGGTCTTCTGCTACTAGAGAAATATGGCATAATCCTCAAGGGATTGTAGAGTCTAAGTGTGTATCCACCAGAAGTTCCAGTGTTTTGTTTACAGAGGTGGTCGATGATCCATCAGGTTTTCTAAGTAAAATTTGATGATGCGAGGAAGACTAAGTAAAATGAAGCCATGCTTTTTGAATTCTTTATTATACAAGCTTTAATATTGTTTTATTCAGCCTTGCCAGCTCCGATCCCTCTTATTTTTATTGTACGGAGGCTGAATTTTTTCTTCAGGCTATTGAATATCATGTCCCACTATAAAACGTTTCATTTGTTGTATAATTCTTAATTCAAATAAATATTTTTCATTTCTATCATCACAAATCAGAAGACCTTTGACAACACAATAGAAATAAAATGGAGAAATAATCTCACAATTAACAATTGTACAATCAAAGAATAGTTATATGTTTTAATGTGTGACTAGGCTATATTTCTGGCTCACGGCAAACACGTGTATAGTGTAATTAGCATTGCTTTATGGAGGCCACGCGAATTTAATTAAATGGCCTCTGGACTATTGAAGTGGAAAATAATCTGGGCTTATTAAATTAGATTCCATATGAACAAAAGTGCCTTTTTGTGAATTCAGATAATTATATACTTACTTCTATAATTATTCTATAATAATTTATATGATTTTTATTAATGCTCCAGAGACCTGATAATTTAATAACATTCAGTAATATTAATGAAAAATCATTTTTAAAAGTGCTCATTTATCTAGGTCAGCTTATATCTACAACTGGCACTTAGGAAGAGACGAGCAAGAAAATACATTAGTTTATAAAAAGTGAAGATATTGAGATAAAAGCAAATCGAAAAGAATATTGTACCTGTATTATTCGATACCTAGCATATGATTGGTGAAAACGGGTAGGTAATAACAGCATTCGTTCATAAATTTTGTTTTCAAATTTAATTTGTGTAATTAATCACGGAAGTGAGGGTTATCACTTTAAAAAATAATAAATTGCTTAGATTTGAATTCTTAATGAAATGCCTTTTGTTGGACTTAAATTTTCCGAATATTTACAATTGTAATTTATATTTTTTTATTACACCATCAAAAAATAGATATTACAACGAACAAATAGCCCCCAAACTTTTTGATAAAAGCTGATATATTGACGTCAGAATTTTCGATTGAAAATTAGGATCCTTTTTTGATATTAAGTTAAAATAAGGCGAAAAAATTAATATTTTAAATCAAATAAATTACAGTGTATTTGGGACATAATAAGGTAAGTTTTCACCAAATTTCGTAGAAAAAAATTTTTTTTGAAAAAGATATAAATTAAAAACCAAAAACTTGGTTTTTTTAATTTTTCACCTCGTTATGTGAAAAAAGTGTAATTACAAAAGTTGTAGATCTCTTTATTACCTACAACTTTGCCAGTTAACTTTTTGCCATAGGACTTGTAGTTTTGCCGGAAATCGAGATAAACCGTTTTTACCCTAAAACAACCCCCCCTTCTCCACTTCCCGACCTCAGATCGCCCGTAATTTATTTTTCCCTTAATTTTTGTTATATTCTCGTCCTTTTCCAATGGGTTCCATCCTACTATTATTTTGTTTCACTTTTTATCATTTTCAAAGGCTTCGGCACTGGTCTATACGAGTATAATGCATATATAGTATGAGCAGGTTATCAACGGCAAAGTAGATCCTATAGATGAAGCTACAAACGGAGAGTTGAACAAGACATATCAAGATTTATGAACGTGACGTCACTTGAATGGTTGGCTCAGTGAAAGAGCGCTCGCACGGAACGCAAGAGGTCGCGGGTTTGAGTTCATAAATTTTGTTTTCATATTTAATTTGTGTAATAACAGGAAAGCTAATGAATAAAATTGAAGTCTAGCAAAATGGACACGGATGTACAAGCTTATTTGTGGCGTGTCGTTCGAAGGCGGCATTCGGCAGGAATAAGGTCAGACTTGCTTAGACACAATGAAGCAACGTCTGTACGTAATGCCAAGTGATTTAGCCGTTCACAGAGCACTGAATCCCCGACAACTCGATCAGCTTTGCATTGCACGCGGCCAAATGGTTCGTGTTGATAATGGAGTGGAACAACAAAAAAAACTTATGGAAAACGCATTTTAAATGGATTTTCGTAGATTTTGACCGCTGTACTAGTTATTAATGGATTCATGTATATTGGTACGTACGTACACTTACGCCCCAGTTATCATGTTCAGACGACGGCGCTTTCTACGAAATTTAACATAAATAAGTAAACATCGAAGAGACAATGAAATAAAAGGGTTCCAACTAATGTTATAGTTATCTTTATTACCACACAAACATTTTGTAACAATACTTTTCAATTTTTTCACACATTTGTTTTGTACATTTTTTGGGATCATGTTGGCATAAACATATATATCGCCCAACAAAATACTTAGGAACCGTTTGTTCTTGGTGTTAGAATTATGATTATCATAAGGATTATCACAGTTACCAATGCCTACTACGCGGCTAAGTTAAGTTAGTCTTTTGTGGGGCGTTGTATATACTTTTACAACAAAATCCCAGAAAATGTTCAAAACAAATGTATTACGTAATTCAAAAGAATTGTTAAAAAACGTTTGTTTGGTAAAGGTTGCTATAATATACCACAGATACGGAATGGAGCGACCACGCTCAGGCTATTAAATAATAAGTTTAATTGTACGATATTACTTTACAACCATATTTTTTATGAAAAAAAAAGAAGCCCGGTGAGTTTGTTGCGCCTGTTTTTCTCAGGACTGAGGCATACTTTTTGGAATGGATGGTAGTTTTTGACTTTCAATAAGTGATATCACATCCTATTTTGAATAAAAATATTTGAATTTGAACTTGTATTATGCGGGTATTTCAAAGATTCGAACAACAGTTGTGATGACTAAAGGAATTTAGGCGCGACTTGAACTCAGATTTGTTTTTCTGACGAAAGTAACGCTCAGTACAAAAGTCAATTGAAAGAATTTTTTAAGCCGTTATAATTTAATGGTTTCAAAAAATGTTTCAAATTTTAAAATTTTAAAATCAAGAACATGACTATATCTTGACCTGTAAAAAGTTTAAGTGTTTGATGAATATATTTTGATATTATAATTCTGATGAATAATAATATCAAAATATAACATTATATCATTCTTTGTAAAATATATAAAATCTCACCTGATAAAATAATATTAATTATATTATATATTAATTAAGGCATTTTTTATTTTAGGTAGAGAAAATGCCAACATTGCCCAAAAGATGAAGTTATACCATCAGCTTTTCCGAGAAAAAAAATAGGAAAAAATCTAACAATGCTGCTAGCTCTTCAGTAATACGTGAGTGCTCAGTTGGTAACACGGCTTTATTTAGTGTAAACCTAATGTAATATATTAATGAGTCTGCTTATAAAATGCTCACAGAATACCTTTATTTATATATGGTGTGTGTGGATGATGCAGCTACTGTACTCAATAACTTTTGTATTCATTTACATTTACTTTTTTGACTTACTCTTGTAAGGCATTGACTATTTGACGTTTGAGTATGTTTGTTGCATCTTTTTACATAATATTATACTGTAGGTAATCGGAATGATTTGTAAATCGATGGAAATGTAAATCTTGATATAAAAGAGTGACAATGAGATTCTTTGCTACTTACCTAGCTCAACCCTTTACGAAGTAGCGGTAGATTCAATACGAAAAATATATTTTTTGACATTCATGAGTGTCATTTCCGTGACCTACGTGAATATAGTGATTTTGTTTTGATTTGATTTTGATTATTCTTAAAGTTAATTATTATTTACACGCACACACTTTTTTTGTTCGGCTTGCAGACTTAAGTTTTTCCTAAGCTTACACTTATCTCGCACTAAAAGTAATGTTCATAAATACGGAATTCGACTTAACTCGCTAGATAAGTCTGAGCAAAGTCTAAGTCTGAGATCTATAAAGCGACCTTAAACTTTGCAAGAAAATGACTTTTGCTTTAAACGATATTTGCATTAGGCTGTCTTAGGTCAAACTCAGCATGATTACAGCTCTTAAAAGACTACAAAAACGAAATCAAAAATTATGCTAAGAGTACACTCAGCTTGAGTGCCAGACGCGTTGACACACGTTTTGAGCCCGACGGAGATATGCCATTCGATATAACTAAGTTTTCGTTTGTAATATAAATAAGCTAACCAGAAACCCGAGCCAGCCACCAAGCGTGAATAAAATGACGAAATTATTTACACCTCAGAACAATCTATAATTTACTAGAGACAAATAATTGTTGTGGTAACGAGATCTTGTAGGTACAAGGCCGACCGCGCCCTGTTTACCCACGCCTGCGAAACACATATTTTGTTACATTACTGATCAAATACAAAATTATTACATCAATACAAAATATGAGCCAGCTAAAGTAAAAAAAGGGGGAATAAACTTATGACGTACGCACGTAAGAACTTAATTTTTCTTTGGTGTAATAACACAAAAAACAAATACTCCTCGTGCTATTTTAAGTTTGAATAAAAAAAAATATTGTAATAAAGAAGGTATTTATTTAATACTATGAAAAAATTATTGTAACCAATAATTTTGTTAAAAAACGTGTAATTAAATATCATTAAATTGTTTTTATACAGTTCGAGAGAATTTTTTAATATTTTTTTTTAATTTTCGTCTATTGGTTGTGATTCAGTAGACCTATTAGTCCAGTCAAAATAGACATTTAACTTAGCCAAAATGTGCATAGAGCTGAAAATTGGTTGAGACATTGAATACGCCATTATAAGTGAAAATTCAAAAACCCCTTTGATCCTACTTCTGCAAAAAATATATGGAAGGTCAAAGGTACAAAATTAAGGTTTCTTCTCAAAAACGGTAAATTTTATCGTAAAAATAGGTCAGACAAAACTTGTAGATCATACATTAGAAAACATATATCCTACATACCAAATATACAATTAAATGCAGCCTGTACATGTCATCGGACGTTCAATAGAAATGCAAATAAGAAAGTATTGGTTTGTGTTACTCTCACAATACAGCATGTATAAATTGAATGACAATTTTAAAATAAAAGACTTTACGGTCAGTCCCTAATAACAACAACGTCATTACAAACAAAATTTTTTTAACAAAAAAGCAACCGACTTCAAAAACACTAAAAATAATTGCGTATTTTTATACAATATAATTAATTAATCTAATTCTAGTTACGATTATTGTAATTTTTGGAATCGGTGCCCTTCCGCCGCGACCTGCTCTCGCCTCGCCACGACTCAAGCACATCTCACCTATAACTATGTATGTAGTAACAAACCTATCTTGGATGACACGCCGCAAAAAAATAAACATTTTTAATTTAATTTATTTGTGTTCTTGAAATATAATTGATCTTCCCTTTTTACACGTTTATAGTGTATCTATCTTTGTAATGTGTTGATTCTTCTAATCTTATATGGCTGCAAGAGCATACTGGATAACGGGTATGGTCCAGTTGTTAAACGAGCCTTATAGTTGATCGAGTACCGTTTTTCTTCATCAAATATCGTTGGCATTTCCATGGATTTCCGGGTTTCGAGCGTACCGAGGCACCGATGAAAGAACCCTTGGTATACTGTTTTGAGCTCTCTCGGCGTACATGTTGGATTTGTTGGCTGTCGACCACAGTTGGATTCCATAATATGTCTAGATCGGTTTTATTATGGAGCAATATACCCTTAGTTTGTTGGATATGGATAAGGCAGACTGTCTACCGAGAAGCCAGAGTAGATTTTTAAATCTAAGGTGGATTTCGTTGCGCTTCGTTTTTATATGGTCATTGCATACCATCGTCCGGGTGAGTTAAAATCCGAGGTATTTAACGCAGGTTGATGGCGTCAGTGTGGCGGACAGGTTTCTTAGCTCTTTCGTCTTAGCGTAAATGTGGTATGGTGAGACTTTGGGGCGCTTGCTTTTATGCGCCACTTGGTCAGCCAAGCTTTAGTGGCATCGAGTTGAGTTTGCAAAGTTCTGGTCGCTTCATAGGGATCACTGTTACAAGTGAGGAAGGCCGCATCATCGACAAAGATTTCTACGGCTGTTTCTAGGGACTGGGGTTGGTCACTAGTAAATATGTTGTAGAGGACTGGACCAAGTACGGAGCCTTGGGGTACTCCGAACCTGCAGCCAAAAAGGGAAGATATTTCGTCACGGAGCGTCACTTGAAACTTTCTGCCACTAAGGTAAGACTCCATAAGTAGGTAGTAGGAGTGTGGAAGGTACTTTTTAATTTTGCACAGTAGTCCTTAATGCCGAACCCGGTCGAAAGCTTGTTGTATGTCGAGAAAAGCAGCCGAACATTGTCCTTTCTTTTCCAGACATTGTCTAATTGTACAATACACTCTGTTCTTGTTTTATAGTTGAGTGGTGCTTCCGGAAGCCAAACCGATTTTAATTGACAAGTCGTAAGCAGTCAACATTGACTAAGATCCTTAGACTGGGTTGCATCATATTAGCTGTTAAAGTTAAGGTTTAAGTCAAATTTAACGTTAACAGTAACGCTGACTTTAACAATAACTGCGGAACGTGGTGCACCATCGTATTCCTAGGCATGGTTAAAGTTAAAAAGTAATATATCATAGTACAGGATCCCACTGCTCGATTCCATAGGTACGTGTTTTTGATAAAACTAATTTTAAATGAACATTTAGGAAGTATGCAATGTAGTAGCGATAGGTTACCACTTAAAAATTGGCGGCAATTACCCGTAATATTTTTCTGATATAGGTACATTGCAACTTTATGTTTTTTTAATAAATTATAAATAAATAAATTTTAAAGGACATTATGTAAAGAATTTAAAAAAAAGATGTTTTCCAGCTCTTAACAAGGTTGCTAGGAGTAAGAAGGTATCATAATACCTATTAATGTTAATAATTTACACATACCTGATTTTTATTTTAATACAATATCGAAGTTTTATATTTACTATTAACAATAAACCATGCTTGCTAGAAAAAAATGGCCACTTAAAATACGAACTCCTAAAAGGTCTTTCAACAAATGAACGACCTTGCGGGTTACTTGGTGGGAATTGATTACCCCCGCTCAAGATCTTTTACAACAGCACAGGACAACATATAGTACAAATAGGACAAAATAGTTAGCAACTTTAAACCATATTAAAATTATCTCGAAAGTTATTCGCTATATAAGTCACAAATTAAGATAAACATCAAACATTAGCACGGTCATAAAATGTTTTAATGTTGGTGATAAGAAGGCTTTTATGGACACTTATTTAAGGTTGTGGCAACGAGACGCTAAGTTAGCGCAAACAGTGAGTAATAATACTAAAGTGAAACACACAATAAAACTTCAAAATGAGTTTGGATACAAAACTATTTATTGACTTCATGTCAGATCAGTTCGATTTTACTATTTTTTTATGGAAGATGAGGACAAACGAGCAGGGGTCACCGGATGTTAAGTAATCACCGCCGCTCACATTTTCTTGCAACACCAGAGGAATTACAGGAGCGTTGCCGGCCTTTTACAAAAGTGTATGTGCTTTTTTAAAAGGTACCCATGTATCACAGGAAAATGTGGGCGGCGGTGATCACTTAGCATTAGCTGACCCATACGCTCTTTTGTCCTCCTCTTCCAAACAAAAAACTTCACGACAGAACGTATGACACATTCATCATAAAACTTAAGGCCAAGGAAAGGGGTTTCAACAAGAGGTTAACCTTGAAAAATAAAACTGAACAAAACAAAAGCCTGCACTCAATAATGACCTTTAAATCAACGCCCGTAATAATAATTAATATCAATTACCATTAAACCGGCGCAAGTGACATTTATATCAAAAAACTTGTACAAACAGAATTCCTTATATATCAACCACTCCGGAACAAAATATCATAATTACACGTCATACGAATAAAAACAAGGTTAAATGCGGCTAGTTTGATACATATAAGTCTTATTGCTTTGGGTTAGGAACCTTTTTACATATTATTTATATCAGTTATATGGTGTTTAAAAGTTGGCGTTCCCGTCGGGGTCACGTATTGGCTGATATCATTTGTCCGGTCGGCCGTGATTGAAGGAATGTTAGTGAAAGGAGAGGACCAATGCACAGCCGGAAGCGATTAGAATATATAAGCGGATTTTTTTCCTTGAATTCTTATATTCAACTAAATAGATGGACACTTTATTTTTTACCAAAAAGACTTTAAATAAAAAAAAATAGATCTTACGCTATTTATTGACACAGTAGGCGATGGGCGATCATATCATTCAAAGAAATTTCCTCCAGACCACTCAATACAATTGGATTCAATAACTTATTGCACATTGAAGAATTTGATAACTGTGACAACCATAATGTTAACACGAGAAACAAACATAAACTTGTTGTGCCTCCTACTGCAAGTCTTTTATCGGGCGATGTATATGCTTTTACAACATGATTCCACACAAACACAAATGTACAACACAAATGAGTTACGAAATTTAAAAGAATCGTTAAAAAACCTTTGTGTGTGAAAGGTAATTATAACATAAACGATTTTCTTAATGACACCACAGACTGGGAAGCGAACACCCTTAGGGTGTTACATTGTAATCCATATTTTATGTTTAAAAGAAAGCCCGCTGAGTTTCTTGCGCCCTTTCTTCTCAAGTCTGAGGCAGTCTATTTTGAAGAAGAGGTAGTATTCAACAAGTGGTTTTGAATCGTATTTTTAATAAAAAAGGATTGTGTGGTTTTATGAAACCACGGTAACTTTTTTTCACATTATAGACATTTAACTAATAAAAAACAACATGTACACACTGACAAACAACATTGATATTAAACACACACACAAATGAGTAATAGTCTATACACTACACGGTCAGCTGCTGCGAACTATAGGCACCGCCCGACCGTCACGCGACATGCAACACACAGGCGATAAAGTTTCAGACGATGTAATAAAAGTTTCACTTTAAATATTTGAATTTACTTAAAACAGGTATCTTGAAATTAACTTCAGTATAAATATAATTTTTTAGTTTAATTTTAATAAATGTTAAATTAAAGAAATGATTTTACTGTAGTAACTTCAAAATAGTCATATTTCATATCATATTTTCTTTGATTAATGCGAGTGTTACACATTTAAATAAAACACTTTTAAAGGATTAAAACCCGTGTCATTGTAACTGTGTTTTAACATTACATTTTTGCGTAAAAGTAACATTTATATTTTTATTTAAGTTAACACGACGTTTCAAGACCATTCCAGATCTCGTTTCGTCACCCTGAAAACGAGGTCTGGAAAGGTCTTTGTTTATTTTTAGGTTATGTATCATACATTTAGTGCCGCATATTGTAATTTTGTTCATTTTTAATAAAAATATGTTAAGAAACAGCGTTTAAGCTGAGTTACTGATTTTCTGGTGGAAGCTGATCACTGGCAACCATACTTTCAGTAGTACATTAATGTACATTGTAACTTGGAAATAGTAACAAATATAATTGTGTTGAACCTAGGCCAGTGCAGCTCTATTTTTAACCGACATCAAAAAAGGAGGAGGTTCTCAATTCGTCGGTATTTTATTTTTATGTTTGTTACCTCAAAACTATCGACTGGGTGAACAGATTTTGATATATTCCAAAAATAACAATAATCGTAACTAGAATAAGATTAACTAATTATATTGTATAAAAATACGGAATTATTTTAATACTTTTTATATCTATTGTTTTCGAATAGTGTTTTTGAAGTCGGTTGTTTTTATGTTAATTTCTTTTTATAAGTAATGTGCTTCATATTGTTAGAAATAATAATATGAAAATACTGAGTTAGCTCCATTTGGTGACATTCACTGCCGCACAGTACCTAATTTTTAGATATTAGTAATAAATTGCGTTAATTAATTTTATTAGTTAGTTCTAAGAGTTCTACTCATTCTGGTTTGTTAAGTAATAATTGTGTGGTGGTGGTTGTTATCAATATTTTTTACTCTATTCTATTCTAAAATCAACTCCTTTTCATCGCACTTCACTCTGTTTAGTATTGCCCTGTACCATACCTAGTCTATAACACATGAGCTAATAATTAATGACAGAAGCTTCAGACCGCTTCCGCCTGTGACTCGAACACACATCCGTCGTAAGCGACCGAATGCCGCAATACGAGCGCAGATTATATCTCCATTAATTCGCATGTACTTACTAGACAATGAGCGATCGCGTCAATAGTTCTGTTATTCCTCTCGATGACTATCACGAAACATTACCTTTAACAATGACAGCGCAGTCGGTGTTCATTTTTTTCCTGACTGAAAAAAGAGTGGCTGGTGAAGTTTCTAGCATCGGCCTTATATTTCAGCAGTCTTCTACTACCCGGTTACATTATCTCAGGACTTATAGTCGATGACGTCACATTGTCGCTTGGTGTGCAAAACAAGCATCACAAAGACATTATTATTAATAAATAAACTACGATTTAATATTCTGTATTATTGATTGAAGTCAGGGAGATGTGAAGTGATGCTGATTATTATTATTATTATAACGATGAAACATCAGTAAAAGGATCTGGATTAAGTACAAAAAGTAATTATTTTTCTGACGGAACAACAGAAATTATAGAACTACTCACAACAAAACTCAAAACGAAATATACAGAACGGTAATGAAACTGCAAACCGTACTGACGCAACAGGACGAGCGCGAGAGGGTTAAAGGGGAACGGGAGGGGATTGACACTAAGGGCGCGGAATACTAAATGCCCATTGGTCAGGTAATAATCAGAATCTATCGTAAACAATCGCTATTGGCTACTGTGGATTTATATGAAATAGGCGTCTAAAGGTTATAAAATTGTAGAAAAAAAGAAGTTTTTTACTCGATTGAGCGACACAAAGAAGGAGGTGTACGTATCTATGTATAGTTTTAGCCAAACTTAATGTACTTACTCTGTATTGTCTCTCACCACGGAGCCCCGGTTCGATTCCCACTGCCATGTTTCAATGTGCGTTCCGTTTTCGAATACATATGTACGATTATTCGACCCATTATAAGTTCGGCAACTCCCTTGTATTAACAAGAGAGTATGGGCCGCGCTTATCATATACCAACAGATGACCCGTGTGTTTATACTAAATATGTTATAATTATTATGACGGGTACTCACGATAAATATTTTATTAATTTGATGCCGATAATTCGATCCAATTGCATGAATCGTGGTCGCGGCGGAACTGCGGAGGCGGCGAGTAACTCTTGACATATTGACACTTAAAACTGATAGTACATCAATCTGTCCACGTTGTGCCTAATTCGTTTTGGTCTTTGATTCCCTAATTCACTGACGACGTCCATACTTTCTGGTATTTTTGTTTCATTTGTACTGCAGAGTGAGACCCCGGGAATCCCTGTTTGCGCTAGTCTAAAAATATCCTCCGTGTTAAAATTCTTTAGCCTGAGTACCCGTCATAATAATTACAATGTTAAAGTTACGCGATGATAAAAGTTCATATAAGCTTATAATGTATTAAAATTAATACCTACGGTGTTAAAAATGAACTTTAAATCAATCAAAAGTGTCAATTGTATAAATCTTATATCAGACTATTTATAATGTAACCGAAAGTAGATTGGAAGAAATCAATCAAGAAAACACAATGAGATTTTAATCTTATTAATTGAAATATCACCGAATACACTTATATAACAGACTAAACTACAAATTGAATACAACTTCTTTGAACACGAGTGTTTTTATAAACACATTTAAATAAAATACTATTAATAAAGGATTAAAACGCGTTTAATTGTAACTGTAAGCAATTTGTTATTTTTAAAGTTATATCCCTGATTGATTTACCAAAATTTATCAACGACGCGGAACTCGAACCTGTGACCTCTCGGGTTAAGTCCGAGCGCTCTTCCACTGAGCAAACCGTTCGAGTGACGTATCGTTCGTAAATCTTGGTATGTCTTGTTCAATTCTCAGGTTATGGCTTCATCTACAGGATCTACTTGATAACCTGCTCAACCCCATTATTTGCATATTATATACATATTAGGCAATTTTATGTAATATAGGAAGTTTACTTTATCGCGCACTATACCATTTAAGTTGTTAGATTTGATATATTTAGGCGAGGCTATTGGTTTACGCAACATATCCTTCCATTGCGTGGATCGACAATCATTGCTGGTTCGCTTATAAAATTGTATACAAACAACTGCTGTAATAAGGTTTGAATGGGGCGCGGTACTACTTCTAACGTTTTTTTTAATGTTTTATTTAATTTAATTTTTTATTTTATTTTAATCGGGCAACAAATAGTGCAAATTAATAGACTTACAGAGAAAACATAAAATATAAATCATTGACTTATAAAGTTTGCGAAAAATGCGAGCATTAATTAATTACAATTTAAAAATATATCTATATATTATTATATTGAATTGAAAATAATATAAAATTAAAAGAAATTATTGATGATTTTAGTAATAATTACCTAAATTGTAAAGTTAATCAGGAGATGCATTATTATTTAAAACAAATAAGAATATATTTTCGTTTGTGTAATGTAGTTTGTGTAGGTTGCTATGTCGCTGTGTTGTTGTGTCTACTTGATTAACAACAAAAACAACAAAAGTATGTCTTGTATAATGTCGATGTTTTCAATGTAACATAAAAAAAATATAAATCAATTTATAACTATTATTCATCGTATATTTTGAGTTTAAATAGTCGTTACTCTCAACTTATAATAAAACTTTTAGTCTTTATTTGGTTTCCTTTAAAAATCTTCTAATTAGGTAGATTATTTGTATGTCTTTAATTTAGATTAAATGTACATACTTAAATAAAATAAATTGTATAAAGTGAAGTAGAAGGTCTTTAGGATCTGAAAAACATACAGGTAATAAAATCCCAAGAGTACGACATGTGTACTGGTTGTGGAAACACAGCGCAAGGAAGCTTATTTCACGTGTCCTTCCAAAACAGCACTGTGGAATATGTTGAGGCTGATATGTAAGTTTTACAGGTGACGTGCAAAGGTGGGATTCGGCGGAAGGAATAAGGTTAACAGTCCTTCGCACTTGTCACCGTAACAAATCAGGTAGAAGACACACATTAAAATAAAGTCGACGCAACGCCAAATGATCGAGCAATGGTTCAGGACTGCACTGGACCGACGCGATTAAATAGTTAGAGCTGATATTAGGGTGCACTACACTAGAAATAAGAGATAAACTCCATATGTGGCCAGACCTGTGCTTTGTATAGGGCTAGAATGGTAACTCTCCCACTTAATAAAACCTTTAGTCGCCACTTACGGCACCCTGGGACGTCGCTATTCTTTCAACTCATTCAACACTCTTTAAAATCATAATTTTGTTTATTATGTTATTAGTTTAGAAAACGCTTGTACTGACACCGCACATCAAATCTAATAACAGTGCCAGCAAAGTCGTGTAAAAGGTCAGCCGAGAATGCTATCAATGATTTAACCAGTCTAACATGACCTGTGGTCCAAACAGATTACAATACTTCGCCTATACTCGATAATATCATAAATGATCTACACTGATAGAATGGCGACAAATTCTAATTCGTCCGCAACAAGCTAATGGTCCGTCAACCATAGTAATATTGGACACACAGGGTCATTGAATATACATAATTGTGTTAAGTTGTGTTTAAAAATAAATTCAAGGGCTGCAACACGAATCCCAGTTATGATAGCAGCCCAGTCCATACAAATTGGACCTCAAAAAATAAATGATAAATAAATTGTCTAATTTTGCTAAAACCTCCATCCACATTCGCTGGGCAAAATCTTGGCACAAAAGGAACCGTTGACTCCCACCGCGGAGGCCCGGTTCGAGCCTCGCCCTCCACGTACCAATGTGTTTTCGATTTCATATGACCATGTATTCAACGCGTGTGATTCCTCAGGTGATCGGTTTTCAAAGTTTTTAGAATTTAATATTCAATATACCTACTATAAAACTAACAATATCTATATGTCAGCTACAGTGAGTTAGTGGGTGGTTAAGTAAAGAAAGATTTTTTAAATTTAAAACAGTAATAACGAATGAAAAAATTGAGCAGAATTAACGCGGTTGAGATACGATTATTGCGTAGTATGTGTGAGGTGAGACTGATTGATAGAATTCCGAATCCGGATTAGAGCGCGCTGTGGTCTGAAAGAAGATGTAGTGACAAGGATTGAGAAAGGAATGCTGAAATGGTCTGGACACGAGGAGTGAATGAGTGAAGAAAGAATGACGAATCAAATATAAAAAACAAGTGTGTGTGTCCAAATCTGTTGAAGACCTCGTAGGGCATTCGTCGACCAAATTGGGACATTTCGCAAAAAGGCAAGGTCCAAAGCACCCAGAACCAGCTAGAATGAAGAGGAAGCGCGCAAGCTTTGTAGGGATACAAGCAAGTGGCATTCTGTTGTCTCTGCCTACCCCGACGGGGAAAAAGAATGAGTGTAACGTAGAAATCGAGGCTAGTAATTAGGGACTGGATACCCTTGCTTTGCTCGATTTTTTTCCATGATTACTTCAAACAGTGATATAAACGGCTTAAAAAAATAGGCCACAAGCAGCCTACAAAGCAAATCAAAACAAATAAAACAGTCCGACATAAAATAATCCCATTCAGTTTTCTGTAATTTTGTTATAATTGTGGGGAACCAATCGTGGATTTTTGAGTTTTACATTTTTATGGAAGAGAGAATGGAGGAGCGTGGGTCATCTGATATTAAGTGATCACCACCGCATACATTCCCTTGCAACACTCAGAGGAATTATATCATAAGAGCATTGCCAGCCCTTTAAAAAATGGTACGCACTTTTTTTGATGTTACCCATGTCGTATCACCCTGGAAATACCGCACAAGGAAGCTCATTCACAGCTTGGTCGTACATGGAAGAACGTTACATGAAATTAGCCTTTGGGAGAACCATACATCCAGATGGTGGGGACGATATCCTTATTTGTGGCGTGTTGTGCGAAGGTGGAATTCGAAGGCAGGAATCAGGTGAAACAGCTCTTCGGAACACTGAACAGCACAGTCTGTGATAAAAACGGTAGAAGACACATCGCCAGATTATCTAGCCGTTCACTGCAGAGCACTGGATTCCCGACAATTCGAGCAGCTCTGCATTACACGCGGTCAAATGGTACGAGCTGATCTGGGGTGCGCCAGACCAGAGATGATAGACTCCATATGTGGCCGGACCTGCGCTGCAGAGCGCTACAATGTATAAAAACAACTTTTTACAAACGCTTTTTTGTCGGATGTGCAGTCGCCGTGGTCGCACTGATTTTCGTACTACCCATGGTAAAACGGCAAAAATACTTATTGCCGATTCGACCAGCCAACCCAAGCAGCATCTGTTCACGAGATGACGCATAGAGCAGTCATTTTCTCGCCATATCTTAGGGTAGGTACAATATGATTCCTGCCGCAGAATACAAGCGTCGCACGCTACAAACAGAAATATCACCTTGATCATTTCGATATATGGAGTTTGTACAAATATCTTTTCTAATGGAAAATCATCCACGGAAAATCAGAATTAAACTTCTTGCGCGATTATTTCAGATCGATGGATTATTAGCACTTTAATACAAAGATTTAAAAAATGGGCGGCGGTGATCACTTAACATCAGATGAATCACACGCAGGTTTTCCTCCTTTTACATTAAATAATTTCCTGTTACGCCACTGTGCACCACAATTCAAGTAATTAATTATTTTTTAATGAAATATATATGATTCATAGTTGTCCATATTTTATTGTTAATAAACGATAGATACATTTCCTTAAAGGTAAACTGTTACTAAGTTTCAACGGATAAGTACGCGGAAATTATATTAAAAGCAATTCCAGTAATCATGTATTCTCCTAGTAAAATTCCCAGCGTTCTACCAACTAACCCATACATCCGCATACCGAATGATAAACGCAAACCAAATTTTATGGATCATACGGTAGGCGGACGATTGACTTAGTGGGTAGGGCGTTAGGAAGTAAACCGAGAGGCGCGGTTTCTAATCCCGCTTTGCCGATACACTTTCGTACAAATAAGATTTGTATACGTAGCGATGTTTGGTACACTAGATAAATAGTGCGAGGCTTTTTTGTACAGGATACGAGCTAGATGGGAACTACAGCGGCGCCTTCTTCTGTCGTGATACAGTAATGTGCAAGCGTTACAGTATTACGGTTTATACGGCGCTATAGCTAGTCAAATTACTGGGCTTTTGAGTCTTAAGATTTTTTTTATGAAAAAAAGGGCCGAGACGAGCAGTACGTTCAGCTGATGGTAATTAATACGCCCTACCCATTATAATGCAATGCCGCTCAGGATTCTTGAAAAATCAAACAATTCTAAGCGGCACTTCAATTGCGACATAAGATGTTAAATCTCATTTGCCCAGTAATTTCACTAGCTACGGCGCCCTTCAGACCGAAACACAGTAATGCTTACACATTACTGCTTCACGGCAGAAATATGCGCCGTTGTGGAATCCATAATTTAATCAATCCGTCATATTATTCATACAAACGCTCATACTTGACTATGGTGTTTTACTGCAACTTTGGGTATCTTGTGCAATGTATCAAGTTTCTATCGAAGCAGAAAACACAAGTTTCTAGAAACAAATCCAGTACAACCCTCCAAATATCTGCTTTTTTGCCCAAATTTACCTGACCTTTGGCCGTTCATAACGCATTCATAAATTGTAAAAGTTAAGAAAACATTGCGATAGAAGCCTCGCGAATGTAATGGAGATTCTATATGATAATTTTATTTCACAAATTTGTAAGAATTACCCAAATAATAAACGTATTTACTTGAAGACGTTTTAGGAAATTTCTGACGACACGTTTCCCCTTCTTCTATAAAGAAATACTTAATAACTTATGCTAGACCTCTCAACTAGTTTTACATATCAATTTTTGTGAAGAAATTCGACGGAAAAAATGCTGTTGCAAATGCTTTACGGCCATTTTCAATAACCAATCTATCCTTAGTTTAACATACTAGGCGTACATAAAACTATCTTTTTACGCTTACTTACATGCTTACTTAACTATGGATAGATAAGAACTTGTAATCACAAGTAAGAACTTATATATATAGATAAGAATCTATCACCAATCAATCGATTGGTGACAGCAATGTATCCGTAAGTTCAACTAAGAGTAGATAGGTTATTGAAAACGGCAAGTAAGACAATAAAACCATAATATAGGTATATCCTATCTGTGTTTCACTCTTCTTAGAATTGTAATAAAACGGACTATTTCTGTAAATTCCATTTGCATGAATGGAAATATCTCGAGTAATAATCAAGCTAGGTATTTGATTGTTGTAAATCAACTGGCGTTATATCCTAATTCCAAACTTAACATTGTAACATTATAAGTTCACGATATATGATTGCTTTTTGCTTAAACGCTTCAAATATATCTGTTGGTTAGGAATTAGATCGGCTCATAGCCAATTCTTCAAATTCAAATATTTTTATTTAAAATAGGATCTGACATCACTTATTGAAAGTCAAAAACTACCTCCCATTCCAAAAACAAAGCCTCAGACCTGAGAAGAACGGACGCAACAAACTCAGCGGGCTTTTTTTTTCATCGAAAAAATATGTTTACAAAGTAATATTGTTCAATTAAACTTATTATTTAATGGCCTGAGTGCGGTCACTCCATTCCCAATCTGTGGTATCATTAAGAAAGTCATTTATGTTACCGTAACCTTTACCACACAACCGTTTTTGAACAATACTTTTGAATAAAGTAATTACTGACTTACGTAGTAGCAACGGACCCTCCATAACATAAGTTAAAACTTTCAACAAAGCTTTTTTATTCACGCAGACGGAATTGCGTGCATATGCATATAAAGTATAACTGTCGAAAGCACAGCTATCGTAATAATAGTATTCAATGTGGTGTTAGAACAATTAAAAGCAACTATGCAAATAACTTCACGCTTAATTATCAAAAAGGCTACGCGCACATGATCGCTCGTGTCAAGGCGGCGAATACGATGCGGTAATTACGAAAATTTGTTACAGTTGCTTATTTGGCAATTAAGTTATAAGTTTAACATTGCCCGTGATATATGTTGCAGAATATCTGTCCGAAGTGATTTGCCAGCTAAGCTTCATTACACAGGATCGTGGATAGATGGGTAGCATACCGGCGCCTTTTTCTGCTTTTAAATAGTGGTGTGTAAGTACTATTTGTAGCTAGTGAAATTACTGGGATAAGCTGAGCCTTCGAAGGGGACAAGTGTGATGAAGCAGAACTTTCTTCAGAGTTTCTTGCGCCGCTTCTTCTCTCTCAGAGCGCCATTTGTTTCCGAAGCGGTAGTAGTATCTAGTATATTAGAAATGACATCAAAAAAATTCTTAAGGAAACTTTTTTGAGAAAATAAATGCCTTTTATGCCTTTGGAATTTTCTAGATTCCTAAACGGTACTATTGTAATGGTATGAATAATGAAGCGTCGCTGGTGCAATAGGTTAAATCGTTGACTATCACCACGGAGCCCCAGGTTCGATCCTAGACCGCTACGTTTATTGGGTGCTTTATAACGTCGGCAACACAGAGTTTCTCTGCGAGATGGAATCAGAAATGAGGAGATCCGTAGGAGACCAAAGTCACCGACATAGTTGCGAAACTGAAGTGGCAGTGGGCAGGACACATAGTTCGACGGACAGAAGGCCGTTGTGGCAGTAAAGTCCTAGAATGGCGACCACGAACCGGAAGACGAAGTGTTGATAGGCCCTCCACAAGATAGATGACGTTCTGGTCAAGATCGCCGTAATAGGTTGGATGAGGTCAGCGGATGTCTTCCGGCTGATGATGATGGAGGTCGGCAACGCTCTCGTGGTTCTTCGGGTGTTACAAGAGAATGTAGGCGGTGTTGACACAACATCAGGTGAACATACGGTTCACCTGCTCGTTTGTTTTCTTCTTTCATGAAAAAAGAAATGGGCAGACCGTATCACTGACCACTAACACCAACAGGTGAACATCTTATGGTTATGTTTCGTAGCTGTTAGTGTTTGGTTAAGTGGCTTTAATTCGCACATCTCTACACAACGCCAACGAATAAAGCCGATCGGAGACTTGATCTTTTTAACTTAAGCTTTTTTTACCAGTGGGAGGCTCCTTTGCACAGGATGCCGGCTAGATTATGGGTACCACAACGGCGCCTATTTCTGCCCGGAAGCAGTAATGTGTAAACATTACTGTGTTTCGATCTGAAGGGCGCCGTAGCTAGGCTACTAGCTATATTACTGGGCAAAGGAGACTTACTATCTATCATCTCAAGGTGACGAGCGCAACTGTAGTTTTTGAAAAACCCAAAAATTCTGAGCGACACTGCATTTTAATGGTCTTGGCGTATCAATTACCATCAGCTGAACGTCCTGCTCGTCTCGTCCCTTATTTTCATTAAAAAAAATAATTAAGGAAATAATTTAGGGAGCACCTGCCAAGAACAGTACTCCATATGAGTCCGAATTTGCGTCTCACTCAATGGCTTACGTAAAATAATACGCGTACCAATTAAATTTTCATATATGTACCTTGGTTCTGGATATAATCGCTTCTAAAATAAATCTCCTGATTTCATAACAGATAACTAACTGGGTTTTTTCTTGCAATATCGTTCACTCATTAGCCTGTAATAGGTTTACCATCAAACACCCTAATTGACACAAAAACTAACATTAAAGTTCCATTGTAAACATTGTATATATTCTAGGGCTGTCAGGTTTTTTTTGTATGAAAATAAGGGACGAGAAGAGCAGGATGTTCAGCTGAAACTAATTGATACGCCCTTCCCATTACAATGCAGTTCCACTCAGGATTCTTGAAAGACCCGGAGATTCTGAGCACCACTACAACTGCGCTCGTCACCTTGAGATATAAGATGTCTCATTTGCCCAGTAATTTCACTAGCTACGGTGCCCTTCAGACTTCTACTGCTTCACGGCAGAAATAGGCATCATTGTGGTTCCCATAATCTAGCCGGCATTCTGTGCAAAGGAGCCTTCCACTTGTTCATATTATAGTTTTTAGAATTCAATCAAAAAAACATAGTCTGATAGACTGTTGATTGAATTCATAAATATGCTTAAGATTTAAAGTTTAAAAAGCTAAAAAACGGTCAAATTCGAATCAGATCAGCGTCAAGTGTTTTATAACAGTGGGAGAACACCGTCTGACCAATGTGAAGTAAACACGACTTGGAGATCAAAGTCAAATAAACTATACTAATTAAACTAACCGGTTTTTAATAGTTAATATAAATATATATATTAAATTATTGGTAATTATATAATTAACTATTAATTAAAAATAAAAAAATATTAATAATCTTCTACAAATTCGGAAAAGGTAGAGATCGTGAGAAAAGCACACAAGAAACTTAAAGGCCACTCTTTTCAATCTCGAACATGAGTCATCATCTGTTAAGAGATCTTTTTGTGGACTCCGTAATAAGCCTCTTAATTGGGTCCTCTATATTGGCTTCCAAGACCGGCAGCGCATCTTGCAAAGTCTTGCAGTGAGGTTTTCTGAAGACCACTGTCGGGTGAGCAATACAAGCGCAGTTCAGCGGACTTCTTGCGAAGTGGACTGTGCGTTGGACTAGGAAACTAAACTGATGATGCTGCACCGCTGACGACACTTAATCCGGTCCTTGTTTGTAGTCTAACTGGTTCAACCGGTTTTCCTCCTCTTCACAATTCGTTTCGCGGCGCTATTGTTTGCATACGGAGCGGAGTCATTTGGTATCACACACTTCCGCGAACTGTGAAGGCACCGGCGAAGGACTGGGTCCGTTCTTCAAAAAGGCGCCGTGAAGCGAAGTGGGGAAGAGAGAGAGCGTGATAGGAGAAGGATAGATAGATAGATAGTGGCGTTAACAGTTGTTGTTGTTAATTGATTCTTCTATCTATAAAACTCATATTGTTTTGGACAAATTGTGGACGGCAGTTGACGGCATAACGTGTTAATTCTTTGAATAATAATTAAAATTACAAGGGTTATTCTTATATGTGCAAATGTATTAGGATATATAGTCAAGAGTAGGTACTTCTATGCCACTGCCTATTACACTGCATTGTACCTACTCTTAAGTTTCTTAACTATAAGGTGTGGTACAAATTAAATTTGTATAATTATCACTTTAACATAACACATTGTAAGGTGTAGTGTTGAGTAAATGTTCTTTTCATTTTTCAATCCAAGTGAATTCAGATTTCACACTTTTCCTTCACGATTCCATAAGCTACTCTCCACTCATCGAACAAAAAACGTGGTCTGTCTTAGTTTTATACTACGTTTGACAGCCCTAGTAATACACACAAGCAACACATTACATTGTCACGCGAGCGACGTTCTCACGGCTATAACGTGCCCGGTGTTGCAACAACGGAATATAGACCGTTAGTTTGACGTAAGATGATATGACGAGCGCGCTTTTAATTGATTACCTTACCTTAGGGGTGTGGGGGTGGAGAATTCGCCTTGAAAAATGTTTAATTCCTCAATCAACGGCAATCTTATTACTACAGAATGTTTTTTCGAGTTGCCGCTTGAATGGGCGGGAAATGTAAATCTCTGGTGAGTTGTTTCATTTTTACATCATGGAATGGCAAAGGTATACACATACAACCAACGGAAAAAATTAAAAATTACAAAATATCACTAGATAATATATGTATACGCTCACTTGACTGGAGGAGTAAGCTGGTGAATGCATGAAAAGAGCGTTACGAAAACTGTGATCCGGCGAGGCGAAAGGAAGTGGAGAGGGAGATATAAGTTTTGAAGATAAAAAGAGAGACAGTAACGTTTCGTATTTTAATGAATAATATCAATATAACATTATATCATTCTTTGTAAAATATATAAATAATAATAAATATAATTAAATTATGATACGATAAGTTAGATCGTTTCTGTAATCGTAAATGTCAAATAAGTTTTGCTTCAATCGCGCATACAAATTACACGCACACAATTTTTTTATTTTATTGCTACATATTTTTATTTTATTTTATTTTTTATAATTTTCCAATATTTACTGACAATATGCTTACTTTGTTTTTATGTAGGTATATAATATATATTATACACACAGACTTTCAAACTATTATATATTTTATTGCCAGTAATTATCACAAATTTACATAATTTAGACAAAGAATATGAATAATAAGCGAACAAAGAGCTAAAACACAGGGAGGTCACGATATTCTGGTCGCATAGTTAGCGGCTCCATTGTTCCGCGCTTTTGCAATAATCGCCTAAAAGTCGAGCACATACAGCTCATTATCCTTTGTTGTTCCATAACCTACATTTGTTGGTGTTGTGTAAACATTGTTTGGAGGTTAGGTCTGTAGAACTAGCACCTGATCTTTTTGATGTGAACCATCTAATGCGGGCTAGACCATGTTGACTTCACGCTTGTAACTTTGCGACTGAATGGAGTCGACACAGCTCTAAATATAATATTTCAATTATTTATATATTGGACAAAAAACAACAAATACATAATATCATAAATCTTGGTTAACAAATAATATATTGAGCATATTACTCTTACTAATTACTTACATTACGATTAGAGATTGAAATTTACAGAATTTTTACATTATGCTGCAAAGTAAGCAAAACTAGCGGGATATAATAATATCTAATATCAAATCGTACTATTCGCAGTAACCTATTCGATAGGTATAAATTTTGAAGAAGATGAAAGCCGTAAATAGCCTACTACTCGGTTAAGTCGAGTTAGTAAGTCTTATATTGGGCGATGTATATACTTTTACAACATGATACCAAAAAATGTTCAAAACAAATGAGTTACGTTATGGATATGTGACGTAATGATGCCAAAGACTGGGAATGGAGCCAACACCCTCAGACTATTTAATTATAAATGTTTATTGTACGATATTACATTGTAACCATATTTTTATGAAAAAAACAGCGCACTGAGTTTCTTGCGCCCGTTCTTCTTAGGTCTGAGGCACACTATTTCGAATGGGTGATAGTTTTCGACGTTCAAGTCATTGTATGTCTCACTTTGCATAAAAAAATTTGAATTTCGATGCCTTTTAAAGGATGTGTTGCGAGCTTTTGAATGGCGTCTGTTCTGAGCGTAAAGGTCTCTAAGTCGTATGGATTTGGGAACGCCGAAACCAACAGTGGTTATGCGAGGTAAAAGTTGTAACAAGACGAGCATGATGCGGGGAGTTTTTAAATTTTGACGGAGTAGAGAAAATGGAGGTGTAACCTATGTTATTATTTGTAATCGTGTATATTGAAAAATTATTTAAACATTTTTCTAATGTTGAATTGTGTTTTGAGTTGATGATCTCATTAGCAATGCTCTACAGAAATAAAATAAAATAGATATTTGGAGGTTACGATAGGTAAGTTCGGCTATGTATGATATATCGTCGGAGTCGTTCCCTTTCCTAAAATATGGTTGAGGGAGGCAATGGGTGGCTCATGCGTTATCCTCGTGAACGGGCGCTTCTTGTGGCGGCAGTATGATCCTGATAACAGAAACTTTCCTTTATGTTTTAAAATTAAAGTTATCATATTTTTTACAATCGTTAATAAAGTGCCCACTAAAATCCTTTATTTATTTACTGTGTGTGTGGATTGATGCATCTACTGTACTCAATAACTCTAGTTTTTACGTATTAATTTACATTTACTTTTTTGACTTACTTACGAGTTATACGAGTATAAGGCGTTAGGTATTACTTTGACGTTTGAGTAATTTTGTTGCATCACTTTACATATATTGTAGTTGAAAATATTTGTAGAATGATAAAGATGTTAATGTTGATTTAAAAGAATGGTAATGAATTTCTCACCTCTTATCTCATTAAAGCTCAACGTTTTCCAAAGTGGCAGTAAGTGAAGAAAGAAAAGAAATTGACATTCGTAAGAGTCATTTACATGACCTACAAGAATAAAGTAATTTTGATTTGATTTATGCCGTACGCGCAAAGACCCCAAATCTCTACTCAACGTCAAAGAAACAAAACGATCGGAGATGACTTGATTGTCCACGATTCGAGTGGCTCTTTGGTGTATGTGGTCAGATGGAAGAAGCTGGTACTGGGAAGCGCCCGCCCAGAGGCGAGAATAGTACTCTACAGCGTGCGGCCGAATTTGCACCTTATATAATTGCAGGCGGTGGATTGAAGCGAAGCACTTTCTCTCTTTACCGAGCGCAGCAAGCTATTTAGAGGTCAATTTCCAGGTGACCTCGTCGCTCGTTATAACGGCGCCAAGATTACAAACACAGATTATGGCATGTAGGGGAGAATTTAAATCGAGAATACGTACGACAAAGGGACACTTTGAAAGAAAATAAAAATCTATGTCTTCTAAGAGTTCAGCTGGATTAATAGGTATTCAATTTTACATACCTGACTGTATACAAGGACTAACTGAGTACAAATTTAAGATATATATTAAAGCTTATTTGACAAAGAAGGCTTACTATAGCATAGTAGACTAGCTGATGCCCGCGACTTCGTCCACGTAGATGAAGGGTTTTAAAAAATTGATAAGCAAGTTTAGAATTGAAGATAATCTCATGTCCTATTCCAGTTCCCGTTTTCAGAATATTACATGAATCATGTTTCGTGGAATATTGCTATGGGAAACTAAACCTACATAGATATAGTTATAGCTCATCGACGCTAATTTCAGTTTTTCATAAATCCCGCGGGAACCATGGATTTTTCCGGGATAAAATGTAGCCCAAAATCGGTTCATTAGCTCCGGCGTAAAAGCGTAACAAACAAACTTACATTCACATTTATAATATTAGTAGGGATTATATAGAGGACAATGATGCAACGTCTTGTCTGGTTCTGCGGAGGCCACCTAAAATTGTATAAGATATATTAAATAGGCTAAGTTGATATATGATTTAAAATATGGGCTGGGAGTTTTTTATCAGGTCTTCTCCCCATGTCAAAGCTCCTTCACGAACTGATGTCGCTTCATGACGCTTGCCAAGTGTTGTTGCAATACGTTATGTTATTCTCGTTCCCTTTGGTGAGTGAAAATATTTCTATTTTTATTATATTATGTTTGCAACATTCGAGCCTTTACATAGTCTCGAATTCAGACCCAAAGTTGTTCCGGTTCTCGTCGACATTATCCGGGATGTTTGCTGAGACGCGTGCTGTCATTCATATAGCTTTAGCCATAAAAACCTTGGAAATATTATACATTATAATACAAAAAGTGAGCTTCTTATGCCTGCTCTTTTCAGAGCTCAAGAAAATAATTTCCGAATAGGTAACAGATTCAAACATAGAAAATCCAATTTTAATAAACGCTTGCTTTAAGCCCAACCATAAGAGCACCAAAGGATTTACACCGTCGCGGTCGTCTCAAGTTCTAATAACTCATCAATAGATAACTTATAACTCTAGATAGAGCGTCTTGCTGCTAGACATCCAATAAAAAAGGTACGTCTTACACTCGCGATTTGTCTTGTGCTAGTGTGAGTGAATCGCTCAAAATAGAGGTTAAACCTCAATATTTTTCGTGTAAATGATCTAATAACGCATCGTCCATAAATTTTAACACACATAATTCAATTTGAATCAAAATTATACAATATAATGTACAGTTTTAAATATCTTATTGCGCAACTTGTATAAGTAATATTATCATTAAGAGTAAAACTGAATAATATTTGTTCACTGTTACGCCCTAGTAAAACCGGTTCAGAATTTCATTCTAGTTTGCAATAGGACATAGACGTTTCGAATTGATAACATATATTTCTGGTACCGGGGTGTTGTAAGTGAAGTAGAGCGGGACTTTAATTAATAATGGGCTCCGTACCTGACGAGGACAAAGAGGAGGTTTAAAATATTTATGACAGTTAGGGATCCTTACTTGAAGAGTAACTGGTAAGGCCGGTACGCTGCTGGGGTAAAATCTCTTTTTTATAATACAATAAGCGACGAGACGAGCGGGACGTTCAGCCAATAGTTATTGATACGCCCTGCCAATTACAATGCAGTGCCGCTCAGGATCTTTTGCACAATTGCGCTTGTCACTTTGAGTCATAAGATATAATTAGTCATAAGATAAGTCTCATTTGCCCAATAATCTCACTAGGTACGGCGCCCTTCAAACCAAAACACAATAAAGCTTACACATTACTGCTTCACGGCAAAAATAGGCGCCGCTTTGGTACCCATAATCTAGCCGGCATCCTGTGCAAAGGAGCCTCCCACTGGTCTTTGTATTGATTAGATCGATGAACGAGACGCAAAGTAAGCTCAAACAGTGAATAACATTATAGTATAACTGACAAAACCTGAATGCCTTGGAGAAAGGCTAAGTGCCAAATAAGACTGCGCCTTAGACAGAAATATCGGTGAGATTAAACAATCTTTTTATTTTTATTACTGTTCTGTACCTCTAACAATACGGTCAAGTGCAGGTTACATACATGGCAGACATTTTGGAATCAACTATCTTGTATTTTATTGTTTTTGGCACAGCATACAAACTCTAGCAGAATTTAAGCTGTCTCAATTCCGAGTGCACTAATAATAAGGGAGTACCAGTCTCCAACTACCCTCATCCATCCAACTGCAACTGTAATCAACTGCGATCAATAACCCCGCCTGCTAAGCGTGGCGTTTATGGCTAAACCCCACAAAATGAAGACACATTAATGGTTTAAAAATAGTAAATTGCATCCACATTATGTATACATCTGGCATTCTGCAACTGTGCCTTTTGCGAGACATTTATGCACAATTCTCTAGAATTTATCTATATAGCCACATAAACGAATTTGCTAGACTGTCATAACCATAATGTTAACACCAGGATCTGATATAAACTTGCCTGAATGCCTACTACTCGGCTAAGTCGAGTAAGTAGTCTTTTGTGGGGCGATGTATATACTTTTACAACAAGATCCCAGAAAATATTCAAAACAAATGTATTACGAATTTTAATAAATCTGCTAAAAACGTTTGTGGGATAACTTCTTAATGATACCACAGATTGGAAATGGAGCGACCGCCCTCGAGCTATGAAATAATAATTTTTATTTATTATTTAATAGCCAGCCTGTAACGATAAACTAATGAACAAACAGAAGCCCACTGAGTTCCTTGCGCCCGTTCTTCTCAAGTCTGAAACATAATTTTTCGAATGGATAGTAGTTTTTGACTTTCAATAAGTGACATTATATCCTATTTTTAATAAAAATATTTGATATAGAAGCAATTACTGGCTAAATGTATCCCAGAACCAACAATACTTGGCGACCTGCAAGATTAGAGCTAGTAAAGACCGCTTCTATTCCCTTAAAGGCCGGCAACGCCTCTCATGACCCCTTGCGTTGCGGAGGTCTTTGGACGTTTGGTCTTTCAGTTTGCACCACGTAACACTCTTGCCCCCTCTCATATATAAATCAAATATTATATTCAATGTTATCCAATAGAATGACAAAAACTGTGCAAGTGCGAGTCGGAAACGCCCACCGAGGGTTCCGTACATATTATTTGGTATATACTTTTAAAAAAGATATAAGATTTTTTTTTCATTCTTCGTCGTAAATCGAAAACAATATATATATAACTATATAAAACTATTTATAAAGCAGTATAAAATATTCGCGTTTATTATTTAAGCTATACATGAAAAAAAATAAGTAATTACAAACAAACAAATTTTATCAATTGGATTTTCAGCAGCTTTTCAATATAGACGGAATTTAAAAATGGCATCAATATTAAGTAAGCTATGCTTACTACTTTTTAAATTTCTGTTTAATATCAAATGCGAGACGTTAAAGAGATTTAAGTACATGGAATGGTCATTGGTAAATATTTCAAACCATATACTTACTATTTATTAGCGTATATACGTCAAGGCAGCGGGATAATGCGTGACCGATTTTAATTTATCAATGTATGCGGTTAGCTGGTGGTTTAATTATCTAAATGCTAGTGGCTGACGGTTTATGACATGTCAATCAAAATCGGTTAAAGAAAGTATGTTTCTGTATCTCCGTTACAAAATATTCTCTCTCGCACGGTTTGTTTGTCTATAAGCTAGCATGTTGTAAGTCTATGTTTCATACAAACAAGTCACCGACATGTCGAGGTCAACTGTGTCGCGTCACCATAAGTTTGTCTCCTACCAAAAATAGCTCAACGGCTATCATCACGAAGTCGAATACTAAAAACCAGGGCTATGATCTACCATACAGTAATGTTAATACGATGGAAATTTATTCTGCAAGCGAATCCATTACAACGGGGACGACATAGCCTACGACAATGTGGGTTATATCATTTAGTTCGACTGACGCACCATAGATAAAACTGAGTTCATTTAAAATTCAAATAGGAATCACGAAACTATTGGCCGACGAAAATATTCAAAAAGGAATAGATGAAAAATTACATTTGTACCTATGATTGGTTGTGACTCAGAGGGCTATGGAGAGAGGGCTATGCTCGGAGTTTCCCTGCGAGATCTAATAAGAAATGAAGAGATCCGTAGGAGATCCAAAGTCACCCACATAGTCCAAATGATTGCGAAACTTAAGTGGCAGTCGGCAGGGCACAAAGTTCGACGGACAGAAGGCCGTTGGGGCTGTAAAGTCCTCGAATGTCGACCACGTACCGGAAGGCCAAGTGTTGATAGGCCTCCCAGAAGATGGACCGACGTTCTTGACCAGAAAGTCAAGATCGCCGTAATAGGTTGGATGAGGGCAGCGAAGTACCAATTGTCATGGCGATCTTTGGGGGAGGCCTTTGTCCACTAGTGGACGTCTTCCGGCTGATGACGATGATGAAGGTCGGCGCTCTCGTTATTCCTCTGGTGTTACAAGAGAGTATTGTCTGCGGTGATCACTTACCACCAGATGACACTTATCTACACTCGTTTCTCTTTCTTCTTGCAATAAAACACATTTTTTGTTAATCAATCTATTAGAAAAAATAGAGAAAATTAGTTTCTTCTTTTTATTATTTATATTAAGCGTTTTTTGCATAACTGTAATTAATATTCTTTTAGCACATACAAATTAGATTTTATTAGGCGAGTCAATATGTGACGCAATAACTTTTGATAAAGACTTCAAAAAATGCAGACAACGCTCCTGTGATATCTCTGTTGTTGCAGGAGAATGTGGGCTACCGTAATCAATTAAAAAAGTGATCAAATAAAAAAAAGAGTGTGAGATATGACCAACGGTGAAGGCTTTTCTATCTTACTTAGTTTAACAATGTCAAATAAGAGTCAAAATTATAGACAAATCGCGAATGATAATATTAGTACTGCACCTTTTTAAGTTTTTGACAGCTATGTATAATTCCGCCATTTTATCATAAGATGTACGTGAAATATACATATGCGACACAACTGAATCGATTTATAAAATGTGTTCAAACATCTAAGGTCGTTCGTTCTATTCCAAATTCAAATTCACACACGTCCGTGTGTCAAAAACTGTACGCTTGCTTCCTGCACCCTACCCGCCCTTGAGAACGGCCACTTACTTTTTTCAACTGCGTTCCGTTTCACACAGCGGCGGCCGGTATAAATAGCCGCGGCGGCGAAATGAGAGCAATCAGTAGCCTTCGAGCAGTCTACAACAGAAGTGCACGATGAGAGTTCTGGTTAGTCTCTAATCGCGCCGTGTTTAGTGTCGAGTGCTAGTGTTGTGCGAACGGATTATCGATAACCGGATGTTTGTTTTGTTTTCCCAGATTGTTGCCGCCGCCTTCCTCGCCTGCGCCGCAGCCGCGCCCTCCGGCGCCCTGCTGGCCGCACCCTATGCCCACGGCTACTCCGGCCTGGCCCTCGGACACGCCGGCCCTCTGGCCTACGCCGCCGCACCTGTGGCAGTAGCTCACGCTCCGGTCGCCGTCGCCCCCACCATCCCTCCCGGTGATCTCCAGGGTGCCGCCATCGACGCCCACGTGGAAGCCTCCGACCATGCCCGCGCTTCCGTCGACGCCGCCCGCGAATACCACGACCAGGCCTCCGAACTTCAAGGCCGCGCCGTGAACGCCGCCGAGGACCACGCATGGCAGGCTGTCGATGCCGTCCAGACCGCCCAGGCCCAGATTGATGGTGCCGCCGCTGGTGTTGCTCCCAACGTAGCCCGTCAGTTGGTCGGCCACGCTGCCCCAGTTGTAGCCGCTCCAGTGGCTTACGGACACGCTGCATACGGCGCCCCAGCTGTCGCCGCTTACGGTGCCCCGGCGTACGCTGGTCACGTGGCCGCCCCAGTCGCCGCATACTCTGCCGGCTCTCACTCGGTCGCCACCCAGTCTCTCTCCCAGACCCACCCAGCCCCAGTAGTCCACGCCCCGATCGCGTACGGCGCCCACGCTGGTCTCGCCCTCGGACATGGCCTCGCGCACGGATGGTAAACTGTGATACTACCACTTAGCCAAAAAGTTTTCTAATACTCAAGTTCGGAATGTTTATTTAAATGTAAATTTTTTGTACAGACAGACAGAGGCGAGGATGTGTGAATAAATGAAATAGTAATTTATATAACTCACTTGTTTTACTTTCTGACACTATTTACTTAGATTTCATTACACTATATTATATGAAATGGTTAATTTTACTTAATCAAAGTTGCACAGGAGATCTAACAATACTTTATTTGAATAATTATAAAATCTAAATGATACCATAGATTTATAAAATATTATTCTGATAAACTACTATTATTTTATAATGCTAACTATTTGAATCTGTTTTTGCAATATTTTTAAATTTCTTATTTTTTAAGCTGATCAACTTGTTGGTTAAGAACTGATAGTTTTTATTTCAATAGCATTCTTTTAATTACTATTATAATAAAATACAACTATCAGATAGCAATTTGTCCTAGAAAGCTTTTGTGAATACGTCTGAAGATTTTATCGCAAAAAATGCAACTATCTATAGTATCAACCCAATTAACTACAGCCCTTTAACGTTGCAATTACGCAAAATGCCATTTGGTTATGTCCATAAATTACTAAAATGCCAACGTGACATTTCAAGTACTTAACAACGAAAATAGATCGCTTTATCTATATATGGACGCAGTATTAACCGGAAGTCTACACGGTCAACCTTGAATTGTATCGATAAAAAGTCGACAATATGATTCGATTAAATTAATGGCTATGTTTTGATAAATAACAATTTAGTTTTTTGTAATTATTATATTTGAAGTTGAGTTTAAATAAAATAATATTGTAGGGAGAAATGATTAAAAGTTTTTGTTTGTCTGTTTATGTAACATATAGAAATCTATATTATCAGTGAGTTACATGGAGTGGACGATATTTAAAATAATCACTACTAAAATTGCAATAAACTAAAAGATACAATAAACAATAACTTTAAAGTATCAAAATATTCCCAGTAGAAGTAATTATTGTGATTGTACTGCGAAAACAGTACAATCACCACTAAACATTTTAAAGATTAACAGTTCTATTTAACGATTGTGATGGGTAAAGTCAAAGTCAAATAAACTTTACTTAATACAGTTCAATCAGTTTCTTTTAAATTACCTACAGAAGCTACGATATCTTCCTAAAAAGTAGAGTTCGTGAGAAGAACATACAAGAAACTCAACGGCCAATCTTTTGTATCAATTAGAGTAATTTATAATGGCTTTAATATACTGCTATACCTATCCCACCTTCGCACACTATTGAGAGCAAACTAATTAAGCTGGGGCCTTTTTAATATTTAAGAAATCAAAAACATCATAACGTCGCGCTAAAACAGGCGAGAAAACCAATCTGGAGGGACTCAACTGGAGCCACGATGACGATCCCCGACAATCGTCGGCAGCAGTGCTCTGTGAAAGGCTCGATCACCTTGCGTTGCGTCGTTTCATTGGGTGTGTTCTATCAAATTTATCACGGGGAGTATTCCGAAGAGCTTTTCACTTTAATCTCGCCGCCGAATCCCACCTTTGCACGATACGCCACAAATTAGGATATCATCCCCACAATCTGGGCATTTCTCTATAGTGCGGCTTTCGAGGAAGCTTCTGCCACGTACAAACCGACTGTGAAATGAAATTCTTTGCGCAGTTTTCCCAGGTCGATAAAATAAAGGTACATTCAAAAAAGCGTACTCCTCCTCCATAAAGTCCGACAAGGCTCCTACTATTCCTCTAGTGTTATACTCTTTACAACTTTACAATGACGATTACAACGTAAACGACATCAACGCGATTAAAATTACGGACTGTCGCTCTTTACTCGTATCAAATCAAAATCAGGACACTTATGAATGTCAAAAGTTTTCTTTTCTTTTTACATTTATCACCACTTCGGAAACGGTTCAGCTTTTTAATGAGAAGAAGTGGCAAGAAACTCATGTTTAAAAGATTAAATCAACATATACCCTACTATTATTAGTAACAAAAAAGGTTTGTATTTTTGTATGTATGTACTTTTTGTTTTTTACGAATAAACTCAAAAACACCATTATCAATTTTAAATATTCTTTCACCAGTAGAACGATAAAAACGTGGTCACTGTGGAAATTTAATGATAATTTAAATAAAAAAAATATACAGAAAACAGTGTAAATGGCAACATTTATTTACGACACTTTGCTGTTAAAAAAACAACAAACAAACACATTAAGATTTTATTTCTTATTTTATCAAGCTCAGCCTGAAGGTGCTTTGAAAGAGCAATTATTAAAAAAAAACATAAATATATTCAATTATTGACTAGATTTATCCATTCCAGTTAATTTACTGGAATGGTTTATCCATAAGTTTATCCAATAATAAAATTACAACGTCAACTATAACAAAAACTCATGAATTAACATTAACAACATCAATTTATATGCCAATGTAGTAAAGACTAAATACATAAAATTTTTGTCACTATTTAGTATATAAACAACACGGCCATACTGGTTTTCGAGCATAATTATAACACGGAAGCTAGCGTGCTTTTTGTTCAACCTTCGCATGAATCTAATGCTCGGAGAATGTAGAGTTCGCGTCTTGCGCAAATACTAGGCGTCAATTAAGTCGTTATAATATGATTAAAGTTATTTATGTTTTCAAGAAAAATAATTTGTTACTACACCAAAAAACAGAGTCTGTTTAATACCACATAAGAGAAGTGAAATCTTTGTCAGGACGAGGATAATAATACGACTTTTTTGTTCTATGTAATAATGTGATAACATTTAAATATTAATAAATTGAAGAATGCTAAATTCTGCTCTGATTGACGGCTTTTTTGCCTAACCATGATTTCACCAATGACAATTTAAACCGAGTTTAAGAAAACTAGTTCACATGCCAGTCTTGATCTCGATCAAAGAAAAGCGATTTCACTAATACATTCTAAGCGCGTTCACAAGAACGTTTACATGTCAAAAACAATAGTCAGCATTTTAACGTGTTTAGGCATTAACTGCGTTTGTGTTTGGCGCACCCTGTATCAGCTCGAACCTCGAGCCATTTGACCGCATTCGCAGAGCTGCTCGAATTGTCAGGGACCTTGTGCAATTTATCGCGGGGAGTGTTCCGAAGAGCTGTTTCACCTGATTCCTGCCACTGAATTACATCTTCGCACGACACGCCACCAATAAGGATATAATCCGCACCATCTGGATTTGTTCCTCCACAGTGCGATTTTCAAGAAACTTTCTTGCACGTACTAAAAAGCTATGGAATGAGCTTCCTTGTGCAGTGTTTCCGGGACGATACGACGTTCAATAAAAATGCGTACACCTTCCAGGAAACTTGTCCTGCTTTTCCATAAAAAAATTTAATTATATCATTTTAATTTCAACTAGATACCTCTATGCTTTCTAGAGATGAATGGTCTTGACTGACAGACGGACTTTTTCCTTTTGAGGTACAGAAACCTAAAAATGAATACGATGAGGACAACTGAAGTTTCGACTAGTAATCGTCAGTGGAGTCAAAAACCCAGAATTCGTCTCCTGCAAAACTTATCCAATCGTAACGAAATTTTGCAAACTGAATAAAAAGGAAATCCGGCCGGATTTGTACCTAAGCTTCAGCCGTACCTATATTGAGCCGTTTTGAGCACAGTTTGAAATAATCTATCTCTTACAAAAACAGATAATAATGATACTGATTTCACTTGAAAAAAAATTCGTGTAGGGTAGAAAGGAAAAAAGGGAGAAAATTGTCGAGAACATATGGTATGGAAAAGTTGCAGCTAATGTTTTCTCTAAAGTTAGCGCCTTATGTAAAAATATAGCGTTGATTTCTTCAGTCGTTCTATACATTTAAGTTAGGAGTTATTTATTACAATAACACTAACATAAAGCTGAATATAAAAAGTATAGTATTTTCTTTGATTAACGCGTGTAAATGTAATTATGTTATAAGATTTCAGGGGGCAGTCTGCAAAGAAAAGGTCACGAAACGGGTTAAATAAAATAATAATAAAAATAGATCCTTTACGTTAAACGAATTAAAAAACATAGTAACAATTACACGCGTTTTAAACCTTTTAAAAGTATTTTATTTAAATATAATAAGTATTATAATTATATTAATAATGTCATTTTTAAGAGGACAACGCATAAGTTATAGCTTGCGCGAATTATATATGCAATATAAAATTATGAATGAACTTTTATTTTCAACCTAAATGTCGTATATTAATACCGGATGTGTAAGGTCGTTGACCGTTCATCGCAGTTCAAATGAAACCGATAGGATTTCGTCAACATCGCGCTAAATCTTCTTGAGCATAAATATAGTAAATAGTGTAATAGAAGAATACTATCCTCATTACGGCGAGACTAAATTTAAAATGTTCATGTGTGCTTTTTTTACAGATGTGTTAGTGAGTTAGTGAAGTGTGTAGTATTTTGCTTTCCGTATGACAAATATTGTATACTATTTATAACCTAGGTCCTAAAGAATCATTGAGAGCAAAATTCAAAGAAATTAACATCTTGACTGATGCTTCTCAATTTAAATTCTTGATAATGTAATGTATGTTCATAGGCATATAAGTGAATTTGTTAGAAACTTTAATTACCATAATGTTCACACCAGGAACAGACATGAACTTATAATGCCTATAAATCGGCTAAGTCGAGTTAGTATGTCTTTTGTGGGGCGATGTATATGCTGTTACAACAAGATCCCAGAAAATGTTCAAAACGAAAGTATAAGATATTCAATAGAATAACTAAAAACGTTTTTTTGGTAGAGGTTACTATAACATAAATGACTTTCTTAATGATTCCACATAATAAGTTTAATTATACAATATTACTTTGTATACATATTTTTTGATGTGTGTTTGATGTAAAATTAATAATTATTTTTAATATTCTTTACTTGTATACCGTTTCATATTATAAGTTCCAGGTGAAGTAACTGGCTATAAAAAAATATAAAACTATTGGTTTATTTATGTGCTAACCGTAAACGACACACACAATGCAAAAACGTCTCGAAAGTAATTTACCTGTCATTATCTATTATTATTAATAAAAGCATGGGGTGACTGACATCGAACGTAACAAAGAGTTCAATGCTAGCTATTTATAAAGGTAGAGTTTTTACAAGCATTAAGTTAATGTAGATTAAATAATATCATACAATACTTAGATTTACAATTTTATAACGATGGATATTCTAAATATATAAAGTTTAAAAATATCTGTTTGTTTTTGTATTTTGTACCTAAATATAACAAAATACTCAGTTGTTACACCAGAAGAATCACAATAGCGTTTCCGACCTTATAAAGCAACCATATTATGACAGTAATCACGACCATCATGTACACGAAGCATCCTTACACAAACAATGAGTTCAAGCTCTAAAGGTTGATGCATCCAATATACGATAATTTATATTTCTACAGTTAATTCTTCATTACTTTTTATGAAATATTTTATATTACATAAACAAGACTCATATATAGGATGCAGCACCTCACAATCTTAGTTGTTATGTATATTACTGCCATTGAAAAATACTCTATTTGATTGAAAAGAATGGCCGTTGAGTTTCTAATATGTTTTTCTCACGAGCTCAACTTTTTACGTACATATGGTAAATTCACTAATTTAAAAGAAATATTTGTAGTGACGATTCAAAAGCGCTTACTTCACACCTAATTGAATAAAGTAAATGTCAAATAACATTGACTTTGACTTTGAAAAGCGTCAAATAAACGTACACATGAATTCGAAAACTAAAAGCACATGTTGCGTACCTACGATTACCATTTAGTAATTTGAAAAATCTTGATAAAAGATATGATATTTCAATAAAAATATCATTTCTCGTAAAGTTTTAAGACTAATTTGGTGTTAGTAAAAATGTAGTATTACTATTTTCCATCTAATATAAATAAAATCCGGATAAGTTAGTGAGCCGGATAAATCCGGACAAGAGTCTAAGAGTCCGGACATGTTCGGATTAATTCAGACGGATGGTACCCCCAGGCGTATCACAATGTATGACGGGTCAAGATCAAATCGAAATCTCGCGGTGGCGAGAGTCAACGGTTTTACCTAATGCATCACCGACGCTCTACTATTCCATATTTCATAAAACTTTAACGCAAATAAAAATAAAGTATTCAAGTATTCTTCAATAGAAGATAAATATGACCTTCTATCATTTATCTGACATTATATTGCTTGACATTGCCGAAAAGTATGTTAACAAGGATTGAATTATACAGTGTGTTTTTTTTAAGTGGGACAGTATGGGGAAATCCTAAAGTATAAGAGATACAGGGAAACTGTTTTAGGAAACATTAGGTACTTTTTTGTGATAAAAAAATTGGTATAGTCAAAATTTTGGTCAAGTGTGAGTTGTCCCTAAAAATGATTAATTTTGATGAAATTTTTTTTTGACGCACATCTACTCAGTTTCATGAGGGGATCATTTTATTGTATGGGAAGAAAAAAATCGGGACAGCAGAAGTTAGGTAAATTTAATAAAATAATTTTACATTAAAGTAAATGTTCACAGTGGCCTTCCTCTTGAATGCAGGCACGAGCGCGTTTCAGAAGACCTCTGGTAGCTTTAGACAAGGCGTTGTGATGTATGTTGTTCAAATGATAATGCACTGCGTCGTTTAACTCTTGTACCGAGTTGTATCTGCATAAATTCGACCTTTAAGGTACCCCCAAATGAAAAAATCCAACGGTGTTAAATCGGGTGAACGTGGTGGCCATTTAATAGGGCCATTTGTGCCCATCCAGCGATCAAGAAAATGTTCATTTAAAAATTTTTTAGTAGCGATACTATTGTGGGCACGGGCGTTGTCTTGTTGGTAGATGATATTATTCAAATTATTTAATGGAATTGCCATATCTGCTAAATCCACAGCTATGTTTATTATTTCCTGATATTTTTGACTATTCAATGTTCCATGGTAAATTTTAATGGCAAAGATTTTATTATCTAATATTGCACACCAACAATTAAAGGAAAAGCGGACCTGGTTATGGGTTGCCGTAGTTCGGAAGGGGTTTGTACGTGCCCAAAAATGATTATTTTTTCTATTGTACATGCCATTGTTTGAAAAATTGCATTCATCTGTCCAAATAATCCGGCTTGGAAAAGACGGGTTTCTAATCGAGCATGCTACAAACCACTGGCAAAATGCTAATCTCCGGTCAGTGTCTCCTGGAAGCAATGCTTGTACAAGATAACCTTCTATGTAACACTTGTACTTGTAAGCCTTCAATACCTTTCGTACTGTAGATCTATGCACACCGATATTGTTAGCAGCTTCCCTCAATGAGGCTTTTGGGTAGGCTTCAAAATATCCTAAGATTGCGATAGTTGTAAATTCATTTATTACTGAGGCTCATCTCTTCCGTTTTAGTGTAAAACAGCCTTCCTTTCTTAAATTTTTCACCAGTTTGTCAAAAATTTTGCGGTTCGGTTGATCGCGGTCCGGATAACGTTCCCGATACCACTGTAACGCATTCACAGAGCTACGATAATTTACAAAATACGATTCAATTAAATTTACTTTATGCGAGTTTGATAATTCCATGACGAAAACTTAACACAATGTTAAATTTAAACAATGAAATATCAAGTAAAATTGTTGGTTTCAAGAAGTTCCAAATTTAATTTTTTTTTTTTTAATTAGATCCGTAAGGTGCTCGGGTAAGAATACCTTAAAGTATTTTAATCCTTTTTAAACCAAATAAAATGTTCCAAATTCAAATGTAAAACTGGACTAGGCAATATTTTTTTAATAAAAACCTTGCAGTGGGAAGTGGTAGGCAATTTACACGGTAATGAAAACGATTTTCTTAAATTTGACTAACTTCTGCTGTCCCGATTTTTTTCTTCCCATACAATAAAATGATCCCCTCATGAAACTGAGTAGATGTGCGTCAAAAAAAAATTTCATCAAAATTAATCATTTTTAGGGACAACTCACACTTGACCAAAATTTTGACTATACCAATTTTTTTTCCACAAAAAAGTACCTAATGTTTCCTAAGACAGTTTCCCTGTATCTCTTATACTTAAGGATTTCCCCATACTGTCCCACTTAAAAAAACACACTGCATACTTAAAAAAATTGTTTTAATGACCTTTCACTATCCCCAAATATACTCTCAGTCTGGTTTGACAACAATGTAGATTTAAAGATATCTCATGTCATACTAATATTATGTAGATACATTTGTATATACGCACCTATATCTTTCAGTATCACAAAATTCGCACGTAGCTTTTGCAGAAGCGCGCGTTCGATGTGACATCTCGCACGCAAGTACTAAAACCATTTTGCCATCCATATACACGGAAACCAGTCCCAGATTTAAGGCTTCGTACACACTGAGCAATAGTTAAACTAAATATGAAATAATTATTTAAATCAAATTATAAATATTGAAAGTCGTTTGTTATAATAAACTTAACCTCATAAACGTTTTTAATAATTCTTTTAACATTTTTTGTGCAGTACATTTTCAGAGATCATGTTGTAAAAGCATGTAATAAATTATTATACGTACTTAGTAATGAATAAAATTAAAATAAATACAGTAAATTAGTTGCTCTATTAGTACAAAAATCGTTCGCTTATTTTGTTGTATAAATTTGGGGGATTCCCTCAATCCTCCTAGGATTTAATTATAAGAACTGGAGTTCTTCGAAATAGAACAAATCTGGAAGTGATTATGCTTTATTACTACTTAATAATAGAAAATGTTTAGTGAACACTTTGCGTTAATGTCGTTACATGGTACGAACTGTGTCGTAGCGCGTTTTTGTCGCCTGTGTGGTACAAAATTGTATTGTAGCGCGTTGTTGTCGTCTATATGGTACAAAATTGTGTCGTAGTGCGTTGATGTCAATAATATGGTACAAACTGTATATATATGTGTACGGTACTGTAGCGCGTTTATGTCGTCTTTATGGTACAAAATTGTTTCGTGTCGTTTTGATTGTGTTCGTTTTGATGTCAATATGTTATAAACTGTAATGTAGCGCGTTGATGTTGTCAATATGATACAAACTGTATCGTTTTGATGTCGTCTTTAAGGTAGAAACTAAGCCGTAGCGCGTTGATATCGTTAATATGGTACACACAATGACGTAGCGCGTTGATGCCGTTAATATGGTACACACAATTACGTAGCGCGTTGATGCCGGTAATATGGTACACACAATGACGTAGCGCGTTGATGCCGTTAATATGGTACACACAATTACGTAGCGCGTTGATGCCGGTAATATGGTACACACAGTATCGTAGTGCGTGGATATCGTATATATAGTATAGTGCACACGTTATTTGGCGCATGGAGCAATTTACTGCGTGGGTAATGAATGACACTACACAGTCACGCTCGAATATGTAACAAGCGTTCAGGTAAACGGTGCGCCTTCAGCCAGAATAAAATTTAGTAGAGTAACTTTGAACAATTTAATAATAAATACTGTATATGTTTCTCAATATTTTTATATTTTGGTAAATAGTATATTTTAAAGAATTACACAGAGCAATGTGGTTGGACGCGAACAACTTTATACGATAAAGCGAGAAAATGCCTCGATAAAAACGGTATACAACAGCACAGTACAAAATCAGATATTTAAAAAAACTAGTTATTTTTCCAGCTCTCGTTTTTCATTTTGTATAGTTCATTACATCGATCCATAATATATTATACCTACTGTAGTTCGTAGTATAACGACACTGTTATGGGGTTGACATTATATGGGATTTATTGGATCATCTTCTCGTACTCTTTTATTGACATAAAAAAACTTACCTATATTATTTCGCATGATAGAAAAGTTCAACTATCGAATTTCATTCCGGCAAGGAACCACCGTCCGCATATGATATATCTCTGAAGGAATGTTAAAATAAATTTTGACACGGCAACAAAATATAATTTATGAGTACCAATTCTACTTAATAATGATTAAGTACTTTCACAGCTTCGTGAAGAAATAAGAATAACACTAAGGTATTAAATACTCTAGGTATTCAAAATTACATAGTTTTTAAAATAAGCAGTTTAAAAAACCGTCATTCCATACCAAAAACTGTTTACGTTTTGGTTTTGGGGAGCGCGCCGCAGCTGCCACTCTGTATACTTATATATATCGTGTAACGGTCCTACATCCGACATTCTCGTGTAACACAAGAAAATCTGAGTTTTCGTTTAGCGCTAGAAAATATGACGCTTAGCGTGTAGACAGCCCGCTTAGCAAGTGGCCCGAAATATATAAACATCGCATACAAAAGCTGTATTACGAATCTTTTTTCATTTCTGCACCAAAATACAATAAATTGCATCGAAACAGTCCTTGGATGTATGACAGTTATGACAAATAACAATATTAATACGCAAAATATCAAAAATCATATCGATTTATTATGAATATCACAATATATCCTTGCCTTTTGCGCAGGCATTCGCTAAAACTATTACAATTAAAAAAAACCGAGTTTAAACTTGTTTGACATTTAAATAACACATTCAAGATATTTATATCTGTCATTATGTACAAGCCCTAAAGTCGTAATGTTCTGATAATGTTTGGCGTAAATGAAAACCGGTTAAGAGTGAGTCGAAGTACAAGACAGATATAAATTAATTTAATACTTCCCATTTTTTTATATAAAGCAAGAGTACGTAAATGTCAAATCTTCGTCATGTCTTATTACATAGATAGAATCTATTTTCTAACTTCTGTTAAAATGGTTAGTTGAAAAAATTTTTGAAAGATTAATTTTTTGTTTAAATTGTAGCGAAACTTTTTGCATGTTCCTTTAAATTTGGCGAATAGAAGACACCACTATAAATTTAATATCTAGAACTACTTTCGACGCAATAAAACAAATATCATTACATTTCATGGCCCTAACGTTGAAGATTTCTTCTTCAGTGTTGGAGATAGCGAACAGCCTAGGGCAACGCAACATTGCGAGGCTTAGGGTGCAAGCAGCAAGCGTCGATAACGAACGACGATTGTACGAGAAGAGCAGAACGTTCAGTTGATGGTTTTTGATACACCCTGCCCATTACAATGCAGTGCCACTCAGGATTCTTGAGTAACTCAAAAATTCTGAGCGGCAATACAAATACTCGTCACCTCAAAACATAAGGTGTTAAGTCTCATTTGCCCAGTAATTTCACTAGCTACGGCGCCTTTGAGACCGAAACACAATAATGCTTACACATTAATAGGCGCCGTTGTAGGACCCATAATCTAGCTGGCATTTTGTGCAAAGGAGCCTCCCACTAGTACCCACGTATAAAAAAACTTCAAACAATAAAAAAGCTGGTCTAAAATTGCAAAATGTCTCGGGATGCTGATTTGAGGGAAGAAAAATGGAAATTCTAGAAAAGTAATTTGTAGGAATTACGATGGAAGGCGTTCGGTACACGAGTATCTAGGCTTACTGCCAAGCCTTCTTCCTTCTTTTTTCATAGCCGTCACTGATTGATCATCGCGGGAGCCGAGCTTTAAGTTATATATATATATATATACTTATGATCCCCAATAAATGCATGCCATAATATGAGTTTCTATGTTGGATAGATAAGAGTTCTTGAGCTTCAAATTAGATATTTTAGTTAGCACTGCTGTATAAATAGCGTAAGCATCGGCGTCAAATCAGGGAGAAAATTCTCAACAAGGGGTCTTATTGTTCCAAAGGTAAGATGCAATCGCCTTTTTCAATAAAATACAAGACAATATACTAGGACTTAGAAGGCTTACTTTAGTATATCAGATTATATGGCCAGCTTGCAAGCCACCTCAAATTATATGTATCGTATTAAATAGGCTAAGCAATTTTGTTAATGACTTAAATATGGCTTGGGAGTTTCATATCAATTGTTCTCCCCATGTTGGACATGACTCTTTACGAACTGATGTAGCTTCATGACCTTTACCAAGTGTTGTTGCTATATGTGATGTAATTGTCACTCTCTATGGTGAATAAATATATTTCTTTTCTATTCTCTTCTTTTTGGATGTTTGAAAACTCGTCAGGTTTTCTACATTTGGGAGGCGACTGATCAATTAAAGTCATTAACACAGTATATATGCGGCATAAATGAAAGAATTTTGGCGTCCTTTTTAATGAACTTTCTTTCATGTACTGTGAAATAGCTTTTTTTCGCGATATTTTCAGGTCAGACCTCTGGTCTTGCAAGATAGTATGGGCTGCGTAGATATCTTAGCATAAAGTTGGGTATTCGCTTATTTGTCTTCCTCCATTAAAAAGGGCACTTAAGACTAATGCAGTACAATAATGGCAAAAAACTACAGCGTAGTGAGAGAGAAAAAACCAAGTCGATACATTAAATGCAAACAAAGAAAATAGATCATTTCATATCGTGTTATATTATTCAAAGAATTCTACCGTTAGCAGCTAATGCATATGCATTTAGATCTCAAGCCATATTAATCTTTGTTATTTTACTCATAACTAAAACTTCCTTGCACGCATTTGCCTTGCCAGAAATAAAAACAAAAGATATAATATAATATAATTACACCACAATTCTTGCATATGACAAAGAATACAACACCGAATAGGCAAAGCGATAAATAAAAGTAATGGTCGAATAAGGAAAATGAATATGAGCCATAAATTCATTCTCGGCGCCAAAAACCTGACCGCTGTCTTCAAAATGGCGGCGGTCTGTCAGAGGCGCTTCCTGCATTCTTCCCGCCCGTAGTTGAAGTTTCACTTCTTTTTTAAATATTAACATTACCGGCCAGCCTGTTCTATATTCATATTGACGATTATAAAAGCGACGTGAACCGAGATGAGGATAATCAGTAGCCATCGAGACATCCCCAAGATGAGAGTTCTGGTTAGTTCCTAGTCTTTGTGTTGTGATAGAGTGATTATTGTGTGATTCAGATTCAGTGATTTAAGGAAATAATTAGAACAAATTTTAATAATATTTTTGGACTTATTTTATTAAAACTTGATAGTGTACATATAAATTCATCAGTAGTTAGCCTTCAATATTGGCTTTTTTTCTAGTCATATAATTTGGTCTTTTATTAAATATTTAATGGATAATTCATTAGAATTTTCGTCATGATACTGATTCATATAGCGCAGTTGTAAGTAGCCCTGACTGCTAAACTAGAAGCCCCGGGTTCGATTCCCGGCAGGCAATCGTTTGTATGATGAATTGTGAATGTGATGTGAATTACTTTAAAGTTATATTGGATGGCATGATTTTGCGTTTGATGATGAGTTTTGCTTATTCTGACAGTAAGATTCTAATTACAATTCCAAAAATAACAATAATTGTAACTTCATTATATTGTCGTATTGATTGACTTTTAGGTAGTCTAATATTTTTCATTTCATTTTACTTAGGAGAACTCTTAAAGTACTCGTATATAAGTTGATTATAAAGTTGTTGAAGAATACACAATGATTTTTTTTTACTTTAAGTGCACATTATAATGATTTGGAAAAGTTTTTCTTTTGAAGTCGGTTGTTTTTTTGTTAATTCTCTTTTATATATTTTTTAATATCCTACTTGGTGTGACATTGCATGCGGGGTACAGCTAGTTATATAATATATTTTAAAAAAGTCAACTGATTATAATTATACGATAAAGATATAACTATAGAAAATTTTTCAAAGGATCATCGTTGATAAAATATTCTCAAGGGATGTCCTTAAGTATTAAATCAACTCTCCCTAAAAATACTTAGGAGGACTTGTTGTATTGGACATTAAACGAAAATTGTTACATTTATTAAAAGTTCTAACAAAAATTTAGTTCTTTGGTGTTTATATGTGAGACATTTTTTTTCAAAAATTTACTATTTGTACCAAAAACTGAAGCAGTATTTTTTTAATTTGGAGAGGGTGTAGGTAGGGTAAAAAACGTTTGTAAAAGGATAATGATTCAGTGTTCTATTGTACTTTTTTACATATATAAATAGTTTTGATTAATTGAAATTCATATTTTTGCTGCTACGAAATAACAGCAGAATTCTCTATTATATTTCTATCTCTCCTAAATTTTAAAACATCACAGTAATGTGTTTTTTATTCACACCATCAAAAAGTGGAGATTTCCATGAACAAAAAGCCCAGTGACTTTTTTTGAGAATATTGATATTATGCCGTGAGAATTTTTGATAGAAAAATTGGGTCCTTTTTATCGAAAATGTCGGTTAATATGTATTAAAGTCAAAATATGGTAAAAACAATCAAATCAAAAAATTACAGCGTGTTTGAGATATAAAAAGGTAACTTCTCACATAATTTCGTGAGAAAAAAATGTTTTTAGAACAAGATAAAAATGAAAAACGAAAAACTAGTTTACTTATTTGAATTTTTCACATAAATTTTGAGGTTATGTGAAAAAAGTGTAAACACAAAAGTTGTAGATCTTTTTATTACGTACAACTTTGTTCATCAACTTTTTTCCATAGGACTTGTAGTTTCGCCGGAAATCGATATAAACCGTTTTTTACCCCTAAAATTCCCTTTTTAACTTTCCGACCACAGATGGCCGGTAGTTTATTTTTTCCTTTCATTTCTCTTATATTCTCTTCCTTTTCCAATGGGTTTCAATAATTATCGAATCTGGTCTATACATACACGATACATACTCGATATTTAATAATAAAATTTACGTCATTGTATAGGGAATTTAATTTTCTAGATACTAAAGTAGCCTTATTATTAAAAAAAAACAAATTGTAATAATTGTATAACAACAAAATCTATAACATTCACCATATAACAACGCCCGTGAGCTCAGTGCCGCGCGTTCTTCTTTATGAAATGAAATTGAATTTTTGTTTTACCTCTTACAGCCGTTCCCAATATTCAGTCTATATCTTACTTGAGATAAAAATCGTAATCATCGCTGACTTTTCTGTCCCAATTCTGTACACGCTGTCTGTCAATGGGACGACGTATAGCTTACCAGAGATGGAAGTTTGTATGGAAATTGCAATTCACGCGTCCCAATATAAGGCGATAAGAATGACTTATCGGGTATATTGGGACGGCTTCAGATTATTGACAGCTAATTACTGACAGTAGAAGGTAGTAATTTATCTCTATCTGTAGATAGTATATTGGGAACGGCCGTAAGCCTGGTGAAATCGTTCTTTTGACACTTCTCATTCAGACGCAACATTCCTAAATGGTGTTAAATCAATTGTAACTAGTCTCTAGTTCCAACTTTGATCAGCCTGAATTTGACAGTACTGAAAGTAAGATATATAACGCCTTGTTGATTTTAACAGCAAAATGTTGTCTCGTACCTTAAATACACATCCTTTTTTCAAATAGGTCTAGTTGACCTATTGTTTAAGTTATTCTGATATAAGTGTAAATAATATAATACCGCGTGCAAAAATAATTTATTTCCGCGTGCAACGCAGAGCTGTCGAATTGTCGGGGATCCAGTGATCTGTAAACGGCTCGATCACCTAGCGTCACGTGAAAACGCTTCATTGTGTGTCTTCTACCCTATTTATAACGGGAAGTGTTCCGAATAGCTGTTTGACCTGATTCCTGCCGCCGATTTTACCTACGCACGACACGCCACAAATCATCATCGCTCGATGTATGGCGTTCCGCCAAAGTGCGGTTTTTAAGGTACTTTATTCCACGCACAACCAAGCGGTGTAGCTTCTTCTCCTTCTTCACCTTTCTAAAAGACCAGCAACGCTCCTGTGATTCTTCTGGTGTTGCAAGGGAATGTGGGCGGGGGTGATCACATCAGGTGAACCCCACACTCGTTTGTCCTACTCTTCCATAAAAAGCCTAAATCAAAAATAAAGTCAAAAAAAAAAAAATTATGTTTGCGACCGCGTTTAGTTTTGTGACCAGGTCGGTATGTAACTAATAACACTACGCCTTATGACGTTTTGTGATACGTTACGACCATAAAACCTGTAATCGAAGCAATGACAAGGCTAAACCCTTGAACAAACAAGAACTTTGTCTGATGCAAAAGTGTTCACAATTGCGTTTAAACAAGTCTTATCTGGGAGTAATGTATTCAAATTTATTATTCTACATTGAAATTAATTACAAGTTGCGTAGTTTAAATTATGTTGTTAAAATATAAATTCCTAAGCCACCCAAGCGAGGCATTCGTTCAAACAAAGAAATACAAAAAATAACGAAATTTAATCGCATTATGTAATAATTTTCTCGAACTCGATGTGGTTATTTTGTTAACGTGCAAATAAATATAAATGGAATAAATGTTTGATATATTTTATTTTAATTTTGACGTCATATATATAAAGAAAATACTCGGCTGAAGCAGATTACCCTATAAATGAGACTTTTATTTTTTCACATGTATTAGATATACATGTTAATAAAATTTTCTCAGTGATAATAATCAATATTACAGCTATACACTAAATACATTTGATTTTAAAATTATTCTCTGTCTCTCGGATTGTTCTGAGTAATCGCAGAAGCGGTTGGACCGATTTTCTTTCTTTTATCTCGCCATTTGATTCGAATAACCTTTTTAAATATAATATCTATATTTGTAGTCGGTTTTGAAGTTTCAACTATTAAGTAAAATTGACAAATGCACTAATGACATTCATAATCACCCTTTTCACAGTCTTCTCTGTAGTATTTGCTTCTGCACCTCTGTGTTTTTTTTCGGATATCCATGTTTACCTTAACGGAGAACAGAGAATATCTAAATGAAGCATGATTATAAAAGCCTGAGTTATATTTTATATAGAATGGGACAAACCCACACGTACTCTTTCAAGACCAGAGGAATTATTATTCTTCTGGTCTTGAGAGGAGACTTGTGGGCATTTGAGGTATACGCTTTTATTGAAGGTAATCATATCATATCCAGCAGGAAGCATCATTCATGGAACTCCATACCACACTTTGGTTGCCCGTGGAAGAAAAATCCTTCAAAACCGCACCAGGAAAGAACGCTAAAAATCCAGATGGTGACGGTGATGATGTTGAAGATTCTGGCCTGTATTGTGATATTTGGGTTCAGCAGCAGGAATCAGGTTCAACAACATCAGGTTGAACACTCCGCGTGATAAATGCGTTAAAATATACACAATGAAGCTACGCCTCTTACAATTTAAGCCTTTTGTTGTTTGTTTATTGTTGTTGATTTAGTGGCTACAAATTCGTGGCTGCATGAAATAATATAGTATTTCTGATGTTTCAGTTTCTGTCAGCACTATTTGCCTGCGCGGCGGCAGCACCTTCCTACATCGCGCCATTCCCGTATGCGATACCAGCAGTATTTCCTGCGGGCTTTGCTGTAGCGCCTACAGTGCCTTCAGGCGATGTTCAGGCAGCAGTTGTTGACACTCAGGTTTTTCTAAGAAGTCATTTATTTTCATTAAATTGACTCATCAGCTTTTTTGTCGTTTGGAAAAAATTACATTCTCATTGAGTTTAACTAACCTCAGTATTCTAGTCAATAATTGAATTTTCCAGCACATTTCTAGAGTATTTAATGATAAATTGATTATTTACTATTTTCACATTGATACGTAAATTAATGTAAACGAAAATAAAACAGGTTAAAATTGAAGATCAAGCACGCGCCTTCAATGACCAGGCAAGAGAATTAGCCGAACAAGCAGTTGAGAACCAAAACGAGGGTGTCGAAGTAGCAAATGACTTATCAAAAGAAAAGGCCGAAGAAGCATTCTGGAGCGCAGAAGAGCAAAAATATCGTGCATTGAACGAAGCTCAGATCGCCGAAGCTGTTCGTGATGGAGCGATGGCAAGCAACGCTGATAGCTTTGCCAAGTCCTCTTTAGGCTATGTAGCTGGTGTGGTTCCTGGAGTTGTGCCTGTCGCCTCAGTGCCTATAACACCAGTTGTCGCTGGAGCCCCAGAGTCTAAAGCTGAAGAGGCAAAACCCGAGGTTAAGAAGACTGCCGAAGAAGAGAAACCAGCTAAACTAGAAGAGAAGAAAGAAGAATCTGCTGATACAGTAGAAACTGTTGCCGAAACCAAAACTGCAGCCGAAATTAAAACCGAAGCGGAAGCTCCCAAGACTGAGAATGCTGAAATGAACAAAGTCCAAACGGTGGTTCACCCTGTTCCCTTAGGCCTGGCTCCTTACAGCTATCAAGCTATTGTGCCTCCCATGGGTGCAGTGAGAGCGCAGGTGGGACTTAGAGGGTACCCAATCATTCCTTCTTTCCAGCCTATTCAAGCTCCTTTCTATACTCCAACACTTTTTAACAATATCTACTAAATCTACTTTTTAACAATTATAAAACGTTATTAGATTTTTGTGGTGTTTTATTCAATTTTCCCGTACATGTTTCGAGTAATAACAAATAAGAAATAGTTACGTAAGAGAAAGCTCAAACATACAGGAAGATGTAGTGCAAATTCAAATACTTTTACTCAAAATACGATTTTAATTCACTTCTATATTGACAAAAACTACCACCCATTCGAAGTGTATGCGCGCAAGAAACTTCGCGGGCTTTTTCGTTTTTTTGTCAAAAATTTCGTTACAATAAATTTTATAATTTAAATAGCCTCAGGGCGGTTGCTCCGTTCCCAATCTGTGGTGTCATTAAGAAAATCATTTTTGTTATAGAAATTATTAAAAGAGTGTTTTAACAATACTTTTGAATTACGTAACACATAATATTTTAAATTTTTTTGGGATCATGCTGTAATTGTACATACATCGCCCAATAAAAAACGTCAAGGAGCTATATCTTGGTACGCTTCCAAGCAATGATAGTTTTAATTTTATGTAGTCATCGTATATAATGTAAATATAGTAAAACAAAATTAAAATTTCAATAACTTTTAGAGATGCATATAATATATAATGTGTATATTCAGATCAGAGATACTTGTGCTAATTTCTACTGCTTCGAAAGTCGATAATAGCGTCAGATAAAAGATATACTTGAGAAAAAGTTATTAACAAAATAATTACTTTACAACGGAGTACTAATAAATTAATTAAATGTTCTCACATGCATTGCATTAGTAAGACGCATGCTTTAGCCAAGATTAATTGCATATCTGTACAGTAATAAATAAAAAGTCGATTCGTTTTAATCTCTGTTATAATAAGTTTATATCTCATGAGTATTAAATGGAACGCCGTTTATTGCAAGTCTTTTTATGTATGTGTATATAAATATAAATATATATATAAAATATATATATATATATACTTCGTAGTAGCAGGACACGACACAAGTTAGGATATCATCCTCACCATCTGGATGTGTGGCGGTCCTCCACAGTGCGGTTTACAAGGAGCTTTCTTTCACGTACTACAAAACTGTGGAATGAACTTCCTTGTGCGGTGTTTCAAAAAAAGCGCGTACACCTTCCTTAAAGGCCGGCAACGCTCCTGTGATTCCTCTGGTGTTGCAAGAGATTGTGGGCGGCGGTGATCACTTAACAACAGGTGACCCGTATGCTCGTTTGTCCTCCTATTCCATAAAATAAAAAAAAAATCTATTGCTATTTATAGAAAATCTTAGTGATTAGATCAACAAACCCGCAATTCAAAACCGCAGCTCGCAAAAGAGAATTATCATTATTATAAGTGGCAGTTGACATAAAACGCACAGTGTGTTTCACCCCTAATCAGGGTTGCAACATACGTACAATATAACTTTTCCTTTACTTTTTGTTCTAAACAGCAGCTGCTATACAACGTTATTAATCTTGTGTATTTCTTGTTGCTTACATTATGTGAATCGTTTCTTTTATATGAGCGAGCAATTGAGTATTGGTCAACAATAGAGAATAAGTTTCATTTATTAATCGTGTAATGCTACAACGAAGAATCTTGGCAGGCACAGGACTACCTGTGGAGTCCTGTGCCTGCCTGCTATATATTTATATAATTACGGTAGATCTATGTCATGGAAATGGTGTAAGACTTTGTAGGTAGTAATTAAAATATAGAACGTAATATTGGAGTTGTAGGGTGGGTCATTCCGTTCCCTAAAATAAGGTGTCCGGAAGCGGAACACATGGGTACCATAACGGTGCCTTTTCCTGCCGTGAAGCAGTAATGTGTAAGCATTTTTTGGGATTTTCAAGAATCCTAAGCGGTACTGCATTGCATATATATATATATATATATATATATATATAGCAGGCAGGCACAGGACTCCACAGGTAGTCCTGTGCCTGCCAAGATTCTTCGTAGTAGCATTTTATTATAAATATATTATAATTAAGTATTGAATGTCGAGATATTTATGTTGACCTTGCTACTATTAGACTTACTAAAGTCTTTTCTAACGTAAAACTTAATTGAGTGTAAACTTCGCGTAATCTTTGATTTCATTTTTATAGTCATTTGACCCCTGAAATTATGCTGAACTTAAGCTAATACAGCCCAATGCAAAAGTCAAGTTGGCGTTGTATCACACTAAGCTAAGTTTTACGTAAGTAAAGTCTAAGTACGCTTAAAAATCTCAGCCTAATTACGCTCTATACATTTCAGCCTTAAAACGCTATCAGTCCGAACAACACGAGAACAATTATAAATAAATGCATTGTAAATGTTATTGCTTCATGAATATTAGAATAAAAAAATATATTATTTCGTATTATTGACCTTTAAAGTTTACTTTCGTCGGTCGTGTGCTATTTAAATTGCACACATAGTTTTCGTGGCTTGCTCAGAATTTGTTTATAAAACGTTCCAAATACCTACCCGAACTTTCAACAACAACAACATATGAACAAGCGACGCGACGTTTACGAACAGCACTGCTCTACAAGTTTATTATCACGTCCGTTTGTCTTTATGATTATTTATAAAGGGCAGTCTGTTATCGTTATTAATATTTCTTTAAATGTACTTAACTCCTTTTGTGCGTGTTTTCCTTGAAATATCTTGAATGTATAAGATATAGAATATAGAATGTATCTACTACATATTATAAAACAAAGTCCTCAGTATATGCGTATGTCTGTCTGCCTGTTCGCGATAAACTCAAAAACTTCTACATCGATTTTCATGCTGTTTTCACCAATGGATAGCGATGGATAACAAATTCAAATATTTTTATTCAAAATAGGATGTGCAATCACTTATTGAAAGTCAAAAAAACTACCACCCATTCCAAAGTGAATGCCTTAGGCCTGAGAAGAATGGGCGCAACAGACTCAGCGGGCTTTTTTTTTTCATCAAAAATATGTTTTTCAATTAAAGAAACATTTACAAAGTAACATTGTACAATTAAACTTATTATTTAATAGCCTGAGGGCGGTCGCTCCATTCCCAATCTGTGGAATCATTAAGAAAGTTATTTATGTTATAGTAACCTTTACCACACAAACGTTTTTTAACAATTCTTTTGAATAACGTAACACCTTTGTTTTGAACATTTTTTGGGATCTTGTTGTAAAAGCATATACATCGCCCCACAAAAGACTTACTAACTCGAAATAGCCGAGTAGTAGGCATCATCAGTTTATGTCTGTTCCTGGTGTTAACATTATGGTTATGACAGTTTCTGGCAAATTCACGTATGTGCCTATGAACATACATTACATTATCAACAATATATTGAGAAGCAACAGTCAAGATGTTAATTTCTTTGAATTTTGCTCTCAATGATTCCCTAGGACCCAGGTTATAAATAGCGCGAATAGCCCTCTTAGTGGTAAGTGACCCAGCCTACTGAGCTAGACGTCCCGGGTTCGAATCCCGGTAGGTGCAATCATTTATATGATGAATATGAATGTTTGTTTCTGAGTCATGGATGTTTATTTGTATTAATGTATGTTTAAGTAAGTATATTGAATAAAATATAACGTTGTCTTCTACCCATAGTACAGGCTAGGCTTAGTTATGGGCAAGATACTATATGTAAGAGTGTGTCAATATTATTATTATTATATTAATTAGCCATAGTAACATGGTTCGCTAACTGTCGTTTTTTTGACGAACACAAAGCGATATGCAATCACGGTAGACTAATAGACCATCGATACTTGAACATAAGAAGAAAAAAAATTTATTGATTGAATCACTAGTTATAAAAAAAATATTTATAAAACTATCTTTGTAATGACCTGACAATTTAAAAATGTCCATTACAACTAGGCAATATAAAAATTAATTAAATCCATAGAATTACAACATTCTAGCGTATAAACATACAAAGCGTGTGAAAGAGAAAAGACAGAAAACGAAAGCGAATCTTCTGTTACTGTAACTGATTTCGGCTGGCAATACGTAAACAATCAGCCACACTTGGCATTTTCAATATTAAACTGGGAATGGTATTTCATGAAATGCTTTTTCATGCGTCGCACCTGCTACTTATTTACTCATTGAAAAATCACACTTGATGAAAACGCAGATCGAGTTCCGATTTGTACGATTTAAAGATTTAAATTTAGAACGCCAGTACTGCACAAAAAACTACTGCACATACTATTTCTATTACTACTGCTAATTGTACTGCTACTGATATAATATATTACCATACCATATATGAACACATAAGTATCAGATTAGGCAATTTTTGGGTACACCAGTGATTCCATTCAGAGCACGACAATTTACTTCACCACGCTCCAGTCACCCAGTTATGTTCGTGACATGAATATGATTTGTATAAAACTGTATAATCGAAGCACGTTGATGTCTTTTGTATCTGGATATGATTTTTGGTCGATTTCGGCTGTTTTTTTATGTTATGAAGGCGAGCAGGACGTTCAGCTGATGGTAATTGATACGCTCTGCCCATTACAATGCAGTACCGCTTAGGATTCTTGAAAATCCCAAAAAATGCTTACACATTACTGCTTCACGGCAGGAAAAGGCACCGTTATGGTACCCATGTGTTCCGCTTCCGGCCACCTTATTTTAGGGAACGGAATGACCCACCCTACAACTCCAATATTATGTTCTACATTTTAATTACTACCTACAAAGTCCTATACCATTTCCATGACATAGATCTACCTTAATTATGTACACATAACATAAATGAATGTCAGATATTTATTTATTTATTCATTATGATACACTATTGATCTTACACTAAACACTAAACATTATCATTACACTAAACATTAACACTAAACATAACATTAATAGTACCCTTTAACAGAGTATAGGCCATAGTCTACTTACCGAAATCATCTTGCGGCAGTATCGTCGAAGGTAAGGACATATTTAGCCGCAGACTCTTCCCATTTCTAGGAAACCCCAGGTTCCCTTTATAAATTAAACTCCATAAGGTCTTTGATCTGTATGGTCTAAATAAGTACAAATGTCGAACAATTTTACGCGAATGACTCCTTTTCCAAGACTACACACAGAGAGAATTCAGGAGGCCTTGGATGGTTAGCACGCCTATGAACCGATAACACCCTCTCGCACGCATGGTTGCACACATGCCAGGAGCTTCCATGAGTTGGTCGCAATTTTATTTATATCATCTACAAGGCTCAAGCTTTTGTCCAGTAGAGCTCTAAGATATAGAATATAAAGAATGTTATATGAATAATAGAGTGCGTTCTTGAGATTCCATGTAACTAATACAACTATTATTAAGTGAGTAACTTCCATATATGTCAGGCATTTGCCCTGTCTTCCCCTAATGGTATAAACGAGCCTATTGACGGAATGGTATGTGTAATAGGCAAAAGAAACACGGACTCGTTGGAGGTAACTAAACATGGTTAAAATTTTCGTATGAATGACCCAAGACCAGCAAGACCTTCACATACCTCTCATGGATAAGTCGCTGAGCGTGCACAGCCAAGAGAACCAATCACTCGAACCTGTAACTGGAGATAAAACCACACGGTCAAACTTCTACCAGTGTGCCATCTAATTCGTGTCACAATGCCCGAAAACTGCCTATATACTGCCTAATAGCTTAGACAAGCTGATGTTGCTCCTCAGTAAGTGGGAAGCAATCACGGCACCTTACCTACCAACTTACTGGACTCCAAGTGACCATAGCACTAAAAAAAACCGAGGACATTACGAATTGCAGAAACTTTGAACCAGATTTATCACTAAACTGGACGCACCATTCACCAATCAAAAAGACGACCGAGCAGAAGAAGACCCCTCATGAATCTCGCTATGGCATACAAAAATATTAATTCATATCTGCCTGGTAGTTTTAGTGATTAGCAGTGCTGAGGAAAACACCCATCATCATACACCTTTAAGGCCGGCAACGCATCTTATGACACCTGTTGTTGCGGATGTCCATGGGCGATTGTCTCCCTATTCCCCATCCCGTAAGACTTTTGCACGATTTCCCCCTCTTATATAAAAAAATACACCAAAAACTAATCATCTTTATAACATAGGTATAGATATAAATCATGGAATGCATTGTCAGAGTACTGGCGCCTGGCCCAGAAGGATACAGCCACGCCTACGTAATTTCGAACACTGTTTCGTCATTGCCCTGTCATTTTGCCTAATTGTGAAGCATGCTGATGGAATTCTGTAATAGGTGCTAGGTATAACTAATAATTATTATTGGGCAGTCACAGGCGTTACTTTTATAATATAATTTTATTGTAGTCGTCATAAGAGAATACTTTCGAGGCATGTTTCCATACAAACCTTTTTATCGACTTTTCGAAACTTTTTTTCCTTAGTTTTTAACCCTAGATCAAAATTATTTTCAAATAAGATCAATAACATCATTATAAGCGTCTCTGTGTTTTGCTTTTTTGATGTTTTTGTTTTTCGTAAGTGCACTTCAAAAAGTGCTTTAAACAACATAATCTTACAGGCCGCAAACAGACGCCTAGAACACATATCCGACAACAGTATGCGAAATCATCAAAACAGTCACACAGAGAACATATGGTTCACATTCAGTTTCTAAAATTTCGTAATGATTGCTTTATTTTACAGGAAAAAATTGCCAAGGACGAAACGAAAATTTTTGCGTATTTTAGTCCCGACTTTTAGTTGCAGTTGCAGTTCTGCTTGTCACACATACGATTATCTCGCCTGTTAGCGCTACGGTATATTTGTTGTAGAATTTTTAAATCTGAAAAAGGTCTCAGTGGACAATTCCTCTTAATTGTCCCTCGCTCATTCGAAAACAAGCAAAGCGATATCATGTTACTTTTCATTTGTTTCTTCCCAATTAGGCTTCTTTATGGAAATGGAGGACAAGCGAGCACCTAATGGTATGTGATCACCGCGCCACATTTTTGTAACACCAAAGGAATCACTAGAGCATTGCCGACCTCATAAAGAATGGAATTGGTAACACATTTGTAAGTAGCGGGCGAGGTTCGAAACGGAGGCAGCTTGGTTTATTTTATGGAAAAAGAGAACAAATCCTCGTCAAATAAATGCATGAAATACCTTCCCAGTGTAGTTTTGAAAGGAACTTTCTGACGCGTACAAACTGAAGAATGAACTTCCGTACGCGGTCTGTCAAGGAAGATACGAAACGGGTGCCTTTAAAAAAAAGCGTGAAGCCCTCTTACGGCTGACCGCCTGTGATTACACTCTAGTGTTATGAAAGAGTATGGGTTGCGGTGATTAGATTACTTATAGATGACCCGTACGCTCGTTGATAAAGGAAGATTCCATCATCATCAGCCGGAAGACGTCCACTGCTGGACAAAGGCTTCCCCGAAAGATCTCCACGACGATCGGTCCTGCGCTGCCATCATGCAACGTATTCCGGCGATCTTGATCAGATCATCGAACTGTTTTGAGGGGGTCCTACCAACTCTGCATACGTGATATCCATTCGGGGGCTTTAGTGCCCCAACGGCCTTCTGTTCTTCGGGCTATGTACCCTGCCCACTGCCACTTCAGTTTCGTAGCGTACGTATGTAATGTAGGTAACTTTGGTTCTCTTACGGAACCCCTCATTTCGGATTCGATCGAATGATTCAATGAAGTATTCGAAAAAAACGAAAACAATCCATCGCGACTATGATTTGTCAATAAATTTCTTAGAACTGACACAGCAACAGGCTTGTACAGATACAAATTATGGCGTGAATCGATAAATATGCAAACGTTTATGCAGATCGACGTTAAAACCTGAACTATTCAATTATAAATCGCTTTAGATATTACAACTACTAATCATATTTGCAGGTTTTTAATCTAGTTTGTATGGAATGTTATCGGCGGTACTTAGTTAACTCTGTAGGGCTCGTATTGTAGAACAATTCTCAGTCATCTGTTCAGTTTATTAGTTAAAGAGAGTTTGGTTTTATAGGTTTGGTTCTATTAGTTAAAGAAGAGGACAAACGAGCTTACGGGCCACCTAATCTTAAGTGATCACCGCCGGCCACCTCTCGTGAAACAGCAGAAGAATCACAATGGCATTGCCGGCCTTATAGAATGGTATACCGTTTTTTGAAGGTCATGCTATACTGTACCGGAAAAACCGCACAAGAAAGCTCATTTTCAACACAGCTTTCTCATGCGTGTAAGAGAATTCCTTGAAAACCGAACCACCAAGTTCCATAGAAGAGGTGAGATTACACCTCTTTGGGGACAGCCTTTGGCAACTATAGCTTTCTGCGTTTCACCTTCATTGAGTAAAATTACTCTATGTTTGACCATGTTTTCAATCCATAATGTCAGAGTTGTACATACACCATGGCGTTGTAGGGCTTCTTTCATTTTTGCAAATTTTGTCTTATCGAAAGCTCCTTCGATATCCAGAAAGGTTCCTAGACAAAAGATCTTTTCCGAAAGTGCACCTTCTATAACGTTCACTACAGCGTGTAGGGCAGATTCAGTGCTTTTACCTTGACTGTACACATGTTGATTGGGCTGTAAGGTTATATACCACAGGTAATTTTCCCTCAGTTCTCTTTCGCACAGTCGTTCTAGGGACGTATCGTTCACAAATCTTGAAACGATTATTTCATCTCTCCAGTCGAGGATCTATCTAAAGGATACTACTTTATTGTTGATATAGCCTGCTTCGATGATTTGAAAATTTACTTGATATTTCACTCTGACAATTCAAAACAATTTATTTTATTTCTCTAACTTGAGGGTTTTTCACCCCTATTATTTAATTAACAAATAATTACCTGGAAGTTCGAAGACCAATCTGATTATGCCAAAGCTACCTTACACTCGTAAGTCGTCTTGGAAGTCTATAATTGAACTACAGCAGTGCCAACTAACAGTTGGTAACATCATCACGGTAGACGGTCGTGCCCTATATAAGCCAGAGTGCTTAGTTCGAGTGGGCATTACTTATTGTGAATTCTAAGAGGTAACGCTGCCCAAATTGTATTGTGTCAGTTATTATTATAATTATTAGTGGAAACTGTAAAATACAGATATAACAATTTTATTAAATGCGTTTAAATTACCAACCCCTTCCCAATGACATTATAATAGTAATCAAAGAGGTAAATATGTCACTAGCGCGCCGAAAATAAATCGCCTAAATGGAGACAATTGGTCTCTTTGGTCGTAGTCGCTCTTTCGATACGCAACGCACGGTACGGTACACACGCGTTTATTGTTGTTATAGGTACAACATTAAACTGCCGTCTTGTGTTATGGGAAGATGCACTTATTACGAACGTAAAAATTCATAGAATTACAAACCACAGTTAAGAAATCATGAATTCAGAAATGTTATTTGATTTCATTATTTCTATGGCAACGAGACTCTCGAATGCTGACATAGATTAACGTACAGATACGATGTAAAAATTGCGTTGATGCAGTGAATGTAGTACGAACTGTAATATATTTTAAAAAACAAGTGCGTTTATATGTAGCTGAACTATCAAACTACAAAAACAATTTTTAGGGAAGGTAGCGGACCAAAACAGTGAGTGCTGTTTGCTTACATAGGAGTTTTTTCAGTAACAATGCCTCTTACGGTATATCCCATGGTAACTGTAGAAGAATCAATGGATCATTTACTTCTTCTCCCATTATCTTATTGAAATAAACCCTGAGCAAAAAGACATTCACAAATAATATAAGATACAAAAAATAAATAAAAAATAAACTTAAAACTTTTTGGGATCCGTCGTTCGTAAAATTGTAAATTTGCAGTAAGGGTCCAACCCTTACTGCAAATTTCGGTTTTGTTTTGTTATGTCTGCATGTTTTTTTATTATTTTATGTACAAATAATTGATATAAAAATCATATCTTATGAATTATTCTGTGTTTTTTGTATTCAAATAAGAAGGAATTAGCAAATTATATTTTTTTTTCTATCCTTCTTTGATGTGTAAACGTAATGTAGTGTGCTATTGCAATGTTAAATTATTCATGTGTGCGATAGTGTATCATTTACAAACACCGAATGTTGTCTAGATAACCTATCTATACTTTTAAATATCATTTTCCCTTCTACATATGTCTGTTTTTTTTCCTTAATAAAGAAATAAGTAAGTCAGTGAGTTCAGTGAGAGGGAAATCAACAGCTTCAAAGCTAAAAGCAGTAAGAGAACAACGTTGAAGAAATTTTAAAGAAGATGCATTCCAGATAAACAGATGAAGGGAGTACTTTGATTAAGTTTACGTACATGAAGCATGGACCAGCTCTCTGCGCTTTATTTTTTATTATCATAATTAATGATATTTTTTATGATATTTAATTTAATTGCCTTTGGAATTTGGTGATAAAATTATTTAGTTCTTTCATTTACATAATATTTTCCAGACATTTTTTAATTGTATGTGCTGTATGGTATGATGAAGTAAGTTAATCTACGTGTAAAAATACCTTCGAGGTTGATATCGTGTAGTTGTGACAGTACCTGAAACAGAAGAAAATATACCAATGAAACATCTGAGTACTTACAATTTTAAGAATAAACACTGGATTGAAATATACCAAGAATATTTTAAGGGTATTTTGTCGAACAATACTAATATATACTATATAACTAAAAATATCGCCAGATGAAAACGTGTATTACATTTTATATGTGTTTAGCATGATCGAATCACAGCCAACGTACGTGCGGAAATAGGAGACTTCCCACCTGCCTAGAATCATGATTTTTGGAGAGTAGCAACAACTTGACGAACCCGCAAACCTGTAACGCGATAGAGATCGCGATACTCGTATTTACAAGCTCGTCACTAAGCCCGGTAACGTAGTTAGTATTCCAATTAAAAGTAAAATATTTTAAAGGAAAATAGGATTTAAGATCACTTATTAAACGTTAAAACCTACCACCCACACTTACAATAGTATGCATATATATGTCCATAGTTTTAGGCAGGATAAAAATTATATTTTAGATAAATCACTCCACATCTTTATTAATTACACACATAGACTATCTATGTCTTATTCTGATGGGTAAGCTATATTACTGTAAAGTTGAATCAAAATCAATTCAGTAGTTTTTGCATTAAAACAAACATACATCTACACATTCTTACAAACTTTCGCGTTTATAATATTTATCATCAGCCGGAAGACGTCCACTAATGCACAAAGGCCTCCCCAAGGTCTCCACGACGATCGGTCCTGTGCTGCCCTCATCCCGTATTCTGGCGATCTTGTCCAGATCATCGGTCCATCTTGTCCACTGCGTCTTCCGGTACGTGATCGCCATTCGAGGACTTATCTGCCCCACCGACCATCTGTCCCTCGAACTATGTACCCTGCCCACTGCCACTTCAGTTTCGTAAGCATTTAGCTATATCGGTGACTTTGGTTCACCTACAGATCTCCTCATGTCTGTTCCAATCTCGCAAGCAAACTCCGAGCATAGCCCTCTCCATTGCCTTCTAACCATGAGCTTTCTCATCAGGCCCATAGTTAACGACGGTAAGTCATCACTGGCAACACACACTGGTTGAAAACCTTCGTATTCAGATACTGTGGTATTTGGAACACGAAGTTTATAATATTAGAAGGATTTATTTAAATCTTAGATATTTACTCACGATAACAATTAAAGAATATGCTATGTGAATATACCTTATTAAAACTAACTAGCGTTGCATGTCATAACATTTCGTAAATTATTTAAATAAATGCACAATATTATGCCATTATTTTTGGCCACATAAATAGGTTATTGTTATTTCAAGTTAGCTTTATTGCAGTTTCTGTTCTGAGAAACACTGTTTGCTTAAGACAAGAACGACGACGCCATACTTTACAAAACTATGTAAAGGTGTAGCAATTTTGATGCGAAAAATTTTAGATTCGAAGTTTAGATTTAGAAATGTATCGTTTATAGTTTAGGGCAAGGTTTTATGTGTAAAAGTGTCTTATATAAAAAGTAAACTTCCATACAGAAGAATAAATTTACAAAATTTTAAATTAAATAATTCTTTGTTTACGTTTTTACTAACAATGTCCAACAACACTCAGACTGCTAAGTTGGCAAATAAATGATACAAGAAGCGCACTGTCTTCTTGTACCTACATAAGAGAGACAAAACAAACTTGATGACTATTCACCCTTTATAGAATACTGACCTAAAAAGAAAAATAAGCGGGCACTATATTCATTAAAATATAACGTTAATATTTTTAATTCATTAATAGTACAGAAAAAAAACCTCTTTGGTCATTTAGTACTGAAAGTTAATGATACGTCTTATTACCTTTTGTCAATATATTTAATATTGACGTTATATAAGGCATACCTAATTATAATGGAATTCTTGGGTCACAAACAACTTGGGTGACAAACACTGTCACCTCCTCCGAAACGGCTAGACCAAATTTTATAAAAAAAAATATCTATATATATATCAATAAGTCTGAGAAAGAGGCCGTAAACTTTTTTTATACCCCCAGGTGATAATGGTGACCCACCCTTAAAATATACATTAGAAATAATTTATATTATGGAAAATCAACGTTCATCCGGGTCATAACGGTCAGCTAGTAGCTAGTATATAATATACTTCAAAAGGTTGCAGAGAGAATTTATTTTTTAATTGTTTCTTTAATATCAACTATTATCACAACTAATTAAGTATACAATTTTATGAACGATGCGGGAATCAAACCCACGACCTCTCGCGTTCTGTGCGAGTGCTCTTCCAACTGAGCAAATCGTTCGAGTGACGTATCGTCATAAAATCTTGTATTCTGTCTTCAACTCTCAGGTTGTGGCTTTATCTACAGGATGAGAGAGATGTATTAATTCGAGCAGTGAGAGTTATCACTTTAAAAACATAACAAATTGTTTAATTGAGTATAATCAAGTCCAGGCATACATACATACATGCATATACGAGTAGTCTACAAGTGTGCGAATCTAATTTATAAAAGTGAACCCCTGTTTTCTAATAATTCTCATCTTGACAAACAATTGACAGTTATTTCAAATAACACTGGGGATTTGAAATAGCTGTCAACGGTTTTGTTAGGATGTGACAAATCGCACCGTGGGGCTTATATATTAAATTAATTCGGTTTTTTTTGGAACAGAACAACGTCTGTCGGGTCAGCTAATAAGTAATATTTATAACTATAAGTGTATAATAGAGAAAAGGTTATTAAACAGATGTATTGTAGCAAGCTATTCAAGTAATATTTAGATGTTGTTTCGTTGAATAAAATTTCAATAAATTAAAACATATAGGAGACTACCCATCCGCCTAGAATCATGATATTTGGAGAGTAGCAGTAGTAGAGAGAGAGACTCGTATTTAAAAGCTCGTCACTAAGTCCGGTAACGAAAGTACGCCTCCATTTTCTATCTGCCAGTTTCGCCAGCGCTTGAGGTGAGAGGTATGCCCGTTCCTCGACAGTACGCTTTTCACGGAACTTTTCCCTTCAAACAAACTGTTGAATGAACTTCCTTATGCGGTGTGCATATGCTTCTAGGACGATACAATTGTATGCGGAAAAAACTGGTGTATCAGTTAGGTACTATTACTGAACACATTTATATAACAAAACATTGAATGTAGGTTGAGCGAATGAAATGTAGTCATAATTATATTTCTTATTCTTAAGTAATAATAATAGTTTAAAATCAATAACACTTACCATTTTTTCATGGAAAAGGACGACAAACGTGCGTTCGGGTCACCTGGTGTTAAGTGATCACCGACATACTCTTGCAACACCAGAGGAATCAGGACCGGAACACACGAGCGTTGCCGGCATATAAGGAAGGTGTATGCGCTTCTTTTTTGAAGGTACCCATGTCGTATAAACCCGTATACAACAATACACATTCCACAGATTTGTAGTACGTGGAAGAAAGTTCCTTCTAAACCGCACTGTGGAGGACCGCCACACATCCAGATAGTGGGGATCAGATCCTAATTACCATTAAATACCAATAAGGCTTAAGCATATTTGTTTTTTCTCTCTTGTTAATATTTTAATGTTTTTTTTTTTCTCTGAAGACTAAACTAATATTTACTCTGTAAAAATATTGGCGGTAGATCTGTAATTGTTTGTTACATTAAGTTCAATATAATATTTATTCTGTATCGTAATATAAAATGCATAAATGTTTAAATATAGTGGTATTTCTAAATAAAGAAATAAACCTACGACAGCAGAAAACCTTTGACAAATTTTGTTCAAATCAGTTTTTAGTGATTTCACGCCCGCGCCCGTTTACGAGTATGACGCATGGGCCAGCCATCGCCTCCCTCGTCTATATTTTAGGGAAAGGAACGCCTCGTCCCATGTTGCCGCCACAAGTACTGACTTTTAAGCTGGCATGACGAAGCCTGACACGAGAATTCAACCAAATATCAAAAAAAGAAAAAACTTTTATACTAAAGTCCCAGTCGCTGTTCGGGCATTATCTATAAACAAATTTAAACTGGCTCTGTAGTGAATCCTACTAGACCACAACTGAATATATAAGTGATCGGACAACCTAGGACTAGATTATGATTATTTTATAGCAATAACTTTTGTAATAATTGTATATTTTATTTAAGAGAGCGCAAAAAAGGAATGCAGAGAGTTTCTTGCGCCGTTTCTTCTCGCTCAGAGCGCTATTTGTTTCCAAAGCGGTGGAAGTGTTTGAACGGACATCAAAAATTATTCTACAGGAAACAATTTTGGGTAAATGAAATTCCTTTTAAGCCTTTTATCCTCCTAATTAATATATAAAATATCGTAAAAGTCTATGGGAACAGAGAAGGTTCTTGAAAAGTGGTGTTAGTTGGTATACGCCACTCATCATAAATACAATCGTATTGCCACCACATAACAGCGAGAATATAACATTATGTACTTAACATTATAACGACTCGAGGTGAACCACTTACAACAAAACTGTAGCAAAAAGAAAATAAATGAAGCACGCCACTATTGGATAGTCGCTTGGAAATATCACCATAAGTCTGTACATTCACCGCAAATGTCACTGATGTTGTTCACTCAAAACTACATCACTTCCTGGTCCTGAGCCAACAAGACAACTTCGATTTATATCTATATATAAATAGGGAAACTCAAATCGATTCAGTAATCTATTTTCCGAGATTTGGTATAGTTAAAATTCAGATCGTCAGAATTTCATGGAGAAGTGAAGAAGAACTATAATTTAGAAATATAAAATATGGAAAAAATACAACGACATTCTAATCTAGAAAATGCACGTCGTATGTAAACAAAGCCGAAATATGGAATATGCTAGAAATTATAACATTCTTATATTATTACTAGCTGACCCAGCAAACGTTGTATTGCCATATAAAAAAAATTAAAAAACTTCAATAGTTAAAATTTTTGGGTATAAAAAATAGATGAAACCGATTCTCAGACCAACCAAATATATCGTAGGTACTACAATAATCATTATATTCGATTGTCATCTTGCAACTCTATTGCGTATCTGTGGATGGAACACAATAAAATTGCGAAACAAAAATAGGTGTTGATCTTAGACGAGTGAAAATTTGAAGTTGTACGTATTTTTTAATGTTCAATCATAATAAAATAAGAGCAAAAAAATTAGTCCAAAAATTAAAAAAAAAATGTTAAGGGTGAACAACCCTTATCACTTAGGGATATGAAAAATAGAAAGTAGCCTATTCTCAGACCTACTGAATATGCATATAAAATTTGGTAAAAATCAGTAAAGACGTTTCGGAGAAGTAAGGTAACAAACATTGTGACACGAGAATTTTATAAATAAGACTAGCTGACCCAGCAAACGTTGTATTGCCGATATTAAAATCGCGATACAAAAGTAACTGTTGATCGTAGATGGGTGAAAATTTGAAGTTGTATGTATTTTTTAATGCTGACTCATAATCAAACAAATTAAAAAAAAAATGTAAAAAAAATTAATAAAAAAAAATTCGTGTGGACCACCCTTAACATTTAGGGGTATGAAAAGTAGATGTTGGTCGATTCTCAGACCTACTCAATATGCTCACAAAATTTCATGAGAATCGGTCAAGCCGTTTCGGAGGAGTACGGGAACGAACATTGTGACACGAGAATTTTATATATAAGATAAGAATTATTTATTATATGTAGAGCACATTGTATCTCCAAAGTTAAATGGACACCGCTGAAAATCAGTGCTGTTCCATAGCCACGGCCGTGTCACAGATAATCCTGAGTCGGTGACCCATTTCCTGCTCTGCACAGGAACTCTCCCATATTAAATCAATTACTTTTTAAATACGTTCTTTTTATTACGCTTTTTATACGCCTTATATTAGCTTCACCTGTATGTTTGTATGTTGTAACCGACTTCATTGGGCGCGATTTTCACCCACTTTAAACGGCTAGATTTTGTTCAAACTTTGTAGATTTATCGAGGACCGATGACATTGCACTAATTTGATAAAATTATTCAATTTTTCAATTTGCAAAATATGATTTTTGTTAATTTATATAATTTTCATCTATAGTCGATAAGGCAGGAATTGATGTTAAAGTACTTAATAGTTTTAAAAATACGCTTTTATAGAAAAATTAACTAAAAAATGAAAAATAATTAACAGTTAAAAAAAAAACTAAAAAGCACGCTTTATATAAAATTCAACTAAAAAAAAGAAAATAAATTTAAATTGAAAATAGTGTAAAAAAAATATATTTATTGTAAAAAAAGCGTGGGGTGCTATTTTGCGAATGATATGTTCATGTGTATAGAACGTCATTGAAAAACTATAAATAGTTAGATCATTTAATTTAATACGCGATTATTAAAGTCTCTTGTACTTGTAAAAATAGTGTTTACTTTTTATTTTTAACCGACTTCAAAAAGGAGGAGGTTTTTATTTCGATTGGTATTTTTTTATGTATGTACACCGATTACACTTAGATTTATGATCCGATTTTCGTGATTCTTCTGTTAGTTTGATGTGGAATGTTTGCCATTAAGTCCCATAAAAATTTGAAGTAATTTGGTCCAGTAGTGTTCATTTTATGACCATGATTATATATTATTGTTATTAACCCGTCGGTGCCAAGCCAAATGTAAAAGTACGTACTTACACTCGCCACGCGTGACTTTGAGCGCTTTGAGCGATAGCTTTGTCTAGGTCCAAACAAGCCACGTGGGCAAACACCGCCTTAAACCCTACCAATAGGTAGCAGATACAAATAATAGTATTTTAATTATATTAAAGGTATAAGATTTGCATTAGAGGTATATTAAATTAAATCTCTATTAAGTAACTTTATACTTTAGAGTTTTTGAAGTCGGTTTTTTTATTAGAAAATATCAATAAAGTTCAACCTTGAAATTTCAACAAGTTGTGGTTAAATAGTTGTCCCCTATGCGGCCACTTGAACAAATATAACATAAATCAATTTATTTCCAAGTAAATTATCAATAAATAAGATGGACGGTCATCAATCTGTTTAATGGAGCGACCCCATGCCTACGACACATTTAAACGCAATCTATCAGAAAGGACAGTTAATTACGATATTATTCAAGCTAATGCCAAAGTCAAATTATAGGCAGAAACTAAGCGCTTTTGAGTCGTCATTATAAATATTTCATTTAAATTACTAAATCAACCATATGTTCGGAAAAAGTAGAGCTCGTAAGAAGAATATACAAGAATCTCAACAACCACTCTTTTAAATTAATGAGTAATTTACAATATGCATTTGGACACATTGTAATATTTAAGATCTGAACATACCCTATTCCAAAGCAAAATAAATAATTTCATTTCATTTTAATAGCTATAAAACATGACAAATTAGTTCGTAATGTACTGCATACAATATATGAATTGCGATTCAAAGTTAAAAAGCGTTTAAAATATCAAATACTTCACCAGAAGTGATAGAAAATAAACTGTTTGACTAAATATAAAGTATCATGTATTATAATTCACTAGCTGAACTGGAAAACGTGGTTTTGCCATATAAATTATATATATAAACCTTCCTTGAGCTTCAACGAATCTATTACAAAAGATTTCATTGAGATCGGTCGAATAGTTTAGGAGTTATTAGGGAACATACAAACATACCTACATATAGATTCATATATATATAGATCGTTTGTGTAAGAATGCTTCGTGAGCATGTTACTCATTTTACGAGTTGACGCATGGATCAGCCATTAGGTGATTTATAATATTGCTCAGCTGCAATATAATTAGGAGCTTTATGTTTCAGACAATGAACAGATCAGAAATCGTCAAAGTCACTCACAATCACCTTCACTATAAATACCAGTAATAGGTGTTGTGACATTTTTTACACCCAACTACAGAGCTTCCTGCTCCGCGCAGCGGATCAACCTTAAACTATCTGAACATAGACCAATGAATATGTAGACGTACCGCAGTAATTTTTGAGAAGTTAAATAACTTACATGAGTATTATGGGCACGTGCGGTTCACTATGTGACAAGTATGGTGACTGAAAAAATTTAAAGGCCTTAAATATCAATTATTTTATTTTTTTACTTTTTATTTTATGAAAATAAGGGACGAGACGAGCAGGACGTTCAGATGATGGTTATTGATATGCCTTACCCATTACAATGCAGTGCAGGATTCTTGAAAAATCCAAAACTTCAGAGCGGCACTATAATTGCGCTCGTCACCTTGAGACATAAGATGTTACATAGGCGGCACTAAAAGTATCGGGAATGGAATATTTGCACTGTTCCTGTCATATTAAAATATTTTTGATTAAAAATCGAATACCATTTATTTATTTAAAAAAAAGATTCACGGTCTTGTCACAAGGTCTTGTCACAAGGTCTTGTCAAACTCGAGACTCGAGAAAATTCTAGAGCAATGATTAATTATGACGTTCAAAGTGGTTTACCACAAAAACAGTGTGTTGACCGGATGATTTCTGCATTTGGTGATGAAGCCCCATCCAAAACCACAATTTGTCGCTGGTTTGCTGAATTTCAACGTGGACGTGTCAAGCTCAGTGATGATCCACGTCAAGGTCGTCCAAAAACTGCAGTCACCAAAGAAGATCGACATGTGACATACCGCGAAATTCAGGCAACTTTAGACATTGGCATGAGTCAAATACAAATAATATTGCATGAACAATTAGGTGTAAAAAAGTTGTTTTCCCGATGGATACCGCATTTGCTCTGTGAAGAGCAAAAAGCGGCTCGCGTTACTTGGTGCGTCAGAACTCTCGAAAGATTCCACGCAGGATCCTCAAATGCAAACCTAAAAGCTCAAATGTATACAACATCGCATCAGGTGACGAATCCTGGATATACGCGTACGAACCAGTCACGAGTTTCGGTGTTCGAAAATGAGTTAAAGCCAACAAAAATTGTTCGTTCACGGAGTGTTGCAAAAAAAATGGTGGCCACGTTTGTCTCCAAAACCGGCCATGTTGCGAGTATTCCTCTTGAGGGACAAAGAACGGTTAATGCAGAATGGTATGCTAGCATTTATTTTGCCACAGGTCGTTTCTGAACTCCGTAAAGAGAACTGCAACCGCCGCATCATCCTCCATCACGACAATGCAAGTTCTCACACCGCGCACAGAACAAAAGAGTTTTTAGAGCAAGAAAACATAGAATTATTAGACCATCCGCCGTACAGCCCCAATCTAAGCCCTAATCATTTCTATACTTTCCCTAAAATAAAGAATAAATTGCGTGGTCACAGATTTTCATCACCTGAAGAAGCTGTGGACGCCTACAAAAGGGCCATTTTGTAGACCCCAACTTCCGAATGGAATGGTTGCTTCAATGATTGGTTCCATCGTATGGAAAAATGTGTAAAATTTCGCGGAGAATACTTCGAAAAGCAATAAATACATTTTTAAATAGTAATGTTGTGTCACTTCCTTGATTCCCGAAATTTTCAGTGCCTCCCTCGTAAGTCTTATTTGCCTAGTAATTTCACTAGCTACGGCGCCCTTCAGACCGAAACACAGTAATGTTTACACATTACTGCTTCACGGCAGAAATAGGCGTTGTGGTATACCCATAATCTAGCCGGCTTCCTGTGCAAAGCAGCCTCCTACTGGTAAAGTTGGTCAAGTCGTCTATCAGTGCATTAATCGAAACAAGAATCGACATAATTTTAATCACAGAAAATAAATTGAATACATCACGATCTTTTTTCTATCTTCAATATAGAATAGTAAAGAAATATATTTATTTAGCATATGCAGTGACACTAACATAATATATTGCGACAAAACTTGGTGAACGTCATGAAGCTGCATCAGTTCATATACGAGTCTTGATATGGGGGAAGAACTGAATTGAAACTGAAGGATAACCTAATAGCCTATCTTTTAAATGATATAATAGCAAAATTGCTTAGCTTACTCAATATAATACTAAACAATTTAAGTGGCCTGCGCCGAACCAACTAAATTATTAGAGTTTTCTTCAATAAGTTTCAATATATTTCTGAAACTTGTGCTCAGTCCATAAGTATTTCTTCAAAACTAAAATTGGATAAAGAAGGTGAAGGATAACACAAAGTATGTAAAAATATTGTAACTAAACAGTACATCGCAATCCTTCAACATATTCTATTCACAAATTAAGAAATGAAAAACGCAAAAAAAAAAAATTTTCAAACAACTTTTCTGCCCGCTAAACCACGGAAGTGATTGAATTTCATACAAATTTTCCCCCCGCTAAGCCACGGAAGTGATGGAAATTCATAGGACTTTTCCGCCCGCATATTATCTTCGTAAAATCACTTTACGAAAAGGTGTAGTATAGATTTTTTTGTATATGGATCTAGTCCTAACACTATAAGTTTGTTAACCAGCGTATTCCAAACATATTTTAAATTACGCCTCAAAACAGTAGATCACTTCAGTCTAGTAAATAAACTCTTGTTAATTATTTATATACTAGTCTTTAAATTATTAAACTATTGTTTAAAAACTAATAAAAAATATTATCGATGTACTAGTTCGGCGTACTCTAAAAGCGTATTTTTTTAAACTTTATTTTCTTCTCTTTAAGTCTCAAAAGGCATTTAAAGAACTTAATAGACTAGATTTTCTATTTAATTTTTTTTGGATGTATATCGCTATAGAGTTGCTGAAAATAGAGGCTAACCACTATATTTTTCTACGTGTTCACAGCTGCCACATCTATCTATCTATCTAGACGTATAAATCATCTAAGGATTGGCTATTGTATACTTTGACAGAAAATTATAATTGCCAGTAACAATTTATTAATTTTTTTTGGAATATTAACAATTAAATGAACATGACATTTGCTTACTGAATATTATGATTCTATATAAAACTAGCTGACCCGACAGACGTTGTTCTATTTATAATAAAACAAACTTTTGCCGGTGGAATTTTGTGAAATCCTGAATCTGTCCTCTGCTCGGCAAAAGTAATATTACTAGTAAATTTCAAGTCTCTACACCTAATGGTTCTACAGATATCGTTATTAGTCAATACATAGGTGGAAATCTCTTATATATTATGGATATTATATATATTGGTTTAAGGCGGTAGCAGCAATTGATAATAGGTATTTCCAATGGGCTAATGTATGGGTAAGACATTTATATAGTTGTTTAAATAACTTCCAAATTAAAGCGTTTAGCAAAAAATGATTGAGATGAACAGTAAAAATGCGGACAAGTGCAAGTCGGACTCGCCCATGAAGGGTTCCCTAGAGGCAAGTAACATTATATAAAAGTTATATAAAAAGGAAAATTATATTAAATAATTAAAATGGAAAAAGCAAAAAATCTTTGCTCATAATCATACAGTACAAATGAGCTATCATTATTTATACGTATTAAAAAAACACTTCTTACTAGATCTCGTTCAAACTAAATCTTCGGTGGAAGTTTGCATGGTAATTAATGTACATCATTCCACCAGATATTAAGGGTACCAAAACGGCGCCTATTTCTGCCGTGAAGCAGTAATGTGTAAGCATTATTGTGTTTCTTGTGGTGGTAGTTTGCATGGTAATATACATCATATATTTTGTTTAGTTTTGATCATACATATATTATATATATTATAGAAGTTACAGGAGGGGGGACACATTTTACCACTCTGGAAGTGTCTCTCGCGAAAACTATTCACTTTAGAAAAAAAATATTAGAAACCTCAATATGATTTGAAAACCTATCCATAGATAACCACCCCACAAAGTTTATATAATCAAACCCATACATACGGTGATAATATAAACTTTTGATTTTCAGTTCGAGGAAACCCCCCAAAATTTATAGTTCTTATAGTGTTGGAAAAAAGTGGCTGTGACATACATGGACAGACAGACAGACATAACGAATCCATAAAGGTTCCGTTTCTTGCCATTTGACTACGGAACCCTAAAATTTTTAACAACTAGCTGTTACCTGCGACTTCGTCTGCATTTGCCATTGTAACCATATTAGTGGGTATTCCAATACTGCCTCATTTTTTTCTCCGACTTTGCAAATCAGACTAAAACCAAATATCTTTTCATTATTCGGGTTAATGATGACCTATGACAGTCACAAATAATGTGGCTTTTTATTGGTAACAGTCTTAAATCGATGCAGTACATCCATATTAAACCCTACAACGTTTCGTACCCTACTTCGTTTGTGATTCGCTTAATTGTCCCTGATATTTATAAATAATCTGAAAGATTTTTGAATATTGTTAAGAGCTGTCAGCCTTCAAAAGCTATCCCCGTTCAAATTGTAACACAGGTAGACAAACAAAAAACAAATGAAAAACCTTATAAATTCATTTTAATACATTTTCTACCAGCTGAACCAATTTTGTAATGGATTTCCATACAATTGCAGGAGCTTCCTCCACAGCTTGGTTGTACGTGAAAGATAGTTCCTTGAATATCCCATGGGATGATAGCCTGATATGCGGCGTGTCGTGCGAAGGTGAAAATCGGCGGCAGGAATCAGGGCAAACAGATGTTCGGAACACTTCCCATGATAAATACGGTAGAAGACAAACAATGATGCGACGTCTCTACTTAACGCCAAATGATTTAGCCGTTCACAGAGCACTGGATCCCCGACAATTCTTCTAAATTAAACTAGTGTAAGACACTGCGCCAAATATTAAAACAAGTGAAAATCTATAATGTACCGTTGACCTAAAATTTACCAATTATTCATTCAGTTCATCATTGTCTCAAAACATAAGTCAATTTATTTTCATATTGCTACAGCCAATGAAAACAGTTCTATAGACGGAGACATGTATTTTAGTAGTTTATTATGTATCAGTTTTTTTTTCAGTGAGAATATTGAACGCCGCCTTAGATGAAATTTTATATATTTATTCAGTGTAACTGGTATGCGACCCAGCACAAGTAATGTTTAAAAAAATCTTTATATCTCTTTGAATACAATTATGTGCCATACTAGTCCACCAACACAGAGCTTTAAACAAAAGCTTGCATTTGAGTTAAAAAAATGTCATAAGATTACATTTTCATACATCAATGTAAAGATTAACCGACGTACTTGAAACCGTCCGCACTTTGTCGAACTGGTCTCAACTATTCCTTCACCACTTTCGAGCAGCCCGCGTCGTATAAAAGTGTCGCCGCCCTGAGAACAGTATTCAGTAGCTCACGAGAAGTCACCTGAAGTTCACGATGAGATTCCTGGTAAGGCACCTCTTATCAGCTTATCATATAAGAGCCCGTGATTAGTGTTAGTGATAAAACATTGTACAAAGTGAAGCAACTCGCCATCAAAGCTCATCGTTAAACAATTCGATATCGATAAAGTTATTCCAGAGATATTCCATTCATACATTACATCATAATTTCAATATAAGTGATGTTCTAATATTACTCTCTATCAGAGCGCCATTTGTTTTCGAAGCAATAGTAGTGACGACTTTAAAAGAATTCAAAACTAATCAGTTGTGACAATATTAATAATTTATATTAAATATTATATTAAAAATTTTAGGCCATGTATACATAATAAACTAAAGATGTTTTTTAAGTTTGTGGTAATTCTATACACCAAGGGCCAACATGCACCATATGTTTCTGACATTATTACAAGTTTTCTCAGCGGTGTTATAAAAGTCATCAGTTGTTGCATTTTATCTACACAAATAGAATTCCTGAAGTGTGTTACATTAAGATTTAAAAGCTATGAAAAACCTAACAGTTTGTGTTACATGATCTGTTAGGGTTATCACAAAAATTGCATGCAAATAAATCTTTTTAGTTTATATCAATCACCATTGTCATTCTATAGCATTAGTTGCAAACATAATCTGACTACTAAATAGATATTGTAAATACAAAAGGTGTTATGCCTAATAATTCCTTTAACTAGCTCTACATTGTACTAGAGCGCTTTTAACATTAATATTATATTCTAGATTCTATATGTATAATTCGCTAAGAAGTTAAATTGATTATTGAATAATTATTATTGTTATTTAAAAAAATAATAATAAGCCGTCAATACAATACTTTTGACTTCTCGCATTTCGTCAATTAGCACAGCCCTACGCCCTACATATCAACTAAACTATCAATTAAGTCAATTGTACGTACGCTTTTTGCACAATTTGAAACACAGTTGACATGACACACAGTTATTAAAACTTATTAACGTTACCATAAACGGAGCTAATAACAACATATACGACATTAGAAACAGCACTATACAATCAATCAAAATGATTGAATAAGCCTATTTGTATAAAATGGATTGTTTTTAAAACGCAATTGTCTAAACTATTTATATTTGCATTATTTCTTTTATAGTTTAATTTTACACACATTTTCCTCAATTCTATTAAATATATATTATTGATACATACATCAAAATGTTTGTATGTACGCGACCTCGCTCGCATACATACAAGAGCGTTGATCTATTTTCGAAACCTTTTTCATATTCAAATGTAAAAATGGCCTAATTTCAAGCAAAGACGGTTGGTGTGAGAGAGAGAGATGTATATATATTAAATAAAAAAAAAGTACAAGCTGCCTTGACAGAAAAGACTTAAATGTAAAATATAATTTAAATTCATACATGTTTGGATAATTAAGCAAATTAGACAAAGAGCTCGCACATTATTATATAGTTTGTAGCCTACATACATAAAGGTGTAGGTAGGTGTGTTGACAGTGTTGAACTATTTTTATGTATCTATCTATGTAGCCGAATCTCTCAACGTACTTATCACCATCAAGACGTACAAATAACTCTAAAATTTGCCCACGAATCAACGACGGAAGACAAAACAAGTTTACCTTAACCTGTGTAATTTGTAATCAGCAACCTGCCAGATGAAATGGCACATAACTTTTCGTTTGCTGGTGTCATTGCTTATGCTGATATTCCTAGTAAAAGTTGTTTAAATTTGATACACAGATCGCTTTCGTCGCCCTGATCGGCTATGCCGCAGCCAGCGCCATTCTGTCCCCCGTGGTCTACGGCGCTAACGCTGGAGATGTGCAGGCTGCTGTCATCGATGCTAACGTAGCCGCCCGTGATACAGTCCGGGCGATCGGTGAGGGCCAGGTCCGCGCCGCCGAAGCTATCAACTTACACAACACTGAAGCAGTCCGTAAAGTTGTCGAAGCCAACCGCGACCTCCACGACAACGCCTACTGGGGCAGCGTTGCCGCTTCCCAGAACTACGTCGCTGCCGCTCAATCCCAAGCTGCCGCTATCGACGGAGTCGCAGCTGCCGTCCGCGCCGGTCAAGTAGCCAGTCCCTACATTGCCTCCCCCTACGGCATTGGCCCCCTTGGAATTGCTGCCCCCTACACCACTTTAGGCGCGTACGGTCTTGGTCTCCGCGCCTGGTAATCCAGCTTTAACTAAACACTATCCATCCCGTTTATGGTTGGGTTCGACAACCACCTAAAATGATTCGCTCAATCAAACACATATTTCACACAACTCTCTTTATAATTAAGTGAAACACAAGCCATCACTGCCAAAGTGTAAATAAAACCACGAATCCAAATATTTTGTTTTTTCTATTTAATGCCCTTAATGCTCATCAAAGACATACCAGGCCATTCAGAAAGTATAGCGAAAAAAATTTTTGTGTATCAAGCCCTGGCTAATTGTTCAAAAATACGTGATTATGACAAGTAATACCATCGTTCAAATTTCCAATATGCCTCCATATTTTCATTAGAGCTAAATTGAATTATTGTGCATCATTGATGGACGCATGGATCTGCGTCGGAAACATTTTCGTACGATGATTTTTTATGATTTCAAATGTGGCCTTAAGCCAGACGAGTTATTTTATAGACTTCGAATTGTGTTTATGGATGAAGGCCCTTATGAAGCAACTATCTAAAATTGGCACAACGAATTTATTAGTGGTCGTCTATCATTGAAGACTGAACTAAAAAATTGTCGTCCTTCTACGGCTGTTACAGAGGAACATTTGCTGGCAGTGAAAATTTTATTCAAGAAAACAAAACAAATCACATACGAAGAAATGTAATGCAGATTAGATCGGGAAGCGTTCACAAGATTATACACGAACACCTCCGCGTGAGAAGGATAGTTTCGTGCTGGGTGCCGCAAAACCTCACCAAAGCTCAGAAGCTGGCCGCTGTGGAAGGGTGCCGTGACATGATCAAAACGAACCAACGCGTACCAAAGTGATACGATTGAGAAGTGCCGGTAAAATGTTGATCGCTAGTTACCGAGGTATTAAGTGTCAATTCCATTACGAAATCAATGCTGCATTAACGCTGAATGGTATATAATGGTTTGCCATGAGCGACAGGCAATCAAATACCAGGCTCCGCGGGCTTTTACTTCATCACGACAACGCACCCGCGCACTCGGCGCTCATAACAAAGAACTTCCTGGGACACAACACCGGTCAAAGTTACGTGTAACCGGGTCAGGATCACAGGTCCTTAAAGTCCTCATGTAGCACCATCTGACTTCTTTTTATCTCCTAAAATAAAAAATTAATTTAAATGGATCCAGAAAATGTCGTACAAGAGATGTATGCGGCAGATTGGAAAAAGTGTTTCGAAAACTGGTTTAGACCCATGAGATTTTGTTAAGAGGCTTGTGTGGAGTACTTTGAAAATCTTTGATTATTTTCTCCGTATAATGTGACTTTTAGTTTCTCAAAATTTTCTACCACGTAATATTAATCTATATATTTTATATAAGAGATTTCCACCTATGTATTGACTCATCACGATATCTCTGGAACCATAAGGCGTAGAGACTTGATTGTGGTAGGAATATTCATTTCGCCGAGTAGAGGTCAGCTACAAATGGATTTTACGAAATTCCACCCGCAAGAGACTTTTTTTATTATGAACAGATCAACTTTTTTCGGGTCAGCTAGTATAGTATAAACTCATTCTTTGAAGTTACTTTTAAAAGAAAAATAACTGATTTTGCCACTTACTTAACCTATCACCAGTGTGAGGCTCCTTTGCACAGGAAGCCGGCTAGATTATGGGTAACACAACGGCGCCTATTTCTGCCTTGAAGTGTACGCATTACTGTGTTTCGGTCTGAAGGGCGCCGTAGCTAGTGAAATTACTGGGCAAATGAGACTTAACATCTTATGTGTCAGGGTCACGAGCGCAATTGTAGTGCCGCTCAGAATTTTTGGGGTTTTTCAAGAATCCTGAGCGGCACTGCATTGTAATGGGTAGGGCGTATCAATTACCATTAGCTGAACGTCCTGCTCGTTTCGTCCTTTATTTTCATAAAAAAAACCTAGTAATTCTATTATTGTTGAGGTTTTTAATAAAATTGAAAAATTGGGATTCACCTCATAATGCAGATCGGTGATGACGTGATCAGCTCATATCTTATGGTTTATTGGTAAATTATCATGTAAAAGGAAATAGGGGCGACTGCAATGATTAATGCTTAAATAACTTTGTTCAGCTATATCAGCGCTGCACTACAACAGACTGTGTAACGTCAAAGAAGATATGTAGTGGTGAGCTGACTTCTTCTGATTTCCTAAGTCTCGTAGGCTGTCACGTCTCTCCGTTCATACATGACTTTTGAACTATCGTCCCCAAGAACAAACTTTGTGTTTCGAGCGCCACTACACAGGATGTGTAAATGTTATAACAATTGTTTTGTATCTTATAACACTTGACATCAACATATTTTGGTGCTTCCCTGCTGCGTTCAGACATGATTTAGAATTAAAAATAAATCGTTGTTATCGTTGAACCAAGTTTAATTTAATTTATCTTATTTGATCTTTTGTATCAATGTGCATAATTAAACTAGTTGTTTCTATGAATGTTTGCGTGTGTAACCGACTTCAAAAAGGAAGAGGTTCTCGTTTTTTGGTAATTTTTTTTTGTTATTATTTATTGTATGTTTGTATCTGTGAAATATGTGTTAGGACGTATCTATATACATTTATTGTATATCTTCCTATATTGATCAGTTCTTGTGATGTATGTATTCCTATATTGATGTTATGTTTCCTTGTAATTATAAATAAATAAATACACCCGAGTGATGTAGCGGAGACCTAAATTCAACTAAAGTAAATAATAAGTGTTTATCTACATATCTTTAGGGATGCTTTAGGGCTTTAGAGATGCATTGAGGGCCTTAATTCGTATCGGTTTGGGTGAACTGCAGCCGGTAGATGATTCCACAAAGTGGCTGTGCGAGGCATGAAAGTTCTCAAAAATCGCGCGGTAGGCGAACTCCATACGTCAGCATGATGCAGGTGGAATTTTGCATTTAATGTTCTGTCCAGTGATAGAATTCTGCTGCTGATCTAACAACTCTAACAACTCCTCTGAGCACTCCCCGTAATAAATGCGGTAGAAGATGCAGAGAGAACATACTTTCAGAAAATGGTTGAGTTTATGCAACTGAACTTTTTTTATAAACGAAACTAGGCAAAGTGATATAACGCGTGTACTGCTTATTCGATATGTGACAAATGTTGATGTAAAATATTTAAGTTGAAACGGGTTATCTTAAGTAAAATGAAATGAAAAATATTAGACTACCTAAAAGTCAATAAAATTATTACGACAATCTAAGGTAGTTACAATTATTGTTAATTTTGGAATTGGTGTCGTTTCGCCGCAGCCCCACTCGCCGCCTCGTCAAGTAACGCGTGCGACACAAGCACATCTCACTTATAACTATGTATGTACAACCTACCTTGGCTGACACCGACTTAAGCTAACCGCTGTTAAGGAGTTCCATTACACATCATATTCGGCTACAACAGTTACTTGACCATTAAGAAGTTCCGGTAGGTGACTCAAATATCTGGATAACATAAAAAATATTCGACTGAGTAAAAATAATACATCCTGTAATTATCGTGTGTTCCATACATTGTGTCTTCATTCAGACATACAGATATTTAATTTTAGCAGAATTATTTACCTTATATAATTTATACGTCGAGATAAAGCCTCTAGTAAGACAACCGATGTGAACAAGCCAGGTTTATTACTTTAGCGTGCGTGACAAGCTACGTTCAACACACTCGATTTTTGTGTCATTGTGTTAGTGTGCGTGCATTGCACAAAAAGAGGTAAGCTGTCAAACTTTTCTTTCAACGTATTCACATCTGTCACATATAACATACATATATAAATGATCTAAGATTTTTTATATATTTATTTAGTGTAAATGGAATGCTACCGCACTTTAGTAAAATAAACTATGGCAGAGCACAAGTAAAGTTCATAGATTTAGTGTACGAGTACTAGCGAAATAGACAAACCCTGCGTGAACGTTAGATAACTATCCTTACATAAAAACCTAGGTGTGAGAAAGAGACGGAATAAATGAAGACCATGATACAATTTTGTATCCATTCTCATGTCTCCTGTCAAATTGGACCGCTTTTTAATTTTAGAGTTCTTATCAGTATTGTCCTGTGTTTTAACAGATATTAATTATTAAAAGATATAATGGAGTCGCCTTTTGTATTAGATTGTGTTGTTACAATTTATAGCAACAATCCAACTAAATAAATATTTCATAGCTAAAAACTAATTCTTCAATACTATAAAATGCACACAGTACACAATGCAAAATACCTTTATTTATTATTTATTTACGGTGTGTGTGGATGATGCAGCTACAGCTGTACTCAATAACTTTTGTTTTATATTAATTTACATTTACTTTTTTGACTTACTTGTGTAAGGCATTAACTATTTTACGTTTGAGTATGTTTGTTGCATCACTTTACATATTATATTGTAATTGAAATGATTTGTAAAACGATGAAAATGTAAATCATGATTTAAATGAGTGGCAATGAGTTTCTTGCTGCATCTTCTCATTAGCTCAACCCTTAACGAAGTAGGTGTAGATTCAATAAGAAAAAAACTTTTTTTTTGACATTCATAAGTGTCATTCCCGTGACCTACATGAATAAAGTATTTTATTGATTATGATTGATTTCATTTGATAACTCTATACTAAGTTTATGGTAAAAGTTATTTTCATATCTATTTGAACCATACTAGTCCACCAAACCGGACATATAAACAAAGGTATTTGAGGTAAGAAATTTCATAAAATTCTATTTTCATACATCAATGTAAAGATTAACAGACGTACTTGAAACCGTCCGCACTTTACCGAACTGGTATCAACTATTCCTTCAACACTTTCGAGCAGCCCGCGTCGTATAAAAGTGTCGCCGCCCTGAGAACAGTATTCAGTAGCTCACGAGAAGTCACCTGAAGTTCACGATGAGATTCCTGGTAAGGCGCCTCTTATCAGCTTATCATATAAGTGCCCGTGATTAGTGTTAGTGATAAAACATTGTACAAAGTGAAGCAACTCGTCATCAAAGCGGGAAAACATTCGAAGCATTTGGACATTGTTTTTATTTTAACAATTAGATATTGATAAAGTAATGCCAGAGATTATTCTTAAAGTTACATTTATATTACATTTTATACATAGCGATGATCCTAATGTATAAAATGAAAATGGATTGTTTTTAAAATGCAATTTTCATAGATTTTATATTTTCATTATTTATTCATTTTACCTACATTTACATTAAAATGTTTGTAAAACCGTATTCATTATCAAATATAAATATGACCTAATTCCAAGCAAAAAGATGAATAGAGTTGGTAGGTGTTAGCATTTATATAAATTTAGTACAAGCTGTACAAAAAAGTATTCAATATAATTTAAATGCATAGATGTTTCGATAATTAAGCAAAAGACAAAGAGTTCGTAAATTTAAGTACCTACATACAATGTCAACTGAAGCTCTACCCAATTGAAAAGCCGACTAAATTAAATAACTGTACATTCCAATCACATTACCAACTAACTACTTTTGTAGCCTCCATACATATAGATAGGCGTTGGTAGGTGTTGACAATGATGTAACTTTTGTGTGATTTTATACACTTTATCTCGAACTGTATCTGTAGCGGAATCTCTCAACGTAATTATCACCTTCAAGACGCCAAATTTACTCGAAAAATTGCACACTAATCAAGGACTGAAGACAGTACAGTTTTAATTGAATTCAAGCCACAATAGTATACACTAGATAGTTGTAATATTGAGGCGCAACACTTGCATAATTTAATGCCTTGGAAATTAGCAAAAAGCCAGTTGAAATGGAACAAAAATTTTCATTTGCCTGTATGATTGCTTATTTTTTTTATTTAGATCACCAACAGATTATACACTATTACTAGCCTATAAGAATAGCAAAACAAGTATTATTATGGTGTAAACCCAATTACAGGCAAACCGGCATGCATTTTTGAGTTACACAAGTGCGGGGTTGCAAGTAACAGTTGTCTAAATTTGAACATTTGGTATCCAGATCGCTTTCGTCGCCTTGATCGGCTATGCCGCAGCCAGCGCCATCCTGTCCCCCGTGGTCTACGGCGCCAACGCCGGAGATGTGCAGGCTGCTGTCATCAACGCCAACGTAGCCGCTCGGGACACAGTCCGGGCGATCGGCGAGGGACAGGTCCGCGCCGCCGAAGCCAACCGTGACCTCCACGAGAACGCCTACTGGGGCAGCGTTGCCGCATCCCAGAACTACGTGGCTGCCGCTCAGAACCAAGCCGCCGCTATCGACGGAGTCGCAGCTGCCGTCCGCGCCGGTCAAGTAGCCAGTCCCTACATTGCCTCCCCCTACGGCATTGGCCCCCTTGGAATTGCTTCCCCCTACACCACTTTAGGCGCGTATGGTCTTGGTCTCCGCGCCTGGTAATCAACCAGCTTTAACTAAACACCATCCATCCCGTTTATGGTTGGGTTCGACAGCCACCTCAAATGATTCGCTCAATCACACATATTTGACATAACTCTCTTTATAATTAAGTCAATCGGAAGCCATCACAGCCAAATTGTAAATAAAACGACGAATCCAAATATTTTGTTGTTTCTATTTAATACCCTTGATGCTCATCGGAGACATATCAGAAAGTTTTTCTAGTTTTTATGTTTGAAGCCCTGGCTAATCAATTATTTAAAAATATCTGATTATTTATGACAAAAATACCATCGTTAGAATTTATATATTTAATATTTGATATTTGAAATTTCATCCATATTGTTTGAGAGCTAAATTGAATTATTGTGTATCATTGAAAAATAGATCTGAGTCGGGAACATTTCATGCGATGTTTTTTATGATTTCAAATGTGGCCTTATGGTTTAAGGCCACATTTGAAATCCAAGTCGATCAAGACGAGTCATGATCGACTTCTAACGGCGTTTATGGATAACGGCCCTTCTAAAACAAACATCAGGTATCGTTGGCATAACTAATTTAAGCGCGGCAAGTAAGAAATGGTCGTTCTTCGACGGATGTTATGAATATAAATGAGTTAGCAGTGACAAATATAATTAAAGAAAACAAACGAATTACAAACAAAGAAATTCAACATTCATTGCAGATTGGATAGGGAAGCCTTCACAAGGTTCTACACGAGCACCTCCGCGTAAGCAGAATAGTTTCACGTAGGGCTTAGGCCCTACGTGAAACTATTAGGTTGAGGTTAGCCTCACCGAAGCTCAGAAGCTGGCCCGTGAGGAAGGGTGCCGTGGCATGATCAATAAATTTGAAGCAGGCTTGTCTCGGCGCGTTTACGACAATGTGACAGGTGGCGAATCCTGAATTTATCAAGACGATCCCGACACGAAGCGTCAGTCGACAGTTTGGCTGTTTCAAAAATCAAAATTATTTTATTCAAATGAAGTGATTTTTAGTTCCTCAAAACTTTCTAGCGCTCGCGCCATCTATGTATTGACTCATCACGATATCTCTGGAACCATAAGGCGTAGAAACTTGATTTTGGTAGGAATATTCCTTTCGCTAAGAACGGATTTTACGAAATTCCACCCGAAAGGGATTTTTTATTTTGAATAGATCAATGTCTGTAGGGTCAGCTAGTATAAAATAAACTCATTCTTTGAAGTTACTTTTAAAAGAAAAAATAATAATTTGCAACTTAACCTAATTATTCAAATATTATTGTGGTTTTTAATTAGGTGATGTCTTCCGGCACACCCGGGTGATGTTGCGGAGATTGTAAGCCTAAGGATTTAAAGATTACCATGCAAAATAGAAAACAAAAATTACATAAGATCTCGTGACCTGAGATCGCCGGAATACGTTGGATGAGGGCAGCGCAGGACCGATCGTCGTGGAAATTTTTGTGGGAGGCCTTTGTCCAGCAGTGGACGTTTTCTGGCTGATGATGATGATATTAATGTGGACAGATAACTTAATCTTAATAGGAGATTTTAAAATAAATGTAGAACAACAGACCACATGCAGCCCAACTGTAGAAAATATTAAATTGTCTCTCAATACTTTCAACCTAGCACAAGCCGTTTCTGAACCCACGCATTTTACTGCGCAGTCGAAGACCCTTATTGATAAAGTTTGTACTAACGTTTCTGTAACAAACTTAACAAAAGGCTACATTGAGTCGCTCAGTAGTCATGCCTTTATAACTTGTAGTATGAACATACTGAGAGATAAAATACAATTTAAATACAGACCTTTACGTAATATTGACATTGAATCATTTTAAGCAGTCATTAGACAACATACATGATTGGACCAATTTATTCGTTACTAGCTGACGCGACAGACGTTGTTCTGTATATAATAAATAAAATAATGTTTTTTATGAATTTGTCAATAATATATCACAACATCAAGAATTATAGAGAATTATACTAAGATATGCCCCCTGTTGTTACGATGAAATTATTTCACCACAGAACTGTTTGACCGTGGGTCAATAAATTCTCTCATAGAAAAAATGTCCATACAAAACAAATATTGGAAATAACAATAATTGATTTAGATTGTAAATTTTCTCCAACAATGATAACAGCCACTTTGTCATTGGTGGGTGAATCAAACCTGCTTGTGTGTTTTACCGGCATGTGTTGTTGTGAGTGACAATGATATACTTCATTGTCACTCACTAAAGAACGCAATTCTAACATAGCAATACGCCTATTTTCTTGATCTGTCTCTCTCTCTGGTCATCATTGCGGTTACCATGAGAGATCTTCACACATTTGATTGACTGCCACGATCTAAGTCAGGTCGTCTTCTCCTCGGCATCGTTAATTGTAATTAATCAAAGTGAGAAAAAACCTCGCGCACTTAATATTAAAGTGTCATTATCACAAAAGATCAGAAAAATTAAAAATTTTCTTTGGTAGGTATTCGAAAATTGCCCAATAGTAGAGAAATCTAAAATTAAGTTTATTTTTCACCTCCTGAGAAAGTTAGAGATATAAACATTCTAATTAGTTAGTATTTAATTCCGAGCTTTTCATATTTATTGACCTTTTAAACTTTCTCAGGACTGGCTCGTCCGCGTACACATATGACTGATCAAGTAGTACTTATTAAAAATATTTGTTTATTAAAACTTTATTAACTTTATATTAAATGAAGATGCTGCAATATTTTTTTTCTTGATAAGGTCTAAGTGTATAAAAAATATGTATAATACACAGTGGAATAAAACTTAGAAGACTTTATTGAAATCTATACAATAGTTTATAATATATGATGTCGCACACAAATGAAAACCTTTTTTATTTTATTTATATTGATATACTTGGTTGTTTTTTGTTTGAGTGGGAAAGAGTCGTACGACAGTAACAGGTATGAAGATAGTTTTGATCCATTATATAACTCAATTCGAACCGAAAATTCAAAAATCTTCAAATGACTTGTGACAAGGTCGTAGGGAGGGTCATTCTGGTCCATGTATATGAATGGTTGCTTCTTGGTGGGACTGGTCGATCCTGTCATAGCGAACTTCGCTTTTATTGGTATTAAAAAGCGTTATTTTAAGTATTTTTTTTATTAATTCTAATGTTGCAATACAATGTAGTTGGATGGACCTATTGTACTCAATAGCTTTTTTGAGGTTTAAGTACTTAGTTCATTGAACTACTTACTTTTAAACTTAATCAATTATTTTTAACCGTTCGAGTTGTCTGTCAAGATCCTTTATCTCGGGAACGCTCGGAGATATCGAGTTGAAATTGAAGCTGTGAATAAATCAAACTTCTACGTTTAAAAACATCCGGCAGTTTATGCCGCAGAAACGTATATTTCGACACTCTCAAGGGAAACATAATTTATAGGGTGTAGCAGTAGCTAGGGTATAGGCCTCGTAGTGTCGTCCTCGTATATACTATAAAGCAGTAAAAATACTATCCCTGCACCTAGCGTTATAAAGAGAAGCCTACATGTTGTCCCGATTTATTATTATTTATTCATGCAAAATAAGAAATCTATTTTGTAGTTTATTCGTTTAGCCCGGACATACAGATAGACATTCTATAAAATACTTTTTTGGCTTCCCTATTGTTCGTGGAAGCGAGTTTTCTTAAAGGGGCAATAGGTCAGTGCATCTATTATTATTTTATTTATTCTTAATAATAATAATATATCTATTTTCATCACAAAAGATCTCTTACACTAATACAGTAGATATATGAGTATTCTGTGTTACAGTTTTAACAGCTGGTATTTGTTAGGAGTCTGGTGTCTGATGTAGGTTTATATACGTTTACTTGTTTCGGTTAAAACTAAATAATTTTATATGACATTAAGTTAAGTCTATAATTCCGTTGATTGTCGATGTACCTATATGCATTTACATGATCCCAGAAAATGTATACAACAAATGTGTTACGAAGTTCAAAATAATTGTTAAAAAATCTTTTATATGGTAAAGGTATAACATATACAACTTTCTTAATGGTATCATAGGCTGGGAATGAAGCGACCACCCTCAAGCTCTTATAATATTTTTTTATAACAAAATTTTATTGTAAAAGAAAGAAAGAAACATACTGAATTTCTTGCGCATTCTTCTCAGGTCTGAGGCATAAATTGTCGAATGGGTGGTGGTTTTTGACGTTCATAAGTGATCTAAAATCCTACTTTGAATAATAATATTTGAAATTGAAAACTATAATAGTATATAACAGCCAACATTTAAATTAATAAATGTACTTCTTTGAAAAGCCAGGATTGAGATTTTCCCAGAGTTGTAGGATTCAGTTTAGTATGTAACGATTTATGTACCTATTTCTTATGTCTAAACTTCATCACCTATCGTTCTCACTCTTATCCTCAGGTCGAAATTACGTCCGTCACACACGTTTTTAAATATTTACTTTCCCGCGGGAACAAGTCTCTCTTATGGGATATATAAACTTTTTAATACACATTGTTTGACCGGCAATATATATTTCACTAATTTAGGTGCAGTAATTTTTTGAATTCAAAGTTATAAAAGTTACTATAGTTTTTAACTAAACGACTGGAACTCTATAATTTTCCGGGATGTTAAGTATCTAGGATGTTAACCGGCAATATAATACCTTATGTAGTAACATGCCGAATTTTATGAAATTAGTGCATAAGTTACTATAGGTTTTTGACTATTCCGCGGGAACTCTTTAATTTTCCGGAATGATAAGTATTTTAAATATTACTAGCAATATAAGGTATCAACATGCAAAATTTTACTAAATTAATTGCATAAGTTATTGTGTACTAAGCTATATAGGATACTATAGTTTTAAACTATCCCACGGGAACTCTTTAATTTTCCGGGATGAAAAGTATCTAAGATGTTGACCGGGGATATAAGGACCCATCATGCAAAATTTTAATCAAATCGGTCCATTAGTTTCAGAGATTAGCCCTTACAAACAGACAGACAGAGAAACAAAAAATTTGAAATCTGGACTTGTTGTAATTCTCTTCTTACATCCCCCAGACTTGGTTGTGTACACTTTTGTTCTTTGCGCAGAAATTTCTCTACTCTTTTATTATAAATATAGAAATATAATGTGCATGACAAAGTCTCTCATCTGACCTTTCATTATTATATGAAAGGTCTGATGAGGTCATTATCTGACTTTTATGCAACTGAAAAAACAATAAAAACAAAAAATAACCGATATCCATGGATCACTTATAATATGGAAATGATTATGAAGTGTCACGATGAAGCGTGTCATATCTTGGCAAAAAATTGAAACTTGACGTGAATGTTGAGAGGTCCAAACAATTATAAAAATATGTAACACTAGAAAGACTAGCACATGCGTAAACGCGAATGCACGCAAACCAACAAAAAGTGTAGACCTATATAAAGAACCAGGTAAGATTAAAACCTAAACATGACACTGTACTACCCTCTCACCTCAACAATTCCGAAGACATAAATACCCATTTTGTTAACATTCCAGGTATTAACAAAATATCGCTTATAAGCAGAACATATTTTGAGTCTCATCGTCATGGCGCAGCGGTCTTTAAATTGGAACAGAAAACCACAACAGCAATTAAAGAAATAAAATGACAGGCTGTTGGATAAGATGATGCGTCTCTTGATATGCGTCTCCTTAACTTGTCACATGCTCTGCACATATTAACACATACTATTAATACCTCGTTTCAGTCTAGCATCATTCCTGATCACTGGCGTCACGCACTAGTGCGAGCTTTACCTAAAAAAGATATTCCTCAACTGAAAACAGACCTTCGCCCAATTATGATACTTCCTTGCGCATCCAAAATTATTGAAAATATTGTATACAAAAGATTAATCCGTTGTTTGGAAACGAATAATACATAACCGGACCATCAGTTAGGTTTTAGGAAAACAAGAGGTAAGAGGAGGAAGGTAAGGCCACAATACTAGTACTCCTTGATTATTCCCGGGCTTACGATGCTGTTTATACAACATTATTCATATCTAAATTAGTGTACTACGGGTTGAGCCTGGAGGCTGTACAATGGTTCAGTACCTATTTTAATAACAGAACTCAAACAGCTGCAGTCAAAGATGATTACTACGTATTGTATAACATATTAACGAATTTTAATATATAAAATTATATATCCATATTCGATCCAGAAGAAATTTTCCGCATTCGGAATCCCATTAATAAATGTTAAGGATAAGAATATTATCATTTTTACGTTGCACTTTCGGCGTTAACATATTATCAATGAAATGATTAGTCGACGTACTTGAAACCGTACGCATTTTGTCGAACTGGTCTCAACTATTCCTTCACCACTTTCGAGCAGCCCGCGTCGTATAAAAGTGTCGCCGCCCTGAGAACAGTATTCAGTAGCTCACGAGAAGTCACCTGAAGTTCACGATGAGATTCCTGGTAAGGCACCTCTTATCAGCTTATCATATAAGTGCCCGTGATTAGTGTTAGTGATAAAACATTGTACAAAGTGAAGCAACTCGTCATCAAAGCGGGAAAACATTCGAATCACTTGGACATTACTTATCTTAACATCGCTAATCAAAATATGTTGTGATTTTTACTGAGTGTAAATTTCGCAAATATTTTATTTAAAGTTATTTATTTCATTTGAATCATCAGCGACCTGTAGCTCTTATAATTATTTTGTTTATCATTATTCTACTATGTTCCATTTTGTCTTTAATCAATTCTACACGTGTTGAGAGACTTGGCGAGTCTCGTGCCAGAATTTGGCGAGTCAAGGTCTCCTGAGGATGACTCGTGTAGAGGCGAAACACGTGTTGAATTGATTAAAGACAAAACTTGGCGGAATTCACACTGAATAAATTTCACATTGGGATAGTAAAGGACTTCAGCAAAGTAACGCCTAATTCAATTTTTATTTTTAAATCGCTAATCAATTCGCCAACGATATTTATTCCAGAGATTATTCCCCTAATACAGAGAAGCAATCATTTACATTTATAAGTGATGTACTAATTAGTTTTGTTTATTTATTTAACGGTTCACCAACAGATTTACATAATTAATATAATAATTTTAGCAATAGATAAAAATATGTTAAATTATAATGTTAGAATGTAAATTTAATTATAGGCAGGAAAACACGACTTGTTGTTCTAGCTCTAATTCAATCGAAATAATAGAAAGGTTTATAATAATATTTAATATTTCAAAGTCAATCAGCACAGCCCTACGCCATACATATCAACAACTAAACTAATAATTAAGTCAATTGTTCGTACGCTTTTTGCACAATTTGCAACACAGTTAACATGACACGCAGTTATTAAAACATATTAACGTTGCTATAAACGGAGCTAATAACAACATAAACGATATTAGAAACAGCAGTATACAACCAATCAGTATGACTCAATAAATAAAGATATTTAAACAGATATAAGTACATACGCAAAAACACGACTGGCACTTTCATAATTCGATGCGAAATTTTTTTGATGTATATTTAATTTTAATTGTTGTACTAGTTGTGCCTGTGACATCGTTCACGTAATACACAGCTTGTATCTCCGCGCGCCGACTTTGATCAAATAAAGCCTAAATGTTGGTCCAGGTTGTTGTCCTAAGTTGAAAATAGGAGCTATATTTTACCATTGACACTACCGTTATCATCGAATCAGACAGACAGACAGACAGTTATTCTTAAATAGGTTAGTGTAAGCTCTCATATAGTACATTCAGTTGAATATGACAAACAGGCACTTCTGTGTTCTTTATATGTATAGTAGTTTCGATTGTGAAGCGAATCAAACACAATCAGCTGGTACATTTTATAAGTACATACAATGTCACGTGAAGGTCACTACGCCCCACTTACATACCGTCTAATTTAATCAACTTACATTCCAGTCACATCCGTTAATAACTAACTGCCTACGTAGCCTTCATAAAGGTGTCGATGGGTATAGTTATATACCATTGACGTATTTTTAAATTTCTTTCTAAAATTATTTGTATAAGTAGTTTCCTCCACTTTTGTGATGGAAATACACAAATTTGATTAAGTCCCACATAATTTATAGGTGCGAGACTCGAACTAGCACCTCCAGTAATACACCAAAGCGTAATAACCACTAAGCCAACCGTTCAGATGACGCATGTTCCATAAATCTACGTATGTTTGTTAAACTTAGTTAACCAGTTGTAGAAAATAAGAAAAAAACATATATTTAAAAAAAATAACAGAATTCATGCAAAGATAGTAAACGGTACTCTAGATAGTAATAAATTATAACTATCTAATGTTGTCTAACATATCAACATTATGCGCAACACTTATATAGCTTAGAGCTTTATTTAAAATAAGCACATCACTAGTTGGAATGGAAAAATCTATATTTGACAACATAACTGCTTATATTTAGCGAAATCCTGGTATGCCCACTAAAAGTCATAATTTGTTATCCAGATTGCTTTCGTCGCCCTGATCGGCTATGCCGCAGCCAGCGCCATCCTGTCCCCCGTGGTCTACGGCGCCAACGCCGGCGATGTGCAGGCCGCTGTCATCAACGCTAACGTAGCCGCCCAAGACACAGCCCGGGCGATTGGCGAAGGCCAAATCCGCACCGCCGAACTCATCAACCAGAACAACATCGAAGCAGTCCGTCAAGTCACCGGAGCAAACCGCGACCTCCACGAGAACGCCTACTGGGGCAGCGTTGCCGCCTCCCAAAACTACGTTGCTGCCGCTCAGTCCCAAGCCGCCGCTATCGACGGAGCCGCTGCTGGCGCCAGCGCTCAACTTACCGGTCGCGTCTTAGCCGCACCCTATGCTGCTGCCCCCTACGGAATTGCTGGCCCCCTTGGAATTGCTGCACCTCTTGGAATTGCTGCACCCCTTGGAATTGCCGCCCCCTACAACACCTTAGGCGCGTACGGCCTTGGTCTCCGCCACTGGTAATCAGCATCGCCTAGCTTTAACCACTACCTTATAGGATTGGCTCAATTAAACATATTGTGACATAACTCTCTTTATATTTAAGTCAATCGTAAGCCATCACTGCCAAAGTGTAAATAAAACGACGAATCCAAATATTTTGTTGTTTCTATTTATATCACCATCAACCTCTAACTTCAAAAAGCGTTGGCTTCGTTAAAACCTCTCACTTATTTCAAATACCGCAAGACAGAGACCATGAAGTACTAATTCCACATAATAATAATAATCTCATTCTTTGAAGATCATCATATTATGAATTTCATCGGCACAGCGCATCTTCTGTGCGTTTTTTTCGCCTCCAACTAGATTTTTGACGAAACGGAAAAACATCGGCGACCATCAGAGGTGTCAGAGCCCGAGAGTTTATGCAAGTGGACCTCCAGCTTCTTCACTGGGAGCAGTATACAGGTCGTTGGCGAAGTTTATTGCTCGAACTCGAAGCCCGTAAACGCTAAGTGACCCAAGGCTGTGTGCTATCTCCTACACTGTTATATCAATGATATATTGGACACCTCCAACATACATTACTATGCAGACGACAGCACTGGTGATGCCGTATGCACGGGCCATGCAGATCTCTCTCGAGAAATCGTCAACCAGTGCCGGGAGAGACTTATGTCCTCTATCGATTCCTCTCTTAAGAAGGTCGCGGATTGGGGTAAAATGAAACTTGTCCAATTTAACCTCCACAAGCCTCAAGGCTGTGCGTTTACCACTAAAAATAGCCTCTCTCGTAAAGCCTCGCCTAGTATCGGATACTGGGTCTCGAAATTTCAAGCGATTGCCAATTCCGCAGTAATTTGGAGGACAAAGCCAGATTGGCCTCAAGCCAGCCCTCATTCTAGCACTCTACAAAGCGCAGGTCCGGCGATGTATAGTTCAAAACAGGTACCATGCTGAGAGTCAAGTGGCAAGTACTAATGATAAAATTAAAAGAAGGGACTGACGCGTATAACCCACTACTATCTCGTCGTGATGTTCCGCGATACAGAAGTTGGTTAAATAGTCCGTAAATAGATAAAGATCGTCTTTAAAATGAAAATAGAGATAACTGGCGAGAGAAAGCATGATTCTTGAGAACATCTCTAGTGTCAAAATATTATTTTAAAATATTGTTTGAGAGTAATTACCAACATAACTTGCCGACATTATAATTATAGATAATAAAAATCTAAGCCTTTCAACCATGATATTTTACCCTCAACATCTGAAAGTGGCGTTCATCCAGAGAGTGGATTTCAAGGACCTCTCTACTACAACTCTCTGGCAATGATCTCTTCTATCTTAGTGATAGTGCTCTTAATATTCAAATAACTTTCATATACCTAAAACTTAAATGGTTTTTGTAAATACTGTCTATTCTTGTTTGCACATTTATGAGTATTTTCCTTTATTGTTATATCCTTACGCTAATATATTTTTAGTAAATGTTTAAGTGATAAATATCTAGGTATATTAAAAATCTAAATAATGATTGTTAAGATATTTCTAAAAATCTTCGGCCTAACTAATTAACTTAGTATAACTTGGTAATGCCTAACATAAGCGGCCTTACAAATAAGCTTTATACCATAAAGCTATAGCTATAGCTAAAGCAGGTATACCTGAAAATAAACCAAGAATATGTAAAAAGTTTACATATAGACATATTGCTTATGATTGGTGTGTTCGGTTTTCCGCGTTTATTCGCAAGGCTGCTTGAAATTCGAAAAACTTCAGAATCCTCATGATATTGATAGTATTTTCACCGATATAGTCAACAATTCTATATTCAGAATTAATTAAATGTTAGTTTTATATTTATTTATGTACGAATGTATGTTGAAATAAACATATTTAACTCATGGTGATTGATTAATTGACATTTAACCAATTAAATAGTTAGTAACTGGAAAGCTGCTCGCCGATTTTGACGACGTGTTTTGATTTTGCACGGGCGATTTGCCGCTTAAAAAATCTGGAGGCACGGTTGTATTTCCTCTTAAGAACTATGCAGTTCGGATCCTTTGTGCCCAGCGCCGCAACCCAAGCTCGATACGCCTGTTTTTTGCAGTCAGATGCTGCTTTAACTGACGCATCGAATCAGGGCTGTGATCTGCCACCGATGGGTACTACAGAGTTTGGTATAAAAATATCCATACCCTGTAGTATCACATCGGCTACTGCAACGGCGCAGTCACTAGGATCATCCGAAGGGAAACAAACCCTGCTCCAAGGGTAGGATGCAAAAAAGGAACGCATCCTATCCTAATCTGCTGACTTGTAGTGCCAAACGCGGCGCTGGTGGTCTGCGAAGTTGGCCTCGGATAGGCACTACACTCCTGACCAGGCAATGGTCGGACGTTCCGAGAGGGGCGTCGACAAAGACCTGGTAACCATCGGGATGTGTAGTCAGCAGAAGATCCAATAAGGACGGCATGTGGCTATCCACATCCGGGAGCCGCGTTGGCGACTCAACCAATTGGGACAGACCATACGCCAATGCAAAATTATGCACAGATCGCCCTGCGAAGTCTGTGGTACTCGATCCAAGCCATTCGGCATTGTGCCCGTTGAAATCACCCAAGACTACGATTTCAGCGGAGGGGATCTGTGCAAGTACGTCGTCAATTGCCGCTTGAACGCAGCCCATGAGATGATCGGTTTCTGCGTTACCACTACGGGACCTGTAGACACACGCATAGATGCGGACGCGGTCCTCTAAATCTACGCGGAGCCAGAGAGTGGACAGGTCCCTACCCTCAAAATTGCCGAGACGGCGACAGCAGATATCCTCCCTAACGTACACACATACCCCGGCATGAGGCAAAAAATTGTGCTCAATTTTGTACCCGGGATACGTTAAATATGACGTATCGCTAGGTCGAGATATCTGCGTCTCAGTAAGGAAACACAAGGCCGGCTGCGCCGTCTCAAGGTGGTGGTGGACGGCGTTTAAATTGGAGTGAATTCACCTGATATTGCAAAAGTCCACGTTGAGTGTGGAGCGGGGTGCCGTGGTGATACTGCCTCGTTTGTCCTTGGTCATGCGCGGTTCTGTGCCCTCCCCAGAATACAAAGGGCAGCCCGAGCTAGAGTGCCCGGGGAGGGATTCTCCAACTCTGGTAGAGCCGGTACCCTCCTGGGGTAAAATCTTTTTTAGTACCGCTGTCATATTCGGGTGGGGGGGGGGGATAATGGCCACCGGTCCTCGACACTAACCTATGCGAAACATAGCGGCACTAGGCCGCTACTTCACGCCGGTATTCTGTGCCAGTGTGGTAATTAACCCGGACGAGTCTGGCCCGATTGTGCTGACGTCAAAAGACGGCAGCGTGACTCTCCCACTTCTAAAAAGCCCTTAGTCGCCTCTTACGACACCCATGGGCCTGGGACTCCCCTATTCTTTTTACGCCCCGGGAAAAATACAGGACGTCGACACTCTAGCTGCTTTTCATATCCAAGTTACGTCAGTTGGGGCTGCTGCTTCGACTACCGAAGAAGCAAACGTCGCAAATATGTCGGTCTCAGTGAGGTCTCATCATTCTGCTGTTTAGTGTCGAGACACTTGGCCCGTAGGGCTCAAAGGCGCGGAGAATGTAATATCTACGCGCCTAAATACTACTGGGCTACTGGTAACCCAAGCGCTGGTAGTTATTTCGGTCAACGGATTAGCCTAGCTATCCGACGCGGGAATGATGCCAGTATTGTTGGTACACTTCCCCGTAATTATACTTTTAATTCAATGTAATCATAGGAAGTATTGTTAATAATATAATAATAAGATTTGTTTTATTTGAATAAATATTTGTTAAATTCTTTGATTTGTTTTTTACTATTTACTACAACTATTTTGTAAAACGTCCTGTGATACACGGGTGTGTAGGTTATTGCAAAAACGCGACATTAAAACATTAAAAACTCTAGCCTTTAGCTCGGGTTGTTAATTACATCCCGCTTGCAATAATCTACTTTCGTCCTTTTTATCACAATGCATGTAATGATATTGTCCCTAGTTACAATTGCTAGCTACTTGCTTAGACATCTAGTCTACTTGGATATATGCAAATATTTACATGTGTAGACTTGACTGTCTAAATAAACTGCAGTATTAGGTAACTAAAAATAAAACGAATACTTTTTACAAATACAAATACTACATGCATGATATATCTATATCCAAAATATGGGATAAGTAGTTATGGCGGTCTAAAGGTGCAAGATCAGGGCTATCTTCATCTCCTCTCGGTTGATACGCTCTTGCCACAGTGGTCGTCTCTCTGTGAGTAGTCATTCGTGTACACTCACGAACGGAGCTAACCACAGCAGACTTGATCTGATCCATCGCATAGGTCCTCACCCTCCACGAGGTCTAATGCCTTCTACATAACCCTGGACGATTAAGTAGTCTATGGACTGGCTGCATCGTCTCGTGTCCAAAGAAAGCGATTATGCATGATTGCACTATGGAAGATAAACGCTGTTTAATTTTTAGTTCCTTCTCCAGTACCACCTTTTCAGAGCGCCTATCTTCTTCTTTTCAACCAACAGGCATACAAACAGGGCTATATGGCGGTTTAATTAACACCTGCCAGCAAACTGAGTTGCTGAGTTTTGCGCTGAGCGTGAGCGAGTAAGCTTTGAGCTGAGTGTCTAGGGATATATTGGTGTATTCGGTCGTATAACGTTTTCCTCCTTCCTTTGCAATTCTGCTTGAAATTCGGAAATCTTTAAAATTATCACTGTATTGACAGTTTTGTCAGCGATATAGTCAATATTTAACATATTCTTCGTTTATTCTCAGGTATAACTTTGGAAATGTGGGCAGTGACGCAGATGGGTATGAGGGTCATCATGGGGGATTTGGTTAAAGAACGCAAAATAAAGAAGGAACCACAATACTAGAATTTGCAGCGTCTCAAAATCTAGCGGCAGTAAACACATTTTTTCAAAAGAAAGAGGAACACCTCATTACTTATAAAAGTGGAAAGTCTAAAACACAATATACTATATAAGGACGGATACAATATACACTATATAATGATGGATAAAAAGAATTTCAAGCAAATCAAATATTGCAAAGTTATTCCAGGTGAACCATTAACATCACATCACAGACTACTATCAGCTGCTTTAAAACTAAAACAACAAATAAAATATAAGGTACCGAGAGCAAAGAGGATTAAATGGTGGGAACTTAATCCAGAAAAGGGAAGTAATTTTAAGAATAAAGTCCATGAGTATTTGCATAGCGATTCCTCATCACACCACTCTCCCACAGTAAACTGGTCTAAATTTCATTATGTCTGTATAACCCAAGCAAAAACAATACTGGGTGTTTCCAAAGGTGCATAACGATAAAGATGCCAAATCGTGGAACAATAACACCAAAGCAACTGTATCCGAAAAGAAACGCCTGTTCAAGAAATAGCAAGAGAGTGGCTCACATCAGGATAAGCTGGAACACAAAGAGGCGAAAAAGATTGCAAGAACATCAGTTGCGATTGAGAAGGAAAATGCAGAGTTGGATCTTTATCTACAACTAGTACTAACTTCAGACACAGAGATATATAAAATCGCTATACATAGGCATAATAAAACGAAGGATTTTAGGACTACAAAATACATCAAGAATAGCAAAGGCAAGCTACTCACACCGGATAAAGATATTTGTAAAAGGTGGTACGGGTATCACGATATACTGCTGTATGGGGAATTTCCTAGACAGGCTGAAATCGAAGAACCAAGAACACAGGGGCAACACAACATTTACGGGTAAATGAAATCACCATCACGGAAGTAAAAAAGGCCATTCTGATAATGAAAAACCACAAAGCCTGCGGGCCTGATGACATACCAGCCAAACTGTGGAGTTCCCTGAAGGCAGGTGGGGAAGTCTGGCTAGCTAATTTGTTTAATAATATCCTAACAACAGAGGAAATGCCAGATGCATAGAGAAAAAGCATACTTGTTCCCTTCTACAAAAATAAGGGAGACGTCAGAGAATGCGGAAGTTTTCGTGGAATGAATCCACATCACACACCCTGAAAATTTGGGAACGCGTGCTCAGTGAACGTCTAGCATCTATAATCTCGCTATCGGAAAACCAGTTTGGTTTCACAACCGGTATGGGAACCATGGAAGCAATTCATGCTGTAGGACTGATTATGGAAAATTCTAAAGGAAATTGTTAAAACTTGTGGTACTATCCACAAATTTTTATAGAGCGAATCCCAAGGACATTGATAAGGCAGGCGCTCAGTATACCTGAACGCTACATACGTATCATTATATGACACTACAAGATATGACATAAACGTCCGAGCCTACGTCAGAAGCTCAGCCGGTCTATCCAACAGCTTCGATATAAAAGCTGGCGTCCATCAAGGTAGTGCACTAAGCCCTCTGCTATTTAATGTTGTCATGAACTATCTGACGGCAAAAATCAAAAAACCAACTCTATAGAATCTCTTGTATGCTGACGACGTAGTACTAATATCTGTAGCTGTGCGATAGTTACTAGAAGACTTAGAAAGATGGAGAGAGTTGTTGGAACAAAATGGCTTGCGCATTAGCAGAACGAAAACAGAATATTTGTTTAGTAATTTCAATCCCAACCCTTCACTTGACCCCGGCATCACGCAAAGTGGCACGGCCCTCCCTAGAGCTAAAACTTTTAAGTATCTAGGATCCGTTCTCCCCGAGAATGGCTCTTGAGAAGCGGACGTAACACAGAGAACGTCACCTGGATAGATGAAGTGGCGTACTCTCACAGGGGTGCTACGTGACGCTAAAATGCCAGTAAAAACTAAAGACAGGGTCTATAAAACGGCAGTACGACGAGCCTTACTGTAAGTTAGCGAAGTTTGGGCAAGCAAAGAGACCCATGAACAGAAGCTACATACCACCGAAATGCGTATGCTGAGATGGGCGGTAGGAGTAACACTCAAGGACAAAGTACAAAATAGATATATAAGAGGAAATTTTAAAGTTGCATCCATAACCGACAAAATATTAGAATCTAGGCTCAGATGATACGGACACGTAATACGTAGGCCCGACGATTATGTGGTGAAAAAGCCTTTCCATGGCTGCAAGAAAGAGGGGTAGGGGAAGATTCTAAACTACCCGTATTACGAATGTCCAAAAGGGACATGAACCGCCTTGGCCTCAGTGATGAAGACGCGAAAACACGATCTACATGGCGCCGCATGATAACAAAAGCCGACCCCGCGTAACGGGATAAGGCGAGGACAGAATAAGAAGAAGATTCTCAGGTATAACTTTATGCCAATTCAATTTGTAAAGCCTCAAGTATTTATCTTATCTCATATATCATACATCTTGTATTTCGATCTAGAAGAAATTTCCGCATTCCGAATCCTGTTCTGAAAGGTTAATGATAAAAATATACTTATTTTTAGTTTGCACTTTTGGCGTTTACGAATCAATGTAATGATATATGGGCGTACTTGAAAACATACGCACTTTACCGAACTGGTATCAACTATTCCTTCACCACTTTCGAGCAGCCCGCGTCGTATAAAAGTGTCGCCGCCCTGAGAACAGTATTCAGTAGCTCACGAGAAGTCACCTGAAGTTCACGATGAGATTCCTGGTAAGGCACCTCTTATCAGCTTATCATATAAGTGCCCGTGATTAGTGTTAGTGATAAAACATTGTACAAAGTGAAGCAACTCATCACTGAGAAAGGAAATTATTGACACTTCTTGACATGACTCCATAGGGTTTTTTTGTGATGTGTTTCTCGGACCTTAATGGTATTATTATTAGCTATTGATACCGCTTGTCAACAAGTTGTTTTTGTTACGAGAAATAAATTGTCGCGAACAATTTACTTTCTTGTACGTTTTCTGTTTCGGCAAGTTCTTAACAACAATCACTTTTCAAAGTACTCAATCGTCCAATGCTGTAAACACGTGTTTAGAATGCGCTATCTTGAGGTATTTTTTATGGCAGAAGAGGATACACGATCATGCGGGTCATCTGATGGAAAGGTATCATCGGCAGCCAGCAAACTTTCCTGTAATACCAAAGAAATCACGCGGGCCTGTTACAATTTTTTTTTATGACTATAAGGGACGAGACGAGCAGGACTTACAATTGATGGTAATTGATACGTCCTGCCCATTACATCACAGTGTCGCTCAGGATTATTGAAAAACCCAAAAATTTTGTGGGGCACTATAATTATTGAGCTCGTCACCTTGAGACATGAGATGTTAAGTCTCATTTGCCCAGTAATTTCACTAGCCACGGCGCCCTTCAGACCTAAACACAATAATGTATAGACATTACTGCTTCACGGCAGAAAAAGGCACCGTTGTGTTACCCATAATCTAGCTGGCATCCTGTGTAAACGAGCTTTCCTCTGGTTGAAATGCCCTAAGTCACCCCTTACGACATCCTGGGACTTCCCTATTATTTTTATGCTCCGAGGAAGAACAGGGTGCAGGTGCTTTTATTGAAGGTACCCATGTCATACAGTACCAAGCAAGCCAAGTTTAAAAAATTGCGCATTACATAATATAATGCAGCATTGTTCTAGTTTTCGTGTCACACGTACTACCGGTCAAGGGTGTTACGCGAGTCAACTGTATAATCCAATTCATTATATGTCGACAACCAACATGCATCGCATGCAGTTTAATCAAATCATATATATATGTAGGAGTGGACGAAAAAATCAAAAAAATTGCATTCCATTAAGTTTTTAATGATTGACTTCCGACGTATAGTGCATTAACATTCACTAATTAAAACTATAAACAGTCGAAATTTTGCATAAGATTAAGTAAGCGTGTCGTGTCTGTACGTATAATTTTTACAAAAAACAATTTAAACACATTGTATTTATGTCACCGAGGCCAAATTATTTTTATATTTTGCTGTCAGTTTGTTTGTGCACGATTTTAGAAACAGCTTAACATATTTGTTAGCGATTTTAACTGATATATTGCGGAAATAGTTGTGTTAATTGAAATATTAAGATTTAACTACTCTGGTAAAGCGTATATACAGACTAGTACAGTAGTGTAACAATGATGGAAACTATTGGAAATAGGAACAAGTATAGGCTTAATGAGCGAGCATATTTGGCTCGCGCTGTCAGTCAATGTCACATGAAGGTAACGTCGCTCAATTTGGTTCGCATTCTCATCGTATCTCCATGGCTTCCTTATTTAGTCTCCAATAAAATAATCCTTGTATTATTACAACTTATTAGTTTGCTACAGTTTAGGATTTCTTTATAGATTGCTTTCGTCGCCCTGATCGGCTATGCCGCGGCCAGCGCCATCCTGTCCCCCGTGGTGTACGGCGCCAACGCCGGCGATGTGCAAGCCGCTGCTATCGACGCCACGGTAGCCGCTCAGGACACTGCTCGGTCGATCGGCGAGGGCCAGGTCCGCGCCGCCGAACTCATCAACGAGCACAACACTGAAGCAGTCCGTCAAATCACCGGAGCAAGCCGCGACGTCCACGAGAACGCCTACTGGAGCGGCCTTGCCGCTGTTCAGTCCCAAACCGCCGCTATCGACGGCGCCGCTGCGGCCGTCCGCGGCGCTCACCTTGCCGGTCCCTACGTAGCCGCGCCCTACGCAGCTGTCCCCTACGGCATCGCTGGCCCCCTCGGGATTGCCTCCCCCTACGCCGCCTACGGCGCGTACGGCCTGGGTCTCCGCGCCTGGTAATCAGCATAGGCCAGCTTTGACTCAAGACCATCAGTCCTGTTTGTGGCTGGGCTCGACGGCCATCTTACATGATTTGCTCAATTAGACAAAATATATTTCGACGTAACTCTCTTTAAATTTAAATGAATCTCAAGCCATCACACAAGTGCAAATTAAAAAACTACAAACAAAAATATTGTGTTGTTGTCAATCCCCTATTCGTTAAGAATGTATTTAGATACTAGATGTCATATTAATTCATATTTTCTTTTAATTTCCTGAACTTAATATTTGCTCTCGGCCGAAGGGTTATTTATGGGCAGTGGTATTCTTCGCTTAATTCTACAAAATACATATTACAATAATGTATATCCATCAGTTATTGACGTAGACAAATAACTGATTAGGATGTTGGGAATACAATTCAGCTGTAATGTTTTTAATGCAGTAAAATCATAATACCTTTACCTTTATCATATTATTCATTATACCCTCATTCAATTTCAGTTACGTTCTTTAGATTGGTCCTTTTTACTAATTGCGGCAAAATAAACGACATCGTGGCAAGTTTTTATGAATTACTATGGCACCTCATTGATGATGAGGTTCAAAATGCAATGATTAACGACTAACGACCAGAGTTGGTTTATTAAACCCTTAATCAAAATTATTAAAGAGAAAGCAAAATATCACCGTCTATGGCTAAACATTTGGTAACAAGTTAAATTATGATCCATTTCCTGTACTGAGATAAAAACAAAATTATTATTCAACAAGAATGCTGGACTCAACAAGTTGAAAAAAGCCGAAAATTTAATTAGAACTAATCCTATGCTTTTTTGGTCGTATACTAACTGTTTGCACAATGATAATGGTTTGCCCGTCCAGGTAGGTAACAGCGATATTGCAGCCAATGGCTCAGAAGTGTGTAAAAGCTTTTCGGAATATTGTGATAGAAGACACTCAATGAAGTGATATCTCTACGCAACGCCAAGTGATAGAGCCGTTTACAACGCAGCGTTTTACAGCGCTGTGTTACGCGGTGTATAATTGTTCGAGGTGATATTAGGGTGCGCCTGACCAGAGATGACAGCAATACTCCATATGTGGCCAGACTTGCGCTTTGTAGAATGTGGACCGGCTTGAAGTATTATCGTGCTCTAATTATGACGCTTAGCTTCTTCTACGCCAATTTGGCATTGCCTTCCACATGACCGCCGAATTCGCCAACGCTCGAGGCCCAGTATTCATATACTAGGTGAGGCTTTAACTCCCTGCGTATAGAGTTAATCGATCGAATTACGTTTTTAACCCGCATGAAATACCGGGTAAGACGAATGACTTAACAGCGAAATCTATACAGCCTCATTCAATTTCTGGTCTTAATTTGTTATTAGGAAATGCTTTTTCCCTTTGAACTTATAATGAAATCAAGACAAATGGTGGTATAGCTTTAAACAGAGAGTTTCTCCATACATTACGTATATAGTTAGTCGTGTCACGATCCCACCCACGCATTTACCATATCTCTCGAACCGTTTATTGACAGAACAACGTCTGTCGGGTCAGCTAGTATTATATAATTATTATAGTTATTTGTTGATATGAATTCGACTTAAAATAGGGTCCATTCAAATCGAATAACGAATAGTCTAGGACTTTGAAGCGTCGTATACTCTGTCTCTTTTTTATTGTCTATTTATTTTAATCTGTAGCTCTGGCGTTCAGCCACAGTGCAGTTTTCAAGAGACTTTCTTCCACATACAAACGCACGAAACGTTTACGATACATCTAACTTAAAAGCCGGCAAGTTATGTACAATCCGGACATACCAATCAACTTATATATGGATATATGTGTACCAAAGGATTGAACTGCAATCTAAAAAAATACAAAAGTAAAACACAAAATATTTATCAATCATAACTATAATATTAATAGGGACGGTTGCAAAAGTACATTTCTCAAGATTTCTGTAATTTATATAAAGTAACAATTATTATTTTTTTAATTGTCATGTGAAAATCTTCTAAAGTTTCGTTTTGAATCTGTAATACATTGTCCAGAACCATAATGTTCATATTCTATAAGACTTTTCGCTTATTGGGAGTAAAAATTATGTTAAGGGGATAGGGGGACAAAATTATCTTTTGATTGGTGGTCATCATTGCCATCAGGTAGTCACTACCTAATCTGCTAAAAATGATATTATTACTTCATATTTACATTTTATCAGGGTTGTTTTAAAAAAAATCTTTTATTTTGATGATGCCAATTTGAGTGTAAACTTGAATGAGATTGTAAACTTGAAATGTAACGTGAATGAGAATATTATCCCCGTTTTCCAATTTTACAATGACTCCCAACATTCCAGAAGATGCAACGACTTTCTTTAATTCCGCTGGAAGGTAAGCGTTTTCCGTAAGCCTTATTGAAACCCGCTCCTATTGCAGGTCCGATTGCAAGGTGAGGATTATTTTTTTGGATCTGCCCATTCTTCCCTGAAAGGCCAAGTAGTTTACCGAAGTATAGTTCAACTTTAGGCTCACTATTCGTGTCTTCAGCAACTGTTCCAATAACTTTGAATTCGGTTTGGTGCGTGTGATGAAATATCATGAATGCTACAAAATAAACAATTATTGAATAAATCAATTCTTTACAGATATTTGGAGGGTATTTATGAACAAAAGTGGTAAAAAGAAAAATCCTTTCCAACGGCGTCTCAACAACAACTCTAGTTGTTTCGTCGTAGTGGCGTTGCGTAGAAACGTCTAATCATTGTGCGTCTTAGACCGTATTTATCACGGGGAGCTATTTCACCTGATTCTTACCGCCAAATTCCACCTTCGCACGACACCCCACAACCGACACAAAACACATTAGAATATCATTCCCACCATCTGGATGTGTGGCATGTGCCTCCACTGTGCAGTTTTCAAGAAACTTTCTTCTTGGACGACACGACATGGGTACGTTCAAGAAAAGCGCGTACACCTTTCTTAAAGGCCGGCAGCGCTGTGATTCCTCTGGTCTTGCAGGAGAGTGTGGGCAGCGGTGATCACTTAACATCAGGTGACCCGTAAACTCGTTTGTCCTCCTCTTCCATAAAAAAAATAGTCGTCTATACATTAAATAACGATATTCTCTTAGTCAATCTCGGTTGATTCTAGGACAAGTGAATTTTGTTTTGATTTGCCCACGTCATAAAATATTCGGCATGATTAGCCGTACCACTTGATGATGTAATATCTATGTTTATTAAAGCTGTAAAATTTTACTTGGATTAAGGGATCAAGACGGACGGGATAGCGAACTGACACACTAAATAGGTATTTTTATGATAGAATAAAGTAAGTCTAAGTGTGGTTATTAGCACAAATAATTTCAAAACAGCCTTACCAATAACAAAATATCCGTAGAGAAACATCTTCAAAGGTATTTGTATTTGTACAGGTCGTATCATAAAAGTGCTAACTATTAAAATAGCGGAACAAATCCGAAGATGAAGAAACGCTGCCACTTAATTAAAAATATAAACGAAAGGTAATAACTTAATCAAATAGTTTTGAATCAATAATCTGTTGGAAATCCAATCTCTTAGTACTTTCAACTTTTTCCTATTTTAAAGATTCCTAATAGATCGACATAAAAGGTATAAATATTTTCTGAAAATTCAGAAACAAATGGCGCTTTGAGAGAGAAGAAGCGGCGCAAGAAACTCTACCAGTAACATTTTGTTTGCGCTCTTTTAAATGAAATATACAATATTGTACTGTCATTGCTATTGCTATAAAATAATCATAATCTAGTCCCAGGCTGACGTATCACTTAGATATTTAGCTGTGGAGTATTGGATTTACGACACAGACATTTTTTAATAAAAAATTCAACTTTATATTATAGATAATGCCTGAACAGTGGCTGGGACTTTATTATAAATAAAGTGTATATATACATTTACCCTTAAAGCTATTATGTATCTTATGAAGTCTACACGAATTAGTTACAAGCAATTCCTTATTTCTAGTGTTATAATGGAAATCACTATTAAGAGCAAAAAGGTGACGATTTTTGTGAAAGTGTATAAAATTTTCATAAATGTACAATGAACAGTCATAATATTTATTTCTTTAATTTCTTCTTTGAGACACTGTGTTTAACCAAGCTGATATATAGCACGAAGAGCTCTCTTTTGGAGATCAAACACTATATCAATGTCAGCAGCATGACTCCACAGGAAAATACCGTACGTAATGATGCTGTGAAAATAACGGAAGTACACTAATCTAGCGGTCGCAACATTAAGTCTTTAAACAATTCGACACGTGTTCTACCAGTCTGTCTCGTGCCAGAATTTGGCGAGACAACGCGTCGAGGCGAAACACGTGTCGAATTGTTCAAAGACAAATATTGGATATTACGGAATTAACACATAAGTAAACTCAAATCATTTGGATGTTTATCAATGTACATAAAAATAAACTGATAGATAGTTAATATATCAACTATAGTTACCTAAAAAGTAAAATTAAGTTAATATTTTAAATCCTGAGAAAGTTAGAAAGATTCAAAAATTCTAAAAATTTATTCATTTTAAAGTATTATTTTAATTTGATTTCTGAACGACGGGGGCCACATCAAAGTAAAATCAAAATCGTTGTTTTTATTTCATTTCCAGCATTTTCATATTTGTTCACCTTTTAAGCCTTCTCTGGACTTCCACAATTAATTTAAGACCAAAATTAACCAAATCAGTCCAGCCATTCTCGAGTTTTAGCGAGACTTACGAACAGCATTTCATTTTTATATATGTAGATAATGTCCGCTACTAACGCTATAGGATACTCTTCCACAGCAATACAATTCGACGCAATTCTGCTTGTAGTGTCGGCCTTACCTAGATTATCATCAAGATACCACCTATCGATAACAACTCTTATAGCCTTGCCTAGTATCGGAATACTGAGTCTCGAAATCTTGAGCGATTACCAATTCTGCAGAAATTGGCTTCGAAGAAGCTGGACGTCATTAATAATAGAGTATGGCAATACGTCAAGCCAGCTCTGAGCTCCCAGAATTATCTGCGACACAGTGCACTGTGAACGGCTCGATCACTTGGCATTGCGTAGCCTTCGCTTCATTGTGTCATCTCCGCATTTATCACGGGGAGTGTTGCGAATAGCTGTTTAAGGTGATTCCTGCCGCCAAAGTCCACCTTCGCAAGATACGAATGTGTGGCGCTACTCTAGAATGGGAAGGCGCTACTCTCAAGGTTCCACGAACAAACAAGCTGTGAGATGAGCTTCCTTGTGGGGTATTTCTGTGATGATATTATGACATCGATACCTTCAAAAAAAGCGCGTACAATTTTCTAATTTATCGGCAACGCTCCTGTGATTGCTCTGGCATATAGAGAGGTCCGGACCTCTCTCAAATTCAGCAAACCGGTTTCCTTACATGACGAATTTCGTGAAGGGCGGCCTTTAACTGCCGTCAACGAAAATAATGTGGCTACTGTTAAGCGACTAATTGAAGAAAACCCACGGATTACCTATGAGCCAATTCGAGGATTATTGGTGATTGGTATGAGCCAAATTCAGAAAATTTTACACAAAGAATTGAAAGTTCGGAAACTTTGTTGTCGTTGGATCCGTCATGAACTAACAGCGGAGCGGAAACGGGCTCGCGTGGATTGGTGCTCACAGATGCTAATTAAGTACGACCACGGACATTCTAATGCTGTTTATGACATTGTCACAGGAGGCGAAACGTGAAATGTTTGTTTTGAAAATTGTTTTGAACCCGAAAAAAAACAGCAATCTTGTTAATGGTTGTTTGAAAATGAGGACAGGCCAGCAAAAGTGAGGCAAGCGAGAAACGTTGGAAAATAAATGTCGTATTTTTTTCTCAGCTACGGGTCCCATCTGCACAATTCCACTTGAAGATCAAAAGAGTGTTAATGCCGAGTGGTATTCTACCATTTAATTACCCAGGGTGTTAAAAAAAGTTCGCGAAAGACAACCAAAAAGCCGCGTTCTCCTACATCATGACAACGCTTCTTCACACACTGCCAACAAAATTATGTCATTTATAGCTTCCGAAAAAATACAACTCGTCACCCATCCTGCACATAGCCCCGACCTAGCACCCTATGATTTCTGTATTTTCCCCAAAATCAAAGAATTGATGAGAGGTTTCATTTTTACCAATTCCGAAGAGGCAGTGATAGCGTTCAATCAGCACGTAGAAAATATGCCTTCGGATCTGTGGTCCCCCTGTTTTAAAAAAGGGTTCAATCGCATGAAAAAATGTTTAAAATGTAAAGGAGAGTATTTTGAAAAGCAATAAACATATTTTTTTGGTTATAACATGTTGTTTTTTTTTTAAGTTACGCAAAACTTTTAGTGTGACCTACGTATATACAGATATAACTAAAGTATTGGACTGGAAACTTACAAACAGCAAAAATAAAACACAAAAAATTCATTATTAATGATGCGTGTATAGTATTATAATTAAATATATAATATGAAACTCTCAATTTAGCAAGTAATTTTTGGTCCAGCTTCCACTTCAAATATTAAGTCAATTGTTCAAAACTCACAAGTTCATATTCTCATATACTCTTCGCGTAAAAATTGTGGTACGAGGATAAACTTCCAAAATTATCTTTTGACTGTCATCCATCATTGCCATGACTTCATAATAAACCAGATATCATATTATTCATACTTAATATTTTCATTTTTACGGGATTGTTTTAAAAAAAAGTTCTTTTATGGTGATGATGCCCATTGAACGTTAACTTGAATTATATTGTCAACTTAAAATTTAAATGTGAATATCAACATCCTCTCCGTTTTCCAAATATAAACGATCCACCACAATTGCCAAAGAAGAAGCAACGACCTTCTTTACATCCTTGATCGTGGCCGTGTGTCCTGTTTAGACCCGCTCGTATTGCAGGTCCGAAAGCATGGTAAGGATTATTTTTTTGGATCGGTTTCTTCTCTGTAACGCCAAGTAACTCATAGAAGTATTGTTGAACTTTAGATTCACTATTCGTGTCTTGACCAACAGCTGTTCCATGACCTATGAATTCGGTTTGGTGCGCATCATGAAATATCATGGCCACTATAAATAAAATTAAATAAATCAATTCATTGTAGTTATTTGGAGGGCAATTATTATCAAAACTGTAAACATAAATACAATATTATACAATTTTTATAAAAATAAACACAACTTCTTTACTCTCGTCGATGATATAAAATATTATAATGAATTAGCGAAATTCTCTAAGGGAAAAGAGGACAAATAAGGGTTGTTAACTGTACAACGCCGCGGCGCACATTCTTTTGTGTTACCGCCCTTTTAGAAAGATGTACACGCTTTCTTTGAAGGTACCCATGTTTTATCATCCCGGAAACAAAGATGACGATCTTTGAGGCCAATTATTTGGCTTTGGCTTCCAGATGACCGCGGAATTGGCAATCGCTCGAAATTTCATGACTAGTATTCCAGTACTAGGCGAGGCTTTAAGGGAAGTGTTGTCGAAGAGTGATGATCTTTTACAAGATCTAGGTTGATTCCAGGACAAGGTAATAAAGGTTTTGATTTATCCCGATTTACAAAGTTCGGAATGACTCGATGTTTAATAATGTAATATCTTTGTCAATAGCAGCTCTTAATTTTTAATTCAATTAAAGGACCAAGACAGACGGCAAACAAAGTAGGTGAGGGGTTGTAAGTCTTAATTTATAGAATAACGTAAGACTAAGAATGTGGTTGTTAACATAAATAATTTCAAAACAGCCTTACCAATAACAAAATATCCGTAGAGAAACATCTTCAGCGGTATTTGTATTCGAACTGGTCGTATCATAAAAATGCTACCTATTAAAACAGCGGAACAAATCTGAAGATAACTGGATGCTGCTACTAAATTAAAAGTTTAACGAAAATTGATAACTTAATCAAATTCTTTTGATTATTGAAATCTTTGAATTCCAATAGTATTTTCAAGTTTTGTATTACACTGGCATCAAACAGAATATTAATCATTTTACGATTTTAGAGTTTCCTGATATTTCGACACTATTAAATAGCTGGTCCGTGACTTTCAGAAGTAGCTCTAATCTCAGAATATAGAACAAACGTATTCTGAGCTGAAAATGTAACACTAGCACTATAGTTTTAAAAATTATGCTCTTAAGAATAAGTGAGATTATTTAAACTTCTTATAGGTAATTCCCTGCGCTGTTTATAGAAATGTTTTAAGGTAGTTTTTGCTTCGATTGATCTAAAACAAAACGAACATTCGAGATTTTACAAGTACAAAAGTTTTCTCTCTGTCTCAAAATTTCGGGCCATGCTCTCTCTTAGCCTAGTCCAATTTAACCCCCCAGGAGGACTGTAAAAGAAGAAGTGAAACTATCCAGTTTGCCGTTAACAACAAAAATACGGGTGGTGTTTATATCCATCCCAAGAATAGTGATACCCCGGTAAAGAAGTTTTCACTTCAAAAAAATCCCCATTTGTCAACACGGTTATTCGTTAAAAATTCCCTTAATGCCCCATCAAGCATCAGAATACTGAGTTCAAAATCGGGAGCAATTGCCAATTCTGCGATGATCTGGAAGCCAAATAGGATTCGTAAAAACTGCAGGTCATAATATATAGAGCAAAGTAATTTGCTTCAGGCCACCCTAGAAAAAATGGAGTATTTAACTAATCTCTGATCTGGCACACCCTGGTATCAGCTCCATCTATTTGACCGCAGTTTCGGGGATCCAGTGCTCTGTAAACCGCCAGATAACTTGGAGTTGCGTAGAGGTGTAGCTTCATTGTGTCTGCTACCGTTTTTATCACGGGGAGTAATTCAAAGAGCTGTTTGACCTTTCTTTCAATCCTGTCGCCAAATCCAACATTCGCTCAACACGCTACAAATAAAACTATCACCTCCAACCTTTAGATGTCTGGCCTGTCTCTACAATGAGGTTTTCAATAAAATTTCTTCTAAATACAAAAAAATTATGTACTCTCTTCATACTTTAGAGTTTCCTTGTATGGGGACGTTCAATTTGTGAATTTTTAGTAAGTCGTATTAAAATTTCTTAATCATTAACTTTCTTCTTTCTTATAAATAACCCCTTTTGATCTTATTTCCTAGAATATATTTATAGCAATATACAATAAAAAAATAAGTACACGAAAAAAAAATTATAAATAATGAGTGTATTAAAGAGAGTAAGAAAAGTTTGTAATACAGTCGGTGGCAAAACTTCATTTCAATATAACAATAAAATTTTTGTTTGTACCGTTATGATTTTCAAACCGGCTAGCTTTCGTTTCAGATCTGTAATAAAATGTACAACAATTCAGATTGAATTAGACTCTTCGATTATTGGGAGTAAAAATTATGGTAGAAGTATACTTTCAAAGTTATACTGTAATTGTGAATCATCATTGCCATGACTTCCTAATCTGACAAATCTTAAACTATTCATAGCTCGAAGAGAAAAGAGAATTTAGTTTTTTATTTATCCACGTTATAAGATATTCGGCAAGACCAGGCATACATTTGAATGATTTAAAAATATATTTGTCAATTGCAGCTCTAAAATTTAATATCGATCACAGGATCAAGACAGACGCAATCAAAGTAAGTGAGGGGCTAGGTATAAGATTCTTCTTATAGAATAACGATAGCCTAAGAATGTGATTGTTAGAATAAATAATTGCAAAGCAGCCTTACCAATAACGCAATATCTGCAGAGAAATATCTTCAGCCGTATTTGTATTCGGACTGGCTACAGCCAGTGTATTTTTATGATACGTCATAAAAATGCTAACTATTAAAACAACGAAACAAATCCGACGATAGCCAAACGCTTCTAATAAAAAGTTTAGAAGAAAAATTATAATTTCATTAAATACTGGTGAAGCGTCAATACCTTTTGTATTATTAAAAAATATTTTAGAAATATTTCATAGACATAATATATTAGTTAATTTATATAAAATAAAATATTGAATTGTTTAAATAATTTAACTTCTTTCCGTTTTATTTCCGTTATCCAAATACAAAGGTTATAGAACATAAATTTCCAAAGAAGAAGCAACGAGCTTCTTTACGTCCTTTATCGTGACCGTGTGTCTTTTTTAAACTCGCTCGTATTGCAGGTCCGACAGCAAAGTGAACATTATTATTTTGGAGTATCGGTTTCATCTCTGTAAGGCCAAGTAACTCATTGAAGTATTGTTGAACTTTGGATTCACTGTTCGGGTCTTGACCAACAGCTGTCCCATGAACTATGAATTCGGTTTGGTGCGTGTGATGAAATATCATGACCGCTATAAAAATAAAATAAAATATTAAATAAATCAATTCTTTGCAGTTATTTGGAGGGCATTTATTACCAAAAACTGTAAGAATAAATAACCTTTACAAAAAACTTTAAGCACTCGTCGTTCATCTAAAATAATGTAATGACACAGCTAAATTCCTTTTTTTAAGTAAGAAGAGGAGAAACCAGCTTTCCTGATGTTAAGTGATCACCGCCGCCCAAATTCTCATGAAAAAGCAAAGGAATCACAGGAAAGTTGCCGGCCTCTTAGAAAGGAGTACGTGCTTTTTTTTAAGTACCCATTTTGTATCATCCTGGAATCACATCTTCGAGGCCAATTTGGCTTGGCCTCGGCAGTATTCTAGAGGCTTTAAGGGAAGTGTTGTCGAAGAGCGGTGATCTTATACTTGATCTAGGTTGATTCAAGGACAAGATAATATAGGTATTGATTTATCCACGTTATAAAATAATCGGCATGACTCGCCGTACTGTTGAATAATGTTTAAGATTTATGTCAATTACAGCTGTTAAAGTTTTTTGAAGTAAAACTTCTTTAGGCGCGACTTTTTTCTGACGGAAGTAACGCTCAGTAAAAAAGTCAATTGAAACAATTTTTTATGCCGTTATAATTTTATGCTTTAAAAAAATCATTTCAATATGCAGAGTAATATTTTTTCAAAATCTCCAAGTATATAATTTGCTTCTTTATTACTACTTTTGTAAAAAAAAAATTAACAATAAAAACTTCAAAAACACTATTCCAAAACAATAGATATAATGTGCACCAAATATTATAACAAAAAAATGCGTATTTTCATACAATCTAATTAATTAATCTAATTCTATTTACGATTATTGTAATTTTTGGAGTCGGTGTCCTTCCGCCCCGACGTGCTCTCGCCTCTCGCCTCCTCACGACTCAAGCACATCCCACCTATAATTATGTATGTAGTAACAAACCTATCTTGGATGACACCGACTTCAAAAATTACAATAATCGTAACTAGAAATAGATTAATTAATAAGATGGTATAAAAATACGCAATTCTTTTTATAATTTTAGTGCACATTATATCTATTGTTTTGGAATAGTTATCATCCACTTTTAATAATTTCAAAACAGCCTTACCAATAACAAAATATCCGTAGAGAAACATCTTCAACGGTATTTGTACTCGAACTGGACGTATCATAATATTGCTAGCAATTAAAACAGCGGAACAAATCCGAACATAACTGGATGCTGCTACTATATTAAAAGTTTAACGAAAATTGATAACTAAATCCAATTCTTTTAATTATTGAAATCTTTGAATTCCAATAGTAGTTCCAAGTTTTGTATAACACTGGTATCAAACGGAATATTAATCGTTTTACGATTTTAAGGTTTCCTGATATTTCGACATTATTAAATAGCTGCTCCGTGACTTTGAGAAGTAGCTCAAAATATAACAGCAGTTCATTATAGTTTTAAAAATTATCCACTAAAAAATAAGGAAATAAAATAAGTGAGATTATAAAAATTTCTTATAAAAAGTATTTAATTTCCAGCAATCTTAAATAAAAAATTTAAGGGTAGTATTTCATTCAATTGGATCCAAAACATAACGAACATTCGAGATTGTAGGCTCTTTCTCTCTCTTTCTCTCGAAACTTCGGGCCATGCAGTTCTCTCTCTGCATGTCGTCAACTGGCTGAATGGGGTAAATTCAATCTAGTCCAATTTAACCCCCCAGAAGAATCCATTTTGCCGATAACCACAAAAAAAAGGGATGCACTCCGGGAGTGGATTGGTAGAGTTTGATATTTTGGAATGGTTGGGAAATAATTTCGCACGAATTGTTTTATTCGTCAGTATAAAAGTACTAGCGTTTATGTGGTTTAACAGAATATTTATTTATTGCGGAATCGTACGCAAAAAAGAAAATTTATATAAAATAACTTAAAAACCGCATTAGCCAAGTTTTATGCTCATGGCTACGCATTTATGAGGTACAGGTTTATTATCTGGGGAAACGGCACAAATGCGCAGGTAAAACATCTCTTAGTACTAAAAAAGTGCATACGCATATTAACCAATATAAAAATTACAGACGAATGTCCACCCCATTTCAAAAAATTGAAAATTCAAAAACCCTACCCTGCAATATATATCATGGAAATATGCAAATTTGTGAAAAGAAATTTACAAAATTATACAAAAAAAGAAAATAAAACCATCTCGATTTCCCGAAAGATATAAAAACACTTAAACCTCCCGCAATCAAAATTTGTACTACATACCTCGAGTCCTAACGTAATGTCTATAAAAATATATAAATATCTGCCAGACAAAATTCGAAGCATAGATAACGAAAATGAATTTATCAAAATACTAAAAAACTTTTTATTAGAAAAGAGTTATTATGCCCTTAATGATTTTCTAAATGACTCAAACGAAAATAAATAAAAATATGGGTCTCCTTACTACGGCTACGGTCTGCTGTTCAGACCAAATTGTGACACACAAACTGGGTATCCATAACTGTAACATACTGCCTTGTTTTAGTATTTACTCCAAATGTTATATTTAAGGAATGTATTTGTGGAATTGCAATAAATTGAAATTTAAATAAATTATAATAAAAAATTTAACAGTTCAGAACTCTTACAATTAATTTACATCAAAAACTTTTTTCACGGAAAAATCATCTTTCATCTATAATTTTTAACTTTTTTTTAAATAATTCAACGACTACCGTACGAATTTTTCATCAGGTCACGTGTTCTAACGCGAGTTTAACATGTTAAACCCATCCCAAGAAAAGTGCTCAACGCCGGTAAAGAAGTTTTCACTATAATAAAAATCCACATTTGACAACACCGCTATTCGAAAAGACTTTCCTTAATGACTCATCATGTAATGGAATACTGGGTTCAAAACCTCGAGCAATTGCCAATTCTGTGTTCAAAGCCAGAAAGGCTTCAAAAAACTAATAAAATATAGCAAAGCAATTTTCTTCATCCTGGGCTACATTCTAGTGCCCTACAAAGTGCGAGTCCGGTCACATAATATGCAGTATTTATCTCATGTCTTATCTGGCGCACCCCACTATCAGTTCGAACCATTTGACCGCAGTTTCGGGGAGGAGTCCCGAAATCTTCTGCAACCGGCTAGATCACTTCGAGTTGCGTAGAGACATAGCTTTATTGTGTGTTCATTGCTACCGTATTTATCACGGGGAGAGATTCGAAGAGCTGTTTGACATTAATTTAAATTTAATTAAATTAGGATATCAACTTCAACAGCTGGATGGATGTCTTCTACAATGCGGTTTTCATGTAACTTTCTTCCGCATACAACCAAATTATGAAGTAAGCTTCTTTGTACGACATGTTAATGTTGAAAAAAGCGCGGAATCTTTCATTACATTACAACTACTTGAAAATGTCCTCCTGAACTTCTTTAGCAGCGTCCGCTGCGCCAATTTTTTTAACAAAACATGTTCGCAAAACTGTCCGTTCGCTGAACCTGTTTTTGTTTATGTTTTTGTTTCATTTCAAAAATGAGTTCCAACGATGAAGACGTGGCGGCTGTTCTAAGCAAGTAAGTATATATAGTTTTTTTTTTCATAAAAATAAGGGACGAGACGAGCAGGACGTTCAGCTAATGGTAATTGATACGCCTTACCCATTACAATGCAGTGCCGCTCAGGATTCTTGAAAAACCCAAAAATTCTGAGCGGCAGTACCTTGAGACATAAGATGTTATGTCTCATTTGCCCAGTAATTTCACTAGCTACGGCGCCCTTCAGTCCGAAACACAGTACTGTTTACACATTACTGCTTCACGGCAGAAGTAGGCCAGTGTGGTACCCATAATCTAGCCGGCTTCTTGTGCAAAAGAGCCTCCCACTCCATTTCTCAAAACAAGAAAAAGGAACAGGAGGTCTACTCGCAAAATCGACAACGATATATTCGGAACGATACGATAATACTCTGAATATATCGCACTTACCCTACTCTAACAAATGTGCGTATTCCATATCGTTTATCGTAACAACATCGTAACCATAGACTAATATTTTGATTTTTTTACGATGTTAGAGTGAATGAATTATGCGCAAACCTATAAAAACTAAATATTATCTGTGCTATGTCGCTGTTAATTGTCAAAAGTCATAACATAGCTTAGGCGCTAAGGACCATGCCAGACTCTGCACCACCAATTTAGTATCATTTACACAAAATGTAAATACTCAAAAATTATGTAATGAATACAATATGACCATTTAAAATTTAATAAAAAATACAAAACTTGCGGATAATAAAATGTAAAAAAAAGTAACTCAACCCTTCTCGTCGACTTCCTTTTTTTCTTACGCATAAGCGATCAACAAAATGACTTAAATTACTTGGTAGTAAAAAAATCCTGTTTTATTTTAATAATATTTATTAAGTATGTATATTGTATGGCAAATATATCTATACAACTTGAAACGATTATAGCAACGACAGCCTAGAAGGTGTCGTTGAGATAATCGTAAAAGTGACGTTTGATTATTTGTCAAATTCGAATATTCGTCTCTGACATATTCTACTAAGAGTAGGGTTCGGATCGATAATATCGAAAAATGTTTCGTTCGTTCAATCATCGTTTCGACATTGAATACGATGTAACTAAGAGTAGAATTCGATACGACTTATGCCACGATATATCGAATATCGATTTTAGGAGTAGGCCCCCAGATTCCGGGTCCGACTTCATTAGCGTACTTCATTAGCGTAACAAAACAAATCCTTAAAATTATTTATTCGTCGTGCTATTCTACGTTTGTAGAAAGAACAATATTGTAAAAATCGTGAATTAAATTATTTAATATTAACGAATACGGCTGTATTGGCTTGAACCCTTTGCCTGTCCTAATAATAGAGAAAATTTCTGAAAACTTTTATTTTTAGATGTCGAGGTGCGCGCGCAACGTACCTAATTGTCAAAGATGTTTATCTTCAACAACATCAAAAAGGAACAAACGTCATAATATTTGCTTTTATGTCAGTGTGATTTGTAGTTATAATCCTATTTAAATATTATTTATTGTATATTGGTTAAGTTTGGTCTTGTTACTAATGCTCTAAATAAATAAAACAAACAATCAATGTAATTTGTCAGTAATGTGTCAAATGTAAATAATTGTTATTTGTCAATGTTTAAAAGACATATTTTAATAACCAACTTCAACCTGTGTACGACTTTTGTGATACAGTGATGCGCACACATCTCAATTTTTTTAGATTCTCAACAAGAACTTCAAAAATTTGCTTAAAACCAATTATTGATGATAGGTTCGGTATGATTTTTCGTTGCTCACAAATTGATTTTCAAGAGTTAGTATAATATTTTAAAGTCTCACCGGGAGTGTCTATTATTCATAGGCTACCAATATAACAACAAAAAAGAACCAGTCTTTCTGTTCAAAGTCAAAGTGAAATAAATTTTATTCAATTAGTATAAAACTAAGCGCTTTTGAATCGTCACTATAAATATTTCTTCTAAATTAAGTTCTGAGTTTACCATATGTTCGTATAAAGTTGAGCACGTGAGAAGAACATATAAGAAACTCAACGGCCACTCTTTTCAATGAAATAGAGTATTTTACAACGGCTGTAGCACATAAAAAAAATAGTTTGTAAGGTGCTGTATCCAATATTTGAGTCGTGTTTAAGTAATATAAACTATTTCATAAAAAGTTATCGATTTTATTAAAAAACAAAGTATTTTCTTTATTCCACTCCATCACAAACAAACCAAATAGAATTATCGCTAGCTACGTCTTCGTTCAGTGTACGCAAACAAATTATGCGTTAAATTCCCTCTTCGCAGGCGAACGCGGGTGATGTGATCCATTTGTCGCGGTAAACATGTTAAGATGTTTTATTTAACAAGACTGTTAAGCCACGTACCTAATCTGTTTATAAAACATGTTTTTGTGTTAACAAACACGAAAACACGGCGCAGCGGTTTAATATATACAACAAAACATTACATATTGTAGAAAGTGACAGGTGGACAGGATGAAGATGTCTATAAAAGGCGCTGTCTCCCTGACGTAAACACATCTTTCCACAAGCACACACCCGGTCCGAGGTTCGAGTCTCCTTAGGAGACGCCCCGCGACTGTTGTTGCGTAGTCTTTGCGGCCTCCACGGCCCACGTCCTATGTCGCTATAAAAGCCTTCAGGGCTAACAGCATAGAGGAGGTTTTTAGTCGGTTCGACTCGAGGGTGTATTTTCCTCCTCACGAAAAAAAAAGTAAACACATTTCCACTTCAACCGAGTAAGGGCGCTACTCTGCCCTACTACTATTTGAATATTAGTCATTATGTTATGCAAAATTCATAATGTTCATATTCTATTAGACTTTTCGATTATTGTAAGTAAAAATTTTGGTACGAGGATATACATTCAAAGTTATCTTGTAAGTATTGTGAATCATCATAGCTGTGATTTCCTAATTGGCCAAAAAGTAAATTATTCATAGCTCGCCCGAAGATATCTATATCTCAGAGACCTCTCATTATTTCACAATCAATTTTTCGGGATTGTTTTAAGATATATAATTCATTGGTATAGCGCCAAATTAAGCAATGTAATTGTCAACTTGAATTTAATGTGGATATAAATATTATCTCCGTTTTCCAAATATAAACCACAATCGCCAAAGTAGAAGCAACGACCTTTACATCCGACGGAAGGTAAACCATTTCCCTACGCCTTATTGATATCCGCTCCTATTCCAGGTACGATAGCAAAGTGAGGATTCTTTTTTGGAGCTTCCTATTCTTCTCTGTATTATTGTATCACTATTCGTGTCTTCACCAACTGTGCCATGAACTTTTAATTCGGTTTGGTGCGTCGAAATGGTGCGTTTGAAATATCATATCTATATATATATAAAAATCAATTGCTGTTCGTTAGTCTCGCTAAAACACGAGAATGGCTGGACCGATCTGGACGAAGTCCAGAGAAGGTTTAAATGGTTTGAATAAATATGAAAATACTCGGAATTATATAAAAACAACAATTTTGTTTTTCCTTTGGTGTGCCCCCGTCCGCGTCGTTCAGAAATCAAATTGAAAGAATAGTTTAAAATGAATAACTAATTAGAATTTTTATATCTTTCTAAATTTCTCAGGAGGTAAAAAAAACTTAATTTAAGCTAACTATAGTTGGTAGACTAACTACAATCGTTAACTATCTATCAGATTATTTTTATAGTTCATTTATGTAGATTGATAAGCTTTGTCGCAAATTAAATTTCTGAACGCAAACAATTTTATTTGACATTTGACACCAACCTATATTATCGTTTATCAGAAAACTTTAAATTGATTAACAGACTGTATCATAACTGTGTGTGTCTGTGAATATCAAATTGAAACCCTATAAATAGCCAGTATCTCAGGAAAACTCTGTTTTGTAAGTAAGTGTGTCCTCTTATTCCATCAAAAAAAGCAGAATCATGTGTAATTAATCAAAAATAATAATAAATTTCATTCATACAGAGCATTTTTTTTATTTGTTTTAATAAAAAAAGGATTGCTTTTGTTTGTTTAAAGTTTATTTTGTACAAAAGTTTAGGTCTTTTATTTATCCCTTGAGGTAGTACGAAGTAGGCTGGGTCATCTAGTATATATATAAAAATGAAAATTATTAAGGTAAATCAAATCTTTGCAGTTATTTGGGGAGCATTATGAACAAAGTAGTAAGCAGAAATGACCTTTCCAATGCTAAATTTCTCGTTGTTTCTATAATAAAATAACGTCATTCTATTACTAGACCTAGGTTGATTCTAGGACAAGGGAATTTAGTTTTTGATTTTCCCACGTTATAAAATTTTGAATGAATTATTTGAATTTCGTTGAATGATGATAATATCTTTGTCAACTGCATGCCTCAGGGTTCAATCCTAGGACCGTTATTATTCATTGTCTACATTAATGATTTGCCATTTGTACCCTCGATACTTCATTAGTTTATAATTTTGACATTCACAGAATTTAGATAAAATAATTATAACAATAATATATAAGTAGTATTTGTATAAAAGAAAATATTAAATTGTTTAAATAATTTAACTGCTCTCCGTTTTATTTCCGTTTTCCAAATACAAACGTTATAGAACATAAATGTCCAAAGAAAAAGCAACGAGCTTCTTTACATCCTTGACCGTGACACTGCACCTTTTTTAAACCCGCTCGTATTGCAGGTCCGACTGCAAGGTGAGGATTAGTTTTTTGGGGCATCGTATTCTTGTCTATAAGGCCAAGTAATTCATTGAAGTATTGTTGAACTTGAGATTCACTATTCGGGTCTTGACCAACAGCTGTTCCATTAACTATGAATTCAGTATGGTGCGTGTGATGAAATATCATGACCGCTATAAAATAAAAAAATATAATAAATGAATCAATTCTTTGCAGTTATTTGAAGGGAATTTATAACCAACAAAAAAACCTCAACAACGATTAAGCACTTTTCGTATATCTAAAATAATATAATGAAATAGCGAAATTCCTTTTTTATAAGTATGAAGAGGAGAAACGAGCGTTCCTGGTGTTAAGTGATCACCGCCGCTCATATTCTCTTCAAACAGCAGAGGAATCACAGGAAAGTTGCCGGCCTCTTAGAAAGGTGTACGCTTTTTATTTGAATTATCCTGGAAACACATTTTCGAGGCCAATTTCGCCTTGTCTTCCAGATGACCGCGGAATTGGCAATCGCTCGAGATTTCGAGACTCAGTATTCCGATACTAGGCGAAGCTTTAAGGGAAGTTTTGTCGAAGAGCGGTGATCTTTCACCTGATCCAGGTTGATTCAAGGACAAGGTAATATAGGTTTTGATTTATCCACGTTATAATAAACCAACATGACTCGCTGTATATATAATAATATAGTAATATTTAATATCTACGTCAAGTGCAGCTGTTAACTTTTTTTTCGATTAAAGGATCAAGACATATGGCAAACAAACTATGTGCGGGGATGATTTTAAGTTTTTCCTAAAAGAATAACGTAAGCTTAAGAATGTGGTTGTTAGTACAAATAATTTCAAAACAGCCTTACCAATAACAAAATATCCGTTGAGAAACATCTTCAACGGTATTTGTATTCGAACTGGCCGTATCATCAAAATTGCTTACAATTAAAACAGCGGAACAAATCTGATAACTGGATGTTGCTTCTTAATTAAAAGTTTAACAAAATTGATAACTTAATCAAATTAAATGACATTATTAAATAACCGCTCCGTGACTTTGAAAAATAGCTCAAAATATAACTGAACTACAGTTATATTATACTATACACTATAGTTTTAAAAATTATCTTCTTAAAAATAAGGAAATAAAAGAAGTGAGATTATTAAAACTTCTTATAAGAAGTATATAATTCCCTGTACTCTTAAATGAAATGTTTTAAGGTAGTATTTCATGCAATTCATCCATAACATAACGAATATTCGAGATTATTCTAGTACAAAGGTAGTCTCTCTCTCTCTCTCTCAAAACTTCGGGCCATGCAGTTCTCTCTCTGCATGTCGTCGAACTCGCTGAATAGGGTAAATTTAACCTAGTCCAATTTAACCCCCAGAAGAATCCAGTTTGCCGTTATCCACAAAAACCGGGTTGCACTCCGGGAGTGGATGGTGGAGTTTGATATTTTGGAATGGTTTGGGAATAATATCGCACGAATTGTTTTATTCGTCAGTATAAAAGTACTAGCATTTATGTGGTTTAACACAATATTTATTTAGTGCGGAATTGTACGCAAAAAAGACAATTTATATAAAATAACTTAAAAATCGCACTAGCCAAGTTTTATGCTGATGACTACGCATTTATGAGGTACGTTGTTATTATCTGGGGAAACGGCACTAATGCCCAGGATCTCTTTGTACTACAAAAAAGGGCATACGCATATTAACCAATATAAAAATTACAGACGCATGTCTACCCCGTTTCAAAAAATTCAAAATTCAAAAACCCTACCCTGCAATATATATCTTGGAAATATGCAAATTTGTGAAAAGAAACTTACAAAATTATACGTAAAAAGAAAATAAAACCAGTCGATTTCCCGAAAGATATAAAAATACTTAAACCTCCCGCAATCAAAATTTGTACTACATACCTCGAGTCCTTACGTAATGTCTATAAAAATATATAAATATCTGCCAGACCAAATCCGAAGCATAGATAACGAAAATGAATTTCAAAATACTAAAAAACTTTTTATTAGAAAGAGCTACTATGCCCTTTATGTTTTTCTAAATGACTCAAACGAAAATAAATAAAAATATGGGTCTCCCTACACGGTCTGCTGTTCAGACCAAATTGTGACACCTAAATTTTTTTTACAAAAAATAATATAGTAAACAAGCAACAATTTGGCTTTCAAAAAAACAAGTCGACAACAAGTTGCATTTAAACTGGTTAACAAAATAGCAGAAAATATAGATTAAAAAAACCAACGTGTGTAATATTTTTTGATATGAGCAAGGCTTTTGACTTCGTATCACACACCAACTTGTTGGATAAGTTGGAGCAAAATGGCATTAGAGGACCAGCTCTTAACTGGATGGAGTCTTACTTAAAAGACCGTAAGCAATGTGTGGAGATCAGTTCTATCGACGAAAAGGCTACCATAATTGCCCAACAATCAAACTTTAAATTAAATAGATTTGGTGTTCCGCAAGGAAGCGTCCTTGGACCATTATTATTTTTAATTTATATTAATGACCTGCCTAGTGTGACAAAAAATGACTGTTATTTATTTGCCGATGACATATCAATAACTATGACATGTAATAATAAAAATGAGATTGATATTTATGAAAGTGAAATTAACAATGAAATTAATACAGTGGTAAATTAGCTAGAGGATAATAATCTTCAAGTTAATATTAAAAAAACCTCATTTATGCAATTTAGTTTAAGTAACCGCTCTAATAACTATAACCTTAAGATAAATTATACAAATACCCAAATTGAAGAAGCTCTGCATGTTAAATTTTTAGTAGTACTTCTAGATAAAAATCTAAAATGTAATGAGCATGTAGACATGGTATGCCAAAAAATTCATAGATATGTTTATGTGTTATATAGATTGCGTAAAACGGCTTTACCAAGTACAGTCCGTGTAAGTAGGTATCATGGTTATGTCGCATCAGTACTTTGTCGATATGGACTCATCTTGTGGGGAAACTCTAGCGAGGCGAATAGGGCTTTCATAGCCCAAAAGAGATGCTTAAGAGCTATGACAGGAGCTTTTAACTTAGATTCGTGTGAACCACAGTTTACAGAATTACGTATTCTTCCATTTCCCTGTATGTATATATACGAAATATGTATCTTTGTCAAACAACATGACCATTTATTTACAAAAGCAAGAGATATTTATCCGAGAAATACAAAAAACGGTGTCAGACTGGTGATTGCACACAAATTTCATAGTACATCCTACGGAAAATGTAGCTATGTCATGTGTATAAAAATATTTAATAAACTCCCTCCAAGCTTACGCGTATTACTCGTCCAACGATTTAAAAAGGATCTTTTTACATGGGTTATAGATACATGTTTTTATTCCATAAAAGAAATGTTGACACATTAGATTAAATTAAATTGACTTTAAAATATATATTAATTCTAGTCTTTAAATAATGACATTTAAAAATAATAATTATACTTAATTTAAATTGACCTAAGTGCTTAGAATTTAGAGTTTATTAATGTTAAATCAATTATAATAATAGCTAGAATTTTGTTAATAATAATTTTGCATGCCAGAAATGGCCGATAACATTGATACATTAAAGCTATTTACACCCATTGTTACATGTTTTCTAGCAAAATGAAGGATTTATTTATTATTTATATTTATTTAAACTGGGTATCCATAATATCGACTTGTACAAATTTAGTATTTACTCCAAATGTTATATTTAAGGAATGTATTTGTGGAATTGCAATAAATTGAAAATTAAATATATTATAATAAAAAAATTAACACTTCAGAACTCTTACAATTAATTTACATCAAAAACTTTTTTCACGGAAAAATCATCTTTCATCTATAATTTTTAACCCTTTTTTTAAATAATTCAACGACTACCGTACGAATTTTTCATCAGGTCACGTGTTCTAACGCGAGTTTAACATTTTATACCCATCCCAATAAAAGTACTCAACGCCGGTAAAGAAGTTTTCACTTCAATAAAAATCTACATTTGTCAACACCGCTATTCGAAAAGACTTCTCTTAATGACTCATCATGTATTGGAATACTGGGTTCAAAATCTCGAGCAATTGCCAATTCTGTGTTCAAAGCCAGAAAGGCTTCAAAAAACTAATAAAATATAGCAAAGCAATTTTCTTCATCCTGGGCTACAATCTAGTGCCCTACAAAGTGCGAGTCCGGTCACATAATATGCAGTATTTATCTCATGTCTTATCTGGCGCACCCCAGTATCAGTTCGAACCATTTGACCGCATTTCGGGGATACCGTGCTCGGTATAGCTATTGAACCAGATAGATCATATCGAGTTGCGAGGAGACGTAGCTTCATTGTGTGTTCATTGCTACTGTATTTATCACGGGGAGTGATTCGAAGAGCTGTTTGACCTTACTTTCATTCCTGTCACCGAATTCAACCTCCACACGACACGCTACAAATTAACATATCACCTCCAACAGCTGGAAGGATGTCTTCTACAATGCGGTTTTCAAGTAACTTTCTTCCGCATACAACCAAATTATGAAGTAAGCTTCTTTGTACGACATGTTAATGTTTGAAAAGAGCGCGGAATCAATCATTACATTACAACTACTTGAAAATGTCCTCCTGAACTTCTTTAGCAGCGTCCGCTGCGCCAATTTTTTTAACAAAACATGTTCGCAAAACTGTCCGTTCGCTGAACCTGTTTTTGTTTATGTTTTTGTTTCATTTCAAAAATGAGTTCCAACGATGAAGACGTGGCGGCTGTTCTAAGCAATAGTATATGTAGTTTTTCTTATAAAAATAAGGGACAAGACTAGCAGGACGTTCAGCTAATGGTAATTGATACGCCCTACCCATTACAATGCAGTGCCGCTCAGGATTATTGAAAAACCAAAAAATTCTGAGCGGCACTACCTTGAGACATAAGATGTTAAGTCTCATTTGCCCAGGAATTTCACTAGCTACGGCGCCCTTCAGTCCGAAACACAGTAATATTTATGGTATGGTTATGTTGTTACGATAAAAGATATGGAATACGAACATTTGTTAGAGTAGGGTAAGTGCGATATATTCGGAGTATTATCGTATCGTTCCGATTATATCGCTGTCGATTTTGCGAGTAGACCTCCTGTTCCTTTTTCTTGTTTTGAGAAATAGAGTGGGAGGCTCTTTTGCACAAGAAGCCGGCTAGATTATGGGTACCACACTGGCCTACTTCTGAAGCAGTAATGTGTAAGCATTACTGTGTTTCGGTCAGAAGGGCGCCGTAGGTAGTGAAATTACTGGGCAAATGAGACTTAATATCTTATGTCTCAAGGACTGACGAGCGCAAGTGTAGTGTCGCTCAGAATTTTTGAGTTTTTCAAGAATCCTGGTCGGCACTGCATTGTAATGGGCTAGACGTATCAATTACCATCAGCTGAACGTCTGCTCGTCTCGTCCCTAATTATCATTAAAAAAAAGGACCGGCAACTCCCCTGGTCTTTCAACAGTTTTTAGTTGTAGGTATACAAACGAAGTCACATTCGTGGTCGAATTACATAACAATAAATATTTATAATCACTCTCAGATTGTTGGTGCTCGACTTGGCAATACCTTTAGATGAGACTCGATATTTAAAAGATCCGAAATTTACTAAAAAAAATACGAACAAACAAAAGTTTTTTGTTTTGTAGTTTTTTTGTAATAATTATAATTGACTAACTCAATAAATCTAAATAATAATTAGAATGTTATTATTGTCGTTTTAAGGGTGAACTTAGTTAATTATGTACTTTGTCAGCTACGAGTACATAATTATAGGAATCAACTGATATGATACGTATTAAATCTATTATAAAGTGCCTGAAGTCAAACTTGTTATTTCCCAGTAGTTTCTGTTCACTGTTGAAATTATATGAGTAAGAATTTAAATACGAAGGTTCCATGGATTGCGAATATTTATCTTGACAATTTGCTGTCAGCGACGATTCTATCTAGCATAGACCTGACTATATCTTTGATATTACTTCTCGGGACTTTAAGGAGATAGTTTTCTATCTTTTTATTATATCAAAACTTCATATTTTAATGATTTTGAACTAGAATGTGAATTTTTATGGGAACTCCCATTTGAACTCGAGTGTCAAATTGAATGTGAGCTGGAATTTGAACTTGAATATGTGGATGGGAATGTGAACCCGCTTTGGAACCTTTTTCTGAATCTGTCTGAGAAACCTTTATGTGAACCTGGTTTGAAATATTTATGTAAACCTGATTTAAGAAATGTATGAGAACCCGGTTTTAAACCTTTGTGCGAACCTGGTTCGCGGCCTTTATGAGAACCCGGTTAATTTCCCCTATAAGAACCTGATTTGGTGCCCTTATTAGAACCCGGTTTAGGGCCTTTATTAGAATGTGTTTTCGAACCTTTAGTAACCTTTGAGGACCATGTCCGGAACCTGTGATTTAAACCGGCTTTGGAGCACGTTTGCGATCCTAGTTTAATGCCATTTGCAGAATCATCGTCTATTAGTATTTGAAAATCTTCAGCCGGTACTGTTAGCGAGTTTGGTTCCGAGCTTTCCTGTGAATCAGTTTGTGAACCTGAATAGCCACTTTCTGCACTTTGGCCACCGTAATTCACATAATCAGATATGTACTCGTATAGAGTCTGGTCTTGTAGATTTTTATAGTAGTAACCACTGGAAATTTGTGGATTTTTATGAGGTTTTCCATACGAAACTACCGTAGCAACATCCACATGGGTTCCGAGAATATCAATAAATATTTGTGGTTGCAATATTTGAGAATTTGCACTCTAATAAGGAAATCTTTTTATTTGCACATTCGCTCCATTCCTATAGTTAAGAAGAAGGCAATAATCATTATGACATTTGCTATGGGGATAACTGTACCCGTATAGTTTTATTTGTTTTTTGTGCCTAAAGCCATATTAAGAGGCTTGGATTTTGTTTGTGACTTTTCCATTTTCTTAAGCACCCCAAGTAAATTAACATTAGTACCTGTGTTACTTTTCACTTTGGTTTCGCAACCAATTGTTGCATAAAAAATATTTTTGTATTGGTATGTGTGATGCAATACCGTATCCACTAGAAAAAGAAAATTGTATAAATAAAATTAGAATTACTAAATGTCAAAGTGATTTTGATTAAGAGATAAGTTACATTTACATACTTTTGCAAGAACAAATAAAATAAAAACAGATGTGACCACATTTATCATCAATGATAACGCTATTATGTAAACTAAGTTTTGTATTCCAGAAGGGCTTACATAACCCATGATCGAGAATGTTGTGATCCGTAGCTGAGCTGAAAAGTGAATGTTTTTGGAGTAAGCCTCTGGATTTTTGGCGACTAAATTATTATTTAAAATAAATCAATAAAATTATTTTAAGGTTTTTGTTTTATAATTTTAAAAAATCCATTACCAATAATACAATAGCCGTAATAGTAGAAAAGCGTTTCGAGAAATTAATGAGAAATCGATATCTGACTCGCGCATCGAATCCAACGTAACGAGCGACGTAATTCAATTAAATACTGAAATGTTAATTGTGATTATTTACGTCCACAATCAATTTGTAAAACCGTAATGAAGTCAAAATTAATAAATAACATATAAAATTTTCAGGAAATTGTTAATCTGGGTGCTAAATTTTATGACATTTTGTCAAATTTAGGTTTTTTTTTCTTTTTATGACAATAAGGGACGAGACGAGCCGGACGTTCAGCTGATGGTAACTGACAGTTCAAGTAATCAATTATCATCATCACTATCATAAGGATTCAATATTAGAAGGAGGATTCTTGAAAAACCCAAGAGTTCTGCCAAAAGTCTCCCCTAAGTCGCCTCTTACGACGACCTGGGCCAGGTACTTCCCTACTTTTTGTTCTAAGTTCGCCCTGTGCCCCGGGGAAGCACAGGGCGAACTTAGAACTTAGCGAAAACGAAGATTTAAAAGTCTGCTAGCTTTCAAGGACGGTCTAGGTTGAAAAATGGTACATGCATAATGATTCAATCAAGACGCGAAACAAACCACCTAACAAACTAATGACTTTTACAAGGGAGAGTTCCATATCATGGTGTGATGTAAGCTTATAAGGCATCCACTGCAGCACTTTCCTTTCCATTAGATCTATTAATATAGTGTGATATTAGATGTATTTATTTATTTATGAGCGGTCACCACCACAACCATGTTGCGTCCTAAGGGACTCGTTGGCGTTGCGTAAAGATGTGGCCTTTCTCTGAATCTTCAACCGCATTTATCACGGGAACTGCCCATAGGATTTGTTCAGGTTGGCACCAGCAGCTGAATTTCACCACCGGATATTACGTCAAAATGCTTAATTTCACCTGCAACTAGATAGTTGCCGTCTGCCAAATCTTTTGCTCGGCACAGCTACTTTGTGGAATCAATTTCCGGCTGCAGCTTTCCCGAACTGATTCGAATTTGGGACCTTCAAGATTAAGCATACTCCCACCTTTCCGGCAGTAAACACATCTCTCTATGTCCATGAGTGACCTAAAGACTCCCTATCATGTGTACCTCTTGCCCGTCTGGCCCCTCTTATAAAAAAGGTCGATCTTGTACGGCGTGGCGTAATTTTCACACAACTGCTTTTATAAAATCAATTTCAAACACATTCAGGCTGTTAATTTGTAAACAAATATAAAAATAAATTGAAAACCGTAAAAAATCTTCATTAAAACGTACAGAGCGGTTTTATAGTTGATAATCTATCGTTTCAGTTCTGGCAAATATTAACTTTCTGTTGGATGTAGACTTGTTCAACGTCTGTTAAGTTGAAGTGATATAATATTTGTATGACGATTTTACGGAATATTATGATAATATGTTTGTATTTCGATTCTCCATTATAGGTAAGACTTACATTGTTTATTTTACTAGGTTTACATTAATGATGATGATAGGGAATGGAGCGACCGCCTTTTGAAGACCGCGAAATTATTTTGATTGTATCGAAATATTATAAAAAAGGAAGCCCGCTGAGTTTCTTGCGCCCGTTCTTCTCAGTTCTAAGACATACTTTTTCGAATTGGTGGAAGTTTTAGACTTTCAATTAATGATACCATATCCCATTTTTAATAAAAATAATTCAAGTTGAAAATAGCAAGCCACGTTAAATTACAGGCAATTTAATTAGGATTTTTGTATTTATTATTTAATTTTGTAACCTTAACCTTAAAGGCCGGCAATGCATCTCATGACAAACCTGTTTTTGCGTATGTCCATGGGCGGTTACCTCGCCTCCTTTATTTGTTTTGTTTGTTTCCCCACTCTTATATATAAAAAAAAATGAATAAATGAAATAGAATTGAACTTTTGCTAATTCATGAAAGTCTATGATATAAATAGGAAGCTACCTTTAACCATCCTAATTTGGATGATCTTTTTTTTTTTTCATTGTTGTAATTTTTATTTAATATGCTAATAAATGAAGTCTGAAAATTTCTGCCATCCGTCTGTAAATCAAATCAAAAGTAAGTCAAGGAAATGAGAATGAAATGTGAATGAAAATATGAATGTCAATAGTTTTCTTTTCTTTTTATATTTACCGCCACTTCGGAAAGGGTTGAGATTTAATGAGAAGAAGCGGCAAGAATATCACTGCCACTCTTTTAAATCAACATTTACGGCTTCATCTTTTCACGAATTACTTCATTTACAATGTAAAGTAATGCAACAAAAATACTTAAACGTCAAATAGTCAATGCCTTCCACGAGTAAGTCAAAAAAAGTAAAAGTAAATTAATACGTAAAAACAAGAGTTATTGAATACAGTATTAATCCACATACACCGTTAATAAATAAAGTTATTTTGCGAGAATATTATTTGTATGATCGGATGTCCTGTTTTGCCAAGAAAAATATCCTGCGTATAAATTTTACTATAGCTACCATAAAGTTTAAATTAGGTAAACATCTACAGGCATTTTAGGGTTTTTCGAGTTGTTAATGTTAAAATATATTTTTGAACACATTTGCTCGTAAAATGAGCCATATGAGCAACTTGCTCATATGTATCATAATTTACTAATTATATTTTTTTAATAATACAGTGATAACGCTGCTACATACTTCGCAGCAATACAGAAACAATCTTCACGGAGGTTATAATGAAATTTTTGAAAAGAGACCGCCTAAGGAACTTTTAAATCATCGCTTAGGCGAACTATTAACCAAAAAAATAAATGGAGAAGTTATAGAAGAATTTAATAAATTGTACGGAGTTAAATTAAATTCTGGGTGGTTGCAAAAACTTATCAGAAATTTGTGTGCGCTGATAAGAGATGGTATACCTATGCATTTTATAACTTCTTATCCAATTGTATGTCCGTATGAACCAAGCATACCGGATGAGCCTAAAAAGCCAACAACAGATAAAACTACGGCCATGCCAAAAAAAAGAAAAACAACAACAACCGAACCGCCAGATATATATAGTTCTGAAGAGTCAGAGGAGACGAGTGAAGAGCACGTTACGTACGAAGAAGATTATTAAAAGTGATTAATAACATTAATGTGAGGGAAATGATAAAATATTTTTGAATATTCAATGCCCATTGAATCAATAAATAATAACTATAAAGCTTTTATTACTAATTATTACTGCCTACCATTTAATTAGTAACAATGACCCGTTAAAGGTTGTTTTGTAATTTAAATTACTTTTTGTCTTAGTGTGATGATATATAGCTATAGTCTTTCTCGATAAATGGGCTATCTAGCACTCAAAGAATTTTTCAAATCAGACCAGTAGTTCCTGAGAGTAGCGCGTTCAAACAAACAACCTCTTCAGCTTTATATATTAGTATAAATTTTATGTTTATTTCTAAGCAATATGAAAAACTGCGGAGGAGATTTCCATTCAATATCTTTGGATAAGTTTTAAGCACGGTGGTACTGATCCTCTCACATAATTTATTTAATAACTTATGTAAAAATTTGGCAACAGTTTTGGAACAAAGGTTTTTACGCGGTTTTTTTTTATGGAAGAGGCGGACAAACGATCGTAACCTTTTTAACGTGGGTCACCTTTGTTAAGTGATCACTGCCCCTCTCATTCTCCTGTTACACCGGAGGAATCAGTGTTGCTGGCTTTTAAGAAACGTGTACGCGCTTATTGAAGGTACCCATTTCGTATCGCCATGGAAACACCACTAAAGGAAGCTCATTCCACAGCTTGGATGTACGTGGAAGGTATTTCCTTGAAAATCGCACTGTGAAGGAACGCTACACATCAAGTGTAATTCGCCGACAGTAATCAGGTCAAACAACTCTTCGGATCACTCGCCGAAATATTTGCGATGGAAGATACACAATGAAGCGACGTCTCTACGCAACGCCAAGTGATTTAGCTGTTCAAATAGCACTGCGTTACACTCGGTTGGAGGCCTTCGACATATGTTTTGTGTGCATTGATGTGCAGAAGAAACAATGTAGAAAATAGTACACAGTTTTGAGGAATTCCAGCGTTCACAGGCTTCGGGTTCGGCCAATAGCCGTCGTCAACGACCTGTATGCTGCGCCCAGTGAGGAAGCTGGTGGTCCACTTGCAAAATCTCTCGGGAAGCCCATATGATGGAAGATTTGAGTGAAGCGCCTTGTGCCATACACGATCGAAGGCTTTTGCTATATCCAGGATAACTGCCAGGCCTTCTACCTTGCTTTCGTCAGCCACCGCCAATCTATCAATCCAATTTTGGGTATACTAGAGTCCAGAAGATCGCCCGCCGACGGACCATGGCGAAGCTCGTACTGTGCGTCGTTGATCAATTATTGGTAACCCTATAGGTACAAAAAGCTGGCGGCTTATTATGCTCCTCATGATTTTGTAGAGCAGGGTAGTAATAGGTCTGTAGTTAGCCGTATCTGAAGTGTCTCCTGATTTGATCGGATGGACAAGTTTGGGACACGTTCTAAGCACGATGGCAGGCATCATCATGCTCGCTTAATGCCACTGCTTGTGGTGGCAACGTGGGGCGGGTCGTTCCCTTTTCTAAAATATGGTCTAAAATATGGAGGCAATGGCTGGTCCATGCGTCATGCTCGTGAACGGGTGCTGCTTGTGGTGGCGGGATGATCCTCTCACCGGGAAATCTGATGTCTGTTGTATTGTACTTTAAGTATGTTTTTACTTATTACATTAATTACATATAACTTACATTTCTCTTTCCTTACTCGTGTAAGACATTCAGTAATTGACGTTTATGTATTTCGTTGCACCACCTTGCATATATTGTGATTGAAATGATTGTAAAATTAAGTTTAAAATAAGAATCTGCTAATATCATTCAGTTTTGAAAAGAGCAACCTTAGAGTTTGTTGATGCAAGGGAGTCAAAATGGGGTACGGTGTAATGCTAGATGTCCAGGTTAAGTGCGGTTGCGGCTTATCTGGTTGGGCCTGTTCACAATCAATAAACATAAAGCGCCAAGTGGCTGAAGTACTCCCCTTATTCTGGTCAGCCCTTTTCTCAATCAAGCACTTCTTTGCGTTGTAAGCGGCCAGAGAGTCGTAAAGCGCTCGATGCAAAGACCAGGGTGATGCCATTGCTCGGATTGTACATCAGCCCCCCAGGTGGCGTTATATGCTATTAAATGCGAACAATAACGGCGCAAACATTCTCCCCGGCTTGAAAATCCAAGCGACTTTCACAGAAAAAACGCGGGTAAGGAAAAGGTGTAAGAAAGTAGGAGAGGATTATAATCAGAAAATTTGGCATGAACATACTAATATTTAAAAATACGGTGCGTAATATATAATATGAGAAGCGGTGATACGATAAATTAAATGCGACTACAAAAAAAAAATCTTTAGAATCTATGTTACTAATAAATGCAGTAGTTACTGAAACAAAAATTAATTGTGATGGAAACGGACACTACTTAACTACTGGACGCTTAAAAGTAACAACTAATGCAACGCGAACAACTCCGTCTTTTCCGGGGAATACTTGTTCAGTAATACCCGTAGGGAAGCACAATGGTGGTGTATTATCTTGGTGAATGAGAACAAGAGTACCTGGCTGAATTAGTCTATCTGGAGTGTTCCATTTTTGTCTATGTTGCAATGTGTGTAGGTAATCTACATGCCACCGTTTCCAATAACTATGTACTAAGTTATCTAAGAGTCTCTTTCTGTTCGAGAGGCTCATAGATTCGTCTATTCCATATATGGGCAGAGACTGTAAAGGTGTCGTGTTTAAAAAATGTGCGGGAGTAAGAATAGTATGTGGTTCAATCTACATTAAGCACGGTGGGCGCGAATTTAAGAGACATTCAATTTGCACTAGTAAAGTCAACAATTCTTCATAACATAACAACTATGCAGCGACATAAATGATTTTTTATGCTTTTTATGTTGCTCTCCCACAGTCCTCCAAATTGAGGTGCGCGTGCAGGAATATTCCGCCACGTTATTCTATGGTTGTTTAATTCTGTTTGCAATGCGGCAGACATATTTTTGAACATAAAAAATGTATAATTCATCCAATTTCCGTTTCGTACCAATAAAATTGGTTCGATTATCGGAATAAATACGAGATGCTGGATTCTAGCTAAAAACCGTATAAGGGCGTCTAAAAAAGTTTCGGGCGTCAAAATAAGTTAAGTCAGATGCAATTTCAATATCACTGCCTTCGTTGTTAAACACACGAATAAACATATGTATGCCTTTTGGCTTTTTACGCCACGTTTTCGGGTAAGAGTAATATTGACAGCATAGTCGGTGCCAGTGTGTGTAAAAGGCTTAGCTTGTTGTACACGAGCGGGAGGGAGGTTTGCCATTATAGGCGAAGAATGCGACGGTGCGACCTTAAAACAGAAATAACAATTTCTTATGCGTTGTCTGATAATATTTCTAGGCGAAATAATCCAATATCGCTGACTAAGTAATGACAGAAGAAAATGAGATCCAGTAGGTTGACAAGATGGACCGACAATCTGGTCAAGATCGCCGGAATAGATTGAATGAGGGTAGCGCAGGACCGATCGTCATGGCGATCTTTGGGGGAGGCCTATGTCCAGCAGCGGACGATTTCCGGCTGAAATGATTATGATGATGATGATGACAATAAGGGACGAGATGAGACAGACGCGGATAGCATCAAGATTCAGGATTCGAGTAATAATAAGTATCCTGTACTTGAAAAACCCAAAAGTTCTGCCAAAAGTCTCCCACTGGTAAATACCCTTAGTCGCCTCTTACGACGACACCCTTGGGCCTGGAACATTTCTTAATTTAAATGCTTCGGGGAACAGGGTGAACTTAAAACTTAGCAAAAACAAAGACTTAAAAGTCTGCTAGCTTTAAAGGACGGTTTGGTTTGAAAAATGGTACATGCATAATGATTCAATTAAGACGCGAAACAAACTGCCTAACAAACTAACAAACTAATGACTTTTACAAGGGAGAGTTCCATATCATGGTTATGTAGCACTTTCCTTCCCATTAGATCTATTAATATAGTGTGATATTAGATGTATTTATTTATTTATGAGCGGTCACCACCACTACAACCATATTGTGTCCTAAGGGACTCACTGGCGTTGCGTAAAGTTGTGGGCTTTCTCTGAATCTTCAACCAAATTTATCACGGGAATTGCCCATAGGATTTGTTCGGGTTGGCAGCAGCAGCTGAATTTCACCGCCGGTTATTACGTCAAAATGCTTAATTTCACCTGCATCTAGTTGCCGTCTGCCAAATCTTTTGCCTGGCACAGCCACTTTGTGGAATCAATTTCCGGCTGCAGCTTTCCCGAACTGATTCGAATTAGGGACCTTCAAGATTAAGCATACTCCCACCTTTCCGGCAGTCAACACATCTCTCTATGTCCATGGGTGACCTCAAGACTCCCTATCATGTGTGCCTCTTGCCCGTCTGTCCCCTCTAATAAAAAAGGTCGATCTTGTACGGCGTGGCGTAATTTTCACACAACTGCTTTTATAAAATCAATTTCAAACACATTCAGGCTGTTAATTTGTAAACAAATATAAAAATTAATTTACAACCGTAAAAAATCTTCATTAAAACGTACAGAGCGGTTTTATAGTTGATAATCTATCGTTTCAGTTCTGGCAAATATTAACTTTCTGTTGGATGTAGACTTGTTCAACGTCTGTTAAGTTGAAGTAATATAATATTTGTATGACGATTTTACGGAATATTATGATAATATGTTTGTATTTCGATACTCTATTATAGGTAAGAGTTAATTTTTTTATTTTACTAGGCTTATATAAATGATATCAGAGATTGGGAATGTAGCGACCGCCCTGAGACTATTTAAATTATATTGATTGTATCGAAATATTATAAAAAAAGAAGCCCGCTGCGTTTCTTGCGCCCGTTCTTCTCAGGTCTGAGGCATACTTTTTCGAATTGGTGGAAGTTTTTAACTTTCAATAAATGATACCAAATCCCATTTTTAATAAAAATAATTTAAGTTGCAAACTTACAAGGCACGTTAAATTACAGGCAATTTAATTAGGACTTTTGTATTTATTATTTAATTTTGTAACCTTAACCTTAAAGGCCGGCAACGTATTTCTTTACAAACCTGTTGTTGCGGATGTCCATGGGCGGTTGCCTCACCTGTCCCCATCCCGTGGGCCTTTTGCCCGTTTCCCCACTCTTGAAATTTTTTGAATAAATGAAAAAGAATTGAACTTTTGCTAATTCATGATAGTCTATAATATGAATAGGAAGCTACCTTTAACCATCCTAATTTGGATATTTTTTTTTTTAATTTTTGTAATTTTTATTTAATATGCTAATAAATGAAGTCTGAAAATTTCCGCCTTCTTTTCTTTTATATTTACCGCCACTTCGGAAAGGGTTGAGCTTTAATGAGAAGAAGTGGCAAGAATATCACTGCAACTCTTTTAAATCAACATTTACGGCTTCATGTTTTCACGAATCACTTCAGTTACAATGTAAAGTAATGCAACAAAAAATACTAAAACGTCAAATAGTCAATGCCTTCCACGAGTAAGTAAAAAAAAGTAAAAGTAAATTAATACGTAAAAACAAGAGTAATTGAATACAGTATCAATCCACATACACCGTTAATAAATAAAGTTATTTTGCGAGAATATTATTTGTATGATCGGATGTCCTGTTTTGCCAAGAAAAATATCCTGCGTATAACTTTTACTATAGCTACCATAAAGTTTAAATTAGATAAACATCTAAAGGCATTTTAGGGATTTTCGAGTTGTTAATGTTGAAATATAATTTTCAACGCACTTGCTCGTAAAATGAGCCTTATTACACGTTCTTAGGACCACAAATAGAACAATAACACACACGTGCATAATAGTGTTACACACTAGTGCCTAATAGAATTATCCCCAAAAAGTTAAGTTAGTACCTTACTGCAAATTATATTAGAGTAAATATAGCGTTTTCAAGTTATCAGGGTACGCACCTTTTTTTATAAAAACAAAGATAAAACCTCTTTGTTGTTGTCGCTGAAAATCCATATACATTTTATAATAAATAAATGAGTCCCTAATAAGACGAAAAAATATTTATTATTAAAAATTAATCAAATTATTTATAATTTACAATAATTTATTATTAATTATACGCATTTTATCACTGAAATGTGATGTGTGATGAAAAAGTGCGTATGAAACTCGTGAGCAACTCGCTCATATGTATCATAATTTACTAATTATATATTTTTTTTATTAATACAGTGATAACGCTGCTACATACTTCGCAGCAATACAGAAACAATCTTCACGGAGGTTATAAAGAAATTTTTGAAAAGAGACCGCCTAAGGAACTTTTAAATCATCGTTTAGGCGAACTATTAACCAAAAAAATAAACGGAGAAGTTATAGAAGAATTTAATAAATTGTACGGAATTAAATTAAATTCTGGGTGGTTGCAAAAACTTATCAAGAATTTGTGTGCGCTGATAAGAGATGGTATACCTATGCAATTTATAACTCCTTATCCTATTGTATGTCCGGATGAACAAAGCAGACTGCAGAAGCCTAAAAAGCCTAAAAAACCTAAAAAGCCTAAAAAGCCAAAAAAGCCTAAAAAGCCTAAAAAGCCTAAAAAGCCTAAAAAGCCTAAAAAGCCTAAAAAGCCTAAAAAGCCTAAAAAGCCTAAAAAGCCCAAAAAAGGGAAAAATACGGCCATGCCAAAAAGAATAAAAACAACAACCGAACCGCCAGACATATATAGTTATGAAGAGTCAGAGGAGACGAGTGAAGAGCACGTTACGTACGAAGAAGATTACTAAAAGTGATGAATAACATTTATTTGAGGGAAATGATAAAATAGTTTAAAAATATTCAATGGCCATCAATAAATAATAAATATTAACTATAGAGCTTTTATTACTAATTATTACTGCCTACCATTCAATTTGTAACAAGCTGACCCGGCAAAGATTGTTTTGTAATATAAATTACTTTTTGTCTTAGAGTGATGATATATAGCTATCTAGCACTGAAAGAATATTTCAAATCAGACCAGTAGTTCCTGAGAGTAGCGCGTTCAAACAAATACCCTCTTCAGCTTTACATATTAGTATAACTTTAATTTTTATTTCTTACCAATATGAAAAACTGCGGAGGAGATTTCCATTAAATATCTGTGGGCCAGTTTTAAGCACGGTGGTACTCTATCCTTATAATATTTTTGATAACTTATGTAAAAATTTGGCAAAAGTTTTGTAACAAAGTTTTTAACGCGGTTTTTTTTATGGAAGAGGCGGACAAACGATCGTTCGCCTCTTCCATAATTCCTCCCTCATTCTCTTGTTACACCGGAGAAATCAGCATTGCTAGCCTTTTAGAAAGGTGTACGTGTTTTTTGAAGGTACCCATGTCGTATCGCCCATGGAAAAAACACTCAAGGAAGCTCATTCCACAGCTTGGTTGTACGTGGAAGGTATTTCCTTGAAAACCGCACTGTGAAACAACGCCATACATCGAAAGTGGAATTCGACGGAAGTAATCAGGTGAAACAACTCTTCGGAATACTCGCCGAAATATTTGCGATGGAAGATACAGAATGAAGCGACGTCTCTACGCAACGCCAAGTGATTTAGCTGTTCACATAGCACTACGTTACACTAGGTTGGAGGCCTTCGACATATGTTTTGTGTGCATTGATGTGCAGAAGAAACAGTGTAGGAAATAGTACACAGTTTTGAGGAATTCCAGCGTTCACAGGCTTCGGGTTCGGCCAATAGCCGTCGTTAACGACCTGTATGCTGCGCCCAGTGAGGAAGCTGGTGGTCCACTTGCAAAATCTCTCGGGAAGCCCAAATGATGGAAGATTTGAGTGAAGCGCCTTGTGCCACACACGATCGAAGGCTTTTGCTATATCCAGGATAACTGCCAGGCCTTCTACCTTGCTTTTGACAGCCACCGCCAATCTATGTTTTGGGTATACTAGAGTCCAGAAGATCGCCCGCCGACGGACCGTGGCGAAGCCCGTACTGTGCGTCGTTGATCAATTATTGGTGACCCTGTAGGTATACCAAGAGCTGGCGGCTATTTATGCTCTCCATGATTTGAAGAGCAGGGTAGTAATAGTAATGGGCCTGTAGTTGGCCGGATCCGAACTGTGTCCTGTTTTGATCGGATGGACAAGTGCTGACTTCCATGAGTCCGGGACTTCGCCTTTTAAGCATGAGTACCGGAATAAACGCGTTAGCACAGGCGTACACGTTCTAAGCACGATGCCATCCGGCCTGCTCGAATTCTTTACGTCGAACGAAAACAGAGCTCCCCGAACAGTTTTCTGTCTATACTGTAATGAAATGAAATGAAATTATTTATTTTCCTTTGGAATAGAGTATGTCCAGATCTTAAATATTACAATTTGTCCTCTATCCAGCTTAAATTAAAAGCATGAAAAAACTTATTTATTACACTACACTACGCAGGCGGAAAGCACTGACCGCGTGGGATAGTCGGCGGTTACATTATGTTAGCTATAACGAAATATAATACAAACTATAAATAAAATACAATGTGATGACGACCGCGACGCTTAGTCACAATGTAGACGAAAAATTGGTCAATCCTAATGGTGGATTTGACGAGAGACTGTTGAATTGAAACTGTGTGCCGTTTTTGAAAGTATGAATTTAAGAATAATTTATTTAAATTGATCTTTTTACATAAATTATATTAACTTTAAATATTTTACAAGCTTATATATAAGTATGACTAAATTATGATTGCCATTGAATCATCACACTAGTCGGAGACTGTATCGTGGGATCAAATAAAGATATGATACTGATGATTACTGTTAGTAAACCATTATCTTGGTTGTCATCATTGGCATTACTATTACAAATTTTGAAGATACTATATGTAACTGTAAAATAATAATTTAATTAAAAAAAAACTACAAATTTATCAATACAAAATTTAAAAGAAAGTAAAATAAAATTAAAGTAACAACATGTGTGTGTGTGTGTGTAAGTTTATATGTGTGTGTGTGTGTGTGTGTTTATGTGTATGTGTGTGTAAAATTAAATACAAGGGATCAAAATATTTTCAGTTTTTTCATAATCTAATTCTCCTAGGTATTTACTGATTATTATTTTCATATTTTTTGTACTTAAGTCTAATATACCAACATGTTTATGCATAAAATTATATAAATATTTAGATATATAAGGTGCCAGTCGTTCCGAAAACTTGGTATTAATTCTTGGGCGAGTTATGTTAAACGTGCGTTTCATTTTGTTAGTGGCAAAACCCGGAGTATTGAGAACATTTTTATGCTCCTTCATTACACTAGCCAATATGAATAATTGTCAAACTCTTAGCACGCCGCATTCCGTATACAAACTGTCCGTAGGGTGTCGTCGTGGCTTCCTGCACATGACTTTTAGAAAGGCTCGTTAAGCTCTCTCTAATATTATTAGATAAGATTTTGCAGCTCCTCCCCAGACTGTTATGCAATACATAATGATTGATTGACATAGTGCAATATAGATTGATTTAAGCAATTGGCAGTCAGCTGAGTTCCTGAGTAGCCTTATGATATTCATGAGTTTTCTAACTCTTCCAGATAAGGATAAGATGTGCGGCAAGAAGGTGAGTTTTTCATCCAATTGGACTCCCAGGTACCGTAATTCTGTCGTCCTCTGTATCATTGGGCAAAAGCATGGTGCTTCTGCTGCTTTATCACATCTATGTTTTTGAATGAATTCGCAGTCGGTTGGAGCACTAGCTTTTGTTATGTGAAACGACAGGTAATTCGTTTTCCCGGGGTTAAGAGTCAGGAGGTTATTATCTAACCAGTTAGCTACTACGGAGAGGCCTTTTTCCCACATGTGTTTTGCTTCTTCCCATGACTTACCTTTAAATAATATTACGGTGTCGTCAGCATAACAAACGATATCCGCGTTTTCAATGTTCAATTTAAGTAAGTAAGTTCATGTAAATTGAAAACAGGGTTGGGCCTAAGATAGAGCCTTGTGGAACACCCATTGTGACCTCATGGAATTCACTAATGTGTTTACCTACACAGACACTTCCTGCCAGTTAGATAACTAGCAAACCACTTCAAAGGAAGGCCTCTGATGCCCATACATTCCAGTCGCTTCAAAAGTATTGGAACTGAGACAGTATCAAATGCCTTAGACAGATCCAAGAATACCCCAATAGATCGATGTCCACCGTCCATGTACCGTGAGATAAATTCTGTTACCAGTAAACATGCATCCTCTGCGGATTTTCTTCGACGAAAACCAAATTGACGATCACAGAGTAGGCCCTTAGATTCAAGATAAGAAGTGAGTCGGGAATTGACTAACTTTTCCAAAACTTTTGATACTACACTGAGCAATGAGATTGGTCTATAGTTTCCAGGCACTTCGTTTGATCCAGATTTATATATTGGAATTACCATTGCTAGCTTCCATGATTCAGGAAAGACTCCAGTAGTGATACTCAAGTATATTATATGAGTCAGCGGTAAAGAAACGAGTTTTGCTTAAGTACTACTGCTCCTATTTGGTCTATTCCTGAAGCACTATCTACTTGTAGATCGTTTAACCAGTGTTTTATTTCAGTCTCGTCAGTGGTCGTGGTTTCATGAAAAATGATCTTATTGGAGTGTTTATATGTTTTATTTCAGATGCTAAATTTTCCTCAGTTTTTTGATATTGTCAAGAATTGTCTTAGTAAGTTGTCTACCCACAGATGCAAAATATTCGTTAAGCAACTTTAAACAATGTTCTATTTCATCAGACGTTTTAATTAATTCTTCAGCATTCTGCTGTGAGCGTTTATGATGAGTAATATCTCCAATCACCTTCCATAGCTTCTTTTTATCATGTTTACTTTCTGTCAAAAGTGAGCGTTGGTAATTGTACTTAAGTCGATGTAGTAGATTATTACAGAAGTTTTTATAATTTATATAAATTACCTTTTTAATTTCATCGTTTGTAGGACATATATCTATATTCATGTCACCAGTAATTATAAGTGAGCTTTTTGAGGATTCTTTCGAAAGGAGGCTTTCCAGGCCGTCTTAAAAATTCGTGGTGTCCTTTACTGATGGGGATCTGTAAATAGCTATGATTTTTGGACCTTTGTAAATATCAATTTGTAAACAAATTGCGTCATTCAGTTCAGGCTCACATACAGACACTGAAATTCCGTTTAGGACATAAACGACAACACCACTACACTGGTTTATAGCTCGATAAGTTCTAAACGAATCATATCCATCTAACTGCATGACTATTGAATAATCATCAAGCCAACATTCCGTCAAAATAATCACATCGTAAGTTATAACAAAACGTTGCAGATTTGCTCTGAATAAGTCTAAACAAAAACTTTGACCTATTGGTTAAAGTTTTTGTTTAGACTTCGAATATTAAATGTTAAAATTTTAAAATTATATTTTCCCAACTGAAGCAGAGTGTTACACGATTCTATGTCTTCAACCTTATGGCACGTTATATTCAAGATGTTATCAATTTCACTTATCATGTTACTAGCCATTTGAGTTGTGGTAAATATAATATATTCTTTGGTATTTTGGAGGTGTTGGTTGAAGACAAGAGACAATTATATTTATTAAATTGCTGAAGTGAGAGATACATAAGTTGTCGGACAACGAATAATTACGGGTTCTATTAATTACGTTTTGAATTTTATAAGAGCTGTGTTGGATAGTGAATGCTTGTGAATATGGGTTTGTGAATAAGTATAAGATAATGCGTGTATAAGATAATGTTTTTTGTGTGCGTAGGGTGTGCGTGTGTTGTGAACGTTGTTGTGATATTTTGAATATGATTGAGAACAGATTGTATCTATAACAATTATATAACCTCAAGGTGGTGAAACTAATAAAGGCATAAAAAACATTTATTTTCTCAAAATTGATTCCTTTAGAATTCTTTTTGATGTCATTTCTTATACTACTAGATACTACTACCGCTTCGGAAACAAATGGCGCTCTGAGAGAGAAGAAGCGGCGCAAGAAACTCTCCCAGCATTCTTTTTTCTGCCCTCTTTTCAATAAAAATATACAATATTGTACAGTCGCTATAAAATAATCACAATCTAGTCCCAGGCTGTCCGATCATTAAGATATTCAGCAGTGGTGTAATAGGATTTACGACAGAGCCATTTTTTTATAAAACATTTAAATTTATTTATAGATAATGCCTGAACAGTGGCTGGGACACTATTGTAGAAGTGTATACCTTTACCCTTAAAGCTATTATGTATCTTATGAAGCCTACTAGAATTAGTTACAAGCAATCCCTTATTTCTAGTGTTATAATAATGAAAATCACTATTAAGAGCAAAAAGGTGACGATTTTTGTGAACATATATTAAATTTTCATAAATGTACTGACAATAAACAGTCATAATATTTATTTCTTTAAATTTTTCTTTGAGAGACTGTCTATAACCAAGCTGATATATAGCACAAACAGCTCTCTTTTGCAGTGCAAACACTATATCAATGTCAGCAGCATGACCCCATAGTAATATACCGTACGTCATGATGCTGTGAAAATAACTAAAGTACACTAATCTAGCGGTCGCAACATTCGTGTACTCTCTAATCTTTCTAACTGCATATGCCGCAGAGCTGAGTCTATCTGCTAGATGGGTAATATGTGGACCCCACTGAAGCTTTTTATCTAACGTGATACCCAAGAAGACCGTAGTGTCCACAAGTTCCAATCTCTGGTCATTTATAAGTACGTTGGTTTGTACCTCCGCTGTGTTTGGTGTAATGAACCGTAAACACTTTGTTTTTTTACTGTTTAAGAGCAGATTATTCGTCTCAAACAAAAGCACTAACTTAAGAGTGCATTGCTTACCTCGTCATCAATATCCGCACGTCGCTTCACTTTAAAAATAAGTGAAGTATCATCAGCAAACAATACAATCTCATGGCTATCATCTACCACAAACGGTAGATCGTTAATATATATAAGAAACAAGAAAGGACCGAGAATAGAACCCTGTGGAACACCTATTCCCACAGGTTTACCCGAAGACCGTTTGCCATTTACATCGACTATCTGAACTCTTTCGCTTAAATATGATTTTAACAGATTTAGGGCTCTATTTTTCACTCCACAATGCTTTAGTTTTAGGAGTAAAGTTTCATGGTGGACGCAGTCAAATGCTTTTGACAAATCACAAAAAATGCTCAATGCATCCTGTCCCATCCATTACAAAAATGCATTTGTAGCTGTTGAAGCAAAAGTTTTTCCAAACTTTTACTAAAAACAGGCAGCACTGAAATAGGTCTGAAATTAGCAGGGTCAAAAGAACTGCCCGATTTAAACAAAGGTATAACTTTGCTGTATTTCATGAGGTCAGGGAACACACCCTCATCTATGCATTCATTAAATATTATTGCTAATTCAGGTGCTATAATGTCAAGTATGTATTTAACAATATTAGTCGAATGGCCCCATAGGTCTTTTGTATTTTTTAGGTTAATTAATTTGAAGATTTTTATTATATCGCTACCTGTAACATACTTAAATTTCAAGTCAGTAGAAGATACTGGTACGTGTAATTTAAGCATATCAAATGCTGCTTTTGGCGAAGAGTTAAGGTATTTGGTCGTGACAATCGGGATTTCGGAGAAGTATTTATCAAATTCATTTGCAATTTCTATTTCCGAATTTATAACGCGATTATTAATATTTAAACAGATAGAGGTGTTACGGTAATTCGATCTACCAGTTTCATTGTTAATTACACTCCAAGTCGCTTTTACTTTATTATTACTGTTTTTAATTTTATCTGCAATGAAACGTGTTTTCGCTTTATGACAAACTATTTTAAAGAGCTTGGAGTATTTTTTACATATATTTTAAATTCTTCACTATTATTGTAATGTTTCTCATAATAAAGGTCATATATACATAATAAAGCGTTTACGACTTTTGTGGATACCCATTGTTGCCCAATCATTAAAACTATGTTTGTTGTTTACTGTCACCGTTACTGGAGTAAAAATCCTGTCAAATTCCTCACAGAAGGAATTGAAGACTAAGTTGTAGTGAAAATTAGCAGTTTCGCCACAGTGTAAAAATGGTATTGTATTTACCAAATTATTTCTAAACCTCTCAAGACGGCTACCCGTAACTAGTATAAACGTCACCTTTTTTGGTCTGACATTGTCCAATCTTGTATTTACTTTTATAAGTTGCCCACTATGGTCGGACTGAAGATTATTAATTATGAGTTTACTAGTAATAGTAACATATGTAAAAATATTATCTAAACAGGTTGCTGTTGTAGAAGTGATTCTAGTAGGTTCCCAAAATACATTGAACAAATTAAAACTTTGAAATAAATTTTTAAGGCTAGTACAATTGGCCGAAGGTTCAAGCAAGTTTATATTCAAATCTCCACACACTATAATTGACTTGCTAGTTTTGCTAAATTTTGATAGTACCTCCTCCATTCTATGTTGGAATTGTTCATATGATGCAGTGGGGGGGCGGTATACACTTACAATAATAAATTGCTCTAGTTCTATACAAGCTATCTCAATTAGTTGTTCTATAGAGAGATTAACAATATCTCTTCTATTTTTACATTTTAATCTATTATTAATAATAATTAGGGAACCTCCGTGTATTGCCCTACTTCTACAAAACGAACTGACTACTTTATGTTCTCTAAAACTAAACTGGAGCTGATGACTCTTACGCCAATGTTCTGTAATACATAATATATCTATATTACAGCAGCTCAAAAACAGTTCAATTTCTAATACTTATGAAATGTAACAAAATAGAACTCTTAAGATGTATTTTCTTGAATGTTTGAAATGTTTTGTTGTGTTTCCTTATTTTTGAAACAATTTTGCAGATCTTCGCCAGATTTGATGGTGACGTAACGGAGTTTTTCAGCTTTACGAACATATATAGTTCCGTTTCGGACCCAACAGAAATTAAAGTTATGTTCCTTAGCTTGTTGACGTGCTTCACGAAATAATTGCCGATTAAATTTCGTAAGGCGTTCGTTAATATATAATATGTTTGATGGTTGTTCAGCAGTTATTCCTTCGGATGTAAGATTACGTCTCAGCTTTGCTGCCTGTAGTATTTCGTCCCTCAAGGCGAATAACAATTGGGCGCGTAACTGGAGAAGATCGGAATTTAGACATTTGCGAGGCTTTTGGGCCAGCTCTTTCTACGTAGTCTACATCATTTTCGGTAAGTGATACTCCGAGTTTTTTGGATATAAGCATGGCTATATGAGTTATGCTCTCATTTTTCTGTTCATTAACACCAAAAATTTCGATTTCGTTTTTTAAAAGACTTTGTTCGTAGTTATTTATTGTTGACTCAATGCGCTGGAGAGACCCTTTGAGGTTTGTTATCTCTGTCTGTTGAGTCAAAAATTTCCTGTCATACTGTTCGAGTTTGATGGTAACCGAATGTAGTTCACATTTAACTGTTTTTAAATCCTGGAATATCTCACTGTTTTGCTGCTTCAATGCTTGTAACTCTTGTCTCAAAAGTCTGATTTCGGTAAAACAGATGCCAGCTCTGACTTCTCTTCAGCCTTACTGCCTCGGCTTCCCCGTATTAAGTTTATATTTCCTTGTTCGTTCGTGTAGGTTGAGTTTAAATTGCTTCGTATAGGTGTTGTGGGTTATATTGCACCGGGGCAGTCGCCGCTACTACCAAAATATTATCCTCCTATTAGAATCTAGAATGCCGGCTAGATTATGAGTTTCACAACAGCGTAATTTCTGCCGTGAAGCACTAATGTGCAGACATTATTGTGTTTCGGTCTGAAGGGCGCCGTAGCTAGTAAAATTACTGGACAGATAAGACATCAGAGAAACATCTTATGCCTCAAGGTGACGAGCGCAATTGTAGTGCCGCACAGAATTTTCGGGGTTTTTCAAGAATCCTGAGCAGCACTTCAATATTATGGACAGGGTGTATCAATTAACATCAGCTGAACGTCCTGCTCGTCTCGTCCCTTATTTTTCATTAAATAAATACTACATGATGATGAACTTTATTTTTTTAATACATGATTTTCATGTTAGATTAATATAATAACATAATATTAATAATTTTTCATCGAAGTCTTGGTTTAGGACAAACACAAACACACTCATTTGTATTTTCATCAACACCAATATTAACGTCAACATTTACCTGTTGGCTTTCATTTCCATTATTAGGATTCTTTGCTTTAGAGGGTTTTTGCTTTTTCGGTGGCTTATTTTTCGCCAGGTTCTGTTTCGGCGGCATTTTGGGCTTTCCTTTTCGTAGATCTACAGGAGCGCTTGGCTTAGGACTGATAAAAATTCTGCCTTGATGCTTATTTTCATTTTTTGATGCCTCTTCCTCGCTGACTTGTTTGTTTACAGGAGGTGAATAATATGTATTGAAACCCTCAGGCGGATTCAAAAGTTCTCTAATTAGTTGTTTACTTAAGGATTTATCATTTCGATCCTGATTGCTGTACTGCCGCTGCTCTGTGCAATGCAGAACTGTGGCAACTGTATTAAATAAAAGAATAGGTACATTATATAAATGGATGTCTGCAAAAGACTTAGTGTTACGAGAAGAAAACCTCCATGATGAGTTAGGTTCGATATGATGGAGTTGCTAATATTCAGCATCTTGGTCGTTTCATTTTATCACGGTCCGGGCACGAATGCACCCCCACCACTGATACATGTACACCATATCACATAACTTTCGAGAAGATCCGTCGCTTTTAAACCGGTCATTATATCTTGGTCTGGATCAGCAACGTGAGCAACGTGATCTATTGCTTTCAGTAGTTCCCTAGTTCCTACAGTTTGAAATACTTGCTACTATTAAGTATGTCAAAGAGTTTTAAATAAGAACATTTAGAAAAATAAATGATGCAGCTTATGGTAAAGAAGAATTAGGTGAAATTGTAAGACCGAGTGAGTCAACTTTTTTTGCACTACCATAAAGTTTTACATTATATTCAGGACAAACGATAAGTATCGATCTGATAGTTTATAGCGCTATAGCCATAAGCCCTAATGTAGATAGTAAATACAGCATCTAAATATGAATAAGATAAATAAAATATCAAGATACAAACCCTTGCAATCAGGCGAAGGGGATTGCACCATTACTTCATAGGTAAAGAGTAGAATAGACTACGGATTTTTATAGTATGCCACCGCATGACACTCAAATCTATTTGACTTGACAAAATTTCCCCCCACTTTGAAAGGGCTTCAGCGCTTCTTACAATTATATTGGTGTTTTAAATGAGCATGGACAGTGATACCTACCTACCATAAGTTTATTAATTAATCTCGTAGTAAAAAGTAATATTTTTCAAACAGATAAGTCAGGATTCATTTTGTAAATAAGTCTGCAAAGATTTTAAATATTTTTTTTAACTAATTGGAAATTCTTCCTAACATTTCAAACAGCGATTACAATTCTGGTCACAAATGTATCAATTTGAGTAAAAAAATAATTAATTGTAACAACATAAAAATATGCCTCACCAATAAAACAGTATGTATGGAAGAACATATCAAAATTGAATGAATCAACAATTAAACACGGTGTCTTATACTTTCCTTCTACCTTGAAATCTAATCAGTATTTCAGATTATGCGACATTAGTTGTTTTTTTAATTAATATTCGAGTATTGTGTAGTCTTAGGCGTTGACCTGAGCCACAGTTGGAAAGAGCGCGTGCACGAAACGCCGTCGCGGGTTCGAATCTCGTATTGTTTATAATAAATTGTCTTCAGATTTATTTTTATTATTGGATCATCTTCTCGTACTCATTTATTGACATAAAACAGAAACTTAACAATATTATTTCGGGTGATAGAAAAGTTTAACCAATACCCGCTTGCATACGATATAATATCTTGGTAGGAATGTTAAAATAAATTTTGCGGCAGCAACAAAATAAATAATTTTCATAAGTACCAATTTTTACTTAATAATAATTAATTACTTTCACAGCTACGTGAAGAAATAAGAATACCACTATGGTATTTTATACTCTAGGTATTCAAAAATAACTAGTTTTCAAAACCGTCATTCCATGCCGAAAACTGTTTTCCCTTGGTGTTGGCGAGCGCGCGGCATTTGCCACTCTGTAATACCTATATTATGTTATATTGTGTAACGGTCCTAAATCTGACGTTCTCTTCTAACGCTAGAAAGTCTGACGCTAAGCTCGAGTAGACAGCCCGCGCAGCATGCGGTCTCAACGTCCTTATAAAAGCCTCGCATCATAAAGGTCTTGGGAACACTTTCCCTTATAGATCCCAAAGGAAGCGATGTAGCATGACGACGATTGTTTTAATTATTTTGGGACTTCCTAGACATCATTACAGAGTTTCACAATTGTATGAATTTACGTTTATAATTTTAAACGTAAATTCGATGGATTGAAACGAGGTCAGTTAATGTCGGACCGCAATCACTGGTCCTTGAAGAACTGACGCTCAAATTATGAGTAAATTCAAGAGTTTGGGAATTCGGATGAGCCAAAAATATAACGATTGTACATCGAGATTCAATAACTTTAAAACTATTCTATTGCTGTTTTTCTTACTCAGGACTTTAAACAGGTTCATTTTAAAACCTTTCACAGTACACATGCATGGTCAAATCTACAACATTAATACAATAGCTGAAACATGGATTGAATCTTGGTCATTCGGTATTGAAAGTTAATACTTCTAAAACTATCAGACAGTTGACTGATGTGAATACAGCTTGTTTGGTCCTTTGTGCGTACTTCCATTGCAATGTCATACGGTTTGTTACTGTGGAGAAATGCTGCAGATATTCCTAGTAATTTGTGCTCCAAAGGCACTTTTTTGCTATTATATACCAAGCGCCCAAGATACTCGCTTCGGGAAAAGTTTATGTTCTTGAACATCCTTACCCTTCCCTCGCAATACATATGTATATAAATAAATGTATGTTAGAAAAAATATTACTGAATTCAAGAAAAGTTGTAATTTGAATTCATTCAATTCAAGTAGAAGGAAAAACTGTACGTGCTGTGTGATAGGTAAGCTGTTAGGGTTAAGGTCTCCTTCATAGGTCATGGTATTATATTTTCCAATAAAATACCTGATAGTATAATAGGACTCTCTGAGCACAAATTTAAGAAATATATTAAAGCTTCTTTGACAAAGAATAACTCTAGCAAACCGTTTCCCATTTGCCGGGTCGCGACCTGGTACCGGGCTATTAAAATAAAATACCCGGTTCCAACATTCCCGCGTTTTGTTAAAAAAAATATTACCTCCTATCGATCGAGGCATCGAAAATATCTGTAAGATATAAATAGGTAAATAAAGAGAGGGCAGCTTACCGCTTTTTAGTATTAATATTTTTTTTACTATTAATTAATGTATCTTATTTTACCTAATGTAGCCAGCTTGGGTTTAGAAGTACTAAGTGAGTCACGAAGGGGCAGTGTGAAAATTACCTGGTTTGGTATAAGTTATACAATATTATGCCACATTTTTTCTAAAACATGCTTATTAATGGAAACTTAAGCACCGCTAGGATACGCAAGGTAAGTACGTAGCTCAGATGTCAAAAGTTAAACAATTTTTCATTGACCACCAATTTCGAAAGGCACCACTTATTTCATATTAAATGTGAAGTAGTGGCACAACACTTATGACCACAATTTTAAATCAATATTTTAAACATATTAAAACATGCAATAAACTCAACGCCCACTCTTTTAAATCAATTAGAGTATTTTGCAGTGGCTGTAATATACATAACAAATTAGTTTTTAAAGTACCGCATCCAATATAATAATTGTGTTCAACGTTAAAATCGTAAGAAATAGATTTTTGTTCAAAAAAACTCTATAATTACAAATCATTGAATATCGTAATTTTCTCTGTCAAGGTCGCTCAGCTAGTGATCTTATATAGCTCACCCATAAACTGGCGCAAGCGCAAAGTCAAAGGGAGAGGCGTTAACGGTGAGTTTGTATTTATTAATTTGGAAACAAATACAGATACATCCTTAAACATAAAGTAGATAAAGTAAAATTAGAAATATGGACACAAGGATGTCTCCTTAAACAGTTTCACTAAGTACACTTAATATTTAAATTTACACTTAGTTGCAGACAACCAGTTAATAAATAAATCTAACATAATGCAGCTTAGATGAAATTACGTGATTGTGAAAATCGATTAAATGAAGCAACTGAGGATATAATTACACTCGTACATATTTTTCTCAGAGTGACTAATTCAATTAAACTCGGTCGCTGGCTTAGTGTAAGAATATTAAATTGTTTTAAGAGATTCTTGTAGTGGTTTCGACGTCCACCCAAGCGAAAGTTTAGGATATGCAAGAATTTCTTTTGTATCATCTCGACCTGATGGTCATATGCTTTATACAGCGGATTCCATATTTGGGTAACATATTCAAGCTGCGACAGCACAAGTGTTTGATAAAGACACATATATGTATCTTTATATTTAAATGCGTTAGAGACGCGTGTAATAAAGCCTAAAATACGATATGCATTATTCGCTATGTGATCAATGTGGTCATTAAGTGTCAACTTGGCATCAAGGTATACCCCAAGATCACTATACAGGTAACTGTTTCAAGTTCTTCATCGCCTAGTGTTAATCTCGTTTCAATTTTGTTTTTGTTTTTCGTTACAGAGATATGCTTACATTTGGTGTAACTTAAAAATAGTTTGTTACATTTGCAATAGACATCTAACCTATTCAAGTCTTCCTGCATAAGCAGGACATCATTGAAGTCAACAATGTGGGAATACAATTTTAAATCATCTGCATATAATAAAAACTTACAAGACTTAAAGCAATCAGAGATGTCATTAATAAAAAGTGTGAAAAGCAATGGACCGAGTATAGAGCCTTGAGGTACGCCTGACGTTACGTTAACTGTAGGGGAGATCAAACCATTAATAACTACCGATTGTACTCGGGCACTTAGGTAAGCAGCAAACCAACGCAAGAGGTTACCTTTTATACCGTTGTATGATAATTTTTTTAATAACAGTAGGTGGTCCACCTTGTCAAATGCCTTTTGGAAGTCTGTGTAGACTGTTTCAATTTGGTTTTTATTATCAAGTCCTTTAAATAAATAATCAGTAAAAACAAGAAGATTTGACAAAGTAGATCTGCCAGCCACGAAACCGTGTTGCTGTTCTATGATTGTGTGTTTTAGCTTTGTGTATACGACTTGGTGTACCAATTACTCAAAAATTTTAGGAATAGATGACAGTATAGAGATCGGACGATAATTTGCAACTTGATTTTTTGCTCCTGCTTTAAATATAGGCGTAATATAAGCTATCTTCCAGATACAAGAAAAGTAACCAGAGGATAAACATTTATTAAAACTAATTTCCAAAGGAATAGATAGCGTTTTGCAAGTACGCTTTAGAAAAACCGGAAGAATGTTATCAGGACCGGCGCCTTTATTGGGGTCGATATTTTGGTGTTCTGCTAAAATATTGGGTCTGTGGAGACGTACATTGTCAATTAGCGGAGTATGATCGTTGTCGCAACTTATATTTTCAAATTGGTCAAAATATATATACAAAAATATTTAGAGAACATATCAGCTATCAGATTCGACACCGTCATTTTACGCGAGGATAACCTGAGTTCGACTCTTTTAAAGAAGATGCATATTTCCAGAAAAATTTAATATTATTCTTCAAAGAGTTTTCAACGTATTTAATCTACTTATTATGACATGTAGTACGAAGCAATTTAACCCGTTTACGTAATAGTGAAAATTCCTGATAATCACGCAGGTTTTTGTAAGATTTCCAACGGGCCCATATTTTGAGTTTGCGTTTTAAACATTTTATTAAAGGTTTAGAGAACCAGGTGGGGGATTTAGATGAACTAATTTTGGCAAAAAGAACATGAGAGTTGATGACTATTTGAATTTGTGTGTAAAAGACATTCATGACTTCTTCGGCTGAAAGAGAAGATAGGAGAGAAAAGCAGTCCACTTCTTCTATTACGCTGTTAATAAGATAATAGTCCACTTTATAATAATTCCTTTTAATGTTAGCAATACACGGCATAATATTATTATTTGAAGTATTTATACTGCACGATATGTCCAAAGGTGGGTGATGAGGTACCGTATTAAGCAAAGGATCATCCAAACGCTCGATACGGTTTGATAAAGTAGATAACGTACGTTTGTTCCTGTGAATAATAGGCGAATGAAGAAATATAGAGGCAATGTGTCAGTTAAAGTCTCAAATTTGGATTTATTCAAATATAATATTAATCCAAATGAAATGTATGACATGTTATTTAAAATAATTAAAACAGAGTTTGCTTCTATATTTACTTCTAAGACAGTCAAATCAGGTGGTCTCCTGTCATTTAATGATTGGGCAACAGCTGGCATTCATAGGAGCAGACAAAGGCTATATGAACTGTATAGTGAGAGATCATTGTATAATCATGATGCATCTTTTCTTGAGTATGTTAAAAAATACTCTAAATTATTTAAAAGTGTTTGTTCTATTGCAAAGTCTATGCATATCAGACAAATAATTAAAAATGCACCAAATAAAATAAAGATGACTTGGAATGTTATTAACTGGGAATCTGGAAGATTGAAAGACCGCAACATTGAATATAATCTATCAATAAACAATACAATAATGCAATCTCAGCAGGAAGTTGCTACTGCTTTTGAGAATTTTTTTTGTGAGATTCCAGTTTTTATCACAAACACTCTTGTCTCCTCCACCAGTGCTGCTGAGTCACTTCTTCAGGAAAATGTTATAGGATGTCAACAAAGTTTCAATTTTAGTTTTGTTAGCCCTGGAGAAATAATTAAAACTTTTAAATCTCTAGACATGAAAAAAACTGCTGATATATGGGGCATTTCTGTTAAAATAATAAGTTCAATAATTGATGTCATAGCACCATATCTTGCAATAGTATTTAATAATTGTATTAATCGTGGCGTGTTTCCTGACCTTCTGAAACATAGTAAAATTTACACAAATATTTAAGTGGGGATGCTCTTCTGACCCGAACAACTATCGTCCTGTGTCGGTTTTGCCGACCCTTAGTAAAATTTTTGAAAAAATAATTTTAAGACAAATGCTTACTTACTTTAACTCTCATAAGCTACTTAATTTGAAACAATTTGGCTTTACTAGGGGACGTTCAACAACTGATGCAGGTGTTGAGCTGATCAAGAATATTATTGATGCCTGCCTGATTGGGAGGAATCGCAGAATGCACTTGGCATCTTCTGTGATTTATCTTAGGCTTTTGATTGTGTTCAACATTCAACGCTGGTCAGGAAGCTATACCACTATGGCATAAAAGGAACTGCGCTCGATCTTCTGACTTCATATCTAAACAATAGAATTCAGAGGGTCGACGTGAATGGCAGGAGATCTCCTGGTACTCCTCTCAGTATGGGTGTACCACAAGGGTCTATTCTTGGACCGTTCCTTTTCCTTATCTATATAAATGATCTTCCTAATCTTATAAAGAAAAAACATAAGGTAGTATTGTTTGCGGACGACACTTCAATGATTTTCAAAGTGAAAAGAAACCAAGCTATGTATGACGAAGTGAACGATATTTTATCTGACATTGTGTACTGGTTTAGCGCTAACAACCTATTGTTAAATAGCAAGAAAATTAAATTCATTAAATTTACCGTACCAAATGTCAAAAATGTAAATGGTGGAATCTGCTATATTTCTTGGCATAACTCTAGATTCCAAATTACAATGGGGCCCCCATATTGAAGGATTGGCGAACAGACTTAGTTCTGCAGCATACGCGGTTAAAAAAATTAGACAATTAACTGACATAGATACGGTGCGACTAGTATACTTTAGTTATTTCCATAGTATTATGTCCTATGGTATATTGCTATGGGGCAACGCTGCTGATATTAATACAATATTTGTGCTGCAGAAGAGGGCTATTCGCGCTATTTATAACCTAGGTCCTAGAGAATCATTGAGAGCAAAATTCAAAGAAATTAACATCTTGACTGTTGCTTCTCAATATATTCTTGATAATGTAATGTATGTTCATAGGCACATAAGTGAATTTGCCAGAAACTGTCATAACCATAATGTTAACACCAGGAACAGACATAAACTGATGATGCCTACTACTCGGCTAAGTCGAGTTAGTAAGTCTTTTGTGGGGCGATGTATATGCTTTTACAACAAGATCCCAGAAAATGTTCAAAACAAAAGTATTACGTTATTCAAAAGAATTGTTAAAAAACGTTTGTGTGGTAAAGGTTACTATCACATAAATGACTTTCTTAATGATACCACAGATTGGGAATGGATTGACCGCCCTCAGGCTATTAAATAATAAGTTTAATTGTACAATAATACTTTAATTGTAAAACATATTTTTGATGAAAAGAGTTTGTTGCGCCCATTCTTCTCAGGCCTGAGGCATTCACTTTGGAATGGGTGGTAGTTTTTTTGACTTTCAATAAGTGATTTCACATCCTATTTTGATATTTATCCTATATTGAATAAAAATGTTTGGATTTGAAATACTAAATCAAGGAGTCTTCCATTTTCATTTTGAATATTATTGGTTTGTCTTAAATTCATAAAGGACTTAGTGTATATTAGTAGTTTGGATGGCTCGTACTCGGTGGAGAATAATAAAGTGTCTTGACAAATGGAAGACCAGTTCAGATGAGGTAAGTTAAAGTCTCCAATTATAAGAAAATTTTGGTAACGTACACTTTTTTTTGTTTTAATACCGAATTATCAACAGTTGCATACAAGACTTTATCTACACCCAGAATATGAATCCTCTAAAAGATTCTGGAACAGTTAGCTTACTTACCTAATATCATTCATTACTGATTATATACAAATAAACTAAGTATTAATGAAATAATTATTTCTTTTAGTAGTAATTTACATTTTGTATAGTGCAATAATAAAAATTCACTCGAATATAATGTTCTTTTGCAGCGTTTAAAATGAATCGCTCATTTTTTGTAAACAAAACAATAAAAATATCGAAGAAAAATGGCGGGGATTCGAATAACCTACTTTTTTTTACGGCGTGCGACGTTCTGGGAGTGTGGAGCGCGCGTAAACGAAAATGTTCTTTTTTTGAAATTCATACAGATACCACGCATCGAGCAATAAGAATGTGGCTGTATGTTGAAACTCTTTGTGCATGAAGGGATAAAAAAAAACATAGGAGTGTTGTTATGAAATTCAGTACAACATTACAACACTCTTTTGGATGATGTAATGGTTATTAGAACATTGGGTGTTTTAATGTTGGCAATAAGCTAACTGTTTCAGAATCTTTAATAGAGGATTTAAAGCATGGGTGTAGATAAAAATAAAAACGCCACGCAAGTTTTGTCGTCGCTCATATGTTTTGTTTGTGTTGTCACTTTATACGAATTATAAAGTAAAATAAATGATTAAAAACACTTACAGAGACTGTTTATATATAGATATTTCACAGAATAATTGTAGGTGAATGATTGCACTTGTGTTTTTGTCACTATAAACACGTAGTTATCACTTTAACTGAATTATTTTTAATTAACTGGTTGATCGCAATGTTTCGTGTGTGAGCGCGCGTTACTTATCTCCACAATGCTTGATATATACTGTTGTTGTACGTAGTACTGTTGTACATAACGAAAGCCTTCGATCAAGTGTGACCCAAAGTGCTTATAGCAAAACTGCAATCCTATGTGCTTCCCGACAGGTTATGCAAATGGGTCACTAGCTTTTTGGCTGATCGGAGCATCAAAGTAGTTAATAATGGTTCATACTATGACTTAGAACACATAAACGCTGGATAACAAGGTTCCGTGCTGTCTCCTTAACTGTTTCTTGTGTATATTAATGATATACAGCAAATCAGCGGCAAAAATTGCTATGCATACAAAAGCGCAAGGTATGCCTCTTACAACGGCCGTGCCAAGATCTCTCGGGTTAGCATCGACGAGGGTTGGAACAAACTTATATATAGCTGAAATTGAAACTATGCTATGCAAAGAACAAAATTTAGTACAGGTTAACCCACACAATAGTTTGTGCGTTCACTGCTAAATGTTCCCCTTTGTCGTATCCTCTCGATTCAAGATCGCTACTCTGACTGCCACAGCTAATACCGGTATCCTCGGCATTGATATTCAGTAAGGCGAGAGAGCGAGAATCATTGACGATCAAGTCATAACCGATAAGCTTGATTCTTTGGCGTTGCGTAGAGATGTCTGTTCCCTCTGCATCTTCTACCGCATATGATATCATGGGGAGTGCTGAGAGGAAATGTTCAAGTTGATACCAGAAGTCAAATTCCGGACAACTACAACTACTGGACATTACGTCAAAATGTGAAATTCCATCTGTCAAACATTGATGTCTGGCGGCAAACAACGGCGCATTTTGCGAGGAACTTCTTGCCTCGTCAGCCTCTTTGTGGAATCAATTACTTACCTGCAAATTTCCCGAACTATACGACTTAGGGACTTACGAGCGTAGAGCACACAAGCATCTTAAAGGTCAGCAACGCATGGTGTTGAGTACGTCCATGGGCCATTGCCTTACCTCATCCCATCACATGATTCTCTTGCCCGTTTGCCCACACATATATAATAAAACAATATGAGGGAAATTTTTCGATGACGTAGCAAGTAGCGCCCGTTCACGAGCAACAACATTTTAATGACATATTATTACATTCAACCAAATAAAAAGCAAGATGTACCATGTTTTATCAACATATCACTTCGATGGTGATGATTTGAAAATATTGGAAACACTTTTTAAAATTAACTGATTATAGTCGGTGAACTATATTAATCGAGTTATTATCGTCAAATAAATTTTATCATAGTGAAGTCACGGTGACTATTTGTGGCTTATCATCAGTGAAACCTTACCCTTAACCACTCGTGGATTCTATTATCAATTTAATTTTTAAAATAAAACCAATCAGGAAGAAAAATAAAAAAACGGCTGAGCGTTTAATAATCCATATCATCAATAATAACCAGAATATTTTATCATAAAACGTTAAGCAGAGATGATTCATAGAGTTGAGGTCCTATAGATAAACCTTGGCTCAGTCTTGGCAATCAACTTAACATCAAAATATGTTTTTGATGTTATATATTCATTGAAATCAAAGTATTTACCATTCATTCTTTTGGTAGTAAATTCAATTAGTGCATTGTGGTTTAATATATAATACTTGGGTAAAGACAACGTGACAGCCCGATAATGCGTGATAAATTTGGTTTAATATTCAATATTCTAAGAAGCTAATTCCAAGCTGGCTAGTTACCAGTACTCAATTAAAATATGTTACAGTAACAATAGATTCGCTTTTCTTTTGTTTCTTGCTGTTTCTCCGTTCAAGATGTTCTTCACTCTTGCATGCTTTTTTACGAAAGTATATTATAAGTATTAAATGCATTAGATATAATTATATGCAATCGCTCAATTGGGGTATTTCTTTTAAATAATAATACAACTAAAATTAATGAATAATAATATTAATTTATAGTGCATTTAAAATAATCCTTTGATATTAAAAGGACATTGGCAAACATTGTAATGAGTTCAATCGCAGTTGTTTTGGTCTTAGTAGTTAGTAGCTGGGATACGGTTCCCCCAGACTGGATAGTTCCTCCGGGCTGGAGGGTTCCTCTGAACCGGAAGGCACCTCATCGGGTGGACAAACACACTCACAGTTATTGGTACTATTAACACGAATATCGACGTCAATGTCGATGTCATTGCTGTTGTCGCCTTTTTTAGGTTTTTTGGTCGTCGCTTTAGGGGGTTTCTTAGTTGGTTTGACCGGTGGTTTTGTAGCCGACGGCTTTTTTGGTGGCGGCTTTATTTTTGGCGGCCTTATTTTAGGCGGCCTGATAGGGATTTTAGGCGGCCTAATAGGGAATTTAGGCGGCCTGATAGGGATTTTAGGACGGAAAATAATTCCCATTATAATATTGAGCCACGCATATCTCCCGTGTTGCCAGTATCTATTATTCAATTCCTCTGCATCTATGATTTCATGCTTTACCTTATGAGGTTCTTGGATTGGTTGTACCCATGAAGTCATATCATATTGGCCATGAATATTTGCTTTGTAAGTATGCGAGGAATGTGACAACGTGAACACTGTATCAATAAAAAGTAAGATTACAAAATTAAAAAAATTAGGTAATGCTGCAAAATTCTTACCAATATTAGTGAAATTTTTCGACAACAATTCAATTACAATAAAAAGTATTTTTTCATTATGAAAATAAGGGACGAGCAGGACGTTCTGCTGATGGTAATTAATACGCCCTACGCCTTACAATGCAATGTCGCTCAGGATTCTTGAAAACCCCAAAAATTCTGAGCGGCACTACAATTGCGCTCGTCACCTTGAGACATTAGATGTTAAGTCTCATTGGCCCAGTTATTTCACTAGCTACGGCGCCCTTCAGACCGAAACACGGTAATGTTTACACATAACTGCTTCACGGCGGATATAGGCGCCGTTGTGGTACCCATAATCTAGCCGGCTTCCTGTGCAAAGGAGCCTCCCACTGGTATGGCTTGGCATCTTATTTGGGTCACTATTGAATCATGTAACTATTATCTGATGTAATAATCAAGTCCATAAAAATAGTTTGTGTTATACTTGCGAAACAGTCCAACCATAGTTTTTTAGCTTTACCAAAGATTTATCGCTTATCTAGGAGTGGCAGTAAGGGTGACGTCTATAGACCGTACTAAGACTTTGCTCAGACTTTACTTACAGTATGATAAAACAAGAAAAAGATTTTTGCATTGGGCTGTCTCAGGTTAAGCTCAGCATAATTGCAGCTATCAAATAACTATAAAATCTAAACCAAAGATTATGCTTTTACGTGAGTAAAGTCTAAGTAGGGTTTATACATCTTAGCCTTATAGAGATCTCACAACTTATTACTAGTGAAATCATAATAATTTTTTAAGTCTTAGATACCAATAAGAAATGTTTTGGTGAGATAATATTTTGAATTACTCGAAACAGCATGATAAAAGTAAGCCTCACCAATAACGCAGTATGCAACGTAGAGCATCGCAATGTCATTGAAGGATCAATTCAACACACTGTCTAATAGTCAATTGTTTCCGCCAAATCTCCAATCAGTAATCAGATGATGCGATTCGTGTAGTTTTTAATTAAAAGTAATAAAAAAATCGGAGAATTATAACATTCTGCTTCACATTCAATAACGACTATCACAACCTGAGAGTTGCACAAGATATACCTAAAAATTTACGATCCATGCGTACTCGAACGGTTGGCTCAGTTAGAAACTCTCTCAGAACGCTCGGACGGAACCCGAGAGGTCGAGCCCCCGAGACAAATTTAATTTTTATAACGACCAGTTCAGTCATTCGGTCTTATAAGCCCATAACAATATTTTCCCTATACTTCCCCCGGGCAAGAAAAGAATACTTAGGGGAGTCCCACGCCCAACGGTATCGTATGAGGCGACTAACGGCTTTAAGCAATCTCCCATTTCTAAACTACCGTCATGCTACCGTCCAATGACGCCAGGGCATAGGGCCAGACTCGTCCGGATTAAGTACGACTCAGAAAACCGGCGTGAAGTCACTACTTAGTCACTGTTAGGCCACTGCCTAGTGCCGTTTTGTTTCGCATGGGTTAGTGTCGAGAACAGGAGCCCATCCCCCCGTGCATTCACCACAATATGATAGCGGTCCTCAAAGGAATTTTACCCCACAGAGGTACCGGCTCTGCCATTAGCGGACTATCCCTCCCCGAGCATTCTCGCCAGGGCCACCCGCTATATTCTGTGGAGGGCACAAGACTGCGCTTTTCCGAGGACAAACGAGGCAACAAAACGAAGGCACCCCGTTCCACGCATATCCGCAAGTCAGGGTATCATCCCCACTATCTGGATGTCTGGCGTTCCACTACAGTGTTGTTTTCAAGGACCTTTCTTCCACGTAAAACCTTACTATTGAATGAGCTTCCGTGTAATGTGTTTAAAGGACGATTGGAAATGGGCACCTTTAAAAAAACGTGTACACTTTTCTTAAAGGGCGGCAACTCTCCTGTTTTTCATCTGGTATTGCAAGAGAATGTGGGCGGCGGTGATCACTAAACATCGGGCGACCTGAACTCTAGTTTGTCCTCTTCTTCCAATAAATTGCCTTTTACTTTTCAATTAATAGAAAGGGACAAAAGTGTCCGATACCTCAAGTAGGTTTCGTAAGTCGACAGCGTTATTATGAATAAGCCGGTTTTAAATCATTATAATTAAAAAAAATATATATACTATGGTATTAGTTATGTATTATATAAAAAAAATATCATTATAGCTAAGAAAAAATGGTTTAACATAAACTTTTCATTTGATACCAGCGGCCGAATTCCACCACCAGATATTACGTTAAATGTGAAATTCCACCCGCATCATGTTGACGTCTGGCATTCCACAACCACGCGTTATGCGAGAAACTTCTTGCCTCGCGCTGCCGCTTTGTGGAAGCAATAATAATTAGGCTTCAATATTCTCAAACCGATTGGACTTGCATCAGTTTAGCTATTCAAGCCAATATGGCAAAGTTTTACATATACAAAAGTTTAAAAAAAAATATACGTCAGTCACTGTGTATTAATGTGCGAGCGTTGCTGAAAGTAGAGGCCAATAGTTCGACGTTTTCGCCGTGTCAGCCTTCACAGTCTATCTACACGAATATATAATCTAAGACCAACATTATAAAAACAACAAAGACCTAATGTAGAATCACTATCGAAATGTAGAATTTCAGCCTTACTCAGCGGCCGTCTGTAATGCGACATTCGATAGATGGACGGTAAAAATGTAAAATGTTGTAAGTTTTAAAGTGATTTAAAAAAAATTAAAATTGACTGACAGATCCATAACTTAGCGCTTTCAAACAGCACTAGTAAGATTAAGATATATCACAAATTAATAAATTTTGTAAAGGTAATAAATTTAAAAAAAAATGTCAGCAGAAGTTGACATACCTGATATAAAAACATAAGATTGTCCACAAAAGAGAGATGTTTTTTCATCGCTTCCTGATTTGTTCAATTGTACATACCTGAAACAAAAATAATAAATATGAAACAACTTTATTTATGCTCGTTAAATAATAATAATAAAGACTCATTTACTCCATAACTCTTTTTACACAAAGCGAAATTATTAGTGGTATTAGTAGGTAAGTTAAAATTCTAATTGTTTGGTGTTACTAAGATTAGCTGCTTATAGTCCAAGATCCCAGAGCGTTCTGACATAACTTATTTTCACTATATTTGTTTAGTATACTTTAAATACCTGCCTACTTGTGGAGCTTGCCCTGTGAGACCTGGGCAGGTACAAGCTGAGAAAGGTAACTAAAAATATGAGTTATCTAATTTAAAATCGTATGGCTGATTTTTATATATATATTTTGTAGAATATATTTCTAAACTAGAATAATAAAGTGTCAGACATATTTCATGGACCAGAAGTTTTGTCAGACGCTTTAAAGCTCGACAAAAATTAATGAACTTTACTTATTTTTTCATGTCTGACTTTCAAATATGTTATTAAAGTAACTACTACAAAGTTATATTTTATCAGTCAGACAAATTCGAGTGACCAAACAGCCCCGAAACACAAAATTATTCAACCGAGCGCGAGCGCGAGCGCGAGAGCACTATGCGCATGCATTTCAGAGCGAGTGAGACGTTCACAACAACTTGGTCAACAACAACGTCGTCATTTTTGATAAATATTTCTCTCCTTCGATCAAAGACTATGAAAGAGATCTTCGCAGAGAGTCGACGCAACTAAATTTCAACATCACAGGCCCAATCAAGATCGACCGTCAGATTTTTTTAAAGAACTTAAAAATATTAATTTTAAACAGGCCCTTGTTGATTTTTTTTATTCAACAGTGGGCATCTGATGAAATGATACCATTTGTTGAAAATAAACGAATATTAATTAATTTTAAACAATGTTATTCTTACATCGTTGATAATAATAAAATTGTATAGATACTAAAATTGTTTTTCATGTTTGGAATACAGATGTTGAAGCAAATTTTGTTATCAGATGCTCTGATACTGACATCGCGATAATTATGCTAGGACATATATTTAACTTGAAAAATGATGACTCGAATGTATGGTTAAACGCAGGCACCGGAAATAACCAAAGATATATTAATTTGACAAAGGTTTACGAGTATTTTGGAAAATCTTTTTCTAGAAGTTTGCCAGGATTTCATGCATTGACTGGATGAAACTTCGATCCCGCCCTTTTTAAGAAAGGGAAAAAAACCATTCAATTTATTAATGAGAAAACATGAATATCAGCAATCTTTTATGCAGTTTGAAGATCATGAGTCGTGTACTGATGAGCATATGCAAGAAGATATTTTACAAAAAATTCAGAAATTGCTGCGAAATCAGAATGACCATATGTCGCCTAGGTTTTTCTCATGCGTTAAAATGAAATTAATATAGTAATTATTTACTCAATTTTTGCCATAATCTTCCGATCGGAATCGATGATTTGAACAGAGGATTCAATTTAAAATAAAAACAGTATATAGATTTTCCTGTAAATGGCGGTGACGGAAATAAAGCCATCAATATCTTTGATTGTTGTAGTTTACTTAATAATTATTTAGGTACTATTGACATTTATTGATTCAAATCGATGTTTTTGTATTAGAATCGATTTTGGCAAGATCACATACTCTGAAACCAGTCTCATAAGTCTTTTTTAGGTTATCGAAACTAATCAGAAATCTTTATTTTTATCCATAAAAGCCCTTATCCCACATTATGTGGAGTCGGCATCTCAATTGTGAGTCTCATTTTAATATAACATCAAATCTTTATTTATGACAGTAAGGGATGAGACCAGCAGAACCTTCACCTGATGGTAATTCATACGCCCTGCCCATTTCAATGCAGTGTCGCGCAGGTTTCTTGAAAAACACATAAATTCTGAATGGCACTACAATAATTGCGCTCTTCACCTTGAGACAAAGTGATGTTAAGTCTCATTTGGCCACTAATTTCACTAGCTACGGCGCCCTTCAGACTGAAACACAACAATGGTAACACATTACTGCTTCACGGCAAAAAAAGGCGCCGTTGTGATATCCATAATCACGCCGGCTTCCTGTGCAAGGAAATCTCCCACTGATCAATGTTTACATTTTGCATTATCCTTTATTATTGTTAATCTGAAACTCTAAAAAATTACCCTCGATTACTTAGTATCGGAGATTTATTATTATTTTATATTTTTAGTAGGATAAAAAAAAAACATTAACCTATGGTTAAAACTCGATTTGTCGATCGATTTCAGGCCGCCATCTCTTCACCTCGCAATATGATATGACTGACATAGAGCCCGGCCGCCAGAGCCATTACAGTTTGTTATTGATTATTGTGTCGATCTGGTTTTTACTCTTACCTCAAACTTTATAATTTGTAAATAGTACAGTATGAAAAAGAGTGATCACGAATCTTGTTTTGTGGTGAACTACTTAGAGTCTAGCGTTACTTACGAAAGGACTTATTTGCATACTTTAGGAATAGGATAAGACGTTTTAATTTTATTTAGTTTGTGTGGTTTTGTAACACTGACTGTATATATATAAATATTGTAGTATCGGAATTTATTGGATAGGATACTAAATGTTTATTAAGATGTTATGGTTAAGGAATCACGGGGCGGTTAATTTAAAGTGAGAATATTTATTAGAAAAAATTGACAGAGTTAAAGGACAGAGGTCTGTCGTACATCGAAGTTAAGTAGCAACTGCCCGCTTGAGTCCCATACAATTATATCTTACTTACTACCTGGATTCTCACCCCCGCATCAGTCATACTTCGTTCTTACACTCTCAGTACTTCTAATGTACATTTTTGCCACGAGGCAAACATATACTTACGTTCCCACGCTTTCTAAAATATCTTAACTAAACATCTGTTATTTGGGAATTTTTCTCAATCCCTTTATTTACAACCTTTTGAAAACAATACTTACTGCTAAGTACAAAGGTGCAATAAAACAATAAAATAGAAAACTTAAATCTAAAAATGACCATTCCACATATATATGAGTGTGAATACGATCAATAAAATCTCCAAATGTCGAAATACTTAGAAGTACTTACTACCTGTGTATCACAATAGTGTAAGCCAAAACATGTGTTGTCCTAATAAACGCGTTTTTATTCATGTACATAAATGTTGTTGCACATAAAATGTAAGTAATTTGATTAATAAATATATTATTATTAAATTAGCTATGTGTTTTATTCCACAGTAGTGTAGTTTATTTGTATTTACATAAGGAAAGTCTACTAAATCTGCAAGTCTAGTAGGCTAGTAGTCTGTAGGTAAATATGTAATAAGGCCGTCTTTGGTTTTGGTAGGTCCAATCAATTCTTTTCGAAATTAATTTAATGTAGAGTATTTCGTAGTTTATAGGTTCAGTTATGTCAACATATCACTGTACATAAGCTAGTAATTACCTGGACGTCATACGAATTGCTTTGATTTTGAGGTTTTGTTACATTTTGTCAAATAACATCCAAACCCGGGTTTTGATTTCAAAAATAATAACTGTGGGGTAATCAGTGGATGTTTACGTATCATCTAAAAGAACTTTGAATTTGATGCAAGACTAGGCAGTGTTTCATACATTTTTGGGCAATCTCCTTTCCACCGAAAATTAGTTTGAAGGAGATCTAGTAGGAAGTTTTTTTTTTAAATACACTATAATTAAAACATCGATCAGAGTTACAACGAACTAGAAGAACTTACATATAATCGTATGTCGTAGCAGCAAGTAACAACTTGCTGCTACGACACCCTTCATGGGCGAGTCCGACTCGCACTTAGCCGCTTTTTTGTCATTACAGAGACTCACAATTAGGATGAGTCTATCGCTTCGAGTGTCATCCAACCTTCTGATGTGGAGTTGTGGGACGTGATGGGGCCACAACCCAGCACGTCCGGAACACAGAGGACGTTGTCAACTCTGGAAATGGATCTTCAGAGTCAGAAGACTAAGGAGACTAAGGACGGCCTCCTGTCAGGAAAGGCCGTGTAGAAAATGAAAGAAGGAGCGGGTGGAGATATCTATTAAAAGCGATGTGTCACTAGCGCGAGCTCACTTCCGCTTCAACCGTTTACGAGTTCGGGCGTTACTCTGTCTTATTTGTGTTCGACTATTAAATTGTCGTTGTCTCATCATTCTTACATCTTAGAAGCTTAGCAACATTTATTTAGTTTTGTAACAATTTTACAGTTCATTATTTAAATGTTTAAAGCTTGTTTGTATATTTTTGGTAGGTGGTACTAAAATTTGTTCTAAAATAAAAATCCCCTAAAACTCAAATGGCTCCAGCTTTAGATAAGTCAGTTCCCATGCAGGATAGTAGCGACCATAGACTTAAAAAAATGACAAACTTGTATATCTGATTTTTTTTAACTGATCACATATGACGAATTTCTGAGGTAACAATCATAAGAAAAAGCTAGATAACCATGTATTTTTTTTTTCAAATTCTTAATCTATAATTCTATAGTATTCACCAATTTAGATAAGCTTCAGATAAGCCAGTTCTCATGCAGGAAAGTAGCGACCATAAAAAAAATTACAAAATTGTTCTTATCTGAATTCTTTGAAAAAAAACAGCTCGTAAGTGACGAATTTCTGAGGTAACAAACATAAGAAAAAGCTTGAAAACCTTCTGCTTTTTTTGCAGATTTATAATTTTATAGTATTCACTAATTTAAGAGTGTTGTAAAACAAACAGTTCCCTATGCGTTCCGAAACCATTCATTAGATTGTGATGAAACTCTGTGAGAGTGTTCTGGAAATGTCCGCGATGGTTCCTGGCCCCAAATATCTATTTTTAAATGAATTATTGAAGATAAACTTCTTAAGGCCCGACTTAAGGGTAACTCAATTTCATTTCTGACAGAACTAGAGCTCAGTCAATCCCGTGTTTCTTTTTTAATTGTTAAGATAATTGTTAGATAACAAATACTTATTACATCATTTTTAAGTAAAATATATAAAATCCCACTTGTTAAAATACTATTAATAATATAGTATATTATTATAAAGGATTTTTTTATTCTAGGTAGAGCAAATACCAAAAAGCTGCTCAAAAGATGAACAGGTCAGCGTTTGCGAAAAAAAATAGCCAACAAATGTAACAATGCTCCTAGCTCTTTGGCTGTCATTAATTATATATTTAATGATATACATTAATTCTTCTTGTCTTTCAACTTTTTAAGAATAATTATTCACTAAATAAAGTAAATACAGTTTTACTTCAATCGCGCGTAAAAATTACACGCACCCACTTTTTTTTCTAATGTTCAACTTAGCATTGCAACAAATGCAGGGTACACAGCTAATACATTATAAACGCTCTACAGAATAAATGACTCTAAAAGAAAAGCCAAGTTTTAATAGTGGTATAAAATTAAAAATTCACACGAAAAATATTAATTTATTCCTTAATTTTCTCAGCGATCCACTTCCAAGGCACGTGCTGTATCAAAGGTACAATCTCCTCGAACAGCTTCAGGAGTTCCTTCTCAACCTTACTCATATGACTCTCTTTAGAACGTCGGAAAATGTTTTTGTGATCGTTTCCAGCATCGCCATACCGTGTGTCGGGCGAATCTTGATAGTTGGAGACAACATCGATATCCGTTTGTTCATAACTACAGCTGACTAGGGTTGCAATAGCTAAAATGTAAACTTGGTCAGTTTATATAGTATATTATATATATACAGCGTGGCGCGATAATGGTGACATTAAACAAAGACACGGGTAAAGCTACTTCATCCGTAATCATAAAAAAAAAATATAAAATACATAATTCACCTTAATAAATCAATTTTCCATAACATCATTTCGGAACATCCTGTAAGCAATCTAGTAGCCGCAAGCTAGCGTAGGAACTGACACCTACGTCTTCCACGCGGCGGCGTAGCCGTCAGAGCTCACGTAAGGATGATTAAAAAAAAATCTCTAAATGTATAATTTCTTTGTTTGAAAATATAAAAATTTCAATTATTTACTTTATTTTTTTAAATATTTTTTTATAATTACGGTTTAGTAGCTCTGTCCGTGTGTTTATTCAATGTCGCCATTGTAGCGCCATGCTGTATAATATGTCGTAGTCATGAAGCGAGTACGAAGATGATTTGGTATTCGTCATAGGTCGGGTGTAATCGGCGTGCTGTGCAGTACGGGGGAGAGCATGTGCTGGGCGAGCGCCGAGCAGGCTGTCAGGGAATAACTATCGAGCGAGGCGGTAGTGTCGCACGCGCATGCCGGGAACACCACACTCTTATTACGCAATAGTAATTGATATGTTTGTGAAGTGTACCTTGCTGTAGTGTTAAAACACCCACAACAACGGACAGCCACGAAGATCCTGACGATGTGACCGGCCTTTGCCCTGTCATATATATATATATTTGATACCGATTTCACTTTTTGACTTTAACTATGCCAAGTAATACGATGGTGCAACACATTCCGCAGTCTATGTTAAGTTCAGCGTTACTGTTAACGTTAAATTTGACTTAAACCTTAACTATAACAGCTAATATGATGCAACCCAGCCTAAAACATCGCCTGGTACAACTTAGGTTGTAGATCTATTTGTAAAGAGTATTTTCAGATATTAATTATGACCTCTTCTTAAATATACTTGATCAAATAGACTGTTGCTAATGATCACAATCTGGTTTTTAAAGGAGCATTCCGAGTTTTGCAGTAAAAGAATTCAAAAATTCTCAGTAAAAAAATCTAACAGGCATATTCCGAAAAAAAGGTCGCACGGAAAATTATGAACTATACATACTAAAGCGTTTTCATAATCGATTAAAAATACGTACACAAAACCAGAAATAAGCTAACGAGCTTCATCGTTGAAAAATAATTACTGAATGTATACAATCTTTGTTTTATATGAAGTGTTGCTAAAGTTATCAAGGTACTTGGCGTTACTAATGGTGCAAATGAAAATACAACGAAAGCATTTAGTGCATAATCAACAGCAAAGTTTAATTTTGACGACTTCAAATCATATATACAATTGCTTCCCAAAGCCCGAATAATACGACGCCACGCGTCGTATTCCTCAGAGGAGAGGACTAATAAATGGAGAGCCGGATTTTTTGTTTAGTAATACTGCGAAAACTACTGAACCGATCAGAATAATATTTATACCGTAAGATGCAGCGTGTTTCGGAAAAGGTTTAAGCATATACTATGTTGGTGATTACTTATCCGGACACTATATTATTTTTCGACTAAGAAATACCAATATATTCAGAATACAAATAATTCAGTCAAGCAACTAAAATGAGCGGGCGAGGGTTACTTAATTTTTTATGGCAAAACAACGTTTGCCGGCTCAGCTAGTGTATTATTATACAGTGATAATGCCTCGGCTAACACACTAATTGAAAAATACCAATACCTTTCGATATAGTTTGCTGCTTTCAGCTGATTTAGACCACATACAAGAATTAATAATCAGAACCAGTCAACAAAATTAGAAATGCAAAAGACTTCGGAAAGAATTATGGTGTTATTAGATTTAAATGTGAGCGGAATGAAAATATGAATCAATTTAATCGTTTTTTTATCTCAGCGAAAATCCTAAGTGCCTAAACATCATATAGCTGCCTTCAGAGGTAGCTTTCGTTATAGCGCGACCAAATGTTGGGACAACCTGCCTCCACCATTGCTCGACCTCAATTTCTAACTTTCGAGTAAAAATTAGGAAATAGGTAATGACGAGTCAGATTGGCCAGCTCTGGTTGCTCAAAAATAATAGGTATTAACAATACTAGTTTGGACTTTTTCTTTGCTACTCGTCGAAATTCTATAAGGAAAAAAATATCTCGAGAACTTGGACTCTTTGTATCACTAAAGAAGACTGAATCCTGGTGCTTATCGTCGGTTTACAGGAGGTGACCTAAATAAATCTCTAAAGTTAAAAATATTAGCTTCGATCAGAAATATCCTTTTCACTAGTGAAAAAGTTTTCACAATTGAAGAGTACTACATCAAAAAAAATATAGAGTGTATCCTACCACAGTCATGGTTTGGTAGGGGGGTGTCTTTTACCAAGGAGCCACAAAGTTTTATTTTTTGTGAAAAGAGAGTAAAGACTTCAGCCAAAGTGTAATAACAGACTGTTTTAGATTGTGTTGCAAAGCCTCTTAGCGATACGATTTAAAAAATATACCTTGTTATTAAATTATTAAAACTTTCGGAAGTCATTATAAACTTATTTATTAATAGGGCTTTACTCACGTTTTATCGGTGTGGGTACCGACTAGTTTCGGACCATTCGGAGGTCCTTCATCAGGGTGAGTGTAGTGGGTTGGCGATAACGTCCCGTCTCTTACTGCGGACTTGGGCTCGTAGTGCGGGGCTTAACAGGGCGGGGGCGCCGGTGGTGATGACGAGCACGGTATCACTGACACTACGTCACTCTTGCTGTCCACGGGTGCACAAAATGTACTCACAATGTCCACTACGTGTTCATCGGCACTTGCGGTCTTATTGTGAGATGCGTTTTGTAATACTGGTTTCCATGTAGTAGACCTCCGAATGTTCCGAAACTATTCGGTACCCACACCGATAAAACGTGAGTAAAGCCGTATTAATTAATAAATATACTTTGTACTTTCCAGCAAGACTCTGAACCTGGTTAAAAGGGGCGAACTACCGTAGATGGCTGGCAGTAATTCCGAAGTATATAACAACTGAAGAGTGGCCCTCGATTAGCCCAGATCTAAATGGCTTGGACTACATTATGGTCAGATTAAGGGAGAGACGCTATGAATGACACGCCCACATTGAGTTGCTTAACAAATTTTTAGAACAAACAGTGACTTAACATAGAAAGAAAGCGAAAACCCAAGTTTTATTACGATTACATAAATTCATTATAAAAAAATTAATAATAATATAGTATAATACAATAATTAATATTAGATGAATTTGAAAATTGTAATATATGTATTTTATTTTATATGTATTACGAATATTAATGATATTATATTCTTGATAATGTTTTATATGGACATAGGGATATAAGTAAATTTTCTAGATACTCGTAAACATAATGTTAACAACAGGAACAAACATGAGCTTAATATACCCACGCCTCGGCTAAGTCGAGTTAGTAAATCTATCATGCCAGTAATATTGAAATAAATGTAAAGGGTCTATCAACAAGAACTTTGTTTTCTAAAATAAAATAAAATAAAATAAAACAAAAAATTTAGATGAAGATGATTCAAATTTTATTATATTACAAAGAGAAAAGTTCGGCAATTATGAATGAAAAATTATATCAGGCAAATGTCCACCATGACCACGCTGACAGAAGTCAATTCTTTCATCAAAATTTTTAATCACTTTTTGGCAAAATGTCGGGTCTATTTCGGCTATCACATCACGGATTTTGAGTTTTAAGGTTGTAATCGATTCGATTGACTCCGTATAGACTCTGTCCTTAAGATAGCCCCACAAAAAATAATCCAGTAGTGTTAATTCAAACGATCTGGCTGGCCATTTAACAACTGAATTTCGTGAAATTGTGCGATCAGCAAATTTGGTTTGCAATAAATTGATCGTCTCATTGGCTGTGTGACATGTGGCACCGTCTTGTTGAAACCACATGTCAGTGATATGCATGTCATCAATGATAGGCCAAAATTGAGTTGTTAACATCTCGCGATAGCGTGATCCATTGACATCTCATCTTCGAAAAAAAACGGCCCAATCACGCCCCCAGACCACAAAGCGCACCATACAGTGACACGTTGAGCATGCAAAGACTTCTCAATAATCGCTCTAGGATTTTCAGAAGCCCAAATGCGGCAATTTTGCTTGTTGACGAACCCTGACAAGTGAAAATTAGCTTAGTCTGAAAAAATGACTTTTTCAGAAAAACCAGCGGGTTGTTGCAGAATGAATTGAGCGAATCTACGGCGATGTGAATGGTCGGTCGGCTTCAATTCCTGCACTAGTTGAACCTTGTAAGGCTTCAAAGCCAAATCCTTACGCAAAATTCGCCATGTGGTGGTTTGGGATAACCCCAGTTGTTGAGAACGTCGAGAAATTGACAAATTTTGATCTTCTTTAACACTGTGGCTCACAGTGTCGATGTTTTCAGTTGAACGGCCCGGTCGAACACGCGTTGGTGTTGGCACATTTTGTACCGAGCCTGTGGACTCAAATTTAGCGACCAAATTCTTAATAGCGGTCTCAGAAGAACGATTATGTTGTCCGAAAATGTCACGAATTTTACGGAATGTAATTTTAACAGAACCACCATTTTCATAGTGGGTTTTAATTATTTTAAAGCGATTTTCGAGCGAAATTGAATTCATTGTAAGAATTGCCAAAGCATCACTACGAATTTGTCAAAAAACTAACTGTCAATGTTGTCACAGTTAAAAAAAAGTTCTTGTTGAAAGACCCTTTATTACGAAATTCAAATTCGAATTGTTAAAAGAGGTTTATGTGATAGAGGTTACTATAATATAAAATACTTTCTTAATGATACCACAGATTGGGAATGGCGACAGCCATCAGGCTATTTAAATTATAAATTGTATCGGAGTTTTATTAAAAAGAATAAAAAAGAAAAAGCCCGCTGAGTTCCTTGCGCCCGTTCTTCTCGATTCTGATTTCCGAATGGGTACTCATTTTTGACTTTCAACAAGGAACTTCATATCCTATTTTGATAAAAAAAAATTTAATTGAATTTTCACAGAATTTATATCAAGACTAGATTTATAAAACCCATTTGATTTGAAGAGTACTTAAATCAAATGGGTTTTATATACACTGATCTAAAAAATGTGACAGATACTAGATATGAACACTATAAAAATACTTATTTATCCAGTGCATATCCTAAAAAAATCGCAAGGTACTGGGAACAAAAAGATATGAATGGCATTAGGAGCAACGCAAGAACGATGGAAACAGGAAATGAAATGAAATTTATGAAATTAAATTAAATTCGAAATGAAATTTAATATTTGTATGTATCGTGGCAACATAGTTGTTGGTAGATTCACAGCACAGTTCGACAATAAATACAAATATTTTAGTACAAATATTAGATTGTCAATATTACAGTTATTTTTATATTTATACGTCATTAATACACATTACAAAGCTACAATTCAATAATATAAAATAATCATAAATTTGTATGTACGACTCTCAAATAATCACTTTTAAATATAAGTATTATTGGATAGAGAATTATTTTAAACTATAGTATACATATTCTTCAATAGAAGCATTTATCTACTAGCCATAATTTAAATTTTTTATGCATTATTATTTTAGGCAACTCTCTAATATTATTTGGATGGTGGTTAAAGACCTTAATACAGATAACATTTGCGTTATTTTGATGAATCATGACTATTCTATCAGTAAACAAAATATTGCGAATCACTAATTTATATTTATTTCGATAATAAAGTTGCAGTTATGATTATATTCTTCCTTTTCCATCTTCATGCACTCTATTTTTAATCAACTCCTCAACCTTATCGGCGATAAACACCCAAGGTATTCCTTCAAGAACCGGTATAAGCTTCTTGAACGACTCAAGTTTCTTATGGTCCTCATCAAGCCGTGACCTGACCCTTGAAACTGACGAGTTTGAATGTTTCACGTCTCTGAACAGCGAAACAAAGTCTGGTTCGTCGAGTATTTTCACTTTAATTCGCTCTTGTTCGTGAATCGGATTGCCAGAACAATCAAAATCAAAAGCCACAGCTAAAATTAAAAATAATATTGTCAATTTTTCCTAAAACACAAAAAGAAAATATTGGTGAAAATTGAATGTGATCATTTCAAGAACCAAATTCTCCCAGATAATTTTTAAGATATTAGTACAAGATATTTTTTATTTGGGTCAACAAACAGACATTAATTATACAAAAAGAAATTATACGAGTATTGAAGGAATGTCAAAAACGTTGTTCGCAGGACTTTAAAACGTATGAGATATAAAATTGATTTAAACACTATACAGTAAGAGCGAATTTTAGTAGTTTTATTTTCAAATAAAAACATACGTACAGAAAATCAGAAGCGAGCAAACGAGCTTCATCGTTACAAATAAATAGTAAGCCTACAATCTTAGGTTACTATAAAATTTTGCTAAATAATTTCTTGTAACTAATTGCATAAATTGAAACATGGCAAATACATGGTGCCTGTGAATACATTATTAACTACAATAAGTAAAATATTTTTTACAGAATTAAACGCGTGTAATTGTAACTGCACTTTTTACATAGGGCTTTTGTGAGATGTTTTTAATTTCAATGGCTTTAAAATAAAACAACCAAATTTCAATAGGGAAGAATTGTCAATCTAATCTAAATAATTTTTGCCAAGCAACATCTTTCTACTGCAAATACCACCTTCAAGGCAACAAAGGGAAGAGAAACGTTAAAAACTTTGTCGATCGTCGCCAAACACGTGAAAACATATTACTATGTGCATTAAAACTGATTCATTAATACGTTATATAAAATCTAATATATAAAATTCTCGTGTCGCGGTGTTTGTTAAAAAACTCCTCCGAAACGGCGATTTGCATGAAATTTTGTGTGCATATCGGATAGGTCTGAGATTCGGCCAACATCTATTTTTTATATCCCAAAAAAAAATTTCCCATTTTTTATTTATTAATTTATACAATACGTTTGCGGGGTCAGCTAGTTAACTTATAGAAATTAAAAAAGAAGTGTCAATTTATTTTACATTAAATTGATGGATTTCGATATTTTTACTCGAAGAGCTCAAAATAACAAAATAAGAGCTCAAAATCGTGATAAGTTCAATTTGATGAGTTTAGGTATGGAGTAAGCGGGAAGGCTCAGAGATGGCCTTTAGGGTCAACCGTTTACTTTTTTTATGGAAAAGGAGGACAAACGAGCGTACGGGTAAACTGATGGTAAGTGATCACCGCCGCCCAGATTCTCTTGCAACGCCAGAGAAATGACAGGAGCATTGCCTAATTTTTTTTTAAGTTTTATTTTTGTAGGATTCTATAACGCAATTTTTGACGCACAGTTTGACAGTTCTGCTGTGACATTATTTCATTACATGAACAGGAAAGAACGAAATAATTATTGTAATGATTAAACTTCTACAAATCTCGTAATTAACAAAAAAGACCTTAAATTTATTTTTTGATATTTTTATGTTTGCATTTGTTTATGTGAAGCGAAGCGCACCGGTGACCAGCTAGTAACGTACATATTTGCTAAAATGATACAGTTTTTTTTCCTCGCAGATATAATATAAAGCACGATCGAGTGTATAGAGGCCTGTATAAGCGCGTACGCGTGCGTAAGAAAATATATATTTAAAATAAAAATTAGTTATGGCGAAACAATAGAACCACTAATCCTCTAGGAATTTCCTGGCGTAGGTGCTAGTGTGTGTCCGCTCGACGTTTGTTGAATGAAATTCTTTACACCGAGTACTTTGATGCGAATCAAATATGCCGGTGACCACTGATTTTTAATGAATATGCGTGCGACGATGCCGCTGCCCGGTGACCAATGACGTTCTATACATATACAAAATGCAATGTGGCACATGCCACAACTTACACCATAATAGGCTTCGCCTGCTATGTTTATACACTTCTGCGTTTACTCTAGTTGTTTAAAATTTTATTGGTCAATAGGCAGCAATGTAAACACTATGTCAGTTTCAGCTGCGTATTTTGAATTTAGAACCCGATTTGGACAGTGACATCAGTGGAGTAGCAGTGAGGTATTTTTAAGCCCAGACGAAAAATAGCATTGCTATAAGTTTTACGTTCGTCAATCTGTCCCTATTTTCCGATTAAGATTGGTTCAGTCGGAGGTTTTTTACGTTTTTAATCAGAAATCTCTTTCATATTATAAAGGGGAAAGTTTGTATGTTTATTTATTGGCATGTGTTTATATTTGTTAATTCTTACGTTCTAAAGGGATTTGGGTTTAATAAGTTAAGGTAACCTTCAGACTGTAAAAATAACAATAATCGTTACTAAAATTAGATTAATTAATTAGATTGTATAAAAATGCGCAATTATTTTTATACTTTTTTGTGCATATTATATCTATTGTATTGGAAGTGATTTTGAAGTCGGTTTCTTTTTTTGTAAAATAAAAATATATTTAGATTTTTACTGAATTTGAACTATACTAATAATTTGTCCAAATTTGAGTAGACCTACAAAATTTTGCAATGCAGCAATGAACGTAAGCGCATTGCAAGTGTTAAGTAAGTTGTTAAGGAGTTCCACTGATCATCATATTTTACTACGATAATTACTTGACCATAACGACGTTACGGTAGGTGATTCAAATATCCGGATAGCATAACCTAGTATAGTTGATCTTAAGAATTGAAGAGTTCTGTTACTTTGTCATGGATCCCATAAGCAGAACCTAACCAAACTGTCACCTTTGAAGTATATCCTTTCCAATAAAAAACGGAATTATCAAAATCACCCAGTCGAAAGTTCTGAGATAACAAACATAAAAAAAACATACCGAAGAATTGAGAACCTCCTCCTTTTTCTAAGTCGGTTAAAAAGAGCGACTCTATTGTTTTCATTTCTGACTGTGTCCTTTAATCTGTCCCATTCTGACAAGCGGGTCTTGTCTGGGGACTTGTCAATAATTGTACCATATTTAATAAAAAAATATTCGTTTTTATTAAATTAATTACACTTTTTGGATATCAATCTTATATAAATAAAATAACCTTACCGATGATAAGTCACACCATCTTTTTTGAGTTGTTAATGTATTATTTAAGCACTTTTAATAGCACACTTAGACTTGTTGATTGACACACAGTTAACACACGATTAAGGGGAAAAGTGTGCTTAGATTGTCTTTAAGCACACTTTTGCCGTTCCGTTATCAGACTGCGAATGATATGTCCATATTTATAGAACGTCATTGCCGGTGACTTTTGATTTATTAACCGGCGCGAAAGTCAACTGGCATTAGATTACTAAGGCATCTATTGTCTATAGGTATCTCTCTATTTCTACAGGAACTATCTGCACTATAGTTTGCCATACCAAAAAATTACAACACAGAGAATAGACAACTGCGGCGAAAACAAGCCCCTTAGCTTCGCCTTGTGGCTTCATCCTCATGGAACCTCTAACATTTTCTCCTTGAACAATGTGCTACTTAATAAATTAAGCAAATGTGAGTTAAAAATAAATAAATAGGTGCTGCGCTGCAACATGATTTTTTCACGATTGATACAAAACCTATATAAATTGAGGAAAAATAACGAAGTGTTCTGAACAAGATCTCAGAAAAACTAAGTGAATTGTTTTCACACGCACATCAGCCATGTTTTGTATCGGCATCTGAGTTTGTATTTCATATTATAATGGCAATAGTAATACACTCTCTGTCCAACTGTTGCGGTTTATAAGTAAGCTAACAGCTGTTGTTAGTTGCTTACCTAGGTGGTACGAAAGTCCAGAAATATAGATAAAAAATGAATAGATATTTTTTTAAATTACTGAATCTACCACATGTTCGTGAAAAGTTCAGCTCGTGTGAAGAAAATACATGAAACTCAACGGCCACTTTTATCAATCAATAGAGTATTTAACAATGGCTGTCTGTTCTCAGATTATTGAGAGTTGAAAATAACGTAATTAAATATTTTAAAAAAATGTAACTACTATATGTAGGTATAATACACATGTGTGTACTGTGATTATAATGTCGTAATAATTTGTTTGACTTTTATGCAGTCTAATATTTTTTTTACTTAGAACTCTTAAACTAAGTAGATTATTAAGTTGTAGAAGTAAACGTATTTTTTTTTTACTTTTTAGTGCATGTTATAATGTTTTGAAATAGTTGTTTTTGAAGTACTTTGTTTTATTTATGTTCTATTTTAGCGAATCTGAAGTGCCTTAACTAATGTGTCAGAATTATATGTGTAGATATAATAAACGTGCTACTCATATGAGACAGCGCCGTTTAAATGAAACAAACGAAGTCAGGGAGAAACGGCTAAACAGGGGAAGTTCGAGGACAATTGCAAAGAGACTTGTGAAAAGCGGAATATAGATAGAAATCTATATTCCGCTTTTCACAAGTCTCTTTCCAATTGTCCTTAAGTCGTCCTTAAGTTGTCGTTAAGCATTCTTGCTTACGATGCCGTTTTGTTATGTTACAGTGCAGAAAATAACTTAAGCTCATTCCAATTTGATGACAGACAGTTCAGAATTCTGCCACAGATCCCACCTTACTTATGAAGCTGTAAGCGGTTTAAAAACTTCCATTGATGATCATATTCGACTACCACAATTACTTGATCATAACGACGTAACAGTACGTACGGTGACCCAAATATCGGGATATGAAAGATTTAGCCGAGTATCGTTATTTGGCTTCTAAGATTTTTTTATGACAATAAGGGACGAGACGAGCAGGACGTTCAGCGAATAGTAATTGAAACGCCCTGCCCCTTACAATGCTGAGGATTCTTAAAAACCCAAAAATTCAGAGCGGCACTAAAACTGCGCTCGTCACCTTGAAAGATTAGATGTTAAGTCTAATTTGCCCAGTAATTTCACTAGCTACGGCGCCTTTCAGACCGAAACAGTAATGCTTACATTCATGTAGCCGGCGTCCTGTGTAAAGGTGCCTCCCCCTGGACTTGAAGAGAACCGAATCTTTGTCATGGATCCCATAATCAGTCCCTAACCAAACTCTCATCAAACTAATCTTGAAGTACATCCTTTCAAATAAAAAAAGAATCATCAGAAGAGAGCTATTCGTGCTATATATCAGCTTGGTTGTAGACAGTGTCTCAAAGAAAAAATTAAAGAAATAAATATTATGACTGTTCATTCTCAGTACATTTATGAAAATTTAATATACGTTCACAAAAATCGTCACCTTTTTGCTCTTAATAGTTATTTTCATTATTATAACACTAGAAATAAGGGATTGCTTGTAACTAATTCTAGTAGGTTTCATAGAATACATAATAGCTTTAAGGGTAAATGTATACACTTCTATAATAAAGTCCCAGCCACTGTTCTTAAAAAATGGCTCTGTCGTAAATCCTATTACTCCACTGCTGAATATCTAAATGATCGGACAGCCTGGGACTAAATTACGATTATTTTATACCTATATATATATTTTACTGTACAATATTGTATATTTTTATTGAAAAGAGCGCAAAAAAAGAATGCTGGGAGAGTTTCTTGCGCCGCTTCTTCTCTTTCAGGGCGCCATTTGTTTCCGAAGCGGTAGTAGTATCTAGTAGTTATTAGACATTACATATTATCTTTTACATCAAAAAGAATTCTAAAGGAATCAATTTTGAGAAAATAAATGCTTTTTATGCATTTTTATCGAAATCGGTTGGCGTGATATTGAGGTATTCGTCCATTTGTCGCGCGCCTACTTAGTGCAAATTTAAGACAGTATATATTATGCTTATCTCATGGATGCCGTTGTCAGACCTGGACGAAATTAAATGAGACTACACGGGAAGCACCACCAAAAAAGAATCATCAAATCGGTTCACCCGGTCAAAAGTTATGAGATAACAAACATAAAAAATAAAACCGTCAAATTGAGAACCTCCACCTTTTTTGAAAACGGTAAAAAATAAGTTATCGCGACATATTTATCATTAGAAAGAAGTAGTAATGGTACTTCATGCAATTAGAAAGACACAAATAGTGACGCTTACAACGCAGCCATTTTGTTATTAAAAGTAGTTCACTTTATTTACTTGTATATGTATTATGTACATGTATTATATGTATTATGCGCATATAGAGATCTTTAACGCAGTATACATAGCATAAGGCACATTGGAAGCATCCAAACAATTATCATTCAAATGCAGAAGGAATAGTGTAGGAGTAAGCACACAAGCATGGGGAACTCCAAAGTTTATGGGCTTCGGGCTCGAGCAATAACTGTCTACCATGACTTCTAAACTTTGGATGGCTGCCGTCCATCTCCTTCTATTGTCTATGGAAGAGGAAGACATACAAACGTACGGGTTACTTGATGGGAAGTGATCACCGCTGCCCACACTCTCTTGCAACACACTAGCAATCACAGGAGCATTGTGTAATTATATACTACTACTATTGGTTGGTATGCTATGCTGATTTACTTGAATATTAGCGTAAGCTAGGTCTGAGCTCTACTTTCTTTAGGGATAGAATAGACAAGGACTGACTTCCACGAGTCCGGGACGGTGTGCTGAAATAAACGCTGCCATATGATGTCATGTTGGGATTTGGCAGTACAAGTTGGAGTAAAATATATTTATTATTTTTTATCATTTAAGCTTATAATGACATAATTTCGCAAGAAGATAGTCCAAACCCTATGGAGTTAGAGAAATATTAGTCTACTACAATTTCAAACGCATGCTATCCAAAGATTTTATGTAATGTACTCTTAACGAAATACCAAGGTGCGGTAAACACGGACTCAATTGCCCTTAGCACCGGGTAAGCGAATGAGCAATTTTTTCCAACAAAAGGTAAAAATTTCTTTTGCAGTTTCATTTTTGTGTCGTAGCGATTCCTTAGGTAATCGAATCTGTTCAGAGAAGACTTGCTGTGTTCTTCTGGCGTTTCCAAGTAATCCGATGTAACATCTTGCTTATCCACATCCACACAAGTCGACCTTGTAATAACCAAAGCTAGTGCTGTAATAGAAAAATGTGAAATTTCACTAAGATTCTAAGTGTAAAATGACAATAAAATGTTCTATTCTTCGCGCGCAAAGACGTTTTGCCAATAATAATATATATAAATGAATTGCTGTTCGTTAGTCTCGCTAAAACTCGAGAACGGCTGGACCGATTTGGCAAATTTTGGTCTTGAATTATTTGTGGAAGGCCAGAGAAGGTTTAAAAGGTGAATAATTAGGAAAATGCTGCAAAATTAAATAAAAACAACAAATTTGTTTTTCCTTTGATGTGTCCATACATAATTTCTATGAGAGAATTTATTGACGCACGGTTTGACAGTTCTGCTGTGAAACAATTTCATTACGACATCAGGGTGCATATTTTACGAAGTAATTTTTGATGTTATGATATATTATTGACAAATTCATATAAAAACATTATTTTATTTATTATATACAGTACAACGTCTGTCGGGTCAGCTAGTAATATATATTATATATGTGTTATAATCTTTCTAATATTATAAAATAATGCATATGTGACTTTGCTTATTATGTTTTCACGCATCAACTACTCTACCTATAAGGGTGTTGGTAGAAATGAATATAAAATACATTTTATCCCGGTAATTTTAAGGGATCCCGTGGGAGCGTCCTTCTCTTTTTAGGTCGGGCACTCATAGAAACAACGACGGCTAAAAAAAGGCATGGAATGATACAGAAAGGATATTCGTAGCGAAGCAAGTGACACACAAGGCTGCCTTTAATGTGGCTATAATTGGCCATCGTCATTTGCATGTGGGCAATGCCTTATGCGAACGAACTCTCAGTTAGATGCTATTCCATCTTTATTATTATAAGATTACTTTATTTTTGTTCTTATTATTATTCTTTCTCTTTTTTTCTTATTAGATTCACTTAAGCCGACGGGAGTAATGCTCGTATTGTCACTGATTTCTATAAAAACACATTGTCTACTAAATATATTCAGTACATAATAAGGCCAAACTAACTCACACAATAATAGAAGAAAGCTATCAAGGTTCATGGTTACAAATAATTACTGACACCTAACGAGTTTGTTGTTTTATACCAAGTCTTGTTAAATTATCTCAAGATTTCAACGTAACTAATGGTACGAAATTAAAACATTAATCGTTTAATGCATTTATCGCATGGAATAGAGGTGCTAATGAGGGTAGGACCTGATTAAAAGTGGTCGAGGCTGGCCAAGTGGCATATATATATATATAGCGTGGGGCTACAAAATGGCGACATTAAATAAACATACGGGTGGAACTACTTAACCGTAATCATAAAAAAAATATTCAAAAATAAAATACATAGTTCACCTAAATAAATCAATTATCTATAATATTATTTCGGATCAAGCTGTAAGAAATCTAGTAGCCGCGCGCTAGCGTAGAAACTGACAACTACTTCGTCCCGTCTTATGCGACCACGTGGGTGATTAAAATTTTGATTCCTATATATTATGTACAGAATAACGGCGTCAAGTAGCCGCCTAGTGCCGCTATGTTTCGCATAGGTTATTGTCGAGGACCGTTGCGTAGAGACGTAGCTTCATTGTGTGTCTTCTACCGCATTTATCACGGAAAGTGTTCCGAAGAGCTGTTTCACCTGATTCTTGGCGCCGAATTCCACCTTCTAGGATATCATCCCCACCATCTGGATGTGAGGCGGTTCTCCACAGTGCGGTTTTCAAGGAGTTAGTTTATCCACGTACTACAAAGCTGTTGAATGAGCTTCCTTGTTCGGTTTTTCCGGGACAATACGAGATGGGTACCTTCAAAAAAAGCGCGTACACCTTCCTCAAAAGCTGCCAACGCTGAGGTGATTCCTCTGGTGTTGCAGAATTAACACGTTTTTGAATTTTTTTACTAGCCTAAAAGTAGCTGGACTCGCATGCAATTTCGTCTTTCCTTATTGATATCATTCCATTCCTATACTTACACACACTAGAGAACGCAGATAAAGATAATGATATCAGAACTTGTAGAAATTTGAAACAGTTTAAATCATGTTCACACTTTAATCATTGGAAAATGCAGGCAGTAGGTACTGATTTCGGTCTTAATTTACTCTGGTCTATGAAGTATTATAATTCCATGTACCTATATTTTAAAATATGTCTATAAAATAGTACTTGTTCTCTGTACGCATACTGTTTAATCTACGTCATTCCTTTATCAGAGTATAGACAATGCATACTTTATAGAATCTGTTCTCTATTTGCCCTTCAGCGTAATGGAAGCTACACGAAGATCACGAAAGTCTTGTTACATAAGTTGTAATTTTAAATACATCTTCCATAAAAACAGTTTACAAATTTTAATTCTAATAGGTTATGGGCCCAGGCACGTAATCTGTTTTGGATATTTGGCTAAAATAATACAACTTGGAAAATACGCGTTCGGCATACAGCACGTGGCGGGGTGGTCGGCGAGGTACAAGATTATCTCTGCAAATACTACTTGTTCAAAGGTAGGAAGTTATTTATTACAATCAAGTTGGTCGGAGCAAGATGGATAGTACAACGACTATCCCAGTGGCTCAAGGGACGGTGTGTAAACTCGAGGGTTCCAAAAACTGGAATATTTGGAAATTTTAAACAACAGTTTTACTCAGAGGACAAGGTTTATTTGACATCGTAGAGGGCAAGAGCGTCAAACCCGAGGATGTAACACAAAAATCTGCAGGGCAAGGCAAGGATGCAAAGGATCAATCATTGCTAGTAACTAGAATGACCGAGGACGCACCTGCAGTTCTTCAGCTGAAATGTGGAAAAAGCTACAAAGTGTCTTCGAACAGTAAAGTGAAACAAATACATATTCACATACTTCAACAGCGGTTCTTCCAATTCAAATATGAAGAAGGTACGGAAATGTCAGTTTTTTTGTACAAAATTCAAGAAATGAAAAATAGCCTGAAATAAAATTTATTGAATTAGGCGTCAGTTTGCGGAAATCCATAATTATACAAATGATTTAAGTTTTTTTTAGTGTTCATTCCGCCAATATTTGTTTTTAATAATTATTTTAAAAACAAATATTGGCGGAATTAACACTAAAAAAAAACTTAAATCATTTGTATAGCCTGAAAGAAATGCAAGAAGACATATTGGAAAAATTCGTTATAACTAAGGTACTATTGTCACTACCAGAGAAATACAAACATTTTGTGTCGGCATGGGAGTCTGCTCCGGATGATAAACAAACATATGATAATTTTGTTGCTCGACAGCTCGTAGAAGAGGAGAGGATGAAAGAGGCTTCGAGTTCAACGCCAGCATCAGCATTTGCAGCCAAAAGGGATAGTGGTAAAAAGTTTCAGTGTTTTCGGTGCAAAAATTATAATCATTCTCAATTTGACTGTAAAATGAAGACAGATAGTCCTGTGAATAGTGGTAACAATAAGTCAGAACTTCGCTGCTTTTTTTGTAAAAAGCCAGGTCATACAAAAAGTCGGTGTAGATTTAGATTAAGTAAACAAGGTAAAGTCTCAAGTAATGCATTTGTATTCTCAAATTCTTTGAAAGATTATAACAAATTTACGTTTCTGGTCGACACAGGTTCGAGTGATCATATATGCAAAGATAAAGAATTGTTTACCTCTTTTACTGATATGGCAAATAAATTTGTAGTGCTAGGAGACGGCACACCTATTAAAGTGTTAGGGACAGGATGTTTAATGGTACAGGTATATAATGGTAAGGTATGGGTCGACTCGACCATAAATAATGTGTTGTATGTTCCCGACTTAAAAACTAATTTGTTTTCTGTGAAATGTGTCACACCTAAAGGTTATGTCATGGTAACAGGTGAAAATTCATGCAAATTTTATAAGAAAAACCAAGTGTCTGCTATTGCAAAGCCAATTGATAACCTTTATTATTTAGATTTTCGTTATAAATGTAGTGAAATAAATATGGTGCAAAATTATACAGATTTAAATGACTGGCATCAAAAACTTGCTCACCAAAACAAGACTTATGTCAAAGAGGTGTTAAAAAATGATAATATTTGCATTAAAGGTGCAAGTAGTGTGCAAGAACAGTGTGAAAGTTGCTTAGAAGGTAAAATCCATCGTTTACCGTTTCCAAGTAGTGATATAAAAACAACTAAAACTTGTGAGTTAATTCATGCTGATACTTGTGGCCCGATGGAACAAACATCACTCGGAGGTGCAAGGTATTTTGTTATTTTCAAGGATGACTATTCTAATTATAGAAGTGTGTACTTTTTGAAAGGGAAGGATGAAGTAAAGACTTGTATTGAGAATTTTTTAAATAAATCTGAAAACGAAACGGGAAATAAAGTTAAATATTTCAGAAGTGACAACGGGTTAGAGTTTTTGAACAGAGATGTTGCTCAATTGTTTCATAAGCGTGGTATTATTCACCAACAAACAGTTCCATATAGTCCAGAGCAAAATGGAAAGGCAGAAAGGGAAAATAGAACTTTAATTGAAGCGGCTAGGACTATGTTATGCGCTAAGAAGTTAACTAAATATTTGTGGGCAGAGGCAGTTAATACAGCTGCATATGTTTTATATAGGACAGGAAAAAGTACTATAAAAGACAAAACTCCTTATGAGTTGTGGTCTAACAAAAAGTTTGAATAAAGTAAGCATTGAAGGGGGGTGTTAAAATATGTCTATAAAATAGTACTTGTTGTCTGTACGCATACTGTTTAATCTTTGTCATTCCTTTAGTCTTTGTCAGAGTATAGACAATGCATACTTTATAGAATATGTTCTCTCTTTGCCCTTCACCGTAATAGAAGCTACACGAAGATCACGAAACTCTTGTTAAATAAGTTATAATTAAAAATACATCTTGCATAAAAACAGTTTACTTATTTCAATCCTAATACTATAACTCCGAGGAAACGACCCCGCTAGTGAATCGGTTGAAACAAACGCTAAATAAATAATTCATGTTGCAACGCTATAAATTTAACTAAATTTTCAGATGAATTCAGCTTTCATTTAGACTTTTTCGAATACTCATTGAAAAATTGAATTTATATTAAACTAGCAGCCCGCTCCGGCTTCGCACGGGTATAAAATATATAGCCTAGGTCATTCACTGAAAAAATGATTAAAATCGATCCAGTAGTTTTGATTTATTCATTACTGCCCGTGGTCCGCATGTATTAAATTTAGAGTAAAAACTATTCTTCTTTCTCTAAACCATGAAGATTTCCTGCTATCTTTGGAATATCTAAATTCATACACTACATTTTTACTTATTTACTTTTTACATGTTTACCTATTTATTTTATTTTTACCACAATTAATATATTACAGCGCTATTTTATAGGCGCCGGAACCGCCGCAAACGCTACGTCCCGCAATTATTAAATCTGTAATATCTTCGAAAATATTCATTTAAATCATTTGCTGTAAAGGGCCATATAGATCTATATTAAATGAACAATGTATTTAACGTGTTTAATTAGATAAGCATTAATGCTGTATTGGTTAAAATCGCTTCGAAAGTTAGCCATTATTTGTCGTAAAAAGTAAATGACAAAAAAATGTTATTGTGGGATATCCATCAGATATAGACATCTCCCATAGCGGAGTTTTCTGTAGCCCTTTTCAATGTGTACAATACTTAGTACATTATTTTTATAAATCTAGTAGGGTTCCGCATAAATCTAGTAGGGTTCAGCCTTCGTTTGCAATGTAAGCGGAAAAAATGTAATTATTTACGACATCACATTAGAAACCTCAAAAATAACAGTATTTCTCCACTATTTAATGGATGTTATTATAAACCTTCCTCTTCAATCACTATATCTATTAAAAAAAACCGCATCAGTATCCGTTGCGTAGTTTTAAAGATTTATGAGCATACATAGGGATATAGGGAGAGAGAAAGCGATTTTGTTTTATACGATGTAGTGATTCCATAAGTGAAATCCAGATTTGCACTGTAGGCAGTGCAGTTCTCAAGAAAGTGTCACGGAAAACAAAATTTTTCCCGGTGTAATGACACTTCATCAAAGCTAAAATGCTTTTCGTGCTTAACCTCTGGTTTCAAAAAAGCATGCGCTGTTGTGATCATTTACTTTGCAAGGGATTTACTTTGCAGGAGAAACAAGCATACCTATGTTTCTCCTGCATTCTCCTCTATAAAAAGGAGGAGGAATTGCACGCTTTGAAACATACTGTAATAGCAAGGTTTGAAAATCAGGCACAATACGTATACATATTCATAATAATTAAATAACCTTTGAATCCATCCATGATATGATTTTAATTACAACAATGACAATGCCGCAAAAAATGTTTGTTGTTCATTTTATTGACTAATTATACTTGTTAACATTTAAAATATTAACATTAGAACAATCATCCAAAAATAGTTTTTATTGAGTCCCACGAAGATTTTACGCCAACTTTGACCTCATCAATAATTAGTTCTTGGACCACTATCCATGGCGTCCTAGCGACAACTCTAATAGCATTTGCCATACCGGCCAGGGCAATACCAAAAAATCCTTTTTTATCGAATTTTTCTTTTGTGTCTTTATGACTTCTATGATTTCGAAGAACATCGGCATATTGGTTCAACGTAACTTCAATGATTTCATCTGAATCCCGAATAAGTTCCCTTGAAACTCGTTGCTGGCCGAAAGATGTCGAACTTGCTTTTACCAAAGCTAGACTTGGTGCTGCAATAATATCAGAATAATGAAAAAAAAGAAGTTTCATACAGAAAAAGAGAGAGAGCTACCTAGAAAACGATGAAACTTGGAAAAATGTGCTATACAATCTAGCTAGATCATATTCGCCCCGAAAAATCACTACGTATAAAGGTTGTGTTTCGACAGAGACATGAGACGCAAAATAGTTGTTTGTTAATAATTTGTTTAATATTGTTAATATAATGCCAAAGAGGACGTGTGTACGTCTTACTCGCGTCGTGCTTCTGTTTAAGCTACCTTCTATTGGAGTGGTAGTGCCAAATAGGCCGGCACGCCCGGAGAAATACCACTCCCCCACTTGAAACCAGAGTGAAATAGCGGCTTTGCCGCTGTGTTTCGTACGATGAGTGGAATGATGGAGTGAACTTTTGATCTCCAAAATAAAGCTGAAACTAAGAGCAGCTCGAAAAACATCCAATCAAAGGCGATTGACAGTAGACAATGTTTCAAAATTTTCAGCTGTATTAGAGCAAAACTGGAGTCAATGGACGGAGTTGAATCCCCATACAGAGAGCTCAGACATACTTTGGGATCAGGCGAAAGCTCTCATATCCAAAGCTGTCAAGGAATCAAAAACACCTGCGGGGATACGTAAACGACAGCACTGGATGAGTGACAGTACTTTAACCCTTGTTGAGGAAAGAAGGTTGATGAAGGCTTCAGGAGCCAACGTGAGGGACCTTAACGCAAAGTCAGCACGTATTCAGGAGGCATGCAGGAGAGATAAGAACACTCATCTTCAAAAAATATGTACCGAAGTAGAAGCTCATGCTGATAAGCACGAATCCAGAGACCTCCACCACAAGATCAAGTCCATCACGAAAACCCTCTCTTCCAAAACGTGGGCTATAGAGAATGCCCGGGGAGAAACGGTAACAGAACTGGACGTTATTTCCGAGACCTGGAGGGCCTACTGTCAGTCTCTGTTTAGTGATCCACAGTCGCATTCTTTTCCTTCAACTGAGCCTAATACCGATGAACTGGAGCCTGACATACTGGAAGATGAAGTAAGAGCAGCCATTAAACAATTAAACATCTCAAAAATGGCAAGGCAATAGGAAGAGATTCTATCCCTATAGAGACAATCAAGGCGTCAGGAGAGTATGGTGTACAAATCTTCCACGCGCTGTGCAACAACATATGGAGGAGCTGCGCTTGGCCTCGCGATTGGGCGCACACCGTGTTAATCCCTTACACAAGAAGGCTCCACCAAATCCTGCAGCAACTACCGCCTGATTGCTCTGATACCCCATGCTAGCAAAATCCTTCTTCACATCTTGAATGAGCGTCTGAAATCCTATTTATCTAGAGAAATATCGCCAGAGCAGGCTGGGTTCGTAAAAGGATACACGGGAGCAGATACTGTCCATCCGCCAGATAATCGAAAAATCCCGAGAATTCAATAAACCTACATATATCTATTTTGTTGATTTCTCCAAGGCGTTTGACTCTGTCAAGTGGCCGAAACTCTGGAATACTCTCCTAGAAATGGGTACCCCAAAACATCTGGTATCACTTCTTAGGCACCTTTACGAAGATGGTACGGCCTCAGTACGAACCGATGAGGTTCTATCCAACAGTTTCCACCCCAGTGCAGGACTCCGACAAGGATGTATAATTTCTCCATTACTGTTTAACATCTACACAGAACTGATTATGAGAATTGCTTTGGATGGTTGGACAGACGGTATCACTATTGGAGGACAAAACATATCGAACTTACGCTACGCGGATGATACCACCCTCTTCGCAAGTAGCATCCCTCATATGGAAGAGCTACCGTAAAACGGGGTGATTAGGGATCCAGGGGTGAATAGGGATAAAATCAAAATTGAACCTGAGACGAGAAATTCATTTGCTTACCATAGATTACTACATACTTTTTGGAAGAAAATCGTAGTAGAATATATACTCTCTAGGTTGGCAGCATTTGTTTAACATGAAGTCAAGCAATTCGGCGTAAGATTCACTACTGAAGTTGTTGCTCTGTTACCGGTGTTTTTTTGTGGTTCTAAACTTTCGAGATAAATATATTTTTTTAGAACTATTTGAGCTAGTTTAGTTTTATTACGGTATATTAGTTATTTCTAGAGACGTTACATAAAGGGTGAGTACAATTTAAGCGCTTATTTGTAAATTTAACGGTTAAAAGTGGGTGGAGATACTTTTTATCGAAATTTGAGGTGAATAGGAACGCCGAATGGGGTGTATAGGGATGGTTAGTAAGTCTAATAGGGACGCCATATTTGGTTAATAGTGACGAGCTTAGTGACTCAATGGGAATGTAGAAGGGTCAATAGGGACAGGGTTGTCACCACAATGTTCTTGTTTTTTATCATATAAATAGTTACAAAATTAAATATCGGCTTTAAACATGCAAAGATTATTAATACATGATAACTAAAAAGTAAAAAATAAATTATGACGAGTAGTAATTATGGGGGGGTACAACACCTTTACAATTCAAAGAAATCGTTACTTAAGATGTGGATATATAGGAAGAGCATGTGTTATGATAATTCTAATAAGCACAAGCTCAGCTTGGATAGTTACATGGTTCCATTAAGAAGTTCCGATGCCCACCTTCCGACTTAATCACCAGATAAGTTTGCTGGTACTATTGTGATTCCATGTGAATTTGGTTAGTTATAATATATTTTTAATGCAATAGGTAGACAAACGAGTTTATATTTGTTGAACAATAATAAGAAATAAGTGCAATTCTATCATTAAATCTCTTTCTTTTTTCAGATAACATCTATTTTTGGGCAACGCCGCGTGATTACCAAACTAGTCGAAACACAAATTATAAAAAATATGACGATTCTGTAATAGAAATAGCACTACACGAGTACAATAGCTCTAACCCTTCCTTTAAAGATGTTCCACGGAAATACGATATACCGAAATCAGTCCTGCATCGACACAACACCCGTGTCATGAAAAAACAAGGAGGCCAAACTGCCCTAAGCCGGGCTGAAGAAGCGTACTTAGTAGAGTACGTAAATGTATGTTCAGAATGGGGATATCCTCTAGAACCCATTGATTTTAGATTGCTGATAAAAGGATACCTGGATAAAATGGGAGTTGATATCAAAAGGTTCAAAAATAATATGCCAGGTCCTGATTTTATGTCATGTTTTCTTAAAAGGCATAAAAATAAAATTAGCAAAAGACTCAGTCAAAATACAAAGAGAGCAAGAGCAGCTGTTTCACCAGAAACCATCGATGAATATTTTAGAAAACTTGAAACGTCTCTTCGAGGCACACCACCTGCTAACATTGATAATTACGATGAGACCAACCTCAGCGATGACCCAGGACGTCAGAGTGCTGGTTAAGAGAACAGTCAAATACCCTGAGAGGGTAATGAACCATACAAAGGGTTCCACATCTCTTATGATGACTTCTGCAGCCGACGGCACTCTTCTACCCCCATATGTTGTATATAAATTGCAAAATATGTACGATACGTGGCGGCAAAATGGACATAAATATTGTAGGTACAACTGCACACCTTCCGGCTCGTTCGATGGTAATATTTTCCAGGACTGGGTTTGAACTATTGCAATGCCGTATTTCAGTGATAAAATTGGATCTAAAATTTTTATAGGTGATAACCTGGCCTCTTATTTAATATAATAATTAATATGTTAATTATAATACTTTAAGTATAGTATGTTGATTAAAAAAAGATTTTAATACTTCTATAATGTTGATTATTACAGTGATTTTATATTTTTGAATTCATTTGTATTATTTAACCTTTACCCGACTGTGCAAAATAATGGTAATATTTGACCTAGCTCGTGACAACCCTGACTGTTTTTTTCTATTGTCCCATAGCTGATCCCTATTAACCCCTCTAAGAGTTTAAATAGGGATGGGCAACATTTTAAGCTATCATGAGTAATTCGTAAATTTTATAAGTTCTTTCTACATTTTATCTAATAGAGATAGTTTTAACTCAAGTTTTTAAATATAAATAACATAGGTTTTATAGAAAGAAATCAGAGAAAATGTCATCTAAAATCTAGTTTCGTCCCCATTGACCCCGTTTTACGGTACTACACAGGCTGGAAAACGTTAGTCTTGATTTTGGCCTCAGAATTAATCGCAGCAAGACCAAAGTGATGATAGTCGACCGTGCTAAGAACAACTCGCCAGAGGTTAAGAAAGTAGAAAATTGCGAGGTAGTGCCTACTTACATATACCTGGGGGCACTGATTTCAAATAATGGCGGCTGCATAGACGAAATCAAACGACGCATGGCAATCTCCAGATCGGCTATGGATAAATTGAGGAAAATATGGAAGGATCGCAATATCACAAAAACCACAAAAATACGACTTGTAAGGGCTCTCATATTCCCCATATTCCTCTACGCTGCTGAGACATGGACCCTACGAGAAAGTGAGAAGAAAAAAATCAATGCTCTTGAGATGTGGTGCTGGAGAAGAATGCTCGGTATATCGTGGACCGAATTCCGAACCATAAGTCCATTCTTCGGGAGCTCGGCATCGAACAGAGACTGTCTACTACCGTACAAGCTCGCATTCTCACTTTCTTCGGGCATGTATCGCGACGTGGAAGCGACTCCATAGAACGCTTAATAGTGCAGGGTAAAGTCGAGGGCACTAGACCAAGAGGCAGGTCCCCGATGAGGTGGACGGACCAAGTGAGGCAAGCTGTCGACGGTACTCTGCATGAATGCACGAGAAAAGCGGCATATCGCGACGAGTGGCGTCGCATTGTGAAACAGGCCATTAACCTCGACGTGACGACCACGACCACTCTGACAAGAGTGTAACGCCGAAGAAGAAGAAGAGATGTGGGTTGTCTCTGCATCTTCTACCGCATTTATCGCGGTACCTATGTCAAAGTGGATATTTCTTACGTCTTCTGATGGCTATGTTTTATTGTTGTTATCATAAATGTGCCTTATTAGTAACTAACTAGGTTTAGCTTTGTTATGTCGGTACTTCTCCAACGTGTTAGTATTAAATAAATAAAAAAGTATTCGGATTAAATTATTTTTCAAAAGAAGACAACCCTGTCGTCGCAGAAGAGTCACGCGATAGAAAAAGAGTCAACTTCTAGATGAATATAAATGTAGGTTTTTAGCGCTGTGCGATCTGAATTGTATCGCCAGAGTCCCTATTTCTTTAATTGATTTTGCGGAGTGAGCCTTTGTACTTGTACAAATATATATTCTTTGCCAAAGGTGTAAAGAAAAAATAGTGTGAAGCGAAGTGTGTCAGATTCAGTGTTGAAAAGCTTTTAATTTTTTTTATAGTGGGCAACAATTTGTATATAATATTTATAGTGAGTGCCGGCGATTTCATTTACGTTTATTAATAAGGCCAATTGTTACATTATACTTGAAAATGTCAAACTAGATACATACAATAATTTTTTTAAAGAACACAAAGTGTCAGATGACATAATCATATATATAACTTCCCTTTCTTGGCGTGCTTCCGTGCAGAATGGGATGTCGCTATGCCAACATAATGGCTGACAGGCTTGCCCTGCATGTTTCAATATGATAACTCTCTCTGTTATCGCTACTCAAACATTTTATGCAACGCAACGGCCAACTACTAGTTCAAGATATAACAATTAACGAATTCGATATGAAATAAACCTCAATAACCTTCCATTTAACATTTTACTAAGATGACCAAATAACGATTCCTGAGCATTCACTTCCTAACAAATAAATAAATGAACAACTTACACAGCACAAGAAATAAGTATATTAGCTTCATTGTAAAATACTGTGTGTAGTTAATGCAGTTAATTTATTAACATACAATCTCAGTAAATTCGCCCAGACATTTTTCGTGACTAATGGCGTAAATTGAAACAAATCAGCACGTGCTATTAATAATTAGCGATATCAACGATACAATCAATAACATTTCTGGAATTAATTATACAATTTAAATTTGTACCAAAATTTATTGACGATGCGATATTCAAACCCGCGCCTCTGGGGTTACGTCCCAACAATCTCAAACTTAATAGTGTACACAATAAAACACAGGCACTTAAATTTAAAAAGTATTGCAAAAAAGATCTTTTAACTTGTACTGGCCACTCTGTATAACATCTATATCGCGAAAATCGTGTTATGACTTATCAAAACGCGAAATAACGAACTTGGTGACGGTATCCGTCATTCTATACGACCACAATAATGTTACAAAAAATTGTGCGGGTTTTTTCGGAAATGGGTCTAAGGCTAGCAGCTCAATATGCCAGCGTAACCGTATAGCATTAGCGAGTGGCTAAAAGGTGCCTCTAAGTGTGTTTTAAGCACACACATAAGGGCGTCTAATACTAGATTCAAGCCACTGCCTTGGTAAGATAAATGGACCAGTGCCAGTGGTTGGATTAAATGGCCCTCGTCTTCGCCGTCAAAGGCGATGTAGTTAAGACATACGTTAGACATGCATGACTGCATGGGTTTAGTAACGTATATCTGGGTAATGGTGTGGGTATTGCGTTTGCAAAGGCGATGACGTGATCAGGATCGAATAGGCAATGGAATCAACGCGTCGATAAGAGCTTAGCAAGCTTTGAGCGTAATAGCCTAAACACGTATTAACCGATTTCGCAAAGGAGGAGGTTCACAATTCAATTGGTATTTTCGTTCTATGTATGTACACCGATTACGCTGAGATTTATGATCCAATTTTTGTGATTCTTTTTTGTTTGATGCGGAATGCCACTTGGTCCCATAAAAGTTAACATAGTTTGGCCCAGCATTTTTCATTTTATGAAAATATTTGTTTACGTGGATGGTGTTATTATATATTTTTTTATATATAAGAGCAAACGGGCAAGAGGTTCACGGGATGGGGAGAGATGAGGCAACCGCCCATGGACATCCGAAACAACAGTTGTCAAGAAATGCGTTGCCGGCCTTTAAAGTGGGATTATGCTTTTTTCTTGAAGACCCCTAAGTCGTATCTGTTTTGGAAAACCGCAGCCGGTAATTGATTCCACAAAGTGGCTGTGCGAGGCAAGAAATGTTTTGCAAAACGCCCGGTTGTGGAATGCCAAACGTAAAAGTGATGCGGGTGGTACTTTGCACGTAATGTCCGGTGGTGGAATTCGGCCGCTGAAATCAACCCGAACAGCTCCTCTGAGAACTCCCCGTGATGAGTGCGGTAGAAGATGCAGAGAGAACCCACATCTCTCCGCAATGCCAAAGAATCAAGCCGATCGGAGACAACTTGAACGTCGATGATTCACGCCGCTCTTCGTTGTATGCGGTCAAATGGAAGAAGCTAGTACTAGGGAGCACCCGCCCAGAAGTGAGAAAAGTACTCCATGTGAGACCAAATTCGCGCCTTATAAAGTTGCAGGCGGTAGCTTATAGTGAAGTACCGTCTCGCCTTACTTTCCCCATCCCGTGAGCCTCTTGCCTTATTTAAAAAAAATGTTTATTGTACGATATTACATTGTAATCCATATTTTTATAAATTTATAAATAAAAGAGCCCGCTGAGTTTCTTGCGCCCATTTTCTCAGGTCTGAGGCAGTCTATTTTGAATGGGTAGTAGTTTTTGACGTTCAATAAGTGCTTTTGAATCCAAGTTTGAATAAAATATTTGAATTTGAATGAAACTGGATATACCGACAGTTATTTAAGATGAAACATTCCTGCCAAAAACATCACAAAAAGTGAGTTACTTGAATTGATACCCTGAAATCCACGCGGGATAGGACGAACCGGCATGTTATAAATACAATACTTAGACAACGTACACTGTGACCCCACCCTATTCTAATTTTATTTTTGATAAGCAATTACAATATTCACGCTATCTATGACACAGCTAAATAGTTATGCATAATAAAGCATAAATTATTATCATATTATAATTAAAAAAAAACTTGAAACGTTTTTATTTACATTATTATTACAAATAATTACAAAAAAATACATCTTTAATTTTAACAATATATTATTTACCGATCAAGACCGTTGACCAGGCTTTAATAGCCAACGTAATCAATCAAACATTCAAATGGTACATAGGGCGATATCTCTCATTACTGTCTTGGTATTAATCTTAAATTGTAAGGAGCTGACCAGACATGCTAGAGTCTTGCCAACTAGTAGTGACAGTCGAATTTGTATGAGTTCTGATCGGAAAAAAATATATTTTTTATTTATAGTTTAAAATTCTAACATCGCAACTGTGTTTTTTTGTTATTTCACGTTTTTAATATGGCAAGAAGCGTGTAAAACCTATTATAAGCAATAGTTGTAGCTTGTTATATACAACGATAAATAACTACGAATGTTAAATCAAACACAAGAAGAAAAATGTCATATTTCGATGAAATCATTTCAATTGCAAGTACGTAACTCAAAACAATTTGATACTTGGAATTATGTTAATGTATTTATCACACATATAATGCAAATCGAACACGAGAAGAATAATGTTATATTTTCGATGAAATCGTTTCAATTGCAGGTTGAAATTTATTTACTATATTATGTTGATTTATTTATCACAATAAACGCATTTTGGTTTCAGATAATATTGTTGCCGATCAAAGAAAAATCAATAGGTCAGTTTCATCTATCAAAATTAAATTATGAAAGTATGTTACTTGAAGAGTTTTTACCTTAAGAAATACGGATTCAATACTACTTTGGTATAAAAACATGAGAATTCTTTATATTTTCAAATTTAAAATCTGTATGTCGCGTAACCTAAAATGCCGACCACCATTTTGTCACGCCACTATAGCAGAAACATTTTAAAATTTTAGCAACACACCAACGATACGGACTATAAAAGGTTATTTTTATATTTATAAAAATCATTAAGGATTGCACTGGACATTTTGATGTTTCATTGTATATATTATTATGACGTCACGGTCATGGCGGTCTACTCTTAGCGCGACTATTGATCGTTTAAATTTAAAACATTTTTTAAAGCATAAAGTGGAATTATTTTGAGGAATTAAAAATACCAGTTGGCTATCGAATCTTTACGATCATTTTTAATATATTTTATAAATTCGAAGAATAGCCAATTGAAAATAATTGTGTAAACTCTTAGACTCATTGAGGATGATAGTACAGTCAGCACTGAAAAAGCATCTATGTTTAAAATATCAAATATGACAGGTATTATTTTTCTTTTTCTTTCTGATAACCTTGCTGACATAATATTATTAATAATAATTAGTGTACAAAATGTTTCTCAAAATGACAATTATTACTATAAAGTAACCTATATTTGTAATCAACAATAAATTAAATATCATTAATTATATTTGTATGTGAGTACAAAATATATTTGAATTTAATCGAAGTCCATCAACTACCGGCATGATCGGAATAATATCTTCTAGTAAACGGCACATAATAATTCAGCTGGACCAGATAAAAGGTTTGTTCCTAATCTACTGTTGTTAGGGGGGCAGAGTTATTCGCGTCCGTAGGAACTACCTAGCCACTACCCTACACGTGCCCCCTGGGTGGTGCCAAATGAATAACAACGCCGGGTCTCGGGCGGCGGTGAATTAACCCGACCAAACCAGCCAAATCAGCTTGGTCTAACAGTGAGAGTAGGAAATGACTCACACAAACCGCAACCCTGTGAACTCTATCTGCAGGATCGGTAGCCTTGGCTTAATTGTCCGGACTATGAAGAAGACAACTTCTATAAAAAATTACCCTAAGTCTACGGTGAGATTCGTGCCAAGAGACTGCATGGCTGGTGGGAGACCAGTCGCAAACGATCCACATCGACGGACCTGGCAAACGTCGTTGTATTAGCCTTCTAGGGAGAATAGGCGTCACCTTCCTAGCGACCTGTTATATCGGCCTTACTCGTGGGAATAAAATGAACCAATCAAATACAAATAATCAACAAACTTTACCAAACTCTAAAAAACCAACCAACCCTAACAGCATGATCCAACAAACTCTGTATGAAAGCATGTTTACTCGGAACAGAAGCAACTCGACATCGTCTCTGCCAACTGAGCTTAATTACTATAATTACAACCAACAAAACAAGGAGAAAGACAATCGGGATTCACAGACCGATACTCTGCCGATTGCCAGTGACGACATAATATCAGACCATGAAGAATGGCAAAGGGATGAAATTCCCACCAGAAGAAAGAAAAGGAAAGAAACAAGTCCAATTCACAATGACGGGAATAAAAAACAGAAAAATTCCCCAGACTTTGTGATTCCTACACGCAATAGTTTTGAACTACTCGATACGGAGCCTACGAATAAAACCAACAATACAGATAAAGTATATGTACCAAAGCCAGAACCCATCTTTGTTACGGGCGTAATTAATGTAAATTCTCTTAAAGAAGTACTAAACAAATTTGTAAAAAGCGATCTTTACCTCATGACCACACTAAGATCTGGGCACGTCATAAAAATTATACCTAAAGACATCCAGACATACAAAACGATTCGAGAGAATTTCATTGCCGATAATATCACACACTATACTTACCAGCTTAAAAGCGAGCGAGCGTACAGAGTAGTATTACGCGGACTCCATGCTTCAGAAAATACCACAGAAATTTCAAAAGAATTGTATGAAATTGGACATGAAGTGAGACAAATAGTCAATATCAGACATCGAGCTACAAAGGAACCGTTGCCTGTTTTTTATGTCGACTTAGAACCAAAACCAAACAACAAAGCCATTTTCGATGTAAAATACTTGAATAACATGAAGATTACTTTTGAAGCCCCATATAAGAAAAAGGAAATCATTCAATGCAAGAGGTGTCAGAGATTTGGGCATTCCAAGAACCAATGTTTCAGGCCCTATCGCTGTGTTAAATGCGGTAGCGCTCACCCTACAACAATATGTACCAAAAAACCAGACACTGAAGCTACTTGCGCGAACTGTGACGAAAAACACCCCGCTAGTTACAAAGGATGCAAAGTGTACAAACAGTATAGAGAAAGAATTCTTAAATTAGACCCTAAGACAAAAGAAACACCAATGCCTAGCAATATAGAGATGAAAAACCCGGGTCCCCACCCGGGTTCAAAGCCTAACTGCACAGATAATCAAAACCTAATTAAAACCTATTCAGAAGCAACGAAAACCAAAAAACAATATACTCAAAAAGACATAAAGAACGACTTGGCCGACCTTACTGACTTAATGGACATAATGTTCGAAAAACTACAACATTCAATGTTGACAATGATGGAAAAAATCATGGACAAAATGATGGACCGTATGGTCCAGCTAGTCAGCAGCCTGGTTAAAAAATGACCCGAAACCTCCAAGTAGTCACTTGGAACGCCAACGGCTTGACGGAACGACGTCAAGAACTAGAAACTTTTCTCAGAACAGAAATGATTGATATTGCATTAATCTCTGAAACAAGATTCACACTGAAGACACACATAAACTTTAATAACTATACAGTGTATACAACCAATCACCCAACTGGGAATAGCCATGGAGGAACAGCAGTGATTATTAAAAGCAACATTAAACACTACCCTATTGAGGAATACCGAACAGAAAAAATACAAGCAACATCTATTAAACTTGTAGACAGCAAACTAGAAACAGTATTCTCCGCTGTATACTGTCCTCCAAAACATACTATAACTGCCAGCGACTTCGTAAACTATTTTTCTACATTGGGTAACAGATTTATATGTGCTGGCGACTGGAATTCAAAACATTTAAATTGGGGATCTAGGTTGACCAACACTAGAGGAAGACAACTCTGTAAAGCCACAGAAGAGATGAAGTTAGAATGTCATTCCGGCAGAGAACCTACCTATTGGCCTACCGACAGACTAAGAATCCCAGACTTATTAGACTTTTTTATTGTTAAAAACATAGATAGTAACTACTTAAACATAGAACCACGTATAGATCTCACATCTGACCACACACCAGTTATGCTGAATGTTACTACAACAGTTAATCTGGTAGAACCCCCCCTTAGAATATACAACTTGAACACTACAGACTGGACAATCTATAAAAATATAATCACGACAGAGACAGAACTAAAGACCAAGATTAATACAATAGAAGAACTCGAAAGACAACTGGAACAACTTAATATGACTATTCACATTGCTGCCAATTCTGCAACTCCAAAAAAGACAGGTAAAGGAAAACCTATGAAACATAACTCATATCCAAAGGATATTAAAGAGAAAATACAAGAGCGCCGTCGTTTGAGAAAAATCTGGCATACTACTGGATATCCCAGTGATAGGACTGCATTCAATAGGTTCTCAAACGAACTCAAAGGCCTTATCAGCACCCTAGAAAATGATAATATTCAACACTATCTTTCGAACCTAGATCCAACGAGAGACACAAACTACTCGCTGTGGAAGGCTACCAAGAATATAAAGCGCCCGAAAATCCACATATCTCCTATAAATGATGGAAAAGGAGGATGGGCAAGATCAAATAAAGAAAAGGCAACAATCTTTGCAGAACATTTGAAAACAGTTTTCCAACCATTCCCTGAAAACAATCCCGAACAAACTATGGAAATCAAGAAATACATTGAATCTGCGAACCAAATGTGTCTTCCACTAAAAAGTACCAGCCCAAAAGAAATCATGAAAGAAATAAGGAACCTTAAGGAAGGTAAAGCACCCGGCTATGACCTCATTGATGCCACATTACTTAAAAACCTGCCTCATAAAGGTGTAATGAAATTAGTTAACATCTTTAATGCCAGCTTAAGTCTAGAACATTTCCCTGGGCAATGGAAAATTGCACATGTAGTCATGGTACCGAAACCCGGTAAACCCCCACATGAAGCTACTTCATATAGACCTATCAGCCTGCTACCAGTTATTGGCAAACTGTTTGAAAGGATATTGCTTAACAGGATGAAAGAACATCTAAGTGCAGTATTACCGAACCATCAATTTGGATTTCGGGAAAAACACGGGACAATTGAACAGGTGCACCGTATAATTGACACCATTAGCAGATGCCTTGAAAATAAATTATATTGCTCTGCAGTATTTTTGGATATCAGCCAAGCGTTTGATAAGGTATGGCATGACGGCCTCCTGTTCAAGATAAAAAAGCATCTCCCGCATTGTCTATTCCGAATACTTAAATCTTACTTAGATAAAAGATGCTACCAAGTGAAGTACAGCGATGATCTCTCAGAAGTACACGAAATAAAATCAGGTGTCCCTCAAGGCAGTATCTTGGGCCCTGTACTATACCAAATTTTTACAGCAGATATCCCAACAACTGACTACACCACGACTGCGACTTACGCTGACGATACGGCATTACTGTCGGCTCATAGCAACCCAGAAACGGCTTCATCACAGTTGCAAAACCACCTAACAGGAGTTGAGACGTGGCTGAAGCGTTGGAGAATAAAAGCCAATGAGAACAAATCGGTACATGTAACATTTACACTTAGGCGAGAAACATGTCCACCAGTAAAGCTAAACTGCAAAGTTATCCCTCAAGATAATAACGCAAAATACTTGGGCATGCACCTAGACAGAAAACTTACATGGCAAAAACATATTTGGATAAAGCGGAAACAACTAGATGGAAAATTGCGGTCACTGAACTGGTTATTGGGACGCCAATCACAACTAAATCCCAACAGCAAGATGCTAGTGTATAAAACTACCATAAAACCAATCTGGACTTACGGAATACAGTTGTGGGGAACTGCCAGCAATAGCAATATAGATATCCTGGAAAGATTCCAGACCAAAGCTCTGAGAACAATGTTTGGCATCCCTCATTGTATAAGTAATAGATACATATACTTCGACTTCGGCCTAAAAACAGTTCGGCAGGAAATAGCCCAACACAGCCTGAAGTATCAGGAGAAGCTGACCGTCCATGTAAACAAACTGGCACACGCTCTAAGTGGAGAAGATGCTCTTCAGTATACCCGGCTAAAAAGAAGTGACATACCGAGCCTACATAAAAGATTTACCACTTGACAACAAGAGAGTCGTGTGAAAAGAATTTTCACACAAGTGTGGCTCTTGAGGAAAACATAAACTGAGAAATCAAACAAAGAAGTGGCTTATTGTTGGAAAACAGATTGCCATGAAGCAGAAATCATCAAAAAAAAAAAAAAAACTGTTGGTTGGTTTAGCATAGAATCAACAATGGCAGATTATCACGGTGACATGAACAGAAACAATTTCATGAAATGGTTACATGAAAAATAAATACCAAATTTGAATAAAACCCAGTGTCATAGTAATGGATAATGCTTGTTATCATGTCACTCAAATGTAATGAAGCAGAAGAACTGTTAAAACAGTAACCATACTGTTTTAACAGTTCTTTTCGTAGACCACATGAAGTGACAAAATTACCGCCTTATCACTGTGACCTCAATGCTATTGAATTTCAAAGAAAAATTGCTAGCAGAAATTTAGCAGTGGACACTCGTAATAATAGAACAGTTAATTAAATACTATTTTTTAATGTTACTCCAGAAGACTGTAAAAAGTATACAGATAACGCTATTACATGTGAAAGATGTAGAAAATATTCATAAAGAGAGGGATAGGATATCAGATACATACTACATTGGAACCGTTTACATGGTGATACTAATGATTAATTTTCTGGAATTACAGAATTGGAATCTGATTTTGATTATGAAACCGAACAAATGAATATTCATACAATTTGATTTATTATTTTCTTTTTTGATTAAAAAAAACATTATCTACCTTTTGTTTACCTTGTCAATGAATAAAGTACGTATATTACAAGATAAGAAAACTCAGAAATAATCAAAGTATCAAAAATATTTTCCACATAATTTTCAGTGTTGCGAGCCCAATATTTTTTACATTTGCCGCTTAATTCGACTGCCACGACTCGCTGGCCAGACTCTAATACTAAATGTATGGGAGTATTTAATGTCAAAATTTTGAATAGATACTTGTCGTTTGATTTTGAAAAAGTTATTGGTGTCATTTTACTGATTAGGTGACGTACTCTTGATATCAGTTTGAAGGTTTTGATATCTGTCATAGTTACGTTATAAATTAAAACGAAGTTATAAATGAAATAACGAACACGATTTTTATATTAAACTGTATTTATTAATGTTTATTTTATTTGCTATCCAAGTCACTCTCTATTTTTGCGGCAATCGCTCTCCAAGGCATGGTGTCTAATACAGGCGCGTAGTGTTTAAAGCTTTTAAATTTCTGCAAATTGCTTGCCAAATATTCGACATCTTTGCTATTCTTCGACCTGATGTATGGCGGAGTGGGGTAAGATTGCTTAACATTCCTGTACAGCAAGATTTCACCTGGCTCATCAAATATTTCCACGGCATCTGCAGTTATGCGGACGCCGCGCTGCTGTTCAAATTCAGAACATCCAATAACATATGCTACAGCTGTAATCAAAGCATATGTTGAAATGCCGCGATGATTGCTTAACTGAAGTAGCAGTGGGCAGGGCACATAGCTCGAAGGACAGTTAGTCATTAGAGCAGTAATGTCTTCAAATAGCGACCACGAGCCGTAAGACGCAGTGTTGGTAGTCCACAAGATGGACCAATGATCTTGTCAAGGTCGACGGAAAAGTTGGATTAGGGCAGCACAGGAGCGATCGTCGTGGAGATCTTTTGTCCAGCAGTCTAGGATATTTCAGATCATCTTAAGACCGCAGTGAGTTGTATTTCTTCAAGTTTTTTACACAATAAAGTGAATTGTTCGCGCAAAAGTGATCTGTAGCAACAAAGTATATGCATCACTGTCATTTCCGCTTCTGGACCTGAATAATTAATATTGTGATAATCTCAAACTCAAATGAGCCTTCTATAATATACTAGCTGCCCCGACAGACGTTGTTCTGTAGATAGTAAAAAAACAACTATTTTATATTTCAAAACATCAAAAATTATTTCGTAAATATGCTCCCTGTTGTTAGAATGAAATTGTTTCACAGCGGAACTGTCAAACCGTGCGTCACTTAATTCTCTCATAGAAAATATGTCCACACAAAACAAATATTGAAAATAAAAATATTTATGGGTCCCAAATTGAAATAAAAACTACCCTATCTCTCAAGTTGGACCAAACTGCACTCCATGAAGTAATCACCATTAAAATCCTCATTAGTTTAGGAGTTCATTGAGGACAAACATTGTGACACGAGATTTATATATATATTAAGATAAGTGTAAAGGTCATCACTTTTTAATCAAAGCAAAACCTTTCTACATGAAGTTACTAAATACTTCCTTCTTTTAAACTCAAGCTTGATGTTTCTAAGATGTCAAATGAACTTATTATAACAGTGGACTGCAGCAGAGATTAAAAAAAATGAGGAGTGCAAAAAAGTCAGCCACGCTTGGCAGTAGCTCCTTTGTATATTGAATATCAAACCAATCTAACGCACATATTGACAAATCAAAAGTGGTGACGTATGATCACTCTTTCAGGTCGTTTAAACGCTTGTATTACTCCAGTCGCACCAAATTTGCAATGTACTTTCATGCATTCACTCAATATTACCTTTATAATGATCCTATACTTTTACGGCCGTTCCCAATATTCAGTCTATATCCGGTTGTGGCCTATTTGAGATGAAAATCGTAACTATCGTTGACTTTTCTGACCCAATAAACTTATCGACGGTAACTCACCTTATCCGTACACGCTGTATGTCAATGGGAGGACGTATAGCTTACCAGCGATAGAAGTTTGTATGGTAATTGCAATTCACGCATCCCAATATAAGGCGATAAGAATGACTTATCGGGTGTATTGGGACAGCTTCAGATTATTGACAGCTAATTACTGACAGTAGAAGGTAGGTAATGTATCTCTCTCTGTAGATAGTATATTGGGAACGGCCGTTAGGGTTTGTCAGATTCAGAAATGTTACTTAAACATGATGAGAACAAATCTTAGCAAGAATTATTTAACTTACACAACATCAGAAGCATGTGAAGGAACTTCATGGTTACAAATACAGGATCCACTGAACGTCAAAGACTTATATCGAATTTTCCTTAACTTTGCTTATTTCTCGTGACTAATTGTTTGAAATTAAAACACGGCGTATACTTTAAACACATAATCAACTATACTCAAGACTTACAGGCTTTGAATATGTCGAATTAACATTAAAGGCTGGACCGCATTAGAGCGGCCCATCGTTTACGGTGACGGTACCTATCGCATTTATAGTTAGCGGCAGCTCGCGTCATTTCTATACCAAATTGCGTGCGAGCAACGTTACAAGAAGAGCGATAGTGACAAGCATTTGGTCATTATTTCTTTGTTGTGGGCAGGAGTGGTAGTGCCATGTTGGGTCCTCACGGACACAACCGAATTGGGCCGGAACGCCCGGAGAAATACCACTCCCCCACTCGAAACCGGCGTGAAATAGCGGCTATGCCGCTGTGTTTCGTCCGGTAAGTGGGGTATCCGGAGGCCTACACCTTTGGGAGAGGCCAAATACAAATGGCAGCAAGGACTAAAAATAGACTACTCCAGGACGGTATCAGGCTATGCAGCCCTGGAGAATCCGTCCCTGGGCGTCCACAATTAGGGCCTGTACCTAATAGTGGTTGCCCAGGCTGCCCCGCGTATTCTGGAGGGGGCAAATCTGCGCTGACTCGGGGCAAACAGAGCAGGAGGCTCAAACCACCCTCCTCCACACTCGCTGTGGACTTTTGCAACATCAGGGGGCTTCGCTCAAATTTAAATGCCGTCCACTATCACCTGGAGACGGCAAAACCGGCCCTGCTCTTTTTAACCGAGACACAGATATCCTCCCTGGCTGATTCATCTTACCTTTCATACCCGGGGTATAATTTGGAACACTCCTTTATACCACGGGCTAGCGTGTGCGTTTCCGTCAGGGAGGATGTCTGTTCTCGACGCCTGAGTTTTCTTGAAGGACAGGACCTATCCATCATCTGGCTGCGTGTAGACTGCGATGACCATCCGCGAATCTACGCATGTCTGTATAGGTCCCATAGCGGTAACGCAGAGACTGACCGGTTCCTCGAACACATCCAAATGGCTACAGATTCCGTGTTGGAGCAGATCCCCACTGCAGAGATCGTGTTTCTTGGCGATTTTAACGCCCACCACGCCGAATGGCTAGGCTCACGTACCACCGATCATGAAGGGAGATCTGTTCACGACTTCGCCTAAGCATATGGTCTGACGCAACTGGTTATTGCGCCAACGCGAATCCCAGATGTGCAAGATCATACACCTTCACTGTTGGACCTTATGTTGACCTCACATCCGGACGTTACCTAGTTTACGTTGACCCTCCTCTGGGATCGTCGGACCACTTCCTGATCCGGAGCACCGTGCCGATCACGCGCCTAACACGGCCCCGTTCCTTATTATTTATTCCAGTTATTGCTGACGCGAAGTCGAAGCACGTTGGCAGAATTGGCTAGAGACTTGCACGCCTTCCCTCGGGAACTCGTGCGTTCTGGTCGCTCGCCAAGGCTATCCAAGGAAACTTCTGCCAGCCAGCCATTCCGCCACTGCACTGGGATGATGACTCGCTGGCACATGACGCGAAAGAGAAAGCTGATCTCCTGGGCTCCCTCTTCGTGTCCAACTCGACTCTGAATGACCAAGGTGCACCACCACCGCATATTCCGCGGTGAAAGTCATACATGCCGGAGGTAAAAATCCGGCATGGCACCGTGCTTAAGGCGCTTCTCACCTTGGACATTCACAAATCGAGCGGGCCCGATTGCATTCCCCCGATAGTGCTGCGGACATGTGCTCCGGAACTGGCGCCCCGTCTTTTCCGCCTCTCCTACTCATCAGGCGTAGTCCCGAAATTATGGAAGGCGGCTTTAGTGCACCCGATCCCTAAGAAAAGTGTACGCTCAGATCCGTCCAACTACCGCCCCATTGCCATTACCTCTATTTTCTCTATAGTAATGGAGTCGATCATCAACCGCCAGCTCTTGGGATACGAGGAGCACCAGCTGATCAGCCAGTACGGTTTCCGTCAGGTTCGCTGGTGATCTTCTTGCATATCTCACCCATAAATGGGCGCAAGCGGTTGTGTCGAAGGGAGAGGCGTTGGCGGTGAGTTTGGACATAGCGAAGGCCTTCGATCGGGTGTGGCATAAAGCGCTTATAGCGAAACTGCCATCCTATGGGCTTCCCAAGAAGTTGTGCAAATGGGTCACTAGCTTTTTGGCTGATCGGAGCATCAAGGTTGTTATCAACGGTGCATGCTCCGACTTAAAACCTGCTATACCCTACGCTGTTTCTTCTGCATATCAATGATATGCTGCAAATCAGCAATATTCATTGCTATGCAGACGACAGCACAGGATTTGCTTCCTACACCGGCCGTGCCAACATGTTCCGGGATAGCTTCGACGAGAACCGGAACAAACTTGTGTCTGAAATCGAGACTATGCTTTGCAAAGTCTCGGAATGGGGCCGACAAAATTTAGTCGAATTCAACCCCAAGAAGACACAAGTTTGCGCGTTCACCACTAAAAAGTCTCCTTTTGTCGTATCCCGTCGATTCGAGATCACTCCTCTAACTGCCACAACCTGTATTGGCATACTTGGCGTCGATATATCGAGCGACGTTCAGTTCCGTGTTCACTTGGAAGAGAAGGCCAAACTGGCCTCAAAAAAGCTTGGTGTACTCCAGTAAGGCGAGACAGTACTTCACTAAAAGCGGCCTGACATGGAGTACTGTTCTCACCTCTGGGCGGGTGCTCCCCAGTACCAGCTTCCTCCATTTGACCGCATACAACGAAGAGCGGCTCGAATCATCGACGATCAAGTCATCTCCGATCGGCTTGATTCTCTAGCATTGCGTAGAGATGTGGGTTCTCTCTGCCTCTTCTACCGCATTTATCACGGGGAGTGCTCAGAGGAGCTGTTCGGGTTGATTCTAGCGGTCGAATTCCACCACCGGACATTACGTGCAAAGTACCATCCGCATCACGTAGACGTCTGGCATTCCACAACCGCGCGTTTTGTACGAAATTTCTTGCCCCACACAGCCACTTTGTGGAATCAACTACCGGCAGCGGTCTTCCCGAACAGATACGACTTAGGGACCTTCAAGAAAAAAGCATACTCCCACCTTAAAGGCCGGCAACGCATTTCTTGGCACACCTGTTGTTGCGGATGTCCAGGGGCGGTTGCCTCACCTCGCCCCATCCCGTGAGCATCTTTCCCGTTTGCCCCCTCTCATATAAAAAAAAGGAGAAGAAATGTGTTACTGACATACCAAGGTCACGCTAGCAAAAATAATCTTAATGACTAATATTATTAAAATAATATATCGACCGCGTGGCGCCCAGTGCTCTGCTGCGCAGCGCCGCGGTATTCCGTTCCGGTCTTAACGGTCGCGGTGTACACTCTACTCTACCTATAATATATAATAAAGAGGTAAAGTTTGTAAGGTTATAGGGTGTAATCGCTGGATCTACTGAATTGATTTTGAAATTTCTGTTACCAATAGAAATCCACATTATTTTTGAGTCTAATATGCTGTATATTAACCCGAAAAATGAAAAATACTCATTCGTGGCAGTCGGATTTGCAAGGTAAGTAACAGAAACAACGGTCGAACCAGAACGTTTCTTACGAACGCTGCCTTAACTACGAAAGATATAATAATACGATTGTTTTGTATTAACGCGTGGGGCAGCATTGGAAACCCAACTAATAAGGGTACACATTGACTGGTAAATGGGCTTTTTTTATTTTTTACTATTGACAGCTAATTGATATTTATGGGTTTTCTTGTAATCTTAGTTATGTGAACATTATATTTTTTTAAAGTTCTCATAAAAAGCAAACTGATTATTGCTAAATGCTATTAATTTGTCTCAGCTTGAGCATCTTAATGTTTAACTGACTTACAATTTAATTCCTTTTGTTTTCATAATGTTTTATTCTACTGAGTTACATTTTGGCCATGCGACTCTAATATATTTTACATTAAAATGTCATCACGTAAATGCAGTTTAGAAATAGAACTAAAAGTGAAATGAGATCAGATTAATACTTGCTTTAAAAAAAAGTACACTGATCCTTAAGAACACATAACGATTTTTTATGTATTCTGAATGCCAATTGTCGTGAGACACCCTAGAAAAGGGGGTTTTTTCAGCATTAAAGCAGTAAAATATCGATATCGATTTCATGTTTATTCATACAAAAAAATAATTTCACATAAACACGTGCAAAAAAAAATAATTAAAGACGTAAAACAGCCACAGGACAGGACAAAAAGTCAAGGTCACAAAAAAATAAAAAAACTCCCAAATGCGGACGAAGTAGCGGCTATGAGGTACTTTTGTAAATGCAGTTTTATAAATTATATGAGATCCGGTTTGAAAGAGAGATTAAGCTGAACCTATAGACAGATCTATAGAGCGTACTCAGACTTAGGTCACGTAAACCATAGCTGAGTGTAATCTAGTACCTATAGAGTCATTTGACAGCTGAAGTTATATTTAGCTCAAGGACAGCCGAATACAACTCGTAAGTGTGATTTAATACACTCACCAAAGTTTTATGTCAGTAACGTCTGAGCAAAGTCTAAATTCGCTCCATAGATCTTAGGCTGTTAGCATTAGTCCATTGACTATCCATAGCATAGTTGTAGCGTATCCCTCTCGGGGTATTCGCCTCTGTATTACTAAAAATCAGGTGGAAGACCAGAAGATGGATTGATGATGATATGTTATCATATGATCCTTTTCCCGCAAAAATATCTGGTATTTATTTTATGAAAGAGGAGGACAAACGAGCGAACGGGTCGCTTAATATGAAAATTTTTAAATCAATGCCATAAAAATTAGTTGTTCAATAGAATTCTATAAATCTGAACTTATCGATTCAACCTATTTGTTTCCGCTATAATTAAATTCGTGACATGTGAACCGAACGAATAAGTCCACATACCGCGTAACGAACGCCGGCGATACTACCTCCATGCGGTGCCAGCATTAGATAAGTAAAGTTTTATTAATCTATTGAACAACTTTTTATTTTGTCTATTCTTAGAGACATATTAGACATATAGAGGCATATTATTTATCGGAGGTGTAACAAAAGGTTATAAATAAAAAAAATATAGAACCTTCGATAGACTTAACAAACGCCTTAACTAATATAGGTTTTAATGTTCGATAATCGTTTTATTATCAACTAGCTGACCCGACAGACGTTTTTCTGTACATTCTTACTAACATTATAAATGTGAATGTATGTTTGTTTGTTACGCGTTCACGCCTAAACCACTGAACTGATTTTGATGAAATTTAGTACAGAGATAGACAAAATCTTGGGAAAGGACATAGGCTACCTTTTATCGCGTATAAAAGGCTTACCGGGGTTGAAATAGGGGGTGGAAGTTTGTATGAAAGTTCGTCATTATCAATGAAATAAATATTTAGGCACATGGTAAGAAATAAATAAATATAATAATCATACCCTTTACAATTAATTTATAACTTTTCACTTAAAAATGGAAATTTCCCTGATGAATGGAAGGAAGCACGAATAGTACCTATTTATAAAGATGGAAAAAAGGAACTTATATGCAATTATCGGCCTATATCAATCCTCTCTATCGTATCCAAGATTTTTGAATCACTTGTGCACCCATTCAATCATGTTAAAGACCACTTAAACCCCTACCAACATGGTTTTATTCCTAAAAAGTCTACTACTACCAATTTAATCAACTATGTTTCAAATCTTATTGATTCGGTTGACAAAAACCTACAAGTAGATGTAGTTTATACTGACTTCTCCAAGGCATTTGATAAGGTGGATCACGAGATACTTATCAAAAAACTCTCATATTTTGGCATTACATGACATATTTTTAAGATGGTGCAAATCCTACCTTTCTAACCGAAATGCCAGAGTAGTGATTGATGGCGAGTGTTCGGACTCTTTCAATGCAATTTCCGGTGTTCCGCAGGGCTCTAATTTGGGACCTCTATTTTTTGTTTTATTTATTAACGATATAACTGAATTATTTAAAAATTGTCAGGTTTATCTGTTCGCAGATGATTTAAAAATAGCTAAAATTATAATGCAAGAATCTGATGTAACAGATCTACAAGCAAATCTTGACAGACTTGTGCTATGGTGTGAAGCTAATCGTATGCTGCTTAATCCGAGTAAATGCAGTTTTATAAAATTCACTAGAAAAAAATGTCCAATAATGAGTTCATACAAAATCTTGGGAAACAGATTGAAAGAAACAGATTCCATTCGGGACCTAGGCGTAATATTTGATAACAAATTAAAATTTTACAAACACATAAATTCTGTAGTAACAGCTTCTTTCAAATTGCTTGGCTTTATTCTCAGACAGTCAAAAGATTTCAAAAAGCTAACAACAATCCTTCAACTGTACAACAGCTCGTAGCAAACTAGAATATTGTTGTCAAGTGTGGTCCCCCGGGTACAAAAATCACATTTACAGAATCGAACGTGTTCAAAAGAGACTTATAAAACACCTAACCTTCCGATTTAAGATCTCAAGTTATAGAGAGTGCTACAAAAACAAACTCGATTACTTTAGGATGAAACCACTGGCAGTTCGTAGATCTCTTCAAGATATGAAATTTCTCTATAAAGTTTTCAATGGAAAAATAGATGACAATGAACTGTTGAGTAGATTCAATATAAACGTACCTCGGAGACCTCCTCGCAACCCATGCCCGTTCTTTAAAACTAATAATGCTCGAACGAAACTTGGACAGGACGCTCCTACAGCCCGTATGTCACGCGTATACAACGAATTCAAATTCAAATATTTTTATTCAAAATAGGATGTGAAATCACTTATTGAAAGTCAAAAAAACTACCACCCATTCCAAAGTGAATGCCTCAGGCCTGAGAAGAATGGGCGCAACAAACTCAGCGGGCTTTTTTTTTCATCAAAAATATGTTTTACAATTAAAGTAACATTTACAAAGTAACATTGTACAATTAAACTTATTATTTAATAGCCTGAGGGCGGTCGCTCCATTCCCAATCTGTGGTATCATTAAGAAAGTCATTTATGTTATAGTAACCTTTACCACACAAACGTTTTTTAACAATTCTTTTGAATAACGTAACACCTTTGTTTTGAACATTTTCTGGGATCTTGTTGTAAAAGCATATACATCGCCCCACAAAAGACTTACTAACTCGACTTAGCCGAGTAGTAGGCATCATCAGTTTATGTCTGTTCCTGGTGTTAACATTAGTTTCTGGCAAATTCACTTATGTGCCTATGAACATACATTACATTATCAAGAATATATTGAGAAGCAACAGTCAAGATGTTAATTTCTTTGAATTTTGCTCTCAATGATTCTCTAGGACCTAGGTTATAAATAGCTCGAATAGCCCTCTTCTGCAGCACAAATATTGTATTAATATCAGCAGCGTTGCCCCATAGCAATATACCATAGGACATAATACTATGGAAATAACTAAAGTATACTAGTCGCACCGTATCTATGTCAGTTAATTGTCTAATTTTTTTAACCGCGTATGCTGCAGAACTAAGTCTGTTCGCCAATCCTTCAATATGGAGGCCCCATTGTAATTTGGAATCTAGAATTATGCCAAGAAATATAGCAGATTCCACCGGTTCTATCACCTCTCCATTTAACAAAACATTTGCATTTACATTTTTGACATTTGGTACGGTAAATTTAATGAATTTAGTTTTCTTGCTATTTAACAATAGGTTATTAGCTCTAAACCAGTACACGATGTCAGATAAAATATCGTTCATTTCGTCATACATAGCTTGGTCTCTTTTCACTTTGAAAATCAGTGAAGTGTCGTCCGCAAACAATACTACCTTATGTTTTTTCTCTATAAGATTAGGAAGATCATTTATATAGATAAGGAAGAGGAACGGTCCAAGAATAGACCCTTGTGGTACCCCCATACTGAAAGGAGTCCCAGGAGATCTCCTGCCATTCACGTCGACCCTCTGAATTCTATTGTTTAGATATGAAGTCAGAAGATCGAGCGCAGTTCCTTTTATGCCATAGTGGTATAGCTTCCTGACCAGCGTTGAATGTTGAACACAATCAAAAGCCTTAGATAAATCACAGAAGATGCCAAGTGTCGGCAAAACCGACACAGGACGATAGTTGTTCGGGTCAGAAGAGCATCCCGACTTAAATATTGGTGTAATTTTACTATGTTTCAGAAGGTCAAGAAACACGCCACGATTAATACAATTATTAAATACTATTGCAAGATATGGTGCTATGACATCAATTATTGAACTTATTATTTTAACAGAAATGCCCCATATATCAGCAGTTTTTTTCATGTCTAGAGATTTAAAAGTTTTAATTATTTCTCCAGGGCTAACAAAACTAAAATTGAAACTTTGTTGACATCCTATAACATTTTCCAGAAGAAGTGACTCAGCAACACTGGTGGAGGAGACAAGAGTGTTTGTGATAGAAACTGGAATCTCAGAAAAAAAAATCTCAAAAGCAGTAGCAACTTCCTGCTGAGATTGAATAATTGTATTGTTTATTGATAGATTATATTCAATGTTGCGGTCTTTCAATCAATTTTCAATTTTATTTGGTGCATTTTTAATTATTTGTCTGATATGCATAGACTTTGCAATAGAACAAACACTTTTAAATAATTTAGAGTATTTTTAACATACTGGAGAAAAGATGCATCATGATTATACAATGATCTCTCACTATACAGTTCATATAGCCTTTGTCTGCTCATGACAGGAGACCACCTGATTTGACTGTCTTAGAAGTAAATATAGAAGCAAACTCTGTTTTAATTATTTTAAATAACATATCATACATTTCATTTGGATTAATATTATATTTGAATAAATCCAAATTTGAGAGTTTAACTGACACATTGCCTCTATATTTCTCCATTCGCCTATTATTCACAGGAATAAACGTAAACTTTTTAATTTTAGTACATTTATTGACCTCAATATTAAGAGAGGCTACTGACCAAAGTGGTCTGAACTCAGTTTGTTAATTATTGCCTGAGAAATGGGTTTATAATTGGTAAATATGTTATCAATACAGCTTTTGGAGGTGAGAGTTACTCTAGTAGGCTCTAAGAAAATATTGGTTAAATCATATGAATGTGTAAAAAACATAGAAACACTGGACATTGGATGTGATAGGCTCCCACTTTTTCTAAAAAAAATGTAGCGACGCTCTGGCCAATTAATTAGTGTTTAACTTTCTATTATATGCAACATTTGTTATTGTTCAGAAAACCATATTCTTCCAACTAAACTTATTATATAACTTATTTTTAAGATACTTAAGTAGTTTTTAGTCACCTTAAATGCAAATTAACCACTGTTATTTTTATGGAAAGATGTGTTCTCCTATAATTGGTAGTACATATAAATATTTAGTTATAAGGCATGTGTTAGATGTAAGTTAATATGTACAACTGTTGGAGATCCATACAAATAAATAAATAAATATTTATTCTAGCATTTTTTTTAAATGTAGACCTGTGTTGGGTGAAAAAATTCCCAGCAGAACTGTCAACCCGTGCGTCAATAAATTCTCTCATAGAAAACATGTACATACAAAACAAATATTGGACATAAAAAAATATATTTGTCCCAAATCCAAACAAAACTATCCTATCTTTCAATTTGGACTAAACTGCACTCCATGAAGTATAATCCCCATTAAATCCGTTCATTACTTTAGGACTTCACTGGAAACAAACATCAGGACCCTGAATTTATATAATTACTAGCTGATCCGACAGACGTTGTTCTGTATATAATAAATAAAATAATGTTTTTATATGAATTTGTCAATAATATATCATAACATCAAAAATTACTTCGTAAAATATGCACCCTGATGTCGTAATGAAATTGTTTCACAGCATAACTGTCAAACTGTGCGTCATTAAATTCTCTCATAGAAATTATGTATGGACACATCAAAAGAAAAACAAATTTGTTGTTTTGTTTTAATTCTGAGCATTTTCATATTTATTTACCTTTTAAACCTTCCCTGGACTTCCACAAATAATTCAAGAGCAAAATTAGGCAAATCGATCCAGCGGTTCTAGAGTTTTAGCGAGACTAACGAACAGCAATTCATTTTTATATATATATATAGACTAGTGGACCCGACAGACATTGTCCTGTACACACGTCTTAAATTTGAAAAATTGGTCGTTTGAAAACTCCTCCTAACGGAGTTCACTAACATACGCATGAGCAGGAGAATTATATAATATGGACGGAATTGAGAATCTAAACCAATCTCAAATTCACTGAAACAAACAAAAAAATCATCAAAATCGGTCCAGCCGTTTAGAATGTAGTTTAATTGTGAATCTAAACCATTCTCGAATCCACCTGAAGACACACACCAATCTCAAATTCACTGGAACACACAAAAATATCATCAAAATCGGTCCAGCCGTTTAGGAGGTAGTTCAATTGTGAATCTAAACCATCCTCGAATCCACCTGAAGACACACAGAAAGTTTCATCAAAATCGGTCCAGCCGTCTACGAGGAGTTCAGTGACATACACACGCACACAAGAAATATATATATTAAGATATAGAAGATTAATTTACTTGTTTTGCCATATAATATATAATATAGATTATTTTTGGAGTTAAACCGTTTCTTAACATTGCAACATTACTTCATTTTTCTAAAATAAACGTAGCCTAAGTTAACTCCTTATTACATAAGCTACCTGCCAATAAAAGTATCGTCTCAATCGACCCCAGCCATTCCAGAAATTAGCTGGAATAAACAGACAGACAGACAAAATTTAAAAAAAAAGTTGTTTTGGTTTATGTTCCGTATATATATATACATGTAGTAAAAAACGGTTATTTCAATATTACAAACAGACACTCCAATTTTATATATATGTATAAATTAAGGCGGTAATAGTTTCTAGTGTTGGATTTGCATGAAAAGTATGAGGTATTCTCATTAGGTACTTAATAAAAAAGTCGACGAAATTTTTTATCAAAAGGTTCACTACTGCCAAAGCTAACTACAATTTTCTGCAGATATTCATAAACAAAAACTCTGACTTTAAATTAATTATCCATGGGACAATCGTAAATACGTTCAATCATATTGGATAAACTTTTGTCCCATTTTTAACTTATTTAAATTATTTTCACAATCCGAAGCGATTTAAGGGTTTCAATAAATTCACTATAGCCAGAGTCAAAAGAATACAATAAGTTGTAATTGTCTTTGCCTCTCATGCAAAAGGCATCGTTTCGATCGTCATCAAGTAATTTTTTATTTTCGATGTTTTATCTACGGTGCTGAAACCTACACGAAAAAAAATTGGCAGTTGTAGAGACTGCCGATGACAGTGAAAACTTAGAACTTATTTATTGCTAAAAATTGGCCTTTGTAGAGACTGCCGATGGAAGTGAAAACTTAGAACTTATTTATTGCTAAAAATTGGCAGTTGTAGAGACTGTCGATGGAAGTGAAAACTTAGAACTTATTTATTGCTAAAAATTGGCCTTTGTAGAGACTGCCGATGACAGTGAAAACTTAGAATTTATTTATTGCTAAAAATTGGCCTTTGTAGAGACTGTCGATGGAAGTGAAAACTTAGAATTTATTTATTGCTAAAAATTGGCAGTTATAGAGATTGTCGATGGAAGTGAAAACTTAGACCTTACTTAGTACTAATTTTAAATTTCATAATGTTCGGTGATGCGAATTTTAATTATCAATATATCGCGTGCGCCAGTCATGATAATGTCGGTGACGCGAACCCATAAGATTTTCCCTACCAAAAAGTGCCCAACGCGGCTAAAGAAGTTTTCACTTCAAAAACTACAGGCTCAAAAGGCTTAAACCGAAATAGTTCGTAAATACTGTAAACAGAACATGATATGTTGGCGAAAGCAAATGGCTATGCTAATATTACAATTGTGGAAGTTTGCATGTTTGCTACTCAATCACGCCAAGACGGCTGAATGGATCTAAATGAAATTAGACAGACACATACGGCCTTACAAATAAACTTGGTATAAAGTTTTACCATAGATAAACCTAGAAAAAAATGAAAAATGTTGACTATATCTTTGACAACACTGTGAATAACGCTGACAATTCTGAAGTTTTCCGAATGTCAAGCAGCCTTGCAAATAAACGCGGAAAGCGTCCGAATAAACCAATCATAAGCAAAATGTTTATTTGTAATCGTTTTCCATATTCTGGGTATAGTCTCAGGTATCACTTTATACCAAGTTTATTTGTAAGGCTGTTATATTATTGATATGATTATATTTATTATTGCAGCGATTAAAGTACTTTTTAAAACGTAAAGTCAACGCAGCCGCACTATTTCCGTTCCCGTATTATTTATTATTATATTACTATTAGTTTGTATTCCGTTATTAAAGCTTCCCATCGTGTACAGCGCCTCTTTACAACAAACCCTTCACACAGCACAGGAAGCCTTATTCCATCAGTTGTCACTAGTTCGAAACAATATAATTAACAATGGAGGCCGCTCCAATAATTACAAAAGCTTATAACGTCAGATAAGAAAATTATACAGATGACCGCTTGTATCAAATTAATTCTTATTACCATTCACTCAATTAAGCACATAATTGCTTATAGTTTGTTTGTTTCTTCGATCTTGTCTGCCTTGAGCAGGGCGTAGGCTTGCGCAGTTAAAACACACGTACATTATTAGGTCGAGCATTAATGTCTCGCTCAAAATGAGTTTTCAACGCGAATGCATTCGAAGCTGAAGTTGCATTGTAAGCATAGAATTTTTGTAACAAAATTAACTCAAATATTAACCAAGCACAATAGGTGACCAAATGTTCTGGCATTTTATTCACAAGGTATCGATATCAACGATGAGCCAAGTACTCGTAATGTCAAAGAAAAATAAACTTTATTCAATTAGACGTAAATTATGCGATTTTGAATGGTCAAGAAAAATTTGGGACCGACTGCTTCTGGCACTTGATTTGCAAGGTATCGGTATCTACGATGTGCCAATGTGAAGTCAAACTCAAATAAACTTTATTCAAATCGGCTTAAGCTAAACGATTTTGAATCGTTATCTTTTAAATCAAATAGAGTATTTTAGATTGGCTGTAATATACATAACAAATAAGTTTGTATGGTGCTGCAACCAATATGAATAAAGTTCAATGATAAAAAGCGTTTTTAACATGTAGTTACATGGCATATCACTTTATAACAAAGGAGACGAAGACGGCTAAACTTATAATATAAATCCGATCGGTCTAAATGTTGTCTGTATGTGTATATATATAATAAAAATACACTTCCCTTTTCCGTGTTCACCAAGAAGGTCGACAAAATATGCGCTCGTATGTTTACAAACCAATTGTACATTATTTATGAATGTAGATCACCTTGGGTGTACACTATATTTACACCCCGCTTAATATAATCAACTTTTGTGTTTCATTTGATACGAACTATTTACATACTTCCTCATTCTTTTAATTACAAAGAAATGACAACTAAGAAGTAAGGACCCTTTCGAACTCAACATAAACAAATCGTTTTAAGGATTTTCTTGATCTATTTGATAATATGATATTAATTTATATGATAAACAGGTGTGTTAATAATTCAGTAAATCATTACCGAGAAATTATTAACACACCTGTAAAATGTACATCCACGCGTAACTAAAAAATGTATAAGAAGACACAAATTTATAAATACCCATTGACATTATAGGTCAGGGGTCGCCAAATGGCGGACCGCCGGGTGCCAACCCATTTTGCGAAACGCGAAGATACAGCAATATTGCACTACAGAGTACGTGATTTAATAAAATGTATCCCCTGCATTATCTTTGGGCGAAGTAACGTGCTAAAAGAATTTTCGAACATGAACTTCATTAAGAATAAATTTCGATCTCGACGTACTGATGGACATCTCCACGATTTAGTGTCAATAGCTTGCACTTATTTACTCCAAATATCCGACAGATAGTCCCCAACATCAAATTTCATTTTTCTTATTGATATATAAAAAATACCTTTGTTATTTCCGTACTTATATTTGTTTAATAAATATTTTATTCTATAAAATTTTGTGCGGACCGCTATGGTCATTTCATTTCTTAAAGCGGACCCCAAGAGAAACTAATTGGTGACCCCTGTTATTGGTTATTTGTTGAATTGTTGAATGATTTTATTTGAGTGTAATATATCTAAAGTGTCTTATTACTTCCGTTTTATTTTAACAAGTAACTACTTTAAAAGTACTAGTACCTAACATCACACTACAAAAATTTACATCCATTTGAAAGCTTTTTAGGTAAATTTAATTGTAAAAAGTATAGCCTACCGAAGATATTTTTGAAATTTCAAGAGACAAAACATGTAAAAGTCCTTCGCCACTCCATTAAAATATATTGTTTTCATACCTACAATTATTATTTAGCTAATAAATAAATATTGTAAATAAGAATTAAAAATATGTAAATAATTAATTATATAATTTAGAAACATTTTTAACTCGTAAACTTATCATTAATTATTGTAATGTTTGGGAAATAAAGTTATTATTATATTATTAAAAACTCCAAATTTGCAACGAAACATCCCGGGTGATGCTGCCAGCCTCATTTGTTCTGTCACCTATATGACCTACCTTTACTCTCCAGGTGACCTTTCATCTTTCGCTTGCAACTTGCTCTGCATATTGTCAGCACCCTCTTTCATTTAGAACATCCCGGGTGATGCTGCCAGCCTCACTGGTTCTGTCACCTATATGACCTACCTTTACTCTCCAGGTGACCTTTTAGCTGCTCAGCTTTCGCTTGCAACTTGGTCTGCATATTCTCAGCACCTTCTTTCATCTTTGCTAATATACCTGCGGTACAAACAAACATTTTAATACACATTCAGTTTCCAAATTATACGGAACTATTTAATATACATTCAAACTTAAGAGTATTAAAAATAAGATTAGATTAGATAAGACCGAGTATTTTCCTATAATTTAAATAAAAAAGTTATAGAAATGCTAATTCCTTGTGGTAAGAACAAATATTTTTTTTTCATGACCATACTTTAATTTTTTTTAATTATAATTAATATTTTAGTTATATATTTAATAATAAATTTATTTTATAATAAATTTATTAATCGATTTTTAATAGAAGGACAAATAATTAATAATTTATGAATTTATGACAAATAATTTGACCTAAATAGACACTACATTGCTATGTACAGTCAGCGTCAATAGTACAGCATCACCCATTGTATTCAAAAACATGGCAACACCCATCGTTACCATATACATCGATTCACTGAAAGTGAGCAAATAGATAGCGTCATCCAGAGAAGTCAAATATGTCAACAATCTAATTTGAATCCTATTATCTTGCTTCGAAAGTTCATTTTCCACAAATACATCCATATTTTTGAACACTTTGGCCATATATTCTAACTACTTTGACCACTATATTCTGGCGATTTGTATGTGGCGATATATTTGATGCTTTGAATGTAACTATGTATATAACGTTTATGGTGTTATGTATTTGGCCACTTTCGGTGAATCGATGGGTGTTGCCATGTTTTTCAATACAATGGGTGAGGCTATATTTTTGACGCTGAATGTACGCTTGCAACGCCCGGATATTAAAGGATATGTGCATTGGTGTGAGAAATGACGGGAATACGAATAAATTAAGAATCTCATACCGAAAAATGATCTCTATAAAATATTTTATTTAAAAAACAGTTTAGTTAAAAAAGTCTAACCTGTGAAATGTCATACTTCATTCATAGTATTGAATTGAATAATGCTTTTACAACAAGATCCAAGAAAATGTTCAAAACAAATGAATTACGAAATTCAAAAGAATTGTTAAAAACGTTTGTGTGGAAAAGGTTAGGTACTATAACATAAATGACTTTCCTAATAATACGACAGATTGGGAATGGAGCGAGCAATATAAAGTATACTAAACTATTAATTCATTCATTTTTATTTTAAAACTTCTTTATTTTAGTAAAAAATATATAGAAAATACATTACTTGACACAGTCAAAGAAATGACAAACTTACATTTAATAAATTTAAACGGCGACATTGCCTTATAGAAACTTTGTGGTCAGTGAGTATGTTTTAACATCGGATATTTGTAAAACTTATAATAACTTATAACAGATAGTTGATATTATAATGTGTAACCTTTGGAGAGGTAGGTAACACTTGTTTACTAAAATATTCAAAATGTTCAGCTTAGTATTAATCAATCATTAATATATTACTGATGACAATGTTAAAAGGTAATAAGTTAATTAATGGAAGGTAGGTTGAAAATAAAATACTTGTTACGAATTGTTCAAAGCGGTAATTAGCTTGTGCATGCTTCATCGTCCTTAACAAACTGGTTTAGCAAATGGTGATGGAGCAGTTTATATCGATTATACGTTTCGATAAACGTTAGGTCAATTTTTCTTGTTTTGCCAATGGACGAAATTAATTATTTATTCAAGAAATTTTATTGAATTAGGCGTTACTTTGCGGAAACCCATAATTATACAAATGATTTAAATTTTCTTTAGTGTTAATTCCGCCAATATTTGTTTTTAAAACAATTCGAGTGTTTCTCCTCTACACGAGGCATTCTCAGGACGTGTTGTCTCGCCAAAATCTGGCACGAGACTCATCAGACTAATCAGTCTCGTGCCAGATTTTGGCGAGACAACACGTTGTGTATAATTTATTCAAGTGATGTGGATTTGTACGTAGAAAAGTTGTTGTCATATTTTTTTTAAATGAACTCTTGAATTTAGGGAAATTTTAATTTAATGTGTAATAGCTTACTAAACTATTACTGTATCCCAAATTCATTTGATCCTTGATTTTATTCAAGAAGTGGAAATCTAGAAATGATTTATGCGATATTCGGTCTTGGTAACTTAGTTGGTATGAGAAACGCGCATGACACGCGGAAGTGACAGTTAAATTGTACAAACACGTACATGACAAATGCGTGTATTATACGGAAATTGTGATCTCCTTTTTGTTCGGGCTTATATTTAGAGTTTTTCCTAAATCGTCGTTATGGTCAACTTAAGCTTAAGCTTAGCTCGCACTCAAAGCAATGTTTATAATTACGGTGTTTGGCTAAATTCGCAAGATAAGTCTAAGTACACTCAACAGATCTCAGCCTAAATTTCAATTGTGAAGCGACCATAAGCTTACTATACTGTGTGAAAGTGAGATAGCTTTCCTTTCACAAAACCTAGGTGCGAGAAAGAGACTTAATAGATGAAGACTATGAAACCGTTTAAAAACAATTTAGTGTCCAATAACCTCCTGTCAAAGTGGGCCGATTTCAATTTTAGAGTTTTTATCGTTATTGTTGTTTTTATTGTTGCACTCTACTTTCATTTAAGAATCACTGTAATTTAAGAACATATGTGTTCGATTATAAAATATTGTATACGTGAATACGACGCCGTTTATCAATATTGACCAAAAGCAAAATACTACACACTTCACTAACACATCTGTAAATCTAGCACATATGAACATTTTAAATTTAGTCTCGCCGTCATGGGGAGAGTGTTTGTCTATTACGCTAGTATAATAAGTTTATGGAAGCGACATGTTCAACACGGCTATATTGCTTCAAGTACCTTATTATTTAGATTGATATATTACAACAGTGTAAGATAACTCAAATACAAACCATGCTTGTCCTTTTCTTTCAACAGGCGTTCCATATCACCCGCCTTGTCTTTTACACGTCCAAAGAAATCTATCCATGTAAGCGTGCATCAAAATACAACATTATACTTTATTGCCTAAGTCGATAATATATAATTCCAGACCCATCTATTCACATTTCAATTCAAATTTGACTTTCGAAATTAGCTATGTAATAACAACATCATTTATTACAATTAATAAAGAGTACAATTATTCTATTATTACAAAAATAGTCGTACCTGATATCTTTTTCGCCGCATCCGGACTCGCCGACTGCGTCAACGCTGCCACCTTCATGTATTCACTGGTAATCAAACCGGCAGCCTAAGAAATATACACTTATGTTAGAAAAAATAAGGTCTTAAGTTGATAGATAGAAATATATATTTATTTAGCATAAAGAGAGACAATAACATAACATGTTGTAACAACACTTGGTGAACGTCATGAAGCTATATAAGTTCGTAAAGGGGCTTTGACATGGGTCCTCCCCATCAACTGATAAGAAACTCCCAGCCCATCATTTAAACCATGTAGCACCTTAGCCTACTGAATATGATATTATACAATTTTAGGTGGCTTAAACAGAACCAGACAAGAACCATGCATCGTTTTCATCTATAAAATCTACTATACTATTTTATATTTTAATATATTTCTTGAATTTGTGCTCAGTGAGTCCTAGTATAATAGTTTTGTGAATGTGATTTATTTAGAATACTGTCTAATGAGTTATTAATAATTATATTACAACAGCTTAGCAAACATTTTGAGCTGCCAGTCAATGAGACAATTCCAAAAAATTTCGCGCATTGCGTTATTCTTATTATTTATCCGGATAAATAATAATATATAATAATAGCCGGCTCGAAGGACCAATTTTATGTTTGTTATTTACTTAATCACTATTTCCACTCAGAGGGTGGACTTTCTAAATTAAAGGTAAAGGTGTATTAAATTAATTATTTATATATTTGATAGTTTTCAGTTTTTGTAGTCGGTTTTTTTAAAACGAAGTTTTTATTTTTATTTTTTATATTTTTAGTGTCAGGTAATAATTATAATATAGAATCATCCTGAATGAAAACTCCCAGCAAAGCCGTACACAAAAAACAATTATATCACGAGGTAAACAAAAATTTTCATAAAATGAAAACTACTGGGCCAAACTATGTAAAATTTTTATGGGACCAAATGGAATCGAACTTAAGAAAAATTACGTAAATCGGATCTCAGATAAATCTCAAGAGTAATCGGTGTACATACATAAAAAAAATACCGCTCGAATTGATAACCTCTTCCTTTTTGAAGTCGGTTAAAAATAAAAGTAGCTATTAGCTAGTTACTATATGCCGGGAGACTTTGTATATAGATGTTGTTTTATTTTTGAGTATTTAAGTGAATGTTTAATATTGTTGGTAGATTTTAAATGAATCGTAATAGCGGACATTTTTTACTTTCCTAACGGTATTATTATTAGTTAGGTACTTAATATGTTAGCATTATTTCATGTACTATTTATTGAGTATTCATGTTGGTATGAATTATTTAAATGTTAATTTCAGGGTTAGATTTTTGTTTGTTTGTTGTCTATTTGTAAATTTATGGTTATAAAATTAACTTTAAAAATAACTATAAATTTATAATAACAAAATCTAGCGCTAACCTCTGTATACCTCTGTATATTTGACTGTGATACTAACCTCTAGGCTGGCTGGACTCATAGCCGAGTATTCTTCGCTCAAGAGTTCTACTATGAGACCCTCGATGTCGAAGAATAGTATATGGCCCTCCGGGTCTAAAAATAAAAAAAAAATATTATGATTTTTTCTCACGATCGCGAAACGACTCAAAAATCGTTCAAAATTTTTAGTCACGTCCAAATCGTCAGTGTTTTGAATAGGAACTAGAATAGGGTTCACTTAATATCTCATCTAAGATTTTTTTTCCTATTTTCTACCGTTTCAACCATGTAAACCGGCAGATTAACATTTTTCCGTTATCAGAATCACGTGTACTACACTATTAATATCTGAAGCGCTTGGGTATTTCTTTGGGACTGTTTTATTTTTATATTTAGTTTTATTTTTAGTGTCGAGGACCGGAGGCCATCCCTTCCCCCCCCCCCCCACACACAAATTATGAGAGCGGTCCGTAAAAAGATATTACCCCAGGAGGGTACCAGCTCTACCAGAGCCGGAGAATCCCTCCCCGAGCACTCTCGCTCGGGCCGCCCTTCGTATTCTGGGGTGGGCACAGAACCGCGCATGACCGAGGACAAACGAGGCAGTAACACCACGGCACCCCGCTCCACGCTCAACGTGGACTTTTGCAATATCAGGGGAATTCACTCCAATTTAATCGCCGTCCACCACCACCTTGAGACGGCGCAGCCGGCCTTGTGTTTCCTTACGGAGACGCAGATATCTCGACCTAGCGATACGTCATATTTAACGTACCCCGGGTACAAAATTGAGCACAACTTTTTGCCTCATGCCGGGGTATGTGTGTACGTTAGGGAGGATATCTGCTGTCGCCGTCTCGGCAATTTTGAGGGTAGGGACCTGTCTACTCTCTGGCTCCGCGTAGATTTAGACGACCGCGTCCGTATCTATGCGTGTGTCTACAGGTCCCATAGTGGTAACGCAGAAACCGATCATCTCATGGGCTGCGTTCAAGCAGCAATTGACGTCGTGCTTGCACAGATCCCCTCCGCTGAAATCGTGGTCTTGGGTGATTTCAACGGGCACAATGCCGAATGGCTTGGATCACGTACCACAGACTACGCAGGGCGATCTGTGCATAATTTTGCATTGGCGTATGGTCTGTCCCAATTGGTTGAGTCGCCAACGCGGCTCCCGGATGTGGATAGCCACATGCCGTCCTTATTAGATCTTCTGCTGACTACACATCCCGATGGTTACCAGGTCTTTGTCGACGCCCCTCTCGGAACGTCCGACCATTGCCTGGTCAGGAGTGTAGTGCCTATCCGACGCCAACGTCGCAGACCACCAGCGACCCGCCGCGTTTGGCACTACAAGTCAGCAGATTGGGATAGGATGCGTTCCTTTTTTGCATCCTACCCTTGGGGCAAGGTTTGTTTCCCTTTGGATGATCCTAGTGCCTGCGCCATTGCAGTAGGCGATGTGATACTGCAGGGCATGGATATTTTTATACCAAGCTCTGTAGTACCGATCGGTGGCAGATCACAGCCCTGGTTCGATGCGTCAGTTAAAGCAGCATCTGACTGCAAAAAACAGGCGTATCGAACTTGGGTTGCGGCGCTGGGCACAAAGGATCCGAACTGCAAAGTTCTTAAGAGGAAATATAACCGTGCCTCCAGATTTTTTAAGCGGCAAATCGCCCGTGCGAAGTCTAAGCACGTCGTCAAAATCGGCGAGCAGCTTTCCTGTTACCCGACCGAAACACGCAAGTTCTGGTCGTTGTCGAAAGCTGCTCTTGGTAACTTCAACCAGCCGTCCATGCCGCCGTTGCACATGAGGAATGACACCCTGGCCCATACGGCAAAAGAGAAAGCCGAGCTCCTGTGCGCTCTTTTCGCCTCCAACTCGACTCTTGACGACAACGGAAAAACACCGCCGACCATCCCGCGGTGTCAGAGCTCTATGCCTGAAGTACAGTTCAGACAGAAAACTGTTAGGCGAGCTCTGTTTTCGTTGGACGTCAGGAAGTCGAGCGGGCCGGATGGCATTTCTCCAATCTTGCTTAGAACGTGTGCCCCTGAGTTGACGCCGGTGCTAACGCGTTTATTCCGGCACTCTTATTCCAAAGGCGTAGTCCCTGACTCATGGAAGTCAGCCCTTGTCCATCCGATCCAAAAAAAAGGAGACAGTTCGGATCCGGCGAACTACAGGCCTATTGCTATCACCTCCCTGCTCTCCAAAATCATGGAGAGCATAATTAGCCACCAGCTTTTAGTATACCTAGAGGGTCACCAGTTGATCAACGACCGACAGTACGGCTTTCGCCATGGACGGTCGGCAGGTGATCTTCTGGTATACCTAACACATAGATGGGCGGCGGCTATTGAAAGCAAGGGGGAAGGCCTGGCAGTTAGCCTGGATATAGCGAAGGCCTTTGATCGTGTATGGCACAAGGCGCTCCTCTCAAAACTTCCATCATTTGGGCTTCCCGAGAGCTTGTGCAAGTGGACCTCCAGCTTCCTCACTGGGCGTAGCATACAGGTCGTTGTCGACGGATATTGCTCGAACCCGAAGCCCGTGAATGCTGGAGTGCCCCAAGGCTGTGTGCTATCTCCTACGCTGTTTCTTCTGCATATCAATGATATGTTGGACACCTCCAACATGCATTGCTATGCAGATGACAGCACTGGTGATGCCTTATACACGGGCCATGCAGGTCTCTCTCGGGAAATCGTCGACCAGTGCCGGGAGAAACTTGTGTCTTCTATCGAGTCCTCTCTCGAGAAGGTCGCGGAATGGGGTAAATTGAACCTTGTCGAATTTAACCCCCAGAAGACTCAAGTTTGCGCGTTTACCACTAAAAAAACCCCATTTGTCGTATCACCGCTCTTCGAGAACACTTCTCTTAAAGCCGCGCCTAGTATCGGAATACTGGGTCTAGAAATCTCGAGCGATTGCCAATTCCGTGGCCATCTGGAGGGCAAAGCCAAATTGGCTTCGAAGAAGCTGGGCGTCATCAATAGAGCACGGCAATACTTCAAGCCGGCCCACATTCTAGCGCTCTACAAAGCGCAGGTCCGGCCACACATGGAGTATTGCTGTCATCTCTGGTCTGGTGCACCCCAGTATCTGCTCGATCCATTTGACCGCGTGCAACGTAGAGCAGCTCGAATTGTCGGGGACTCAGTGCTCTGTGAACGGCTGGATCACTTGGCGTTGCGTAGAGACGTCGCTTCATTGTGTGTCTTCTACCGCATTTATCACGGGGAGTGTTCCGAAGAGCTGTTTAACCTGATTCCTGCCGCCGAATTTCACCATCGCACGACACGCCACAAGTTAGGATATCATCCCCACCATCTGGATGTGTGGCGGTCCTCCACAGTGCGGTTTTCAAGAAGCTTTCTCCCTCGTACTACAAAGCTGTGGAATGAGCTTCCTTGTGCGGTGTTTCGGGGACGATACGACATGGGTACCTTCAAAAAAAGCGCGTACACCTTCCTTAAAGGCCGGCAACGCTCTTGTGATTCCTCTGGTGTTGCAAGAGAATGTGGGCGGCGGTGATCACTTAACACCAGGTGACCCGTACGCTCGTTTGTCCTCCTATTCCATAAAAAAAAAAAAAAAAAATTGATGTACATGCACATCATATAAACTTTTTTTCCTTTTTAGCATCTAATCTTCACAATGGAAAAGGCGCCCACGACGCTCGAGTAAATCTCTATTTAGCTCTCGGGTTGCCCTACCATTATATAAATTGGCTTTATTTTGTCAAATTCTTTCTAGGCTTACCGGGACCCGGCAGATAACTATAATATCTGCTAGTCGGAGAGGCACGCAAAGCAGAAGAAGCATGTATGTTATTCGTGTCAATGAGTAAGGTGCTCACCAGCCGGGTTGGACCTGAAGCCCTGGATGGTGAGCGGAGGAGGGCGGGGCCGCGCGGGCTCGGCCAGCGGCCCGGCGCTGGGCCCGCGCTCGCCGGCGTGCAGCGCGGCCAGGCCCCGCTGGGTGGCGGCGCGCATGGCCGTGAGGTTGCGGTGACGGAGGCCCCTGGGACAGTGGCACGGTTACTGACGAGCTGCGACAGACACCTCACGACACTTCATACATGCTTACCTAAAGAAATGCACCGCGGGATTGGCCAGGCCTTGTAGATCAGTGCCGGCGGCTATGGCCCCGCCGAGTTCGTCAGCTGCGGTTTCGTCGCACGCAGAAAGGACCTCTTCGGCTATCATACCTAAAGAGAACATCAATTTGATGAGACGAACTTTTAGCATTCCACGTATTCGTGTAGCAGAGCGAGCAACCCTGAATAATTACACACTTGTGACTTCATCATCATCACCATTTCAGCCGGAAGACGTCCACTCCTGGTCAAAGGCCTCCCCCAAAGCAGTTTTTTTACCATAATCGCCACGCTTGGCAGTCGGGTGGGCGATCGCAGTTGATGGTGGTGCTATCTCGGAAGGATGCTGCTGCCCATCCTCCGTTCTCTGTATCCTATGTATGGGATGGTTCAATTCTAACGCGACAACCACACACACTTGTGACTTATTTCATTTGAAAATTATTCTTTTAAAATCAATTAATTTGCCCTGCGCTTCTCCAGAGCCTAAAAAACAAGAAGCGACTTGGGGCATTTCCCAGTGGGTGGATTCTTTGCACAGAATGCCGACTAGATCATGGTTGCCACAACGCCTTTTTCTGCCGTGAAACAATAATATGTAAGCATTATTGTGTTTCAGTCTGAAGAATGCCACAGTTAGTGAAATTAGTGAGCAAATGAGACAAAACACCTAATGTATCAAGTTGACGAGCACAATTGTAGTGCCGGTCAGAATTTTTGGGTTCTTCAAGAATTCTAAGCGGCACTGTACTGTAATGGGCAGGGCGTATCAATTACCATAAGCTGAACATCCTGCTCGTCACGACCCTCATTGTCGTTAAAAAAATCAATACCCCAAATGTAAATATAAGTACAAGTACTTCTATTAATGCGTTTGGGAATGAATGGGAGATTTATCATTCTTTCCCAAACGCAGTATAGTGTGAAGTGTTATTCAAGGTATTTATTTAGCAAGTAGCACTGTCAACAATGTTATTTATTATTATTGGTTTGTTATTTATGCTAATTGTTTGTAACGAAGTGAGGATACTACAGAGGTTTGTACTCAAAATAGTTTTAACCTCTTATGCTGCGGCCATATTGTAGCGATTAAGCGAAGATCTGCATTCAAGCAATTTTTCATATCATTTAACCTAAATCTAAACATAAATGTTTTGCAGTTATTTTGTTTTGCTATGAAAGAGAAGAATTAGTTAAGAGTTCACATGTGCTTACATAATATATTAAGTACACAGACGCATTTTTAATTCAATAATAATTATAGTACCTTACAACTTTTAGTATATATATTACCTTGCAACACTCTATCCAAATGTCCAGTCTCCATCTGCCACACGTAGACCGTACCATCACTGCATCCCACCACCATGAAATCATCCGCCGGCCGCCATTTTATTGTTACCACGGGGAAAAGATGGCGGGACGCAAGCGTGACGCACTTCCGTTCAGACAGACCTAGAGAATATGTTAAGTAATTATAATAATTGTTTATCTATATGTCGTAGTCAAGAATGTCGAGCAGAAGAAACGAGTCCGAAGATAATTCGGTATTCGTCTTAGCTCGGATGTCATCGGCGTGTGGTGCGAGTGTGAGCGAGAGCGGGCGCCGGGCGAGCGCCGAGCAGGCAGTCAGGGAAGAACTATCGAGCGAGACGGTTGTGTCAACACCAAGTTCTTTACGATTTTAACGTTTGTTGCTATTAATAGCATTGATTCCGTGTGTTTGTAAGACTGTGTTTTACTTGCTATCGTGTTCAACGCCAATAACGATGGACAACCACGAGGACCCTGACCATGTGACCGTCATTGCCCCGTCTTATATTTATAGTCTATAATACAAAATAAATATGTAGGCTCTGTGAGTGCAAACAATTCATTATCATCATTTGTGATAAACATTCGTTTCACGACTGAAACCATATGTGTATGTTTATAATATTTGTTTCATGACATTTTTTCACACAAAATGTCAAGGGTACAGAAAATGACATGGGTATATTTTATCCCGAAATACTTTACCCGATTGAGCGCAATACGAATTATTACGAAATCACGAGCAGAAAGAAGGCAAGAGCAACCATAAGCGGGGCCCAAATTTAAATTTTAAGCATTATATTAATAATTCCAGTTACTTAGTTACCGCACTAGAGCAACAAAACTGTAAATCTTGAAATTTACTTATTTATTGGCGGCGACCAGGCACCATTAATTTGTGGCCTGCTCTTTAGATCTCTCCGTGTGAATCCGTTGCTAATAACTGAGCGGACGAATATCGTTCGTCGTTCACGCCGATATTTGTAACCGATCGGCGGCGGCGGACATCGGCGCGGCACACACGTCTTACCTCGTCTTAGTCTAAATACTGGTAAATCATTAAAATCTTTTTTTGCCCAGTCAAGTAATAACACTTTTTCGTTGAACATTAAAAATATTCCTGATTTTATCATTATTATGGTTTTTACACTGTAGCAATAGGTCAGTTTCATCCATCAAAATTAAATTATAAAGTAAAAGTAAGGTATTTAATGGTATTATGTTATAAAAATATGATAATTATTTATATTTCCAAAAGTAAAAGTAAGCTAGTACTTTTATAAAAATCAAAAAGGATTGCACTGTACATTTGATCTTTCTTTGTTTATGTTATTATGACGTCACGATCATGGCGGTCTACTTTTAGCGCGACTATTGATCGTTTAAATTTAAAACATTTTTTTTAAAGCATAAAGTGGAATTATTTTGAGGAATGAAAAATACCAGTTGGCTATCAGATCTTAACGATCATTTTATAATATATTTTAAAATATTGAAGAAAAGCCTATTAGACCAGTGCTGAAGCGTTGGAAAATGATAAAAAGTGAAAAAAAAATAGTAGGATGAAACCCATTGAAAACGGAAGAGAATATAATATAAATGAATAGAAAAATAAATTAGGGGTGATCTGAGATCGGGAAGTGGAAAAGTGGGAGTGTTTTAGGGTAAAAAACGGTTTATCTCCATTTCAGGCAAATTTTTTTTTCTTATAAATAACAAAACTAACACATATAGCTATTAGGAGTCTAATATTGTATACTTACTCAATAAAGTGACGCTGTGATCTGAAGCGACTGAACAAATACATTTCTGTATTCTCGGCTGCGAACAAAATATTTATATTATTTTTGTGTTCAGTAACTATAGTAAAACTATAGACCTACCGTTAAGGGATCACTTTGGTTTAAGGTCTGAGGAGGGTATGAAGGAATCAGTTTGTAACCATATGGAATAATTTATTCTGGAAAAGGATTTGGTTTTCAGATAAGTTTTAGCTTGGTTTTATTCCTTTGTATGAACAGAATCATAAAATATTTCTCATCGCAATCATCAACTGTCAAAGTCAAAGTATATAACGAGGTTAAAATCAATGAAATATTAAAACTCTAAAAATTCATATCTCGTAAAGTATACGTTTCCACAAAAAATGAATACCATTGGATTCCAGTTATTTTTGTTCTGATATAGTAGTAGCCTTGTTTGATCAAATATCGCGCCAATAGATTCTAAATCGTAGCCAAAACGTATTTTGGATGCGTCGTATTGTAAAATAATGCGTTATAGAGCTGGACGCTGCGAAGCGGGTCGCTGACCGCTGTCACGCTGTAGTTACATCGTAAAAAATAGTGCAAAAATTATTTGCACTATTTTTTTTATGCAAGAGAATTTTTTATGCAACAAACGAGCGTAAGGGTTATGATGAATAATATGATGTTAAGTGATCATTAAGCCCACCTTCTCTCGTAACACCAGTGGAATCACAGGAGCTTCGCCGGCGTTTCAGAAAAGTGTACGGGCTTTTTTTGAAGGTACTCAAGTCGTATCGTTCTGCACACCACATAAGGAAGCTCATTCCACAGCTTGGTTGTACGTGGAAAAAGTTTCTTGAAAACCACACTATGGAGGAACGCTATACATCCAAATGGTGGGAATGATATCGTTATTTGGTGCGTGTAGTGCGAAGGTGGAATTCGACGGCATGAATGAGGTCAAACAGCTCTTGGCGAATATTGCTTGGCGATAGAAAAAGGCCATCCAACAGGGATAATGTGAAATGGGTATGTATTTTAATTAAGTAATAATAAATGAAATCATATACTCACACTGCAGTTATGCGGAGGTACAATGAGCTGAGTAATTTCTCCAGCGTGGACACAGAAGCGATGTAGCAACGCACCGCTAAATAGATCCCACAGGCAAACCGCGAAATCAATGCCGCCCGACACTAAGTGAGACTTGTCGTATCTGTTGAATAATATTGCTCTATAACCTCCATGTGAGAGCGGGGGCAGTACCAAAGAATATATAATAGTACAATTACAGAAGTGTCACTCTGCAAAATCAATTAAAGAAATAGGGACTCTTGCGGCCATACAATAAGGTGTAATTCAGATCGCACAGCGCTACATTTTTATTTACCTAAAAATTGCCACTTTTTCTATCGCGTGACTCTCACCTATTCTGACGACAATAGGGCTGTCTTCTTTACCCAAAACTGTACCTACCTAGTATAAGGTCATCTTTTAAAAATTGCTTAGTTTTTTCTACAATATAAATAGGTATGTAATCGTAATTTTAAAACAATATTATTTCGTTGTCAAACCTACATCAGTTGCAGATAGTAATGTATGAGTTGGAAGACCACGACATAGTAATACCTACTTAGCATAGGAAATAAATATCTACCTAGCAATCGTGAATGGTAATTTCATTCTAATAATAATAACTATAAATCAGACTATTGCAAGCACTTTAGGAAGATTAAAAAATTTCAATATGGATCGTAATGACCCTTATATGCTTTGTTTTTTTATGTTTCTCTATTTTAAAAAGATCGGTCGGATCGGTGTAGTAGGTAAACAAAACTCGCTCATTGCTTGCCTGTGAGTCCTTACTGGCTTGGCTGCTGTGCAGAGGCCGCCGCACGTACTTACGATTTCGATGCCTACACGGGGACTGAGACAGGCCTGGCAGTATTACCGCCACAACTAATCCCGTAGTAGCCTTAGCACTAAGTATATCATGTGCGGTCGTTGGTGGGACTCTCAGTGACATTATAAACAGATCCAGACTTACTGGTACAATATTCAACCGTATAGACATACAAAGCGTGCGAGATAGTAGGACATCTCTAACGGAGATACAGCAAGATAGAAAAGGAAAGCGAATCTTTAGTCAGCCACGCTTAGTATTAGCTCCTTAGTATTTTGAATACTAAACCACTAACTAACACACACATTTACAAATATTGATTAATAATTATAATTGGTAATGCCTTATCGGGCTGTTAGCTCGTCTATTGTATTCTATTCGACCTTGTAGGTTTACAAAATTACCAAATGCTCTATCACACATTATTACATTACATTTAAATACTTATTTATGTACATTTTGTTTTCTTTTTACATATTTTAAATAATGTAATAATAATTAGGGCAAACGGGCAAGGGGCTCACGTGATGGAATGTGGTGGCGAAACTGCCTATTACATCCACAACACTTGGGGTCAAGATATGCGCTGCTATTTAAAATTAGTTTAGTGGGATCTTGTACTATAGAGAGCTATAATATATATACCTAATACCAATATACCACAGACAAATTTGTGTTCAATAACTTTATTTTTTATCTTATGATATTTTCTTGTAGTGAATTTGGTTTCAAGCGGGATAAATATAATAAAGTTGTTAGGTACATGTATACACTTTTTTATTAGAATGCCTTACAGTATGTGGTACTTACCTATGATGTACGTGATGGGGGTATAACAAACAGTTTACTCTTCCGTTGTGGCCGAGCAATAACTGATGCGGGGGCCAGTCTGAAAATAAAGAAGATTTTATTTATTTAATTCTGTCGGTAAGAATGTATGGATGGTACGGTTTCTAGCCGGCTTTACATCTAAAAGGCCTTTGGTCTTTCTGTATATTTTATTATACAGTATATAACCCAAGAGGGCTATCTGCCCAGTATATTAAAAAAAAGAACTACTATTCCCACGTATAAATTAAAAAGTATAACTTGTTTCGCCTCTTATTTCTACTCGTTCACACATTGTCAATAATTACACTTAACAATACAGTCATAAAAAATAACAACATTTGTGTCGCATAAGTAGTTGTAAAATAAGAAATCGTAAACATAACACCTTAATATGCTGACATTACAGCTGCCATTTTTACATCCCATCCTATTTACGCACAGTATGTGAGAGGCGGTCAATATTTTAACATCTATCCTGATAGATTTCGCACAATATATGTCTGGGACACTCACCGTCAAGTTGTTGGTGATTTCCATGCAAGAGCTGCAGCTGCACCGTATGGGTCGCGTTCACAATGACGATTGAACCATCTTCTCGTCCCACTACCAGACGATTCGCCTCCAATAAGTATATAGAGGCAGTCAGCTTTATTTCTGCAAATCAAATCAAATCTGAATAATAAATCCAAACAAGACGTTATATCTATATGTAAAGATCGCCAAAGGATGATCTACCTTTGGGCAGCTACGGACAATTCAAATTACTACAGGGTTCGAAAAACACTAGTAAAATTCCAAATATAATTTATGAGTACAGTTGTTAACCGTGGCATACTTTCAGAGGCTATAATTAAACAAATAAATTAGAATATATTTAATTATCAATTTTAATTTAATTATTTTCAGATTACCATTTATCAAAATACGAATAAAGGCTGATTATACGATCTACGTTATACGATCCGGTTCCCTAGTTTCGTTGTAAAAAATAGACAGTTGCAAAAACGCGCGATTTTCTGAAAATATGTTGAAATAAACATATTTATTTCTTTGATATGTTTTTCACTATTTGCCACAACTGTTTTAACATCAACTTCAGGTCTTCTTCCATATATCTGTTCATATTATTATTCTATTATATATATTCTTCTTTTCATATCCAGCTCGAAGGACCATATGGTGGGTGATAATAGATGATAATATATTCTTTTACCTGATGGTGTGATCACCACGGCCCAGAGGTATCAAGAGAGCGCTACTGACCGTATAAAGCGTCGAATAATCGTACATATGAAATACTTTGGTACGTGGCAATATAAAATCGAACCAGCAGCACAATACAGTAATAGAACCATACTTTAACTTCATGCTAGAGCGCCCGAATCACCGCATTCACACACATACACACGATTTACACAGCCGCTAAGCAATCTTGGGAAGACAAAACTATTAATTTCAAAGTGACCGCTGAGTTACACTACTGTTCTAGTACTTGTATTGTGACTAGAGTGATAGTTATCGGTTCTATATATTGCACAATAGATGCTCTTAAACGCCTTGTCAAAATATATAAATAGGCTCCTTTGCACAGGATGCCGGCTAGATTACCGATGATTGTGTATCACAACAGCGCCTATTTCTGCTGTAATGTGTAAACATTACTGTGTTTCGGTCTGAAGGGCGCCGGGAATATTACTGGGCAAATGAGACTTAACATCTTATGTCTCAAAGTGACTAGCGCAATTGTATTGCCGCTCAGAATTTTTGGGTTTTTCGAGAATCCTGAGCGGCACTGCATTGTAATGGGCATGTCGTATCAATTAACATCAGCAAAATGTCTGCTCGTCTCGTCTTTAAAAAAAAATAGTTTTGTAAGACTTTCATTTTGTTTCTTTCAGTGAGACTGCTTAAGAAATATTCCCACGGCTCCACACCACCTAGTTTGTAGTTAAAACACAAAGGAAGGAAAGGGAGGCATCTAAAGGTACCTGGTTCTTCAGGATGACTAAACTGGTCCAGAATTCCAACGGGGCTTGGGTTCATTTCTGCCCACGCCATCTCCAAACTGGTCATCACTATAGGAGCGTGGGCTGAAACAATAAAATTACGAAAATAAAGTTTCGCATCGTTCATAAATTTTGTTTTCAAATTTATGAACGATGAGATAAACTGTGACAGATGTGAAGATATCGAAGAAAATTGAGGTTGACAGTTAACTTCTATTTTGAGCAATTGGAGATCAAACTCCTAAGAAATTTAAGACAAGTCTTACGACCGGAAAGATCATTGGCTGTCTTTTCGAGAATAGTAAAGCGATGGTTATAATTGAAATTAAATATTTCGAACACAGAGCCACTATTGCTACCTCTTTATATGCAAAACAAAAAACTGCGTAACGAAATTGTTTAGCAAAAATTGTTTTGTTATAACATGATAATGCTCCGGCTCACAGGTTGTTGCTATGTCTGCAATCAAACCAACCTAGTTTTTCTTCTTAGTCGTTCCCTCACTGCTGAGGAGCATGACTCACATTCAAGTGGTCAATGAGCTGTCTCCATCGGTTTCGCTCGATCGCCTCGTGGAGTGCGGCGCTTATCTTATATTATCTTCAAATTTTCAGCGACAAAAGACCTAGAGTCTACTCTAGATCTTTTGCCCTCTATTTTCCCGTGACCATCAAACGCTCAGGGTTGTCGGATCTTTGCGTGCAACATGGCCTAAGTATCACACTAAGCGCTGTAAGCAGACCGTGTCAAGACGCTGAGCATCCACTGTCTTGAGCTGCTTTTAGATGCAGATGTTAATCTAATCTAGTTAATAGTGATCTAAATATATTTCCAAGATTGAAGCATTATTTCAATGGATAGATATTCGAAGATAATGAAGCCGTAATCGCTTTAGTACAGGAATTCTAAGGTGTGCAGAATTAAGAGGATTTAAGGAAAATTATTTAAAGATTAGATAAACCAGACAAATGCGATTCTGACTCATCCACCGAGGGTTCCGTACAATTTTTTATGATTTATGACAGTAAAAGACGATGATAAGTATCTTCTTCAAAGTTTTATTATCACAGCTTCAAAATACTGTAGACCTGAGTATGTCTTGACAGACAGACTGACAGACAACAAAGTGATCCTATAATATTTTCGTTTTTTTCTGTCAATATACTGAATCCTAAAAAAGATATTCATAATGAACTATGCTAAAAGTTGACTATATCGAAATATAAAAAAGTAACATACCAATGTATTTATTGGGTGCACTAAAAACTTACACGCTATTTTCCCCACTACAGCGGGTGCCGCGTCGTCAACATTCCACAAGAGAACTACTCCGGCTGAATCTCCACGGAGCAAGAGACGTCTTTGCTTACCCCCCACTGAGGTCAGGACAAAACGCATTGCAGGGGGACACGATAGAAGCTGTAAAAAAAATAATAAGCTGCAAATTTGCTGGCGGTGCGTAGAGAAGTCTTTTATTGATATTCATTACTTTATGGAAAAGAAGAACAAACCAGCATACGGGTCACCTGACGTTAAGTAATCACCAGAAGAATCACAGGAGCGTTGCAGGCAGAGGAGTACGCGCTTTTTTTTAAAGTACCCATGTCGTATCGGCCTGGCAACACCGGACAAGGAAGCTCATTCTACAGCTTAGTTGTATGTGGAAGAAGTTTCCTTGAAAACCGCAGTGTAGAGGAACGCCAAACATCCAGATTGTGAAAATGATATCGTAATCTGTGGCGTGTCGTGCGAGAGTGGAACTCAGCGGAAGGAATCAGGTCAAACAACTCTTCGGAACACTCTGCGTGATAAATGACGTAGAACACACAATGAAGAATCTGGATCCCCGTTCTGTTCTTCTTACCGTTTGTCAACGGCCGGCAACTCTGGCCCTCTATCCCCAGAAAAGTTTACTCGAAGCTCAAACGGTGTGGGAAAGCATCGTAAGGAAACTTACAATACACCGGGAAGAAAATCAAAAGGTTCTGTGTGAAGTGTTACACTGGGCTCGAATCCATCTGTGGAACTACAGCAATGAGAAACAGATGGAGCAACAACGACAGCTCAAACCCGATAAATGGAATCGGATTAAATATTAACTCCAAAGGTGATCTAATCATACACAACAAAGTAAAGGCAATACAACCAAGCGAAGACTATTGGGAAGACCTAAACTGAAGTGAAGTGAGCTCAAGATCATCCATGACGTCTAGCATTGTGACCTATCTAAGAAATACAGGATCTTAAGTTATTACCTGATCTTTACTTGCACCTTTCTCCTTCAAAAACTTCATCCTCAATCGTTCTATAAAAAGAAACCAATCTTCATTCGTCTACTGTTTCCTATATAACGAAACCACCTCAACATTTCCATATCAAAGAGTGGTCGCTACATCATCTTTAACTTCAGATTTCTCACTACCGGAACTCTTTCTCAATAAAAATTGTATCAATAATATCTTATAAAAATAATATCTTATATGTTAAGAGTTAGTTATTTTTAAATGATATCCTTCACTTCTGGTATTAAGTATACAAATTTAATTTGTACCAAAATTCAGGGACTATGTGGGACTTCAACCCATCTCAACCCAACGATATCTCAAGCTAATTTCGTAATATGCAATAATTGGGATTGAGCAGGTTATCTACTGACAAGACATACCAAATTTTTCGTCGATATGTCACTCGGACGGTTGGCTCAGTTGGTAAGAGCGCTCGGACGGACCCCGAGAGGCTCGGGCTCGAGTCCCGCATCGTCCATGAATTTTTGCACAAATTAAATTTATATTTCTCATATTATGTCTACCTTATTATCCGGGTGGGCCAATATACCATACAGGACTGGGCTATCGTGGTCCACAGTAGGCCCATGGAAGCCCTTATGGTCGGGCACCGAACTGCAATCGTGAAATAATTATTTACTTAAACTACCCTCATTTAATTCAATGGTCAATTCGACTAAATGTGACTCTGTTTATTATTTACTTAGAGCTTGAGAAATTTTCAAACCACACTTGATCTTGGTATATGATTACATCTTCGTCACCATATACATATAAGCACCGCGAGTTTACAATTAAAAAAAATACAAAGTCACACTTAGCAAATATAATATCAATGATGATTAAATGATGTGCTACGCAAATAAATACATCAATATTCTACACAGAAACTAAACAATAAAAAGGAATGTGATAAAAATAAACTACAATAAGAACTCTTTAGTTGTACCTCGATACTCGAAAACCACCTTTATTGGAAATCCAAGCCATGTAACTCTAAATCAAGACAGTTTTCTTCACTTCGCTTCCTTTCGCCAACAAAGAAAACTATGATTTGAAAAGACTTAAAGAAAAGCTTCAAAAAGTTAGAAACAATTTTGAAATATAGATAAGTATATTTTTGTATTGATATTAAGTCCACACGGATTTATTTAGTTATCGAAAGTATTTCTATAGAACATACACTCCATATAGTAATTTAAAAAATACTTTTTACTCTTTGAAGCATATAATTTCACACTATTTATTATTGTATTCTAATAGAAATAGCATCTAAAATACTTATAACTATGTAAGGTTTGTTTTCGTCTTTTAACCTATGTGTCCGTATTTTTTAAATGCACTAGTACAGGATACAGGACTAAAGAATTATTTTACTATCTATATTAGTATAAATTTATATACATGTAAAAGAACCAAATTTCCGACCTATGCGGCATCTAGAAGAGGGTGAAAATCGCGGTCAAAGATTTCGTTACATACATAGTAGATACATACAGGGGAAGCTACTAAAAATCTGACAAACAAGGTCGAATATTCTCGAACATTACAACAAAATTGCGCCCGTAAACAAGTCAAGGTTAAACGAAGGTTAAACAAGTCAACGTTAAAAGACTTACGAAATTTTGTCAAGTCGAGATTTATTCTAGAACATTCGAAAGTTTGATTTATTAAACAACGACAATATGATTTATTTTATGAGGATTTCGATGTCTTCCCTACAAAACTCGAAAACATAAATTATTTTACCTTCTTCGACACAATAGGAAGATGGAATTTACTCGTACTTGTTGAAAAATTTACATCCGCCTAAATCGAGGCCTACATAAGGCGAAATTCTTGGTAGCCACCTGATTGATACGGCCACACAACTTGGATAGCCATGTCATATCTATCTAAAAAATCTTTTTGGCAAAACTAATAGAGCCGCAACTTAACGAGTTAATTTATTATTTTGTTTAAGTTTTACTTAAATCATATTTAAGAATTATAAAGTCTTGCCGAAAAGACTTTAAATTAAAAAGACCGAAGATAATACATGATTTCAAGTCTTTTATGTTTATTTAATTGTGTAATATGTTTTCGAATAACTTCTATCATAAGCCTCAACTGACACTTTATCTCTACAACTACTGCTATATTTAAATCATACAATAAAACATTTAAAAATAAAACATAACCTCAACTTTACGAACTAATAATACACATATACGGAAGCCATTTAAAAAACTACAGATAACTTAATACATATAGAATGTGCTGACCTACACACAGCCCGTCCGCGCAGTTTGCTATAAAAAAAACAACTATTTTAGCTTAACTTGCAACACCGTAGCATACCGAGCATAACAATGATTTGTATTTGAGTGGAATGGTAGTAATTGGTAGTTGTTTATTCATGTGATCTACATAAACGTGTGTATACCAAGAAATACTACCATTTGTCTTAAGTTGACTCTCGGTATGTAGCTAGAATCGTCAAATATTTGTATGAAAATTGATGAATTATATTAAAATTTGCATATTTAAATATCGCCATTGCGATTTTGTTATAAGTTATTTTTTTTAAGTAAACACTTATCTCCCTCAATTCTGGCAATATCGAATTTTATATTTGTACCAGAACGCATCTAGAACTGTACTAAGTTGTACCATGCGTTAATATAGGTATAAAAAGGCATAAAAGGCATTTATTTTCTCAAAATTGATTCCTTTAGAATTCTTTTTGATGTCATTTCTGATAACTACTAAATACTACTACCGCTTCGGAACCAAATGGCGCTCTGAGAGAGAAGAAGCGGCGCAAGTAACTCTCCCAGATTTTTTTTTTGCGCTCGAATGTTTATTCACCTCTCCAATTTCTAACACCCGTGGGGTTTGAGCACTGGAGGCGTTCTAATTACGCTTTCATCCTTAATTTTAGTACTTGCAAATATTACTAATGATCTTTGTCAAAATGTCAGGCGTCTATTACTGTTAATGAGAGATATATTTGTGAACGTCGCCCTTGCCCCGTTAGAATGTACGATGACGACTAGGAAACTATGTTTTCATACAAATATTGTATTTATCTACATACTCTGAGAGTGCAAAATTCGTATAACCAAAGTCACCTTAATGAAAAACCCCTATTAAAATATAAAACTCTGAACTTTATTTCTAATCTTGGGTTAATTTTCGAATTTCGAATGAAGTATAACCCATTTGATTGGCCATTAGATCACTGTTATTTTAGAGTGGATTATTACATGACATGTGGCAATACATACCGTCATATTAATAATGTATACTTTGTCTGTGTACAGAACTCAAATAACGGAAGCAAATGTGCTTCGATGAGTATCTAATGCGAAAATAAGCTTAAAACACCATTGATAATGAATTATTATATTGGAATAAAATCTTTTTCACTTATTAAGTAAGTTTTTCCGAAAATTATTTTTTATGTTAAGTAAGTTTTAATTTATTCCAAAAAAGATTAAATCCCAAATATTAAGTACAGTCAAACAACACAAAACATACTTTGCGGGTAGTTTGTATAAGTATCCTTTGCCTTCGGTGGACCAGACAAGCACGCGATCGGGCGCAAGGAAATCACCGGACATCCATCGCTCACCAGATGGCGCTTCAATGGAGCAAAGCACGGAGAAATCACCTAGAAACAACATCCAAATTTGAAAGTTTCTTACATAAAAAAATCAAACTCAAGAATTTCAATGATTCAAATTTACAGAATTTGCATTTCTGTAATTACCTATGTGGCATTACAACTAGATTAAATAATCATAAGAAATTCTTTCATTATACTTCAACATAAATATCCGGACGATCGAGTCTTGCTCGGATTTTTAAGAATGTACAAAATTTGAACAAAAAAAACTAAAAGGATATCTGGATTCGAACCGGGCTCTTCTGCTTTCCGGATCACCCATATCTGAGCTATTGCAGTCTTGTATATAGTGGCGAAATTTACCTTTTTATTCTTATGTTATTGTAGCTGTTTCTCATTAAAACAACGATAAACTATTTTTTTTTAATTGAAACACAGCTAGATTGATTTATCGTCCCCAAAATCCCCTGTATACTAAATTTAATGAAAGTCGTTGGAGCCGTTTCTGATATTCATACTATATATACATACAAGAATCGCTCGTTTAAAGATCTTATTTGTATAAACTTGTAATTGGCCTTCAGTTATACGAATCTTTTTTGTCATTCTGCTATTTAGCGCTGTAAGTTCATCTGTAAGAAATAAAATTAAATAAAAATAAGTTCACTAATAACTACCAAATCGGCAGACATACCTGCGTCATAGATCTGGCAATACTTAGCGCACACAATGAGCACTGTTCGTTGGTTATACGCGCAACAGTTGAGTGACAGCGCGTTCAAACACCGGATTTGTTTAGACTCGTTCTCGTAGATCGGCTCTGACTGTTTGTTCTCATGCCCCAGAAGCGACCATACCTGGAATTTTGGAAACATTTGTGATGGAATTAAGCTGATACATACATTATTTGGGTTGTCTAACAGGAAAGAAATGCGATATATGATAGAGATCAAGAGTCAATACTCAAGTCTTCAATTATTTACTAGCTTGGGCCCAAAAGTTGTTGCGTGTGACAGAAGATAAATATGAGCACAATTATTAAGGCAGAATTGATAGCTTTGCGCAGTATATTGTAAGAATCATATTCTTTTCAAGTAGCGACAGTTATTGGTCAGAAAATGTTAGAGAGCGTGTGGAGTAAAATAAGAGGTAGTCACAGTTATTGGTATTTTTAGGAAAGAGGAGGACATACGAGCATATGGATCACCCGACGGTATAAGATCTGACTGTCTGATCTGCAATCGACTACGAGGGTATCGATGCCAGTGATCACTAACCAAGGGGACCGTACGCTCGTTCGTCCGCCATCAAAAAGGAAAAGGAAATTAAACATTGTTACAAATGTAGCTCTGACCCAATCAGCGTTACCGTCTGTTATGTCAGACCAACCTTGACAGTTCCTGTTATGGAGATAGCTAGGACGACATCATCCTTTCTTGAAGATGGGCGCAAAACCTGCAACAAAAATAATAAAAAGATATACAGTGTTGAAAGTTGGCGATTCTAGCGATGAGGGTGTCTTATAACGGGTCCGCCAACGAACGTTTTTTTTTTTCAACTAGTGCTTATTTCGTGAAGTGTTACTAACTTAGCTCATGTTTGATTTGACAGATAATTAGTTTATCCTTCCGCTAGACGAATATGGTTATGTATAAACTTGAACAACGCTGGGAAATATTGCAACATTACTTTGAAAATCATGGTAATGTTTCAGAATGTGTGCGAAAATTGCGTACGGATTTTGGAAGAAGAGACCGTCAGCTCCGTATGTTCGTTATCTTGTGAAAAAAGTGATAGAAACTGGCATCCTCATGGATAAAACAAAGCGTGAAAAGCCAAAAACAGTGCGTACACTCGAGAATATTGCTGCTGTGGCAGAAAGTATGCGTGAAGCGTCATCAACATCAATTCACCGTCGTTCTCAACAATTGAACATTTCAATTTTGCATAAAGACCTTGGTATGACGCCATACAAAGTCCAATTGGTTCAGGAGTTGAAGCCAACTGACCATCCAATGCGTTATCGCTTCGCTAAGTGGGCCTGCGATCGACTTACAGAAGATGCCGATTTTGCCGAAAATATCATCTTTTCAGATGAAGCTCATTTTGATCTTGGCGGGTATGTAAACAAGCAAAATTGTCGCATTTGGGGCACAGAAAACCCGCAAGCATACATTGAAAAGCCGACGCACCCAAAACGAGTCACTGTTTGGTGCGGATTTTGGTCCAGAGGCATAATTGGGCCATTTAGTCTTCGAAAATGAGCTACGAGTGGCCGTTACAGTCTATGGTGATCGTTATCGGGTCATGTTGAACGAATTTTTGTTCATAAAAATTGAAGAGGAGGATATTGGCAACATTTGGTTTCAACAGACGGCGCTACGTGCCACACAGCCGAAGCTACACTCGATGTTTTGCGACCTGTGTTTGAAGATCGCATTATCAGCTGTAGAGCTGATGTCGTTTGGCCACCTCGGAGCCGCAATTTGACACCGTTGGACTATTATTTGTGGGGTGCCGTCAAAGTTAAGTGTTACGCCGACAAGCCAGAGACAATTGACGCTTTAAAGGACAATATTCGTGAAGCCATTGGTGAAATACAGCTGCACACAATCGATAATGTGCTTAAAAATTGGACCGATCGTGTAGGCTCGTGTAGGTAGTACTGCATGGCCAGCTGAGGCAGCCATTTGAATAAAATTATTTTCCATTATTAACCGGAAGGATTGTACTTTCAAATAAAAAAAGAAATTTTGAGAAAATATTCAGTAGTTTTTTTTATAGCATTTAAAAAAAAGTTATTTCGGACCCTATAGTACATTTACTAAGGGCAGAGGGCGTACCCTGCCTAAACCCTCTGAGGATCCGACGCCTCTTAAAAGTAATGGGTCTTGATGATGTAATTTAAACTTCAGCACGTTAAGGGCGTACGTTCCCTAGCTAGAAGCCTCGATTTCCACATCTCATTTTTAGGTAGAGGGACTTGAAGGCATGCGCGGTTGCGCAAGCAGGGGCACAAAAGATCGTAGGATTGAAGTGTTTTTCAACCCTTAATCTTAATTTAAAAAAAACGAGAGTGCCATTTGTAGGCACGAACGAAGCCAAGTGCCTTAATACACCCAAGTAGTGGAATCTGACTTTTTCCCGAATGATACTTAGTGCTTTATACTATATTTTAATTGTAGCAAATAAATTGTGTGTATTAATTCGACAAGGTCAAATGAAGGTAGAGATAATTTTAGTATTTTTGATGGAATTAAATATAATAAGGCTGTCAATGGCTCACACAATATACAATTCAATGAACAAAGAAAATGTAAAATAAAGAACGGATTCTTAATGGATTTTTATACAATTTACCCGACGTTTATGTACGTCATAAATGACGCACTTTAGACCTGGTTGTCACATCAATACAAGGCACTTAACGTAACAGCGAGGCGCTACAATGATAACATTAAATAAACACACGGGTTTCTACCCGTGTGTTTATTAACCGTAATCATGGAAATTATATTCAAAAATTAAATCGTAATTCACCTAAGTAAATCAATTTTCATTTATTTATTTTCATAATCATTATGAAACAACCTGTAAGAAATCTATTAGCCGCGCTCTATCGTGGGCACTCACGCCTACTTCGCCTTATGCGACCACGTAAGGGTGATTAAAATTTTGTTTCCTAAATATATAATTTGTTTGTTTAAAAATTTCATAATTTCAATTATTTACTTTAAATTCTAGAATTATTTTTTACGATTAAGATTAAGTAGATAGCTCTACGCGTGTGTTAAGGTCGCCGTTATAGCGCCACACTGTATAAGTATTGCAAAGGGAGCTCCCCTTCCAACCCCCTGAAACAAATAGCCGGCTAAAGACTACTTTTTCGGGTTCCGTGCCCAAATGGCAAAAAACGGAACCCTTATAGATTCGTCATGTCGCTTTTTTCCGAAACTATAAGAACTATACTGTTGAAACTTGGTGAGTAGATGCATTCTATGAACCGCATTAAAATTTTCACACAAAAATAGAAAAAAAAAAAACAATAAATTTTGGGGGTTCCTCATATTTAGAACAGAAGCTCAAAAATTTTTATTCATCAAACCTATACGTGTGACCTCAATATCATTGTTTTTTCTAAATTGAATAGTTTGCGCGAGAGACACTTCCAAAGTGGTAAAAATGTGTGTAGGTTAGAGGTAGTCATCTAATAGATATGATGAAACTAAAAAATATATATGATGTAAATTACTATGCAAATTTCCACCGAAAATTGCTTTGAAGGAGAGATCGAGTCAGTAGCTTTTTTTTAATACGTCATAAATCGTTACAACGAACTACAAGAACTTTTATGTCGTGTAAATTGCTGCTACGGAACCCTTCATGGGCGAGTCCTACTCGCTCTTGGCCACTTTTTAAACTTACATGCAAAGCAGAGATCCAATCAGGGTTCATCTTTGAGCTCAAAGAGAACAATATCTCCAATGAGAAGGGGTCCATTATCAATATTTCTGCATAGTACCCGTTGCAGAAAAGCCGCAAATCCTCACTGTTGCACATATGGTATGCCTGAAAACAAAAATATAATCCATTACCTGCAATATCATTTTTGTTAAAAAACATCAACTCGGTATTACTTTTGGAATAAATTGATGAAAATGTTGGACTCCGTCCAGAGGTGATTTATAGACAGAAGTGGCCGATTCTCTACCGTCGAGACGACTTTTGCCCCTCGTATCAGGGACTAAAAGCCAGCTTTTCATCCAGGTGAGGGAAAAAATTGTATACACGTATACCACGTGAGATAATTAGGTCATTGTCACCCGCGATTTGTCTCCGGTGTGTAGGTGCGTAATATACTATTTTAGTGCAAGCTATAAATTTAGGAATTCACAGTGGTGAAATTTATACCCAAAGTGCCACACTTGACTATACAATATGTCTTCTGCCATCTGATGGAGGAATGCAAAGGCAGATAGAGGAATACCTCAGAAAAACTTGGTATGTACAGTGTGGCGCTACAATGGCGATATTAAATGAACACAAGGGTAGAGCTATCTGACTTTTTTCGTTTCGGAACCATAGACATAACCATAAAAACTGAAGTTGTAGTTACGACCTTATTAATTTCAAGCAACGAAAAAGTAAATGTCAAGTGAATTTGAGAATAAGGTAAACAAAAGACAAACCGTAGAATTACAAAACGTAGGCTTAAGATAGTGCTGGGTTTAAAACAGCTTTAGACCATGGACTTAGTTGATTATTATTACAAAACGAGTTTTAAGACTAAACCATCCTGATGGATGGAAAAGTGATCCTTTGGTACCATAGTTAAACCACTTAAGACCCCTAGTTTAAACGAAGCTCTAACTTTTTGACATACATCAAACTTCATTGAATTTTATTTTGAGGTTACTAGTTCTACAAAAATGGACATGAATATAATAGAATTGATTGATTTAGAAGATTTGGAGATGCTGGAGTCATCTTGGCAACCTAATAGACGTCGCTATGGATAACTTCTTACTTTGAAAAAAAAAACATAAGTAAATGATAACCAAAACAAACCATATAATGTGTGTAGTTTGTGATTCAGACTTAAAAATTATGGACATTGTGATAATGTGGCGTGTTTGTGCTCATTATTCCAGAATATTTTGAGAATGCAGGTTAAAAAAAGATTTGTGGTTGGTGTATTCTCTGGAAAATAGTGGAGACAGTGGTAATCCCTATACTCCCAAATTTATTTACACTGTTACTAAGCCCCACTACACCCCAAGAAGTAAAGCACAACAGATGCCATTTCCGTACCCGAAATACAGCGGAATGATGTTTTGGTCTCTGGAAGCAACAGTTTGTCTAGAAGCATGTATGGAATTAATATAGACAGTAAAAAATGACAATCGTGGTATGTGCTGTACTCCATAATTTCGCTATTGTTATTCACTGTTGAGGAAGAAATTTTCATGAAGAGCATGATCCACTCTACTAGAGTACTAATATAACAAGTCTTTACAATTACATTAAAAGGCAATATTAGGAGAAGGCAATTTATTGAAACTTATTTTTAGTACATAATATATATGTAACAAAATTATTGTGCATCTAATTTATCTATTATATATATAAATAAATTATATATATAAAATTGGAGGTGTGTGTCCCTATATTTCACCTTGCAGCCAAAACTACGCATCGCAGACCAAAAGTGTTTGTATGTGGCAATAGGTACAAGGTTCCCATTGTGCACTATGGTGGTTGCAAGTCGATAATTATAAGTGTGTAAAAGATACGGGGGTTGAAAGATGTTAACTTTGAAAATGTGACTATTATTGATCTAAAATGGTCTGGATTGTTCAGGAAATTTCTGGAATGTTCTAGAAAGCTTTAATATATATACCAATGTTCTGATCGATCGAAAATGTTCTAGAAAATTCTAGAATGATCTAGAAAATTCCAAAATGATCTGGGAAGTTCTAAAATGATATGGGAAGTTCTAAAATCGACATTTAGATTCTGATCGAATGAGAATGTTCTAGAAAATTCTAGAATGATCCAGAAATTTTTAGAATAATCTGGGAAATTCTGGAATGATGTAGGGAGTTCTAAAATCTACGTTTAGATTCTGATTAAATAAGAATGTTCTAGAAAATTCTAAAATGATCTGGGAAGTTCTAAAATCTACATTTAGATTCTAATCGAATGAGAATGTTCTAGAAAATTCTAGAATGATCCAGAAATGTCTAGAATGATCTGGAAAATTCTAGAATTATATAAAGAGTTCTAAAATCTACGTTTAGATTCTGATTGAATAAAAATGATTTAGAAAATTCTAGAATGATCTAGAAATTTATCGAATAATCTAGAACATCCAAGAATAATTTGGATATCTTTGGAATGTATTCCAAGGCTCTGATATCAAATATATTTGAAATGTTCGAAAAAATTCTAGAATCACCTAGAAATTTCTAGAATGATCTAGAATATTCCAGAATGTTTTAGAAATGATTTATATGCCACGGTTTTGAACGATTAAGAATGTTCTATATATTACTAGATTGATCTAGATTGTATGCTAATTTTCTGATCAATATAGAATGTTCTGGAAATTCCTCCAATGATCTAGAAAGCTCCAAAATGTATCTCAACTTTTTGATAGATTAGAAATATGCTGGATCGTTCTAGAAACTTTTAAAATTTCTTGAGATACTTAAAAGTCGAAATTATTAGAACAATCCGGAAAATTTGGTCGGTAGTGGGGATAATTTTTGCGACTATATAAGCCGAAATGTCAAACCCGTGCTTCAGTCGATTTTTTATAAGAATTGTATAACGAAAAAATAAATATTAAAAATTAAATAATCATAAATAACAGCGTATAGTGTTTTTTAAAGTGAAGAATCAAAAGTTTTAACGTGCAGTGTAATACACAATATTGTTTCTTTTTTTTTTAGTTGTTTTATTTTAGTGCAGTGTGAAAAAGGTGAAAAAAAATTAAAATATTACTAACGATGCCGAAACGTAAATGCGTATTCTCACGTTCTCGAATTGTATCGAAAAGGCAAAAAATGTCACGGAGAAATGAAACTACAGACGAAAGAGAACAACGTCTCACATTACTTCGAGAAAATTATCATCAAAGTCGAAATAATCAGACTGAAGAGCAGCTTAATGATTCTAAAGAAACGGACCGAATCAGAAAAAGATTGCAAAGAAAAAGAAAGACAAATGAACAGGCAGATGATAGAAGAATACAAAATGCAATAAGAATGCGTGATCTTCGACTAAATGAACAAATGGAGGCTCAAGTTTCTAAAACAACTGTATATTCTGTTCGTCAAAAACGTCGGGAAAAATACAGTCTTGAACAAGAGGTGTTTCATTATAATCCTACTAGAAATTATTTTGAACATTCAAGTATAGTGATCGGAAGAATGAATGAAGTATGCAAATTTTGTGAAGCTAAAAAATTCAAAGGAGAAACGCAAAGTATATGCTGTTCAAGTGGCAAAATTAAATTACCAGAGTTAAAATCACTGCCACCGGAATTTCTAGAATATATGAAAGGAGAAACACAAAATTCTAAAGAATTCTTACAACAAATTAGAAATTACAATGCATGCTTTCAAATGACTTCATTTGGAGCAACTGCAGTAATTGAAGAAAAAGGATTTAATCCAGTATTTAAAATACAGGGACAAGTATATCATAAAATTGGATCATTATTGTCACTCCCAAATAATACTCCGAAGTTTTTACAAATTTACTTTGTAGGAAATGAAGAAGACGAACTGGATCAAAGGCGTTCAAATTTTACAGAATTGCGTCGAGATATAATTCTTCATTTACAGCGCTTTCTACATGAAAATAATGAGTTGATAAAGATATTTAAGACTGCGATGGAAAAAATGGTTTCGGATAATTATAAAATAATAATTCGGGCAGATAAAAAGCCAATTGGCGAACACGAAAGACGATTTAATGCACCTCAAGTAAATGAAGTAGCCGTAGTTATGGTGGACAATGAAAGTAGTTATAGGGATATTGTGGTACAACGAAGAAGTAATAAGTTGGAACGCATCGCTGAAACTCATCACATGTATGACGCCTTACAGTATCCACTAATATTTTGTCATGGTGAAGACGGTTACTATTTTAATATTCAGCATGTTGATCCACAAACAAATAGCCCTACAAACAAAAAAGTTTCTTCCAAGGAATTTTACGCATATCGGATAATGGAGAGAGTGAATAAATACAATCATATACTCAATTGTCGGAAATTGTTTTTACAGTTTATTGTTGATATGCAAGCAAAAATAGAAGCAGAAAGATTGTTATTTATTCGTGTAAATCAAAATAAATTACGAACGGATGAATATATTCACTTACGAGATGCGGTAGCCAATGATGGGGATGTTGAAAATTTGGGACGATTAGTAATTTTGCCTTCTACATTCATTGGTAGCCCTAGGCATATGCTTCAATATGCACAAGACGCAATGGCGTATGTGAGAAAATATGGTCGTCCTGACTTATTCATAACGTTTACGTGCAATTCGTCATGGAAGGAAATTAAAGATGAGTTACAATTTGGACAAAAGTCACATGACAGACATGATTTAATTGCGCGCGTGTTTAAACAGAAACAAGTAAAATTCATTAATGCAATTGCGAAGAGTTGTATTTTCGGAAATGTTAATAGCTGGATGTTCTCCATTGAGTGGCAAAAGAGAGGGTTGCCACACTCACACAATTTAATTTGGCTGAAAGAAAAAATTCACTCAAATCAAATCGATGACGTTATTAAAGCAGAATTCCCAAATCCGGTTAAGATCCTGTTCTATATGAAATAATCGTGAAACAAATGATACATGGACCTTGCGGGGCACTTAATATGCAATCACCTGTATAAAAGATAATAAATGCTCAAAACGATATCCAAGATCATTTTTGAGTGAGACGCAAACGGGAGATGATGGATATCCGCAATACCGACGTCGACCACCGAGTGAAGGAGGATTTACAGCAAAAATTAGAGTACGGGGTGAAGAAATCGAAATTGATAATCGATGGGTTGTCCCTTATAATCCGTTATTATCGAAAATGTTTAATGCACATATAAATGTAGAATATTGCAGTTCAGTTCAGTCAATTAAATATGTGTGTAACTATATTAACAAAGGAAGTGATATGGCTGTCTTTGAAATTACAAATGAAAATAGATATGATGAAATTTTAAGTTATCAAATGGGACGATATATAAATAGTAATGAGGCAGCTTGGCGTATATTGGGGTTTCCGATTCATGGCAGGGATCCAGCTGTTTTTCACTTAGCAGTTCACCTTGAGAATGGGCAACGGGTATATTTTACTAATCAAACAGCACAAAAAGTTGCAAACCAACCTGTTAATACTACGTTAACTGCATTTTTCGAATTGTGTCGAAGTGATCTGTTTGCTAGTACTCTTCTTTATGGAGATGTTCCCAGTTATTACACATGGGACTCATCGCGAAAAGTATTTAATCGACGAAAGAAAGGAGTTTCGGTTGAAGGATTTAAAGGTGTCTTTAAAGATAAAGCTATTGGTCGAGTATATACGGTACATCCAAAAATTGCTGAATGTTTCTATTTACGTCTACTACTTCATGAAGTACGTGGACCAACTTCTTTTGAAGATCTTCGAACAGTAGATGGTTACATTTGCGAAACGTATCGTGAAGCATGCCAGCGTCGTGGTTTATTAGAAAATGATAATCAATGGGAGCAGGCAATGAAAGAGGCAGCAGAAACAGCAACAGCGAATCAACTGCGAGAACTCTTTGCTATAATTCTAACATCGTGTAATCCTTCAAATCCGAATAGACTATGGCTGAAATATTGTGATAGTATGAGTGATGATATTCTAGCAAGACTACGTAGAGAAAATCAAGATATGAATATTACATTCAACGATAATATTTATAATGAAGCTTTGATAATTTTAGAAGATCGATGTTTCGCAATATGTAATCAAACTTTAGTTACTCTCGGAGTGCAATCTCCTAAAAGAAACGAATTAAGCGTGACTAATTCTGAATTATCAAAAGAACTTAATTATAATAAAGATGAATTGCAACGTTACATTGAAGAAAATGAACCAAAATTAACACGAACACAACGAATAGTATATAACACAATAATAAATCGTATTGAGACGAATGCAGGAGGAATAATCTTTTTAGATGCACCCGGAGGTACTGGAAAAACTTTCCTCATTAATTTGGTCCTAGCTACAATTCGGGTGAAAAATGAAATAGCATTAGCATTGGCATCCTCTGGAATTGCCGCGACATTAATGGAAGGTGGAAAAACGGGCACATTCTGCACTAAATTTGCCATTAAATGTAGCTGAACAAGAATTCCCAGTCTGTAATATCACAAAATTTTCTGTACATGGCCAAATTTTAATAAGATGCAAACTTATAATATGGGATGAGTGCACGATGGCTCATCGAAAATCACTGGAAGCGCTGGATAGAACATTACAGGATCTTCGGAAAAATACAAAACTAATGGGAGATGCTTTATTGCTACTATCAGGGGATTTTAGACAAACGTTACCAGTTATTCCAAAATCAACACCAGCTGACGAAATAAATGCATGTTTAAAGCGATCAATTTTTTGGAACAATGTTGAAAAGTTATCACTGACAGAAAATATGCGAGCGTTAATCACTGGTGATCCAGAAGCACAAGAGTTTGCCGACAATCTTTTTAAAATTGGGAATGGCACCTACCCACAGTCTGGTAAAATAATTTTACCTGAAGAGATATGTCATGTGGTAGACACCGAAGAACACCTTATAGACAAAATTTATCCATCCATACAACAAAATTATTTAAATAAAACATGGTTGTCTGAGCGAACAATTTTGGTTACAAAAAATGATGCAGTAAAACGAATAAATGAAAAAATACAGGAAATGATACCGGGAGAGGAAAAAATCTATAAATCAATAGATACAATGATGAATCAAGATGAAAGTTTAAACTTTCCAACGGAATTTTTAAATTCATTAAACCCACCTGGTATGCCTTCTCATGAATTAAAGCTAAAAATTGGATCACCAGTCATATTAATGCGAAATCTTAATACGCCAAAATTGTGCAATGGTACAAGATTATGCGTAAAACAAATTTTGAACAACATCATTGAGGCAGAAGTTCTCACTGGCAAAGAAAAAGGAAACTTGGTTTTTATACCAAGAATTTAAATAATTTCGAATGATTTACCATTCTATTTTAAACGGTTACAATTTCCTGTACGATTAGCTTATAGTATGGCTATCAATAAGGCGCAAGGTCAGACGTTCCGATTTTGTGGAGTTAATTTAAAAGAATCCTGTTTTTCACATGGTCAACTCTATGTAGCTTTTTCACGCGTAGGACAGAAAGAAAATTTATTTGTTTATGCACCAGAATGCAAAACTGTAAATGTAGTATATAAGAATGTATTTCAATAAAAATGTTTAGGATATCAGTTAATGTTAGATGATAAAAGATATTAATGTCTACTTAGTCGTAAGATTTTAATGTAAAAATAAGTAAGATCAATAAATTAATAAGAAAAAAGAAAATGTGTCTTTTATGTGAAAAAATTGTGAAGTAAGTAGTGATAGATTATTAACATTAACAAATAAGTATACAATTAAAAATGACCCAGCAAAGCGGGTATTCATAGCTAGTTTTTATAATATTTCCAATTTTCTATTTCAGGTGCCAGTTTTGTTGTTGTTAATCAAATAATATTAATTTTATATCCTTATTCCATCATTTCGAGTTGTCTTTGTTTAAAGTCTATGTTGCTTTTTATAATTAGGCTATGATCATCACATCTGTAAATTTTTAATTGTAAGTAATGCATGTAAAATAAATACATAAATGTAAATGTCATGCAATACCTGTTTTGGAGGCTCTTTTTTCTCTCTAGTATAGCAGGGTCACTTTTATCAGTACCCATATTGACAATATTTATTTCTGTTGTTTAATTGTTAAATATACTTAAAAAATATTTCAAATTTTATAAGCAAAATCACTAAGTATTATTATAGTTTAAATTTAATTACTTTTATTGTAAGTGACTTGCCTTGTAAGGGCATAATTATATTATAGGGCTTATGTATAAAATTGTGTTGGGAATGTGTTTTTAAAAGTAATAAACTTATAAATTTCCTAGTTTCTGTAGTAAACTGATACATTTTTTTGTAATTTATTTCATAAGCAGTAAAATGTTCACAATTCAGCTTTATTTCTTTGCATTCTTTTTGTGATTCCCTTTTTAACTCTCGCAAGTCAAAACTTTCAAGTATTTTTTTGCATTAGTTTGAATATTGCATCTACAAACATTGATTTTCAATAATTCAAACAATTCAAACATAATTTCTCCAAACATTGATATTCAATGAAGGTAATTGAATGCTCAAAATTCGCGCGCTCGACATTATTATCCGTTTACGAGTCGGTCTAAAAGGTCGCCACGTCAAAAGCACGCCAGCAAAATTCTTTAAATTAATCTGTACACTATTTTAAATAAATAATCAATTTTAATTAAATTATAGGTGAAATATGGTATATAATCATAAGTAGAAGGTAAATTTTAATTATTTTGCTTTTTAAATAAAATATTATCGTTAAATGAAACAGAACTTGCCCGAATAAGTGATCTGAAACAGTGAACTGTCGTTCACTCTTTCAATCTTTATTTATGGTTATTTTATTTTTAATCTGTGCATATTTTTTGAAGCCATAACTATCTCTGGTACTAGTTAGTCCATAGTAGGTCTACGTTTTGTAATAATGACACGATTTTAACCCGGTACTAATTTTAGGACCGTAACAAAGCTGGTTTATTTAGTTCTGGTTTAAACCCGTACCTATATAGTTTTTGTAATATGGCGGAAAATGTCTAATCGCGAACTTCGTATCGATCTTCGGATCCGAAACACTTTCGTAATAGGAAAATGTACGATCCCTCAACCGAAACTTTGTATTTCGATTTTGGTAATAGGGCTCCAGAGTCCGATCCGTATCCGTGAAAACACGGTCCGAAGTAGTCGTAGAACTATTTCTACAGCTGAAAGAAAGACATCGGACGACGGAAGCTGCATGTAGTGCGTAAACTACCATAGAAATAGTTCTACAACTACTCCAGACCGTGTTTTCACGGATACTCTGTTCGGACGTAGAGCGAAATCGCTTTAACGGTGATTAAAAATTTTGTTTGCTAAATAACAAATTTGTTTGTTTGAAAATTGGTAGTATATGCACTAGATGCGGCTTCCGTCATCCGATGTCTTTCCGTCAACCGTAGAAATAGTTCTTCGACTACTTCGGACCGTGTTTTCGCAGATACGGAACGGATTCAGATCGGACGTGGTGCGAAAGCGCTCTTACGTTGCTGCATAAGACGGCACGAAGTAGGTGTCAGTGCCTACGCTAGCGCGCGGCTACTAGATTTCTTACAGCTTGTTCCCAAATGAAATTATGGAAAATTGATTTTTTTTTGGAGAATATTGTATTTTTTTTTATGATAACGGTTAAGTAGTCGCCATTACTTAAGCGCCACGCTGTATATGGATAATTGGAACAGCACTTGCACTTATTGATGGGGTGTAAGACCTTGATAAGAGTGAATTCTTGAATCAGTAATGCATTCAATTTGCTAGCCTTTTAGTAAGGTATGCTGTTTTCAAAACGACCCACATAATAATGGTCCTGGAAACAAGGTGCTAGGAAGTTCATTTCAGTTTGGTTGTATGTGGAATGTTTATTGTAGGCTGTCAAGGAACTTGGAGGCACTGTGGAGATACTCCACACTTCTGGATTGTGATGATTATATCGAAGTGTGTAGCTTGTTGTGAGAAGGTGGATTTTGACAGCAAAAACAGCTCTATGTAACATGTAACGTTTGTTTGTTATTTTGTTTAATAAACACATTAAGAACAGACTAAGGTATTACCTATACTACACAATAGGCTGGTTTATACAAATAAGTCTCTTGTAATTCTGAAATTATATGCTTCTCTATGTCATTCAATAAAATATATTAACATAACAGAAAACCCTGTTAAAAGTATATCATTCTCAAGTTTAATAATTTAACACTCATTCCTTGTATTATGATGTCCAAATTATTTTGTAATTGAATTGGTGCTAAACAAGCTTGCCTCCATCCCAATTATCTGTGCCTTTCAGATTTCTTCACAGTTAGTGTGGACTTTCTACATTTTCGGTTTAATATTAAAATCATCTTTGGTATAAGTTGGATGTATTACTTATTATTCAAACAAAACAAATCTTATAACTATATTTACAATACTATGACTACATAAAATTAAAACTATCATTGCATGGAAGCATACCAAGAATACTAGCAGTATTTCCCCGTTGGATAGCTATCAGCAACCGAGATAGCTGCCAGCGCTTGGGTTTCCGGTAGCCTTATTGAGGCGCAAAGATAGTATCTTGAACATTCTCTGAATCTCTTTGTTATCTCATTTTAATTATGAGTGGTTTGATGAAGAAGCAGTGAATGCACTGCATTGTGAGGCAACTCTACCATATCACTAACTACTAACCACTCTACTCTTTGTCTGCAAATAACCTTTTTCGGCAGAAAACTTCTATAAATCAGATTAAAATTATAAATATACCTGTATATTTGTATGGACTTGAGTCAACTTTGCACTTTCTCGACATTTACCATCCACCAGATCCCAAGTACACATTTCACCTGCCTCTGACGAGCTCACAATAAAGTTATTGTCCTGAAAAATTTTTTCACTCATAAAACATCCTTTTAAATATAAAGTGTTTTGAGTCAGTTTAAATATAAAGAATTATTGAATTACATGATAAAAAAGTAATACAATACAGACTCTATTATCCCCAGTAATTTCACTAGCTACAGCGCCCTTCTGAGTGAAACACAGTAATGTTTACATATTACTGCTTCACGGCAGAAATAGGTGTTGTGGTAACCATAATCTAGCCGGCATCCTGTGCAAAGCCTCTCATTGGTAGAAGAGTCCCCTCCCATAGAAAGAACTCAATTTATGGTAGAGACTTACAAGGTAAGGAGGTACTATATTAAGAAATAATATGTGTGATAGGATATTATATGTGTAACATTTATTTTTATTAATACAACCAGCTAACATTGTGTACCTACATATAGTCACTGCCTGTGTTAATAATACATACAAAAATCACTTTTCTTCAAATATAAAATAATCTAGATTTTTGATTACCCAAATGACACATTACAAAAATTAGTCTGGATAATCAAGTCTCTACTGTAATATATTAAAAGTATACATACTTGAAGTATGGAAGCCCTGGACAAACATGTCACTGGAGCTGTGTGACCAACAAGAAGACAACGAGGGGTCATCTTCAAAGTTTCGGGATCTACTTGCCAAATACATATTTGGCCATCATAACAGCCTGTTACAAGAGTTTTTTGATCTCTCGATAGATACACAGATGAAACACAATGTGTAGGAGCATGTTTTCCCCACAACACCACAGGTACAATAAGATTAGTGCCTGGCATTTCTTCTGAAAAGAATATTTCATTCCTTGAGTTTGTTTTGATACAAGTGAAACGATACAATTAAATTAGCTTTGCGTTTAATTTTACAACAAAATATATATATATAGCTTGGTAAAGTTACATTGAGAAATACAATAAACCATGAAAAACAAATCGTTTGTTTAGTTTGTATTTGATAATACAGCAAGGACATTTAGTTTTATGATGGTACCTTTCGGCTTTAAGAAATGCTGTTATTTTCGGAAGCAACTTATGCTTCTCAGTTTGAGAAGCTCACACCTCAAGCGCGTTCTTAAAATAAATTTCGAGGAAATTATTGATTTTACAACAATTTTGAGCGAAAATATGCAAAATGTAAATAAAACTGGAAACTAATCAGATGATTATGACATTTGTAAACGTCAATTGTCATTTTAAAAATTTTTGTTTGTCTTTTTTTATTTAGAGCATTGGTAACAAGACCGTCAGCTCAAATCAAAATACAATAAAAGAAGATATTTCACGTTATAACCACGATTGTGGTACTGCAATACGATCTTTCTTCTAGATTAATTCGTATTAAATTTAAACATTATTATGTAAAAATTGAACAAATTTATTGAGATCATACCAGTCTCGTTCGCGCAAGTTCGGCGAACGGTTGTATCAGTGATCGCGAAAATGACGAGTTCTCATGTTCTTAAGTTCAATAACTGCAATATTGTGATCTGTGAATTCTTAGCATTTATCCAGAACAAAATGGATGTAATGGACGAGGATAGTATGGTGAGGCTGTGTAACAGCGCGTTCACCGAGGATGGGAAATCGCAAAGAGATCTCAATGACATTATATACTTATTTAAGGGAACTGATCCTGAAGAAATGCCTCTATTTGTGGCGCGTGAATTGCAGAAATTACCGGCCATTACATTCGATCATATCGATGTAACGCGACTTCTTAAAGACTTGCTACTTTTCCAAAATGATCTCCGTACCATCAAGGAATGCTTTATTACAAAGAAGGAATTTAGTAATCTAAAAGATGAAGTATAGCAATCAAAACAGTCGTCACCAAAACATGATCAATATGTAAACCGCCCTCACCGCCCGCGTGTTATAATAAAAGCAGCATTAGCCCGCACACGCACAGTACCGAGTGTAACAAAGGCAGACTAGCCTACACAACACCGAGACTACTTCACAAACCGGTAATAACATGACGTGGCGTCCGGCGCACGAGTCGTAGTCAACTGAATCAGTGACTACCTGTAGCTATGCCTGTAAATGTGCCGATTACAGAACCGGTGTCCGCTGCATCACTTGTAATAAACATCGTAATATCACATAATCTACCCGACATATAGATACAACCGCGGCTACGCCGCTAGCGGGGCACTTTGTGCGGCAGCTGTGTACGCCTATAGCTACACCTGAACATAGAAATACAATGCAGGAACCGGGCGGCAATCATGCACAAAACAGCCAGGATAATAATGAATGGACAATAGTGCAGCGAAGAAAAACTAAATATCGTTTCTCTGGAAGTATAGGCAAGGCAGCGTTGGGGCCGAATAATAAATTTCGAGCAGCAGATATTAAAGTACCACTTTTTTTTTATGGAATAGGAGGACAAACGAGCGTACGGGTCACCTGGTGTTAAGTGATCACCGCCGCCCACACTCTCTTGCAACACCAGAGGAATCACAAGAGCGTCGCCGGCCTTTAAACCAATGTGAATAAACAAACTACAACTAGTGACATCACAGAGTACATTATGTTGAAAACACACAAGTGGTACTTAAGAAAATAAATATGCAGAAACAGAGGGATTACAATGCGTTTAAAGTACTTGTGCCTAAGCAAAACATAAGTATGTTTTTAGATGATCAACTATGGCCTGAAGGGATTTCCTTCCATCGGTTTGTTTATATAAACAGGAGGGTAAGAAATGAGAACAAGAATGGAGTCACGACTAAAAACACCTAATGAACTATCAGCTATATCAAAATTGAAAGACTGACATGTTTATTAGTTTTAACTGCAAGTCTGTTAAAAGATCCCTTGAGTGTGTACGGAGCTTATGTAAGACCGCCGATATTGTAGCACTACAAGAGACATGGCTACTTCCTGAGGATCTCCCACTCCTCGGTACCATCGACAAAGATTTTGCATATACTGGCACTTCGGCTGTGGACACATTCAAAAAATCAAAAATCAAAAATTTATTTATTTAGCATTTTAGTAAATAGTATTTGTAGGACTTCCCTTTTAAGTTCGCAGAACCTGTGTTAGGGAAGACCGCTCTTTCCAACGGATAAGAATGCTTATACATTTAACAAAAACATGAATTATAGTTAAATAAACCAATCTTAGGCATAAAATAAACAAACTAAAATTTTTTTCAATATTGAAGGTAGATTAATATTTGCGTGGCTCACACTAAACTTGTAAATAATATACCTACATAAAAACACTTGTCATCGTCTCAAGAATGTGCGACCACTGTACCTATGAACTAAGGTAATTTGTAGTTTTACGAATATTTATAAAATAGTAAAATGTTCAAAGTACGATATTTAGATAACAATCAAATAACAGCAAGCGAAATTTAATTATCTATTCATATGATATACTATACTATAATTACAACAAAAATTAATATATATATATATATATATATTTTATATATATTATTTATATATATTTTTATATATATATATTATAGAACACATATTTACACTATTTTACTCATATTATAATTAATTTAGCAAGTTTTCAGTTTCTAAATAATTAAGAGTTTTCAGCCATTTTGTAACGCTAGTTTTACATTCCCTATATGTCTTTGTGTATATATTTAAGATTTTATTAGCGGTATTGTATAATTTAGTAGCCTGTGCATCAAATTGTTTAGACGCAAATTTAGTTTTAGTAAATTTACATTTAATTACTGTATTATTTTTACGTTTATTTAAAATCAAAGGATCTATAGATTTACTTTTGTGTATTTTTAGTATGCATTGCAATATATATAATTTTCTTACGGATAAAAGGTCCGCATCTTCATATAATTTTGTGGTATCATACAGACGATTTTTGCTTAGCATATATTTAATTATTGCTCTCTGTGCTCGTTCAATGCTTAAGAATTGAGTTTTAAAAGTACCCCCCCAGATTCTTATACAATATAGAAGGATAGATTGTATCAGAGATGTATATATATACTTAATAAGTTTGATATCACAGACTTTACGTAGGCGTTTGAATATCCAGATCACTTTTCTAGCTCTGTTGGCAACTACATTTAACTGAGGATACCATGATAAATTTTTGTCTATAATTACTCCGAGGTATTTGGTGGTGTTTACTCTTTCAAGTTTAGTGCACAGACAGTTTTCTATATCAGCCATGTCACATGTATGGGCAGATAAGGTAAAATTTTTATTTGGTTGAGTAGAATCTTTTATTGAAAATGTAATATAATTTGTTTTCGTTAAATTTAAAGTAAGAATGTTAATTTTAAGCCAGTTTTGTACTAAGAATAGTCCTTTCTCTGACAAAGAAAAGACCTCCGCCCAACTGTCTCCATGAAATAGCAAGGCAGTGTCGTCGGCATAAGAGAAAACTTGTCCATTTTGTATTTTTAAATCTGTAAGGTCGTTAATATACATTAAAAATAGCGTAGGTCCGAGAACACTACCCTGAGGAATTCCGTATGATGTAGAATATTTAACAGAACTAAAAATTTCTTTATTAATTTTAACACGTTGTGCCCGATTACGAAGGTAATCAGTCAGTAAATTTAAAAAATTACCTCTTATACCAATTTTTTCAATTTTACGCAAAAGTATGGGAATAGAAACGGTGTCAAATGCCTTTTTTAGGTCAAGAAAAATACATAGAGTTTTTTTATTTCCATCCACATACTTTGTTACCTCTTGAGTCAGATCTTGAATAGCATCCTCAGTGCTGACTTCCTCACGAAAGCCATACTGAGATTTAGATAACAAACCATACGTATTTAGGTACTTGATTATTCTAGTATTTATAATCTTTTCTAATATTTTAGAGATAACTGTTAAGACGGAAATAGGCCGATAGTTATTAACATCCTCTTTAGACCCACCCTTATGTACAGGATGTATAATGGAGCATTTGAGTTCTTGTGGAAAAATACCTTGAGCGAGTGAGAGTGAACAAAGTCGTGTGATTATAGGAGTAAGTTCTTTTTTCGCCACTTTAATAAACTTCGTTGGGATATTGTCATAGCCCGAGGCAGTCTCTGATTTTAAGTTTGATATAATTGTTGCTACTTCTGATGGCTCGGGTTCTAGTATTCCAATTGTATTTGCTTGTGAAGGAAGTCGATTAAAATATTGCTGTACAATATGAGGAGGTGTTGAGATTCCAATAGCTAAAGATTTTCCAACGTTAACGAAATAATTGTTTAGAAAGCAAGCTGATTCAGTGGGTGTAGGTTTTAACTGTGTAAGTTCTATATTTTGTTGTTTTTGTTTATTTAAATTAGTTATAGTTTTGATACTATTCCAAAGTGACTTATTGTTAGATTTAGATTTATTAAGTATTTCGCTTTCGTATTTACGTCTTAGTTGCTTCACTAAATTATTACAAAAGTTTCGATATCGTCGGTAAGTTATTCTGAGTATTTCATTAGATTCATCACTTCTTAGCTGTTGCTGTAATTTATTTCTGGTTCTGATGCATTTTAAAATGCCTGGTGTTATCCAAGGTTTTATTATTTTTTTGTTACTTGAAATTCTTACTAATTTAGTATTTTTGTTAAGAGCATATTGTATGTATTTGTGTAATTCTTGTGTTAATGTATTTGGGTCTTTTATTTTTAATATATCTGGATTATATTTATCTTGCAGGGTCTTAAGTGCTTCTTCATAATTGATAAGAGATTTCGTTTTAGGTGTGGTAGAATCTTTTATTTTTTTTCCGATATAGATAAATAACAGTCATTTTATGGTCCGTAATTGTAGTGTTTAGAACTCCTATAAAAGTATTAAATTGGGAAGGATCAAGGTTAATTATTATATGGTCTAAACAACTATTTTTTCTGGCATCAAATTTATGACCAGGTAGTAACCTATGTGAAGCCAATGTATCTAAATATGAATTAGCGTATTTGTCACTGTGCCCTTCAATAATATTTATGTTTATATCTCCTGTAATTATGACATTAGATTTTAGATGGGATGAATCTAGATAGGCGTTTAATGAAGTTATAAAATTTTCAGGTTTCTTTTCTACTGGCGGCCGGTATATACAAATTAGTGTCATTTTAGACACAGGGCTTCTCAATACGATCTCAAGGCAGGAAGCGCCATCCAAAGCAACTTCTTTGACACTATGTTCTAATGTTTTTTTTACAAATACCACAACACCATCATTTTGATTTACTTTTCTATCAGTGTAATAAGTAAAACAGTAGGGTTTCTGTGGAACTGGTTTTTCGGGATCTATTCTGCATTCAGTTAAAACTATAACGTCAGTATTTCTTTTTAGCATACTTATATTGATATCTGAGTCATCTAAGTTCGATGTGTTATAATCGCTTCTTATATTTTGGGTTACGACGGAGAGGAATAAATCTTCCCTAGGAGTGTTTTTATTAAAATACTCAATAGAACATTGTTGAGCTGTGATGTTATTTGTCAGGCTATCTAAATCTTCCAACAGAGTTATTGTATTATTATCCATTAAAGGTGTTTTTGTTACAATAGGTGTAAATCTTAAATTGTATATAATGCATGATACAATTATTTCTGTAGTGATAAATACTTTGGTTTATTTTAGTTACTGGCTTAATTAAGTATAGTATTTTATTAAGTTTAGAATGTTTGGTACTCTTATATAAAGTATAACACTTTTGTATGCTGTAAAGTACAAGATGAATAAATATAATTAAAATATAATAAATATAACAGTAGTGGTACAAATACATTAAAAGATTATAAGTATAGTTACGAAAATCCAGAAATAGTCATTCATTCCACAGTGGCTGTAATTGAGCTTCGGCCTTAATCCAAATAGTTTTTGAGTTGTCTTCTCTTTTCAAGTAGACACGACCAAACGATGTCCAACAATACTTATATCCTTTAGATTTTTTTAGGTCCCTTGCCAAGAAATACAAACGTGAAGCCTTTGCAGTTAAGTGTTCTGTTATAAATATAGGTTCGTCGGGTTGCTTTTTTGAGCCTAGGTGTTTGTTACTAAGTTTGTCATTTCTGTTTTTATTGTTAAACAACTTACAATTTTTTAAGACTTCTTCCTTAGTTAGTTCAGATACAAATTCCACAATGATTGTTTTCTTGTCTGATTTTCCATTAACTTTATAAATGTCACTTATGTCTGATCTATTAATTGTCATGTTGATATTAGTAGCCAATTGAGACAACATTAACACCAATCCTTCTTTGGTTTCCCTGGGCCCAATATTGGATACATTTTTGATTTCTATACTTTTCTTTTTCACTACTCTTGTTGTTTCTTCAAGTTTCTCTTCTAGAATAGCAATTCGCTCGTCTTTTTTCTTTATTTCAAGTTCTAGATGCTGAATTTTCTTCATGAATTCGTCATTTTTTTCACTTAGAGAGAATACGGATGCCTCTATTTTCGAATTTGCTGCCTGTATCTCATTTAGGATCGGGAACAGCTTACTCATTTGATGTTCACTTTGATTTACCATGGAGCGCACTAACTCCCTCATCTCTTCTTTAAATTCTGAAAATTCATCTGTACCAGCAGTTTCTAGTTTCTTTTTTTTTGCCCTCCTGGCAGTTATGTGAGCCTCAAAATTTGGTTCATTTTTTGACATTGATGATAGGTTGGGCACAGAATTCGATTTCTCCGGCGACAGTGGTTTAGACATGTTAAAAAACTAAATTGGATTCAATCAATAGTTTATGTGGTCGTCCTCCACACACACCAGGCACGAATGACCGATGCACACAGTAATTACTTGAGACGTTAGACGTAAGTTTATATTTGACGGTTCACTAATGCTTACGTTAATCTTTTCTAAATAATTGTATTGAAGTTAACAAAACACACGTCCGTTTGCCTCGAGTATCCGAGTGGAAGGGAATGAATTGAATTGCAGCATTGAATGTAATAATCCGCGAGTCTGTGCGATAAAGGTGTTATTACGAAATAGCGAGTTTTTGCTATTTAGCGTATATATGCCGACGGACACCACTGACAATTTGCCGGAGTTTACACAGTGCTTTAGTGAGATATGTGCTGTAGTTGAAAGCAGCTATGTTGAAGCTATTTATGTTCTCGGGGATTTTAATGCTCACCCGGGGGAACACTTTGGCAAAGAATTAGAGAATTTGTGCGCGGATCAACAATGGGTGTGTGCGGACATTTATAGATTAGGTACTGACTCGGACACCAACACCTTTGTGAGTGATGCTCACGGATGTACAAGGTGGCTCGAGCACTGTGTTGTTAGTCTATCAGCGCTGTAATCGGTGCGTAATATAACTATTGAATACAACACGTTTTGGTCGGATCACCTGCCTCTTGTTATTGAGTGTGAATTAAATGTAATTGTTAGTAAAATTAGATTTAAAAATTCAGATTTTATACATAATAAAGTAAATTGGGGAAACAGAACTAAAGAACAGATTAATAAATATAGAGAATTATGTAATAGTAAATTTCAGATACTTCATTTTCCAGTAGAATTCCATAAATGTAGTTTTGGCTTATGTAATGAAGGGGAACATAAAGATAGACTAGATAAATTTTATAATAGTATTAAAAATGTATTATCAGAATCGGCTATTAATAGTTACCATTCCAAAAAATGTAAGTCACACTCAAAACGGTATGTGGTGGGGTGGAATAAATTTTAAAATTTTCAAAATTGGGCTTGGCACAATAAACCAAGGTCTGGAAATATTTATAATGATGTGTGTTATACACTATATGATTGAAATGGTGTCAAGATAATAAAGAACAGATTTAAATGAATATAATTGCAGAACAAAGAGCTGCAAAAAAATTTAGTGACTTTTGGAAGTTGACTAATAAGTTAAATGTAAAGCCTGGCCTGCCTGTAAGTGTGGAGGGTTATGCGAGAGTAGGGATATAGCCCATTTGTTTAAGGGACACTTTAAAGTGTGTTCACCCTTGGGTTCTTCTAGGGAAGCGCTGAAAAATGGGTCCGTCGTGTCCGGTGAGCTGTTTAATGTGTCGGCCAAACAAATGGCTAAATATAGTAGCCAAAATTTCACGTGGCAAATCGCCAGGTCATGATGGGCTCAAAATATTTTCATATAGAGCATTTGAAGAACACAGGAGTCCATTTACCCAATGTACTTGCCACTTTCTTTAATCTCTGTCTTAATCATTCGTATCTACCAGCTGCACTCATGAGGACTATTGTTGTACCAATAGTTAAAAACAAAATGGGTAACTTATTAGATAAGTGCAACTATAGGCCCATTTCTCTGGCGACTATTGTGGCAAAGGTGTTGGATAGCGTGCTTGACTCAGAACTGCAAAAACATGTGCATATTCATGCGGCGCAGTTCGGTTTTGTACCCGGACTTTCTACTGAAGCTGCCATTCTGAGTCTAAAGGACACTGTCCAATACTATACTGATAGGCAGACGCCTGTGTATGCATGCTTCCTTGATTTACCAAAAGCATTTGATCTTGTTACGTATGATCTTTTATGGGAAAAACTCAAGAAGACTGGCGTGCATACACAGGTGCAACGTCCCTTTCAGTACTAGTATGCTCTCAAAACTTCCATCATTTGGGCTTCCCGAGAGCTTGTGCAAGTAGACCTCCAGCTTCCTCAGTGGGCGCAGCATTCAGATCATTGTCGACGGATATTGCTCGAACCCGAAGCCCGTGAATGCTGGAGTGCCCCAAGGCTGTGTGCTATCTCCCACGCTGTTTCATCTGCATATCAATGATATGTTGGACACCTCCAACATTCATTACTATGCAGACGACATTACTGGTGATGCCGTATACATGGGCCATGCAGGTCTCTCTCGGGAAATCGTCGACCAGTGTCGGGAGAAACTTGTGTCTTCTATCGAGTCCTCTCTTGAGAAGGTCGCGAAATGAGGTAAATTGAACCTTGTCCAATTTAACCCCCAGAAGACTCAAGTTTGCGCGTTTACCACTAACAAAACCCCATTTGTCGTATCACCGCTCTTCGACTTCCCTTAAAGCCTCGCCTAGTATCGGAATACTGGGTCTCGAAATCTCGAGCGATTGCCAATTTCGTGGTCATCTGGAGGGCAAAGCCAAATTGGCTTCAAAGAAACTGGGCGTCTTTAATAGAGCACGACAAAACTTCAAGCCGGCTCACATACTAGCGCTCTACAAAGCGAAGGTCCGGCCACACATGGAGTATTGCTGTCATCTCTGGTCTGGCGCACCCCAGTATCAGCTCGATCCATTTGACCGCGTGCAACGCAGAGCAGCTCGAATTGTCAGGGACCCAGTACTCTGTGAACGGCTGGATCACTTGGCGTTGCGTAGAGACGTCGCTTCATTGTGTGTCTTCTACCGCATTTATCACGGGGAGTATTCCGAAGAGCTGTTTAACCTGATTCCTGCCGCCGAATTCCACCTTCGCACGACACGCCATAAGTTAGGTTATCATCCTCACCATCAGGATGTGTGGCGGTCCTCCACAGTGCGGTATTCAAGGAGCTTTCTTCCACGTACTACAAAGCTGTGGAATGAACTTCCTTATGCGGTGTTTCCGGGACGATACGACATGGATACCTTCAAAAAAAGCGCGTACACCTTCCTTTAAGGCTGGCAACGCTCCTGTGATTCCTCTGGTGTTGCAAGAGATTGTGGGTGGCGGTATTCACTTAACAAGAGGTGACCCGTACGCTCTTTTGTCCTCCTATTCCATAAAAAAAAATGCTAACCAGACCAACAATGTAAGGTGGGCCGGCAGCCTCTCCGATGCGTACAGGTTGGAGTGCGGGGTGAGGCAGGGGGGCTTGAGCTCAGCCATGCTCTTCAATCTGTATGTGAACGATCTCATAGTTGGGCTCAGCAGCGAGCGTGTCGGCTGCTCGGTTGATGGTGTTTGTATAAACAACATCAGCTACGCGGATGACATGGTTCTGCTGGGTCCAAGTGTGGGCTCTATAAGAAGGCTGTTATCTATCTGTGAAAGCTATGCGATGCAACATGTGCTCATATATAATTGCCAAAAAAGCAACTATTTGGTCTTCAGACTCTCTGGTAAAAATCTATGTAATACTCCGCCAATAAAGCTGAATGGTGTTGAGCTTAAGAAAGTTCAACATTTTAAGTACCTTGGACACTACGTCACCGAAGACTTCGAAGACCAAATGGATATTGAGAGGGAACGCAGAGCACTGGCGGTGAGGAGTAATATGCTGGCTCGCAGGTTTGCTCGATATAGCAGTGAGGTAAAAATAATGCTTTTCAAAGCATATTGTCAAACCTTTTATACGAGCAGCCTGTGGGTCAGATATACTCAAATAACGCTTAATGCCTTTCGCGTTCAGTACAACAATGGTTTCAGGTTGATGTTGGTGCTGCCCCGGTTCTGCAGTGCTTCGGCAATGTTCGCGGATGCGAGGGTGGACGGTTTCCATGCCAACCAACGCAAAAGAGCCGCGTCATTGCTGAAGAGGTTGCGGGGTAGCCCTAACATCATTCTGCAAACCATTGCTAGTCATTATGATGCGCCAATTATAAAGGCATTTATGCGGCTTGATGTGCCTGTTTAGTTATAATTATACTAACATAATATAATATTGTACTAACAATTATTATGGATTTTTTTTCTGAATTAAATTATTATTAATTATTTTCTTTTTAACTGTCATTATCTTAAATATTTACCTTTAATTTAATGAAAATGAAATCAAACTCAACAATGTAATTTAATTTAAGTTAATATTGTATGTAAATCTATGGGTGAAATGCCTGAAAATAAATGATTTATTATTTATTATTATTATTATTATAAACCTGCAATGAGATTGTATTTTGAAGACTACATTAAGATCAAAGAAACAATACATATAATTTGAATTAAGAAAATAATTTGATAGATATAGGTTTGAAATATTTTTTAAAGGCTAGTAAGACGTCATCTGAAATTGTAAACATCGGTGACAAATATATTTAAATGTTTTATAAAATTCATTTATAATAATGGAGAAACGACAAGCTTCTGGTGGAAAAGTGAGATCTAAAACAAATTTGAAAGGAGAAAAAAATGTTGATTTGGCTGCAAAAATAGATGAAACTGATGAAATGAAGTTGAAAATGTTAGCAGGTCTCGACAAACCAGATCCCGATGATATCCTTTATCCACCAGAGCTAAATGCACATCTTATTGAGCAAATGAAGGTACACATTGAGTTGTGATTAAATAATTACATCAGACTTACACAATCGCAAGAGTTCAATAATTAATAAGATAAATATTGTACTAAACAGGCATGATTTATATAGATTTTTTGACAATTAGACATGAAGCTTATATGCTTAAACCTAGTGTATACCTAGTGCAATTTTTCATAAAACAACATATTATTTATTAAAAATTTAATTGGTAGCTAATAGCAATCATTTTATACTAGAGGTTTTGTGTTGGACGTTCTATAACAATTATGATCAATTAATTATAGCAATAGGACAGTCTAAGGTGCAGATTAGATGTATGCGTCGGAAAAACCTGTTAATATTTTAAATGTAATTTATATTATCTTACGTGTCTGATAATGGAGGTGTACTCATATACCAGAATGCATATTCCTCCACAAAGCGGTTTTCAAGGAACTTTCATCCACGTACAAACAAGCGGTGCAATAACCTTCCTTGTACGGTTTTTCCACACGAGGTAACATGATACACAGTGGGTATCTTTAAAAAAGGCCCGTAAGAAAGGGCCGGCAACAGTCCTGTTATTTCTCTGGTGTTGCACGATAAGTAATGTTTGCGGCGGTGATCACTTCAGATCAGATGACCCGTACGCTCATTTGTCCTCCTCTTCGATAAAAAATATTTGTATGGATGATTTTGGATAGAAGAAATTATCAGTTTGCTTCAAATATTATTTTACTAAATTAGGACAATTTTATTGGCTTTTACAATCCCTATTACTATTTTGAACAATCAAGAAATGGTATTTTTAATGGTTTTTAAAGAAGTATGCGAATCGGTTTGGGACTCAGCGTGTTTGCTGATTAGAAAACAAGCGCTAGTGGTAAAGTGCTGAAATACTGGTTACGTTCAAGATATAGAAAAGGAAAGTATAAGGACTAGATTTTTAGTTCTGCAGCTTGTGTAAATCATCAAATTATGTTATTTTTAACCGATGTTTTAGAACTTTTACCCTTAAAATTATTAAATGTAGCATGCCTTATAATGTCACAATATCTTTATTTTGCAAATGTTACCCTCCTTCGCAATCTCACACCTAACTCATCAGACCTTTTAAATATAGTCTTTTCAGCATTATTCTTTTACTAATTCACCATACTATTAATCTGACACGCTCAATTTTGCGTATTCTAGGCTATCTATTTTATATAATGATCATGTTTCCTAAAATAATATTTCTGGGGCTACCACATATAATTCTAGTCTTGGGCTTTTTTTAATGCTATAATAGAATTTCAAAAGCGACTCTATTAAAAAAAATATATTTAGTATGATGTACGAAACTGTATAATTTATCTAGAAATAATGAGCAATAATATTAAAATCAAAGCAAATCATCAAGTTTTCTCGCCTGCCTATTAAACCGGGCGCAAATATTTTAACAAAATACATTAATAAAACACGTTAAAAAACAGTGCGTCCGCTGGATCTGTTTTTGTTTCTTTTAAGAAATGAGTTCCGATGAAGAAGACTTGGATACTGTTCTAGCGATAGTAGATTTAGATCTCAAAAAAAGAAACAAGAGTAGAGTCCGGGTCCAACCTATATACATGCGATCACATTCGTTCAATATTTAAGTATTATTTAAATGAATAATTATTGATAGGTTCGTTATGAGATACTTTTTCAAGAGCTTTATCACATACACGCTGCATATAAAAAAAAGGATGTAGAGGAATGATGTGATGTGATTAGGAGTGTCTAGATGCGCTACCAATATAACATCCCAAAAAACTTGACTTTCTGTTCAGTTATAGAAAAAACAAAGTATTTTCTTTATTCCACTCCATCACAAACAAAACAAATAGAATTATCGCTAACTACAAAAAATACGTCTTCATTTAGTGAACGCTAACATATTATGCATTTATTTCCCTCCCTGGAGGAGAACGCGAGTGATGTTATACATTTGTCGAGGTAACATGTTAAGATGTTTTATTATTGTGTTAACAAACACGGAGACATGCTGGATGGTCAAGTTTAATCCGCATATTTGTAAATCTTATATCGGAACAGTTTGTTTCTTAACATCTGTTAACGAATGAATAAAAGATTAACGATACGATGATAGAGGAAGTGATAATAAATATAATATAGTTAATATTATATTCTTATTATTAGTTCTATTAATTTATTTCAGATAATGACTGGTGAAAATAATGAATTACGAAAGTGTGTATTCACTAAAGATGAAGAAATAAAGGAACTTAAAAAAACTGTTCTGGATCTTAATCAACGCATAAGAGACATAATCTCTGGTTCAGGTCCCGCTATATCATCAAAGTCAGCTGGCATCATAAGTGCAAAAATAACTGAACTTTGTAAACAGAATCGGCATCTAGTAGCTGAAGTTGAAAGTTACAAGACTAAAAATGCTACACTTGAGCGAAAAATAATGCAATTAGATATTATTAATAAAGAAAATGAGAAATTGGACGCTTGCTTGTGTAAAGAAGAACCTATTGATGCTAGCTATGATGAGCTAAAAGAATTGAACAGCAAACTTAATGTTGTAAATAAAAAACTCTGCGATAGTAAAAATAGAAATTTGGAACTAAAAAATGAGATTTTGATCGCAACCAAAATTTTACAAAAGGAGCTGGGCGAAAAATTTACAAGTATTAAGGACCTGCAAAATGATTTGGCTGGTTGGAAAGGAAGAGCTCAACAAATTGTTTTATTACAAGCAAGAATCAATGATCTTGAGCAAAAGTTAAATGGAAAACAAAAGGATTTAAATGAAGTTAAGAAAAAAGATCAAACTCAAGTAATAACTTTGTTTATATTTTTAATAACATGCTATAACTTTATAAATATAATTCTTCTGTATGTGTGTTGACAGTGAACTCCTCCTAAAGGGATGGACCGATTTGAATAATTTTTGTGTGTTCAAGTGGATTCGAGAATAGTTTAGATTCACAATCGAACTACCTCCAAAATGGTTGGACCGATTTTGATGATTTTTTGTGTGTTCCAGTGAATTTGAGATTGGTTTAGATTCTCAACTCAGTGCATACCTACTTGTTAAAGTAAATTTATATTTAAGGTACTCAGAGACCTTGAAATGAAAAAGAAAAAAGAAATTGATCAAGCAATGAAGAATTATGATGAATTAAAAGAAGATAACGTGGATTTAAAAAGAAAATTGGAAGGTGCCAGATGTAGAATCAGAAACCTAGAATGTGATGCCACAACTATCCGCCAAAAAATGCAAACGTTCATTGAAAAGAGTGAACATGATGATCTACTTATAAATGAGCAGAGGGTAAACATTTTCCGATTAAGTTTGACATTCAAGAACGATTTTCCGTTGAAATTATTACTATTTATAATTTTGGTATTCTCATTTTATTTATTTTATTTTCAGAATCAGGTAAAAAACCTGGAGGCGTATTACCAAGAAATGCTTAAAGATAATACCGTTAAAATGAATAAAATGCAAAACGAGATATTGGAATACCAGAAAAGCATAAAGAATACTGACGCTAAAATAGATGCTCTTCGAGAACAATCCACAGAAAAGGCAACCAAGATTGAGGAGCTGAGAGCCCAGTTGTTAAGATACGAAGAATGTTCCTTGCAAAGTGTATTTTTCACTCCAATGAAAACTGCTACAGACAATGAAATTAAAAAACTTACCGAGTTAGTCATAACTCTTAATGAGAGATTAGATTTAGAAAGACATAAATGGGAAGAATTAGATGCGAGTCACAGGAAAACTAAAGAAAGAAAAAGAAGGCTGGAAAAAAAATTGAACCTCCTTGAATCAGAAATAAAGAATTTGAAAGACTCTAGGAGAGCATCAAAATCTTCAAAGAGCGTGTTACAAAAAGAAATTGAAACCACAACTGTACTTGGTGCACACTCAGTTACTAAAAAGCAGTCTTCAGTTACGGGTATTGTTGAAAAATCAAGTGAAACCATTTCATCTGAAACTCAAAGTGATGGTTATGAATCGATGGATAAAGACGAATTGAAATACAAGCTTGAACTCGCGGATGAAAAATTAAAAATTATGGAAGACAAACTAAAGATGATTGAGGAAGAAAAACAAGATGATTACAATCATTTGACTGAAATGGTAAAAAATTCTAAGCAGTTATTCCATGAAGCCCTTGCGGTTTTAAAAAGAGACAAATGCCAATGCGTTAAATAGCTTGAATAAATTTGTGATGTAAGTACATTGTTTTCATATATCATACATAAAGCATCTATTAAAAAGAAGATCAAATAACAATCTATAAATGATAAACTGAGGTATATCGTAAACGCGTCTGTGGGTAGGCACTTTAAACATTTTTTTCTACATGTTGTAAGCAATAGTTTTTTGGAATTCTAGTTGCCTTGTCTCTTAGTGTGTGAACGGTAGGTAATCTTAATTTATTTGAAATTTGAATTAATTTTTAATTAAAAATTAATTAATTATTTCTTAATTTTTTTTTGAAAGCACGTACACCTTCCTTAAAGGCCGGCAACGCTCCTGTGATTCCTCTGGTGTTGCAAGAGATTGTGGGCGGCGGTGATCACTTAACAACAGGTGACCCGTACGCTCGTTTGTCCTCCTATTCCATAAAAAAAAATTACCGATGTATTTAAGCAATCTTACTGTTAGATTTACTTTACTTTTAGTTCATGACAATTCGTTCACAAACTAAAAGAAATGAAACAATATTCCGAAATCAAAATTTGCGGACGCCCCTTCGTTAGTAATAGTTTGTAGTTATAACCACTGAGTTACCAAACGAATGGATTTAAAATATGTATATTATCTGTTCATGTAATTTTATCAGTATCCTCATTTCGTGAGTCCCCCATGTGTACATTTCATGTTCTTTTCTAGTTAGTTTTCTACAAGACAGAGTGATAGTGATTGTCACGAAGTTTCAAAATGGGAAGATGTAATGCGCACAATTTCTCGTCATCTCAGTCTGTCAGAGATCAAGTCAGCCCACAGCACCACGCTGTCTTATGCCTTCAACTTTGCATTGAACGACAAGACGTTCTATGGACTGGCTGCTTCGTCTCGATACGTGTCCAAAGAAGGCGCGTATGCGGGATGGCACTATGGAAGATAAACGCTTTTTATTTTTAGTTCCTGGGGTATCCAAACTTTCGTTTGAAATTCGGTTCACGATACACGAAGCATCCTTCTCCAGCACCAAATTTCCAGAGTGTCCATCTTCTTCTTTTCAACTTATCGCAATGTCCACGTTTCAGCGGTATACAAAATATGGGTAAAATTAGCGTTCGCATAAGCCTCGTCTTTGTGGCTTTTGTAATGTTTCTGTTTATACATATTTTACTTATTCAAAATAAGCAAAATATGGAGTTCACGGATTACGCCTTCTGCAATATGGTCGTGAGAAGTCAGTTTGTTTAGAAAGACATGCAGAGGAGATCGTAATAATTTGGTACCATTAAAATATGTGGGCTGGAGTTAGATTTACAAACAATAATATGTAGCGGGAGTAGAAGGGAGAAAATTCAATACCAGAATTTCAAAGACTTACTGAGACGTGCCTGAAACACAGACAGACTGATGTTATTTATAATAGCTATAATTTTTAATTATTGTACCTTTTATCAAATGTTTTGATAGATGATAATGATAGTTAATTATTTTGAAAATTATTTTATTTACATCTTTGATTTAGATATAGCACTATAAGTCTACAAGAATTTTTCAGTTGCGTCAGATAAATATTAACAAAGTATGAATTATTGACAACTACTATATCTAGCGGTGCCCCCGTTACTGGGCAAAAATTAATGCAATGAATAAATAGCTCTAGATTTGTTCTATCTCAAATTCCATCCATAAACTATAATTTGTTGCGTCTTTGTTTTCGAGGATTAGATATTTTAAGTGAATCTTCACCTAGCGCAGTACTTTTTATTTACTTAAAACAGGAACTTCTATTTAGCCTAGATAATTTGAGCTAAATTAGATATATCGACATGTGTTGTTACTTCCATCTCTGTTAATTAATTATATCGTTTAGGCACACATAAGGCTAGTAGGGCTAGGCACACACAATACGCCCGAATGCGGAATGCACAGAACACTTTTACTCTATCGAGGTGGAATGGCTAACTGTGGCTAACTGACTGTGACAGAGTGACACTCCTCTGACATATTTACGCCATGATTGCTCACTTGTCAGTTTTTGGCATGCGCGTTTGGAAATGTTACGAAAACTCTGCTCGTGAGTGTTTTGTTGAAATAAAGCTGTGAAAAAGTTTTTGAAAACTTTGTGTGTGCTTATTAATTACTTTTTGTGTACATATTATATATGATAGTGATTAAAACTGTATCAAAATGAATAAAACATGTGCAAGGTGTGAAAAAACAGTTTATCCCACGGAGGAATTAAAATGTTTGGACAAGGTAATTCTTGCTTCTGCTACATTTAGAAAATTGCACTTTACAATCGCTATAGACAATTTATGTGCCCTTAAATTTTGTATATTATTTCCTCACAATTTAAACTGACCCAATGAGCCATTTATAATTTCATGTCATCAAGTATTTGTTTTTTAAATTTCTCCATCAAAATTACGAAATACATTGGATACAATTCCGCGCAATTTAAAGTAACCCAATGAGTCATTTTCAATTTGATTTTAACAAGTGTTTGTTTTCAAATTATTCCATGAAAATTACGATTAACAAACTTTTAGCAAACATTATTTTTTAAATCGTTACTCGTTATTTTGATGCTATTAAAGATAGTGGCCACATATATTGTACATATTTTATGAACTTTTCTTTTCAAGGTTTATTTCAATGTAGGTAATATAAAACTCACTAAATACCTATTGGCTATAACCAATTTAAAAATTGTAATGGGCTGTTGTATAATACATAATGGATCTTTAACATATAAATTCATTAATCATAATTATAAAAAATTGTATTTATTTTAAAGTGAAAGGCTTTTGACCCATTCGGCTAAATTAAAATTTTAATTGATAAAAGCAAACTGTTTATTATTATATGTCTCCAACAGGTTCAATTCCTATCTTTTAGGGTATAGAATTTTATTTTTGGAGAACACAATACAAGATATTGAAAATGAACCTCTGCATTAGTGATGGTTTACTGTTGCAAAAGACCTCCTTACTTGGGTCCTGGAAGTGAGATTTTCACCACATTTAAAGGACCCTAACTGTGTCAGGACAGTTGTAGTTTGATAATACCAAACAAAACTTGGGTTACCATTAAGTATTTAAGCTCATAATTCCCTTGCCATGTCTAGGGCCATTTTTTAATCTAATATTAATATTTAATTGGAGGATAGAAAATCCAAGCCCTCAGTACTGTATGTTAAAAAGATTTATCCTAATGTTTCTTAAGGTTTAATTCCAGTCATCATCATGTAGAGGCGAAACAAGAGTCATCTTGTTTGAAGACAAATATTGGCAGAATTAACACTTAAGAAAACTTAAAACATTTGGATAATTATGGATTTCCGCAAAGTAACATCTACTTAAATAAATTTTCTTATAGTGTAGTAACTTTTCTTACCTACTCCTTTAATGACAACAAGGTAATACATAACATGAGCTTTTTTGTGAACTGTGCTCAGTCACAAACACACACACAACTTCCGTGTAAGTTATGTTGTTCAAACATCGTTGGATCTACTGTGTTAAAATTGATTTCTTTTTTACATTGTTTATAACCTGGCTAGTAGTTGATTCCAATTTCCAACATTGATTGCATTACTAGCTGGTAACAAGTGTGCTTCGTTTCACCTAAACAAATGTCACCTAAATAAAAAAATGTATACAGAATTTAAAATCTTTTTTGTTTATTACAAATTTGTAGTAAGTAGTTCAATCATTACAATAATTATATATTTTTCCCTGTTCTTGTAATTAAAATAATGTCTCAGCAGAACTGTTAAACTAGCATCAAAAATTTATCTCATAGAATTATTCATACAGAAATAAAACTTGAAATAAAAAAATATAAAACATGAATTGAAATAAAAACTATCCTACCTCTCAAGTTGGATCAAATTGCATACAGTGTGCAAAATTTTATTTCAATTGATTCAGTAATTTAGAAGGTTATCATCTTACACATGTTATTATTCTGCTGGTCACTTCATAATAGGTGACTGATCAGAATCATTCCAATCCACACAAATGTGAAGGTGTTTCTCACATATATATTATAGGTAATTGAACAACCAGTTTCACATAATTTACATAATTTTATTGTTTTATTATGCCATCATACCTGTTTTAAAGTCATGTTATGTTAGTACCTTGTTGTCCGTACCATGCAAAATCTATGACAGCATTAGTTGTATTATAACTAATCAAGCCATAAACATTGTTACAACTTAAAATTGTTACTTCTTTTTGTATTAAATGTTTTTGTATTAAATTTAATTTTACATATTTTGTTTGAGGTTGGTATTATATCAGAGTGGGTTCCATACCCACTTCGTGTACCATTGGTAATTTTCATTGACACTTTAACATCATACCTACCCATTCTCTGTCAAAGACTATAAAGATCGGGCCTGCCATGTGCTGGTAGAACTGCCCCAAAATCCTATAAGGAAATAAAAAAAAAACTGTTTGTGTACTTATGTACACACACAAGCAGTTATTATTATTTGTGTAATAAAACAAAAATCCTTAAAAATATAACCCTCTTGAAATTAACTTATTTTACGATTGTTGTTATAAGAAATATTATTATGCCACATAATTTAGTTAAATAATGTGTAATTAATTATCATTAAATTATTTTCTTTATTTAAAAACTTGTTATATTAAATTAAAAAAAAAAATTTTTAAGTAAGTATATCTATATAGATATACAAGGGCTGCACTATAAGTATCGGGAATGGAATATTTACACTGTCCTAGTCATATTAAAATCTTTTTAGGTGAAAACTCTAAAAATCGAATACCATTTATTTATTTCAAAAAAGATTCTCGGTCTTGTCACAAGGTCTTTTCAAACTTGTTTAGTTGTTGATAAAATGGAATTGACTCGAGAAAAATTCTAGAGCAATGATTTATTATGACTTTCGAAGAGGTTTAACACAAACACAGTGTGTTGACCGGATGATTTCTGCATTTAGTGATGAAGCCTCATCTAAAACCACAATTTATCGCTGGTTTGCTGAATTTCAACGTGGACGTGTCAAGCTCAGTGATGCTCCCCGTCAAGGTCGTCCAAAAACTGCAGTCACCAAAGAAAACGTTGATGCTGTGCGTAAGCTTATTGAGGAATATCGACATGTGACATACCGCGAAGTTCAGGCAACTTTAGACATTGGCATGAGTCAAATACAAATAATCTTGCATGAACAATAAGTTGTAAAAAAGTTATTTTCCCGATGGATACCGCATTTGCTCTGTGAAGAGCAAAAAGCGGCTCGCGTTACTTGGTGCGTCAGAACTCTCGAAAGATTCCACGCAGGATCCTCAAATGCTGTATACAACATCGTATCAGGTGACGAATCCTTGATATATGCGTACGAACCCGAAACAAAAAATCCAGTCACGAGTTTGGGTGTTCGAAAATGAGTTAAAGCCAACAAAAATTGTTCGTTCACGGAGTGTTGCAAAAAAAATGGTGGCCACGTTTGTCTCCAACGGCCATGTTGCGACTTCTTGAGGGACAAAGAACGGTTAATTTAGAATGGTATGCTAGCATTTGTTTGCCACAGGTCGTTTCTGAACTCCGTAAAGAGAACTGCAACCGCTGCGTCATCCTCCATCACGACAATGCGAGTTCTCACACCGCGCACAGAATAAAAGAGTTTTTAGAACAAGAAAACATAGAATTATTAGAACATCCGCCGTACAGCCCCCACCTAAGCCCTAATGATTTCTATACTTTCCCTAAAATAAAGAATAAATTGCGTGGTCAGAGATTTTCACCACCTGAAGAAGCTGTGGACGCCTACAAAACGGCCATTTTGGAGACCCCAACTTGACCCGAACGGAATGGTTGCTTCAATGATTGGTTCCATCGTATGGAAAAATGTGTCAAATTTCGCGGAGAATACTTCGAAAAGCAATAAATACATTTTTAAATAGTAATGTTGTGTCACTTCCTTGATTCCCGAAATTTTCAGTGCCGCCCTCGTATATTTAACTATCATCCATTGGTTGTGGTTCAGTAGACATACAACTTGCAAAAGGCTTGGTAGCTGAAGTATGATACAAATGGTCTAGTTGTCCAGTTAACGTCAGGGTGTCGAATTTAAATCGTTAAATTCACTCTTGATATTTGTTTCCATAACACACCAAACAATGTATAACTTTGAAAAATTGCAAAATTGAAGATTCCTGCTAAGACTCATTCTCATGTCTTTGCTATAAGTAAAACTAGAGATTCATAAATATTCATTAATTTAAAGAAGTTAGGCAAGTTTGTTAGCATCTGGGCAAATAAAATATATCCTTAATCTCTGCATACCTAGCAGGTAAACAGGCGGGGTGGGTATGTGAAGATAATTAACCAACAAAATTTCGTTATGTACAGTGTTACTGCACTTTACATTAAGAAGAGTTGACAATTTATAGCATTGTTGTTCAAATTATTAAAGTGACTGACTCATGTGTGCACATTGTATTAAGTTTGTTGTGAATCATAGCTGGCTTCTGATTTACACTCACAGTAAAGATGCCGCCAAGCAGTTTTATTGTAGCTAGTGAAGTTACTGCGCCAACGAGATTTGACATTTGGTATCCAGAATAATAAATACACTATAATTCGCATAATTTGGAATCATGATTGATTGTAGTTAAATCTCTGTACAAAAAATTTAAGCCTAGAATAAAAAATAAACTTATTACAGTGTTCCTAAATACTTCACTTACGGTCATCAGAATTTAAATATTTACAAAACTGGAATACATATTAAGACATAAGGACAGTTTGTCAAAAATTTTTTGCTAAGTTTTAAATAATAAGAAGATAATTGGCGCGTGATAAGATACGTACATCTTAAACAGAGACGTGACGCGCTTCCCCCTGTCCGATTTCGCCACTAAAAAAAGCCTATTTGTCGTATTATCCCTCATTGCTCTTCCATTGACTGCCAATTCCACAGTGATCTGAAAGGCAAATCCAAATTGGCTTTGAAGATGCTCGGAGTCATAACTAGAGCACGGCAATACTTCAAGCCGACCCACACTCTAGCGTTCTAAAACCGCAGTTGTATCTTCTACCTCATATATCAGAGGGAGTGTTCCGAAGAGCTGTTTGGCCTGATTCCTGCCGCTGAATTCCACCTTCGCATGACGCGCTACAAATTAGAATATCATCACCACCATTTGAATGTGTGGTGATCCTCCACAGTGTGGTTTTCAAGGAACTATTTTCCACATAAAATTAAGCTTTGGAATGAGCTTCCTTGTTTCAGTGAATGAGCTTCATTTTTTTTATGGATGAGGAGGACAAACGAGCATACGGGTCACTTGATGGTACGAGATCACCGCAGCCCGTACTCTCTTGTAACACCAGAGGAATCACAAGAATTCCCGACCTTATAAAGCGAAAAGACATTGTCACACCTATGATTGTCTCGCCCGCGTTAGCGCTACGGTATTTTGTAAAAACAAAAAATTCTAAAATCTCAAAAATGTCTGGGCTAAGTTTCCTCTTAATAAAGGGGGCCGACATATTGTAATAAAAAGTTGATAATTCTCTCAGGAGCCGTTAATAAAAGTTGATAATTGTAGCAATCATTAACGTTTTAAAGACTCTCGGTTCTTACATAATACTTTTATTTTCTAATCACAAAACATCGTTGTACTAGTAACTAGACATCACATTATTTTTAAACTATAAAATTAAGAAAAAAAATTATGATTCCGGCCAGGATCGAACTGGCGGCCTTCTGCGTGTAAAGCAGATGTGATAACCACTACACCACGGAACCATCTACTGGCCGCAACGAAATTACTAAACTAATGGAAATCATCAACTTGAAATATATATATATATACTACTATATTATTGTTTATATATATATATTCATCAGTGTGTTGTAACACTAACAAACGGAATAATTATATTTGGTCGTCAACATCCATAGTTATTGCATCTTGTGAACATTTTTCAAGCACAAATTTAAAGAAAATTACTCTTGTCTATTTACCAAAATTCCTCTTGTGCTTACGAGCTATTTAATTCAAGCTCAACATTACCGCCTGTGCATTTAGTATAACGCTCCTATTTCCGCATTACAGTGGTTTAGTTTTTTTTTCTATATAAGACTGGTGTGGCAACCGTCATGGACATCCACAACACCAGTGTTCAAGAGATGCGCTGCCCGATATTTATCTCGGAAATGGCTCTAACGTTTTAGATGAAATTTTCTACTATGTTTGGGAAACGCTATGCTCCTAGTTTTTACGCCAATCGTTTTCTAGGCAAATCTTTCTCTTTCTTAGTAGCTAAATCATAAATTTAAATTTTTACTTAGGCAGTCCCGCCGCTTAATATGTAGTGTTTACATCCTCTTTGATGGATACCTTAAAAAAAAGCGCGTACACCTTTCTTAAAGGCCAGTAACGCTCCTGTGATAACTTTGGCGGTCCAAGAGAATATACGCTCGTTTGTCCTCATAGTACTTGCAGATTACTTCTTGATGATATCGGCGCCTGTGTGGTGGCCCTCCCCGGCTGTATTCTAAGAACCATCCCACGCACTGGTAAAAAGTGTGCAGTTAATTTACTTTAAGGATTTTCACCACATTTACAATAGACTTTATTCAATTATAGGCTTTCTACAAACGTTAAACAGTTGAATAGACATAGAGACGTGACCATTTGAAATAGAAGGAAAAACTTACCCCACAATTATGTAGTAATTAAAATAGCGCGATCAGCCGACCTTGAAGCTAACAATGACGTTCCATTGTGTAACCGATAGTGCGATGACCAATGTGGGTTAGGTCGCTCTAACAATTGTGGGACTCCTCTTGATGTACTTACATGAACATCATATAGAAATATAAATATATAAACATTACATTATATTATTTATTCAGGTTCTCAAGGCAAATAATTAAATTAGTTTCCACATTTAACATAAGTTCGAAAGAAATATAATATGCATAATAATATTATCATATAGTTTTGGTAGATTTGTAAGCGTGTTTGTAGATTGAATGTTGTTTCACAATAACAATTAATAACATAATATTATTATGTTGTACGTAAGCGAAGTAAATGAACAATTTTCAGAATGTTTGTTTGTGCAGGTTAATTTCAAAAATGAAATTGATTTGAACACATAATATGTATATTATATATTGCGGCAAACTGGTATTTTTTTTTAATTCATAAATTCCAACTGTTCGCTACGAACCACTAAGTAAAGGTCACCTCCTCAGTAGCTTCTCAAAATTTAAATTAAATGGCACTTACTTATTCTATTTATTTTCCAATAAAATATCAGCAGCGGATCTTAAATGATACAATGAGCGCAAGTGATAACCTGCCCACAAGTGAACACTTCCCGTCGATAGAAAATCTCTCGGCGAGAATAATTCATTCACAAGCCACCGGACGTTATATGAACGCGCATCTGGCCTCAGTGACGTGATATCGGCAGACTAGAACGATGAGAAAAAAACGAGTGTGCTTTAGACCAGATATTGAAGTAAAACACAATATTATTTTATAAAATTTGTCATGAACGAAGTGCAAGTAGAAGTGCAACTTTCACGGATAAAGTTTAAAAAAATATATGTATTTCAAAGATTCCCATCACTATTTTAAAACATATATTTCAACAAAAAATATTTTCTAATAAATTTATGGGTAAGTACCGAGTAGTTTCAATAAAGCGGCCAAGTGCGAGCCGGACTCGCAGAAGTCTAGAAGGAGGTGAAAAACTTTGAAAGATTCTGTAATAAATACAGGCTAGTAAAGCGATCAATAAATGGTGAGTCTAAAGCTGAGATCTATTGAGCGTACTTAGACTTTGCTCAGACTCTACTTACGTAATTTTTTTCTGAGGGTTATAAAACGCGAACTTGACTTTTTCATTAGGCTGTCTTAGTTTAACTGTCAAATGACTACTAAAACTAAATAAAAGATTATGCTCAGCTTACACTCACCAAATTTTACGTAAGTAAAGTATGAGCAAAGTCTAACTATGCTCTAAGATCTCAGGCTTATAGCATAAGATTCGAGATTTAAAAAAACGAAATACTACTACAGGCTATGCTCATTGACCGAGCCTCCTAGTTGACTCGACATTACCCGATTACCACTTATTTAAGAGGAGGCATGCGGCAATAGGCTATGTTATGGAATGAGGTATGGCAACGTCCTATGGCCATCCGTATCACCCAGGGGTGAACAGATGCGGCCGCAAGTTGTGGATATGCTCGATTGAAGTCCCTACGTTGTATTGGTTAGGTTAAACTGCAGCAAGAAATTTCTGGCAAAACGCGCGATTGTAGAATGCCGGATGTCAACATAATGCGTGTGGAATTTCGCATTTCGACGTCATGTCCGATGGTGGATTTCGGCTGCTGGTATTAGTTTACCTCAATAGCTCTGCTTCTACATCTCTACGCAACGCCAAAGAATCAAGCTGATCGGAGAAGACTTGATCGACCTTATTCAATACAGACAAAAAGTGCCAACGCACTCGACAGGATTTCACTCCAATAAGCATAATATAAAAATATTTTATTATTCACACAAAATAAGGGTCAGTGGCGAACCGTTGACTCTCACAACGGAGTATCTCCGGTTGCCTCCTCCACAACTAATATTGGGAATTTTAGAAGCGATTTTTATCTACTTGAGATAAAAATCGTAACTATCGTTGACTTTTATGTCCCAATAAACTTATCGACGGTTACTCACCTTTTCTTCTCACCACTCATCCGTACACTACTTGTACTGACAGTAGAAGGTAGTAATTTATCTCTATCTGTAGATAGTATATTGGGAACGGCCGTAAGAGAGCAAATATTACTACGGATACAGATCGGATTCGGATCGGACGTATAGAAAAACAAAAATACAATTTTGATTCATATGATGAGCGCACGACACTGAGTAATCGAGCGCAGTTATATTATGGTGAATTTTGTTGGGTTAAAAGTTTTAATTTTATTTTTAAATAATTCTGCTTTAGTGTCTAGAAAATAAATTCCAAATACTATGACGTAAATTTTATTCCATAATCAATGTCCACTATGGACAGCTAGCTTGATATAAGAAATTAAATTCAGATTTTTTTAATAACCATGATAAAATACTGTAAATTTATAAATCCTGCTTTAGTGTATTATCTAGTTTTGAAAGAAAAAAATTGGTTTTTCATATCATGTACCTCATAGAACTAAATATATATTATGTTTGAAGTATCCAGATTTCACAGATCCCCAATTGAAATTATTACAGAACTTGTACAATGAGAATACTGGTTATATAAATGAGTCAACAGATATATTATATTAGGAGAAACGGCTCGGCGTGTGACCGATGACGTCACAGCGGCCTACATAACGCAACCGCAAGGACCCCGTTTGATCTGTGGAACTTTTAAATGATGCAATTATTGTACTCTACACATTTCATTTCAATAAGCATTATCAAATATCAATTATAAACTAGATGAATTGTGCGAATACTTCACACGCAGTAAACGGTCATATCCATTAAGCTTTTTTTAGAAATATCCTTATAATTAGCATTTACAAATCACGCAATGGATATTACATTGACTGAACGTCGCAAATAATAAAATTTTTGCCTTGTATTGTTATTGCAAAATTTAGTGTCCCGCGTGTAATGTATGTAAAAGTGTGTACATTACCGTTCTATGTAGATTTATTGTTGCCGCGTATATTGGAGCATAAGACCGAGGATACCCTCAAGAGGGACCAGATCAGTTGTGAGTACAAAATTTTTATTTAGTTCAGATCTTCGTGTTGAGAAAATGAATTTAATTCCATCAAAATATCGAAAGTAAATTCTACGGAGACCAAGCCGTCTCGTGGCTCGTGTTATGGTAAGATCAACTAGTTTTCCAGTTCTTAATTCTAATACAATCTGAGAGTGAAAAATATCTATTTTAGATCTAATGCTAGTCTAAGACCACCGAGCGATCCACACACCAGTAGGTATTCAGATATACAGAGCATTAAACGTGGCGCGATGAAAAATGTAGTACCTCAATTTGCACGCCACAAATGTATATCTAATGTGCGGCTTATTAATAGAAATCTAAATAAGAAGGAAATAGAAATGATATAAATTGCTGTGACGTTTTATTTCTAAGTAACCACATTAAGAGCCCCCATAAGTTTGATCTTTTGTCCCACAAGTTTTCAATCACAAAATAAGGATCGATGGAGGCTAGGACTAAATCAGATTCATGTTTTGTCCCACAAGTTTTCAATCACAAAATAAGGATCTCTGGAGGCTAGGACTAAATCAGATTCATGTTTTGTCCCACAAGATTTCAATCACAAAATAAGGATCGCTGGAGGCTATGACTAAATCAGATTCATGATTTGTCCCATAAGTTTTCAATTACATAATAAGGATTGCTGGAGGCTAGGACTAAATCAGATTCATGTTTTGTCCCACAAGTTTTCAATCACAAATTAAGGATCGCTGGAGGCTATGACTAAATCAGATTCATGTTTTGTCCCACAAGTTTTCAATCACAAAATAAGGATCGCTGGAGGCTATGACTAAATCAGATTCATGTTTTGTCCCACACGTTTTCAATCACAAAATAAGGGTCGCTGGAGGCTAGGACTAAATCAGATTCATGTTTTGTCCCACAAGTTTTCAATCACAAAATAAGGGTCGCTGGAGGCTAGGACTAAATCGGATTCATGTTTTGTCCCACAAGTTTTCAATCACAAAATAAGGATCGCTGGATACTTGGATTTTAAGCCCGTTTGATATTTAGTTCCACTAATTTTTCATACATCAAATAAGGATGTATTAAACATATTTATAAGCGATTAGTGAGACTTAACCTAGATTTATTTTATTATAACAATTGCAAAGAGAACGAGGTTAATGCCATTTTAATAATCTACAATAGGATAAAATATTATATAAATAGTTGGAATTTTCCTCTACTTTAAATTTAGATCAAGGACAAATGGGCAAGTGGCTTGTCTGCTGGGAAATAAAAACGGCTTGAAAATTCGAGTGGTTCTGATGTTTCATGGAAAAAATAATGGCTAACGCTTTTAAAAAAAATGTTGGCGTCTCGGGACAGACAGTTTGAAAGAAAAAAATAGATAGACCGACAGAAGTGATAACTTTAAACTAATCTAATTTGAACTATTGAAAATATATAATAAGAAAAGCTTAGGTTACCTATTAGTTAAATTTTATGGATGTTAATATGGTAACGTAAGGAAAGATTATTTATTAATAAAATATCTCATTGATTACAATATATATATTGTAGGTTTTATATATTTGTGTAGGTGAATGTACATTAGAATTTTGTGTATGTATTATGTGTTGTATCTATTAGTATCATTTATTAATCCTACAAAAATAATAATTGGTTAAAGTGAGAGAGGAGGTGCCTGCCTACCGCTGCCGTATGCGTGAGAGAAAAGGAAGCGTAACGTTACGGAGCGGCTAACTCTTCCATAAGGAGTTACCACTTCATAACGGTTTAACTTAAATTTGTATGGATATTTTTCATAGCGGTCGTGTACTCCGGCCTGTGTATATTTTCGCATAACACAAGCGCCTTATCGCTCTTATCAGTATGTCTATTAGCCAGGTGCGTTATCAATTATCTGATATGGCGGTTATAATTATGAACCTGGATTTACTGTAGTAATAAATACTAAATACTGTATTTATTGTAGTAATTTTTCATGTTTGATTTCAAATTTAATTCGTACAATGATCCCAGAAGTGAGCGATATCACTTTAAAAATAACAAACTGTTTTTAACATAGTAATAACTCTTCCATCGTATCTCCTGCTCAAAATGACACTTTAAAAGCCTCTAAAAACAGTGATATAATATTGTACTGAATCTCGTTCAGTCTCTAGGGACTGAATTAAAACTCTTAAAAACAGTGATATAATATTGTACTGAATCTCGTTCAGTCTCTAGGGACTGAATTAAAACTCTTAAAAACAGTGATATAATATTGTACTGAATCTCGTTCAGTCTCTAGGGACTGAATTAAAACTCTTAAAAACAGTGATATAATATTGTACTGAATCTCGTTCAGTCTCTAGGGACTGAATTAAAACTCTTAAAAACAGTGATATAATATTGTACTGAATCTCGTTCAGTCTCTAGGGACTGAATTAAAACTCTTAAAAACAGTGATATAATATTGTACTGAATCTCGTTCAGTCTCTAGGGACTGAATTAAAACTCTTAAAAACAGTGATATAATATTGTACTGAATCTCGTTCAGTCTCTAGGGACTGAATTAAAACTCTTAAAAACAGTGATATAATATTGTACTGAATCTCGTTCAGTCTCTAGGGACTGAATTAAAACTCTTAAAAACAGTGATATAATATTGTACTGAATCTCGTTCAGTCTCTAGGGACTGAATTAAAACTCTTAAAAACAGTGATATAATATTGTACTGAATCTCGTTCAGTCTCTAGGGACTGAATTAAAACTCTTAAAAACAGTGATATAATATTGTACTGAATCTCGTTCAGTCTCTAGGGACTGAATTAAAACTCTTAAAAACAGTGATATAATATTGTACTGAATCTCGTTCAGTCTCTAGGGACTGAATTAAAACTCTTAAAAACAGTGATATAATATTGTACTGAATCTCGTTCAGTCTCTAGGGACTGAATTAAAACTCTTAAAAACATTGATATAATATTGTACTGAATCTCGTTCAGTCTCTAGGGACTGAATTAAAACTCTTAAAAACAGTGATATAATATTGTACTGAATCTCGTTCAGTCTCTAGGGACTGAATTACAACTCTTAAAAACAGTGATATAATATTGTACTGAATCTCGTTCAGTCTCTAGGGACTGAATTACAACTCTTAAAAACAGTGATATAATATTGTACTGAATCTCGTTCAGTCTCTAGGGACTGAATTAAAACTCTAAAAAACAGTGACATAATATTGTACTGAATCTCATTTAGTCTCTAAGGATCGAATTAAACCTAAAAAAACAGTAATTAAACCTCCAAAAATTTGTGTCGCCCAATTTGACTATTTTTAGATGACGTCATAACTTTACCTGGTAACTGTAACCGTCCAATCTTCGGTTAAAGCTATGGTTAACGTCAATAGCAAGCTGTCAAAAGTTTCAAATAAATTGATAGTCGATATTGAATTGATTGCCTAAGATCCCACTTTGAACGTTGTGAGAGTATGTCACTTTTTAACTTTAACAATGCCAAAGTAAATGATCGTGCCACACATTCCGCAATCTATGTTAAAGTCAGCGTTACTTTTAATGTTCAATTTGTCTTTATTTGTCAAACGAGCCTAATAATTTGACGAAATTAGATTCTACAAATTACATTAAAATCATGTTTCAGCCTAAATCTTTGATAAAAGCTGTTAAAAATACTTCATAACATACGCACTCTGCCTTAAATTAAATTATGATAAAATGTTTCTACTTTCCTCGTAAGAGTAAAGTAAATATAGTATGGTGTTAGAGTCCCTCGAAGTCGTCTAGTGCCTACAAATTGTAACAATGTGACTGCTATTGTATTTGATGTTTTTTATGGTATAGGCGACAATCGAGCGTACGGGTCGTCTGAATCACCGCCGCTCACATTCTCTTGCAACACCAGTGGAATCACAGGAGCGTTGCCGGCCTTTAAGTAAGGTGTACGTCCTTTTATTGAAGATACCGATGTCGTATCGTTCCGTAAACACAAGGAAGCTAATTCCACAGATTGAATGGGCTTGTAAGAATAATAAGAACTAATTTGTGGAGTGTCGTGCTAAGATAGAATCCGGCGGCAGGAATCATGTCAGCCGCTGATCTAAACACTTCCTGTGATAGATGCAGCAGACACACAATGAATCGACGTCTCTACGCAACGCCAGGTGATCTAGCTCACAGAACACTGGATCCCGACAATTCGAGCAGCCCTGCGTTGCAGTTCGAGCTGATTCTGGGGTACGCCAGACAAAAGATGACAGGAATACTCCATATGTAGAATATATGAAGCGATACAATGTGGGCCGGCTTGAAGCCTTGCCGTGCTCTGTTTATCACGCCCAGCTTCTACGAAGCCAGATGACCGCGGAATTAGCATTCGCGCGGGATTTCGAGCATCAGTATTTAATGGATGCATATTTGTGTTACAGGTGTGGCACAAAGGTTGCTTCAAATGTCAAGAATGTGGAATGACGCTTAACATGAGGACGTACAAAGGCTACGGGAAACTACCTTACTGCGAATCGTACGTATATTATTTTTTCATAAATATAATAAAAATAATGCATAAATCAAACGATATGTAAAAGAACTAGTCAAGTCGCCATTTTTATCACCTTCCAACAAACTAGTAATTTAGTAACACACAATTACTTCCAGATTTTCTACTTTTCGGATTATTTGCTCGGCAAATTTATTTTACTGTTCTCACCTCTGGGTGGGCGTTCCCCAGTACCACCTTCTTCCATTTGACCGCATACAACGAAGAGCGTCCGGGTCGATTCATCGACGATCAATTCATCTTCGAAAGACTTGATTCTTTGGCGTTGCGTAGAGATGTGGGGTCTCTCTGCATCTTCTACCGTTCAGAGGAGTTGTTCGGATTGCCACCAGCCACATGAATTCCACCGCCATTACGTCAAAATGCAAATTCCACCCCTATCATGTTGACGACCGGCATTCAACAACCGCGCCTTATGCGAGAAACTTCTTACCTCGCACAGCCATTCTTTGGAATCAATTACCGGTTGCAGCTTTCCTGAACTGATACGACTTAGGACCTTCAAGCTTACCATGCTCCCAATTTAAGGCTATGAACGCATCTCTTGACGTTGGTGTTGCATGGACGGTTGCCTCAGCATTTCCTTTCCCATGTGGGTTAGGGATCTTGAAGCATAGAGCATACTCCTAATTTAAAAGCCAGAAACGCATTTCTTGACGTTGGTGTTGCGAATATCCATGGGTGGTCGCCTCACCACTTCTCTTCCCATATTCTGGTCCGTTTGTCTCCTTTTTTATTGAATTAGGCGTTACTTTGCGGAAATCCATAATTATACAAATGACTTAGGCTTTCTTTAGTGTTAATTCCGCCAATATTTGTTTTTAAAACAATTCGACACGTGTTTCGCCTCTACACGAGGCATCCTCAGGACGTGTTGTCTCGCCAAAATCTGGCACGAGACTCCATATTGGCGGAATTAACACTAAAGAAAGCCTAAGTCATTTGTATACGTTTGTCTCCTCTTATTTATAAAAATACCTTGGGGGTTGCCACCTTTTCAGGAAGAAGTGGGGGTGTCTGATTTCGTAGACGACTTCCACCTACTAGTATATTTAGTTTGGTAAATCGAAAGTCTTTTTGTTTTATTTTGATGAGCATAATTGGTGTCAAGAAGTCAGTATGGACGTATGCAGGTGCATCATGTACTTACGAACATGAGGAATAGTACTGAACACTTTATTTTTAAGCACGACTGGCGGCAACCCTAGGGAGCGGGTATGTATAATATATTCTGTCTTAAATGGAGTGTAGCCGTCCATTCAAAAAAATGATTGGAAAGTGAGCAGATGTGCGAGACAGTAAAAGTGTGCGGAATGGTCCAGCTTTCATTTGACGCTTCAGCGAATACCGCTATTATGTCTGTTATGCGTTCATGTAATTGTGTAAATGGCTGATTACGATACAGTAGCGACACCTGTGTCAGCAAATAGTACTTACATACCGTCGGACATTATTTTAAATTGGCTGTTGCGTTGAAAATATTTTATTTGATATTACTCCGAGCGCAGCGGCGACGAAAGCTTAGAAAAAATTATTATGGTTAGAAATACCGAAGGGAAAAATTGCGTGGTCGTTCTGAACCAAATTGGACTACAGACTCGTTATCCAAATTCTCCACGGTTGTAGGAGAGGCACTGGACAGATTTCGGTGGAGGCAGATCATCCACTACAGGTGCAACCATAATGCTGACCACGATCCTCATGACGGAACGACCCCAGAGAGAGACACTCCAAGCTAATTCCTAGACCGCATTAAAAACCGTATCCCGAATATTTAAAAGGTTTTGCTGATGCCATTATAAAATCTGACTTAACCAACTAAAATTCGATTTCGACTTGCACCTATAATTGGAACGAAACCCTAAAAGATATCTGTGTTATTAAGAAACTGTATTACTGCTTATCCTGTTGGAGCAATAAATAATGACAACTCCATGACAACCAGTAAGAAGTAAATTACTCAATTGTAAGCATAGATAAAATAAACCTTCATTGGGTGTGTTGTTCTTGTGAGACGAGCTGGACGTTCAGCTGATGGTAATTGATACGCTCTGCCCATTACAATGCAGAGTCGCTCAGGATTCTTGAAAAACCCAAAAATTCTGAGTGGCACTACAACAGCGCTCGACATAAGATATTCAGTCTCATTTGACCAGTCATTCGCACCGTCGCCCTTCAGATTGAAACACAATAATGCTTACACATTACTATTTGGCAGAAAATGGCGCCGTTGTAGTACCCATAATCTAGCCGGCATCCTGTGCAAAGAAGCCTCCCACTGGTAAATACCCTAGGTTTCCTCTTACAACACCCTTGGCAACTCTGTGGATATCTCTCAAAATAAAACTGCGTTTCTAATACATCATACAAATTCAAAGAGGTATACTACTTTTAATGGAAATAACTTATTATAATATTGTCAATATGAGTAATCTATAATGGCCTTAAGAATTATGTTATATATTATTGTTTATTAACGTTTACTGTAACGCTGTTGATTACCAATAAATAAACTTGAATAATTTCAGACATGTGCCAAAAGCGAAGCACACGACTATGGCGGAGACACCCGAGCTCAAACGAATCGCTGAGAACACGAAGATACAGAGCAACGTGAAATATCACGCCGACTTCGAGAAGAGTAAAGGAAAATTCACACAGGTTAGTAATCTGGCGATAGTAAAGTTAATTACAACACAATATTATACAGACATAACTCGTTTAGCTGCTTGCTAATAAGAATCATTTTAGATTGTACTCAGTTGGCAGCTGCTATAGATTCATAAAAAAATTACGAATTAGTTTATTCAGTCGTAATAAAAGAGTCACGTGCGTTGCGGTTCACAATTAAATGAGAATCCTGGTTTCGTTGAGCAGCCGCATCCGCGCGCGGTGTATTCATAATACATTCATTAATTAGTTAATCCACTCATTCTTCAGCCATATTCACACGACTTAGCTATTTACTTGTGGGTGTATGGTCAATAACCAATCACACAAAACCTATACTACACAACAATTCGAACGTTTACAGAAGAAAAAAATACATACTTTACTATTTTTAACATTATTACTTCGTCTAATAACGTACCTGGTAGGTTTATTAAAAATTTATTACACTTATCGTTCTTCGTGTTTGAGAAGACTATCACGATCCGGCCGACGCAAAAGTAGTAGTTTTTATAAGTTTGACGTGTGTAGATTTATCTCTGACATCGTAACTCTCAAACTTATAAACGGATTTTGAATCGTTTTTTTTCTCGGTTTACAATCTTACGATCGGGTATCAGTAAAATTTGATGTTTACATTTACCGTTACCTTATAACTCCGTCATTTCCAAACTATTTGTTTTGTAAAAGAACGAATTGATGAAAAAATCCGTTGCTATTTCAAATATGAATCAGATGATATTTGGTGTTCATTCCGCCAAATTTGTTTCGCCGACTCTGAGTCAAGAACTCTGAAGACATCTAGAGTAGAGGAGACACAGTTTTGTTGATCTTAACAGAATTATTAGTAAAGATTTTTTTATTTCGACGATCTTTTAGTTTGGTGCCATATATAAAAATCAGTTCTTTAAAATGTATAGGTTTGACAAAATTGGCTTTTTTTAAACTTTCTTTTCAGGGATATCGTTGCGTTAAAATTAAGATAAAATGCTAACATTATTTTTAAGGCCGGATATAATCTACTTACTCCCCTAATTGCAGTACCTGGAGAATTAGGACTCTACCACGTGTACAACCTACGTAATGAAACATGCTGTAAACAAACAACTTTCGTTTCAAAGAAAGTAGTTAAGTATAAACTAATTTCCAGAGATGGGCACTCTAAAGTGAATTCCTTGCTAACAATTTTGAAAATGACCCTAATAAGATTGATTTCGTGTAAATTGACGTGCAAATAAACAAAGATGAAGTATCGTATAACGGGTTAAGTGAAAACGAATCTGGAGCCCTATTACGAAAATCGAAATACGAAGTTTCGGTTGACGGATCGTACATTTTTCTATTACGAAAGTGTTTCGAATCCGAAGATCGAAACGAAGTTCGAGATTAGACATTTTGTCTTTCGTTTAGCTTATTCCTAAATTCACTCGACACATACGTTTTCGTTGTTTGACATTGTTATGGTCGTAACAACAACGTCACTTTTAACGACAGACTTATATGTTTCGTTTTAGATAAAACACATTTATTTTATTATAAAATGGCACGTTTTTTAATGTACGAAGAGGTCTTCTTGTACGAAGAAAACCTTGAAAGAGCAAGAGAGCGACGTCGACTCCGGCAATATTTATTAAATAAACAAATTCCCGATGGTTGATTCCCTAAATTGTTATGAATTATCGCCATAATCATACTTTATTTGAAAAACTTTGTGAAGAGATTATACTAATAAAGCCACTATAAATGTTTCTATTCTATTCTATTCTAAATAATACTTACTCGCATATAACTTTCACTTTACTTCTGAAAAAATTTAAACTAAAAAACCGCGAAAGTATGTTAAACTACCACAGACTAAATAAAAATATAATGCAGTAGATGACATGATACTTCAAATTTAATTTAACTAATAAAGCATAATTTCTTGCAGTAAAATAGGATTATTTTTTAAATAGATAACTTAAACGGAATATAAAGCAATTCCATTATTTAAATACATGTTAACATAACGAAAAACTTATTTGTAAATTTCTAATTTGTTATCGGTTTTGGCACGATTTACCGGTAATATAAGTATGTACATTCATATCATCTTTGTACACTTTTTTTTATGTCTATAGTTCCGAAACGAATTACGTCCGCACTATACGGATCCGAAGTACTTTGGTAATAGGATTTAAATCGAAGTTCGTCGTTCTTTCGTTTCCGACCGAAACTACGTATTTCGATTTTCGTAATAGGTGCCCTGCCTACGAGTAACTAAAGGTTCATGAAATTCCAGGTGGCAGATGACCCTGAGACGCTGCGAATCAAAGCGAACACGAAGATTATTAGCAACGTGGCGTACCACGGCGATCTAGAGAAGAAGGCGCAGATGGAGAGGCTGCGGCAGATCAACGAGAATGGGGAGATTGTCGGTATGTTGTTTTTATTATGTTAAGCTTACACTACCGGGACGTTGTATTTCGCTACGTCTACATTAAGCTACCTTATTCGATTCATTTCACTACACTAGTTCGCCTGTATCTATGAAAATTTATATGGATGATGTTTTTGTAATGTACGAGTGCATATTTTTTTAGAAGGTTCTCGGACCACATGGGTACCTTCAAAAAATGCGCGTGCAACCTCTTTAAAGACCATCAATGCTCTTGTGATTGTTCTGGTGTTGCAAGAGAATGTGGAGGGGGTGATCACTTAACATCAGGTGACCCGTCCGCTTGTTAGTCCTCCTCTTCCAAAAAAAAAAAACAGTCTGATGCCGTATGACCCATTCTTGCATATTCAAACCTTATATGATTCCCTCCATATTGCGTCCATATTATTAAATATAGGAATTGACCAGGTCTTAAACCAATCGTTAGAGTAGAATAATTATCTCTCTCTCTAGTCGTTCCTTCATGACTGAGGATCGTGGTCATCAACAAGTGGTCCACACTTGGAGTGACCTTTTTGTTTCCATCGGCTTCAGTCCCTTGCGTCGTCTGGGCCGCGATGGACAGAAGAGTAGAAATATAAGTATGAGTAATCAATACATATACATAAAGGGTCTGTGTTATTGATGTGTCTAAATTAACATTACTGGGAGTGGCACCTGAATACTGAAGCGCTATCGCTAATCAATTAACCACAAATTTTCAAAGAACGTTAAAAAACCGGACTAAATCCAATCTGACTCGCGCAAAGAACAAATATAGCATTTAATTATATTATAGACAATTAATAAGGCGGTGTCTACATACAAATAATGACAGCGAACAAAAGAGCCAGGTCAGCCGGGGGAGAGAATAGAGAACTATTGTTTCCCTTCTTCGTCACTTGCCTCGCTATGTGTAACTTTAGTTCCATAGCTTACTTCTGCACTCAAAACAAATTCAATCATATTTGATGCAGGAGGATAACTGAAGCTGGACATATGGATGACGTTGTAATACTACAAATGTCTGTTACTATTTTAAATACACGGAAACCTATTGAAGATAGAGTCACGGACTACTTTGTGCAACTCTACAAGACTTGCAGTCACAACTCCTCGAGGTAAATCATCAAGCATGGTGTACCTATGACCTCGGGAAGATTCCTCGATGACCCCGGCTGCCGTCTCTTCTGCGCCTCCATGCAGGCCCTGCACAGAGTACTGTCAGTGATATCTATATATCAAACAGATGCTTGTTAAAAGGGCCATGCGTTGTTTAATTTTGCCAAGATTGTTAATAGTGCTTAAGTAATCGTGTGTCAACGTTTTATATCACAATATTCACATATCATTGTTTTGCACCGATTTTTATGTTGTTTGTGTGTTTGACATCTGTCATTTTCAAATTTTCATTTTGATAATGTAATCAAGGCTTTGTGAGTTCCTAACATTCATCATTCATTTAGAGATCGCCTCAAATGATAACTACCAGCATCAGATCGACTCGTACGCTACGGAAATGCTTAACGCACCGAATCTACCGCCCAAGAACCATTACCAAACTCCGGCGCAACAGAACCGGCAGTACCAAGAAATACGCCAAGAAGAATACTACCCGAAACCGGAAGAATTCGCCTCACAGTCGAACTGCCCTCCACCGAGTCAATACGCAAACCAACCGCAGAACTACAACCAGACTCATGCAAACCAAAACCAGACTTACGTAGCGCAAACACAGAGTTACGCGAACCAAAACCATACCTACGCGGCTCAAAACCAAAATTACGCGAATCAAGCTCCTAACCACGCCAGCCAGAATCAGCATTACTCGAGTCACAGCCAGGTTTATCAGAGCCAGGTACACCCAAACCAGAACTATGGAAATCAGAAGATTGGGAGGATCCAAGACTATGATCCTCTGAGTGACGGCCCTAGGGCTGTCCCGAATACCCAGAGGGCGTCTTCAACGCTGATTTATAATAGCTCCAACGACAAACGAGGTAAGTGAGCGGTTATTAGAGCATATTATATTATAATCTTAATTAAAATTATAAATAGCGAAGTCGCGGTAGCAGCTATTACTAGATATACCTAGGGGTGTCATTAGTTATTAATTATACATTAATTATTTTAGTATATTTTTATTTTATTATAATAATCGAATAAATCATATATATTGTAAAAATAATTGCTTGATAAATAAACACTGCTGTTAAGGATCTCAGATCAGTATTCTAAACGGTGTCTCAACACGTAACAACGTTCGATTACCTATCAATTGGACCTCATAATTAATTTATATATATCGTTTTTTACATAACTTAAAGTAACTAGAAATAAAAATAAAAATAGTGAAAATCAGATTTTCAACTTCAGTTTAGACAAAATAATTGGTGGAAGTAATTTTATTTATTCATGTAGTGTTCATTCTCTGAATGGCTGCACTGTTGAACTTTATTGTTGTATCAGATTATTACAATTATTTCGATAAAAAAACTAGATACTGCAGTATTTGAAAATCTAACCTAAAGTAAAATTTGGTTCTACCAAAATGATAGAATTTACTACAAAGAAGAATTTAACTATTACAATTATATATTATATGCTCTGATGTACTGGAATATCCGTTTCATTGTCATTACATTTTTTTATGATTCATTGGTGGTGGTGTGTTCTTTGTGTCTGTTTGTTCTTATTTAATACTTGGAGAATGAATTGTTTTGGGTCCCATAAGAAAATTGTTAAATAAATAAACTACATTATGAAATTGTCTCAAAGTTACGAAATTAACATTTCTCTTCAATTTATTTGACGAAGGTAGAATCATCGTATCAGAGAACTGCACATGACTTAAACATTAGGAGTCATTATTTTATTACAAGTGGGAGGCTCCATTGCACAGGATGCCTTCTAGATTATAATATAATAAAATATGATAATAAAATAGATTATAAATTTGTTCTAACAAAACAGTACATTTGGTGGTGGTCGTAATATGTGGTTCTGTATGCATCATGGAGGCTTATAATAGTGGGTAGATAACGTAGTGTATGTAACTGTACATAATTACTCATTAAAATACTTGTGTTTCATGGCCTTCAATATGCAGTCACATAAAGTATTAATATGTATGATACAAGAATTGCTGGTTTAATTAATAAGATGATATGTCCCAGGTGGCCATCAGCCGCAACAACAGCACCAACAGCACCAACAGCACCAACAGCAGACGCGATACATCGGCCGCGTCACCGACATGGACCCGCTCGCCGGCGAGCTCGTGCCGAACAACGCGGGCAAGCCACGCCCCAATAACCACGCGAATCAGGTAACCTAATGTTTCAAATTCAAATATTTTTATTCAAAATTGGAAAATTGTATCATTAACAAAATCTTTTATGCTTTAGTAACCGTTCCCACACAAACGTTTTTTAAAAATTCTTTTAAATTTCGTACCACATTTATTTTGTACATTTTCTGGAATCATATAGTAAAAGCATATACATCGCCCAATAAAAGATTTATTAACTGGACTTAACCGAGTAGTAGGGATAACATGTTTGTTTGTTCCTCGTGTTAACGAATAACACGCGTACTCCTACCCATAAGGACAGCAACCTTGAACATACTAATAAAATAAAACATATCGGTCCGTAAACGAACGTAAAAGTACCTAATACTTACACATTCTTTTTGAAGTCGGTTGAAAAAAAATCCATTGGATTGCCGTCATATGATACGTAGGGTACGTATCTTTACCTTTATAATCCAACTTTAAACACTATCGTGCGTGTCGTGTCCCATCAGAATAGCACCACCGCATCTCCTCCCGTGGGTGTCAGTGAACAGTAAGAGGCGACTAAGGAATACATAGGCAGCAGCATCAATATCTACTGCGATCGCCATCTCGCCTGTCAATCGCGGCGATTACGGCAAAACCCCCCCAGAAAAAAACATGACAGACACTTATCGTAATGGCGATCTTTGGCGGAGGCCTTTGTCCAGCAGTGGACGTCTTCCGGCTGATATGATCTGGTCATTAAATAATAAAGCAGGCTGAAAACATAAAACATAAACATTTTAACATAAAAATAAAAATTAAAAGTAAAATATCATGTGTGGAAACCTGTTGCTAAAATACAGCTTGTATGCGTCCGGGCATACTATCGATGCTATTCCTAATTGTTTCTTGTGGAATACGCTTCCAAAGCGTAGCAATTACATTCCTTAGCTGCCTGATGTCATGCGGTACGACGAATCCCTCTTGAATATAATATTATCTGACATTGTGTACTGGTTTAGCGCTAATAACCTATTGTTAAATAACAAGAAAACTAAATACATTAAATTTACCGTACCAAATGTCAAAAATGCAAATGTTTTGTTAAACGGAGAGGTGATAGAACCGGTGGAATCTGCTATATTTCTTGGTTGCTATATTTCTTTCTCATAACTCTAGATTCCAAATTACAATGGGGCCCCCATATTGAAGGATTGGCGAACAGACTTAGTTCTGCAGCATACGCGGTTAAAAAGATTAGACAATTAACTGACATACAATGTTGTGCTGTTGAAGTAAGAGCGATAAATTGCTACATTGTTTGTATATACAGGACACCAAACTCAAATATTACTTTATTTTTTGAAAAATTAGAACTACTTCTCCATAAATTAACCATCAATAATAATAAAAAGATTATATTAGCCGGAGACTTTAACATTGATATATTAAAAGAAAATCAGATATCAAAATTATTTCAAAATCTATTAAGTAATTTCAATATTAATATAAATATAACGGAACCAACTCGACAACAAGCATGCCTAGATATAATAGCGACAAATATTCCTACAGTGGAAGGCAAAGTAATTAAACTTTTTCTATCGGATCATGAATCATGCCAACTAGTAAGTTTACCGAAAATATTTATAAATAAACCGAAAAATTGGTCTATAAAAATTAGGGATTATTGTCAAGAAAATATACATAAATTTAATATGTACTTACAATCTCTAAATTGGATCGATGTATTAAATGAGTCAAATGCCAATACGGCCTTCAAAAATTTTCATGATTTTTTCTGCCTGTTATACGATCTTTGCTTTCCCATATATAATAAGAAAATGTCCAATTATGTTGGCAATAATAAATGGATATCAAAAGGTATTAAGGTAGCTTGTATTAAGAAAAGACAGTTGAGATTTAATCACTACAAATCAAAGTCTCATGAAAGTAAGATAAAGTTAAAAAAATATAGCAAAATATTACGGTCTTGTATTGACTGCTCTAAGAGACATCTAAATAATCAATATATACAAAACTCAAAAAATAAAACTAAAGCTACATGGGATATAATAAAGAAAAAAGGTAGTCATAATAATATGATAGCTAAAAATTGTATTGACCTAATTCGTTATAACGACGTTGATATAACAAATCCATCAGACATTGCAAAAACATTTAATAATTCCTTTATTGATTTGACTAAAAATTGTAATCATAATTGGAATAATCAATATAAATACAAAATAAATGCAATCAATAATAGTATATTTCTCTCTCCATGTTCCGAAAACGAAGTAATAAAGATAATAAATTCTCTTAAAAATACAAAGGCAACAGGTTATGATTCCATATCTACACATATACTCAAACACTGTAAGCACAATATCTCTCATATTTTGACTTACTTAATTAATATATCCTTTTCACAGGGTGTCTTTCCAGAAAGCTTAAAGTTATCTGTTATTAAGCCTTTACTCAAAAAGGGTACTAAAACCGATATCAATAATTATCGGCCAATTACTCTTATATCTATTTTCTCAAAGATAATGGAAAAAGCAATGTATGTAAGAATAATGCATTTTCTAAATAAACATAATATTATAAAAAAAGAACAAACTGGATTTCAAGCAAACAAATCAACTACTTTGGCTGCTTATTACTTAATAGAAGAAATAACTACATGTATTAACAAGAAAGTACCTGTTATATCAACCTTTTTTGATATGTCAAAAGCATTCGATTTTGTTGATCATCATATCTTAATATATAAATGTGAAAAATATGGTATAAGAGGCCCTGCTCTAAAATGGATTGAAAGTTATTTAGCCGATAGACAACAAATTGAAGAAATAAATAACATAAATGAGAAACTGGAGATGACTACATACAAGTCACCCTATTTAATTAGTAAATTTGGAGTTCCTCAAGGAAGTCTTATGGGACCCTTACTGTTTTTAATTTATTTGAATGATTTACCCGATGTGGTTGACTATAACTGTGTATTATTTGCAGATGACATATCCATAATTATTCCTGACGAGCATAAAGCGATAAATAATTATAATATGACTATTAATAAAAATTTAGAAACTATATTGACATGGTTTAATGAGAATAATTTATTCGCTAATATGACAAAAACTAAATATATACAATTTTCTAATTATAAAACAATACATAAATCTCTAAATATAACACACAGTGACCTAACGATTAAAGAAACAAACACAATAAAATTTTTAGGCATTATATTAGATTGCAATTGTAACTGGAAAGCTCAATGTGATACAGTGGCAGGCAAAATAAATAAGTTCGTTTTCGCTTTAAGAAGGCTCAGACAAACTGTATCCTTTAATGCTGCACTTACTGCATACCACGGTTATATTGCGTCAGTTTTACGGTACGGGTTAATACTATGGGGAAACTCCACTAATATTTCAAATGTTTTTCTGGCACAAAAAAAATGTATAAGAGCTTTATGCAATGTCAGTCCTCTAGAATCGTGTAGACCATTATTCAAAAAGCACCGTCTGTTAACGCTTACTGGTCTATATATATTAGAAATTTGTATGTTCATTAAAAAACATGGTGAACTTTTTAAACCAGCAAAGGACTATTCCATATTAGGATTAAGAGATCCAACTCGCCTTCTGATGCCATACTGTAGAACAGCGCTTCATCAAAATAACGCAAATGTTATGTGTATTAGGGTATTTAACCACCTTCCAAAGAATATTAGAGAGATGCCTAAAACATTAATGCATAAAAAATTAAAATTATGGCTAATAGATAAATGCTTTTATAGTTTAAAAGAATTCTTTAGCCAAAAATAATAGTATTCAAATGTAATTTTTGAGAGGTACCTACAAACTAATGTTTATTTTATATTATCTCATTGAATTAAAGCTATGTAATGTGTATTAAGAACGTATAAGTATAAATTAAATATGATATTCCAATATTGACAATCAAATATTTGTATGCCGATATATTGGCGAATTGTGCTGTACACCAATTAATTGTTAACAACTATGTTACCACGATTCATACAAATAAATCATTTCATTTCATTTCATTTCATTTCTTTTACATACGGCGCGACTAGTATACTTTAGTTATTTCCATAGTAATATGTCCTATGGTATATTTGTATGGGGCAACGCTGCCGATATTAGTACAATATTTGTGCTGCAGAAGAGGGCTATTCACGCTATTTATAACCTAGGTCCTAGAGAATCACTGAGAGCAAAATTCAAAGAAATTAACATCTTGACTGTTGCTTCTCAATATATTCTTGATAATGTAATGTATGTTCATAGGCACATAAGTGAATTTGCCAGAAACTGTCATAACCATAATGTTAACACCAGGAACAGACATAAACTGATGATGCCTACTACTCGGCTAAGTCGAGTTAGTAAGTCTTTTGTGGGGCGATGTATATGCTTTTACAACAAGATCCCAGGAAATGTTCAAAACAAAAGTATTATGTTATTCAAAAGAATTGTTAAAAACGTTTGTGTGGTAAAGGTTACTATAACATAAATGACTTTCTTAATGATACCACAGATTGGGAATGGAGCGACCGCCCTCAGGCTATTAAATAATAAGTTTAATTGTACAATGTTACTTTGTAAATGTTACTTTAATTGTAAAACATATTTTTGATGAAAAAAAAAGCCCGCTATTATATAAATATTGATTTAAATCAATATACCTAGTCATTTATATTTTTTTATATTGTAAAATTCTTTTTTTTTACAGACGGTATACATCGCGATGTACGACTATGAAGCAAATGATAGTGATGAGGTACATATTTTTTTATTTGCTAAATGCTGGACAATATCTATTTTTCTATAGTCTGAATGCTGAACTAGCCAAGGCTTGGAACCGGTTCATAATTTAAAGTTATTACCGGTTACAATCGGATTGTATCTATTATTTCGTTGAGTATAAACGTGAAAGGAGTCGTTTTATATTATTTTTTATTTTGCCCTGTGCTTCCCTGGGGCATAAAAATAACAGGCAAGTTCCAGGCCCAAAGGTGTCTTAAGAGGCGACTAAGGGCATTTACCAGTGGGAGGCTTCTGTGCACAGAATGCCAGCTATATTATGGATACCACAACGGCACCTTTTTGAAGAATGTGCAAAATGTTATTTCAGTTTGAAGGGCGCCGTAAGTGAAATTACTGGACAAATGAGACTTAACATCTTATGTCTCAAGGTGACCGGCCAAACCCGTCTAGGCTGAACTAGTTGAGCCTAATAATACATTTCAGGATAAACTGGTTTGTCCTAGTCTATACTAGTTCTGCCTCGTTAAGTTATAAGTTATTTACTGCGCATCAATAATTCCCAGTGAGAATTCGTTACACGACAATAGATAAGTAATAAAAATAGGATAAACTTTATTACCTGGGAATTATGGTGTATGATTATTTTAATTTGAACAAGAATTTTTTCTTGAAAAGCGCAGACTTTCTGTGATATTCTGATCAGAGCTAATTTGACGTAAACGTATGGCATCAAATGTCAATTTGAACCAAGCCTCCCTCGTGTTAGTTTGTTGATTAATAGAATAGAATAGAATAAAAATTTATTGATAACAAAAACCACCACCACACAATTATTAAAATGATACAAACCAAAATAAGTAATAATTTCTTAGAAATAACAAATAAAACAAATTAAATAATACAATTTATAGCTTAAAACGAAAAAGGTACTGTGCGGCAGTGAATGTCACCAAATGGAGCTAACTCAGTAAAAAGCTGCAATGCTGCAAAGTTGGCACCACGCTGGTGCCAATGTAGTACTGGTTTTCAGTAGCCCCAACATTATTGAGTCTGGGAGTAGCAGCGACTAGTAATTTTTAAATTATAATTATGAATATAAATAAATAAATGCAGTATAGATCTAATTTTTTAATTTAACTCTTAAAAAAATATATATAAAAAAAAAAATTTAACGTTAAAAGAAGATCATGTAGATCTTAACGACGGAAAAATCATAAAAAATGAGGTTATTCATAATAAATAAGTTTTAATATATATTATGGTTAGTATAAATGTTAATATTATAATATTAAACTTAAAAGAGGTACAAGCAGTTAAACAGGTTTATAAATATCATTAAGTAGGTAATTTTTAGATTTTATTTTGAAATTTTGAATGGTATTACTAAGTTGAAGTGGAGGTGGCAAATTATTCCAGCACTTGGTGGCTTGATATCTAAAACTTCCCCGAAACGCAGCAGTTCGGTGGCTAGGAATAGCTAATATACGAAAAGCTGACCTCGTATCCACATTCAAAGCTTTATGCTGTCCAAGCCATTCTAACTTTTGATATAAGTATGCTGGTGTTTTCCAAGCAATTATGCCAAAGAGTAACACAGCAAGGTGTAAATGCCTTCTTCCGTCCATCTTGAGTACTTTTGCCTCTTTGAGATATGGTGTAACGTGACTACGGGGAGGAATATTCCAACAAAATCTAGCGCACGCATTTTGCACTCGCTGTATGGCATTTTTAGTTTTACTAAGTAGTCGTGGGCCATAAACGGTGTCCATATAATTAAATTTAGAAAGGACGAGAGCATCACACAGACGTATGCGTGTTTCTAAATTTAAGTATTGTCTTAATTTATATAACACTTTAAGACGATAAAAACAATTTGAAATTGTCAAGTTTATATATTTCTCGAATCGCAGACTTTCATCCATTATCAGTCCTAAATTTCTTGCTTCATGCACACGTTCAATTTTATAATTATTAATTTTTATATCAAGATTGTATCGCTCAATTGTATTTAAACCATTCTGTGTACCGAAAATCATATATTTTGTTTTAGCTGGGTTGAGAATTAATGAGTTTTTCTCTGACCATTTGTAAATTTCGTTTAAATCTGAATTAATTAAATTGATTGCATCAACTATGTCGTGAGGATTGAAAGATAAATATAGTTGAATGTCATCTGCATACATTTGATACTTACAGTGCTTTATATTTTGCAATATGTCCGCACTATACAAAATAAATAAAAGAGGGCCTAATATAGAACCCTGTGGAACTCCTCTTTTCATGTTACTACAGTCTGAATAGCGAACTTTACCATCTTCTTCTGTGGTTACAACTTTCTGAGTTCTATGACTGAGGTAACTATGAAACCATTGTATAGCATTTTCACTGAGTCCATAGTAGGCTAATTTTGATAGCAATAGAGTTAAATTTAAGGTGTCAAAAGCACGATAATAATCAAGCAATACTAAAATGGTTACTTTACCCACATCCTGATTAATAGTTTTATTGAGTATATTTTGTCTGTTTAATATTTTTTATATAAATATTTGCATATTCCAAAAAAATATTTCTTGCAACTCTAAATATTGTGAGAAGACTGCGTGCGATAAAATTATAAATACTTAATTAGTTTAACTTCACTTTTGATTCAACAGGTTTCGTTCCGTGAAGGTGACCTAATATCTAACGTGACTTCCATCGATGAGGGGTGGATGACGGGCCAAGTCCTGCGCACTGGCCGCACGGGAATGCTACCAGCCAACTATGTCGAGCTCTCCCCGGACTATTCTAATTGAAAAACATTATTCCACGTTTTGTTATTTCACGTATTTCATGCCACATTTCGTTATTTCATGCCACATTTCGTTATTTCACTCATTTCATGCCACATTTCGTTATTTCACGTATTTCATGCCACATATCGTTGTTTCACGCATTTCATGCCTCATTTGTTTATTTATAACACATTTTGTTATTATACTTATTTAATTCCACTTTTCGTTATTGTATACATAACAACAACGTTAATACAAGTTATTTATTTATATGAAAATATAAACACGGAGATATTAAATAAAATATTATCATATTTCATTGTTTCACAAATATCAAGCCAATATTTTGTGATCGTAAATATCATGCCAATTAGATATTGCCAATTTTAGTACGTACATATCTTATTGATGTTAATCCCGTTTTATCTAGTTATCATAAACTTTGCGCCATTTTTAATTGCTTTTTCTACTATTTTATCATAATATTTTAATAGCACTAACTATTTAATCGTGCATAACTTATATATTTCTAGGTCTGTTTTAAATTCATTAAAATATACCTCAAACTCGAAATGAATATGCTACTGTCATGTTTTGTTACAAGTTACTATTTGAAGAGAGAGATAAAATATATTATTAATTTCTCAATTGCGGTGGCTATTTGTATTTCAAAACATGTTGTTTTGTAAGTGTTTAGCATTCCAGACAATAATAGCGCAATTGCCAAAGTGCGCCCTGTTAGAACGGTATTGCCAATATTGCGCGCTCTTTCACACTCTGTGATTTCCGCGATGTGATAACCCTTGGCATTTAATGACGAATAAATAGATATATTTTGCACGTCATAATGTTTACGCTAATATGCCACGAGTTTTGTAATAGTAGATGCAGTATTTGCATTTTAAATACAATGTTAAGCATTCCTCAGTTTATTGTATTTGTTCTTTATTAATACCGATTTGAAACTTTTAGTTTGACGCAAATTTAAACTCTGTATATATTTAATTATACAGCATTTTTTATTCTTAAATTTATGTTTATATACAATGTGAATACATTGCGAAGATTTTCTGCTTTTGATTATACTAAAGGCGTTCACTCGCAATTCCCAAAGTATTCGGGTCTCAAGAGCGCATACTATTATTATCTCTGAAAGGAATCTTTATGTTACTCACTCATATATGCTAGGGTTGCCAACTCTTTCAGAAAGGGCAAATTAGAGTAGGTACAGTTTTAAAAATTATGTCATACTTTCAATTACTTGTAATTTTTTTTTCTCTTCAAACTTTTTCTTGACATTATCTTTTTGTTGTTAAGTTGTCGTGGCTGCGTCAGTAACGCCCGAGTATGGATATGAGTTATATTTGGTACCCATTTTATATTGTTCAGTAAATCAAGTCTTATTGTTATGTTAATCTTCCATATCGGAAGACATCCACTGCTGGACAATGATCTCCACCACGGTCGGTCCTGCGCTGGTCTCATCCATCTTACTCCGGCGATCTTGATCAGATCTTGTTATTGTACATGCTATTACAGACAGTTTTTTATAAAAAAAAAAAGTATTTTAGCGTACTATATCTGTCTTATTTATAAACGCAGTGTAAAGTTACTTCAAGTTTAAATTTACTTCGCTCTGTCATGTGTAGTGACAAAGGTAAGATAAAGACAAAGTTTTAAATTGGGATTAAGTTTACTTCGCGTTTATAAATAACACAGTATGAGTACAATACTCTATTTTAGACGACGTCTGTAGTTAGAGCACCTAGTATTGATTGACATTCATTATAACAATAATAATAATCGTGTATAATTACAAAGTATATTAGCAATACTTATGTCGTATATCCTAACTACTTTTGTATTTACGATATATTGCTTATAGACAATAACTTTTGTATATATATCTCTATATATATCTATAATATTTTTTGAAAAGTATACACTTTTGTATAAAAATAACATTTTTGCTATATTTTTAGCAAACACTTCGACTTTTAGACCGAGATCTAAGATAAGTCAGCTTAAACTTATCATAATCTCAGCTGTTAAATGGCTATAAGTACCAAATCAAAGTTTGTGTTAAGCTTACGCTTAGCTAAGTTTTATGTAAGTAAAGTCTGAGTACGCTCTATAGATCTCAGCCTTAATATCAAGGCTCTGAACATCAATTAACTTATTGTTATTACCAAGAAAAATTACAAAAATAATATATATGATGAAACTGTACTAAAATATTGCCCAGTTTTGATATAAACATTTAAATGAATATAATATTATAGATTATAGAGCAATAAGATGTTCAGTATAAAAACGACAATCCGCCATTTTACCTGAAATTTACATTTTTCCAGGTGGAACTTGTATCAATCATTCCAATATTTTTTGGGAGGTGTTTTTCATATAACTTACCTACTTACGCGATACGCTTGTGCTTTCTTTACTTACGATAAGTACCTGCTTTATTGTATTGGGTCGTGTAAATAAGTGTAGTTAACTTTAAGTTACGGAGGGTTATGTATTCGTTTTATTTATTTCGGTGGGAATTCTAAACGTAATGCTAAACGACTTTTATGTTATATTTATAGGGCAACAGCTAGAACAAAAATTAAAATGGGTGATTGTTTTGCAAATGAGCTTGTTACGTTAATAGTATAAAATGTTCTTAAACGAACAGGCTATATAATGCTTTCTGACTCATACAAGTCCCTAATATAGTCTGGTTTATTGTCAGAAGTGGGATAGTCTGAATTGGGATTGTAGCTTCAGAATTGTAGACTGTAGTACGACTTAATTCAGTCAAAATCAATATATGGACGGCAGTGTCACGTTTAGATTTCTCATGACAATCATCGGTACGGCATAATAATTTTGAGATTAATCGATCAAATTGCATTCCTAAAAGGGATTTTGATAAATTTTGTTGCATGTGAAATAAACTGATCATGAATATTAATTACTTTAACAAATAATTTTAAGTTATTTTATTTTTGATGTGCATTGTATTGTACAGTCGCGTGCAACAGTCTTTTCGAAAATTTTGAACATGGTCAGACGCTGATTTTGATGAAAACATCGAACAGTCACAGTATGCATATACATATTTCGGCACATACAAATAAGTGCCAGCAAATTCAATTGATAATATTATAGTCAATGTCCTTATCATAGAGAACTTTTATTTATACGAGGACGAAATTAACAAACTTACTGCAAGTTTTATCATTGTCCTAATAAAGCACAGACGTTCATTTGGTGCCAGTTCTTTTAGATTCGACTTGGAATTTTCGTAGTGAAAGCGCGAAGTCATCCCTTTTAATGTCCAACAATGCTCTTTCTACACCATTGGTATTGCCGCATTGGGAAATCGAGCGGTAGTATTTTTTCCTCAAAATATAAATTAGTGCTTACTGCCAATAAGAACAGGCTGTCTCGACTCTCGACCGATGGAAGTTCTCTTGAATAAGATAAGTTATTTCACTACAAATTGATTATTATAGTTTACGTTTTGAGATTGTAGCCACCAGATCATAATAATGTCAATATTTCGAGATGTTTTTATATGTTAGAAATAAATTGTTTAGTTTTTAGATTTATTTATTATATTATTAATTGATGCACAAACAACGCCCGTCACTTCGGTCTTAAAATATAATTTATTTAAATTAGGATATTATAATAAATTTTGTGTGCGACGATATTCGGTGAGACGATTGTGAATTAAACGTTTGGTTCTTTTGTTTTGCGGCAAGGATCGCTTCATTCACAGACTGTAGTATCATTAACAAAATCATTATTAATGTTATAGTAACCTTTACCACACAAACGTTTTTTAACAATTCTTTAGAATTTCGTAACACATTTCTTTTGTACATTTTCTGGGATCATGTTGTAAAAGTATATACATCGCCAAATTAAAGACTTACTAACTCGACTTAACCGAGTAGTAGGCATAACAAGTTTATGTTTATTCCTCATGTTAACATTATGATTGTCGCAGTTTCTAGCAAATTCCTTAATGTGCTTATGAACATATAGAACATTACCAAGAATATATTGAGATGCAACAGTCAAAATGTTTATTTCTTTTATCACTGAGTCGTTTCACATCTGCCGGGTCAACATTTTTGTTACTATCAAATTAAAGCGATTGAATTTAAAGATTTATAAAAGCAGTTGTTAAAGTATATTTCAACATGTGTGACCATTTTCCCAATGCCAAAATTTTCATATTAAATTTGTCAATACTCAGTCGTACCTACTTATATGTTACTCTGTTTTTATTCATCACAATAAACGGCTTTTAATGCAACTAGCCGTTAAATTTATTATTATTGTTGTTTTTAAGATGATTAAGTATGTTACTATAACCATATACTTCTACCATTTTATGTTCATCCAGTATCGGAAAAATCACTGTTACATTTTGCTTATTAATAAATATATAGCTTTATTAATGTGGCAGAAATATTTTATTTGTAAAGTCTTACTGATTCTCATGCTACGGCCACACTACCTTACCGGCAACTGATCTGTTACAGCAATACTGATGGCAATAACTAAACTTAAATTTCCTCTGACAGTGATATTGTGGTTACCAATGAAAGATGACCGCAGCCGGAGCTATTGCTTTCCGCCGCAGGCCGTATTGTTCGCCATTGTTAAATTACAGCCATAAAAAACTCCTACATTATTGCTATAATTATGGCCAAACTTTCCTAAACAACAATAGTTTTTTTTAAAGATACAAATATTATAAGGGCGACGAAAGCGACTGCTAGCGCCATGTGTCAAATACCCAAAATTGACCCGTGGCCATTTCACAGATTTCATCTGGACATCATACAAATATGGAATAACGAAATTGCATAATATAATATAACTAGCTGACCCAGCAAACGTAGTATTCCCATACAAATTAATAAAAATAAATGTTGGCCGATTCTCAGAGCTGCAAAGCATACAAATCGGTTCAGCCGTTTCGGAGAAGTTTGGTAACAAAAACAGCACTTTATATAAGTATTAGAATTAGATATTGTGACACATTTACACAAATTATCTTGTCCCAAACTAGGCATAGCCTGTACTATGGGTACAAGAAATAATAACAAAAATCAATATTCATCATATAAATGTTTGCATCTACTGGGATTTGAACCCGATAGCTCAGTAAGCAGGGCACTAACCACTGGCTATATGGGTCGTCAGTGGTGTGGCCGTAGCATTAAAAACCAAACCTATGTTACAAAATAAACAAATTCTTGAAAGTATTTTATCCATAATCCACTATTGGAATATATTTAATGGATATCTTTGGCAGGAGTTGCTTTTAATATTATTGTTTCCAATCGTAAAACTGCGTATTTTACGTACATTGTATATTCTAATTATTCCAATTTTTGTAGGACATCTGTATTTAAGACTAAGTACTTTAAGATTGTTATGTATGTAACAGTATTATAAGCCGATGTAAAAGTGCCTTTATACATTATATATTTTATTAAACTATATGCAGCGTTTTATTTTGAACTTTAAACTTCATAAATAGAATATCCGTAAAGTGAGCCTGATTTCATCGTTCTAAGGGCTATAGACGGAACTATAACACACACGTGCATAATAATATTACACGTTAGTATAATATACTAAGCTAAGTTAGTACCTAACTGCAAATTATATGAGAATAAACAAAGTATTTTGCAATTTAACAGGAAGTTTTTTTTTGTAACAACAAAGAGGTAGAAAAATACCGCTAAAAATCCATTTACATTTTTAGAAAAAATAAATGTGTCCCTAATTAAGACGAAGAACGTTTATTGTACCTCCGCCGTTATTCGAGGCCTAATAAACAAATATTGAGATGCAAACAATAATATCTTATGTTCTCGGCCGTTTTAAGTCGTAGTCGGGGTGAGTGCTTGAAACAAGTTATTTTACTTAATTTACCTGTTGTGTGTGTTTGCTGCATTTTAATTTCTGTTGATTGTCTTATTAGTAATTTGTGTGTTTATAATAGTGTGTTGTCTCATACATAATTGTAAGTATTGAGTTTGTGTAAATATGATCGGTGGCGTCTGATTTAAATTCCCTTAGTAACCCATCTCCCATGAACATAGATTCGACCCTTCCTTCAAGGAAAAGACAAGGTGGCGTAGATCCTGCATCATCTCAATTACTCAAGAAAAATTCAGTTTCTCAAATAGTCGGATCCATTCAGTCTATTTATACCTTACCTGAGTATGAAGGTGATAAAAAACGGTATTATGATCTGGACGTTGCTCCTTTTTTGGTACATGTAAGTAAAGAGTGTGAACTTGCTTCCAGCATAATACCTGGACCAATTAAATTCGGTCACATTTTACACCATAATGAAATTAAGGGTGTAGCCAAGGACGGTATAAAGCGCATCGGCCGAAACCGAGTATCTGTAGAATTTAAAAAGAAAATCAACAAGGCTCATCCAACCAACGTAATAGTGTCAAAAGGAGCTGTCCTTTTTACAAAGAACAGCAGATTAGGGCTGTTACGGGCCATTACGGACAAAGTTAGACGCGCCGACTTCGCTGTTACACATAATATCAGGTTACAAAATTCCTTTCCAAGCGCGACCCCCGCTTGGCTTACCGTACCTCGCTAGCTGTCGGTATCAAACTCCACCATCTTGCGGGATTGAACTAATTATAAACAATCTTTTAACAGAGAATATTTTAGTTTGCCCCCAAAACACCCAGTTTTTTATCTACCCTCTTTTTAACGGCAATTCTGTCGCATAACGTCGTGTGCAGTAAACGCAGTTTTTTATCTAAGATGGCCGCCGCGAAAAATTATGATTTCAACAATATGGGTATCGTATCCGAGGCTATCGAGGGTGCAGAGAAGAATTTTGGGATCATTTTTGAAACCCAAGATGGCCGCCTCGCAAAATTATGATTTCAACAATATGGGTATCGTATCCGAGGTTTTCGAGGGTGCAGAGAACGATTTTGGGATCATTTTTGAAATCCAAGATGGCCGGCGCGCAAAATTATGATTTTAGAAATATGGGTATCGTATCCGAGGTTATCGAGGGTGCAAAGAACTATTTTGGGATCATTTTTGAAATCCAAGATGGCCGCCGCGCAAAATTATGATTTCAACAATATGGGTATCGTATCCAAGGTTCTCGAGGGTGCAGAGAACGAATTTGGGATCATTTTTGAAGTGAAACTTCTTTGCCCGCATGAGGGTAAATTATTTTACAATAATAATTAGTAAAACATCTAATAAAATCAATTGGTTTAGAGAACAGATTAGGATAATTGTTTACGTTCGCACTTTCGCCAAGCTAACGTAGTGTCCGCGACGAATAATTATCAACCTTAATTCTATGTGCGCAAGTACTTAAGAAGGTGTACTATTAAGTTTGTAACTTTTATTTTTATAAGTTAATATGGAGTGTGCAAAATGTTTAAAAACAGTGCTTGACGGCGTATTATGTAGTCACTGCCACGGACAATTACATTTCGGCTGCGCAGGCGTTGCTGAAACAACCTATCGCAAAATGGCAATGGATAAAAAGGCATCATGGAAATGTTTACAATGTCGCAAGTCCAATATGTCTTCCATCGCGGCGGACATAACTACTGTCTTGCATGAAATAAAGGCTATGCGTGGAGATCTCAACAGCATGCGCTCAGATATAACCTCAAACACCAAGGCTGTGGAAGAATTTAACTATTAATTATCTTGTCTAGCTGCTCGCTTTAACAACTTATATAGCCGAATTTCTACAGTGGAAACAATAATACAAAAGGATTTGACCTCTGCCAACATTACAATTGATGAACTTCGTCGTGTCAATAACGAGCAGGATCAACACTCGAGATTGAATAATGTTGTAATATCAGGAGAGCCAGTCTCGAATGGTGAAAATCTGCTATCTATTGTACGTGATATCTGTCATAAGGTTGCGTTTCAATTACAAGAATCTGATGTAGATTACATCCATCGTGTTCGTCGTTTTGTGAATCCCAACATTAGTGAAGGTCAAACACAGTCTTCTAGCAGCCGTCCCCCCGCGATCATAGTCAGGTTTAGCAGAAGACTCCGCAAGGATACGCTGATAGCAGCGGTGCGCGCGCGCCGCGGCCTTACAACAGCTGATATAGGTTTGCCTGGACCCACAGTGAACCTATATGTGTCAGATCACCTTACTCCATCTAATAAGTTACTTCTGAAGCAGGCCAGGAAAATCAAAGAAGATTTACACTACTCTTATTTATGGATTCGTGACTGTAAATTATTTATTAGAAAGAATGATAAATCTAAGGCTCTCCGTATAACAAGATTTAAATAAACTGAAGTGACTAATTCTCCTTACATTAAATTATAGTAACATCACATTAAACTTTTTCGCATTAAAATTTATTATTGTATATACTTGTAGTGGTAAACAGGTACGTCTTATGTATAAACTTAGTTTTTATTCACGTATACGAGGTTTAGGTAAATATGATAAATATACACAAATATTGGTTGGGTATTTATTTATTTTAATTAAATTTAGGCTAATAAAATGTTGACTCAACAATCATTTCAAATTTACTACCAGAACGTTAGGGGTTTAAGAACAAAATCAAATGAATTCATTTCTGAAGTATCAATAAATAGTTATGACATAATTTTGATAACTGAAACCTGGCTAACAGCTGATTTTCATAGCGGTGAGTATTTCGATCGTAGGTATTATGTTTATCATAGCGACAGGTCGTGGGAGGCGAGCGGTGCGGCCCGCGGTGGTGGCGTGGCAGTAGCCGTGCGCGCCGACTTACAGCCAGTGCAGCGAGACTGGCCGGTCCCGCCAGCTGCTACTTGTAACTGTGTGTGGATCTCGATTCCTTTACATGATACGCAAAGTGGGCCGACACGTTATGTAAATATAGCCTGCATCTATATCCCTCAAGGACCTTCTTATAAAGACACTATGATTTCGTTTACTGAAATTACTGGTAAAATAATTATAGAAAGACCACACGATTTGTTTTTAGTAACCGGCGATTTTAATTTATCTAGTGCACAGTGCACATTTACATATGTGCATATTTACAAAGTAATAATCTGTTACTAATGCCCAGTGGTAACCAAGTTATACAATGTTTCTCTGAATTCCTTGCTTTTTCTAATTTGCAACAATATAATAGAATAAAAAATATTAACAACCGATTACTTGATTTGGTATTATGTAACACAAATTGTACTGTTCAGGAATGTGAACACCCGCTCACTAATGAAGATGTACATCACAGATCCCTGTATATAGAACTCACATTAAATTATCTTTTTCCTTTTAAAGCTAAATCTAGTTACATACACAATTTTCATTTGGGTAAGTACAATGAAATTAATCAAGAAATATTAGCTACTGACTGGTTTGCGCTTTTTAAATCATTAGATGTAGAAAACTGTGTCTTAAAATTTTATAATATAATTAATAATTTAATTTCTAAATTCATTCCTTATCGTAAGAACCGTATTTCTAACTCAATGCCCATATGGCACAGTAATTCCTTAAAAAAATGTTAAATGAGAAAAGAAAAGTACACAAAAAATGGAAACTATATGGTAATCCCCTTGACTATAGTAGTTACTCCCTATTAAGAAGAAGAGCTCGCAAACTAGAAATGGAATGTTATAACTGTTAAATTGAATTTTCTGAAAAAAATATCAAGAAATATCCAAACTTTTTTTGGTCTTATATTAAATCTATTTTAGCTAATCAGGGTCTGCCACAAACTATGCAATATAAAGGATCGACGTCCTCAGATGGTAAAGAAATTTGTAACATGTTTAATGAACACTTTCAATCAGTCTTTGAAAAGCCTAAAGATCATCCACCCCACTATAATGACAATGAAACAAATCCCTCAGCAATAGTAGAAATTAGTACAGTCAGTTTAAGTATGGATATGGTTCTAAAATATCTTCAATGAGTTAATACTAATAAAGGAGCCGGTCCAGATGGCATTCATCCATTATTTATACAAAATTGTGCTAGATCATTAGCACTTCCTATTTTCTTAATATATAAGCAGTCTATTGATGAAGGATGTATGCCGAACCTTTGGAAACAAGTGTATATAACCCCTGTACCGAAAGGTTCTGTTAGCATGGATATAGAAAAGTATAGGCCAATATCTAAATTATGTCAATTTGGAAAAATATTTGAAAAAATAGTAACGAACCAATTATCTGTAGCTGTCCGTCAACATATTTGCCCAAATCAACATGGATTCTTTAAAGGTAGAAGTGTTGATAGTAATCTTTTGGTGTTTAATGAATTTTTGTTAGATGCTATGGACAAGGGATACCAGGTGGATGCTGTGTATACTGATTTTGCCAAAGCATTTGACAAAATTTGTCATGATACTCTATTGATGAAGCTCTGGCAACTCGGTATACATGGTGATCTTTTTAGATGGATAAAGTCATACATCACTAAAAGGAGTCAGGCTGTTGTAACTAGTGGTTTCGTTTCTGATTTTAAATCAATAAGTTCTGGTGTTCCACAAGGATCGCATTTGGGCCCTCTATTATTTATTTTGTATATTAACAATATTTCTGAGATTCTAAAGAAATCTAACTCAATATTATATGCAGATGATACCAAAATATATAAAGTAATACGTACTATAGATGATTGCATTGCACTACAAAGTGATATAAATACTTTTGAAATTAATTGCACAAACATTAATTTATTTTTAAATACAGAAAAATGTCATATTATTACATTTACAAGAAAACGCAATCCAATATTTTACAATTATAATCTTCGTGGTAAAGAACTCACAAGAGTCACTGAAGTTAGGGATATAGGCGTAATTTTAGACTCGAAACTCACATATGTTAATCATATTGATAAAATTGTAAATAAAGGATATAAACAACTTGGTTTCATTTTACGCGCTGGAAAACCATTTAAGGATCCTTTAACTTATAAAATTTTATTTAATAGTTTTGTACGAAGCCACTTGGAATTTGCATGTGTAGTTTGGAAACCTTTTTATCAAATTCACGTTGATCGTTTAGAAAGAATTCAAAAAAAGTTTATTAAGGCTCTAGAATTTAGAACTGGACATGATGAATTCATTAATTACCAATTGTCATTAGACAAACATAAAATAGAATCTCTATCATACCGTCGTGACAAATTCGATATAACCATATTATATAAAATCATAAGTTATGTTATTGACGCCCCTGCGTTATTACAGAAGATTACATTTAGGATACCTCGTATGTGTGAACGCAACAGTAGAGACAAACCTTTATTCTCAATTCCGATTAGTAGAACTTGTTTTACCCACAATAGTTTCATAAGACGTGCCTGTCGGCTTTATAATAACTCCTTTAATCATATTGATATATTTTGTAACTCCATAAATAAATTAAAAAGATACCTTAAAATCAAAAACAAAAGTAATAATTTTAAATAAGTAACATACTTTCCTATAAGATATTATAGTATCTATACATATTTTATATACTTTATAAAATTCACCTTCTTACACGTAAAAACTTTATGTATATAAATGCGCCATAACCTGTATATAACACAGGGAACTAAAGGTTAATATTAACTCATAGTTATTAAGATAGTTGTATGAAACTGTTTGTTCCTAATATAAATAAAAAAAAAAAATATTAATATAAACGAGATTTAAAATTGGTTTTCACAAATAAGTTTCACTTCTGACATGTGTACTTTGTACGCACGCCATTTTTTGTGTTGTCTGGTGCTTTGGACGTAGCTTCCCTCCTAAGAACACCTCCCCTAAAAGTGGAGTTGGAAAAAATACTGGAGACTTACCTTGTGGCGTATCGTTGGATAGGTCTTTGAAAGTTAGATTCAGGTTTGATACATGACATTTCCTTTGGTCTTTTGAAAATAATGCGGGATTAAGGAAGATATACGTTACATTTATGTAATAACTTTTACCTTATGTTTACAATATCTATTGAAATAACTCTTCTTCACATAATATGGTGGTGATAATTAATATTTATAAGAAGGGTAGAGCTTCTTGTGGTTAAAAAGAGGATGAAAATTTTTTGCATGTAGGGATCATTAGATAGGTCTTTCAAAATCAATTTTTGAAATTTTTTAATTAGATTGGTAACGGAATGTGTTTTGTAAATATTGTGGGTGAAAAGTCGAAACGTAAATATTTCTATTGTCGCGTACCAACGCTTCGACGTTTATGACGAGAGTTGTCAAACGTCAGATCGTGCAGCAACGTACATGACGAGAGTTGTCAAACTTCAAGACATTGATAATTTCAACAGCTCCGTCAGCAATACTCGTAGCTTTGGCGTAAAAGTGTTTACTTTAGACGCTGTAGACCCGGGTTCGATACACCGACCAGTGTATGGAATTTTTTGGGTTTTGTAAAGTTAATGGAAATTTCTAGTAAGTTCTGGATCAAATCGACCAGAAAAAAAGGGATGGAAAATGTGTAAGCAGGATAAAAATAGTTAAAAGAATTTTCTAGTACAATTTAAATTTAAAGATGGAATGGGAGAATCATTTGAAAATGGAACAGATCCGGGGGTATATAAGCCGTACCTACTAAGCGTGGCCTACGGCAGTTCTAGTTCTGACTCGAAAGTGTAAAGAAGAAGAAGAAGAAAAGATGAAGTAGTGAAAAGTGGAAGTGTTCCAAGAAGACGGGTTGAAGGTACTGCCGCCCACAAGAGGAACAGCGGCAGACCGGCAAGTGCAAGTTCAGAAAAAGTGAACGTAAATAAAGACTCGTTCCTATAAGCGGAGTATTATTTCCAATCCCTGACCCACTCTCGTATCAATTGGTGTCAGAAGTGGGATTGGAAAGATGCCATTAGTGCCCAGGAACGAGAAGGGAGTGATCACGCGAGCGGGAGCAGCTGCAGCGGCAGAGGACGAGTAACAAGAAGCATCCGGCTCTGGACTCGGTGCGACCGTGTCAGCACCGCAGGCTCCTGCCGTAGACATTAGCCCGCTCATGCAGCAGATGGCCGCCATGATGCAAGAGCAAGCGCGCCGACAGGAGGAGCAGCTGCGGGGCTTGCAAGAGGAACAAGCGCGCCGAAAGGAGGAGCAGCTGCGGGGCTTGCAAGAGAAACAAGCGCGCCGACAGGAGGAGCAAGTGCGTCGACAGGAGGAGCAGCTGCGGGGCTTGCAAGAGGAACAAGCGCGCCGACAGGAGGAGCTAGTGCGTCGACAGGAGGAGCAGCTGCGAGGTCTGCATGAAGGCCGCTCCAAGGAAATTTTATCAGTGGTGCAGAAAAACTCCGCCCGGATTGACGCTGTCGAAAAAGAGATTGCCCGGATTGACACTGTAGAAAAGGAGATCGCCCGGATTGACACTGTGGAAAGGAAGTTGGAGGAGATGGAACCATTCATCAGCTCAATAGGAAGGTCGTGTGTCGTGGGTCCTTCAGCCAACTCAAAAGTCACCTGCAGAATCACATCGACAAGAAGTTTGAAAGTACCCCCCTATGACGGCAAGTCTTCCTGGGCCGCCTTCAAGCTACAATTAGAGACGGTAAGAAGAGCAAGTGGTTGGAGTGACCAAGAAGCACACTCTGCCCTCACACTAGCGCTCCGTGACGAAGCACTTTGCGTATTGGAAGCACTCGGCGCTAGGAAGGAGGAAGTAACCTACACGGACCTTTTTGACGCGTTGGAGGCACGTTATGGGGATAAACACCTTGAGCATGTGTATCGGGCGCAGCTTAAGGACCGCAGTCAAAGGGCCAAAGAAACTCTGCAGCAGTGATCCGTGGAAGCTGAGAATCTAGTGCGTAAAGCATATCAGTCGTCGCCAGCTGCAATAGAAGAAATGTTGCTCCAAGTATTCATCGATGGAATACGGGACGCCGAAGTAAGATCAGCCGTATGACTGAGTCATCATACTAGCTTGAAGGAAGCGGTGGCACATGCGTTGGAAGTGGAAGTGGTTCGCCACGATTCTCGGGCGTTGAGACTCCGCAAAATTGTACCAGCAGATTCCAGCCGAAGGCAAGCATATAGCCCAGTATGCTATGGGTGTGGGGAGCGAGGACACATTAGGAGCACTTGCCCCAGGCGTGAGAGCATAACGCAAGGTAGGAAGAATGCGGCGGTCTCAACGTCACCGCTGGCGCAGCAGGAAAAAAAAAGCCAGGGCAGTGGGGTGGGCGCTGATCGGTAGAAGCAAAGCCCAAAGGATCTTCGTTAAGCAGACATGTGACGGAGACATTAGTTATAGAAGGAATGATAAATGGAAAATCTTGCCGTTTCATTTTGGATACAGGAGCCTCACGTACAGTCGTTAGCCAAAGAAGACTAGAGAGCATCGGAAGACGACATATGCGAGAAAATGCAATCTTAACACTCGCAACAGCTACCGGCCAGCGCGTACCAGTCCAGGGAGAGAAGATCGTGGCCATGAAACGCGGCGGCTTGAAGCACTTTAATGTTCCTGCTCAAGGTTGAGCGGTTCAATATAGCGGAGCCAAAGTAGAGTGCCGTATCGTCAGCGTACTGAGCGAGCTGGAAACTCGGAAACTTGGGAATGTCGCTCGTGAAGAGCAAGAAAAGAGTGGGAGAGAGGACTGAACCCTGTGGCACGCCAGACCTGATGGGTCTGGGTGCGGATAGGGTGCCCTCTACTCGATATCGGAAGGAGCGATCAGTAAGGTAGACTCGTATGATGCGCACGAGCCTGTCTGGCACTCCCAGTTGATACAGCTTGAATATTTATATATAGCAATAGCTGTTGTGCCATACCTTGTCGAATGCCTTCGCGACATCGAAAAACACGGCTGCCGTGGAAGCGTGAAGTTGACGCCGTACGAGAATGTACTCGGTGAGTACATTCTCGGTGAGCGGTTCTGAATCCGAACTGGATGTTAGGTATCAGGTTGAGCTCCGCGATGTAATGATTAAGATGCGCGAGAGTTAATCTTTCGTAAAGTTTCCCGATCGAGTAAATTAAGCTAATAGGCCTATAGCTACTCGGATTAGCTTTAGGTTTATTGGGTTTTGGAATACCGATAACAATGGAATCCTTCCATTGTTCGGGGAACGCGCTATTAGACAAAAGAATATAAAAAATGGTAACCAATAAAGTAATACGAGTCGAGGGTAGGATTTTAAGAACCCTAATGTTTATAGTGTCGGGCCCCGGGGCCTTCTTGGAGTGAAGCTCCTTAATAATTAGCTTCACCTCTTCGAAAGAGATGGGTTTTATTTCATCGCCTGAAGGGCTTAGATCGGAGCGACGTTCAACTTCACGATCAACTTCGTCAACGTGTGTCGGGTCGGCTGGTGCATTTGGAGAGCACTGACTCTCCAGACTGTCAGCGAGACATTCAGCCTTCTCATCGTCATCGAGCGCCGGCTGCAGTACCGGTCTATCCAAAGGAGGCATGACAGTGGGCGGCTCCTGTTTGAACGCGCGAGGCAGCTTCCAGAAAGCCACATGTGATGGCTTAAGGTTGCCGAGCAAGCGGTCCCAACGTTCGCCGCGGAGTTCCGCGATACGTTCCCGTACCACCCGCTGTAGGTAGTGGAGGTGGCGCCTATTCTCGACCAACGGATACCTATCGTAAGGTCTAGTGGCTCTGTGCTTCTGTGTGAGTAAGTTCCTGACCTCTGGTGGCAGGTTTAGGCGATGCGGTTGCATCGTCGGAACCTGCCTGGAGCAGGCCTTGATCCTATTCTGTATATGTGACGTCACATGAGAGATAGCACTGTGAGCCGTGTCGACCGAGTCGATGACGTCCGGTATAAGGTCAAGGTCGTCGGACTTGATAGACTCGAGATCCTTTTCCAGCCGTTGCCAGTCGATCACTGTTTTCGTCGGTGGTTGAAAGTTAACCGGTGGGCCTAGATTTAGGACGACGGGCCGGTGGTCTGACTCTAATTCGTGAAAAACTTCGATTGAATTTACATTGAGCGTTACATTTTTAAGTAACGCAACGTCTAGTATGTCGGGTCGGTGCGCGACGTTATCCGGATAACATGTTGGTTCGTCGGGTGCTATTGCTGAAAAGTTAAGCGTGTCTGTAAGCGAATCTAACAAAATTCCGTTTCTATTTGTGGCTCTACTGTTCCAGCTGGAGTGTTTGGCGTTAAGATCGCCGCCCACTATGACTACGGCCCCGTGGCCGAGTAATGCTTCTATATCTGTGTCTAATATTTGTTTATTAGGCGGAAGATAAGCTGAAATAACAGTAATCGGCTGGTGATTCGCCATACTGACTCGGATGGCAGAGGCCTCGATGTTAGTGAGGACCGGAGGATCTATAGGTATACAGTGTAGAGACTTTTTAAAATAAATGAGGGTACCACCCGTACGGGTGGTGCGATCATTCCTGACTAAGTTATAATTAGCGATACGCGGATCGCGTATACGTGGTTTTAGAAATGTCTCTTGTCTAATTGATGTTCGTGGGCGAACTCCTTCACCAAGTCTAGTTGAGGCTTAAGGCCTTGGTCGTTAAAATACGCTATACGGAGCGTATGTGGTTTGACCCGTCCGCTTATGTGTTTTTAAATTTTCCCCCTATATCGGAGATGACACGGAATATTTTGGCGTTGTCTGCCATAAGTTTTAGGAGCGACGCCGGGTCGTCCCGGACAGTCACGAGCCTGTTGGCCAGGACCGTGATTTCGTCTATGTCGAACAGCTCCGACAGCTCGAACATGAAGGCAATGGCGGTGCCGCCTAGGTTTCCTGTTGACGCGGACGCGGGCGCCGGTGGCCTCGGTCGCGGGTGCCGTGGTAGGCGGTGGTGCTGTCTCCTTGATAGGAGACTTTTCCCAGGCGTTCGTCTTGGGCGGTGGGGCCGGAATGAAGGCCTCTGGCTTCTTGTTCGGCCCCTGGGCCTGACGCAGCCTGGGCGGACCCTTGCGCTTCGGTTTGGGTGCCTTGGGACACCCGCGGTAGCACGCATGCCGGAGGCTCCGTGCACACTGTAGGGCGGGTGCACTCAGTAGTGCCATGGTTGCCAAGGCACTTGACGCAGCGAGGTTTCTCCTCGCAGTTGCGGGCAGAGTGGCCGTATAACTGGCACCGATGGCACTGCCCTGGACCGCCGCTTTAGCGACGACAAAAGTTGCGTGGCGTTTTTATTTTAACTTACCTTCAAAGTTTATAATTGATATACTTGAACAATATTTCACCAAAAAGTGTTTCGTGGCTTTTCTACACATAAACAATCACCATAAATATTTGAAAATGGATTGCTTTAAATGTTTAAAAAATCTTAACGACAAGGATACTATTAAATGCTCTTTATGTAGTATGAGTACACATTACAGTAGTAATGGAGTAGTAGTGTGGAACTTACTAAAACGGACTTCAAAAAGATATTACCTATGAACAAAATAAAATGGAAGTGTCCTGCATGCAAGGGTAAAAGAATACTATTGCTCCTACATCCATCTCACCTAAAGGAGGTATAATATCGTCATCGGTTTTGAATGTTGACACGAGACTCTCACCCGATACATTGACACTAAGTTGGCGAGCTTCAGGCAGCAACTACGTCATCAGCTCGAGGTGATATTAAAAAGCTCCAGCAGCGTATGGACTCTTGGGATGAACGGTTATCGCACAACATTTCATTCAAATGAAGCATTGGGTAGTGATATGAAGCAAGAAAATAATGCGCTTCGCACAGACCTACATTTACTGACGACAAAGTTTGATGAGCTCGACCAGGCTTCTCATAGCTGTAACGTCGAGATACAAAACAAACCAGAGCGGAAAGGCGAAAATCTAATTGTCGTTAGAAATTTGTAAGCTCCTAGGCATCGAGTTGGATCATAGTGATATTAGGAACGTGCACCGCGTGGCTCCAGGCCTACCCACGACCCGCCCCAAGATCATTATATTGCAACTGACAACTCGACGGCAACATGACGACCTAATCGGTGCCGCGCGATCGCGAAGGTCACTTACGACCGCTCAACTGTTTGGGACACTCAACTAGTGCCGCCGCGGCCGTTTCCACCACCAATTCTTTATAAATGAACACCTGACTCTTAAAAACAAAATTCCTTTTAGTAAAACTCGCACATTAGCTGAGGAAAAGGGTTATAAATATGTATGGGTAAGAAAATATAGTAATATATTACTACGTCAAAAAGATGATTCAAGGATAATTCATGTGCGATGCGTTGATGATTTAACCAAAATATCATGACTTCTACTAATTATTATCACATGTTTACTTGTAGACCTTTTATATCTCTTGTTTTTTGTCGTCACTGCAAACTATTACATTTTGTTCTTTATTTAATTAAAATTTTATACGTGCTATGGAAAGATGATACACGGTTACTTAAGTTTAAATATGATTTAATGTATTGCTTATCTACATCAGCTAAAAGAAATATGTACAAATTTTATTATTAGAATTCACTTCATGTGGCGGGACACTAATTTATGTACGCTTTTACAACTATACTTCCTTTTTTACGGTGTATATTTTTTGCTTTAATTTTATTATTATAAGGTTGTTATTGTCACAATATTTTAAAATCATCTACACATCATGTACTGTATTAGAAACATTTGATTCATATATTATAATAATTATTCACCACATGAAGGAACACGCACATCTACTAAAAAGAATTGTTAACATATTATTATTAATTAAAATATTTTTGAAAATGATATACTTCTTAAAAGATGAATTTAAATAACCTTACTATATTTTACCAAAACTGTGGAGGGCTTAAAACCAAACTCTCTGAATTAAGACTCAATATGCTATCTTGCGACTATGACATAATTATACTGGTAGAAACCTGGTTAACTGGCTCAATTCGAGATGAGGAAATTCATAATGATAATAATTATTTACTATTTCGACGTGATAGAAATCTGGCACTGTGTGGTAAAAAAGGGGGAGGGGGGGCGTATTAGTAATGGTAAGGAAATCTCTAAAGGTTATCCGAATACCTGATATTGAAGCTGAGAACTTAGAAGATATATATATATATACTTTCCTTTACTCTCCGGACTGTTATTAAATGTGTTATATGTTCCTCCGGCCGCTAACAGCAATTTATATAACCAATATTTTAATAACTTCACGATGTATATTCTAGGGTACGTTACCAAAATTTTCTTATAATTGGAGACTTTAACTTACCTCATCTGAACTGGTCTTCCATTTGTCAAGACACTTTATTATTCTCCACCGAGTGCGAGCCATCGAAACTACTAATATACACTAAGTCCTTTATGATTTTAAGACAAACCAATAATAATCAAAATGAAAATGGAAGACTCCTTGATTTAGTATTATCTACTTTAACAAACCGTATCGAGCGTTCGGATGATCCTTTGCTTAATACGGTACCTCATCATACTCTCACCTTTGGACATATCGTGTAGTATAAATACTTCAAATAATAATATTATGCCCTGTATCGCTAACATTAAAAGGATTTTTTATAAAGCAGACTATTATCTAATTAACAGCGCAATAGAAGAAGTGGAAAGGTTTTCTCTCCTATCTTCTCTTTCAGCCGAAGAAGCCGTGAATGTCTTTTAGACACAATGTCCACACATATAAAATAACGTCGTATTTGTATTTTATCACGATTTTATTTCTTATTTACAAAAAAATCTCGAATTATTAACGTGGTGGTTCGAGCAAGATAGAGATTATGATGTCAACTGCAGCGCGACAAGGACAAAAAGTATGTGTCATAGATTAATCAACCAGAAGTGAAATCGTAGGCAGAATACATAGCGTTCGTAACCGCTTGATTGCGGAAATTGAGTTTTCTTGTTAGGTAGTGAGCGTCTTTCTTAAATAATATTATGATGATTATAATAAGTTCTGGCTTTCAAAGTCTTATAATAAAGGTGGTATAGAATGAGATTAGTTATAGCAGCCAATTTGATATTTTATTAGTACTTAATCTTGCAATGTATGTAACGTACCAGGAGGTCTACTCGCAGAATCGACAACGACACATTTGGAACGATACGATTATACTCCGAATATAACGCAACTACCCTGTCTGCTGCGGGATGACCGAGGTAGTATATTTTAAGACAATTTAGGAAATGATGTAAAAAGGCGTTGTTGCAGTGAATGTAATACGAAATTTAATATTTTTTAATAAACAAGTGCGTATAGCTGAACTATCAAACTACAAAAACAAGTTTTAGGGTAGGTAGTGGACGTAGACAGTAAGTGCTATCTGCTTGCGTAGGAGTTTTTTCAGTCACACTGCCCTTTCGGTATATCCCTTGTTAACTGCAGAAGAATCAATGGATCATTTTCTGTTTCTCCCATTATCTAATTGTTATAAACCCACAACAAAAATACATTAATAAATAATTTTATTTATACAAGAAATAATAATTGTAAACTTAAAACTTTTTGGGCGCCGTCGTTAGTATAATTGTAAAAATAGAACCCTTATTGTTAATACATTTCGGTTTTGTTTTGATATGTCTGTATGTTTTTTATTATTTTATGTACATATAATTTATATCATCAATATTGTTATATATTATAATCAATATTAAATTATAATTTTTTTAAATCAATACGAGTAACACCTAATTTAAATGTAGTTTTACTGCTTTATAACTTTTATTACATGAACTCATGAATGAATCGTATTTTAGGCATACATCATGGTGTACGGTAAAAAATCATATCTGGTGAATGATTCTGTGTTTTTGCTATGCAAATACGAAGCAATTAGCAAATTAGACTTATCTCTTTTTCACTTGCGATAATTGCATTTACTATCCTTCTTTGACGTGTAATCGTAATGTAGTGTGCTATTGCAATGTTAAATTACTCATGTGTGCGTTTGTGTATCATTTACAACCACCGAATGTTGTCTAGGTAACCTATCTATACTTTTAAATATCATTGGTTAAATTGCTTTTTACTACATGTCATAATAAGTACATTAAAAACGTTGAAAACTCCTTGAAGAATAATATTAAATTTTTCTGGAAATATGCATCTTTTTTAAAAGAGTCTAACTCAGGTTATCCTCTCGTAATGTGGTATGACCGTGTAGTATTGACCAATTTGAAAATATAAGTTGCGACAACGGTCATACTCCACAATGTACGTCTCCACAGACCATTTCGAATATTTTAGCAGCACTCCAAAATATCGACCCCAATAAAGGCGCCGGTCCTGATAACATTCATCCGGTTTTTCTAAAGCGTACTGGTAAAACGCTATCTATTCCTTTGGAAATAATTTTTAATAAATGTTTATCCTCTGGTTACTTTCCTAGTATCTGGAAGATAGCTTATTATATTATTTAAAGCAGGAGCAAAAAATCAAGTCGCAAATTATCGTCCGATTTCTATACTGTCATCTATTCCAAAATTTTTTGAGAAATTGGTACAAGTCGTATACACAAAGCCAAAACACACAATCATAGAACAGCAACACGGTTTCGTGGCTGGCAGATCTACTTTGTCAAATCTTCTTGTTTTTACTGATTATTTATTTAAAGGCCTTGATAATAAAAACCAAATTGAAACAGTTTACACAGATTTGCAAAAGGCATTTGACATGGTGGACTACTGTTATTAAAAAAATTATCATACAACGGTATAAAAGGTAACCTCTTCCATTGATTTGCTGCTTACCTAAGTGCCCGAGTACAATCGGTAGTTATTAATGGTTTGATCTCCCCTACAGTTAACGTAACGTCAGGCGTACCTCAAGGCTCTATACTCGGTCCATTGCTTTTCACACTTTTTATTAATGACATCTCTGATTGCTTTAAGTCTTGTAAGTTTTTATTAGATGCAGATGATTTAAAATTGTATTCCCACATTGTTGATTTCAATGATGTCCTGCTTATGAAGGAATTATCCAGGAAGACTTGAATAGGTTAGATGTCTATTGCACAAGTAACAAACTATTTTTAAGTTACAATAAATGTAAGCATATCTCTTTTACGAAAAACAAAAACAAAATTGATACGACATTTACACTAGGCGATCAAGAACCTGAAACAGTTATCTGTATTCGTGATCTTGGGGTAAACCTTGATGCCAAGTTGACACTTAATGACCACTTTGATGACATAGCGAATAATGCATATCGTATGTTAGGCTTTATTACACGCGTCTCTAAGGCATTTAAAGATAAAGATACATATATGTATACTGCTGTCGCAGCTTGAATATGTCACCCCATTATGGAATCCGCTGTATAAGGTATATGACCATCAGGTCGAGATGATACAAAAGAAATTCTTACGTATCCTAAGCTTTCGCTTGGGGGACGTCGAAACCAGTACCAGAATCTCTCAAAACAATTTAATATTCTTTCATTAAGCCAGCGACAGAGTTTAATTGAATTAGTCACTCTGAGAAAAATATTTACGAGTGAAATTATATCCTCAGAATTGCTTCATTTAATCGATTTTCATATATACCAGCCCGTGTTACACGCTCTAATAATTTATTTCATCTCTCAAACACCAGGACATATACTGGTATACGTTCGCCACTGCACAGAATGTTTGCTCTCCATAACTCTAGATTTAATGATGTAGATATGTTTTCGTGTTCCTCTAAAACTTACAAACTCAGAATAAAACATGTCCTGGCACAAACAGAGTAAGTTAGAAATCACGTAATTTCATCTTAATTGTAACAATGTCTACAACTTCATTATGTTAGATTTATTTATTAACTGGTTGTCTGCTACTAAGTGTAATTTAAGTGTAAATTTTAATATTAAGTGTACTTAGTGAAACTGTTTAAGGAGACATCCTTGTGTCCATATTTCTATTTTTACTTTATAGATAAAGTAAAATAAACGTAAAGTAGACTTTATGTTTAAGGATGTATCTGTATTTGTTTCCAAATAAATAAATAAATATCTTACAGATGACCTCTTTACCATTTGATCTAGCAACTGCTCCCAAGGCAACCGTGTCAAATTGCAGAAATACTGAGGGAACAAGGGATTCGAATTGTAGTATTCCTGGACAATTATTTAGTTGCGTGTCAGGACAGGTCAAAGTTAGTGGAGCAGACCCAGGTTATTCTCTAGACTCTAAGAGAGTTAGGATGGATCGTGAACACATCCAAGTCACTCCTAGTCCCCCAAAAGTCTTTGGAGTATCGAGGTCTGGTATGGGATACGTGGAACAGCAAGAAAAGCTTGCCCAGGAAGAAAATTCTAGGCATACGAACCTCTATAGCAAAATTTCTGACACAACAAAAAGTGACACTTCCAGAAATTCAAGGTTTGGTCGGGACCTTGAATTTTGCCCATCTAACTGTTCCACAGGGTCGATTACACTCCCGTTATATCTTGGGACATTGCAACTTTCTGCTTCAAAACAATGTCGAGAGGAAAAATCCACTAGCAGTACAGCTGAGTGAGTTATCTAATACAAGTTGCAACAAGTCGTCTCGATATTCGTCCATTCAACGTTACTGCTTCAGTGAGACAACAAGTCAGTTTCGGCGTATCTCAGGAAAAAAAGGGGAAGTCGATCGATAGCAATAATGAGCCTGCCGTTCAAAATTGTACACCGTTACGACATTAATTTAGTTGCACATTACATTCCCGGGAAACTCAATGGTGTAGCCGATCGCCTGTCTCGAAAGTCGATACTTCCCGAATGCCATCTTCTTACTGCGTTGACAAATGTAGTTTTTTCGAAAATGGGGTATGCCAGAGGTGGATTTGTTGTGGAGAGTCGTGCATTTCGTTCTAAAATATGTCACTCTAGATCAAACAGATCGTGCAGCGTGGAGACACAATGCGTTTGCTTGGGAATGGAGGTTGAGCCTAGCGTGGATATTTCCTCCTCCAAACTAAATACCAAGAATTCTTATGCATCTCAGTCGAGCGGTAGCCATACATCTAATAATAGCACCGAGATGGCCCCAGGCATACTGGAGAGTGGATTTAAAGACTCGTGCCATATGCACCTCCATTTGTAATCAGGCAACTAGAGTCCAAATTGATAGATCTGTCGATGGGCCGTCCCCCGCCGAAAGGAGAAGAATTGACGCTCGAAGTTTGGAAATGTGGGGATGCTCTGAGGCAGTAGAATCGTAGTCTAGTCAACAGAAGGCTTTATTGAAGGCAGGATGGCGGAAATCCACTCTTAATACTTACAAACCTGCATGGCATCGATGGGTATATTGGTGTCAAACTTCAAACATAAGTCCCATTAATCCTGCGGGCTCAGAATTAGCACAATATTTGGCCGATCTCACCTTAGAGAAAAATTATCTTATAAAACTAGTGCATAAATCCGTTATATTTACCTTGTGCACTACAAATAATAGTTGTCAACTTAGCTCTAATATATAAGTAAAACAAGTATTAAAAGCTGTTGCGGCAAGTTTTGCTAAGACTTGAGACCAAATATTTGGGATACAAATGTGGTAATATCCTGGTTATCAAGTAGAAATCCGCCTATTCAAAATATATGGGAAATTTCACGACGTTGTGCTTCTTTACTTTTGCTTTGAGTACATGATCTAACACTACTTACGGCCGTACCTATCTAGTTACGGATATATTGCTATCACCGTTTAATGACAAGATCTTAACTATCCATAGTTATTGAAATGTTAGTAAGCGTAAAAGGATACATTTGTCTACCTCTAGTAAGTTAAACTAAGGCTATATAGGTTATTGAAAACAGCCGATATCGAATTCTAACTTTATATATGATACTGAGGCAAACTGTTTAACATTTTGGCCTTTGTTTTGATCCAAAACTGATTGTGTGTCATATCCAATCAGGTTGAAAATTGTAGTCTAATAAAGACAACCTTAATTTAGATCGTATAATATGGGTAAGAAATCTTTCTTCTATTATCTAATACAAATTGGAAGGATTGGAGGATACGTAGTGAAGGAAACTTATGTAATCTGTCTGTAACAGCCCGTAGACCCGCTAAAGCTAATTCTCGAACTGTAATCGGTGTTCGAGAATCGTAATTTGTATTTCGTATCTGAAATTGAACATATTCTCATTATTCATTTGAAGTTTACTTTTAAATATTTCCTTTTGATTTTGAATATAAATGTATTATGTGTATCTCTCTTCTTTTTTTTTGTGATTTCATTATTCACATTGGCGTCTGGTCCACCAGGCGGCAACAAACAATGTCTCAATATTGTTTATTAGGCTCCGGAGTCCGGACATAATATGAGTTTTAATGGTAAGTAAAACTCTGCTATTATGTCCTTCTGCCGTTATTCGAGGCCTTATAGTAATTTCTGCCTGGTGATAGTCAAGTTAGATATGAATAGCTAATTGAAACCACAATGAAGTTCAATGGCCGAAGGCACTCACCTGGTGAACATGGCGACCGGAAGTTGCCACATTTATGAAAATTAAATAATAATAATAATAATTCTTTATTTGCATAATGTGTGTATACAAGTTAACAAAATAATTCTATACGAATCAACACATTAGCCAAAAAGGGCATGGAAATTACATTACCTCCATGTCATTATATAATAATAAAATTCTAAGATTACAGCACATAATATTTCATTGTTACATTACATTAGCATCTACACAAAATATACATGTCATATACATATTATGTAGTCAAAGTTAAACACAAGATTATAAAAAAAAATAAAATCACAAATTTAAAAACTTGGATACAGCATAAAAATTGTAACTAATTAGCCATTGATATAATTGAGTTTTAAAAGGACCGATATTCAACATTTTAATAGTATCGGGAAGTTTATTAAATATTTGAATACACATGGCATGACAATTTTTAGTAAACAAAGTAGTCCTGGGTGCTTTTTTGTAAACAAGTCTATTTGGCTATCGTTGGTCGCGGCCATACATTTCCTTGGCAGTGGTGAAAAGATATTTATGCCTCTTTACAAAAATGCTTATTCCGTAAATGTATAGGCACGGCAAGGTTAACAATTTCAGTCAATAAACAGCGGTCTACACGATTCGTACGGACCTACCCCACAAATCGCACGGATACATTTTTTTTTGTGCAATAAATGCTTTTTGGTTGTTTACGCCATTACCCCAAATTATAAGACCGTATCTCAAGATAGATGCAATATGAGCATGGTAAGCTGACAGTGTGGTACCTAAATCTGTAATTTAAAGGAACTAGAACGACTCTAGATGGCCGGAAACATAAGATATCATCTCAATATTGTTTATTAGGCCTCAAATAAGGCTCCGGACATAAGTTTTGACGTTTAACGTTGAATAAACGTTGGTAAAGGCCTTTCAGTATGCTCAACATTTCATTTTGATTCGAATGAACAGGATATTCTTATTTCGACCAATCGCCTCTCACTTGAACACCGTCCAGTTCTGCTCCCCACACGGCACCGGCTGCGTCCCGTTTTTAAGAAGTGAGTCAGAGGTGGAAGGTCGAGACGACTTGTTGCAACTCAGCCTCCACCACTTACCTGTACTGGTAGTGGAGCTTTCCTCTCGACATTGTTTCGAAGTAGAGAGTTGCAATGTGCCTTGAGATAACGGAATTGTAATCGACCCTGTGGAACTGCGAGCCAGGCAAAATTTTCTTGTTGTTCCTCGTATCCCATACCAGACGTGTTGACGATCCATTCTAACTCTTTTATGCTGATATATTATGATGCGAATACTTTGGCAGCAGTTGCTAGACCAAATGGCAAATCTGTAAGAGATGACCTCTGTAAATCAATCTTAGTAAACACCGATGAGACGGTGCTATTGGCAAGTGATAGTAAGCCTGTGTTAAATCGATTTTTATCATCCAATCGTTCGGCTCGTACAATTCCGGATTGCAATGAACTTGGAATCCAATCAAAGCCAAAAAAACGTTTAATAGGTCAGAGAATTTTATTATTTGCTACAACTACGTATACGACATCATTGGAGAATAAAAGCCTATGCGTAATTTCCCGATCGCGCAATTCTCTTCGGACCCGTGTACAACTTGCATGCTTTGCATTGTCCAGTATTATTTTCGAAGTACATACCACTAGTAGCCATCTGGTCTGGCGTACGTCAGTAATGCTCGCACCATGGACTGCATCGTACAGTTGCTTCAATTGTCCGCGGTGCAGTGCTCTGTGAACGGCTAGATCACTTCAAGTTGTCTAGAAGCGTCTCTTGATTGTGTCTTCTACCGCATTATCACGGGAAGTGCCCCGAAGACCTGTTTCCTGCCTCCGAATTCCACTTGACACGAAACAAATTAGGATATCATCCTCCCGATCTGGATATCTGGAGTTCCTCCACAGTGCGGTTTTCAAAATATCTTCCACATACAAACCAAACTATGTAATGAGCTTCCTTGTGCGGTTATTCCAGCACGATACACGAGTATCCTCAACAAAAGCGAGTACACGTTTTTGAAAGGCCACCAACTCCTGTGATTCCTCTGGTGTTGCAAGAGAATGTGGGCGACGGTGATCACTTTAGGTGAGTGACATAACATGCTCAATAATTACAGTCCAGTCCATGTTTTTTTTTAAATGACAATAAGGGACAAGACGAGCAGGACGTTCAGCCGATGGTAGTTGTAACGCTTTGCCCATCACAATGCAGTGCCGCTCAGGATTATTGAAAAACCCAAAAATTCTGAGGGGCAGTACAACAGCGCTCGTCACTTTACGGTACGGCGCCCTTCAGACCGAAATACAGTAATGCTCACACATTACTGCTTCACGGCAGAAATAGGCGCCATTGTGGTACCCATAATCTAGCCGGCATCCTGTGGAACGGAGCCTCCCACATGTGAGTGAGACAATTGAGCAAGTCTAGTGCTTTTATATTTGGAGTTTGCCATGTTTTTTGGGTGTTAATATCTGCAGTGTTGTATAAATAAAACAAAGATAATTTATTACTATCATATATTGCCACTACACAACATAAGTAACACTTAAACACTAACTAATATAAAACTCCGGACACAATAAGCGCTGTTCTCCAACAAGGCACATAGTAAGGCTATAACACCGGCTCACACGGGTGTTGCTTAAATATACATATCTAAAATTATTTATTAAAACTAAATAATTCAATAGACTTGCAAGTTAGTGAGATTTTTGCGTTTTATTACAAGTTGACAACTAAATAAAACATTGAAGGTAAATTATTAAATTAAAAAAAAATAAAACTCGTATTATCTCTACGTAAGCGCAACTGTATTTACAAAATAATGATTTTGGGATGAATATCTCGATGTTTCGTTGACTTTAAAGTACATACATCTAAAGCTGTTTCTATCATATTATATATTGCATTTTTAAATGTAATAGTCAAAGAACAATGTTCAGCTCAGGTATAACTAGGAAGTAGTTATTATTAAACTAAAGTCAATTATCTACGTACGTCATTTACACGCTGGTCAGTTCTAGACTGGAACCACTTTGACTATATTGATTCTGTCCGTCTTAATCCGCAACTTCTAGAAATAGACATAAATTCGATAAAGAAAACCTTAAACAAGCTATATGGCTTTCATTGATTGATTAGCTAAACCTGGAAACACCAGAGCTTTGAAGTTTGACTATAACATAAATCAGAAAAAAATAAGAAATAATTTGTAGTTGATAATAGACTTCCAAAGGCATTTATTAATAAAATACAATACAATAAAATATAATTACAACTATAATAATAACATAACACTGATACTTGGTGAGACTGACATTCGTACACGGAGTATATAACACCTTCACAAGTTAAAATGAATTATTATTACCACACAAGCCTTACTTATTTAAACTTTATATATAATAATTAATATTGACGTAAAACCTATACTGAGTTATTACAAAAAAGTAAAACTCGTGTTGAACACTCGTTTTAAAAAAGTTCTTGTAGAAATTCGTATCTTTGTGTTGTTTAGCGTTAAACAACCTTTAATTTTTGTAATAACAACAATAATGTTGTCTAACGAAAATTGCCTTTCGAGCACAATTACTTAGACAAATATTCAAAATTTAACAATTTAATCTACGGATAAAACTTAGCAAATAATGGCGATTTTTTTTAATAAAGGCACGACAAAAATACGCTATTATAAAAAGCCTTATAATTAATTAATAATTATAATGGTAATTGACGAACAAATGGCAATACCAATAACAAAATGTGTTACAGCTTTACCTAATAATAATTTTCAACTAAAAATAAAGAGAATTCTTATACTGTACTTCGTCACACTTGGAATATATTATGTAACAGTTGTCTGTGGCACATACACCAAGTGTGCCTAAAATAATCTCATTTTATACTAAGAAGATACTCTAAATTCAACATATTTCAATAATATGCTTCTAAAAACCAGCTGATTTTATAATATAATATGCTGATTATACCTAATGTATGTTGTGACACTTTGGTCCCATTCTAATAAACTAGTTGCCCATTCTCTCCAACTCTGTACTTAGCACAACAGGATGACAGACTTCATAATAATAAGGTGCCATACAGAGGTATAACAAGAGACAAAAATTTCATGACGTGCAATTTAAAATCTAAACGCGAAATATGAACTTTATAAATAAATTGAAAGGAAAAGTTTTTAATTGTGGAACACCGCTTTAAATGAGTTCCAGATTAAAAATTGTAGAATATACGACATGCTCACACTTGAGAAGGAGAGGGGAGTCTATCAAATGTAAGTGAATCGTCCAAAATATAATGAATTAGTGTGACATTGTTTTTGTATAGCTAAACATAATAAAAACTAGTCACATTTAATTAATATCTATGAGATGAGAGTTAGTACATATAAAAGGTACGCTACTCGGGAAAAACATTTTGTAATACTCATATCTCTACATATTTTTATATCATTTATTTTATAATAAACTATAAAAATACAATAATCTATGTAAAACGAACGCCATGGCTAAAGACATAATAGATCTAGATTCAAGAAAGATCTAGCAGTTTTCTCTGAGTATATTATTTTATCGCTTTAACAAAGTAATAGTTCTGTTTGTTATTTGTTGCGATGCATTCTTACAATTATTATTAGTAAGCTATCCACGAATCGACTTTTGTCGGGTATTTCTGAAACCAAAGTCGCCATATCTACAGTTATCGCGCGAGTTGAATGCAATCGGGGCCTAAGATAAAGATGATTTTAATAATGACTTATCCGAGTCCATCAGTTTTCCATTAAAAAAAATGAGTTTTTATTCAACATCAAGCACGAGAATTCGCGAAAAATGTTTAGTTTAGTTTTCTGTTGAAGAAAGGCAGAACAAAATTTAGAGATTTAATTATTGGGTAAATATGATGAAAATATTATCCATTATTTTAATCTAGTGTAAAATGGTAAACTTGAAGCATTGTTTGAAGATTTATCGATAAATTCATGTAATAATAAGGTCATCAATTTTCCCGGTCACATCACTATCGCATTCCTGAACTCTGCATATATCTCGCGCGATATCTGTACGCTGCCTGAATTGAATTTATCAAAGACAATCTGTATAATTGTATTCTTGTAACTTCAACAAGAATACAATCTGTGAGTTGCTTATACATCAAAATTATAAAAACTTAGTTGTATCTCACGATCGACTCCTGCCATTAGTGGTTGGTGGGAGTGAGAAGTAGAGAGTTATCCTCGTAGTCAAGTCTGTAGGTAGATGTATCCGGCAGGTGACGAACCAACTCGTCTGTCAATCGTACTCTAGCTCCATTCGGTCCACTCACAAGCACAGTCTCGCAGTCCTAGAAAAAATTATAAATAAACTTTAAATGACAGAGGTGTCAGTCAGTACTTAAAACAAAAACAACATGACGCTTAACTGAAAATCGTGACGATTTGCTATAACTTTCAATAAAGAAAATTCACTTCAAAATCTTTCAAATTGTTCTGTGGCCACATACAGTACTAACACCTGAATGGTTACAGTTGAGTCCCCTGACGTCATTGGTAATATTGATTTAATAAATTACCTTTTGTTTGAAGGATAAAACTAGGGCCACTCCGTCACACAAAGTAGGCTCAGTCTGTGTTACCTAAACACAAGTGCTGTTCATTAAACACCACACGTTTTGGCAATTTTACTACAAGATATATTATATATGTCATAGTAGTAGTCGTAGTAGTAGCGAGCCAAGGAGCGAGTACGAACATGATTCTGTTATCATCTTAGCTCGGATGTAACCGGCGTGCTGTGCAAGTGCCACAACCACATTCTATTTATTATAGCGGTGAGTAAAGTAAAAGCTTTGTGAAACACAACAAACAAAAACATTTTTATGCTGTGTGTTTATAAGACTGTGTTTTACTTGCAGTCGTGTTAAACACCCAACAATAGACAACCACGAAGATCCTGAGCATGCGGCCGATGTTGCCCCGTCATATATATAATATAATAAGTACCTTGGCAGCCGGATTGTTGGTGCACAGCTGGTGGAGTTTGTGCAACAGTTCTGACGCCAGGCACGCGTCGAGGTAGAGCGCGCTGTAGATGGCGGTACCGGCGGACACGTACAGTGTCAGGCGGGGCTCAATGCGTCTGTGAAGATACAAACACTAATGTGTCAGAATAATAGTTTCGGTCTGAAGGGAGCCGAAGCTAGTGGATTTACTGGGTAAATGAGACTTAACATCTCAGGTAGACGAGCCCAATTGTAGTGCCGCCCAGAATGTTTGGGTTTTTCAAGAATCCTGAGCGGCACTGCATCGTAATGGGCAGGGCGTATCAATCACCCTCAGCTAAACGTCCTGCTCGTCTCGTAACATAAGCTTAGTCGCGATTTGTTTCTTTCATTGGCATGACAAGATAATAAACAAAAATACTAACACCATAATTATTACTATAACAACAAAGAACACAATTGCATCAATTTGACATCTATTTAAAAGGCATTGTCATGATTGCAGTGATTTTGTGACGTCAGCATCTGGCATTAACAGTCGGAATCATGCCGCAGCTGCATTAGGTAGTCGTGATACAAATTTGTAATAATTGCATGCGAATGAAAACGAAATCTAGGTCAACGAACTTAAATCATACAATAATTTGGTATTTGGCCAAATTTTGTAAGCGAAAACTTAGCCGCGTTGGGCATTTTTTGGTAGGGGAAAATCTTATGGGTTCGCGTCACTGTCATGCTCATGACTAGCGCACGCGATAAAAAATAATAAAAAAAAATATAGTTAGATACTATTTGGATGTGTGAAGTCTCGTGAGTTCGCGTCACCGAAATGCTTATAGCAGTATATCTGTAGCTGTACAACTGACGTATTGTGCAACATTTACTAATGTTGCACTACTATGCAATATTATTTTAAGTGAAATTGAATGGATTTAGTGCAAAGTTCAATATGTATATACTGTGCAGTGTTAGTTATACAGTTTTTGTTTGATTAATATATAATTGAAAATAAGTAAAAAAAAATTGTAATTAATAATTTAATCGTTTTTAAACATTATGAAATTTCAAATTTTACGAGGGCTGTCTTATTAAAATCTTTTTAATTGAAAACTCCTTGGTTTTATAAATCGAATACCATTTATTTCTTTAAAACAAGATTCTCGGTCTTTTCACAAGGTCTTTTCAAACTTGTTTAGTCGTTGAGAAAATGGAATTGACTCGAGAAAATTCTAGAGCGATGATTTATTATGACTTTCGAAGTTGTTTAACACAAAAACAGTGTGTTGACCGGATGATTTCTGCATTTGGTGATGAAGCCTCATCTAAAACCACGATTTATCGCTGGTTTGCTGAATTTCAACGTGGACGTGTCAAGCTCAGTGATGATCCCGTCAAGGTCGTCCAAAAACTGCAGTCACTTAAGAAAACGTTGATGCTGTGCGTAAGCTGATTGAGGAAGATCGACATGTGACATACCGCGAAATTCAGGCAACTTTAGACATTGGCATGAGTCAAATACAAATAATCGTGCATGAACAATTACGTGTAAAAAAATTGTTTTGCCAATGGATACCGTATTTGCTCTGTTAAGAGCAAAAGGCGGCTCGCGTTACTTGATGCGTCAGAACTCTCGAAAGATTCCACGCAGGATCCTAAAATTATGTATACAACATCGTATCAGGTGACGAATCCTGGATATACGCGTACGAACCCGAAACAAAAAACCAGTCACGAGTTTGGGTGTTCGAAAATGAGTTAAAGCCAACAAAAATTGTTCGTTCACGGAGTGTTGCAAAAAAATGGTGGCCACGTTTGTCTCCAAAACCGGCCATGTTGCGACTATTCCTCTTGAGGGACAAAGAACGGTTAATACAGAATGGTACGCTAGCATTTGTTTGCCACAGGTCGTTTCTGAACTCCGTAAAGAGAACTGCAACCGCCGCATCATCCTCCATCACGACAATGCGAGTTCTCACACCGCGCACAGAACAAAAGAGTTTTTAGAGTAAGAAAACATAGAATTACTAGACCATCCGCCGTACAGCCCCGACCTAAGCCCTAATGATTTCTATACTTTCCCTAAAATAAAGAATAAATTGCGTGGTCAGAGATTTTCGTCACCTGAAGAAGCTGTGGACGCCTACAAAACGGCCATTTTGTAGACCCCAACTTCCGAATAGAATGGTTGCTTCAATGATTGGTCCATCGTATGGAAAAATGTGTCAAATTTCGCGGAGAATACTTCGAAAAGCAATAAATACATTTTTAAATAGTAATGTTGTGTCACTTCCTTGATTCCCGAAATTTTCAGTGCCGCCCTCGTAATACTAAATGTTCCAAGTGTTCGGCACGTTTAGAGCGGCATTCTCTATAACTACCATTTGTTTTTATTTTATTAGATACTGTCGCTATTTCTCAAAATTAATATTTGTATAGAGCGACTATGGCAAAAATCAGATGTGTCGTCATTAGTATTTTCTTTGATTTACGCGAGTGTTACACATTTAAATAAAACACTTTTAAAGGATTAAAACGCATGTTTTTACATTCGATTTTTGCGTATTTGTATTTTTATTTTAGTTAAACCGACGATTCAAGACCTTTCCAGATCTACTTTTCAGGGGGGCGTAATATAAAATCACAGTTACAGTTACATGTAATTATTTAAACACTTTTAAAGGATTAAAACGCATGCGTTTAAAAACGCGTCCTTAAGTGTTTAATTGAAATGACTAAATTTGTTTAGCTGCGTCTGTCTTGTCTCAATATATCTCGTAGTTTTTCCTGAAACGATGGTCAAACTTTACTCTGGTCATCGTTTTTGAAGAAAATGTATTATTATAACCACCCATAACCTGTGAAGGTTTTTTTAATCCGTTGTAGCCACATTTAAGATAAAGAATTATGCTATTCATGACGTGCACAGTTTTGATAATGTTATTGTAACAATCTCAGAATCACGAAACAAAATTGACCAAAGTCATTAATTATCTTTAAACTTAATATTTGTGCTACACATTCATATTATACTTAGTATGTCACAAAGAAGTAAAAACAAATAGTTGAAACTTACTTGGCATGCAGGGCATTGTACAAACGTATTCCATCGGCCAGACCGCAGATCTGTATAAGGTCGTCTCGGGACAGTCTGCGACAAATAATATAATAAACATACTATGTTGAATGAAGCGCACCTTAAATAATATTATTAATAAAAAACAAATTCAAATTACCAATTTCTATATTTACTATTAAATATTTTCATAAGAGCTTACTATCTAATCTCCTCTTTTGTGCATATATCTAACAGTATAAATGTAGCTTGAATATATATCCTGTATTATGTTAATTTATTGCATTACGAAAATTTATTGAAGTAGTACTTTGCAGAAATCTATAATTATCCAAATATTTAAGTTTTCTTTAACTTAGCACTAGTTAATTCGGCCAATATTTGTCTTCTATCAATTCGACACGAGAGTCTCGTGCTAGAGTTTGGCGTCATTAATTCATTCCAATCGTGACCGTAGGTATACCTCAGCAGGTCAGCCCCGGAGAAGTTCGCGAAGGTGTTGGTGTGGTGACCGAAGCGATGTCGAGACAGCCAGCTCTGCGTCTCGTTGGCACCCGCGTCCTTCGACAAACCATTGTTCTGTAACCAAACGATTAATTTACATTTATTTATATGAACAATGGGCCAAGTTCTTTATTAAATAAAAAAAATATAATAATCTTACAAAAACTTACAATGTATAAAAGGAATTTATTTTCTCAAAACTGATTGCTATTGCTATAAAATAATCATAATCTAGTGCCAGGCTGTCCGATCACTTAGATATTCAGCTGTGGAGTAATAGGATTTACGACAGAGCCATTTTTTAAAAAGACTATTATAAACGTGTATACATTTAACTATTATGTAAGTATATAAAGACAAATCCTTCTATACAGTAACCGGTTGGGCCGCGGAACAGTGTTAACCTTACCTTGTCATCTTCACTATTGTTCGCAGGCAAGTCGGGCAAAATAGCTCCAGGGGAGTGGCATGATGGTGTTTGGACCTTCACTTCGGAGCTGCTGAAATCATAATAACTGCAATTCAATACTGCCTTAGCAACAAACTTAGAAATTACAAGTTTTTGTAAGTAAATATCCATCTGTAGCTATTAGTAAAAGGATATTTATAAAACGAAAACATTCTGAGTACAGTTACAGTTGCCCCTCCTGCTGGTATTGAACATGTCATATATTTTTATTTCCCCAACGGCCATCTGTCCGTCGCGCTATGTGCGTGTCCTCATCAGAACCTTTACTTACTATGTAGACGTGTGACGTTCAAACTGTGGTGTTTTCTACCACGTTTCCCACGATTAAACCCTTTGTATGTATATTATTTTGTAAAGGTATTTTTTATGACAATAAGGGACGAGACGAGCAGCTCGTTCAGCTGATGGTAATACGCCCTGCCCATTTCAACGCAGTGCCACTTAGGATTCTTGAAAAACTCAAAAATTGTGAGAGTAACTACTAATACGCTCGTCACCTTAAGACATAAGATTAAGTCTCATTGGTCCAGTAATTTCAATAACTACGGCGCCCTTCAGACCGAAACACAGTAATGCTTGCACATCAGTGATTCAATGCATAAAATGGCGCCGATGTGGTACCCATAATCTAGCCGGCATCCTGTGCAAAGGAGCTTCCCACTGGTAAACGTCTTTCGTCGCCTCTTACGAGGTTGCTGTCTATGGTGAAAAATTCTTAGATGAAAAACATTGTACTGCAACTATTTATTATACTTACTCTTGGCGATAAAGCGGCTTCATTTGATTTGTCGATGTGATGATAGCTGAAAACAAAACACATTCATTAATAAAATGTGAGTCTAATAGATTCAAAGTAGGTATGTCTCATAGGTATTAGTAGTCATTTTTCAAATTCAATAGGTCTGGGAGCACCGCAGGGGCCTACTCTTGGATCGATTTTCTTTCAAGTTTTCCTTTCAGGCAATTTAAGTTTGTTGATAAAAAGTCGCATATATATACACGCCCCGCCTATTACAATGCAATGTCGCTCAAGATACACGACTGACGCTAAAATTGTGAGCGGCATCGTAAGAGAGAAAGACATTACTGTGAGACATAAGATGTTAAATCTCATTGGCCCAGTAATTTCACTAGCTAGTCCTTCAGACCGAAACACAATAATCTACCTAGCTGGCATCCTGTACAAAAAACGTTATAAATAATAATTGTTACATTTTTTCAAAACTTCAAACAATAATTTAGTTCTATGATATATATAATATTGAATACTTTAAAAACATATGTACTAAACACTCAAGCAGGATTTTTAACTTTATACAATTTTATCATGGTTAAATAAATTGCGAGTCACATTCAGACTCTATTTTTATTTATTTGTCGAGCTAGCTCCATACTAGACTATTATTCAGGAATAAAATGCTAAAACATATTCTAATAATTGTTTTGTTGTTGTTGATAAAGAATAACGATATATGTTTATAGATTTTTTATGAAAGGACAAACGAGTGTTCGTGTCACCTGATGTTAAATGATCACTGCCGCTAACATTTTCTTGCAACACCAGAACTATCACAGGAGCGTTGCAAGCCCTATAGAAAAGTGTACGCGCTTTTTTTGAAGGTACCCATGTCGTATTGTCCTGGAAACACCTCACAAAGAAGCTCATTCCACGGCATGGTTGAACATGGAAGAAAGTTCCATAAAACCGCACTGTGGAGGAACGAAGAGATAACAGGAAAAACATGGCTTACTTACATGGCTGGCTCAGTACAGGTTTATTTGTCAAACCAGGGCTGCCGATCGATTTAGGTGCAGTACTGTAACAAATATTTTTTAATTAATACAAAAACTGTAGCCGTCAAGAATGAGTTCAAGGTTTTCTTACGTCTCTTTTTTTATGACAATAACGGACGAGACGAGCAGGACGATCAGCTGATGGTAATTGATACGCCTTGCCCATTACAATGCAGTGCCGCTCAGGATTCGTGAAAAACCCCAAATTGGCTCGTCGACTTGAGACATAAGATGTTAAGTCTCATAAGATCAGTAATTTAACTAGCTACGGCGCTCTTCAGACCGAACACAATATATAATGCTTACACATTACTGATTCACGGCAGAAATTAGCACCGTTGTGGTACCCATAATCTAGCCGGCATCCTGTGCAAAGGAGCCTCCCACTGGTAAAGAACTCTCAGATCAGAACCTAAGTAATATAATAATTAAAATATCATTTATTTAAGATTACAAATAGCCAATATAAAGTAGGTAAAATCTTATTTAAGTAACATGTATCACATACATTTATTTCAACACATTAATTGATGAAGCCAATGTCTATGTATTACATTATTAAAACTATTCACTACATTTAAAACAAAATTTATATGTCTAGATAGACTCTTGCTGTTAGAGAACCGATATAAAAACAGGTCAGGTTTAATACTTTAGTGTGTCATGTGTGTGTAAAGCTATGTCTTACACTGGCGCTTTGTATGACAGGTTGGTGTGGGTGCATTGCTCAAAATAGAGCATTAAGGAACCACTACAATAACGCGGCAGCTCCATAAATATTCTAAATGCGCTGTTATATTGAACTGTTAACATGTTCATGACCTTACACTTATAATTAAAGCAGAGCATGTTTGAATAAAAAGACTGACAATATGAGCTAAATAAGAGACTTTGAACATTATTATTTATTACTATACTACTTTACAATTAAAATAGATGTTTCTACAATATGATCCCAGAACATGTACAAAACAAATTTGTTACGAAATTTAAAAGAATTGTTAAAAAACGTTTGTGTGGGAAAGGTTACTATAGCATAAACGATTTTCTTAATGAAACCATGGACTGGGAATAAAGTGAACACCATCAGGCTCTTTAATTATAAATGTTTATTGTACACATATCACATTGTAATCCATATTTTTATTTGATTATTTTGTATATAAGTGTGTGGCAAGGCTTGGAACACCAACTAATATTGTTACTTTGGTAAATGTGTATCAAGTCACAGGTAACAGGTAGTTTATCTAAATAAAAATAGGCCAACTGTGAGTGGACTCATACACAAAGGGTTCTGTACCATTATACAAATATTTGATGTAATAGCATAGTAATACGCCAGACTTAGAATATACTATCCTATAGACGAACTACCAGCCCATTAGTGATGGACCACTTTTGATTTGCTAATGTGTGTATTAACTGGTTTAATATTCAAAATATTTAAGAGCTTGTAAAGTGTGGCTGACTGTTTACAACTTGTCAAGCAAAACTGGTTACAGTAACAATTTATAACCTTTTCTATCTTGCTAGAACTCCATTAAAGATGAAATTTTCCCTTGCATACTTTGTTTGTCTAGTTACCAGTATATTGGACCCTGGTACCCTAGTTTCTTGTAAGTCAATGTAATACACCATCTGTCAAATTTTCTGCTGTCTATTGTGGTTTTTGAGAGTTAAGGAGGTCTTAGTATCAGGGTTTCAATTAGTTATTCGTCAGGTAACAAAAAACGTACACTATTTTTACACAAGATCCTTTTTACTATACATGTGACAGACAGCTCTTCACATAGGTAATGCATGGAGCAGATGAAATGACAAAGCATATGCATATTTCGCTAACTATGGGCCTGATGAGAAAGCTCATGGTCGCTCAGAGGGTAATGGAGAGGGCCATGCTCGGAGTTCGAAAGAAGATCGAATCAGAAAAGAGGAGATCCATAGGAGAACCAAAGTCACCGACATAAGCCAAATGGGCAGGGCAATTCGACGGACAGATGGCTGTTGGGGCAGCAAAGTTCTCTAATGCCGATCACGTGACAGAAGACGCCGTGTTGGTAGGCCCCCCAAGAGTTGGAGCGACGACCGGAGTATGTAGGATGAGGGCCGATCATCATGGAAATCTTTCAAGGAAAGGCCTCCTTGAAAGTCCAGCAGTAGACGTCTTCCGGATGATGATGAATATACATTTGGAGTGCAGCAGCATGACCCAACTACTGGCACAAATCCTCAGATGACAATGTCCCTCTCAGATATTCAGAGATATTAAGAGTCTCTCAAAGATACATGATATAGTATGGAATATAAACACACACATCCTGTAAAATATGTTGTTGCAAAACTACCTTACCCTCAACAGAGAACAATAATACAAAAGCAAATGAATTTGCAGCGGTCCTCCACAGTGCCGTTTCAAGGAGCATTCTTCCACGTACTACAAAGCTGTGGAATGAGCTTCCTTGTGCGGTGTTTCCGAGACGATATGACATGGGTACCTTCATAAAAAGCGCGTACACCTTCCTTAAAGGCCGGCACAACTCTCTTGTGATTCCTCTGGTGTTGCAAGATAATGTGGGTGGCGGTGATCACTTAACACCAGGCGACCCGTACGCTCGTTTGTCCTCCTATTCCATAAAAAAAATGAATGTATGTACAAGTAAACAAGTATGTGGTAAGAAGAAGTTTGTAAAATTATAATCAGAAATATATTATACATATATTCTAGAAATTATGATGTTATTTTCTCTTAATTAAATATTAATAACATTCAACAATTGCAGTACACTGCAACACCCAAATGGGTTTATGGTTGTACTTAGATTTGGGTAGGTAATATTGTATAATATCTTTTTTGTGTGTAAATAATAAAAAAAAGATATCTGCAGTAGACTGTACCAACTAACTACTAACTTTTAATGGCCTGAGCTTGTTTGAAGGAGTCTTCTGGGAAAACACACACCAGTATTCAGTCAAACTAAAATATGTTGCTCTCTTTAACTGAAGAAACTAACAAAAATAAATTAAGTGCATATTTCTATCAAATAAATCGTTGATGTATCAAAAATTAACTAATAATATAATTTCCCAATAAGTGTACTAGTCCCTGTAATTATAATTAATATACACTATTTACATTTCAGATATCAGTGGGAGGCTCCTTTGCACAGGACCCCAACTAGATTATGGGTACCACAACAGCTACTTAAATGAGCTAATGGCAAACAAGATTTAATATCTTGTCTTAAAACAACAAGCACACTTGAAGTGCAACTCAGAAGTTTTGGGTTTTTCAAGAATGTTGAGTGGCACTGTGGGGTGCACCAATTACCAGCAAACAACTTGCTCAACTCATCCCTAATTGTCTTAAAAGAAAATCATTTTACCATAACACAATATATAATTTAGTGTATGGAAACAAGGATTCTCAGATGTTTCAAAGTTATTTACAGGTATATTTTTTTATAGGACAAGGAGGCAATGTTTACATCTAAAGTAAGAGATCATTGCCACCTGCACACACTTCCAACAACCAGATGAATCTGATGTTTTGGACATGTGTTGCCTCCATTTCAGGCAGTGGTAAGGACCCTTTCTTGAAGTACTCATGCCATATTATCCTGGAAACAGTGGGAGAAAACTCATTCCACTGTTTGGTTGTCTTACTTAACAGCAGTTCATCTGTCTGTGAAGTACTACCACCACATCCATTTCAGGAACAAAAATTGTGTGCTAGTTTTGTTGTTTCTGAGGTTGATCTGAAGTCAAATGGTGACTGGTGTGTAGAGTGATGTGACAGGGGACTACATGGTCAAATACCACTTTATATAAAAAATAATAGCAGAAAAATATCCCTTTGTTATTCAGATACATTGTTGTTTAATAATAGTGATTGAATTATTGAAATTTTATTATTCCTAAGATAATAATTTAATTAACTTTATGTAATAACACCTCATTAAAATATAAAAAGATGAAACTGGTTATGACACAAATGTTATCATTCAAAATATACAAGGTCTAAGATTGTGAAATTATTAATTTTGCCATATTGTATTGTAAGCACAAATCAGAGAAATTTTATTTTGAATCACTCCTTCATACTGACTAAGAGAAATTTATACAACAAATGTAAAGCCCACCCCAAAGTCATAGAATGAAATAGTTATGTACCGACTGTATCTATTTCAGACAAATGTAATAGCACACTTGACAATTTTTTTTGCACCTGGATAAGATGTAGAGACGAATGTTGGTATTTGCATAACATTTCAGTATTTATCAACATTGTCATCACACCTACCAGAAAAAATATCTCCTAAAAGTGGATCAAATCGGTAAAAACTAGATATTTACTGTAATCTGAGCCGCGAAGGTCTGACTATCACATTGTTGGCCTTCAATCTCTTCGCAATCTCAATATAAGTGCGGAGATCGGCGTCAACTTCCACTTCTGCTTTCAGCAAGGAGAACTTCATTCGCCAGCCTCGAGCCTCAAGGCCGTGCAACATTCGGGCACGGACTACAATACCACGGCCGACATTTCTTGCACTTAGTCTCTGCTCGAGGACGAGCATATTTCTCGTCAGCTATAGTCCTGCCTGGTCAGGTTGAAGAAGATAAACGCTCCAGATCTAACACGGTAGGCTACTCCGCCCACAAACACCATAGCTAGAGCACGGGACGCCTCAACCACCATTTGTTTTAAGTGCAAGGCAACTAACAGACTCGAGTTCATCCACTGTTCACTTATCCAACATTATTTTAACAAGTCCGTTCACTATGATATCGGGGCACTCTTTGTACACCTTATAACAATGAACTAAATTCGCTTTTATAAATTGAAAGACTTGTACAAGATTACACCGGTAATAAACAAAATAATGTGCAAACTGCAAATTGTTTTCTATTCGATACAAGAAAAAAAATGTGTATCTAGTGTACGTGACAAGCGATGGATCATGGAACGAACGAATGAATGACCGCTGGCGCTGATTGGTTGCAAAGCGAGGCGCGCTGGTGTATTGGATTAAAACCGGTTCGAATTGGTTTGCGTCGAGCCGAGCCAGCTCACGTTAGTGCATCAGTTGTGACGTCACAATAATAGTGAGGGGAAACGATGAACTAATTCTATCGAAGGATTTCGCTAACATAATACTGAAGCTTATTATTATACAACGATGGACTATAGTTTTGTTCAGCTAGCAATGGACATGTTTTTTGTTTCAATTGCAGGCAGTGTTTAACCGGATACAACTACAGTCACTATGCAGTTTTGATCAATTGAGTCACAATTGGTTTAAGCAGGATGTCTGTAGACCATTACCGGTTATCAATCTTAAATTTATAATTTAAGCGTTCGCCCAGATCCCTTATTCTCGTACGAGATAAAAGCAAGACGCGACCCTAGACAACAATGAGTTGATGAACTTTCTTACATCACTTATTGAGTTATATATAAATAACTCATATCTGACGCAGTGCCAGATATATAAATTACGTATTTGTAGATATAGAATTAATTATGTATAGATTCATATAGTGGGTACTTATATAATAATGTTTAACGATATTTTCCTTTGTTTGTGCGTAATTCTGTATGTAATAAATTTAACTCAAATGGCACTGTAAATTTATTTAGCAACAAACATAAAAGGTTCTGGAAAGATTGTGGAAAATAATTAATATTGGAATTCGTTTGTAGCTACCGCTGTAGAATCAAAATCATTTAAAAAGTGTTTTAAGCTTAATACTAATTTGAAAATTGATAGTTCGCTTAGATAAGAAAATATGGTAATAATCTCGAAATTGTAGGCTATATTGAAACACATGATCAGATTTGGATTGATGTTTTGGCCGAACCATCGGAAGCGGTCCGGTACCGGAACATATTCGATGGTACGTCATATTGTGCATCGCATAAAATAATTATTAGTAGCAGATTCGATGGTTGTCCGGACCGTACCGGGTGCGGGGACCTTTTGGTGCGATCAGTACGTGTTTAAGCCGCATCGGACCGATTACTAGGTCCAGGCGGTACTCTGCCTTCGAATGCGAAACATGTAAAGACAATGAGTATAAATTCCTAATAAATTATCGGAATAATTTTTGTATGTTTGTAAATAAATTAAAAAAGATTTGAAAAAGGAGTTGTTCTAAATGGGCCGGTCTTTGTACGTTTACTAGATAGCGTCAGATTACGCAAAAAAACTTATGATTACTATTTGTTTGATATTTATTATATTTGTCGTATTCAAATTCAATCATTGAATTGTTGTTGGCAATATAATAATTGGCTGTTGCACATCATTAGTTTCACGCGTCTAGTCGCTTTATCATGGAAACAAAAGAAAATATGTCACCATAGAGCTATTATAATATGCTTACGCACTTACGGCCGTTTTCAATAACTTATCTATCCTTAGTTTAACTTACTAGAGGTAAGACAAATCTAACCTTTTACGCTTACTTACATTTCAATAACCTATCGACATAAAGCATTTGACAAACGGTTCTGAATATACTATTTACAGATAGAGAAACATTACTACCTTCTACTGTCAGTAATTAGCTGTCAATAATCTGAAGCTGTCCCAATATACCCGATTAGTCATTTTTATCGCCTTATATTGGGACGCGTGAATTGCAAATTCCATACAAACTTCTATCGCTGATAAGCTATACGTCGTCTCATTGACAGACAGCGTGTACGGGTAAGGTGAGTTACCGTTGATAAGTTTATTGGGACAGAAAAGCCAACGATAGTTACGATTTTTATCTCAAGTAAGAGATAGACAGAATATTGGGAACGGCCGTAAAACTATATTGGACATAACTATGGATAGATAAGATCTTGTCATTAAACGGTGACAGCAATGTATCCGTAACTAGAGATACATTATTGAAAACGGCCGTTAAGTAACTAAAGTAATAACGGCCAGTAACCATGACAACTGACACATTAACGCCATATTTAAATAATTATAAATGTCGCCTTGATTTATTTCTATATAAAAAATTGTGAACACAGAAACTAGGTGTAATTAATTAAAATTTCTAGTAATTTATATTGAATTCCAAGCCGATAGTATTCTGAAACATCTCCTATTGTTTTAACAATTGCATTGTTAGTCTCATAACTTTTTTTTATAAAAAAGTTTCTATGATTAGAACAATATAATCACGTCCTTACACTGTATGAATAGCGTCTGTGTAGCCCTCCGTACGAGCAGACTCTGACAGTGTACACCCCGCCGGACAAGCAAAATATCTATGTAATCGTAGTTATAGTAATAGCAATGTTTGATGAAGGTGCTAAATGTTTGCAGCCGACACAGTTTAAGTCAGTCGAAATCAAATCTCTTATACCCTTTAGCTCTTAACGAGACACAGATGACATTATATATTTTGTAGGTACTTGTCTGTGACTTCGTTCGCGTTACGCGTTGTCCATATACAAAGAACGAAAGCAGATAAACATCTAACTTCTCTAGTGCCCGCCTTGCTTCACCACACTTACTTTTATTCCATAGATTTCTAAGGCTGTCTTTCGTAATATTATGTGGAGCCGACCTAAAATTCGTATCGCGCTAAAAACCGCGCGAAAAACCGATCTAGCTCACTAGTTAACTTAGTTTTCACAAAGCAGAGTTCGATTATCCAGGCCCTTATATTATGCTTATGTACATATATTAAAGCGATGTTAGTTTAGAAAAAGAAAAATACATTAAATTATTTACTTTTCACTTTGTTGTAAGAAAATATGAGAAAAACAAGATTTTCGTTCATCAAATGTTACACCCTCCTGCACAACTAAAAACACCCTCAAAGTCTGGATGTGTGGCTTTCAGCCACCGCGGCAGTTTTCCAAAACTTTCTTCCACGTACAAATTTCGATTCAGTCGATTGTTTTTTGTTCGTCACAAACACTCAAAACTAAATATGAACAGTATTAAGTATTCAGATTTTTCATTTATTATTAATTGAATAAATCAGAAATAGAAAAAGATATTCCCATTTGATAAACCAAAGTGTTACAAGATTAGGCTTAAAAATGGCTTTTTATAAGATATGGCTATCTTTGGATTGGTCTGATTTTATGACACCTTTAAACACAGTGTAAATAAACAACTAAGCATTTATTATTTACTTCATAGTATTTATTTATTTATTTAGAATTACATGTGATACATTAACATTATACAAGTCTTAAGTGCTAGGGATACACATAATTATATTTATAGGCAGTTACAGCATGTACACAGATACAAGTCGTACAAAAAGTTAAAATTTATATAATAAGTAAAGGCTAAATAAAGTTATGTAAATGTTAAATTTATATAATGAGAGGTATATAAAAAATAAAAATACAAGAATAATAATAAAGAAAAAAATATTCACAATTTTAATATCTATGTGATATCTACCGCTGCAGAATCGAGTGTCTTAATTAATTTATCTTTAAATTTTGTTATATTATCACTGAACAGATCAATTGACTTATCTTTACTAATAAATTCATTATATAGTCTACTTAATCGGGGTATTAGGGAATGATGACCGAGATTGGTCCTGTGGGTTGCGTGCGTAAAAAGTGAAATAGGATGCCGTGGAGTACGGGGGGGAACCTTGATGCATATTTGACTCAAAAGATCAGTGTTATTTGTTGCCGTTGAGGAGCTTAAATAAAAATACCATATCATGTATTTTCCGTCTATCTATCAGTGAGTTCAATTTGAAAGTTTTTAGCCGCATGATATATGGTAGCTGCTTGTCTTTTCCAATGGAATAAAATTTTGTGAATTTCCTTTGGATGCTTTCGATCCGATGCTTATGAACTTGGTAGACAGGGTTCCAAATTGCCGTAGCATATTCAAGTTTGCCTCTAACTAGCGTAGAAAACAATTTTTTTTCGTTTTAAGCTTTTTGAAAGGCTTCGCGTTTCTGAACAAAAATCCTAGCATCTTGCGCGCTGATCTGCAAGTGTTTTCGACATGAACATTAAATCGTAGTTTTGCATCTAGTGTAATTCCTAGATCACGTACAGTTTCAAGTTTCTGCAGCGGGCACTTGCTAGTTGTATATTTGTGTTCAATTGAGCGTGTACGAGTGAAGCTAATAATGGAACATTAATTGTTGTCGTTTGTAATACATTGTCGTTTATAAAAATATTGAATAAGAGTGGCCCCAAAATTGATCCCTGGGGAACACCCCATGTTACTTTGAATGGTTGAGAACAATAGCCCTTTAAAGCAACACATGAACGTCTTTCCGCGAGATATGATGAGAGCCATGATAAAATTAATCCACCAAAGCCAAAGGAGGAAACCTTTGCAACTAGCAATCTATGATTAACTTTGTCGAAAGCCTTCAAGAAATCTGTATAAATAGCATCGACTTGTCTACGACAGTCAACAGAAGCTACAACGGAACTAATAAAATTCGACAGGTTAGTCATAGTTGGCGGCGACGTGGGGCGGGTCGTTCCCTTCCCTAAAATATGGTCGAGGGAGGCGATGGCTGGTCCATGCGTCATGCTCGTGAACGGGTGCTACTCGTGGGGTCTGGATGATCTTATTACCGGGATGCTTGATGTGTTTTTTTATTATTATTATTTCCCTTAAAGTTAAAGTTATTATATATTTTATGAAATGCTCACATAATGCCTGTATTTATTTACGGTATGTGTGGATTGATGCATCTACTATACTCAATAACTCTTGTGTTAATAAGTATTAATTATATTTTCTTTTTTTGACTTACTCATATAAGCCTTTCAGTTTTTGACTTTTGAGTATTTTTGTTGCGTCACTGCATATATTGTAATTGAAATGATTTGTAAAACAACTAAAATGTAAATCTTGACTTAGAAGAGTGGCAATGAGTTTCTTGCTACTTCTTCTCATTAGCTCAACCCTTTACGAAGTAGCGGTAAATTCAATAAGAAACAATATTTATATATTTTTTTTGCAATTCATAAGTGTCATTTCTGTGACCTACATGAATAAAGTGTTTTTGAATTTGAATTTTGAATTTTGATCTGGCAGCGACGAATCCATACTGGGCTTCCGAGAGATCGTGAAGAACATGGCGTGACAATATTGGGTGCACCAGAGATTCGAATATTTTTGACAAAGTTGACAGAATCGAGATCGGCCTGTAATTGGTAATATTCTCACGACCACCCTTTTTATAGATTGGGACAATTCTAGATCGTTAGCCAGCTAGCTAGTCTGGGAAAATACCAGTATGTAATGATTTGTTGTAGATCATGCAGATTGGTACTGAAAGTGGGACGGCGCATTTAGTGATCAGAAACGGAGGTATTGCATCCGGGCCAGCTTCTTCTTCGTGTCAAGTCTTTTTAATTTCAGGATGACTTCCTTTCTTTGTTACGTAAACACGGCACAGAAAGTTATCAGATTTAGGTTGAACATAAATTTTGACGTTTGGGGGATGTATAGTATCGTAAACTGAAGCAAAAAAATTTGCAAAAAAATTGTATACACTTGGACCATCAGTAGCTACCCTGTCATTATAGACCATTTTAGATGGAAACGTGTTTGGTTGTCTTATATTTTTTAGATGAGTCCAAAAATATTTTGGATTATTTGCCAAGTTGTTTTCGATTGATTCTATATAATGATTATAGCATTGTTTAATAAGGCTATTACTGATAGTTCTTAAGGTTTCGAATTTAAGTTTGTGTAATGGATTATTGTAATTTTTTGGTTTTATCCTTATCTTATTCTTGAGCTTTAATATCGAAATAAGTTTATTGCTGTACCATATAGGATAATTTTTATCTCTAGCTTAGGAACGTTTTTTCCAATTATTAAGTTAAGTCTATCATAAAAAATATCAAGCATATCATTTACATTGTCACAGCAATCAAAGAGATCTACCCATGGTGTATTTTCTAGATTTTTAAAAATAGCATCGTAACTGGCCTTATAAAAATTATACTTTTCAACATGCCTAACCTTAATGTTGCCTACCACATCTGATTTGAGGCTTATTGATAACGGTGGATGATGATCGTCAACTATGCTGATGGGGTTGGCAACATTATTAACAGTGATTTGGGTAGTACTTGACAGGACCAGATCGAGTACTCTTTCGTTGGTGTTGAGTATGGAATTAAATTGTTTGAGTTCATGTTCTTCAATGAAGTCTACAATGATAGAATCCAGACTGCAACAACACGATGGATATAAGTCGTTTAACTCGGACAGTTTTGACCATGTTAAACTACCCATATTAAAGTCTCCTACAACAAGAACTTGTTCGTTTTTGTAAATTGCTTTGGAAGTGTTTGTCAAGAAATCATTAAGTGTATCTCTTTTGATCGGTGGCGGTAGATAAGCAGCGCAGATAGACAAATGGCTTGGTTTGTTTTTTATCAGCACATCTACTGTCACCCACAGATCTTCGCAATTGCTCTCCCATTGCGGTATTCGATTAGATTTAATTTGATTTTTAACCGCAATTAAGACTCCTCCTCCAATTTTTTGCTTTGTTTATATTTATTTGCTTCCTATCTCTACGATATATTATGTAGAGACTATCAATAAACTCTGCATCAAATACACCGTCATTGAGCCATGTCTCAGTGAATATGAGGACATCGAAATCATGAGTTAAAATATTAAGTTTAACATCCGGTATTTTAATCTTTATCCCTCTTAAGTTCTGGTAGTATATATTTAGATTGGCGAACTTTAAACGAATTAAAACAAGAGACTAGACGAAAGAAATATTATTAAGATGTTGTCTAACTGTTCAATATTCCTCGCAACAATAAGTTCAGCCGTGTCCGATTTCCTCAGAAACACACGTCCGTTCTTTACCCATACATACTTATATTTTAACCTCTTAGCTGTTATCCTGGCAAAAGCGTGTATTTTCTTTAGTTCCGGGGTCAAGTGATCGACAACGTAGATTGGCTTCTTGTCGCCTCTTATTCCGACATGACTCGTGTTGAGTTTATCGTCCTTATTTTTTCTCATTCTCGAGTGCTGCTCCATGATGCTTATTCGACTAATAAGGTCCTTAACTTTGGACTTCAGGTTGTTATTCTCTTCCTTAAGTTCTTTGACCTCCATTAATTTTCCTTGTAACTCGTTTCTCTCATATTGATTGCTTATAAAATTCACGGAGTCTTTTATTTGGTTCATTTCTTGGAACATTTCTCTAGTTTTATTTTCTAATATTTTGCTCAAGTTTTTCTCCATTTTGGCTAGCACAATGTCCATTACTTCCTTTATTAAATGTTTAACATTATCAAGGGTAATTGATACCTGCACGTGAGATTGGGAAGGTGGCTGCGCACGTCAAAGCGTAATTTTCGAAGATGGATTAGTGTTAGTGGGCGTGCTATCTTTAGATATTTTCTTAGTGTTTATTTTTACAGCCTTGAACTGATTCGTTGGCAAATGTGTGATTATGTGTTATTGCCGTTAATTTTTCTGTAGTATGAAGTTCATACAAAAAAAAACAAAACTAACAAATTACAGAAAAAACTTTAGACACTGGTCACCAATCAGCATGGTCTCTGACGCATAGGCCTTAGATATTTCGCAGATGCTGTGCCGTTCTATAGCTAACATAGAACTCCGAAAATTTTGCCAGGTCGTCTGCCCAGTGCTGTTCCCGCCCTCCTTTTTTGCAAGAATCATCGCATACGACTCATTCGGTTATGGTTTGTCAATTAATTTCCTAATCTCCAAGCATGGCCTGTCCCCTGAATTTTTCATCGCCCATGTTTGCATCCGTATGTTAGGAAGGGAAGAACACATCTTAATATATATATTTTTCTTTTGTGCGTCTGTTTTAAATGAACTCCTCCTCAACGGCTGGACTCATTTTAATTAAACTTTCTGTGTGTCTTCAGGTGGATTTGATAATGGTTTAGATTCATAATTTAACTACCCCCTAAACGGCTGGACCGCTTTTGATGATTTTTTTGTGTGTTCCAGTGAACTTGAGATTGGTTTAGATTCTCAATTCCGTCCATATCTTAATATACCTGGACCGATTTTTCAAATTTAAGACGTGTGTACAGGACAACGTCTGTCGGATCCACTAGTATTATTTAAAATAGTTTTCGTTTAGGAGCCATACGGTATTAAATTGCTTTAAATAACTTTTTCTTGTACTGTGTAGCTATTCTTATATATCAGTAATTGGAATATACTTGATATATATATTTATCATACCAAGTATATCGATATAGGATGCATCAGTAGTGTTCCCAAATGGAGGGGTTTTAAAGGTACGGTACCCTAAAAATATATAAATCATCACCATTGTTATCGATGTGATCTGTTGTTAACAGATTGAACTCCCTCAATCGAGTTCACATTGGCATCTAACGGACGCGATCGCTAAAAATAGATCATTTGTGAAGCTGGAACCATCACTAACATTGGCAGCGGCTGAACTTTTTAGTGTTCGTACTTACCCTAATGTATTTAGGTACAACATATTCATGATTCTATTTTCAAAAGAGCGCAAAACAAAAGTTGCTTTCGTCTTTTCTTCTCTCTCAGAGCACTATCGACAGAGCGACAAGGAAAAAAATCGTCGAAGAATCGATTTTGAGAAAAATGACAAGCACGACTTTAAACCGGTTCTTATTTAACAGTTATTTACAGTTAAAAGTGGGTTTGTGTCTGTTATTTCTCTACTACATAACCCTTTTAATAACCAGTTTAATGTTGTAGTAATGAAACACCAAAAGCCAACCGCACAACATTTTATTGTACAGCCGCGAAGTCTTACAACTAAGCAAGAAAACCAGAATGTCAGAGTGACGCATTGACACTTAACTTATACGTTACAACCATAAACCAATAATAGACTATAATATAACGAGACAGTACTACTACTAACTCATTACACCAGTTATTTCAGTAAGAATCTAAACCACCGTACGGTGTTGTTAAACAAATAATAGATAATGTGCTCTGACAAATGACTCGGCGATGGAATAGATAGACCGCTTTCAACCGGTTTGAACAACATCTCTACATTGAACTTAAATAACCAAAACCCGTATAATTTTGGTGAAATCTTTAATCCTAATGAAAAGTTCAAATTGAAAATTTGAAAAAATCAATGTACTTAACGTTGACCAGTTATACTTAATTCTTTGCGAAGCCTTGCTTGTGACTTATGAGTATCGTAAGATAACCAATGGGAACCCTATTACTATGACTCGACTGTCCGTCCGCATCCCATCCGATGATCCGGCCGTACAAAATCCGGCAATGTGTTTATGCTATTATTTGAGATGGCCCGCGATAGCCTGTGACTGTTTGTTTACATTCCGTAATACACGTTTGACAAGCCATACTTAAAGCATGAGTTGTTTTCTATATATAGACGACCTTAGTGATGTTCTGTGTCTGTTCTCAACGATAAATGTTAAATGTACATAATTAAAATTTTTGACGGATTCAATATCATTTTAATAAAACCTGTTGAATGCGATCAAAACTAATTTAGTTTCGTTTGTTCATTCGTATTTAATTTTTAGCGTTCCTTAAAATTATAAAGATATTAATAAATAATATAAAGTCACTTCAGTACAAAGCTATAATTTAAATCACTCAAAATTAATTAATTTTATTTTTGGGACTAGCTTGTAAACGCTTTGGGTAAAACTGTAAGTTTACAGGTTTATATAAGAAATAAATAAATAAAATATACAGTCATTTACTAAAAAAAAAAACCGAACACTACATCTCGTATTCACTATTCAAATCAAGATTTAGAAATCGAAAAACATTCAAACCGTTTAATCGATAATAGAGAACTTTTAATTCAGTCGTGTTATATTGACAACTCGTACAAATTCCATTAGAACTGAAAGAGTACGATATACGAGCTTACGGGTCATTTGATGTAAAGTACTTACGGCCACCCACATTTTCCAGAGCACCAGAGGAATCGGAAAAGGAGTGTTACCGTTTTAGGACGGTATCAACATCGCTGTTTATCGATATGTTGTTCGCCACCGCGCAAGAAGCCACATTCTATAGTTTGTTTGTACCTACACATAATTTTGAAAACGTCACTGTGGAGTAACGCCAATTATTCAAATGGTGATAACGACACGTGTAGCTGCCCGCAGTTTTGTTCGCGTGGCCGCTTTAAGCAGCTCATACTATATCTGGCTTATATATAGCCTATATTTTGCCCCGACGTCTTGTAATATTCATGCAAATGTTAAATAAAAAGCTATACTCTATTAACTACTTTTATATGTTCGGTATTGTTTGTAGAACACATAGCGAGTGTTCTTTACATAAATATTCCATGTACAGTTGGTACTTTGTTACGATTTTATTATATTTAGCATTAGCTAAGCATTTTGTTTCCTTTTACAAATATCTCATTCATGATGTTGAAATTTTGCCCCCGGAATTGTATAAATTATTAAAATCACTCAATCTAGCCAAATCTGCTGGCCCAGATAACATCCCTGCAGTGTTTGTTGTAAATTGTGCCAGGAGTCTTGTCACTCCCCTCACCTTGTTGTTCAAACGCTCTCTATCAGAGGGAGTGGTACCTAAAATTTGGAAAACGGCTTACATTACTCCGATACAAAAAAAGGCCCTAAAGATATAGTTACAAATTATAGACCTATATCCAAATTATGCTTATTTGCCAAAATTTTAGAGAGAGTTGTTTATAAGCAATTATATGATTGCTTAAAACACACGTTATTGCGTAAGTTCCAGTCTGTAGGTATACGTGGTAATCTGTTCAGATGGTTTCCATCATATGTACAAAACAGGTGCCAGACCGTCGTACTACAAGGCTACGCATCGTCAACAATCCTGGTCCCATCTGGAGTTCCTCAAGGATCACTTATAGGTCACCTTCTTTTTAATATACTTATAAACGATATTTCTTCATGCTTTCTTGATTCAAAAATATTATTATATGCTGACGATATGAAGATACTATCTCCTATCAGATCACTTGAATGTGCACAACACCTTCAGGATGATCTCGATAGATTTGAACATTATTGCTTAGAAAATAAATTAGATTTAAATGTTAATAAATGTTATATAACTTCATATACTAGAAAATCTACTCCCATTACATTCAATTATAGATTAAAATATTCGTTTTTAAAAAGAGTCTACTCGATTCGCTACCTAGGAATTGTATTTGATAATAAATTAATATTTGACGATCACATCAATTCGATTATAAGTAAGGCATCGAAATCCTTAGGTTTTATCTTACGTATGTCTTCAGAATTTAATTCCATCAAAGCCATAAAAATATTATACTGTGCATATGTTAGAAGTCACATTGAATACGCACATTAGACGTATTGAAGCGTTACAAAAACGGTTTCAGCGTCATCTTCAATTCAAAATAAAAGCATATCTTCCGAACTACAGTAAGCGCTGTCAAAAATTCCATATTCTGCCATTGGATTGGATTTTTTTATTTTTTTTATGAGAGGGGGCAAACGGGGGCAAGAGGCTCACGGGAGGTGAGGCAACCGCCCATGGACATCCGCAACAACAGGTGTGTCAAGAAATGCGTTGCCGGCCTTTAAGGTGGGAGTATGCTTTTTTCTTGAAGGTCCCAGTCGTATCTGTTCGGGAAGACCGCTGCCGGTAGTTGATTCCACACAGTGGCTGTGCGAGGCAAGAAATTTCGAACAAAACGCGCGGTTGTGGAATGCCAGACGTTTACGTGATGCGGATGGTACTTTGCACGTAATGTCCGATGGTGGAATTCGGCCGCTGGAATCAACCCGAACAGCTCCTCTGAGCACTACCCGTGATAAATGCGGTAGAAGATGCAGAGAGATCCCACATCTCTACGCAATGATAGAGAATCAAGCCGATCGGAGATGACTTGATCGTCGATGATTCGAGCCGCTCTTCGTTGTATGCGGTCAAATGGAAGAAGCTGGTACTGGGGAGCACCCGCCCAGAGGTGAGAACAGTACTCCATGTGAGGCCGAATTTGCACCTTATAAAGTTGCAGGCGGTGGCTTTTAGTGAAGTACTGTCTCGCCTTACTGAGTACACCAAGCTTTTTAGCGGCCAGTTTGGCCTTCTCTTCCAAGTGACCACGGAACTGAACGTCGCTCGATATATCGACGCCAAGTATGCCAATACAGGCTGTGGTAGTTAGAGGAGTGATCTCAAATCGAGGGGATACGACAAAGAGAAACTTTTTAGTGGTGAACGCACAAACTTGTGTCTTCTTGGGGTTGAATTGGACTAAATTATGTCGGCCCCATTCCGAGACTTTGCAAAGCATAGTCTCTTACTTAATGAATATAGCGAGGGGTTGGGTCGACTGTCCTGAACTGCTCGCGCGCATTGGTCTTCAGGTTCCGTTTGCTTCACTCAGGAGACCATGCTGCCTGCATGTTTCCGGAGCTAGAACTAATTATAGACAAAATAGTTATCTACTGCGGGCTGGTCGGTCTTTCAACGACTTGTCTGTCTAAGCTATTAGACCTGGATTTGTTCACCACTCCAATTAGGCAGGTAAAACAGCTCCTCACTGAGAACTTTTTCAATCAGGTGTAATTGTAAATTTGAGTTATTTTGTTAATTTTTTTTTGTCTCTTTATCATTTTATATAATTTTCGTATTTGTTGTCCACTTAACTTACATCACATATCGATTCCTATCTGTGAAAACTTTTAATTGTCCTTCTGTAATTATGTATGTAACTTATATTTTTAAGCTAACTGTAAGTTTTCCAAAAAATGTAAAAAAAAATATCTAAGTCTTTTGCAATAAATACTGAGTAGTCTATATCTGGCTACTAATAAGTGGAACCAAACTATTCTAGTGGGTTAACACTTAACATGAGAACTGTCAGTGCCAACGTACTGTAAAATAACATTCACAACCAAAGTACGAAACCGCCTCGCCGTCTAACGTCCATCCAATTGATGCAAATTAGCGTTCTATTTTGATACGAGCTATATTCCATTGTGCTATGATGTAACTGCCACTTTATTTGGTGAACGGTCATGTGAGTGTCCTTATTGGAGTCAACTGCACCGAATTAGATAATTGGTATTGATGGACGTCTAACATCAAAATTCAATCGACTTTATATACGGTGTGTCCGGGCATGAATAATGTAAAATTAATAATTTTTATCGATACATTCACTCTGACACACTTCACTCGACGGGTTGTAGAAAAACACTAGATAATAGCAGATTTGCACTAGTGACATGAGGACATTTACAAAAAAGTTTTTAATATTCTGTATATAGCGAAAGCTGAACGAAATCCGGCAGGCTCTGATTAGGATTGAAAACATCGGAAAGGGTTGAGCTTTAATGAGAAGAAGTCACAAGAAACGCATTGCCACTCTTTTAAATCAGCATATCGTTTCACAAATCATTTCATTTACCTTATAATATGTAAAGTGATGCAATAAAAATACTCAAACGTCAAATACTCAATCCCTTACACGAGTAAGTCAAATAAAGTAAATGTAAATTAAAACGTAAAATAAGTTATTGAGTACAGTAGATGTATCAATCCACACACACCGTAAATAAATAAAGGTGTTTGGCGAGCATTTTATAATAAAAAATATAAAAATTTTAATTTTAAAAACACAAAGCAGAGTTTCAGGTCTCCTCTCTTTCTCCGAAACGAAACTTCGTAAACGAACGAAATTTAAACGAAGTTTCGGTAGTGACCCTACGTTATTTTGTTTTCGGACACATCGACGAAGTTTGGAACCATAGACAATATTCGTGAACAAATGGTGAACGATTGAAATGAATGTTATTTTATCCGACTAATTTGAAGAGTACTATTTCATGACAACGATTGGTAACTAATGACAACCAAAAATATATGTATTACACACGCAATGTAAACATATCACTTTTGATTTTTTCTTTAAATTCTTAAAAATGTTTTCTAAAAATAGTTTTCGATCATGGTGCTAATAAATCATTTTAAACACATCTCGCAATTGCGGTACTCATCAGTAAGTTTTAAGTAAATATCAGTTCCATACTTATTTGTTTTTTTTTGACTTAAAATACCGCCTCTACTATATACTAATAATATAGAAGGACTATATTTACATACGTTTCAAATGTCTGCACATACGATAATGAAGCTATACCTACCTTTTAATTTGTCTGAGTACCTACTCTTAGCTGTAAGTAAATTTTCCTGTTATAATTAAATAAAATATAAATTTTGTTCTTTTATTAATAATAAAAATTAAACTTATTATAAATGTCACTAAAAATAGGAATACCACTACTCTAAGATACTAATAAGTAAGATAAAGTTCTACCTTTATCCTTTCTAACAATTGTACTAATGCAGCTCATGCCCTTCGACCTGCCTGTAGAGCTTGAGGTGAAGAAGCTGCTGCTTAAGAGGGAACCCGCCTGCTTCTTTCAGAATGGAGTTCAGACAGAGGCAACTCGGGAATATCAATACCACTCCTTATACTTATTTTATGTAAAACACAGCAGGCTACAATTTATTTCAGTTTCCTACAACTCCAAGACGGGAATTTAACTATTAAATTGTTTGCGCAAGCGGCGCTCTACGTTCTAGATGATCTTCAAGTAGAGCAGCCTCGATTAAAAGCATTCTTGAAGTCATTTCAAGCAAATTAGCAACAAAATCCACACAAACGAAAATCAAAAGGTAACAACTTTGGTTTCGTCAAGTTGACGTTAAAATTCCGAACAAACAGCTGTCATATTCAAATTTTCGTTTGCACGTAAATGAATTAGAGTAGGTTTAGTAATTCGAAATGTCAATCAATGACGTTCGGGACGAAACTTCGAAACGAATGGAACCGTAGTAGGAAACAGCCGAAACTTCAATCCAAACTTCGTTTTTCGTTGAATAAGAGTAGACCTACAGGATCATACTGCCACTACAAGTAGCACCCGTTCACGAGCATGACGCGTGGGCCAGCCATCGCATCCCTCGACCATATTTTAGGGAAGGGAACTGCCCGTCCCACGTCGCCGCCACAAGCAGTGACATTTAAGCGATCATTAGCCGGTTACGAGTTATTTAATAGAACTTACCACATCTCTGGCGAATAGGGCGGCGAAGTGGTAACTAGAGACGGCGGGGGCATCACCGCGTCGCTCGACAACTGTTGAAGAGAAAAAATATATAAGAAAATATGTTTGTACTTTTGTACGCACGCAAGAAGTTAAAGAAATAAACAAACAGTTATTTCTCAATATATTCTTGGTAATGTTGCGTGTTCATGAGTGCTCATGTGTTCAACTGTGATAAACATAACGTTATCAGCAGTTACAAACATATGCCTATTACCGTTAGGTCGAGTTAGTAAGTCTTTTATGGGGCGATGCTTTACAACATGTTCCCAGAAAATGTTCCAAACAAACGTAATACGAAATTCAAAAGAATCGGTTGTCTAGCAAGAGGCTCTATCTAGACGTATAAATTAACGAAGAATTACAATACATTGTAACCATATTATTATAAAAAAAGCCCGCTGAGTTTCTAGCGTCCGTTCATCTGAGGTCTGAGGCATACTTTTTCGAATGGGTTTATGACTTTCAATAAGCGATAGATATCATATCCTATTTTCAATAAAATATTTTAATTTGAATTTGGAATAAATTCAATTGTCATCGGTCCTACTTAAGGCGAGGTTTTCCCAACACTAGGTAAAAATCGCTCGAACGTAAGATTCGATAGGTACGCATGGACACGGGCGTCGGGCATGGCTGAGAACGAACCGAGCGATGCGGGTCAAAAATATTACCCGGAAGGACCGCGTAATACAGTTGCGCTAGAGTTTGGAATTACTGTGATATTTTTTATGCATTTTTGAAGTAAATCTTTTTTATCGACGTATGAGAGAAATGTTATATTACGCGCAAAATTATGATTTCATCAATATGGGTATCGTATCCGAGATTCTCGAGGGTGCAGAGAACGAATTTGTGATCATTTTGAAATCCAAGATGGCCGCCTCGCAAAATTAGTGCTAGTTAATCTTGGATTTCAAAATGATCCCAAATTCATTCCCTGCACCCTCGAGAACCTCGGATACGATACCCATATTGTTGAAATCATAATTTTGTGCGGCGGCCATCTTGGATATCAAAAATGATCCCAAATTCGTTCTCGGCACCCTCGAGAACCTCGGATACGATACGCATATTGTTGAAATGAAAATTTTTCGCGGCGGCCATCTTGGATTTCAAAAATGATCACAAATTCGTTCTCTGCACCCTCAAGAACCTCGCATACGATACCCATATTGCTGAAATCATAATTTTGCGCGGCGGCCATCTTGGATTTCAAAAATGATCCCAAATTCGTTCTCAGCACCCTCGAAAACCTTAGATACGATATCCATATTGATAAGATCATAATTTTGTGCGGCGGCCATCTTGGATTTATCTAACTTCCCTAAAGTACATACATACAAAAATCCCGTGTGGCATAATATTCAAAATAATATTACGTACATTTTATTTTAGTACTTTTCAACTTATATATTTTAACAAATATGCTGTCGCATCATCATTTTTTTACTATGATTCCCGATTTGTACTTGCTTGCTAAAATCTTACGTAATGTGAGCCCGAGAGAAACGAACACAGTGCCATTCTTGACCGTGGTCACGGGCGTACTGCTGGCATGAGCGAGCATGCAACCAAGGCGTCGCGTTTGGTTTATTACGAAAAAAATTAATATAAAATAATTCACAAAGCGAATTGATAAAACCCACGATGAATATTTATAAATACTAATAAACTATCGAGTAAAATAAGTTTTGTGTTTATAGCCATCATAGTTTTATGATAATATAAAACAATTCATATAAAAAAGCCTATTTTTCAAAAAATAAATCTATCCAGATTTTTTTTCGTAATCGTATTTTCGAAACTGCAAAAATTTAGATAAAGAAATGAAGATAAACATGTCAAAAAATTGGTACCGTAGTATTTGTAGAAGTATTTTAAGTAGATTTTTAAAAACTTTACTTTTTAGGACTATAGCGCCTTAATAAGTGAGCAAATTTGCAATTAAATCGGACATCTTGAGCGTTCAATGAATTTGCAAAATAAAATTTTTGCACTTTGCCCGCGCGATACAACAGTAGGGTTTGTATAGCTCAGTGGTCCCTAACCTGTGGTCCGCGGGAGTAAGGCCCGGTATCCATTAAAGCGGGGAGGAGATGAATTTTGATAACCAATCAGATTTCGTTATTTCCACAGCTCCTTTTCGCTTAGCTTCGGTGGAAACGGATCAAGCGGAGAGATGTCTCATTTGTCTATAGAATTTTCCTTGCCTCCTTTGCCTTCTCTCTGCGCCTCGCACATTCGAAAAAAATGCTATTAACACTAAATACAGATCACATCCCCTCACCGCTCTGGTGGAAATAACCTGACAGCTTCACGGCTTATCTTAACTCGTCTCCTCTCCTCTCCGCTTTGGTGGATACCGGGCCTAAGAATATGGTCAGCGGACCGCGAACCGATTTCAAATTCGCGAGCGATACGATACCACCCCGCTGCACGTTGTGAGTGAGAGTGCGGCTGGCGACAAGCTATTGTCGCTTGAGCCGGTCACATGTTGTTGACGGTATCACTGAGTCTATTTAGTTAGCTGTAGATACGCACAAAGAAGTGCATCAGTTCCTACTGGCAGTTGTTTTATTTGAATTTTACACTAAAATAGGTAAGTACAGATCTATACATATTACTTACTATGCTATGATAAACTCTTTCGGTATAAACAATTTGTTACATTTTTAAAGTGACAACCCTCACTTCTAGGATCCTGTAGATGAAGCCACAACCTGAGAGTTGAACAAAGCATACAAGATTTTATGACGATACGTCACTCAAACGGTTAGCTCACTTGGTCAGAGCATTGGTATGGAACGCCAGCTGAGGTCGTGGGTTCGAGTCCCGCATCGTTCATAAAATTTTGTTTTTCAAACTCTTTCGATATTACAAAAGAAATATAGGCATAAGTACAAACACAGAATAATCTTAAATTATATTCCAACCGATCTTGATTGACAAGTTGTAAACAGTCAGCCATACTTGGCTCTATGGTGTTTTGGATATTAAAACACTAGCTACCGCAGCTATATATACGCTAGTATATGTTACGTGCCTGAACGCCTGAACGCTCTTTCACCAGGCTGTAGCTGACAGCCCACAATTGCCAAATTTTTAGTAAGTATCGAAATTAAAAAACATCCTAAGAATTTTAATAAGGGGGATGGTTTAAGACTAGCGCAGGCATGGAATATCGTGATCTCACTTTACAGTACAAATGCAACAAAAAGGCCCGAAAGTTTGGACGTCATTAGTAGTGTGTCGTGAATGAGGAAATCTTTGATTTCCTAATCCCTAATCGAAACGAATTAGACGCCACGTGGAAAAAATTAATGTACTATTAGTGTCACGTGTCAATGTGCCAAGAGTTCCTCACCGCCTCCGCAGTTCCGCCGTGACCACGATTCATTCAATTGGATCGAAATATCGGTATCGGATCTATAAATTAACAAAAAATCTCCGTCATAATAATAAGTCTTGAAAGTCTATTAAGTAAGTCTCTAAGTATTGAAAGTGTATTGGTCCAGGCAAACCTTCAGCCCGGTGACGTCACAGCGCTACATACCGTGGTGAGGACAGTGGCTTCACACCCCGGCTGGTATTTGTCCAGATCGGAAGGGGGACGCCGGCTGACTTTCTCTCTGTCCTGCTTGTGTTTGCGATCTGCGCCTTTCAGCTTGAACACCTGCATGGAATAGATTCATAAAATGACAGTTGGTAAAACAAATAATAGTTTTTTTTTTATGACAATTAGGGAAGAGTACTCGGACACCTACAGTGTAGTGCTGTGTCGTAGTCGTCGAGAAGAAAGTTGCGATCCCAAGTTTTTTTTTCGAAACGTTCCACGTGGACACGGTATTATGTTTTGATTTTTGGTAGGTACTCAAATAACACGGAAACTAATACTCTACATTTTGTATGAAAAAATTCAAAAGAAAGTAAAAATTTGTTATCATGCTTCAATCATTTTTCCAAAATTGTTTTGATCCATACCATATAATGTGGAGTTGTTAAAATTAGAATTTTTACATTTTAGAAAACGTAAGAATTAAATCTTATAAAAGCACGTTAACAAGGACACAAGGGACCCGCAACTTTGCACGTATTTTAATTTACATCTCGCTTGAAAATTTATATCCCTTATAGTAAAACACTTTTATTGTATTTTAATCTTATTAGAAACACCAAATTCTATTAGCAAACTGAATTCATGACAACGCCATCTATGAATAATTACCTACATCATATCTGTTTTGCTGATATCTGTACTTTAACTATTGGTACTTGTCATTTTGGAAGTCAAAACAACTGGTATTTTATTGCTAAAATTAAACACTAATTAGTTAAATAAAGAATCATTCATCAAATCACAAACATACATTTCTTTTATTTTATTTGCAAAGTGAACATGGCTGGATGTGCCGCTACAGGACGACTAATTCCCGGGATCATATAAATACCTTGATCTGGCAGGCAGCAGCGTGAAGCCTGGTGTTCTCATCACTCCCCAGGTAGCTCTCAACCTGGATGCGGAAAGGTACACCCTTCTCTCCGCCATGTTTCTTGGCGGTGAACTCCGTGGAGATACAGTTCACCTGATGATACAGGACACCATTATTACCACACCCATAGAGTATTGTTAGGAGTCAGGAGTACAGGGTTCGGAAAACATTAGTATAATTCCGCAAGTAAATTATTACACGTTATAGCAGTCAGTATATTATATACTCCTCACTAGGTACTAATAATTCGTTACATACTATATTATGTTACTGAATAATTTGTAATTTTTAAAGTGATATTTATTTAGCTCTATAATATTTCTTTGGGAACGTCCAGTGAAAGTGACTAATCGAATTTGAAGTATTTGTAAATTTTCGTAACAACCCATCTGAGATAGGATTTTATCATCCCTACCTTGATAAAAACACCGACATCTTTGGTGGGGTCCCAGAAGACATGCAACGCGTTGAGGGTTGAAGGTTGTTCGACACGAGTCACCCCGTATGATAGAGGCACGTCCACCTGGTAATATAGCAATAATTATTAGAAAAATAAAAACAGCTTTTATTTACTTTCATTTCGAAAATTTTTAATTACAAACTTCCAAATGAATTTATAAAATCATCTATACAGGGTGCAATCGTTAAGTGTAACCTCACTTGATTTTTATAAAGTTATTGATGTCATTTTACTGATTAGGTAACGTACTTTCTATATTGTCGGCCTCCAAGGACCCGGCCTGGCTTCACTGTAAGACCCTTTAGGGCTATCAGCACTAATGAGGTTTTTAGTCGGTAGGGGGTGTTTACATCGGAGCCCGACATAGGGGCCCCTTTCGGCGTCTTCAATACGTAAATGTATTTTCCTCCTCTCCAAAAAAAACTTTCGGTATCAGTTTTTTTATATATGTAATAGTTACGGAATAATCGCCTGGTCACACTTAACGATTACACCATGTATAAGGCTAAAAGACGGCGTTGGAAGTTTTAGTCGTCAGCAAACCCGATAGTATATAATATATTGTTGATAAGGTCTTTATGAGCTTAAAATCGTAGACACCCAAATGGCGCATGCGGGTGTCTATAAACTGGACTGTGACTGTGGCGTGTCTTACATTGGGCAAACCAAACGCAATATCTCAAGCCGACTTTAAGAACACATTGTGGATATTAAACACAGACGTCACTTTAAGTCAGCAATATGTGAACACATATCAGACCGGCCAAACTAGTACATCCGCTTCGACTAACAAAAAATTTGGCAACATAGAATAGTTTTCTTCTTATACTGCTACGTGAAGCAAGCAAATTAAGGTCTAAATAAACACAAAATGGCGTCTTAAACAGCTGCCAATGTTGCGAAACTATCTGTCTCCCCTCTTCCCACCTCCACTTACCTCAATGATTCTCTCTCCAGGTCTCTGCTCGTGCCACTGCGCGATCTGCTCCCGCTCCATGTATTGGAGACGACGCTCGTGGAAACAGATCTTGATCACACTCTACCGATACAAAATTACAGAGATGTAATTATAATTATTTCACAATAATTTGGCTGTCCAGTAAGGCCAACCAACAAGATATGTTAAAAAATGTAAACAAAGTTTCAGGGGTTTAAAACATTTTCATCGATGTCTTTAAATATTGGAAAAAATTTATACATTTCAAAGGTATTAGTAGTAGTCTTAAGGTGCCAGACTAAAATTCCATATTTAAAATCAACAACTACTCACAATGATAACAAAAATCAAAAAGAAACAACAATAACGGATTAATAGTAACCACAGATTAACAAAATATACTCAGATGTAGTAATCTAAGGAAACAAGGTGTAGTCGTGTAATATTCATGTACGCGTAGTGTCATTGTAGCGACACGTACATCTTTGTGTGTGTAATGTTGCTAGATGTTAGGGAAAAAACTCCCAATTATTTTTGGACCTGTTGACTTTATTGTACCCATATGTGTACGTAAACATATTGATTTTATTAAAAAAGTATATCCGCCATCTTGGATCTCAAAATTGATGTCATATACGGAATTAACACTCCCTAAAACCTCTATAATTATATCCATACTGATATTATTCAAAAAGTCACATCCGCCATCTTGGACCTCAAAATGGATGTCATATTTGTAATTGAGACTCCCTAAAACCTCGAAAATGATACCCACACTAATATAATTGAAAAACTCACATCCGCCATCTTGGATCTCCAAATATATCATCATGTCATAATCTGAATCGACACTTCCAAAAATCTCGGTTATAATAGCCATATTGATTTGATAAGTAAAGCATAATATATATGGGCTGCATTCAAGCGGCAATTGAAGACATGCTTGCACAGATCCCTTCCGCTGAAATCGTAGTCTTGGGTGATTTCAACGGGCACAATGCCGAATGACTACGCAGGGAGATCTGTGCATAATTTTGCACTGGTGTATGGTCTGTCCCAATTGGTTGAGTCGCCAACGCGGCTCCCGGATGTGGATCGCCACATGCCGTCTTTATTAGATCTTCTGCTGACTACACATCCCGATAGTAACGAGGTCTCTGTCGACGCCCCTCTCGGAACATCCGACCATTGCCTGGTCGCAGACCACCAGCGACCCGCCAGCGTTTGGTACTACAAGTCAGCAGATTGGGATAGGATGCGTTCCTTTTTGCATCCTACCCTTGGGGCAAGGTTTGTTTCCCTTCGGATGATCCTAGTGCCTGCGCCGTTGCAGTAGCTGATGATACTACAGGGCATGGATATTTTTATACCAAGTTCTGTGGTACCGATCGGTGGCAGATCACAGCCCTGGTTCGATGCGTCAGTTAAAGCAGCATCTGACTGCAAAAAACAGGCGTATCGAACTTGGGTTGCGGCGCTGGGCACAAAGGATCCGAACTGCATAGTTCTAAAGAAGAAATACAACCGTGCTTCCAGATTTTTTAAGCGGCAAATCGCCCGTGCAAAGTCAAAACACGTCGTCAAAATCGGCGAGCAGCTTTCCAGCTACCCGACCGGAACACGCAAGTTCTGGTCGTTGTCGAAAGCTGCTCTTGGTAACTTCAGCCAGCCGTCCATGCCGCCGTTGCACATGAGGAATGACACCCTTGCCCATACGGCAAAAGTGAAAGCCGATCTCCTGTGCGCTCTTTTCGCCTCCAACTCGACTCTTGACGACAACGGAAAAACACCGTCAACCATCCCACGGTGTCAGAGCTCCATGCCTGAAGTACATTTCAAACAGAAAACTGTTCAGCGAGCTCTGTTTTCGTTGGACGTCAGGAAGTCGAGCGGGCCGGATGGCATCTCTCCAATCGTGCATAGAACGTGTGCACCGAGTTGTCGCCGGTGCTAACGCGTTTATTCCGACACTCACATACAAAAGGCGTAGTCCCTGACTCATGGAAGTCAGCCCTTGTCCATCCGATCACAAAAAAAGGAGACAGTTCGGATCCGGCAAACTACAGGCCTATAGCGATTACCTCCATGCTCTCCAAAATCATGTAGAGCATAATTAACCGCCAGCTCTTGGTATACCTATTATATAGAGGGTCACCAGTTGATCAACGTCCGACAGTACGGCTTTCGCCATGGTCGATCGGCAGGTGATGTTCTGGTATACCCAACGCATAGATGGGCGGCCGCTATCGAAAGCAAGGGGAAGGCCTTTAATCGTGTATGGCACAAGGCGCTCCTCTCAAAATTTCCATAGTTTAGGCTTCCCCAGAGCTTTTGCAAGTGGACCTCCAGCTTCCTCACTGGGCGCAGCATACATGTCATTATCGACGGTTATTGCTTGAATTCCAAGCCCGAGAACGCTGGAGTGCCCCAAGGCTGTGTGCTATCTCCGACACTGTTTCTTCTGCATATCAATGATATGTTGGACACCTCCAACATACATTGCTATGCAGACTACAGCATTGGTGATGCCGTATACACGGGCCATGCAGGTCTCTTGCGGGAAATCGCCAACCAAAGCCGGGAGAAATTTGTGTCTTCTATCGAGTCCTCTCTCGAGAAGGTCGCGGAATGGGGTAAATTGAACCTTGTCCAGTTTAACTCCCAGAAGACTCGCGCTGCGTAGACATCGCTTCATTGTGTGTCTACCGCATTTATCACGGGGAGTGTTCCGAAGAGCTGTTTCACCTGATTTCTGCCGCCGAATTCCACCTTCGCACGACACGCCACAAGTTAGGATTTCATCCCCACCATCTGGATGTGTTGCGGTCCTGCACAATACGATTTTCAAGGAACTTTCTTCCACGTACGCTTTGTAGTAACAAAGCTGTGGAACGAAATTCCTTGTGCGGTATTTCCAGGACGATACGACATGGATACCTTCAAAAAAAGCGCGTACACCTTCCTTAAAGGCCGGCAACGCTCCTGTGATTCGTCTAGTGTTGCAAGAGAATGTGGGCGGCGGTGATCACTTAACACCAGGTGACCCATACGCTCGTTTGTCCACCTTTTTCCATACAAAAAAAAATATTTATTTTTCTTTCGGTTATTTTACTGTTATTTTTAATATGTTCTTTTGGGAAAAAAAGTTTCACTTGCATCGTGCTTTCATATGACCACACAATTGCTTTTTTATTTTAGCTCATACTATTATTATCTAGAGCAACGCTGTGCTCGTTACCTTAAATATCTTCCCCTTGGAGTGCGAGAGGTCGCCCAGTTTCTTCAGCTTGATCTCGTAGGGCTGTCCCTGGTTCAGATATGTGAGTGTTTCCTCGTTTTGTTTTGTCGCTATGGACGTAGCCGCAGCTAGCACGTATTGAAACCTGTCAAGTAAATTTTAAGTCACTAAGAAGTAAAATATTCGATACGATTGTCGTTCGATATGACAGCTTTACAATGGCACGGCGACCGTTCTGCTACCGAGTGTAGCTCGTGCTTATCCACCATTAACATGGTTTTGACGAGCAACAAACAGTCTTTGCAGTAATGTACTGACTTGTATGGCCTCATTCACATGAACACGGGCGCAAGGCGACGTCTTCAGTCTTATAAATATATAAAATCTGAATTATAAATTCTGTATCTGACTGACAAGGGGTCGCCAGAATTTTTCAAGCTGTAATGGGGTCGCGAAATAAATAAGATTGAAAAACACTGCTTTACGATATGCTATGATCGTTACCTAACCAATGAGCATTCAGTATCCGCTCACCTCAGTTGGTTGAGTTGTTTACATTGCAGATATTTAAGAAGATTACTCTGTTATAAAAGTCGATGGTGTTTTGTTACCTGGAGTCATCCTTGTAGACCACATCAGTCCGCTGCTGCACTGGAGAGTGCAAGAAGCCGTCGAACGAGCTCGGAGAACACATCAACAGACCAGCATCTACCAATTAACATTTGGTAATTCAATTCAAAAAATAAAATATTTACATGTACGATTCAATCATGGATTATTTAAAAACGTCGTGTGATAAACGGGTGTGTAGGTAATTGTAAGCGAGTTGTAGACATTCCGCCCGTGTACAGGTATACGTTTATAATATTTATTGTTCAGAGTTATTATTGTAAAGTTATTAGATATTTCAAGGCACGGATGAGACTTTAGATATAATAATTACAGTTAACACAAATGATTCATCGGATGAATGTTAGGATGAGGATGAGCTCGAAATGAGGTCTGGAGTTGAAGAAATTAAAAGTTATGTTTAAAATTAAAATTCACCATTTTAATATTGTTTAATATGATTAATTCAGTATAAAGTACCTGGGTATAAAAATTACAAAAAAATATAAAAGTATTGGTTTATTTATTTATTTGCTGACCGTACACGTACACCCACTAACGCAAAAACGTCTCAAGAGTAACTTACCTGTATCTCAATGTACTGGTTCCTGCTCTCGAAAAAAATGGAAGTATATCTTACTTTTATTATCGTGTTCAGTGGGTGAGTGGTAGCCGTTCATATTGATCATAGATGTGGGGATCGCCGGTTGGCACTGCATGCTCTCGGGGCTACTGGCTGCGAAATCATTAACACAAGTTTAATTATTATTTACAATTACCGGCTGCTGTTTTTCCGAACCAATACGACTTAGGGACCTTCAAGAAAAAAGCATACTCCAGCCTTAAAGGCCGGCAACACATCTCTTGACACCTGGTGCTGCGGATGTCAATGTGCGGTTGTCACAACACTACACATCCCGAGCACACAACAACACTACACATCCCGAGCCTCTTGCCCGTTTGCCCTCTTATATAAAAAATCGATCAATATACAATATGACTTAAGAAAGCCTTCTATAGAATAGCAGATTACATAGAACATAATAATGCATGGTTCTTGACTGGGTTTGTGCAGGCAACCTAAAAGTGTAGTATGTAAATTTGTTATTTAATAAAATTTAAAAGATGTCCTGGCAATTACTTATGAGTTATTCTCTCCCCATGTCAAAGCCCCTATACAAACTGATGTAGGTATATTTTTGTGACTCTATGGTAAATAAATATGATTCTATACGTACGTAACGTAATATTTCAGTAGAACACACCGGGTATTCAACATAGTATGGACGTTGGCAATCAAAACGTTAAATATATTTATAGGACTAAGACAGCATTCTGTCTTAGGATGATAAATTCAAATACAACCTTCACGGAATTTTTAGGCCCATAAAAGCCATAGTATAATAATGTTAATTTGTATACAGATAATATAAGTCTGTCAGTCATTGTGGGGAGGGATTTTCATGGCAGCCAGGTTGGCGATCGCAGTAGATGTTGATGCTCGGATGCTGCTGCCTATCCTCCGTTCTTTGTGTCCCTTATTCGCCTCTTACAATATCCACGCGAAGAGATGGGGTGGTACTATTATGGTGCGACACCACACGCACGAGCCTGATGAGATAGCTCATGGTCGCTCAGAGGGTAATGGAAAGGGCTATGCTCAGTGTTTCCCTGTGAGATCGAATCAGAAATGAGGAGTTCCATAAAACAACCAAAGTCACCGATAGATAGCCGGATTACGAAACTGAAATGGTAGTGGGATAGCTCAAAGGACAAATGGCCGTTGGGGCAGTAAAGTCCACGGCCTGACGACCACGTACCAAAAGACGCAGTGATGATGCCTACTCCAGAAGATGGACCGATGATCTGGTCAAGATCGCCGGAATAGGTTGGATGAGGGCAGTCTCGTGGAAATCTTTGGGGGAGGCCTTTGCCAAGCAGGTCTTCCGGCTGATGTTGATAATGTTGATGGATGTAAGAAGTACTCACAGTATTGACTTATGAGGCCATTATGCGGCGGAGACTGCTCTATCGCGTCACGGCTGTCTACAACCATACTAGTGATCTGAAAACAAATAACCGTTTAGTGAACTAAAATCTGTAGGTGTCCCCAGTTATTTATTAAGCAATACAATTCTCAGAAACTTATTTCTACAACCCTATCTACGTGTCGAGAAATAAAACTTTATAATGCTTATAACCAATACATCCAAGTGGGGAAAAATCCAGGAAACTGGGAAAACCTGGCTATTTACTATCACCGAACCTAACTTAAAAATAATGACTAGAACTTAAAACTAAAGTAAATAAGTACATATAGTACACGAAATTAAGTGCCTTAAAACGAGCATTATGTGAGGCTTGAAGGAAAGTTTCCGGTCGAGTTTAAGTCCTAAGTATTTAGCATGTGACTGCCATTCGACCGGGTGGTTATTAGTGTCATATATATTACTTTCAATTATACCAATTAATATACATACTGCTGGCTGTACCAAGTGGGTGGACGAACTTACTAAGCAAGAAACCGTTTATAGCCTAAATGCGTCGTCAGATTTGGTCTGGCCGGATTATCAGATGCGGTCTGATACCGGACCGTATTCTATGGTATGTCGAATTGTCGCACAAAATTATTATTATTACCTTCCGGGCCGTACCAAGTATAACGGCAGACCAATAGATGCAAAGCGTCCACCCACACTCACCGGACCGTGCGATGGTCAGACCGTACCAAATCCGACCGTGTGTTTGGTCTTTATTATTATATTACACGAAGCACTGCGTAATACTAATCAGATAGCTTACTAACCTGTCTGTCATCATTCCTGCGAGGGGGCCACTGCCTCCTCACAGGGGGGGACAGCACAACCCCCGTGGGGGACGGCGCCTCCTGTTTGAAGTTTGCCAATGCAGGCAGCGATAGTAGAGCCTCGCTGAAAATTAATTAAACTTTTATACAGTTTTGATATTAAATAGGCCACAACAAAAATAATACAATGTCCTAATGTTTTTGTTTGTCAACAAAATAAACACATAAACTGAAAAAAGAGATTCAAACACCGATAGTTCCACACAAATTTGTACGTAGATTAGATCGTCCTTTATATATTTTTTCCCATTTTATTGATGTGAGTTGCCTGTATTTAATATATATATTAAATTAATAAACCTTTAGTCACACATTATTAACTTTATTTATTTAAATCGTGCGTGTCATCACTAGCAGAACACCCCGCGCCCCCGCCGAGCGCAAAACCGTAGTGCGAGCCGGGGCTTGATTGCGAACAATACACTCACCCTGATGAAGGAGCTCCGAATGGTTAGAAACTAACATTTCTATTTTATGTTTAGATTTAAACATTGTACCATGATTATAAATGCTTACTTCATGGACAGCTCGCCGGGCAAGTCCAAATCCAGATCGTTGACCTGCCATCCTGGAGACATGTGGGAGGATGAGGAGCTGGTGCCACTCCCCCCCATATCGACAAGAGATGCTGAAAAAAATATTTACACTTATTTATTATATATGGATTTATAGATTATTACTAGCTGACCCAGCAAACGTTGTATTGCCGATATTAAAATCGCGATACAAAAGTAACTGTTGATCGTAGATGGGTGAAAATTTGAAGTTGTATGTATTTTTTAATGCTGACTCATAATCAAACAAATTTAAAAAAAAATGTCCAAAAATATAAAAATTCGTGTGGACCACCCTTAACATTTAGGGGTATGAAAAATATATGTTGGCCGATTCTCAGACCTACTCAATATGCTCACAAAATTTCATGAGAATCGGTCACGCGGTTTCGGAGGAGTACGGGAACGAACGTTGTGACACGAGAATTTGTGAAACACAACACACAAACGCTCTTACGGTCCGTCTGGCATTTCTGGAGAGCACTATTTTATGGAAAACTAGCTGACCCGATTTACTGATAAGGTAACGTACTTTTGATATCAGCTTAAAGTTTTTTGATATCTGTTATGTTACGGAATAAGCGCCTGTGCATACTTAATGATTCTAACCTGTACAAAATTATAATTAAATAAATAAAAACAATTACTTTGTCGTTCAGCCAAAATCCAAATTGTTTCTTAAGTCGATTCCCTAATATTTTCAATATAAATGTTTGTAAGCATATAAGTCCTTAGTGGGAGTATGCTGTATGCTTGTATGGCTGTGCGAGGCAAGAAATTACTTGAAACCGCGCGGTTGTGGAATGCCGGCCGTCAACGTGGTGCGGGTGGTACCTATTTAGCATTTTGACGTGATTTCCGGTGGTGGGATTCGACCGCTGTTATTAACCCGAACAGCTCCTCTGAGCACTTCTCGTGAGAAATGCGGTAGAAGATGCAGAGAGAACCCATATCTCTACGCACGCCAAAGAAGCAAGCCGATCGGAAATGACTTGAACGGCGATGATCCGAGCCGCTCTTTGTTGTATGCGGTCAAATGGAAGAAGCTGGTACTGGGGAGCGCCCGCCAGGTATTAATCAAATAAAAGACATCAAGCAAATCATATTTTTCCAGATATTTATCATGTTGCCTCACATCAGCATTACACCGCAATAATTAATAAAAACACACAACAACGGCGGCCATCTTGGATTCACCCTTGGCCCCTTATCTGTCGTTTCGCAAATAATGAACCAGTTACACTCGTTATCTGGCACTTTGCCCCGTCTGGTACTGATAGAACTAGTCATAACCGATTCGCGTGCTTTCATAAGACATTTCTATTTGATGACACGTGCCATGACTACTCGGTAAGTACCTACTTTGTAATTAAGTAATGGATATTACTGCAAAGAGCAACTTATTTTCATCTTTAAGATATACAATGATATGTTGGACTCCTTTTATATAAATTGCTATGCTGATGACAGTACTGGTGATGGTCTCTATCGGGATATCGTAGACCAGTGCCGGACGAAACTTGTGTCGATCGGCTCTCGTATCGAGACCTCGATAGAAAAGGTCGCGGAATATAGACCTTGTCCAGTTTAACATCCAGAAGACTCAAGTTTACGCGTTTACCACAAAAAAATTGAGAAAACTATAGGCCATCCCTGCAACTTCCCGCTAATTCCATACCTAAACGCTTCGAATTGTACTTATGACGATTTTGAGCTCTTCGATCCCAAAGAGTAAGCTGTTATATGTTTTTGCAAAACTTTGATAAAAGTTACATAAAACCCTATTATATAAATTTTTAAACCGCAATTACTTTTGAATGGATAAACCGATTTTCACTCAGTTTTCAGTAGATCGGTAAAGCCTTTTAAAAACTATTAAAAAAAAACACACTCAGAAAATGTATTTTTCGTATTTGTTTTGAGATTTCCCAAAACCTACCGGTCCGCATCGGTCCGAATTGTATTCAAAATCAAAGTTTGGTCAAGCCCTTTCGAATGGCGTCAACCACGATGGAATCCTTCGAGCCGTTTAAAAACACATACAGACGTACGGACGCCCATTGCCGGAATAATCAGGGAAGCTTCCCATAGGACTTTGAAAGGTCGAGATCTGATGAAAAATCGATTTCCGAAAAACTGGAGAAAACCATTAACTCCCAATTTTTTAAATTTTCAAGCCGGAAGTGAAAAACAATTTGTCGTATTACCGCTCTTCGACAACACTTCCCTTAATGCTTTGGCTAGTATCGGGATACAGTGCTTTTATAATAGACATGGGACGGATACTCATTATTATTATAATAAGAAACAAAGGAAGATATTATTCTACTATAGCATATAAATATTAACTTGTAGACATAGCATTCTGTAAGGGATCTCCCCTATTCCTTATAATCTTACTACGGTCATAGGTCAACGAAGCAGTAGCAATCGCTGTACTTAGTGGTTTAGAGAAATAATGCTCCATGTAATAACAACCTTGATTCAACAACCATCCAACTTTCTAAGCAGACGCCTCGAACACTCCCGGGACAGATGCAGCAGAAAATAAGCCAAACTAAGCTAAATAAAAATAACAATTTTGAAGAAAAAAAAAAAGATATTGATCACAACTTACGCTGAGCGGCCGAGCCAAAATCGTAAGAATATCCAAATGAGAAGAACCTCCGTCCCTCGCGAACTTCCCTTGCTGCGAACTGTAGCACAGCGGCCGCTGACACGCGGTCCGCTTGCACGTCCGTGTCTTCAACCATCGCAGTCTCTATTTCGAATAATAGGTGGCGCAGTTCACAAAACTGCTACTTTCCTTCACGTGACTTTTTGCAGGTAAACACCTAAGTATTGGCGGTTTCTATATTCTTAGATGACAGCGGAGTTTAAAAATATTCAATTAATTTAGAAGACAAAGATCACAGTAACTTGCTGGTATTCTACTTTGTTTCACTCGTGACAGCAGAAGGTGTTCCAATAAACTACCGTAAACGTGTTCTGTTTTTTCACCAACAGATGACGTTATTCTCAAAAACTTAGTTTTCTACTGCTGCTTTCGTCAGAAAACACTACAACATATTATTGTCCACCGGTATGTTTTCACGGACATAACACTGTACGGCTTTGTTAATAGTCCACTGTAGTCCTTTGTCATCTTATGCCCAATACCTTTTATTCACCTTTACGCGTATGCGTTGTAATAGTTTTATTTGTGTTGTTTATGATATAACGAGACTGTGTGTAATCTGTGACAACATCACAATACCGTAATAGAAAAGTACTTAGAGAGCCCTAATCGACGCACGCACACATACACAAAATTTCCACGGCCGCTAAGCAATCTATTGAGGAAAAAAAAAGCTATTGAGTGCCACGCCGTACGCCAGCGACACTAGTCGCTGTGTTAAATTATCTGCGCCGTACCGTCTGAATCGTCAATGTTTTTGTATGTACCAATCCTAGCATTCCGCGCTATTCTACTGTTCTATTACTGTATTGTGGTACGGGTCACCTGCTCGTGTTAAGCGCCGCTCACACATACATGCAACATAAGAAGAAAAATATTCTGCTTGTAGAAGTCCGCGAAGAATATTTATATTAAAATCAGTTTTATAAATAAGCCGAAATTGAAGAAATTTTATAACAGTATATGGTTTCAATATTGCAATTTTATCCAAGTATGTTTATAAATAGATAGCCACAAATATTTTAGCAAAAGTTACATAAATATCTATTTAGCGTTAATTTACGCGTTACCGAATATTTATTTTACGTCACATAAGATAATTGCACGTGACTACAGGTGATTATGGAAAAAACAGATGCGGCAATCGGTTTGCGCTTGTAGTTTTGTACCTCTGAATTGTAGAGAACCAATAATTTCAACTTGTAGCATCTGCACGCTCTGTGACTCAAAATTTCGCCTCCACTCCATGCGTATTATTTTTCCGTTCATCAATTCTTATATACAAAAAATGGAAAAATAGTCAAATTGTCAATAAAAATTATTTATATTTCTGTTTTTATATGTTCTTTCTGGAACAAATCTAAATTATACATGATTTTCACAAAACCCCCAACGGCGTAATTTAATTCGGCAAATTAATAATTTAACGACTCTAACTTCAGATGGAATATATGAAGTGCTTAATATAGCTATTCAAGTTATTTAAAATAAAAGAGTCTAAGCTTGTATCTCTAAAACAAATACTTGTATTTTATTTTTATACAAATTATTAGGTAGAAAGTGTGCCGCCTTTATCTTAAGAATCAATACACTCATCTACAGCAAATAATTCTAATCTTTGACAGAATATATTTACTCTTGTGGGTAAAACTGTTTGCTAAATTTATTAAAGCAACAGATAGTAGCACTAGCATTGAAATATTACCAATGGTATTTTCTTCGCATTCTATATCAAAAGCCACTTTATTTTTTTGGAAAAAACCTCTCAGAGAGGACTGCCAAATCTACTTCACATAGTTAGTTAACTTTAACTCGACACTGCCTAAAGAATTCTGAATAGACCGAAACAGCAGGAACTCTGAAGTTGAAGAAAGGTCAGGGCTTTATTACTTATTTCAAAATATACAATGCCCTTCCAAACCCACCATACACAAAGCTTACTCGAGCTAAGGCCAATTCAAACATGAGCGGTATTTACTGCCACTGCGGGTAGAAGTGCATACCGCGCGGGTTTCTCTCAGGTATTTAGTATCAAGTTCCGTGGGTGGTGCGGAATAGTTGGTGCCATAGTACCGCATTGCCATTGTTCCACTTTTGAGCAAAATAGATTCCCCTAGACGAGAACGCCACAGAAATTACTATCTGGCGAAAACTTCTCACCTTCGTGAGCGAAACTCTATAACCACGCGGAATTCTATCCACAAGGATAGTGACATCCGCTTGAGTCTGATCAGTAATATTACCGCATACCCACTCGGTTTTATCTACCGCAGGCGGTGGCGGTTTTGCCACTGTCTGTGAAGCTTGAACGATCTTTGACTACGATCTTTTCGAACATTTTTGTCGTACATGATCCACTTTTCATACCCACCAGTTATCAATCTCTTCAAAAACAGTTCGGTTTCATTTCGTCTTTACAAAGAAAAATTCCCGGATCGAAAACGCACCAACTTTGTGCCATTGTAAGTGATGCAGCATTTTAGGTCGAAAATTTCCCAATTCTTACGCGGCTTCCTTTGGATAGTTTCCTTTTTCAATTTTTGCATTTTTCATCATGACAGAAATAATAACAAATAAAAAAGAGATGGAAAGAACATTTTACAAATTGTTTCTTTTTTTTAATGTTACCTCTTTAATGTCATGAAAAGCAGCCAGTCAAAACTATAATATGTGAAAAACTTCTCCCCGACCTATAATAATTGTCTACTGACTTTAATCGACGCTTATTTCATCAAATCTCGATATCCAATAATAATATCACAATTGTAGTAAATATGGATGAACTAATGAAAGTATCATTTATTATTTTATTGGAGAATCAAGTCTGATTAGGCATTTAGGTCACTCGTATATCTACAGCTCATTATAATTATGTAACGCTTAATAAAAACGTAAGTATCACGGCGTGTGGAGACCGATAAAGATGTTGTCTTCAAACAGTATGTTATCCAAATACCAATAATAATATTATAATACTTTAATATGTTACATTGTATTTAGGTTCGATTTCCACCAAGATAAAATTGCCGCCGTGGCTAATCATTACACTAAAAGCCGCACTAACACACTTATATCACAAGTAGCGTAATCTGTGACAATATCAGAATACAGTAATAGAACAGTACTTTAACTTCATTATAGAGAGCTCTAATCGACGCACGCACACATACACATGATCTACAAGACCGCTAAGCAATCTTGGGAAGACCAAACTATTGAGTGCCACGCTGTACGCCACCGAGACTGGTCGCTGTCCGAGTTAAATTAGCTGCACTGCGCCATCCGCGTCGTCAATCGTTTTGTATTTAAGAAAAGATGATTTACGATAGCAATTTTCCTTGCCTATTGAGATATTCTTGTATGATTACTTTGACCTATAGTTAAAGAAACTTACGATTATCACACAAAAAAAAAGGAACCGACCATTGTGATCCATGGTTACCAACAATATATATTGTAGAAAGTGACAAGAGAAGAGAGTGAAGATGTCTATAAAAAGCTATGTCTCCTTGACATCAACACACTTATCTCAGCGGATACTCCATAGGGAGTGCCGCTTGCGCCTCTCTCTCCCCAAGAGAAGGTCGCCATCGATGAAGGCACCTGCCCAAAGCCAACCTCAGGTGGTGTTTAGTGGGTAGGCACCTAGGTTTTACGTGAGTCCCACATAACCAACGCAGACTTAGGCTGCGTTGATATGCATGAACATTCACCACCTCCGTCCCGACGTTATCCCGTAGGGTAGCCCTTTACCTTTGTTTGAGCGCAAAAAAAAAGACATCAACACAATTCTGCTTCTGCCGTTGACGAGTAACGAGTGGCGTAACTCTGCAAAATTTTTTTCGAATATGAATTTGTCGTTGTAAAATTATTCTTAGAAGCTGAAGATTTTAATATTTTTGTAACATTATTGTATTTATTTTTTCAGTTAATTATTTAGATATTCGCTTATTTTTGAATTTTGGTAGGTATTAAATTTTGTACTAACAACCCCTTTTGATCCTAATTCCTAGAATATAATACACTGGCCTTCAAAAGTAAGTATCACACTTTTAAAATTGGGATAACGTTTTAAGTTAACAAGATATACTTTCGAAATAAAAAGGACTCCAAAGAGAATTTAATTTTGTACATAAAAACTTTATAGTCGGTAACCTTCTTTTAAGAATTGGCTGAAAAAAAACTTCAAAAACAAAACCATTCTTTTTTCAAAGTGGACGTTTCCGAATTACAATTTTACCATTCACATTTTTCTTTCTGTTTTAAATTTTTTTCAAGATCGATGGGTCTTGTTTTAAAAATTTATGCTAAAAAGCACATAACATTTATTTATCATGCCTCTTTCAGTTGAAGAATATGCTAGGATCATGGCTTTTCTGGAACTAGGCATCAGTATGCGTCGCACTGCAAGAATGGTGGGTGTGACGGTACGAACGGTCCAGAAGGTAAAGCGAAGGTACGAAGAGACTGGACACCATCTGAGGAGACCTTCTAATGGCAGACCCAGGTGTACCAGTGCCCGAGAAGATCGTTATATTATTTCCACTGTGTTAAGAAATCGCCACCAAAATGCAGTTGAAGTCCAGCAACAGCTACTTCAGACCCGGAGCGACTACATTAGTGACAGTACAGTGAGAAGAAGACTTGCTGAAGCAAATTTGAATCCCCGAAGACCAGCGAGTGGCCCAAAACTCGAGAGACAGCATCGAGTAGCGAGACTGCGATACGCCCGTGAACACATGCAGTGGGATGAAGAAGAATGGTCTAGAATTTTGTTTGCAGATGAGTCTCGATTCTCCCTTTACGCTTCTGATGGAAGGCGAAGTGTTTACAGGCGACCTGGTGAGCGATACCTTCAAGCCTGCATCTCAGAAAGAGTCCAATACGGTGGAGGCAGTGTGCATGTATGGGCTGGCATATCTTCAGAAGGTCGCACAGAGCTAGTAGCCATAGAAAATGGCACCCTCACTGGGCAAAGATATGCTCAAGAGATTCTCAATGAGTATGCAGGGCCGTATCAGGGTCAGGGTGATGGATCGATGCTGATGCATGATAATGCCCGGCCACACACGGCTCATATCGTAAAAGTGTAGGTATATTCAGGAGGTATCAGCGTGATGGCTTGGCTATCAAGAAGTCCTGATCTCAACCCGATTGAACACGCCTGGGATGAGCTTGGGAGGCTAGTCAGAAATCGCAGACCACCACCTACTACCCTCAGGGCACTAAAGCAGGCCCTGGTAGAAGAATGGGAGGATATTCCCCAACATCGGCTCCGAAACCTAGTGTTCAGTATGCCAAACCGGCTCGAAGCTGTAATCAGAGCTCGAGGAGGCAATACCAGTTATTAAAAATTAAATAACATGTAATACATTTTAGTTGAATTTTTTTACACTAAACTAAAAATGTCAATATTCATTGTTTTATCTTTTTTAAGTTAAAAATGTTACTAATGTATAATTTTAGTTTCTAAGAATTAAAGCCTATAAAATTTGCAACAAAACGTTTTTAATCTTAAATTTCTACCTTTTATAGTTAAGAAAAAAATTTAATTTGAAAAGTGTGATACTTACTTTTGCAGGCCAGTGTATATTGGAAAACATGTTATATACATATAAATAGCTTATATTGACTTATATGACCAGCTTCCTTGTATTGCATATAATGCATCAAATTTATTTTAACAAAAACTTCTAAAATATGACATTAATATAAACCAGTAAGAGGCTCCTTTACACAGGATGCCGGCTAGATTATGGGTACCCCACAAAGGCGCCTATTTCTGCCGTTAAGCAGTTATATGTAATCATTACTGTGTTTCGGTCAGAAGGGCGCCGTAGCTAGTGAAATTACTAGGCATACGATACTTAACATCTTATGTCTCGAGGAGGGCAATTGTAGTGCCACTCAGAATTTTTGGATTTATCAAGAATCCTGAGCGGCGCTGCTTTTACACACAATTACCATCAGCTGAACGTCCTGCCCGTTTTGTCCCCTATTGTCATAAAGACATATATAAAACTGTTGCTGAATATTGGGCTAAAGTCATACGATGGGACTTCAAAATGTTGGCGGCTGATAAAGCGCAAGTCTGTAGTACGACTAGAAGTATTGTCCCCGCTCACTTGGTGAACAGACACCTGTAGTTTCAGCGAAGCCGTATTATTTTTTAAATCAAGATATACTTAATTTAATTTTAATGCGTTTAGCGACACGCGCACTATAATTAACCTATTGTGTTCGAAAATCAATTTCATGACAAATATTCCTTTGCATATATTTTTTTTATAGAGAGGGCAAACGGGCAACAAGCTCAAGTGATGGCAAGTGGTGAGGGCAACCAATAGACATCCTCATAATACGTGTTTTATGATTAACTACTCAGATACCTACTGCTTGAGATATATTTTTTTTTATGATAATAAGCGCCGAGACGAAAACTACGTTCAGCTGATAGTAATTGATATGTCCTGCCCATTACAATGCAGTGCCACGCAGGATTCTTGAAAAACCCAAAAATTCTAGGCGGCACTATAACTGCGCTCGTCACCTTGAGACAAAATGTTGTCTCATTTGCCCAATAATCTCACTAGCTACGGCGCCCTTCAGACCGAAACACAGTAATGCTTACACTTTAGTGCTTCACAGCAGAAAGAGGCGCCGTTGTGGTACCCATAATCTAGCCGGCATCCTGTGCAAAGGAGCGAAATAGAAAAATGTAAAAAGAAAAGAAAACTATTGACATTCATAAGTGTAATTTCCTTGAACTACATGCATAGTGATTGTTTTTGTGAAAAAGGAGGACAAAGGAGCGAACGGGTCCCCTGATGGTAAGTGATCACCGCCACCCACATTCTCTTGCAACAGCAGAGGAATCACAGGAGCGTTGCCGGCCTTTAAGGAAGGTGTACCCGCTTTTTTTGAAGGTGCTCATGACGTATCGTCCCGGAAACAATGCACATGGTAGCACATTCTACACTTGGTTGTAGGTGGAAGAAAGTTTATTGAAAACCGCACGTGGAGGAACGCCACACATCCAGATGGTAGGTATGATAACCTAATTTGTGGCATGTCGTGGTGGGATACGGCGGCAGGAATCAGGTGAAACAGCTCTTTGGACGTGATAAATGCGGTAGAAGACACAATGAAGCGACTTCTCTACGCAACGCCAAGTGATCTAGCTGTTCTCATAACACTGGTTCTCCGACAATTCGAGCAGCTCTGCGTTGCACGCGGATTTTTTACTTTCAGGAGAGCCACTTATAGAGTTCAGTAGTTCCACCGGGATGTCGTCGGTGTGGACGCTATAAAGTTGCACAAATACTAAATGTCTGCATCTAATGTCTACTCTGTCATTGCTCTTTATATAGATTAATAAATTATTCTAGTAACATTTTTTTAACTGATCACGCTCCTTTAGTCCACTAGAACCGACTTTACCCAAACCACTGTTACATAGCCGAGCGTGACAGCTCTGTCTCATTCAATATCAACAAAATAAGGTACTCAGCGCCTCTGAAGAAGTTTTCACTTCAAGAATATATTACACGAAAAATACACCTAATCTTTGACATACTGCAATAATTAGCACATCTTTAGCGTCGCTTTGAGCTACTATTCAAATCGCAAAGATGAAAGACTATCCGAAAGTTTAAATTATATAAATCCTCTAAAAGGTACTGCAATCCAGCCACTAACACACTCGCGAATAACAGACGCGTGTCTATGTCTTACCGCGCCGCATTAAACTACTGCTTTACATCTATATTATGACATATCATTATCTATTATCACCAAAGAGTAAAATACAGATGCTTTCAGTACATTTTATGCCTACGTAATAACAATAAGAAGCTTCATAAACTGGTCTTATTAAAAAATCTACTTTAATAATTAATTATACGCTGTAACCAAAATAATACAAATAACATCGATTTGAAAAATATTATCCGGTATTACAGAAAAATACATACCGTACACACGCAAACCCTCAGAGGCACAAGAGGCAGTTGAACAAATTATTGTTAATTTAGTTGATTACCAATAAATAAATAATTTGTTCCCTATTTTGTGGTATATAACAATCTCAACAAGAACACAGAACCTTTATATATTTGTTCCATACATGTAGATTTAAATAAATAAATATTTTTTAAATCTACATGTATGGAACAAAGAACAGCTTAAATAAAAGTATTTAATTAGTCATTTTTATCGATAGAAGAACAGCCTTTAACGGTAAAAGCCTGGTTCGTTCTTTGCATTGTATATTGTTTGGTAAAGTGCCAATTAATTTCAACTGTGGAGATCGAACTTGCTAAGGTGCCAGCTATCGCTACTGTACTTCAACCCTAAGTTGAAACCGGTAGCAAACGGTGGCGCTAGTCGCGACAATCGCGTGACGTATGTGTGGCCGCAACTGAAAAGCCTATACAAGCTCTCTTCCGCTTCGACCGCCGTACGAGAAGGTGCCGTCCGAGACGTTCTGGGCCGCCCCTCGAGCCTCGAACCACGTGGGTTCCTGTAGTGCCGTGCACCGGTGGATGCTGTGTGGCGAGGAGCAGTAAAGGTAGGTGGTATATGCATTGTTACTTTTTTCACGGTTGTTTTATTGCGCTTACCAAATAATCTACAGTCCATTCTTAAAATCGAACAAGCCTCCTCCATTTTCTTTTGCTAGTCACTATAATGATGAATAAATCTTTATAAAATGTTTCTTGTTCAATAATAGGTTGCGCATGAAATGGGTGCGTATACTTGCACTATCGAGTGCACCTTTCCATGTATATATATATCTACCTGAAATATTGCCGCTCTTTCAGATATACCAATGTGCAACCTGAATATTTGTTTTACTTTTAACCATAAATCCGTTTCTGTCTTTTGTTTTTCCATAACAAAACAGTTGGAAATATTCTTTATCCTTTTCTTCATTAGTATAAATTTTTGTCATGTTTCACAGATACCTAACATGTCCCATTTAATATTTTCTACAGCTTTGTGTGTTCTAATTTTTTAATTCGTTTCTAGTTTACAAGTGACCTTGCGTCAGTAATAACGATTTATAGTTTATTGTGGCTTTTGTATATTTGTTGTTTAGTTTGTGTTTAATTTTTGTTAAGATTTCGATTTGTCTCCTCCGACTCCCGTTTTGAGTTTCGCCATTGTGTGGAACGTCATGGTTGGTGTGGTTATTTGCAAATGATTTGTGTTTGTTTTATGCTGTCATTAACAATATCTAAGATTTTTTTCGAAGTTCTAAATAGAATTTTTAGGTTACTGGGACCCCAAAAAAATTAAGGATTTTTCTGAACGTTGCATTTTTACTAGTTAATTTTCATTGGTATTTAATACTACATGCAATTTATCAACTTTCTGGTTCAAGTTTCCAAATTTCTGGTGTATGTGCGACTAAATATTACAAGTAATTTTACCCGCACAATGTGATAATTTCATCTCTCGTCTAGTCTTTTTTCTATTCCAGTGTTCGTTTCCAAAACAATACATATTTTACAATCCTTCTATTTTGTTATTTATTTATTTTTCAGCTCTAATTTATATATCTTTTGTGTTATTTCAAAGTTTTTCTCATTATCCATTCACTGTTATATATCCTAATATTATATCTTTGCTATTTATGCTAGCGCATTCTGCTGTCATTTGGGTTAGTACCCAATAACCAAGTACGGGTAGATCGTAGCGTGCGTAAACTAACTCACTGTAGCAGCGAACTGAGAGGTTTTTATTTAAAACATGAAACTTATTAAAACATAGAGGAGATTAGTTTTAGAAGAATTATTATGAGTCATGGCAAAATCATTACCACAATATCCAGAACGCTACTGGAATATCTGCGTCAGCATAATCTATGATGAGACGATAGTCACGTTCCCAAGTGAATTATATCAACAAACATTTAACATTACATTAGTAGCACAGAGATGTGTGGCTGTAGGTGTATCAATACTTGTGCTAAAAAAAGGTCGGCTCGTATTAGAATATTATGATACAAGTGAGCCAAGTTGCGCATTATACACGAGGCTGTGGGTTGCAGCACGAGCCGTTGGCGAGGGCGTAAATCAGAGTGTCTAGTCAGCAAGTTGTTCACGAGTTTCATACGCACTTGTTCAACATACGCGAGAAAATAACAAACATGTATAATTGCATAAATCTTTACAGAATATCTAAATAATGGGAACTGGCGCGCAAGTTTTTTGTTACACACACCAAATGTAAGGTATATGGCCATCCAGCCTACTTCAAAAGTACAATTTTAATTATATAATATATTTTATAACAAATTATTGTGAATAATAAATAATTTGATAGTAATAAATATTTTTTAGTCATAATCAGGAACACATTTATTTATTCCAAAAATGTAAATGGATTTTCAGCGACATTGCGACCGCTAGATTAGTGTACTTTAGTTATTTTCACAGCATCATGACGTACGGTATATTACTATGGGGTCATGCTGCTGACATTGATATAGTGTTTGCTCTGCAAAAGAGAGCTGTTCGTGCTATATATCAGCTTGGTTATAGACAGTCTCTCAAAGAAAAATTTAAAGAAATAAATATTATGACTGTTTATTGTCAGTACATTTATGAAAATTTAATATATGTTCACAAAAATCGTCACCTTTTTGCTCTTAATAGTGATTTTCATTATTATAACACTAGAAATAAGGGATTGCTTGTAACTAATTCTAGTAGGCTTCATAAGATACATAATAGCTTTAAGGGTAAATGTATACACTTCTACAATAAAGTCCCAGCCACTGTTCAGGCATTGTCTATAAATAAATTTAAATGTTTTATAAAAAAATGGCTCTGTCGTAAATCCTATTACTCCACTGCTGAATATCTAAATGATCGGACAGCCTGGGACTAGATTGTGATTATTTTATAGCAACTGTACAATATTGTATACTTTTATTGAAAAGAGCGCAAAAAAAAAGAATGCTGGAGAGTTTCTTGCGCCGCTTCTTCTCTCTCAGAGCGCCATTTGTTTCCGAAGCGGTAGTAGTATCTAGTAGTATAAGAAATGACATCAAAAAGAATTCTAAAGGAATCAATTTTGAGAAAATAAATGCCTTTTTATGCCTTTTTTTTTATGCATTAAACCTCTTTATTGTTACAAAAAAAACTGCATTCCCGGTTAAATTGAAAATGTTCTGTTTACTCTTCTATAATTTGCAGTTAGGTACTAACTTTGTAGGGATAATTCTATTATGCACTTGTGTGTTATAGTTCGGTTTATGGCAATAACAACGATGCAATAAGGCTCACTTTACGAGCAAGTGTGTTGAAAAATAATTGACATTGCAGCTACCTTATTTTAAGTACACTAACTACGTTTTATTTTGTATATGCAACGTAATTAACATAACCAATCATTAGCGTAGGCGTAGCGATATTATATGATAAAACCCATAATATACACATTATACACAAAGCTCATTTTAATTTTGCATTTTTTGAAAATATTTCTGTTAATCAACAATCGCATGTGCCTGAGCCTGTATGTATCTATGGTGCGTATTGGAAAGATTACGTGAATTTTATTCACTTCCAGACATCCGATTTACTTCAAAATTTGCACTCGTTGCGAAGACAACAATCCATCTTTTTAGGGTTCCGTAGCCTAATGGCAAAAAACGGAAGCCTTATAGAAACGTCATGTATGTCTGTCTGTCCTATAAGACATATACTGTTAAACTATAAGAAATATACCCAATCGAAGTGTTACTCTGTTTATAGCCTGTTAGAGTATTCAGTAATAGTCTGGCAGTTGTCTACAAGTTTTGAGACTGTTCTGTTTGAGTCTATAGCGGACAGAGCCGCCTGACTATCTGTGTGGATATCAATACACTTGCCGGCGTAGCCTTTATTAAGGATGGTTTCCGCACATTCTATTATGGCGTATACCTCCGACTGGAAAACGGAGGCAAGATTTCCCAAGTTGACAGATTTGCCAAATTTGAGGCACTTTCCGAAGATTCTACAGCCAACGTCAATTCCCGACTTTAATCCATCGGTATACCACCCATTTAAAGAACCCTTATTTCCAAGTAATTTGATTCAGTTCTCTCTTGTCGGGAATTCAATACTAAAGTTACTAAAGTTTTAAAATAAATAAAAAACTGACATATACAGATTCTTATACTATACTTGTGAAGTCTGATTCAAGTGAATATTTTATTAAAGCCGTTGTTTAAACTATAATTAATTTCCTAATTATAAAAACTAACTCACCCATAATTTTCTTTGGCGGCACTTTCCTCTGCTCCCTCTCCTCCCCTTCATCCCTCCGCAGCATCCTGCCCTCCTGCCACTTCCGCTTTCTGCCCTCGCGATCCTCCAGAAACATCCCGAAGTCTTCCGTGCCGACCAGCGACAGCCTCACAGTGGACTCCCAAGCGTACTCCTCTTTTCTACTCTCATTCATAATATTGTCCCTGTCACTCTCGAGAAATTCCATTACATCCTAGCCATACTGCACTTACACTAGAGTTACTGAACGGCACAGACCAGTTAAAATAGAACGAAGAACGAATTGTATAGCTTCTTGATGCCAGTGGTTTCCCGCTGTCGGTGACGCTGCAACAGTTGGTTCTCGATCTTCAACAGCATCTTTGTGCTGGATCTGCAGAGGTGGTACTGTACGTGGGGCACCAGACCGGGGAAGGTTTTCTTTGTGAAGCGATTGCCGATTAGATATGTTCGTAGGCAGCTGGGAATGGCCTCCATGGAGGGGATGAGTCTGTCTTTTGTGGTCGAGTTTACACGCCCGGTGTGGCCTCGAGAGCTGAGGCTAATGCTACGGCTCCTGGAAACAAAGAAGGTAAAATGTTTAATGTTGTTCATAAGAATTCAGATCTTAAAGAGGCGAGAGATTAAAGCGTAAATTTTAAAGAAACAGGTATTTAAACTATATACTCTCAATATAATTTTGATAATTTTCTAGCAACTGTAATTATCATAATGTTAACAACAAGAACAAACATAAACTTGTTATACCTACTACTCGGCTAAGTCGAGTCTTTTGTTGGGCGATATATATGCCTCCACAACAAGACCCCAGAAAATGTGCTAAGCAAAATATGTAATACGAAATTTTTAAAGATTTATTAAAAATTAGCTGACCCAGCAAACGTTCTTTCGCCATATATAAATTGTATTGATCTTTTCCTTGCTAGTTGATAAGAGATGGCGCTAGTTGTATTCATGAGTAACAATCACACTTCTTTTAGATTTTGTATAATTCACACTACAGTTTTATAAATTATAGCCTATTCGTTATTCTGGTGTGTAAGCTATATTATTGTAAAGTTTCATCAATCTATTTAGTAGATTTTGCGTTAAAGAAGTTCAAACATACATCCAGACATACAAACTTTCACATTTATAATATTAGTAGGATGTCGATTAAATCATGACGTGTGGTCTTATTTAGAGCCTCCTACTGCTAGACAACCAATGAAAACAGGCCAGGTTTAATACTCTAGTGTGTGTGACAAGCTAGGTCTTACACTCGCGATTTGTATGTCACTTTGTGTTAGTGTGCATTGCTCAAGATAGAGGTTAACTGTCAACCTTAATTTTTCTCGACAATTTCACAGCTGTCACAGTCTATCTAGATGTATAAATGATCTAAGTAGTAAATATATAATACGCTATTCTTTTACAATAACGTAATCTTAAACATTATTGTTCACACACAATTTTTACGGATAACCGAAGGCCATGGTCAAGTACATTTTTCATTTAATCGTTGGTGCGATTCGGGTTTATTTCAAAATTTATGATAGAACGTTCAAATGTCGAAGGATCCTTAGTCAGTGCGTCACTATCAAATTGCGACTTTAAAAACAAAATGAACTGGTCGGGTTCATGGCCAGGAATATTCGATTTTAAGTTCTATCAAAACCTTTCCCGAACCCCTCTTGTGTTACCCTTTTCCAATAAATAAAGTTAGGATTAGAATATAATATATTATATACCTTTTCTATTTCATATTGCCAATACCATAACATATTGCAACACTTAGTAAACGACATGAAGCTACATGAGTTCATAAAGGGGCTTTGGGGAGAAGAACTGATAAGAAACTCCCAACCCTCCAAGATATATTTATCTCGCGTTAATGGAAGGCTCAAATGGACCAAACAGCTTGAGACCCGAGCATTCAATCATCACAAACCATTTAACTGTCGAGGCAAATTGTGGCAATAAATTAATAGAGCAAGAGGAAACAGCACTCGTCTCTCAATTTAGTCCACGCAATGATCACAATGGAACACGTCACTATGTTCTACCCATAGACACAAATCACTAGCGTATAGACCAACGCGAAGAAAGAAGAAGCGCGCGAGAGAGGCGAACCTCTCTAATGAAGACACAGCAAGATACAAAAGGACAGTGAATGTATTGTTACTGTAACAGATTTTGATTGACAAATTAACAACTATTGGTCAAGCATTATTGGGCTGTCAAGTCGGCTATACGCTGGTTAATTCTAAGATAAAGACTCTTAAAAAAATATCAAATTACGTAATGAACTTCAAACGACAAGCACGCAAAACAATAAAGCGTGTATAAGTATCTCGTGTTACATCACCCATACCCTCGTTTGTTCTCCACTTCGGTGAACAGTTTAATATTTAACCCTTTGGGATATCTATAGATGTTTGATTTTTTTTTTTGCAAATTTCTAGGAGCTTTTTTGTTCCTTCTCTCCAGGCTCATCTTTTCCGAAAAGATCATAAAATGTTATTTTTTAACTAGAACTAAAAACAATTTTGGCCCTACATAACGAAGTTAATGGTTTCTTTAGAACTTTTTCGACTCACCGACTCCTACACAGAAATTAGAATTAATTACATACGATATTTTATAACCAATTAAGTTCCTAGTTTATATGATTGCTCATTATTTTGCCGAATACATTGAATGAAGTGTACAATTTAAATTGTAACGTATTTCAAATGTAAATAAACATTTATATTTAATGGCGTATCTACATTATGACAACGTTGCCAAAAACGGCAAGCAATAACTGCCCGATCATCGGGTCAAGCTTTTGTTTTTAAGAATTCTGCTATCACGAAAATAAATTTATTTTTGAGATAATATGAATAATACAGACATCAAAAAACCGGACAAGTGCGAGTCCAACTCCGAGGGTTCCGTACATAATATTATTAGGTAGGTACCTATACTTGTAAAAAAAAGGAAAATTTTTTTTCTTCGTCATAAATCAAATAATTTATTTATTTTATGTATAATTAACAAATTACATATAAATATAATAATTCTTGTACATACATAAACTCATTCAAGTTTTACCGAGTACTAAAAGGTCAAAACTTATTTTATTTTTATTTTATTTGGGGAGCTTACAGCAACATTTACAAATCGGTCAAGTAAACATAATTCTAAATGCCAATTACAAGCTTCCACATATAGAAAGAAATTTGCTTAGTCTAACTATAACAATAGATTTAAAATAGAAATACTTATACATACAGATATAAAGATACACTTATGATACATTTTTTGATTTCGTAAAATCATTTGCGAACGCACTTTTTATGCTTTTTATACTACCACTAAAAAGATCAAATCGGCTATCACAATTATACATATTGAACAGTTTGGTGACGCGCAGTATGTAACTGTTTATTCTATATTGAGAATGACTGGTAGGTACGTAAAGTAAATCATGCTTTCTTAATGTTCGATTTGGAGTCCGTAACGCAATCATGCTGAGGAGTTCAGGACAATCCACCACACTTTGGGCTATTTTTACAAGAAACCAATACAAATATCAGTCGAGTCTCTTCTAAGCTGTAGTGGTAACAGATGAAATTTCTGATAGCGCTGAGGGTATTCAACTCTAGGTACTCTGAATTTATAACAGAGGAAACAAGTCAATTTCTTCTGAATCTTTTCTATATTATTTATATATGTGACATAACAAGGGTTCCATATTTCAGACGCGTATTCTAAGTGGGTTCGCACATAAGCACAGTAAAGAACTTTCAACGTTTTCATTTGCTTGAAGTCCTGAGATGACCGGATAACAAATCCTAATGCTTTGTATGCTTTCTCAGTAATATCATTAATATGTTCACTAAATGTTAATTTTGTATCAAAGGTAACACCTAAATCTCTGATGGTATTAACACGAGATACATTTTGGCTTTTAATCTCATAGTGAAACTGAATGGGTTCCTGTTTGCGAGTAAAAGTTAATAAAAAGCATTACGCAACATTAAGGTCCAATCTATTGAGAGCACAATATTGGTCAAGTCTCAAAAGATCTTCTTGCAGATGAAAAGCATCGCTAGTGGAACCAATAGATTTGAAGACCTTCATATCGTCAGCAAAAAGTAGAAATTTAGAATGATGAAAACAAGTGTTGATGTCGTTTATAAATATTACAAATAAAAGAGGCCCCAATAAAGACCCTTGAGGTACTCCAGATGGAATTTCAACCCAGGTCGATGAATACCAATTTAAAACTACTGACTGGGATCTATTGTGGACATATGACGTGAACCAACGGTAAGGATCCCCATGAATACCTAACGCAGATAGTTTAGCTAATAACAAATTGTGGTCAATGCGATCGAAAGCTTTACTGAAGTCAGTGTATACCGTGTCAACCTGATTACCGTTATCCATAGCTTCAGTAACAAAGTCACAAAAAACGACTCGATTGGAGACTGTAGACCTACCTCTGAGAAAACCATGCTGCTGTGGAATAAATACGTGCTTAATTTCATTTTATAATTGATCGAAAATGATTCGTTCAAAAACTTTCGCTAATAAGCATAGCTTAGAGATGGGTCTACAGTTTTCAACCACGTTTTTTGGACCTTTTTTGTGGATGGGGTTGATATAGGCTGATTTCCACATATGAGGGACTAAACCTTCTTTTAATGAACGTTGGAATAGTATGCTGACTGGGACTGAAAGTTCTCTAGCGCAACTGGTTAAAAGAAGAGCAGGAATTGTATCAGGGACCCGCTGATACAATTCAAATATCTTGGCGTTTTTTACCCAAATGAAAGCGCTGTTCGTTTTTTATGTCCTTGGCCTTTTTTAATAATATCTTGTTAGCAACTGCACAGGTGATCGTTTATAAAGATATTATGAGATCCACTTAAGTCAATATCGACTGGTCGTAATTTTCCGAACGCTCGAGCTGCCGCAATAAAGTCTTCTTTCATGTAGCGATTTACAAAAAACACAATTATTGGTTTAGGTGCATCAGTATACTTTGAGCAAGAAAGTTAATGTCTTTTTTGGTGATGCAGTGTTGGACCTTGGCTCCTATTTTTGTGAGTACTTCAAAAAGATTTTCACGGTCCTTCATGGGCACCCCTTTAATTTCAGCATTTTTAAGCCGCATCCATTGATCCTGTTCAATCAGCTCATGCTCCAAATGGGAAAGCTTGTCCTTTGGCTGCTTAACATTGTCTTGCGTCGACTGCTCAATCACTTGAACCTTTTCTTCCAGAGCCTTGAGTCTCTCGAAGTAAAGACCAACAAAGTCTTTTAAATCACAAATTTCTGCCTTGATAGTACTCACTTCTGCACCAGTTTCAGATATAGTGCCGATTTTTAAATTCATAATATTTAATTTTTCCATAACCTGCTCAAGAGTAACCGGTTTGGGAGATCCGCTTTGACCAGCTTGAGAATTTAGAAGAAGTTAGGCTACAAGGTGTAATTTTGCATGACTTGCATTCTAGACACTTCCACGTGGCTTGCCGATCTGCCCCAAGTTTCCGATATCCCGTTTCGGTCACTCCGGAGCATTGAAAGTCCAAAAATTTGGAGCAACAGCTACATTGGACAGTATCCCTGGCGTCTTAACCACAGCGCGCGCACATAACCATGATAGCAATAAATTTAATTAATGCACGTACTAAGCTACAAAAGTTTGAGAAACACTGGCAACGAGTCAGACACGCACTCCGATTGTAACCGACGAGTAACCGCACAAAACAGGTGACCGTTCGCAATGATAGCACGAAGATTAAGTAACTACTATTATTATTTTTTATATTTGATATTTTTTCTCAGCCTTTATAGCTTGTTTGTCTGCATTTGCGGGTTAAATGTAAATGTAGCGTGTGGTGTGTTAAATTATGAGTTATCATTAAGTGTTATACATAACAAAATCAAGGTTGTGCCAATGAAGCTCTTTCATACAATATCCCACATGACACGGTTTACTTAATTCAAAATTTGAATCACCGTTCCTTACATAAGGAACTGTCTTTTAATTTATTTACAAATGTATAGTTATCAGACTTTTCCCTATAGTCAAACTCAAAAAATCTTTATTCACTGTTAAACTTTATAAGTTATTTAGTGCAAGTCAGGATGAAGTACAAAAGTTACAATATCATTCAAATGAGTATAACAATATTCATTAACAAAATTTAGAATTCCAACTATCTTTATCATTCAAATAATCTTTCACGCTATAATAGGCCTTAGATGTTAATTTATTTTTTACGATACATTTAAATTTTTTAATAGGTAACATTTTAATTTCATTTGGGAGTTTATTATAAAATGCAACACAATCCATTTTAAAAGATTTAGCAATTTTACGGAGCCTAGTAGATGGAATTGCGAGTTTATGTTTGTTTCGAGTATTGACACTGTACATCACTATTCTTTTTAAATTGGCTAATATTTTTATGGGCGTATAGGAGGTTCTCGTATATGTACTGGCAGTGTACTGTCATAATATTTATTTCACTAAACTTTTCTCTCAATGAATCCCTTGAACGCATTTTATAGACTGCTCGAATTGCTCTTTTCTGCAGCACAAATATGTTTTCAATATCTGCAGCCCTACCACACAATATAATTCCGTAAGACATGACACTATGAAAGTAGCTGAAATATACAAGTCTAGCCGTTTCAACATGTGTCAGCTGTCTAATTTTTTTTATCGCAAATACTGCAGAGCTAAGTCGATTACATACGTTTTTTATGTGAGCACCCCATTGTAGCTTAAAGTCTAATGTAATGCCTGGGAATGTTGTCGTTTCTACTACATCAAGTTTTTCATTATTAATTTTTATAGGTGTTGGTTGGTGCTTTTTATTTGGAAGTGTAAACCTTACACATTTTGTTTTCCTTTCGTTTGAAAGTAAGTTATTAACATTAAACCAATTTACTACTTCAGCAATGTCGTCGTCAACCTGACAGAAAGTTTTTTGCTGGCGTTTTATTTTAAATAACAAAGATGTATCGTCAGCAAACAGTATAATATCATGTTTATTTTGAATAAGGTATGGTAAATCATTGACGTAAACTAGGAACAAAAAAGGACCCAAGATTGAGCCCTGCGGTACAACCATCGATATGATAGAGCCAGTTGATCTTTTTCCATTAACGTCTACTCTTTGAATCCTATTACACAAGTATGATTTTATTAAATCTAGTGAAACATCCCTAACACCATAGTGGTGAAATTTTTGAAGTAAGGTTTCATGATGAACGCAGTCGAATGCCTTGGATAAATCACAAAACACTCCTAACGCATCACATGAATCCTCCCAAGCATCCAAAATATTTCTTATTAACTCGATACCAGCATCTGTGGTTGAAAGGCCTTGAGTAAAACCATATTGTTTATTATGCATGAGGTTATTATTGTAAAAATGGTTAATTAATTGCGTTAACATAATTTTTTCGAAAATCTTCCTAAAGGTTGGTAGTACTGATATGGGTCTAAAATTGGTGGAGTCAGCTTTATCTCCCGACTTAAATAGAGGAGTGATCTTGCTCTGTTTCATTAGGTTTTGGAATATACCGCAATCTACACACTTATTGAAAATAAAAGCTTCTTTGCTACAAGCGTCTTTGGCTACAATTTCTATTACAGATTTCACTACGTTAACAGAGATTCCCCAGAGATCTTAAGTTTTCTTAACGCTAATTAGTCTAAACATTTTAATAATCTCTATGCGATCAACATGCTTAAATTTAAAGTTTGTATTACATAAAGATACGTTTTTCTGTAGCAGTTTCATTGCAGGTATAGGTGAGGAATTTAAATATTTTGTCGTAGAGACCGGTATATCAGTAAAAAACTTTTCAAATGTATCTGCAATTTCAGAATCTGTTTTTATGTTTCTGTTTCCAATCCTTAATTTGAATTCATTATTTATCTTATTAGTTTTATCGATCTCCTCATTTATAATTTTCCAAGTTGTTTTTATTTTGTCATTGCTATTTTTAATCTTTAAACTTATGTTGTGAGACTTAGCTAATTTACAATCGTTCTTGAATTCTTTAGAATATAACCTTACATAATTTTTAAATTTTGCACTTGTATTAAATCGCCTCTCTTCTAACTTATATAGTTATACAATGTTTGTCTACGTTTGTGTAAATCGACGGAAGCCCAGTCATTAAAAGATAAAGTATTTTTTGGAATAAATGATTTTGAAATCAAAATAGAGTTAAACAGTTTAGTAAATGATTCAAAAAATATGTTGTACATTGCATTGTCATCTAAGTTAAGTTGAGGTAGGAATAGAGAATTGGAACTGAGGCAATTTTTCAATTGATTTAAACGATAATTTGTTACAGGAGTACATTTAACTTGTTTTTTCAGAATAGATCTGATGTCTTTAATTTTTATTAGTTGACCAAAATGGTCTGAGTCTAATTTACTAATAATACATTTGTTTATTGGAATAATGTCAGTGAATATATTGTATACACGTGGTGCTAGTCGCAGATATTCTAGTAGGCTCCGCAAACAAATGAGAGAGATTAAATGATTTAAACAGATTCAGCAATCGCACACTTAAGCAGCAGTTATTTATAATATTAACATTAAAGTCGCCACATACCACTAATTTCTTTTTCGATTGAGATAGTTTCGATAACACATCTTCCATAGTTTTTTCAAATATTTCAAACTTTGCCAGCGGCGGTCTATATACACATACAATTATTATTATTTTTATCTCTATTGCAGATATTTCCACTACACGCTCAACAGATAATGCTTTGATATCTTTACGATTTTTGCACTGAAATTGTTTGTTGACTATAATCAAGGAACCACCATGAATAAAGTTGGTTTTACTAAACGAGCTTCCAACTATGTGATTGCTAAAATTAAACATTTGCTCATAATCTCTTAGCCAATGTTCAGTAATACATAAAATATCAATATCATTGCTGTTCAAAAATAATTCTACTTCTAAATCTTTGCCTCTTAAACACTGGATGTTTTGATGTACTAAAGGTATAATTGCTCTTTCTTTGCTACTTCTAATATTACATAAATTGTTATTTGTTTTGATGTTGCTAGAGGATAATTCCGTTGTCTTAAATAATTTATTTTGTAGCTTATTAATGCTAGAGACATCCTCTGTTGTCTTATAAACTAATTTAAATTTCTTGGGATAGCTTCCAATGTGAGATTGTCACGAATCTCTTCAGAACAAATAGTGTGCATTTTCTGGTTAGCGAAATTCCTGGCTGTTATACTAAAGTAGTAAGACATTGACACAGCTACTTGACGTTTATAAAAGTTTGAGAGGTCGTAACTACCTTTTCTCAAATATAAATTATTTTTAACATAATTGTTGGTGTCGATCAGGTGAATATAGTCAGTATAAGTACGAGTACTAGAAGTCTAGTATAAGACGTTATTACTTGCCAATTTTCATAGTTCTAAGTCAACGGAAAGTACATTATAAATGTTTGATTCTGTTGTCGGCATAAACAGCCGTATCTTTTTTTTACGTTACTTTAGAAGTTTGATTATTTCACAGCATTAAGAGACTGTATATTTGAGTATAGCGATTTAATTTCAATCTCCTCCTCGACGCGTCCCCGAGATAAAGGCTCTTAACGGATAGACGGACAACAAAGGGATCTTATACGGGTTCCATTTTTTCCTTTTGAGGAACCCTAAAACGAGACCTGACTACCAAACTATTATAGAAACCAGAAAAAAGTAAACGGCATATTTCTGTTTGAGTTTGTAAATATTTTGGTAAAGTCAACAATGATAGTTATTTTTTAAAGTAGTATCCCTCAATTATGGAATTAATTATATAAATTAAATGTATAACCAAAATTTAATAAACCGCGACCTCTCGGTTTCAGTCCGAGCGCTCTTACCAACTGAGTCAACCGTTCGAGTGACACATGGATCGTAAATCTTGTTCAACTCTCAGGTTTTGGCTTTATCTACAGGATCTACTTTACAGTTGATAACCTGCTCAACCCCAAATATTGCATATTAAGGAAAGGAAATGACTTTTGATGTCGGTCATTTCAAATCTAAACAATTTGTTAATTTTTCTAGTGATGATGAGTCACTTCTGAGTTCTGGGAATAATTAAAAAAAAAAAGAAATTTGACTAACTGACTAACTGCTTTCAACAAATACTAAAATGGCAATTTTTATTTCTAATGTGTATAATTATCAGATTAAAATTTAATTATACTAAAATAGGATTTAAAATCACTTATTGAACGTCCAAAACTATCACCTATTCGAAATAGTGAGCCTCAGACCTGAGAAAAATGGGCGCAGGAAACTCAGCCGCCTTTTTATCTTTAATTTAGTTACAATATATTATGTAGTATCATAAAACGTATAATTAAATAGCTTAAGGCCGATCGCTCCATTCCCAGTCTGAAGTATATATTGATATATGTATATACAATAACTAGCTGACCCAGCAAACGTTGTAATACCATATAAAGTAACTAAAAAAAAATCAATAATTAAACTTTTTGGGGTATAAAAATTGATGAGGACCAATTCTCAACCTACCAAATATATCGTACATAAAATTTATCGCACTACAATAATTATTATATTCGACTGCCATCTTGCAACCTTATTGAGGATCTGTGGATAGAACAGAATAAAATAAACAACGCGACACAAAAATATGTGTGTGTAAAATGTGTATATAGGTGATCGTAGACGTAGACATTATGAATCATAATAAAATAAAATCTTTTGTGAAAATTTTTAAAAAATATGTAGGGGTGGGGTCACCCTTATCATTAAGGGGTATGAAAAATAGATGTTGGCCGATTCTCAGACCTACCCGATATGCACACAAAATTTCATACAAATCGGTTTGGCCGTTTTGGAGGAGTTTGGTAACAAGCACCGGGCCCCGAGAATTTTATATATAAGGCCTTCCAAATTTGTTCGCAATATAGGTAGTAAATTTATAAGTTGAATCCTTACATGCGCGTCCACATTTGGAGGAGTATCCCCAAAAGACAGCTCTAATAATCTCACCAGAAAAAGCTAAAAGCGTTACCCAATTTTTAGCTGAATAGCCAGTAAATATCTAGGCTATATTACTCTACCCCGACAATTCCTAAATTCTTCACGAGTTCTTCAAAGATTTACGGCAAAATCCAGCACATTTCTCACCTTTAAATAGCCCTTGTCCATAAAACATAGAAACACACAAGAGAAGTCCTATTAGCGCACGATTCACACGTCAGCGGCCATATTGGCGAATAAACGCGGAGGCCATTATTAGACCGTGGCCTCAAATACATCAGTCCACCATTTTGGCCAAATTATACCGCTCCATTAAAAGCTCACTTCCGGAATGGACAAGCGTTCGCGAATTTCTCTGACCACGTATGTGACTTTGAGTCTTGGAGTCTTGCTAAATTGATGATAGCCAAGGCAGTTGCACTAAGTGCCGTTAATTCCCTGGCCAATCGTATTCGTCGGCTTGTAAGCAGAATTGGGTTCAGTTGATAGGTCACATGGACTTGAGATGTGGCAGGGGTCCTTTTGTTTGGAGTACGGTTCAGTACAGCACAATTGGTCTGGTAATCAATTGGTTTGACCTTGGTTTTTGGACGTTTATTGAAAGATTTAACTCATCAGTCATTATTCCTGATATGGATAATACGGTATTTCTAGAACAAAATTTATGAAATCATAATTTCGATTAATGACAATTTCCAATTAAATTATTTAAGAACTATAGTTATAAAGAGTGTGTAACATGTTAGTTTTTATTAATTTTAGCACCGACCCTTAGGGTGAATATTATGTTCTATAATAATAATATGATAATTCCCTTTTAATAAAGTTTAAGATTTAGAACAGTTTGAAAACATCGAGGACTATTCATTAAGTTAATTAGTAACACTGGTAAAAGACGAAGGCTGTTGATGCTGGGGCGATCAAGAATCAAATAAATAAAGTTATGCTGAGGTAATATTATTAATATTAGTATTGCCTCCTATACATCCTCGAAATGTTTCCAATCTCCTTGACCCCTTATCAAATTATAAATAAAATCTTGAGAGATTGCAGTCCATTTTTCATGTAGAGTACTTCTCTCGTAGTATTACTTCGTTTGATTTGTCTCCCGAGCTTGCCCCAGACATGCTCTATGGGGTTTTAGTCGGGCGAGCGTGCTGGCCACTTCACAACATTGATATCCACATTACGAAGGTATTCAACAACTTCGCCTACAGAATGGGGGCGTGAATAATCATGCATAAAAACATATCTTTTATAAAAGGGCTAATAGTACTACAATTTCTTCTAAAGTGTCATTTAATGTCCCATTCTCAATGATGCAGAGTTCCATACGTCCTCTATACAAATACCTCCCCATAGCATAACTGACCCCCCACTATATATGCCTCTTTTCCAATGATGTTGTACTGTGCGTTCCTCTTCTCAGGGCGTCCCACACTTTAATCCTCCTATCATCTGGCTTTTAGCAAAATCTGGACTCATCTGTGAATAGAATTTGACTCCCAAGATTCGTCGATCTAATTTTCATGATTACGTGCAAAATTAACTTGATAGTATGCAAGCAAATGTGAGTTTATTCCACTGATTTCAGTCTTTTTCTCACAGTTTTAAGGCCTAAACGCATTAGCGCGGCACTAAGGGTCATAATATTATTTCACCCATTTTGTATGGAACATGTCGCACTAGAGCGGCGCGTCGCTTCAGAATGGATACTGTTAATTGTTAAATTTATAGAATTTTGTCTTTTAAATTATTAATTTTAATAACTAAATAAAAATAATTTAATTATTAGTTTAATTTAATAAATTAATAATTTTATTATATTCATTTATTTTGGATGCATACACTTATAAACTAATTTATTTTGTATATTACAGCCATTGTAAACTACTCTATTGATTGAAAAGAGTGGCTGTTGTGTTTCTTGTATGTTCTTTTCAAGAGCTCTACTTTTTCCGAAACATTATGGTAGATTCAGTAGTTTAAAAGAAATATTTATAGTGACGATTCAAAAGCGCTTAGTTAAAGGCTAATTGAAAAAGTTTTATTTGACTTTGACATCTTATTTTTTTTTTCTCATCCGTTAATAGGTTCTTCTTCTGCACACAATAAAGAAATAATGACCTAATCTTCGTCACTATCGCTCCTCTTTTAATGTTGCTCGCACGCAAACTGCTATAGATATGACGCGAGTTGCCGCTTACTGCAGGTGTAGTGCGGTAGGTACCGTCCAGCGCCGCTGTAATGCGTTCCGACCTTTAGGGCTCACTGCAACGCCTCGAACTTCTTGGAGCTTTATTTCTTAGAATTGCATTTTAAGTTCTTCGGACACGTCTCCCGGCGCGAGAGTGAGTCCATCGAGCGCATTGTCGTGGAGTGGAGGGCACTAGAGGGCGAAGAAGGTCGCCCATGCGATGGTCCGACCAAATTAAGTCTGCCGTGGGCGGTCGAATTTAACGAGTGTGCCAGGCTGTCGGCCAGCAGAGAAAAGTGGCGAATGCTTGTGAGGCGAATCCCATCTGCCCCAAAAGATGTTACTTCGTGATGACCACGACCGCTCTGCCAAGAGTTTCACGAAGAAGAAGAAGAATTAAAAATATAAGCTTGTCGCAACAGTTACTTGTGCGTCCACGTTATCGAGCGTGAGAACCTCGAGACTTTGTTCCCACAGAAGCTCCCGCCGAGAGCGACTCAGGGACCTTCAAGTTTTATCATACTCTCCCAACTTAAAGACCGGCACTGAATCTCTTGAGCCCTGGTATTGCGGATCTCCAAGGGCAGTTGCCTTACCACTTCACATCAAGTTAACGTTTGGCCCGTTTCACCTTCTTATGTAAAAAAAACTTGTATAATTGAAGTAAAATTTCTTAGCTTTACAAGTTGTTAACATTATTTTAGGGCTGCTACTTAATATTTTATGAAGTATTTCTGTCATTTTTATCAACGTGAAATTATAATTATTATTATATATTATTATACAAATTGTTTTTAATGAAAGTGCTATTATTATCTGTATACACAACACAACAAAATTTATAGATAAGTACATATCAAGTTTATCAGATCAATTACATCCATACTAACAACAACTCTCTAATTATTATCATTATGTTCAAAGACATGATACGTTGGGATTAGGTATGGTATCTATACAGTACGAATATATCATTTTCCCCCATATTACTTTTCCCCCATCACAAGAGTTTCCAGCGTGCCTTAAAGAATTTTTTCTTCAAAAATCTAAAATAAATACATAAATACACTTTTAGGAGGAATGTTCCGGAAATCCGTAATTATTTAAATGTTATAAATAAATATCTTTAGTGTTGATTCTTTTAAGTTTTTATGGTCAACGACAAGAGAAGACATAGAAAGCGATTAATCCCCCACATATTTATAAAACAAAGTCCTCCGCCGTGTCTGTCTAGTGACTAGTCGGTGTCAGCCAAGGTAGGTACTCAGTGGCGTGCGTATCATATAGGCAATTAGGCAGTGCCTACCTCGTTATGGACTATAGTATCAGTGTTAAAGTTAATTTAGTTTAATTTGGTTCCGTTATTTTAGTACCAAACTTCTATTGAACACCCCCTCATAGAATTATTCCTTACGCTAGATACTAAATACTTACGGTAAGCAATATTTGCTTATTCCAAAGCTCGACTACCACTAGTTAGATCCACAGTGCCTACCTTGATAGAAAACAAATGCTCGCCCTTGGTTATAGGTGAGATGTGCTTGAGTAACAAAGCGGGGCCGAGGCGAGAGGACACCGAGTACAAAAATAACAATAATCGTTACTATAATAATTAGATTGTATAAAAATACGCAATTATTTTCATACTTTTTAGTGCATATTATATCTAAAGTTTTGGAATAGTGTTTTAGAAGTCGTATTGTAACCTAGTTAAATATAATATAATGATATTATGCTGAATATTATTTTCAGAAAAGAAGTTCATAAATCGTAATCCATTTATAAAAGAGAATGTATGTGTCAATGTAAGTAGCATTATTGATAAACAAAAACTGCTGCCGACAAACTACTTAGTTTGTCTCAGAATTGTAAATAAGAAATATGATAAAATTATGTTATGCCTGCTTGAATAAAAAAACAACTAAAACACGAGAACCTTCAGCCCACAGCAACATAGTTAAGTTAGTGCCGGATAGGTAGCGCTGGTGACACTTTTGGGCATGATAGGGGAAAATCTTGTGGGTTCACGTTACCCACATACTCATGACTGGCGAACGCAATAAATAATTTAAAAAATAAATATATATAGTTAGGCACTTTTTGGAGCTACATGCGGTTCTGAAGTCGGACTTTGCCGACCACTGTCCCAAGCGAATCGGCGCTCTCTGGCCCGCGCGCGGTTCTGCGTAGATCGGCGCTCTCTTGCCCGCGCGCGGTTCTGTGTAGATCGGCGCTCTCTGGCCCGCGCGCGGTTCTGTGTAATCGGCGCGATCGCTCGCGCAGTCAATTCGTATTATTTTACGTGTAGCATTAGATTGCTTGTAATTAGGATGATTTCAGTGAATGAAGGTATCTGAAAAAACTATAAGGCCATGCAAAATAAACCATGTTATACACAAAATAAGGGTAAGTACGTGGTAAGGAAGTAGGGTGCCGTACGGCACATTCGGTTTTGGTGTATCTGAAAAATCTAGTGTCCTGGGGCACTCTTGATTTGGGAAGGTTTCTGGTCCTTCTATTAACTAACTGATCGCCTCTATTTTCAGCAACGCACGCACACTAATACAAAGTGACTGGCAAACCTATTGAGCTAGAGGTTTCGGGTTCGAATCCCGGTCAGATCAAAAATTTATATGATGAATAATGGTGTTTTTTCCCGAGTCATAGATGTTTATATATATTGTCTAGTATCCATTGTACAGGCTATGCCTATTTTGAGGCAAGATAATTTGTGTCAAAGTGTGTCAATATTATATTATTATAAATCTGGCCTGGAGTCATGCGTTGCCTAACAGTAAGAGGCTCTATCTAGACTTTTTTTTATGAAAATAAGGGACGAAACGAGCAGGACGTTCAGCAGTTGCGTTCCTCACCTTGAGACGTAAGATGTTCAGTCTCATTTGCCCAGTAATTTCATTAGCTGCGGCGCCCTTCAGATCAAAACACAACAAAGCTTACACATTACTGCTTCACGGCAGAAATAGGCGCCGTTGTGGTATACATAATCTAGCCGGCAAAGATGCCCGAAAGCTCCTGTGCAAAGGAGATTTCCACTGGTAAAAGACGTATAAACCATCAAAGTCCCGCACTTGACCGTTATAGTTTGTGTAAAATAATTCGCGTAATCGTTAGACACATGAGAAGAAGCACTTTAATTGTGTACAATAAATACCAATTAGACCCCGCGATGACTCCACGCGTATTCATTGAAACCATATTCTTTAATTGGTATGACGACAGACTCTGTACTCTGAGGTCGTTAAGCTTTTTATGGACATGTTAAAGTACGTAGGGTTCCTTGGGGATAAACGCTTTTAAGTCGACGAAGGCGTTTATAAGTAGCCCTTTCGAAAATCATAGGTTTGGGGCACTGACATACAATAAACAACTAGACGCATAAAAATTGTCTGGAGCAAAACTCTGCCTAGGGGCCTTAGGCAGAGTTTTGACAGAGACTTAACCTTGAACATAACTGCCACGAAATAAGGCGTTTATTTGAATGAAAATTCTTGCACATTTTGTTTTTTTATCTGCTGCTTTTTCTTCATATAATTTCCTGTAAATATTATCTAAATCACTTTTTTGTTCATTCTTAAAGTGTTTCATAAGTTAAAATTCACAAAACAGCACAACTAAGATATTTAATTTGTAGTGGTAGTCTTTAGTACTTAGGTATTTTATTTTATAAGAAAACAAACAGTAGGTACTATATGTTTTAAAACGTCCTCCGTCGCGTCTGTGTGTTCGCGATAAACTCAAAAACTACTGCACCGATTTTCATACTGTTTTCACCAATACACAGCATGGTTCTCGATGAAGGTTTTAGTGCATAAGTTGTTATGTTTATATTAGTTGATATTTATTAAATGTTTCGGAAAAAAGTAAGCCGTCTGCGTCCTGTGAGCTTTAAACGAAAACACTGTCTTAACCCTTTTGGATATAACAAAATAATGTTTGGTGGAATTGTGTATCTTAAATAGGATTAATTCTTAATTTCGAAATACGTTATTACACATCCGATGGCTTTTAGACTACATTATTCCCGAATACTTACATTAGCAGTGGGAGGCTCCTTCGCACGTGAAGTAGTAATGTGTAAACATTACTGTTTTTCGGTCTGAAGGGCGCCGTAGCAAGTGAAATTACTGGACAAATGAGACTTAACATCTTACGTGTCAAGGTGACTAGCGCAATTGTAGTGCCGCTCAGAATTTTTGGGGTTTTTAAGAATCCTGAGCGGCACTGCATTGCAACGGGCAGGGCGTATCAATTACCATAAGCTGAAGGTCCTGTACGTCTTGTCCCTTAATTTTTTTATAAATCTTTTTTCTATTATAATATTATGTAAATATTGTGTTTGTTACAAATAAATATATTTCTTTCTTTCTAATTTCATTAAAAAATATATTATGTTATTTTTTTTGACAGAACAACGTCTGTCGGATCAGCTAGCTACATAACAAAAATAAGTTAACAAAATAAACATCTAAATAGATGGTGGTTATGACAGTTTGTACATAGTTTCAATTTTGTGTCGTAATACCGACTTAGATAAAAAATATTATATTTTGAAATAATGTGACGTTACAAATATTGGTATGCCCCTCCTTGCCCCTTGTCACACTATGTCACACACAGGACAGAGTCACACTTGGTCGACGCCCTACCCCTCCCTTAACGTGTGTCGTTATTTTATTTATGGAAAAGGAGGACATACGAGCGTATGGGTCACCTGGTGTTAAGTGATCACCGCCGCCCACATTCTCTTGCCACACCAGAGGAATCGCAGAAGTGTTGCCGACCTCTAAGGAAGGTGTGCGCGCTTTTTTTGAAGGTACCCATATTGTATCGGCCCGGAAACACCGCACAAGGAAGCTTATGGATTAAGACGTAGTTTATGGATGACCCCTAATCACTAACGAGCGTTTGTATGAAAAATATGAAAAGACGCGAAAAGTGGAAGTCGGATTTGCAACAATTGCCTTAGCGATGCGAAATATATGATTAATTTGTCTATATACATGTGGCAGAATTGGAACTGGTAAATGAAGACAAAGTCACCGGTATCAGCTAGTTGATAATATAAATATATTCGGAAAAGGGCATTTCTTTAAGAATGTGCATATTACGCGGCGGATGGAAAAGAATCTTCTTCAGTGCAAATATTTGAATTTTGATAAAACTACATATGAATATAAGTACTACAGATCTAAACTAGACTATTAGAAACCATATTTTGTATATTAAATTTAGAGAAATTTGGTTCCAAGCATGCAGATTCTAATTACCATTCGTGTCCCATTTTACATTTTGATTAAGTTTTTGTTCAATATAGCTAAATCCCTTTTAAATAATGTAATTATAGATCAATATTCTCAAATAGCAATAGTTTCCTTAGCCCTATACACAAGTTGTTTTACATAAATAACATAAATTAAGTAGAAAGAATGCTCTCAAAGTATGTCTTCGGGTAACTTTATAATTACCGTTTAAAAAATATTCGCGTTAATTTACTACCTAAAAATTTGAGAACTCATACCATTAACTGCCTTAACAAGTTTGCGCCAGTTTGCGCTCGGCGCCCGACCAAACTACACGCATCAAAGACCGCATTTTTTGGCGCCATATTAAAATTTCTCGTCGTGGTTTGCTTTTGTCGAAATATAGTCTAATCGCCATTTTCAATTTTTTTGGTAAGTAGATGATTATATTTTTTAAACTGATACGTTTATTTAAGTTGTTATAACTCCGTTTTTAGGTAAAGCAGGTAAAAATTTCATAATCCTTATAAATAACTCTTTATTCAACAAAATGTTTGATATCCTAATTACCAGTTGCATAATTACCATATTTTCCATTACTCTAAATTAAATGGTAATGAGTAAATTTTAGAAATGGTAATTATAATAATTTTTTATTGTGATTCCTGTGTTGTGCACTATCGCATCCGTTTAATCGTTAGAACCGTATGATTTCTTATATTTCAATGTGTTTTAGCCGCGAAAATTTTAAACAAATTAGTTATTTTTTGACAGGAATTTCACAATGCCGTGCACTAAAGAAGTGATACTAGAGAAGGCTAAATTAGCTCGGAGAGAAAGATACGCTAAAATTAAGTCTGATCCAGAAAAATACGCCCGAGAAAAAGAGAAGGAACGGCAGAGGTACTTAAAAAGAAAAGAAAGAAAGAAAATTTTAAGTATTAAAGATTTGACACCAAAAGCTAAAAAGTTACAAAAGAAAAAATGGAGAGATTTCAATAAATTTTACCAAAGGAAACTATTACTGAAACGAGGCGAAAAACTTATGGATGTTAATACTCCGAGTGATACTGAAACCGACCCCTTAAGAAATGATAATGATGAGGAACATGAACAGCATGATATTCGAGACCACGATACAAACCCAGAACGAGAACAAAGAAATGACGAGGCCAATTCGATTTTTCAGAATTTATATAAGAAGATAAGAAAACTAAAGTACATGATGCAGAAAAAAGAAAAGATGTATACATTACAAAAACAAGAATTACAGAAAAAACTAAATAACTACAGAAAACTTTGTCAGAGACTGAAAAAACGAGTAGAAAGTCCAAATTCTAGAGCTCTGAGACTAATAAATGACAAGTCAAAGATAAATGACGTCAAGAAAAAGGTTTTGTTTGGTGAAGCTATGAAAAAAACGTTGGAGACTAATTATCAGGCGCTGAAATCAAAAAACGAAAAAAATATATTTAGTGACCACATACTTCAACAAAAATCAATACTAAAAGAGCATAAGGTCTTGTCTGAAACTAAACACTTTATTAGAAACGAGGAAACAAAAAAAAACTATTATCAAAAGTTAAAGCAGGATATTGTAACCTTTTTTGACAGAGACGATATTTCAAGAATGACTGCTGGAAAAAAAGAATGTATATCCCGGGACAAGACTAAAAAACAACGAAGATATTTATTAGATTCTATGAAAAATCTTCATAAACTTTTTGAAGCAGAAAATACCAAAGTTAGTTATTCATATTTTTGCAAGCAAAGGCCATTTTGGGTACTCATACCAGATGTCAGTGATAGAGAAACATGTTTGTGTAAAACTCATGCGAACATAGAACTATTGTTGGTAGTATTACATTCTCGTAAAATAATCAAAGAAAAGAACTCTGCAGAAGTTATCAATAGACTATGTTGTTCCAATACATCATGCTTGTTGAGTAGATGCGGTACCTGTAAAGATAAAAAGCTTGAATACTTGTTAGATATAGATGAAGCAATAACATACAGTAAATGGGAACATAAGAAAGAGACGTACGTCACAAAGGGTGTGGAAAAGACAAAAAGAGTTATCGCAAAGGTAAAAGTAACTGCCCCTCCAAAAGAAGCTGTTGCAATATTTGAAAGTCTGATTCCAGAATTTTTGAAGCATGAAGGTACAAGAAGATGGCAATATACTGCTTTGAAAGATCTAAAATCTAACTTGAAGAAATGTGAAGCCATAGTTCACATTGACTTTAGTGAGAACTATGGCTATAAATATCACTCTGAAGTCCAGTCATTTCATTTTGGAGGTAGCAGGAAAGAATTGACACTACATACTGCAGTTATATATTTAACTAATGAAGATGACCAAATAACGGCTAAATCATTATGCACGGTCAGTGAAAATATGCGTCATGACGCTGCCGCCATATGGGCCCACATAGTACCGCTTCTGGAATACATTCAGACCACCAACAAAAACGTAAATCAGCTACATTTCCTATCCGATTCACCAAGCAGTCAGTATCGAAATAAAACTATGTTCTATATAATTTCCAAACTTTACTGGAACTTCCCCTATTTAAAGCTGGTAACCTGGAACTTTAGTGAAGCAGGACATGGAAAGGGAGCAGCTGATGGAGTAGATGGTACCGTCAAGAGAATCGCAGACGCAGCGGTGGCTAAAGGTAAAGATATTGATAATATTGATGATTTTATGACAATTGTAGCACAATCTGCGGAGAATGTCAAACTGGAAATTGTTAATGATTATCATATTTTTGAAAAAGATTTACTGATTCCTTCAGACAAACTAAAGCCATCAAAGGGCACAAATAAGGTGCACCAGGTATTGTGGAAGAAAGACTACCCAAGTTTGATTTTTAGAGAGGTAAGCTGTTTTATTTGTTTGAGCGGTTATTGCAGTCATGTGAAACATGTCGGAGAGCTTAATCATGAAGAAACCTGTGAAGGGGTCCTGATAGATAAGGAGATTGGAATTAATCAAGGTAATGTTACAGGATTGCGCTCTGAATTTAAAATCAGTCATAGTGATTACGTAGATGATTTTTTTATACACAGAGTGGAACCTAAGAAAATGTTGCTGAGTAAACCATTGCGCACTGCTTTTCTTCAACGACGTAACAATGACCAAGAGAATATCAAAATAACATCAAATATAATACTCAAGCCTGTACAAGAAAATAATAATGTTACAAAGCTCTCTGACATGCAGCCTGACAATAAATTGCATTTAACACCAGCTTTGTTAATACAAGCACCTTGAAAGAGACATTATCTGAAAGTGAAGCAAATTCCCAAGCTGATTGTGATTTAATCCCGTCATCAGGTTCTAAAAAGACAACTAGTAGTCATTTGAAGCTACGATCAATACAGCGCTCGAGTTTTTGGAGAAGACATGATCAGAATTACTTAGACCCGCAGACTCCCTCGACTTTCCGAATAAATATAGAAAAAAGATTTGAGGTCGAAACAGATTACTATAAGCCACCTGTTTACAAAAATAATGGTATGAGTTCTTCTGATGATGATTTTGATATTTTTCCGGCCAAAAAACGGTATTTTAAGTAAATTATGAACATTCTCTCAATGATAGATACTCATTATTAATTAGTTTTGAAATATTTTTATTTAAAGGTATAATCATGCTAGTCCTGTGACTCTGTGTATTTTAATTGGTTTATTTTTTTTAAAGTGTTTATTTTTTTTGGCTTGGATGCTTATTTCCATTTACTAACCAAGACGTTTTTGTTTTTTGTTTCTTTATATTGATTTTCGTTGATTTAATCGATAGATAATAGGTAAGATAAGATTTTTTTGCAGAATGAACCTTTGCTTAAAACAAAATCCTAAGATTAATATTAAGTGTATTTTTTTGTTATTTTTACCGCTTACTTCCAACGCCTTACCAAGAAGTTCATTGCATTTTGTTTTTTTTAAGTTTATAACATTTTTAATACCTAATAAGTAAGAAATTATGTTCAAGACTGATTTAAATATAAAGAAAAACATGTGTTTATTTAAGCTGTGTTTTTTATCTTGATTATTTTGTCATTTCGGCCAATTCTAAAAAAAATTAAAATTATAATTTGTTACGACTGATAAGTAGATATCTATATGTAGTTTGTTAAAAAAAGGATTTACTATATCTTTAAATAAAAGTTTAAACTTTTATCTTCTTGCTATTTGATTTATAATTACCATTTCTCATTACCTTCACCATTTTCTAATTAACATTTACTGTAAATATCATTACCGTTCACTGAAAATTTTAAACGCCTGTCAGTTAAAAAGTAAAAGATTAAAACGGTTCCCTTGTACAGTTTCTTTAAGTGTATGTTTGCAGAAATGTAAAATTTACTCAAAGAATGCGTTTTGTCACAACTTTTATGCAATCTCCTAACATGAGGCAATATGCGCATTTTCAAAGAATTGCCCAAAAGTGGCTCAAATAACCATACTCTATGTATTGTGGTTTATGAGGCAAAGACACAGCGGAGCTGTTGCAAGATAATTTTATATTATCGTTGGTATCGTAAAAAACTAAACTGTAGCAAGATTAAAAAAAAGCTTTTCGTTGACTGTAGTACAAGACGTTATGCGATCGAATTGCCATCCATACTTCTAATATTCAACTACTAAACGAATGCATCAACCAATAGCGTGTATTTTTGCTCAATCTCCCTTTCTCCCTCGCTCTCTCCCTACTCTCGCTCTATGGCTATATGCTTCATGCTACGTTCGCCTTTTCTCACTCTTTCTCAATCGGTCTCAATAGCTCTCTCCCTCTACTTGGACAAAAACGTCCCACATTTTCGTGTTGCTTTATTGCGTTTCATCCTCATGCGCTCAAAGAAGTTTCACTTCAACATAAGTGCAAGTCGGACTTGCCCACAGAGGGTTCCGTACATATTATTATTAATTCTACGTATACTTATAAAAGGTGGTCTACTTTATTACATTGGCGAACTTATGGTATACCTTCCACAGAAGCCACAATTGGAAGAATAGAATAAGATCGCCAGATACATGAGAAATAGTATCTTCTATTTCAATCAAATTAAATGAGATCTATTCAATTAGTTTAAATTTACAAATATATAAACAAAATTTCTTACCATTAATTAAGAAGCGCCGCAAAAAGTATTTAATATTTCAGCTGTAACTTAGGAGTGCCTTCATCACTTAGCGAGCGGCCCATAAAAAGGCTTAAAAGGAGAATCCTCGACAGAAGTATATGCGTCCCTCACTCTTGGACTATCTGGCTGTATCCCACTCAAGCCGAATTTATTCGATCTCTGAAAAAGAAATTTGATCTGGTTAGGTTTTTAAATGGAACAATTAAGTGATGTGAAGAACAGTTTACCAGTGGGAGGCAACGGCGCCTATTTATGCCGTGAAGCAGTAATGTGTAAACATTACTGTGTTTCGGTCTGAAGGGCGCCGTAACTAGTGAAATTACTGGGCAAATGAGACTTAACATCTTATGTCTCAAGGTGACCAGCGCAATTGTAGTGCCGCTCAGAATTTTTTGGTTTTTCAAGAATCCTGAGCGGCACTGAATTGTAATGGGTAGGGCGTATCAATTACCATCAGCTGAAATTCCTGCTCGTCTCGTCCTTTATTATCATGAAAAAAAATGATAATAGATTATAATAACGCCGCCCACATTCCGTTGCAACACTAGAGAAATCACAGGAACGTTGCCAGCCTTTTATTTAGAAGGCACCCATGTCGTATCGTCTTGGAAACACTGCATAAGGAAGCTTATTCTACAGCTTGGTGGTACTTTGTTAGTTCCTTGAAAACCGCACTTATAGGATTGATAGGATACTCGGGTATTTTCTGCAACTGGACGGCTAATGCGCCTATTTTGAGTGAAAACGCTTTCAAGCCCTTTTGATGTGAGTTAGCACACCTTCACACACGCATTGAATTTCTTCAAGTGTGTCTAGGTTATCTCACAATATGTTAAGCGCGAGGTTAAGTTAATCTAAATTAAAACTTTTTGTCTTTATCTAATCTTTGCCACTATAGAATTACATGACAGGGAGAAGTAATTTTAATTTTGTAGTAACTTTACAATCGAATAAATTTAGATATAAATTTGAAATTCGAAAACTCATTCTTATGGGGCGGACGGCATTCGAGGACTTTTCTAGGGTTGGACTTAGTATCCCGTAGCACGAATTGGGATGTTTAAAATATTATATTTGATAGAGCTTTAGTCCACGATTATAATGATACCACTCGTATTACAAGGTAATGCACCATTTTCAAGAAAATAACGAAAAAAAGTTCTAACCTAAAACAGGTAAATCACGTAAATAAATATCCTGTAGCACGAATTTGGATGTAAGAAATATTGTAGTTGATAGAGCTTTAGTCCACGATTATAATGATACCACTCTTATTACAAGGTAGTGCACCGTTTTCAAGAAAATAACGAAAAAAAATCTAACCTAAAACAGGTAAATCACGTAAATAAATATCCTGTAGCACGAATTTGGATGTACAAAATATTGTAGTTGATAGAGCTTTAGTCCACGATTTTAATGATACCACTCTTATTACAAGGTAATGCACCGTTTTCAAGAAAATAACGAAAAAAAAATCAACCTGAAACCTGTGTCAGGTTGATTTACCTGTAAATCACGTAAATAAATATCCTGTAGCACGAATTTGGATGTAAAAAATATTGTAGTTGATAGAGCTTTAGTCCTCGATTATAATCATACCACTCTTATTACAAGGTAATCCACCATTTTCAAGAATATAACGGAAAAAATTCTAACCTAAAACAAGTAAATCACGTAAATAAACACTACAAGAGGTCTTGACCGCTGACATCGCGACGGAAGGCTAAAAACTGTCACAAAATGATTTTGGTTTCTTCGTAAAATATTAGGACAGGCAAAGGGTTCAAGCGAATACAGCCATAAATTGTATGAAAAAAAGTGAAACGAAATGTAAAAAAAAGTCTATGACAGATTAGACGGCTTCATCAATAATTATTTTTAGATAAAAGGAAAACATTTATAAAAGGGTTTATTGTTCATGTTCATCAATCCCCAAAGTTCTATCGCCGCTGGCGCGGCACGCTCCACTCGGCTCATGCGTTGTTTTAACTGTTCTAACATAACTTAACCTACCCAATTTTAATTAATTGTAGTTGATAGAGCTTTGGTCCACGATTATAGTGCTACCACTCTTATTACAAGGTAATACACAGTTTTCAAGAAAAACCAAAATAAAAGTCTACCCTCCCCCCTCCCTAATTTGTTAATTTTTTTCGTTATTTTCTTGAAAACGGTGCATAACCTTGTAATAAGAGTGGTATCATTATAATCGTGTACTAAAGCTCTATCAACTACATTATTTTTTACTTCATAATTCGTGCTAGGGAATACTAAGTTTTAACCCTTTTCTATTTTGTGGACAGTTTGTCTGCAGAATCAAGTCCGTTGTCACTTATAATATAAACATTATTTTAAATACGAGTGTAACCAATATACCAATATTGTAAAAATCGCATTTTAAGGCAGCGTTGGTAACAAATATTTCTTAACTTTAGTTTTTAATTTTCTCTTACTGGTTTCTCTAGTAGGATATTCTCAGGCAAGCTGTCAATAAATTCTGTAGGAGTATCTTCAAAGTCCTAGGTACCTGGTGTTGATCTACTGCTACATCAAGGATAGCCATTCCGCAAAACAAAATATCGGTTCAATACGATTCCAACCACATTGAAGCCTTTCAACTGTCATCGATTCGATTAACTAGTTGAATGTCAACTGTCATTCGATACGTCTGTACCTACTTACTCGTCAATTTGAATATATTGTGTTTGTTTGTAAGTACTTTAAGTTGGTTATGTAAGCACAAAGTGAACAAAACAAAATCAAATGGACTGTAGTTTCATGATATATATATATATATATATACATATATATTATATTATCTGGAATTATCATATTACCTACTGCACTATCATCCGACATACTCTCAAAATCGTCATACAATCAATACAATACGCCAAATTTTCGGTCGATGCGTCACTCGGACGGTTCGTTCAGTTGGTTAAAGCGCTCGGGCGGAACCCTAGAGGCGCAGGTTCGACTCCCACATCGTTCATAAATTTTGCTTGCAAATTTAATTAAATTAAAAGTGAGGGATATCACTTTAAAACTAACAATTTGTTTAGATTTGAAAGAGCGACATCTCAAGTAAATTTCCTAATATGCAATTATTGGGGTTGAGCATGTTATCAACTGTAAAGTAGATGATGGATCCTGTCAATGGAGCCACAACTTGAGAGTTGAACGAGATTTCGGTTCATGCGTCACTCGAACGGTTGGCTCAGTTGGTAAGAGGGCTCGGACAGAATAAAGATATAGATAGCTTAAAAATAGAAACACTTTTATTTTAATAGATCTTACAGATTATATATACCGAGGCTTTCCTACTGGAAAGCCTCGGTATTGACTACTGTCAAGGACAATTGTAGTCGGAATTCCTCGCTCTTCAAGTTTACTTAATCTACTACAGAAGAGAAATACAGAGAGGTTGTGTTTGAGTGTGAGGTGAGTGTATGTGTTAGTGTATGTATGTATTTACTCCTATATGTTTAGTGATAATTCTGATAAATTTTGTTAGTCTACATGCAGAATGCAGGTCTCCCGCCCGCACAGCGTACGACACAGCAGCCCGTCACTTACAACTTGCTAGCGATATTTCAATGTGTGGTTTAATATACAAAACACAGAGGAGTAATGCCAAGCGTGGCTGACCATTTACGACCTGCCAATCAAAATTTTACATTTTTTAGATGCACTTCTCTTTCGCACACTTTGCTAGTCTTTACGCTAGTATATTGTAACTATTCCGACAACCTCGTCCAATATAGGTTTAGGAATCACACACGAGCATCGCTGTCTCTGAAACGTCAAAGGAAGACCCTTATTTACCAATTGACTATTCAATTACACGGTGCCACGGCGAAATGTACTTTCCGGCGCGGTAATAAGGCGCACGCACATAAGAGGCTTCATTATAAAACAAGTGGAATTTATTGCATTCGGTTCGAACTGGTGAAGACAAGACGCGCGCGGTATTTGAGTGATAGAGGATGGAGTATTATGTAACGGCGCTGTAATTAATGACATGTTTTTTATTATTTAATTTGTAACCAGAATTTATGAACGATGCGGTATTCGAACCCGCGCCTCTCGGGTTTCGTCCCAGGAATCTTACCAACTAAGCCCGATTTCACCATTGCAGTAAAACACGATTAGAACTAAGCTTACGCTTGTAGACGAGTTAAGAGATTCAATTCTGATTTCACCTCAGATTCAGATATAGCCTTTAAATGCTGATCGCCGAATTTTGGACGCTCAACATATTTGATGACGGTCAAGAGCTGTCACTGTCGCTTTAGTAATAGAAACATTGACATTTAAAAAAAATGTTTTTATTCGTACTTATCGATAACAGTTTTGACAGGTATTTGATACATTCTATTGTTTATAACAGGTAAGCTCGGTTTACGTCCACATACTGATAGGATATTGGTAAAATCGCTTTGTGTTTAATCGAGATCAAGACTGGCATTTGAACTCGTTTACGTAAAATTGAGTTTTATTGAACTTAGTTTGAAGTGTCATTGGTGAAATCGGGACTAAGGCAACCGTCCGAGCCACAACACGAAAGTTGAATAAAACATACTTAGATTTTTTTGGGTTAAGCGACATGAGACATGCGCTGGGACTTCGACCCCAAGAGGCGCGGGTTCGAGTCCCACATCGTCATAAAACTTTGGTATACAAATTTAATTAATATAATGACATGTTCTTACGGTTAGCATACAAGGTATTATGAGAGATGAAACACCAAAACTAGAATAATAACTTAATGGTATCCACGAGTATATAAGAGAAATAGACGATGGCAGTTATTACGATGGGAGGATGAATTAAAACAACTAGGAGGACCACTGTGGACTAGAATGACGACAAATCGTATCGAACAGAAGACCTTAAAGGAGGCCTTTGTTGAAGGACAAACAGTTAACAGGAAAAATATACGGACTGTATGAAAGTTACCGCACCGCATATTGTTAAGTTTGTGTAGACAAGTAGGTTTAGTTGTGCATAAAAAATGTATTGTATTAACAACCCGCTCGCCCCTCACGTGATTAAGAATGTAACCAAACCAAGTTATTCAAAATGGCCATTGTTGGCACCTTCTAAAACATTGGAAAGGTCTTGTGGATGTGGAAAGCTTAATCGATAGTTTTCGAAACCGTCATTCCCTACCGAAAACTGTTTACGTTTTGCCTTTGGGTAGCGCACCGCAGCTGCCACTGTGCATATTTATATCGTGTAACGGTCCTAAATCTAACGTTCTCGTGTAATGTTTGAAAATATGACGGCCAGACGCTCGGTATAAAAGCTTCGATACAAAAATTATTTTTACTTATTTTAGTATTTTAATGTTTTGCATACTATGATTTATGTATTTTTGTCTTTTTTTTACTCTTTTACTTGTAATTACGAATCAAGAAAGACAGATACGGCAGTGGCTGGTATTGTTGTCGGATGAAGAGTAATATGTTGGGGATTATACCTCGAAAGATGAAATTGCAAATGATATTGTTGTACATAGTGCCCATGAGTCGGAAAACAAGATCGAAGAGTCCGAGGATAGCGTAAATGTTCCTGAACCATCGCAGGGAAACTTTTATCTATCTAGAAATACTCAAGGAAATGGGCGAAAAGTGAAATGGTCTACAGTGCCAAATAGTACCAAAGGAGATATCGACTGCAATTCTCAACGAGGCGTAAAGGACTAAATTGGCGAGGAGGACTAAAAGATGACCGTTGGCAGTACATTGGCAGTATTTTATCATCCTGCATTCGTCAAACTCAAAACTAATACTGACAATGGTAAAACATGGAAGGTGTTTTTTTTTAAATTAGCGACATTAGTGGAAGAAGATCATCAGAAACGATGCATCGAACAGCATGCTACCCATTCTTCAACAAAAAAACGGCTCAGAAGTTCATGAAATGCAGGAAGAAGTAGTGCTCATAATAGTACAAGATCCAACCGCCCGGTTCTGCAGGTACTTTTTAATAAAACTTATTTTAAATGGACGTAATTAATCTTAGTATATATTACTTTCTGATATAAATTGCATCTATATGTTTTTTAATACATTTTACGTCATTTTAAGGGAAATTATGTAAGGAAATAAAAAAATATGGTTTTCAGCTCTCAGTGGGGCCGCAACATTAGGGTTGCCGGGTGTAAACGGGTATATCATGCGCCCGTTCTTCTCAGATCTGAGGCAGTCTATTTTGAATGGGTGGTAGTTTTTGACGTTCAATAAGTGATTTTTAATAAAAATATTTGAATTTGAATATGCCTATTATTGTTGATTATTTACAGTCACCTGTATTTTTAATACAATATTGAAGTTTTATATATTTACCATATACGATAAACCATGGTTGACAGTTGAAAAATGGAAAATAAAAGCTTTCTAATAAATGCATTGTAAAACTAAACATAAATCTCTTACTTATATTTGCCCATTGCCTGTGGGCTAATATCCAAAAGCGCTGGACCGTTTTTGGTAAGTTTCACTGAGAGCTCATATACTATATACGTACGTAAAGTAAGGCTAATTCTTTTGCATAGCAAATGCCGACTCAAGAAATTATGAAGAAAAGCCAGTGGGAGGCTCCTTTGCACAGTATGCCAGCTAGATTACGGGTACCACAACAGCGCCTTTTTCTGCCGTAAGGCAGGAATGTGTAAGCATTATTGTGTTTTGGTTTAAGGGGGCCGTATAGCTAGTGGAAGTACTGGGCAAATGAGACTTAACAAACTATGTTTGAAGGTGACGAGCGCAATAGTAGTGCCGTACAGAATTTTTGGCACTGCATTGTAATGAGTAGGGTGTACCAATTTCCTACCATTTGAACGTCCTTCTCGTCTCATCCTTTATTGTCATAAAATAACCACTTCAAGTGTCCATTAATTTCCGCGAAGACTCACTCTAGGCCAATTCAAGCGCAGGTGGGCCGTTGCTGGTTTCTAGTAAAATGATTAGATATAATTATGTATATAACAGGCCGGCAACGCATCAGTGATTCGTCCGGAGTCACAGGACGGTGTGACGGAGCTAACTTGGCATGTCACAGGAAAACCGCCGCCCACACTACTGTCTTAACCGTACGTTCGTTAGTCCTCAAAAAAGGATTCCTATTTCAAACGAGATGATGAGAAATGAGGCAAGCCGAGGGGATCAATACATTCACGTACGGATATAATATAATCGAGCTGGTCAATCAGTATCGTGATATAAAATCTAGCTGGCGAGTTAGAATAAACAACACAGCTAGTGTGGCCCGGTTATCACTAGGGCTGCCAATCAAAATCACTGAAAAATAGAAAAAAGTAGTGTTGGTTTTGTTGCCTTTTTAGCAATGATTTCGATGATAACAACATGTTCTAACCAAAAATATATTATGTTCCTGCCTATGCCTTTCAAAATACTCTCCTTCACATTTTAAACATTTTTTCATGCGATCGAACCATTTTTTTAAACAGGAGGACCACAGATCTGAAGGCATGTTGTCTACGTGCTGATTGAACGCTATCACTGCTTCTTCGGAATTGGTAAAAGTGAAACCTCTCACCAAATCTTTGATTTTGGGGAAAAACAGAAATCACAGGGTGCTAGGTCGGGACTATGTGCAGGATGGGTGACGAGTTGTACTTTTTCGGAAGCTAAAAATGACTTAGTTTTGTTGGCCGTGTGTGAAGAAGCGTTGTCATTATGTAGGAGCTAAGAAAAAAAATGCAATAATTTAGAGGGCCTATCATCAACTTTTAATAAGCGATGCGAATCCGATGCAGTTCAGTTTAGGTACCCAAACTGAATCACTAAAATTCGTACCATGAAGTGCCTTTTACTGAATGGCGTTTGGATCGCTTATGAAGAATGAACGAAATAAAATTGCGTTACGAAACCTAAAATGTTACGATTTTAGCTGTTTTTTTGCGTAGAAAATGAAATAAAATTAAAGTAGTCCGCCAAATAATAGTAATATAAATAAATATAGTTCTTTGAATTACAAATTAAATGTTTGCTTATTTGTTTTCGTAAAAATAACGAGTTATGAACGCACCCCCATTGATGTTTGATTTGATAGGACCACAGAGTACATTTTTTTAATTCGTTCTTGCAAACAGACTATAGCCCGGGCCCTTACTGCCTCGTCTTTATTTTCATTTTTGGTATTTATTTTCAGTATTTTGTTTTACAAAAAAGTCCAATAAAATATTCTTATCTCATCTTTAATCAATAAAATTTTTCTTTTCTGTTTTCACTATTTTTTAAAAGTTATTAATAACACGATTCACTTTCCTCTAAGGATGTAGCAACTTTTTTCGAATCGGTCACTTTGACAAATAAGCTATCCAGTTTAGGTTGAAATAACACCCCATGGTACGAATGAATGAACGAACTAAATCAGTTTGCGATTCAGTTGATATCATTTTTGACATTCAATTGACATCATTGCGATTTAGTTCAATGCGCAATAAGAGTTCATGGTAGGCCCGCTGTTCTCATTTTCCACCACCCATTCACAAGATTGCTGTTTTTCTTCAGGTTCAAAACAATAAATCCGCGTTTCGCCTTCTTTGTGACAATGTCATAAGCAGCATTAGAATGTCCGTGGTCGTACTTCACTAGCATCTGTGAGCACCATTCCACGCGAGCCCGTTTCTGCTCCGCTGTCAGTTCATGAGGGATCCAACAGCAACAAAGTTTCAGAACTTTCAATTCTTAGTGTAAAATTTTCTCAATTTGGCTCATACCAATCCCCAATAGTCCTCGAATTATCTCATAGGTAATCCGCGGGTTTTCTTCAATTAGCCGCTTAACAGCAGCCACATTATTTTCGTTCACGACAGTTGAAAGTCGCCCTTCACGAAATTCGCCATGTAAAGAAACCCGACCTCTCTCAAATTCAGCAAAGCATCGCCTCACAAGCAGGTGCTTCTCTCCCAAAAGATTTGATGACGAGCGGCACAGTCTTGCGAGAGAACTTTTAAAATAAACAATCATGGCTGTAAAATTTTTTCGCCTTAATTCCGTTTTCGTTGCGGACGTAGAAATTTGATGTGTGATAAAAAATAATTGACAAATGATTTCCCGCCATTTGTTTTTTTTTATTACTAAGAAGGTTACAACGTTTCAAAAAATATAACATTCGAAATTCAAATAGTACCGATTAGCTAGATGTACAAAACTTTTACCCCCTTATTCATAATGGTCCGCTAACGCTAAAGAGTGTTTTTTCTCATTCAGACTTAGGTCAATAGAAGAAGACAGAGTGAGAATTAGCAATGCTTTAAGTTAGCAGACTTATGAATAAGGGGGTTAGTGTGCCCCATATTTTACACGAACCCACTGCTCGATTATGCAGGTGTTTTTTATTAAGAAATTAAATTTAAATGAAGGTTGTGGGATTATGCGACAGATTGTTTATAAAAATTGGACGTAATAAAACCTGTAGTTAATTTTAGTATAAATTACTTTCTGATACAAATTGCAACTATATGTATTTTTAATAAATTTTAAGTCAGTTTGAAGGAAATTATGTAAGGAATTGAAAAATATGGTTTTTGGTTATTGGAAACAGGTATACCTAATACTATTGATTATTTACAATCAATCAATCAAATTCTTTATTTGCGTACAGTCACCTGTTTCTTTTTAAATTTTAATACAAAATATATATTTACTATTTACGATAAGCCATGTTTGCTATTTAAAATTAATTTTATCAAAAACACACATAACTGCAGAATAGAGCAGTGAGATTTTAAGCTATCAAGTCAATATAGAATATTTATTTGAAACTTTTGACAGGTCGCTATATAACATTAACAATACCTTTAAACGGCGAAGATTGGACTGTTACAGTTAACAGTTAAAGTAATTAATTATTATTGCGTATTTTTAAATCCTTTAAAATATATAAGTTTCGAGTACTTTATTTATTTTTCAGAATTACAGGAGTCAACCCTAGTCGTCACGTAAGACATTTTCAAAGTGCTGGCTTAGTACTTGTATCGCATGTTTCATGACACAATTAAAAATGTTTCGAAGCATAAATAATAAACTGAGTAAGTATACTATTGGTAACAAGAGCGACAAAAAAAATTTTTTTTTAATGGAGTAAGTATCAAAGCTAAGTAACCTAACACATAAATAAAATTTGAAAACAAAATTTTATGAACGATTCCGGACTCGAACCCAGGGTGGGTTGGTCTGGCGTGCTAGTGCTCTGCCAACTGAGCTAACCGTCCGAGTGACGTATCGTCATAAAATGTTGTATGCTTTGTTCAACTCTCGGGTTGTGGCTTCATCTACAGGAATTACTTTACAGTTGATAACCTGCTCAACCCCAATATTAATTGATCACTTAACAACAGGTGACCCATACGCTCGTTTGTCCTCCTATTCCATAAAAAAAAAATGCATATTAGGAAATTCAATAATGGTCGCTCTTGCAAATCTAAACAATTTGTTGTGTTTTAAAGTGATGACCCTCACCGATCACCTTCTGGGAGGTCGCGGGTTCGAGTCCCGCATCGGTCATAAATTTTATTTGTGTAAAAAATCCCACAGTTGAGGGTTATCACTTTAAAACAACAAATTGTTTAGCAACCTAATACTTTAAACTAATTGCCTGATTCTTTACAAAATTAATATAAAACGAACGCAATATACACAGGCTTGATGAAAAATTATGTTCAGAACAACATCCATACTAATGTAAAGTATACAACCTAGCCAAACCTAGATATTACATTTATTTTTGTACAGTTGATACAGTTGATACAGATATTTTTGTTTGGAAACATAAAAGAAAAAAAAAAACCTTGGACTGTACTAGAGTTGATAAGTGAATAGTGATAGTTGGGACCATAGATGATAGAAACATCTGTAACGTAGATATAGCAGGCAGTCCGTACTGTGGATCTAACTAGTCGTAGTTGAGAATATGAAAACATTATTTAGTATCTAGCTTAAGGAAAAACATTATGAGTGGGTGTTAAATAGAAGATTGGTTGTAAAATAACTGAACCAGATTAAACTACTGGGACAACTGAGACTTAACATCTTATGTCTCAAGATGACGAGCGCAATTATTGTAGTGTATTAATTACCATCAGCTGAACGTCCTGCTAGTCTCGTCTCTTATCTTAAAAAAAAACTAAATTAACTTTAACACTATTGCTACATTTATTTCGGTTCATAACGAGGTTCCTATTGCCTATATGATATGGACACCTCTGACAGCAAGATAGAATATGAAAGCGAATCTATTCCTACTATAACCGATTTTGACAAGTTCGAAGTAGTCCGCCACGCTTGGCATTAGCTCCTCAGTATTATGAACCACCAGTGGGAGGCTCCTTTGTACAGGATGCCGGCTAGATTATGGGTACCACAACGGCGCCTATTTCTGGCGTGAAGCAGTAATGTGTAAGCATTACTGTGTTTCGGTCTGAAGGGCGCCGTAGCTAGTGAAATTACTGGGCAAATGAGACTTATCATCTTATGTCTCAAGGCGACGAGCGCAATCGTAGTGCCGCTCAGGATTTTTGGTTTTTTCAAGAATCCTGAGCGGCATTGCATTGTAATGGGCAGGGCATATCAATTACCATCAGCTGAACATCCGGCTCGTCTCGTCCCTTATTTTCCATAACAAAATTAATATTGAACCACTTACAAGCTAACGCACACATTGAAAAATCAAAATTGGCACGCGTTATCGGGCTGTCAGGTCATCTATACGCTAGTAAGTATATTCTAACTCTATCTTCATTATTGAATTTTGTCATGTGACGTTATGACTCTTGTTGGATATTGTTAATAGAACTTTAACAACGATTGAATACCTAATTTATACAATTTTTATGGTTCATTCTGCACTTCTTCTCCGTGTAAACTTTTACTATGCCAAATCTCACCATTATCAGTGCGCGCAATGTTCTTAGAAGGGGACTTATTTAACTTATTTTAAGTAAGTAAAGCCCGCACAAGCTTCACTGAGGCTAATTTTAATCATTTACAATAGACCATGCCCAACAACATTATTTCAAAGAAAACCCCTTAAAATATGATAATTTGAAAATGTACGAAAATTTCATTAAAATCGTTCCAGCCGTTTTGGAGTCCACAGAGAACATATACACTTACAGTATTTTATAACTTGCCCATAGGTACTTCACTAAGTCACTAACCAACTTAAAACATTAAAAGCATATTTCATACAATAATTTATTTACTTCTTTGCTTACAAATTTCAAATGGCTTTCGAACAAATTTATAAAATAATAAAACCAGTTTCATTAACACAATCTTAGTTGAAAGCATATTATTTTTTTAAATACTATATTATTATTACCTCTATTGGAATTTAAGATTTAAAAACATTAGTTTACATACGTACCAAGGTAATAAATATTCACTGTCGGCGTTTATATATTAGACAAGCCAAACATCCAGTAAACAGTTATGTACATATTATTAATTAATGAATCCAAAAAATAACGACTCACCAAAAATCATCGAAGGCGACGACACGCACTTGTAAAGAAATGACCACCATTTTGTTTTAAAAAAACTTTTCTTTTTTTTAAATCAGAGGCAAGCGTCCGCGGCGTTACAGAAATCCACAATGATTATGGGTAGGCCAGACAAATTGACACAATGAGGGGACCAATACAATTGGTGCAGCCGATGGATAACTTGATGTTTGGAGGAAGTGAGAGCATTTTGTAACAAAGAGGAGCTCCAGTCTGCATAATACAATGTATCCATAATATAATTTGGATAGGAGTCAAATATATTTTACAAAGAGGATGTGCACTGTAAATAATACGATATATAATTAAAATTTTAAATACGAGTCAAACATTTTTTTTGTAAGACATTAATTGAGAATTGCGCCTACATCAATATATTTGATGATGCAACAAGCGCGCCAAAATGTCAGTATTGTCTGCATCGATTAGTTAAAAGCAATAAGCTTTGAGGATTATTCTTCTGGAAGAGGAGGTCAAACGAGCGTACGGGTCACTTGAACAACACTATGGTGTCCAAGTGACTTGGAATCAAAGGAGTGCTGTCGGCTTTTTAGGAATATGTACAGATATCGCGCGAGTTGAATGCAGAGTGCAGGAATGAGATAGTGCTGTCTGTGACCTAATAATTATAATTGATGACCATATATCATGAGTGTGTCGATATATTTAAGTAATGCTTCAAGTTTACCATTTTAACCTCATTTTATTTATAATTAAATCACAAATTTTTGTTCTACTTTTCTTCAACACACAAGTCATAAACATTTTTTGCCATTAATCGTGATTGGCTATGAATGAAATCAGCTGGATGTCCTGCTCATCGTCCCTTAAAAGTATTGAAATCAGAAAAAGAACAAGAGATCGCAACTTTAGTATCAACGCGATAAAACGATAAGCGACGACTATGGCACAGCACTACGCGGCAGGCGCGGCACGAGGGTGCGGTCGAGGTCGGGGGAGATGCTACCTTGGGGCCCGAGTCCCGACTGCATTCAACTAGCGCGCAAGCTGTACATATTATGATGTAAAACTCAACTTAGTAGTCTCAAAGTAGTCTGATTTCTCACACCCTTTGAGGTGAAGTAAACATCTAATGGCGTACCTATGCTCAAATACATTTACAATATACACCTGGATTTCAATATTTCAACCACAAAAGTATTTTTTTAAACATACGAAAGTCGTGTCATCATTTGGAGGCTCCTTTGCACCGGATGCCGGCTAGATTATGGGTACCACAACGGCGGCTATTTCTGCCGTGAAGCAGTAATGTCTAGCTAGGCTAGGCTAGGCTAGTGAAATTACTGGGCAAATGAGACTAGACAACTTATGTCTCAAGGTAACGACTGCAGCTGTTACTGAATTTTTGGGTTTTTCAATAATTGTGGGCGGCTCTGCATTGTAATGGGCAGGGCGTATCATCACATCCTACTATTCTCGTCCATTATTTTCATTAAAAAAAAAGTCGTGGCACCTCTGTTGATGTCTAGAATTTATATTGCATACTTGTTATGTCAACCCTACTATCATAACTATTTTGTTCGGTCTCCTTATAATCAATGCTCGATTACTAATTTAATTGATTTATGCAATTAAAAACAGTATTTTTTGTGCTTAGAACTGGTTATTTGCTGTTCAAACCGGCTTAAAGTTTAAGTTCATACATTCAAATTGATTGAAATGGTAGTGACGCAAGGAACACAGGCTACCGACGGATTGCAGGGCAGAGCGTTTTCTTAGATCATTCATACGTCTAGGTAGACTATGACAGCTGTGGAAACGTAGAAAAATTGAGGTTAGAACTAACCTCTGTTTGGAGCAACTCACGCACACTAACAAAATGTCGTACAAATGGCGAGTGTAAGACGTAACTTGTCACGCACACTAACGGCCGTTTTCAATAACCTATCTATCCTTAGTTTAACATACTAGACGTAGACAAATCTATCCTTTTACGCTTACTTACATTTCAATAACCTATTGACAGATAGCATTGGACTATAACTATATTGGACATAACTATGGATAGATAAGATCTTGCCATTAAACGGTGACAGCAATGTATCCGTAAGTTAAACTAAGGATAGATAGGTTATTGAAAACGGCCGTAAATCGGTTGTCTAACAGTAAGAGACTCTATCTCAAACTCAACGGCTACTCTTTTAAATCAATACATTATTAATTTATAATGGCTGTAATATACAAAAAAAATTAGTTTGTAAGGGGCATCCAATATATACATCGTGTTCAAAATATATCATAGAAAGTAATAAATAATAAACTGTTCATATATAAATTAGTTAGTCATCATATAGGACGTCGCTTTCAGTACATCTCTTTCTTTCACCGTAGCGTCGGTCCTTATGTTTTATACTAATTGATGCCCGCGACTTCAACCGCGTAGATATATAGGGTTCTTAAAAAAATAATAAGGAAGTTTGGTATTGAAAATTATCTCATGTGCCGTTCCAGTTCCGGTTTCCGTTTTCGCTCCCAATCCCAACATAATACATGAATCTTATCTCGAGGAAGATTGCTATGGCAAACTAAACATACTATTGTTACCTATAGATATAGCTCATCGACGTGAATTTCAGTTTTTAACAAATCCCGCGGGAACCGTGGATTTTTCCGGGATAAAATGTCATTTTCCAAGCTCTAGTCTATCGCTGTACCAAATTTCATCATAATCGGTTCAGTAGCTCGAGCGTAAAAGCGTAACAAAAAAGCTTAAGAAACAAAGCATACAAGATTTTATGACGACAGGTCACTCGAACGGTTAGCTCAGTTGGAACAGCACTCGCGCGGAACGCGAGAGGTCGCGGGTTCTAGTCCCGCATCGTTCATAAAATTATGTATTCAAATTTTATTTGTGTATTAATCCTAGAAGTGTGGGATTTCACTTAAAAAAACAACCAATTGTTTAAACAAACTTACATTTACATTTATAATATTAAGTAGGGATGTACCCGACCTAACAGAAGTTCTACTATATTTTATAATGTTTATTACTGTAAATCACATACACTTTTATGTCGTTTTGTTATTTCCGTCGGTACGATTTTCAATAAACACAATTAGCCATATTGATTGTGTGAACTTAACAGATGAGTGCTTCAGCCTTGATACTCTTTACAATGCTTGAATGACTTTGGCTGGTAAGTATATGTATGAATGAATATGTATTGAATACATTAACGTAAAACAAACAACTGGACTCCCAATCGCCTATTAAAAGGTCGTCAAAAATGACCAAGCGGCGTTGTATATATGTACGTAAAAACGTATGTACGTATAAATTAACTTATACACATAACATTAAAACATTCAGTCGTGGCACTGGTGTACAAAATCTATTGTATACGCTTAGAATTTTAATAGAAGTAGTAAAACTACGTCACGTGCGAGACGGATGCGAACACGAGGCAAAAGCATTTTGTTTTAACAATTGAAATATAATTATTTGGCAAAATGATTAAAAATGTCAAGTTAGTTACACAATTTTTTAATTTAAAGGGGCGCTTACCTGAAATACGACACTGTTGTTCACTGAACACTTTGTTATTGCGTGGCGTTGTATTAAAAGCGCGGTCGTACTGAACGAAAACTCTGCTTAACAGGCAGATTTTGCTTCAGACAGATTTTTAGTGTGGTTGTGAGTCTAGGTGTTTACTTTACGTCAATGATTGAATCCGACTTTACTGAATGATTTAAATTAAAGAATTAGAATATATTATATTAGTATATAATAAATTATATATGTAAACCTTCCTTGAGCTTCATAGAATCTATTACAAAAGATTCATTAAGATCGGTTGAATAGTTTTGGAGTTATTAGGGAACATACAAACATACATTCTCTTTTATATATATATATAGAAGATATAATATATATATATATAAGCTTCTTTGACAAAGAAGGCTTACTTATGCATACAATGAGCGGTGGCGGGGTAAGTACAGAAGTTCAAAAATTTTAATATTAAATAAAAATTAAAACAAAGAATTGAAATATTATTCAAGTACAAAAGTCTCACTCCACAAAAAAAAATTAAAGAAATAGGGACTCTTGCGGCCACTCAATAAGGTGCATTTAGCATATTTAGGTGCACACAGCACTATTAACATACATTTTTATTCATTTAGAAGTTGTGTCTCTTTCTAGCGTGTGACACTTACTTCTTCGGACGACATTAGGGTTGTCTTCTTTACCTAAAACTGTACCTACCTAGTATATGGTCAACTTAAAAAAATTGCTCAGTTTTTTCTATAATATAAATAGGTACCTATACCTAATCGTAATTTTATATCAATATTATTTCGTTGTCAAACCTACATTAGTTGCAGATAGTAATGTATGAGTTAAAATACCACAACATAGTCAAATCTACTTAATATATGAAATAAATAGGTAGCTATCATTAGAGGTATTTTCATTATACTAATAATCACTTTAAATTAGATTGATTCAGCGTCTTTAGGAAACTTAAAAAAATAATTTTGGATAGCAATGACCTTTAATATGATTTCCTTTTTTTATGTTTCTCTACTTCTAAATTATCAGCTGGGCCGGTGAATTAGGATTTAGGATAGCCTATATGAAGAGGCTGCCGCGCGTATTAGCCTGAAAGAGGCTTGCTATAGGTACATCTTTTGCTAAGGTTACCAAGGCTTAAGGCAAAAATTATATTTAGAACTTTTTTCTGTTTCTTTGTGCAAACATTCAATGCTTCCTCACAAAGCTTACATAATATTTAGTGTTTGTTTCTTTTAATTTCAATAAAATCTACATATACAATATCGCGGTATTTATTAAACTATAAAAATCCGGTAAAAACTTCAAAACGATGATTTAATGATGACAATGTTTGCAACTTCGCCTTTGACAACAATGCACCATCTCTTCTATTTTCAATACAAAAGAACACCTTTTTAACTCTTGCATGAACTAATGCCATTGAACACATGACACAAGGCTCTTTAATTATGTAGACATGATATCCAGTACATAAATACGGCCCATCAACTTCCATTGAGATATTAAAATCTATGTCACCTTTACTTATGAACTTCCTATATCCAAAACTAATATCAGTAAACATTTCTTTTAAATATTCTAGAAGTTTTAAATCAATTAATGTATCATTGTCAACTTCTATGTTATTTGACCATGCTCCACCATTCTGTGTCTTAGATACATTATCTATCGCCAACATAACAGAATGCTGAATCGGGTTATTTTGTCTATTATCAAAAGATACAGCAACAACACTGTTGATACTCGGATCAACAACAACAGTTGTATTTATTCCGTCTAATAAATCCTCTTCGTTCAAGTTATTATTATGAATATACCACTTTGCTATAACAAAAGTCAGTTCCATATACCTTCTATGCAATTTAATCTCTTTTTCTATAAAGAACTCATTGCTTACCAACTTCTCCAAATACTTGTCCGGATGAAAATTACATGGCCAATATTTTCTTGAATCATCATATTGCATCTTTAACTTTGGTGGTCTTAGCGGAACTTGAACAACTTGAAATGAATCAAATACATTTGTTAGATACTCATCAATTAGATTCACATATTTTTCTATAGAGCAATTATCTTCTAAATAAGAAACTGGGCATATGACAATTTCCCCTTGTTTCACTCTCTTTAAATGCTGCAATTCTTTGATTGGCAATTTTTCATTTAGAAGCAGAACAGTTTTTGAGATATCTTTTACATCTCTTAAATGGCCGGTGAAGACTTTAATCAAACTTATTGCTTGTGTTATTTCATCACTCAATACAGCCTTTAAAGGTTTCTCTGTTTTTATATCCTTAATATACAAATCAATTTTCATGGTATTTGACTCCATAAGTCTTGGTATCTTCACTTGCGGCTCCATTTATTTTAAGTTTGTATTTCAATATTATATTCTTTATATCCAAGCAGCCTTTTGAAGCTGGAAATAGATTTTGCCACAAATTCACAACACACTATCACTGTACCAAATGTAACATATAGAATTTAGGAAGTAGATTATGGATAGAGTTAAAATAAATAAGTACATTATACTTAATTTATTACTAATACTAACGACTACAATAGAACCTCTGCAAGTCAAATTTAAAGGGAAGAATGGAAACAATTGTGTTTGTTTGAGTAAGGCTTTTCTTATGAAAATGTTGGGTATGTAACTCTTAACTCTAAAACATTTATTTATTATTATATAATTTGTAAACATTGTTGTGCCATATAAATTAAGTATCAAGCACCCTCTCAGTGTATGAATTGTCTTACGACAATAAATTAAATATAGTAAAAATATAGGTACAGGTTAAGTAATCACCATAATCTAAAACCATCTCCGAAACAAGCTGCATCTTATGGCAAAGGTATTATTCCATTCAGTTTAGTTGGTCAGCACTTGTTTATAATATAAATGTGATTGTTAGTTTCTTATACTCTCAAAGCTTAAATATTTAACTGAGCATTAAAAATCATCACATAAATGTTATCATGGATACAGAAAAGTACATTATATTATTATTACTGTATCTATATAAAAATTTTAAAGTCTGTGAATGAGTCAGGGCTAAAAGCTAGTCTCATCCAACTATGTGTATAGTAAAAAATACTATAGAATATTAAGTATTAATATAAGAGTGATTACTATTGCACCCTTTAAGTAAATAAATTAAAGAAGAATTTCATTTAAAAAAATCAAAGAAAATTTCATCAAATTGTTAGTTTCAAACAGAAGTTTCATTGAAGGGATGTTATTTAATTAGTTTAGTAAAACTTTCTCAGTAGGCAGACCTAATTGGATTAGCAATTTCAATATTATTATTAAATCTTCCTCACCATTGGGTGAGCTACCTTTTGCATATTAAACACTGTTTTTTAAATTACACTACTGTGTAGGAGTTCACTATACTATCAACACCAATAGCACTAGATTTTCTAATAAGCGCGCTAGATTATTGTAAATGATTAGATTTTACTCAAAATATCTAACAGGACCGTACTGTTAAGGATAATATACAAATTATTAGTTATATTATTCTAAGCGTCATCATTTAAGTCTAAGCGTTTCAAACTTATCTCAAGTAATACAATCACACATTTCCAATTCGTCTCATTGATAAGACTTAAGTATAAATAAATTATATTATATTTACCGTGCAAATAGGACCGAAGAGATTTCACTTAAACTGCAGTCCAATATATTTTTGAGACAACAAATTTCAAATAAGATAAATGCGCTAAACTCATTTAATGCATTTGTGGTAGTCCAATAGTATCAATAATACGTAGTTAACTTTAATTTCACAATCTTACAAATTGTTATAAGCATGCGCCATTTACTTGTATAACATTAACATGAAATTGAAAACATCAATTAGACAATTGATAACAGACATCTGTCTGTCAATTTATAATTTGACAGTGACAATTTTCACGATGCCATAGATATTTTTTTTTGGTTCTGTTCGTCCATCTGGACAGGCAAAGGGGTCAAAAGCCCATACAGCCAAGTCTTCATTTTTATTTTTCTATTCTTCACGTTACACAGCTTGTTCAAAGTCAAGCTAAGTATTTATATAATCTTCATCTTCAAACATAAATAGTACAATTTCCCATAAAAGTAGTATTTCGTGTTCTTCATGTTTCATTTTCTTCATATACATATAGGTTCGCATGAAAGGCCGAAACCAAGTCTTTTATTGATAATATTCTTGTTCCAATGAAGATCAAGCTTAGCCCCTTATTATTAATAATAAACTTTTATGATATAATACTAAAATATAAATCTCATATACGTTATAAGAAATATATTATACATGAATTATAAGTAATAATGATGAATATTAGTTGAATATAATTATAAGATAATATGAAACTAATTTAAGGTATAACTACAAATATAATATTTACATTTATAACAAGTGGACACATAAGTGCTTTGTCCGTAAAGCTATGACGTCGAATATTGGTGGCCTTGAATTGTAACGGATCGAAATGTGTTTGGGAATTCACTCGTTCATAACTGCGTAGGCAAATAAACCATCTTGTACACCTAATAAGGGTGAAAACTGGATGAGGTAAAAGAGTGCCCCGCGGCACAGCCGCTCTCATTGTTTTTTGACTTACCACTGCCCGCGGGCACGTCCGATGCGGAAATGTTAAAATTTACATTATAAACACAAGTCCAATAATAATTTATGGACGAATATGTTTTAAGTCTGTGTAAGGGATTGTGTCAAAAGCCAAGCCGTATATTCAAATTTCGCCTACCGTTGAAACTATAAATTTGTAAATCGGCATGAAGCAGTCATAAGATTTCAATAACTGCTGAAGTGAGCGCGGGATGTCTTCAGCATTCTTATAAATATCTAAGAAGCAGTCTATCAATGTAAATCTTTGAAGATTATATTGGGGACAGTCAAAGAAAATGTGATCAAGAGTTTGGATGGATAAATTACAGAATTGACAAGTTGGAGAATCTAAAACACCGATCCTAAATAAATGAGCACCACTACGAGAATGTCCCAGACGTAACCGACAAATTGTGGTGTAAAATTTTTATTTAGTGTAATGACTTTTATTATTGATTCTGTGATTAGGTTCATTGCTGCTGGATTGGATAAAATTAAATTAATGATGTCTTGTGTGTTCTCTGTCTTATTGAGTGATGGAAAGTTTGTAGGATGTTTAAATAAATCTGATAATGGTGTATTACTTTTATTTTTACTATCCAATATCTTTTTTTGTTTTATAGGGCATTGACCTGATACTGCAAGATGGTTACCTTTACAGTGCACACATACTGCTTTGTCAATAGGTATAGTACATTCTTTATATGAATGATTTTCAGTGCAGATGGAGCAACGCTGAGCATTCTTACAGAATTTAGCCAAATGGTCAAACCTAAGGCATCGGAAACACTGCTTAACTGGCGGCACATAAGGTCGCACTGGTAGACGCCACATCTTTAAGTGAACGTAATCTGGGAGTGAAGTAGATGACGCAAAAGTAATAATGACTGCCTGTGTAGGTTGTAATATAACACAATCGGATTTGTTTTTTTTTTCATTATACGCCGAACAGAAATATTTTTTTTTGTACTTGACAAAGGTTTGAAAATTTTTTTGTTGGACATATCAATGGGTACGGAGGAAATCACTCCAGACAATTCAGTGGCACCAGCTGGGATGGACGCCTTAATATTTTGTTCCATTAAAAATGTCGTGTTGTCTAGGAATGTATTATCCAAATTGGGTCGTTCAAACACTACTCCTATCTTATATTTGTTGAGTTTCTTAAGATATTTAATGCCTTTAATGAAGCGCGATTAGTAGCTACTAAGAGTTAGCATGTGACGACTACCAAGTGGCTGTTCAGTGACACTCTCTATGAAGACTATAAATTCATGACCGGCACCTGCGTCTTCCGGATATCGGCGACAATAGTCGGCCACCCTATATGGCAAATGTAAGTCCTCTTCCAAAACTGTACGCGAATCTGAGTATTCGCTACTTTCAGAGGTGGAATCTAAAATAGACTCACCTTTATCTCGTTCCGGCTTGGTTTTTTTCCGCCTTTTCAGCATTTCTTAGCACAAACCTAAATCACTAAATATATAGACTTTTACTTATACTAAACAAATTAAATGATTAACATATACAAATACTTATATACTTTTCAAAAATATGAGTATTATATACAATATAATAGAAATATTTAATTTTATAGTTAAAAAGACCGCCCTAAGCAATCAAGAGTTACCGCGCTTTTTTCGATGCCATAGATAAGGGTGAGATAATATGTATATGAGTACATAGATGCGTTATTGTAACTTGCTGCTTTATGCAACGATAATGGCCTAAACATAATTTTGTGAAATCGTGAGTTATGTATCGGGCGTCGGGAATTGAGTTTTTAAAAAGCACTTTATTTAACAATATTTAATGTTACTCACAGGTAAATTGGAACAAGACTGATTAAACAATATTATAATTAAACTAAAGAAATGTAAAAGACAATGGGTGCTCGATCAGCACTACGTCGGGGTACGGGGTGGCAACGTATGCAGGTTTAGCCGTGTTGGGCCTGCGTAACTCCTCCCTCCTTAAGCTGGAAGCTGACCCGGCAGCTTCCCACAGTGTCCTCACTGTGTTGTACAGCGGTGTCCTTGGCTGCATGCGACTTCCTCCAGCTAATGATCCTTGTGACTCCAACAGCAATCAGCAAGCCATATAGGATAAGGGTAGTCCAACTTGGTGTTGTCATGATGGTGGTCCAGTGTAGTTCCTCTGTGACAGATATATCTTGGGCTGTCTCCAGAAGGTGCTGCAGGTTGTCCAGTTCTATATTTTCCAATTTTATATGATACTGTACTGGTACAATCTTTTCAATATTTTTAGGCAGTGGAACAACTTCATTAAATGTAATTCCTTTGGGGTTTGAGTTCATTATTTTGTTCAGTATCTCAACTTGGCATTCCTCTGTAAGGGTAAGTAGGAATGTAACTGAAGCCTTTTTATATGTAGTTTTTGCTAAACACTTGATGTGGATGACTGTTTCTTCTCTCAGGACAATTATCCAAGTATTGTCCTTGATCCTCTGCACTATACTTTTATTAATTTCCATTTTCGCGTATGTACAGTTTGACGTGCGGTGTTGAATTCGCGATATAATACAATCTTCCGATGCTCTCGTGGATGCTGTGTTGGACATCTCGCAGAGCTGCGTGTTTCCGTTGATTGTTCTGCATTTGCCTTCCAGGTATTCGTACTCATCGCTACCAAGTGCTAGGTATTTGGATTTTGGAATAATAGTTAGGTTTGACGAGTTAGGGATGGAGTACATGTGGATGAGGTCATATATATTAGAATCAATGGAAGGGATTTCTAAGATAAAAGTCAAAGAATGTTCCGTACTATATGATTTTACTTTTATAGATTTTTCCAACTCATGAATCTTATTTAAACTTATATCTGCTACTGGCAAAAACTTATGTTTTTATGAATTAATGAAATTTCATTTAAAAGGTTGTATGGACTTATAATACTAGGGTGCATTACTCCTAATTGCGCAAAATTCATTGCGTCTTCTAAAATTTCTAATCTATCTTATATAATTAGTAAGCTTAAATCTATTTCTACGTAAGGGAGGTCATCCCTGACCAACAAGTTTATTTTCACTAGGTCTGGTCTAGCATCTTCTGTGTTTGAGGAAGATGCTGGTACTCCTCTTCAGGTTCCTGTACTACATAATATGGGTACTCACCTTCATTGTAGTTGCTATGGCATTCATTGCCATATAATACTGGTTGACCTTGAGTATAGAAAACGTTCTGAGCAGCATAATGGGGCGTATCCGGTTTTCTTACGGACCGCATAGTAACATCGGAACTTATTTTAGGTGTTACCTGTTTTTGAGGTACATTAAATTGCCTAGAATTCGCGCTGTTACTATTCCTAAAATTACCTAAGTTTCTCTTAAAGTTAGGTGTAGGGGGTATAGACATATTTTGACGATTTACGATATTAGAAGGCTGGTGGTGCTGAGGTTGCGTCCCTATAAAATTCCTTGATGGAATATTCCGCTGTTGTGACTTTCTGCGAGATTTGCGGCGTGAATTTTTTTTATCTACATGTTAAGATTTATTTTGAGAGGCCCAACTGAAGTGTAAAAAAAAACATTTTATATATATTTTTAAACGTATAAACACTATTTATTACGAAGGAAAGGAGGTAAGTCATTCCATATTTTAGAATAATAATTATAACAAAAGCCTCCTTCGAATTCCGCTGACCGGTGTGGTGGTACACAGAGCAGGTAAGGAGAAGCTCTAGTGTGATACTTGCAAGTGTCAGCAGACCATCGTAACTTGGTATAAAGATATTGTGGAATTTTGTGTTTTATAACCTCAAAAAGAAGAGTAGCGAAATGCAATTGTCTCCGATATTCCATTTTAAGCATTTTAGCATTATTTAGATATGGTGAGACATGTTCACGAGGCGGGATTTTAAAACAATATCTAGCGCAGGCATTTTGTACCCGCTGAATAAGATTTTTAGTTCTTGCTAAGAGCCTGTGACTTATAACTGCATCGGCATAATTTAATTTAGATAGAACTAGACTCTCACAAAGCTTGATACGTGTTCAAGTATTCAAGTAATTCCGAATATTATATAAAATTTTAAGTCGATAGAAACAGTTTCGAACGGTAGTGAGCGTATGCTTCTCAAATCTTAACTGTTCGTCCATTAATAAACCCAAGTTACGTGCTTCACTAACTCTTTCGATACTTTCCCATTTATTTGAAGTAATGGATGCTGTTGGCCAATAATATCGATCTGATTTTTAGTTCCTAATATCATGAACTTCGTTTTATCGGAATTTAATAATAGAGTATGTGACTCTGACCACTCTGTTGTAAGTCTTCATTTAGTTTCATAACAGTGCTACTAACATCGTCAGGCTTACATGATATATATATATTTGTATATCGTCAGCATATAAGTGGAACTTACAATGCCTAATACTTTCTACAATGTCTGCGCAGTAAAGTGCAAAAATTATAGGGCCTAGGATGGAACCTTGTGGAACACCTCGATTGACAGGAGTAAATTCAGAAAAACATTTCTTGCCATCAATTGCTGTAAGCTCCACAGTTTGCTTACGATATTCAAAGTAACTTAGAAAAAATTTAAGGGTGTCCAAGCTAAAGCCATAAAATTTTAACTTAGATATTAATAAAGATCTATTTATAGTTTCAAAGGCACGCGAGAAGTCTAGTAAGACCAAGGTTGTACCCGCCCCCTTATCTTGGGCATCTAATATATACTAGTCAAAACAAAATAATGGCCACTTGATTTTTTTGGCCTCGCTAGCGATAATTTATTTTTTATGCATTCTCAAGTAGCTGATACTTTATTGAGTTAACTTTAAAGAGTTACCTTATTTGTTTACACACTTTTTTTGAGCATTCCACCCGCATAATTGTTTAAAGTGGGTAGTTTTAGATAATTTATTGTAACCACTTGATTCTACCCGATTTTAAAACGGATTTCAACTCAGTCAAGTTGACGATTCTCTCAGGAACACTGTAAGTTTTGTTTGACTAGTGGCTGATTTAACATTTTAAAAAAGTTATGCCGAGAATTTGAAGTCATATGGACTTGCCAACCGTAACTAGGGCCGTAACATTGCTTCAAGAAGGCCATTCGCAGCGTTCTGTGGCGTTGCAGCAGAGTTTTTCCCGGCGAGCGATCCAAAATGCTTGGAATCGTTTTCAAGAGACTGGGAGACTAACCAGGAGACGGGGATGAAGTGGACGAGGACAGAGTTCGAGCAACTACACCACAGGAGGACCGCTACGTGCGCTTGACTGCGCGTAGAGAACGCTGTATAACAGCCCGTTCGTTACAAAACCGTTTGCAACAGGCGACCGGTACACGTGTTAGTGATCAAACTATTAGAAATCGTTTACACGAGGACCAGCAGTTCTTCAGGAGACGTGTAGTGCGGATACCATTAACAAGTGCTCATCGTGCAAACCGATTATCATTCGCAAGGCAGCATCTGGCGTGGGATATGAATGATTGGAGGACTGTATTGCTTACGGATGAGTGTAAAGTTAAATATTTTAGTGATGACCGTCGCATTAGGGTGTGGAGGCGTGAAGGTGAGCGATTTTCGGATGCTTGCATCCATGAAAGTGACAGATTTGGGGGCCGCAATGTTATGGTATGGGGTGGAATCTCTATGTCAGGCAGAACCGAGCTGGCAATTCTAAACGAAGGCACAATAACAGCTAAACGTTACATCGAGGAGGTCATAAGACCCCATGTGGCCTCATATGCACAGAGAATCGGCGCAAGATTCCATCTGATGCACGATAATGCTCGCGCTCATACAGCTAGGGCCACCAGAGAAGCCCTGGAGGAGGCTGGTATACGGGGGTTGGCCAGGCCTGCAAACAGTCCGGATCTAAATCCCATTGAACACACGTGGGATTTACTGAAACGCAGTCTTCGAAGCACAAACCAACCCGTGCACAATGAAAGACAGCTTATAAACGTTCTGAAATCAAGCTGGGAACAAATTCCTCAAGAAACAGTGGTACACCTGGTGGAGAGTGTACCTTCTAGGCTTCAAGAATGCATTAGTAACCGAGGACGGCATACTTGATATTGAGGAAAGTCATAAATCAAGAAACATTTTATGTTTTTTTTTCAGAATTTTTTTCCTCACTAATTATTTTTGCAAAAATGTTAATTTTTAGAAAAAGTGGAGAAAATTTCTTTATTCAATGGAATGCATCATTATTTTATGCTGTCTACAATAAAAATCAATCAATTTATCCAATTGAATCATTGATCAACCTTTGCAATTTTGGTAGTATGTTATTTATCTCTAAATATTCTGTGAGTTGATCATAAACAATTTTTTCTAATACTTTCGATAGGCACGGTAATATACTGATTGGTTGTAACTTTTTCATTAAATTAATATTTTCTTTTTTTGGTAGGGGCTTCACCAAAGCTGTTTGCCAACTTGTAGGGAATACACCAGATAATATGGATGTATTCATTATGCTAGTGATGACTGGTAAAGCGTGGGGTAACAATAATTGGAGCATATCAAGTGGAATTCCATCAAGATCAACAGCGTTAGAATGTAACGAACGTGTTATTTTTAAAACAGGTATTTCGTTCGTGGGCTTTAAAAAAAATACACTACGGTTATACCTATTATTCTCATAATAATAAAGAGTCGAAAGCGGTACATATTGGCTTCCAGGTACATTCACAAAATGTGAATTTATTAAATCAGGATCCCTAAGATCCTCAGGAAGATCATTGTATAGGCCTATTTCTCTGGGCACCGTAGTGGGCAAGTTGTTTGAGCGGCTGTTGCAGCCCGAACTGCTGCAGAAAGTGAGTATAGATGAGTTTGGATTCCGTCCCGGCGTCTCAACAGACTCAGCCATCGTCAGCCTCAAGCACACAGTTGACTATTATGTGAGCCGTAGCACGTCTGTTTATGCTTGCTTTCTGGATCTGAGCCGCGCTTTTGATCTAGTGAATTATGAAATCCTCTGGACCAAATTGCGTGCCTCAGGTGTTCCTGTATCAGGTGTTGAGATACTGGTACGGGGGACAAACGAATCATGTGAGGTGGGGCGACACGACCTCTGATGCCTATAGGTCAAAATGCGGGGTTCGTCAGGGTGGCGGGTAGGCGGGCTGAGGAGCACTGGAGTTGGCTGCCATATCGATGGTGTTTGCTTTAACAACCTGAGCTATGCGGACGATATGGTGCTCCTTATCCTGTCGATCAAAGGTCTCAGAAAGTTATTGTTAGTCTGTGAGAGTTATGTGAACTCTCACGGACTGAAGTACAATGTCACGAAGACGAAAATGCTTGTTTTCAAAGCGGGAAAGGGTCCGGAGAGAGTTCCCGAAGTGTATTTGAATGGAACAGGTTCGGGTAGTTGAGCAGTTCAAATACCTTGGACACATTGTCACTGACGATCGCAAGGACGATCTCGACATGGAGCGGGAAAGGCGGTCATTGTCAGTTCGGTGCAACATGCTCGCGCGCAGATTTGCTAAATGCAGTGGTGAAGTGAAGGGCACCCTCTTCAGGGCATACTGCCAGTGTTTCTATACCTGCCAGTTATGGTACCGATACAAGAGGGCGTCCTTCAGCACCATAAGGGTGCAATATAATGATGCATATCGCATTCTTATGAAGTTACCATTATTATTATTATTATTATTATTATTATTATTATTATTATTATTATTATTATTATTATTATTATTATTATTATTATTATTATTATTATTATTATTATTATTATTATTATTATTATTATTATTATTATTATTATTATTATTATTATTATTATTATTATTATTATTATTATTATTATTATTATTATTATTATTATTATTATTATTATTATTATTATTATTATTATTATTATTATTATTATTATTATTATTATTATTATTATTATTATTATTATTATTATTATTATTATTATTATTATTATTATTATTATTATTATTATTATTATTATTATTATTATTATTATTATTATTATTATTATTATTATTATTATTATTATTATTATTATTATTATTATTATTATTATTATTATTATTATTATTATTATTATTATTATTATTATTATTATTATTATTATTATTATTATTATTATTATTATTATTATTATTATTATTATTATTATTATTATTATTATTATTATTATTATTATTATTATTATTATTATTATTATTATTATTATTATTATTATTATTATTATTATTATTATTATTATTATTATTATTATTATTATTATTATTATTATTATTATTATTATTATTATTATTATTATTATTATTATTATTATTATTATTATTATTATTATTATTATTATTATTATTATTATTATTATTATTATTATTATTATTATTATTATTATTATTATTATTATTATTATTATTATTATTATTATTATTATTATTATTATTATTATTATTATTATTATTATTATTATTATTATTATTATTATTATTATTATTATTATTATTATTATTATTATTATTATTATTATTATTATTATTATTATTATTATTATTATTATTATTATTATTATTATTATTATTATTATTATTATTATTATTATTATTATTATTATTATTATTATTATTATTATTATTATTATTATTATTATTATTATTATTATTATTATTATTATTATTATTATTATTATTATTATTATTATTATTATTATTATTATTATTATTATTATTATTATTATTATTATTATTATTATTATTATTATTATTATTATTATTATTATTATTATTATTATTATTATTATTATTATTATTATTATTATTATTATTATTATTATTATTATTATTATTATTATTATTATTATTATTATTATTATTATTATTATTATTATTATTATTATTATTATTATTATTTTTTTTTTATAATTTTTCTCAGCCTTTCGCTGGTTTGCCTGCATTTACGGGTCGAAACCAAGTAAATGCAGCGTGTGGTGTGTTAAATTTATGTGTAGGGTGAAATGTCGTGTTCGTCAATTTGTAAGAACTTTCTAACGATTCGGCATGTATTTAAGATGGCGACTTTTTGTAAGGTTATGTAAAGAGTTTCCTTTAGTTCTAGTAGTTTAAGACTATGTAACAGATGGTTTGGGATAACACCTGTGGTGGAAAGGACTATTGGAATTACGTATACTTTTTTTTGGTTCCAGATTCTAGCCACTTCATCCTTCAGTTCAGTATATTTGTTGATTTTTTCAGAAATTGTTTTTTGTAAGTTATGAGTGTTTGGAACAGCAATGTCTATAAGGTAGGTTATTTCATTTAATTTATCTTTGAGCGTTATATCTGGTCTATTGTAGTGAATGGTTCTGTCTGTAAGTATCGCGCGATCAAAATAAAGTTTATATGTATCGTTTTCTAAAACTGTTTGTGGTTTATATTTGTAATAAGGTGTGTTTGTGTTTTGTATGAGTTTGTGTTTGAGTGCTAACTTTTGGTGAATGATATTGACTACTTGGTTATGTCTATGCGTGTAATCTGTTTGTGTGAGTGTTGTACATCCTCCGGTAATATGTTGGATGGTTTCTGGTTGAACGTGGCATTTGCGGCATTTATCGTTTGATATTGAGGGGTCTTTGATTATGAATTTTCTGTAGTTTTTGGTGTTGACAACTTGGTCCTGTATCGCTATTATAAATCCTTCGGTCTCTGGGAATAGGTTTCCTATTTTAAGCCATTTGTTTGAGGCGGCGGTGTTTATGTGGGATTGTTCTAGGTCGTGAGGATGGCGGCCATGTAACACTTTTCGCTTCCAGCTGTCAAGTTTTTGTATTTGGGGATCGTTTCTTCGAGTGTTTTGAGTGCTTATGTCTTCGTGTAAATTAAGTGGAGTAAAGTTAATATCATTTTTAACAATGGCTTTATGAATTTCGCTGGTCTGTGATTTTAAGTGGAAAAAATCTTTTAAATTGCCGACTTGTTTTTGACAGAGATGATTCAAATCAATGAGGCCCCTTCCTCCATATTCTCTTTTGATAGTAAGTCTTTCTATTGCAGATTTTGGGTGTAGATTATTGTGCTTAGTTAGTGTGGTGCGAATCGTCCGCTCTATTTGTTCTATGTCTGTTTTTGTCCATTTTATGATACCAAATGAGTATGTTAGAATTGGGATAGCATATGTATTTAGGGACTTAATAAGGTGTTTGCTTGTTAATTGAGTTTTACAAAGAGCATTAATTCGTTTTTTAAATTCTATTGTTAAAGTGTTTTTGATTTCTGTGTGATCTAATCCTCTAAGTTGTTTATATCCTAAGTATTTATATAGTTCGGTTTGTTCCATGGCTCTAATTATATCGATATCATTAACTGCATAATCGCCCGGCCGTATCTTGCCTCGTTTTATGTGAAGTGTTCTACATTTATCCAAACCAAATGCCATATTAATATCTTTGCTAAATTGTGCTGTAGTATCTATTAATTTTTTCATTTCCATTTCTGTTTTTCCATATAACTTAATATCATCCATATATATGAGATGAGAGACTATTGTTTCTTATATATCGTGTTTGAGGCGATATCCTGCACGACAATCACGCAGCAAATGTGACAGGGGGTTTAAGGCGAGGCAAAACCACAGAGGACTCAAGGAATCGCCTTGATAGATACCCTTTCTAATGGCTATTTCTCTAGTTGTGATGGTGTTTTGATTTGTATTCAAATAAAGTGTGGTTTTCCATCTAGACATAATATCGTGTAAAAAGTTTATTATTTTTGGGTTTATTTTATATATTTGTAATATTTTAATCAACCAAGAATGTGGGATACTATCGAAAGCTTTCTTATAGTCTATATATGTGCAATGTAGGTTTCTATTTTTTGAAGTCGCATGTTTGTGAATAGTAGAATCAATTATTAACTGTTCCTTACATCCCATGTGGCCTCGCCTGCATCCTTTTTGTTCTTCCGCTATTATATTATAATGTTCAACATGTTTATTGATTTTTGTTGTTATGGCTGATGTTAATATTTTATATATAGTTGGTAGGCATGTGATTGGTCTATATTGTGAAGGGAGTGGAGATATCTGTAATTTTGGAAGCATATAGGTTATTCCAGTAGCAATGAAATCTGGAATTTTCTGTTTACCAATAATGATATCTGTAATATTTTTGGCCATGATTTTATGTAAAGAAAATAATGTTTTATACCAAAAGTTATGAATTTTGTCTATCCCTGGTGATTTCCAGTTATGCAATCTGACTGTAATGTTATTTATGTCTGTCTCAGTTATTTCTGTGAAATCCATTTCTTCAATTGCATTCCATTTATTTTCTTCTTCTATAATCCAATCAGCTTTATCATTGTGATGTACGTGTTGTTCCCAGATGCCTGACCAAAACGTTTCCAGTTGTTCTTGTGTGGGCACATTAGGATTGTTTACTGTATCTGTTTTTAGTTTGTGTAAGTTTCTGTAGAAATTCTTTTCGTTAGTGCTAAACATATTATTATTATTATTATTATTATTATTATTATTATTATTATTATTATTATTATTATTATTATTATTATTATTATTATTATTATTATTATTATTATTATTATTATTATTATTATTATTATTATTATTATTATTATTATTATTATTATTATTATTATTATTATTATTATTATTATTATTATTATTATTATTATTATTATTATTATTATTATTATTATTATTATTATTATTATTATTATTATTATTATTATTATTATTATTATTATTATTATTATTATTATTATTATTATTATTATTATTATTATTATTATTATTATTATTATTATTATTATTATTATTATTATTATTATTATTATTATTATTATTATTATTATTATTATTATTATTATTATTATTATTATTATTATTATTATTATTATTATTATTATTATTATTATTATTATTATTATTATTATTATTATTATTATTATTATTATTATTATTATTATTATTATTATTATTATTATTATTATTATTATTATTATTATTATTATTATTATTATTATTATTATTATTATTATTATTATTATTATTATTATTATTATTATTATTATTATTATTATTATTATTATTATTATTATTATTATTATTATTATTATTATTATTATTATTATTATTATTATTATTATTATTATTATTATTATTATTATTATTATTATTATTATTATTATTATTATTATTATTATTATTATTATTATTATTATTATTATTATTATTATTATTATTATTATTATTATTATTATTATTATTATTATTATTATTATTATTATTATTATTATTATTATTATTATTATTTTTTTTTTTATAATTTTTCTCAGCCTTTCGCTGGTTTGCCTGCATTTACGGGTCGAAACCAAGTAAATGCAGCGTGTGGTGTGTTAAATTTATGTGTAGGGTGAAATGTCGTGTTCGTCAATTTGTAAGAACTTTCTAACGATTCGGCATGTATTTAAGATGGCGACTTTTTGTAAGGTTATGTAAAGAGTTTCCTTTAGTTCTAGTAGTTTAAGACTATGTAACAGATGGTTTGGGATAACACCTGTGGTGGAAAGGACTATTGGAATTACGTATACTTTTTTTTGGTTCCAGATTCTAGCCACTTCATCCTTCAGTTCAGTATATTTGTTGATTTTTTCAGAAATTGTTTTTTGTAAGTTATGAGTGTTTGGAACAGCAATGTCTATAAGGTAGGTTATTTCATTTAATTTATCTTTGAGCGTTATATCTGGTCTATTGTAGTGAATGGTTCTGTCTGTAAGTATCGCGCGATCAAAATAAAGTTTATATGTATCGTTTTCTAAAACTGTTTGTGGTTTATATTTGTAATAAGGTGTGTTTGTGTTTTGTATGAGTTTGTGTTTGAGTGCTAACTTTTGGTGAATGATATTGACTACTTGGTTATGTCTATGCGTGTAATCTGTTTGTGTGAGTGTTGTACATCCTCCGGTAATATGTTGGATGGTTTCTGGTTGAACGTGGCATTTGCGGCATTTATCGTTTGATATTAAGGGGTCTTTGATTATGAATTTTCTGTAGTTTTTGGTGTTGACAACTTGGTCCTGTATCGCTATTATAAATCCTTCGGTCTCTGGGAATAGGTTTCCTATTTTAAGCCATTTGTTTGAGGCGGCGGTGTTTATGTGAGATTGTTCTAGGTCGTGAGGATGGCGGCCATGTAACACTTTTCGCTTCCAGCTGTCAAGTTTTTGTATTTGGGGATCGTTTCTTCGAGTGTTTTGAGAGCTTATGTCTTCGTGTAAATTAAGTGGAGTAAAGTTAATATCATTTTTAACAATGGCTTTATGAATTTCGCTGGTCTGTGATTTTAAGTGGAAAAAATCTTTTAAATTGCCGACTTGTTTTTGACAGAGATGATTCAAATCAATGAGGCCCCTTCCTCCATATTCTCTTTTGATAGTAAGTCTTTCTATTGCAGATTTTGGGTGTAGATTATTGTGCTTAGTTAGTGTGGTGCGAATCGTCCGCTCTATTTGTTCTATGTCTGTTTTTGTCCATTTTATGATACCAAATGAGTATGTTAGAATTGGGATAGCATATGTATTTAGGGACTTAATAAGGTGTTTGCTTGTTAATTGAGTTTTACAAAGAGCATTAATTCGTTTTTTAAATTCTATTGTTAAAGTGTTTTTGATTTCTGTGTGATCTAATCCTCTAAGTTGTTTATATCCTAAGTATTTATATAGTTCGGTTTGTTCCATGGCTCTAATTATATCGATATCATTAACTGCATAATCGCCCGGCCGTATCTTGCCTCGTTTTATGTGAAGTGTTCTACATTTATCCAAACCAAATTCCATATTAATATCTTTGCTAAATTGTGCTGTAGTATCTATTAATTTTTTCATTTCCATTTCTGTTTTTCCATATAACTTAATATCATCCATATATATGAGATGAGAGACTATTGTTTCTTGTATATCGTGTTTGAGGCGATATCCTGCACGACAATCACGCAGCAAATGTGACAGGGGGTTTAAGGCGAGGCAAAACCACAGAGGACTCAAGGAATCGCCTTGATAGATACCCTTTCTAATGGCTATTTCTCTAGTTGTGATGGTGTTTTGATTTGTATTCAAATAAAGTGTGGTTTTCCATCTAGACATAATATCGTGTAAAAAGTTTATTATTTTTGGGTTTATTTTATATATTTGTAATATTTTAATCAACCAAGAATGTGGGATACTATCGAAAGCTTTCTTATAGTCTATATATGTGCAATGTAGGTTTCTATTTTTTGAAGTCGCATGTTTGTGAATAGTAGAATCAATTATTAACTGTTCCTTACATCCCATGTGGCCTCGCCTGCATCCTTTTTGTTCTTCCGCTATTATATTATAATGTTCAACATGTTTATTGATTTTTGTTGTTATGGCTGATGTTAATATTTTATATATAGTTGGTAGGCATGTGATTGGTCTATATTGTGAAGGGAGTGGAGATATCTGTAATTTTGGAAGCATATAGGTTATTCCAGTAGCAATGAAATCTGGAATTTTCTGTTTACCAATAATGATATCTGTAATATTTTTGGCCATGATTTTATGTAAAGAAAATAATTTTTTATACCAAAAGTTATGAATTTTGTCTATCCCTGGTGATTTCCAGTTATGCAATCTGGCTGTAATGTTATTTATGTCTGTCTCAGTTATTTCTGTGAAATCCATTTCTTCAATTGCATTCCATTTATTTTCTTCTTCTATAATCCAATCAGCTTTATCATTGTGATGTACTTGTTGTTCCCAGATGCCTGACCAAAACGTTTCCAGTTGTTCTTGTGTGGGCACATTAGGATTGTTTACTGTATCTGTTTTTAGTTTGTGTAAGTTTCTGTAGAAATTCTTTTCGTTAGTGCTAAACATTGTGTTATCATTTTTCCTTTCCTGTGCCTTTTTGTATCTTTTAAGTCTATGAACTTTGAGTGCTAATTTTTGTTTTAAAGTGTCTAAGAATTCTTCCGGTTTAATGTTGCTATTTTCATGTTTAGTGTGTGTGTTTCCTGTTTTAAATATTGCTTTAACATGCTTAATGATGGATCTATTGTTATTGATGTACTGGGTGAGTCGCCCACAGTCTGCTCTGAGTTTTTCTATATCCTTTTCTAACCTTATTTGCCATGGTGGTTTAT